>NC_133704.1:8208037-9484703 GCF_048934315.1 Petromyzon marinus
ACCGGGGGCGCACGAACCGGCTAACTGAATGATCGCAGCGAAATTTATGGTTTGCTGTTGTTGTTATTATTGTTGTTGTGATGGTGGTGGTGTGCGGTTCACAACTCACCAGTAAAGATTATCTGAGCCAGTTATGGGCCTCCCCTAGGTCGGCTCAGCCTTCAAATGCATAAGTTCCTGGTGCGATGTAAATCACAGCGTAGGTGAGACAAAGGGGGCCGGGCGGGAGGTGGAACCAAACGATTAGCGGCCTAATGCGCTAACGAAACCAGCCACCCCGCTCACGACCAGGTAACAGTTACGAATATTTCAACCGGCCCTGAGCTTCCCAGAGATAGACTCAGCCTTAAACATGAACACGTGGCGCGCGTGGATGTGTAAACATCGCCACTGCAGGACGAAACGCGCGGGGTGATGGTCGCGTCCACCCCCTCGTGTGCCTGCCTCGGTGCTGCGGTGGCGATGCGGTGGATAGGAGATGTTAACTACCTCGCTAGGTTATACAGGAGATCGTGGGTTCAATACCGACACCGACGCCTGCTGTATATTTGGAGTTTGCGGTGTCTCTCATCATCACGGGTGTCTAGGAGATGTTAACTACCTCGCCTGGTATACAGGAGGTCGTGGGTTCAATACCGACGCCTGGTGTATATTTGGAGTTTGCGTTCCTCTCTCTCATCATCACTGTTGCTAGGAGATGTTATCTACCTGCCCAGGTATACAGGAGGTCGTGGGTTCGATCCCGACCCTGACGCCTGCTGTTATATTTGGGATTTGCGTTCTTCTCTCTCATCATCATCACGGTGGCTAGAGATGTTAACTACCTCGCTGGGTATACAGGAGGTCGTGCGTTCAATCCCGAAACCGACGCCTGCTGCTGTATATTTGGAGTTTGCGTGTCCCTCTGTCCCCGTGGTCGCGTGGATTTTTCTCCGGGTCTTCCGGGTTTTCTTGGCCACATTAAGAAAAGAACACCACGCGTTTAGAGTATTTTGCTGCTACACATTTCCACGCGGTAAGCCGCTTCGTTGAGCTGTCATTGATGATGGCCAGGTCGCTTCTGAAAAAGAGCTATACACAGCTCAGTGGGCCTTACATGGTAACATACATATTTCTTGATCTTTTTAGTTTACTCGCTAACAGCACTAGCCCCAACACTCTGTTAAGGGCTCTAAATCGATATCAGCGGCCATCCAAAGTGGAAGATCATCGGCCTGCATCTCACCTTGCTTCTTTGCGCACTCGTGATTAAAAAAGCACAACAGTGCAATTAGAGAGATTTTTTCCATCCTTGCTCCGATAATATGTACATATATACTACATGTTTTATACTTATTTTCAGTGACCACAATGTCATGTATGTGGACTTCTTTCGTACCGTACGTAGCCAGCTTTTTTTCGATTTGTTGATGTAACGTGTTGAGCCCGTGCCCCTACTGGACGTCGTTGAAAAAAAAGAGCTTCATATCTCATCGGATTCCTCTTCCAGTCCAAATTCTTTTTTTAAATATGATATACAGATATATATATACATTTTTTTTTTCATGTAGAAGCAGCCCTGCAATTGCTGGCGGAAGTTCGTACAAACTAAACAATGGGCAAAAATGTATGCAATTATAAATTCCGAACATATACCGCTTCCACAATCGCGAGGATGCCCGGGGTTCCATTTAACAATTTGTTTGCGTGACATTTGTGGCAGCGAGGTTGTTGAGAGTCCGCGAGAATGCAGCCTATGAATTAAAAAAAAACGTTTAGCTGTGTGGTTGGACGTTATAGATTGTTTGTATTGTCTGCGTTGATGTTGTTTATTCCGTCGTGTGTGTAGTGTGTGTGCGTGGAGTGTGTGTGTAGTGTGTGTTGGAGCTGAGTGTGCTGTGTGTGGAGTGTGTGTGTTGTGTGTGTGGAGTGTGTGTGGAGTGTGTGTAAGTGTGGAGTGTGTGTGGAGTGTGTGTGTATAGCGTGTGTGGAGTGTGTGTGTAGTGTGTGGAGTGTGTGTATATAGTGTGGAGTGTGTGTGGAGTGGATGTGGAGTGTGTGTGTAGTGTGTGTGGAGTGTGTGTGTAGTGTGTGTGTGCGGAGTGTGTGTGTAGTGTGTGCGGAGTGTGTGTGTAGTGTGTGTGGAGTGTGTGTAGTGTGTGTAGTGTGTGTGGGGAGTGTGTTTGTAGTGTGTGTGGATGTGTGTGTGTGGAGTGTGTGTAGTGTGTGTGTGGAGTGTGTGTGTAGTGTGTGGAGTGTGCGTGTAGTGTGTGTGGAGTGTGTGTGTAGTGTGTGTGTATATATAGTGTGGAGTGTGTGTGTGTGTGTGTGTGTAGTGTGTGTGTGTGTGTGTGTGTGTGTGTGTGTGTGTGGGGAGTGTGTGTAGGTGTGTGGGTATATAGTGTGTGAGTGTGTGTGTAGTGTGTGTGTAGTGTGTGTGTGTGTGGAGTGTGTGTGTGAAGTCTCACCTGCCTATAATAACCCCCGTGTCTGGGTGTGTGCCTTTACCGAGTTCCTTGCGCGGTGTGTAAACAACAAAGCACCGGGGAGACAAAGGCGGCCCGGACGCGGTGTTGTTGGTCACCCACCTCCTCGTACTCCCTCTCAGCCTTGCTATGTTGCTCGCAAAGAGCACTTGCCCCAACAGTCCGTAAAGGCTACACGGGGATCTTCGGCGTTGTTGCATTGTATACATAAATGCGTGCATGTGGATGGGATCTATTCACATACTCACATGTTTTTGGGAGCGGTAGTGTAGCGGTTAGCTCGCCGCGCTATGAACCTGGCGATCCGTGTTCGAATTCCGCTCACGGCCAACACCCGGTGACGATTTTCTGAACCGGCCCTGGGCCTCCCCTAGGTTGACCCAGCCTCAAATGAGTACCAGGTGCGGTGTGTAAAAACATCGCCACTGGGGAGACAAAGGCGGCCGGCGTGGTGTTGGCCACCCACCCCCTCGTGTGCCGTGTCGGCCTTCATAGGTGCTCGCTAACAGCACTTGCCCCAACACTCTGTTATGGCTACACGTGGGATCTTTGTGGATAAGTATGTATATGTGTGCACTCAAGGATGTGTATGAATGGATTATATGCGTGCGTGCGTGCATGTATAAAACCGAGTACACACACACGACGATTGTTCCTGCGCGCGGACAATCGCCCCCCCGCCATAGGAACGTGGAATCTCCACCGCCGACTCGTGGCCCGCATCTGGTGCGACGCCGGATGACAGCGCGCGCGGCTGTTCGGCACATCCGCGAAACGGGTTGACGTTAGCCCGGCGTTCGGACGTTGATCGAAGCCACGTGGCAACGTTGGCGCGTTTACTGGGAAGAGGACGTACATATAGCCTATTGTTTGTAACAGCTCTCTCGCTGCGGTTTTCCCTGGCTCAGCAGTTCCACTGCTTGTGTCGCGATCGAAACGTCGTGATATGTTATTTTTTATATTTCTAACGAGATTCGAAACTTTCGTGAATTACGCAGGAATTACTATTTGGTGCTTTCGGTAAAGGCACGTGACTTTACCGAAGGGACCAAAGAGTGTGGATTCCTGCAGTCACGAAAGCTTCAAATCAAGATTAAGGCGATGACGATTCTCCACCTCTCCCCCCAAGGAAGGCGGTTGCGCAACAGCGGGGTGGGGGGGATCATCGATCGCGCGTTCATAGAGACCACGAGCTGGGAGCGACTCGCGTGGCTGTGATGGGCGAGGGTGACCCCCGCAGCTACACTCCACGCCCCGCTCATACACTCACTCATACACTCACACACTCTTATACTCATACACCCTCATACACACACACTCATACACACACTCACTCACACACTCACACACACACTCACTCACACACTCACACACACACTCATACACACACTCACACACTCATACACACACTCACTCACACCTCATACACACACTCACTCATACACACACACACACACTCACACACTCACTCACACTCACTCACACACTCACTCACACACAAAGGTCCCCCCCCCGTGTAGCCTGAACAAACTGTAGGGGCAAGTGCTGTTAGCGAGCACCTACGAAGGCCGGCACGGTACACGAGGGGGTGGGTGGCCAGCACCACGCCCGACCGCCTTTGTCTCCCCTTGTGGCAATGTTTTCTACACACCGCACCGGGTACTAATTTGAGGCTGCGTCGACCTAGGGGAGGCCCATGACCGGTTCAAATAATCGTCACTGGTGTTGGGCCGTGAGCGGGAATCGAACTCGGGTCGCTGGGTTCGTAGCGCAGGGCGCTAATCGCTTCACTACCGCTCCTCTCTCTCACACACAGACAGACACGCTCTCTCTCACTCCTCTTCTTCCCTTGCATCCCCCAACCCTCTATCTCCCTCCTCCCTCGCTTGTGTGTCTCCTCTGTCATGCTTTGGTCTCATTAATTAATTTCTGGTCACAGAGCTAATTATCAGGAAGGGGGTCTGAGACTGATGGTGTGAATAATAGCTCGGCACTTTCATGCGCGCACCACAGCCCCCCACCCACCAACCCCGCCCCCCCCCCCAATCCCCTCTCCTCTGCGCCTCTCCCCACCCACCACCCCACCCACCGCCACATCTCCACCCACCCCCCTTTAACTCCCCCACTCTCACCCGCGACGTAACCCGAATACAAGCAGCGAACGGTCGCTTTGACAAGGGATTACCGCCCCCTCCTCCGACGTGACCTTTACGGCAGTCGCAGCCGCGACTCCGCCGGATTCGGAGTGAATTGCGCGCACGGCGGCGGCAGAAATGGGGGGGGGGGGGCGAACAAAAGAATCTTGCAAATTCTGCCGCTTCAAATGCCAGTCGCGGTGCACGAGGGGGTGGCGTGGCATCGTGATGATGACGGTGGTGGTGGTGGTGGCTGAGTGGGTACGACTCTTGAGATCGGGCGCGCTGCCCCCCCCCCCCAATTCCCCCCAATCACCCCCCCCCCCACCACCACCACCACCACACTCCTCCACCTCCTATCACACAACCAACCCCAGCCGCTAATTGTTTCAGCCAGAACCTATTCGTCGCATGACAGGCAAAACAACGATATATAGAAAAAAAATGAGTGTATAAAATTCGCAAAGCTGGAAAAAAACATTTATATGCATGCTATGGGGGGGGGGGGGGGGGTGGGGGGCTGAGTCCATCAGCTGCTCTTGCTTACTGCTTGAGGACCGGACGGGTGGATCTGCAGCGGGCGACACGTGGATTCGAACCCAGGCTTATTTAGTTGGTGCCTGTCCCTAAAGACTCTGAGCCATCCCACAATAGTTGTTGCTGTCTGCTGTTGTTGTTGCTGCTGCTGTTGTTGTAAGGTGCTATGTCATTGTCAGGCCTACGATGACAAAATCTTCCAGAGTCCGTCCGATCTCGTCCGTGCCAGGTGCTTTAGGCTCCATAATAAAGTTTTTATTTTATATATATCTGTATATAAATGCGTCTTTGAACCCACCAATCAGTTAACACTTCAGCACACCGTGGTGTGTTGGAGTGATGACAACAGCGACCAGCTTCATCGGGCGATTGAGCCAGAACTGTGAGCAAGTCCTCCGGTTTCGCCACTGTGAGCCGATCACGTGCGAAGACCGGAGGGAGGTGAGTGTGTGGTCGTGTCCATTCACAGCGACAATCGCGCCAATCTGAGAATACGCACTACCTATTACCGGTTAATGCAGTCGTATACATTATTGATTAATTATTGGTTAATGATGTAGTCGTATACCTTCACAATGACAATCATGACAATCTGAGATCACGGTTGATTGCTTCTATGCCATTGGCTGCTGTGGGGGGCTTGCGTTGTGGGCAGCCGAGAACAGCAGAGCAGCAACATTCACAGCTCCCGCGTCGATCGCTCCCCCACCTTCGCCAATTCGCACCCACCAAACGTGGTGAGGTATGGTCAAATAAGCCCGCCCGCACGCCCGCCCTTGACTCTAAAGGGACGTTTCGTACACTCGCCACTGCTGTTGATCGTGAGCGGGAATCGAACTCGTGGCAAGCCTCGTGCTCCAACCACTGCGCCACCGCTCCCCACGCACATTTTTTTTTTTTTACAGGGAGAGAGACAAAGACATTTTTACATACAAACAAATATCCCCCGTGTAGGCTTAACAGACTGTTGGGGCAAGTGCTGTTAGGGAACATCTATGAAGTCTGGCACGGTACACGAGGGGGTGGGTGGCCAGCACCACGCCCGACCGCCTTTGTCTCCCCAGTCGCGATGTTTACACACCGTACCAGGTACTCATTTGTGGCTGAGTCGACCTAGGGGAGGAGGCCCAAGACCGGTTCAGATAAACGTCACCGGTGCTGGTGGCCGCGAGTGAGAATCCCCACATAAATACAAACACACACATTTACACACAGACACACACACAGACCGGATATCTACATACACAAGACAAAGATCCCCCGTATAGCCTTAGCAGACCGTTTTGCGGCAAGTGCTGTTAGCAGGTAGCGAGTCACCTATCTATGAAGGCCGGCACGGGCACACGAGGGGAGGGGGGGGGCAGCACCACGCACCTACATCCACGTCCACGCCGTGCTGGGATGGGTGAAGGTGGGGGGAGGGGTGGAAGACGGTGGGGGGGAGTGGGGGGGGGGCTGTTCGTGGCGGAGGCCGCTGCGTGTTTGGTCGCGATAAGAACCCCCCCCCCCCCCACCTATTAGGGCTTCGTGAGCCCGCGGACAAAGGGCGCTTGTGTCCGTGTGGTGGTTCTGTGTGGTTGTGTGTGGGTAGCGGTAGTGTAGCGGTTAGCGCTACGCTGCGCTATGAACCTGGCGACCCGGGTTCGATTCCCGCTCACGGCCAACCACCAGTGACGATTATCTGAACCGGTCCTGGGCCTCCCCTAGGTCGACTCAGCCTCAAATGAGTACCTGGTGCGGTGGATAAAAACATTGCCACTGGGGAGACTAAGGCGGCCGGGCGTGGTGCTGGCCACCCACCCCCTCGTGTACCGTTCCGGCCTTCATAGGTGCTCGCTAAACAGCACTTGCCCCTACAGTCTGGTAAGGCTATACGGGGGGGTCTTTGTCTTTGTAGTGGTTAGCGCACTGCGCTGCTAAACATGCGCACTGGAGAGACGAAGGCGGCCGGGCGTGGTGTTGGCCACCACTTGCCCCAACAGCCTGTTAGAGGCTATACGGGGCATCTGTTTTTTTAAGTGTGTAGTGAGGAGCTGTGGGGGGGGGGGGGGGGCTTAGAAAAAGATTTGTAGGTGCGTGAATGGGTAGGTGGGTGGGAAGGTTGATGGGTAGGTGGGTAGGTAGGTGGGTAAGTGGGTGGGTGGGTAGGTGGTTACGGTAGTTGGGTGTGTAGCTGGGTAGGTAGGTGGGTAAGTGGGTGGGCGGGTAGGTGGTTACAGTAGTTGGGTGTGTAGCTGGGTAGGTGGCTAGGTGAGTGGGTAGGTGGCACAGTGGGTAGGGAGGGTCTCTATTTGTATATATGTGTGCGCGTGTTTGTGTGCTCGCTAACAGCACTTGCCCCGGCAGTCTGTTACAGCCTATACGGGCAACCTATGTCTTTGTGTTAATGTGCCGGGGAACATTGGTACGGGAAGAGCCAGAGGTTGATGGGGGATTATGCTGCGCGACTTTACAAAGTAAAAATGTCCTGGAGAAAATGACCCTTGTCTCTTTAAATGTTTATTGAACACTCATTCAGTTCGAGTTATAATACAGGAATAATACGTGGAGAGTATTTTTCTTGGGTCAATCCACTGCTAGACGAGGAACTCCCCACGCGGGGAGGGGCTGTGGGGGTGGGTGAAGGGAGGGTGCCTTGTATACAGGTTACTGAACACCTACCAAAAAGAGCTTTATAGCTAATCGGATTACCTCCAGTATATATAAATATTCTGATTCTGATATTTAACAAAAAAAAACCTGAGTAATCCCAATCACTAACGCACAGAGCCAGAGTTCAATGCCCCTCGTACGACAGCATGCACAACGGGTGAGCGCCTGGACAGGTGAAATGCTGAACAGGTGAGACGTTGAGCAATGTGACAGCCTGAACGGGTAAGGCACCCTCAACAGGTGAGCGCCCGGACAGGTGAGAGCCTGAACGACAGCCTCACACGCCACTCGCGTACCCAATGTCAGCTGCGGGCGCGAATCGAACTCGGGGGGGTTTCGTGTGCATCATAACGGCGCGGCGCGCTAAACCGCTGCGCCAACGCTCTCCCACCCTCCCACGTTGTAGCTTTGCATTTCGTTCTCCCGTTCCTCCCTCCCTCTCGTGTCCCCCTGCTCCGAATCCGCGCGCAATCATCGCTCCGCGCCACCTTCAGCGGACGTCAAACACAATGCGCCCCCCCCCACCCCCTTTCACCCCCCCCCCCCTCTACCCTCGCCCTCCTCCCCGAGCCCCAGCCGCAGCCCTCTCGTCGAATGGATGCGCTGGGAGTCGCGGCGCTGCTGATAAGGGCGGACGAGCGACGCGTAAATCGCGAGGTTTATTTAGCGAGAGGCGCCAGGGCCCCAGTCTATCGCCCCTCTTCGGCTTAATATTTTAGCCATTACGTGCCCTGACCCTTTGCGACGGACAAAGACAAAGATCACCGATGTAGCCTCAGCAGGCTGTCGGGGCAAGTGCTGTTAGCGAGTAGCGCCTATCCAGGCCGGCAGGGCACACGAGGGGATGGGTGACGAGCACCACGCTCGGTTCGCCTTTGTCTCCCTAAGTGGCGATGTCTACACACCGCGCGAGGTACTCATCTGAGGCTGAGTCGACCTAGGTGAGGCCCAGGACCGGTTCATATAATCGTCACTGATGCTGACCGTGAGCGGGAATCGAACTCGAGTCACCGGGTTTGTGGTGCAACGCGCTAACCGCTGCGCCACCACTCGCCATCCTCACATGGAACACATCCACACCCCCCCGCAAACGGTCTACGAATTATGCGTTTCAAAAGTTAAACAAAATAATCATGGTAATTCTAGAATAGCGAAACAAAACTCACGATCTTATCAACCCTGTCCTATTTTTGTTTGTTTGTTTGTTTTTAAAGGACTCAACATTGTCGTGACACGCAGGCGCAAGTGCCAATGACCGTCACCGACGCGCACCGCGTGCGGTTGGCTCGAGGTTAGCGAGTAGGTGGATCTGACGTCACAGACGTCTAGCGGAAATGACGTCATCACTGATCATCGTGGAACGTTCCAGAATCGTAATATTTATTTTATACTGGAGGAGCCGTGAAGCTAAAAAAAAAAATTCAAAGATGTGCAGGAGGGGCAAGTTAGAGCGTCACTACGACAACAAACACAACCATCGTTTTGGAACCTTCCAAGAGCGTTATGATGAAAAAAAGATGTTTTAAATAAACGATTTCAGTTTATAATGATCCGTTTTTCGCCCCAATAATTAGTTGGGTTTTTATACATATATACTGTAGTTCTAATCTAATGTATATTTATAGAGCGCCTTCACTCAAAGCGCTTGACATAGTCCCGTTTTTTGATCCGGCCTAAGAACTGAAATCGTTGCAAAGCTTCATTCGTTCCACTCTCTGTTCCGTTCCCTTATCTGAGGTCGCGGTTCGAACCTCGCATTCCATTTGTCCGTGTTCGCGAAATGTGTGCACCTAACATATTGTTTAACGACAACGACCACGATGATGATGGTGATGATGATGTCGTATCATCATAATTAAAACGTTTCTACTCAAACTACTTCTTTTTGCTCGCCCAAGCTCGCTGTATCGAGTGAACGCACGAAAGGATGTCGGGAAACTTGGGAGGACAGACATAGGAGGTGAGATCGCTGCGTGTCTCCTGCGTAGCGACTACACGGCACCTTGCAGGGGTAAGGGAACGTTGGCGAATAGGTGGTGGTGGTACCAACGGCTATGGCCGCAATGTTTAACCTATGAGCTATGAGCTGGTGACCTTGTGGTGACCTTGTGGTTCAGAGGTCAAATTGATGAGGTTCGAATCCTGGCCGGTGTAAGCCACCCGTGACTAAACCGGGTTCTCAGTGACAGCGAGGTGCTGGCCTCAGCCCAGTTGCAAGTGACTGCTCATAAACAAACCTCCAAAACAGTAAACACCTCTTCTTTAAAGGCCCCACCCCTTCCTTAAAAGGCGCCTCTTACTTCATAAAAATCATGAATCTGATGATGATGTAAATGCAGATGATGATGATGCTGTTAATGATGACGACGATCCCAGTGGTGGTGGTGATGATGATGCTGACGATGCTGATGATTCCCAAGGTACGCGTGGTTGTAACTGCGTGAACCCACATCTTCTCCGCTCCCCGCCGCCGCCGCGGAGCAAGATCCGTGTACCCGTGCGGCGGGCGGGTACACGGCTCCGGGTACTCCTAATGAGGACTGTGCCGATTGTTATTTTTAACGAAGGCGAGGCGTTGGCATTTCAATTTCTTCATTAGCCATCGTGCCGCTCAAAGCCCGATTAATGGGCGAGCGAGCGAGCGCGCCGCGCGGCCCTCTCCAGCCCTGGGTGCAGACGGGGCCCATGGCTCCGTGCAGCTAAGGGAGGAGTTTGTAGGTGGCTGGGTGGGTGAACGCGTGGGTGGGCATATGGGCGCCTGGGTGGTTGGCTGTATGGGTAGATGGGTGGGTTCACGGGTGAGTGGCTGGGTCGATGCGTAGGTGGCTGGGTGGCTTGGTGGGTAAGTTCGCGGGTGGGTGGTCGAGTAGATTGGCGGCGTGGGTGGATGGCTGCGTGGGTAGGTGGGTGGGTGATTCATTGGATGAGTAGGTGGGTGAGTGTATTATTGAGTGGCTGGGTGGGTAGGTGGATTCGTGGATAGATTGTGGAGCAGGTAAGTGATTGAGTTGGTGGATGTTTCAGTTGATAGGTGGGTTAGTTAACTTATTATTTGAGTGGGTAGGTGGGTAAGTGAATGGCTAGATGGTTGGGTGGGTAGGTTGGCGAATGGGCCATTGTCTGGGTAAGTGGATGGGTGGGTGGGTGGCTATTTCGGTTGATGGTTGTGTGGGTGGGCGAGTGGCTGGGTGGATGGGTGAACGGATCAATGGATATATTGGTGTGTGGCTGTGTGGTTGAATGAGTAGATGCCTGAGAGACTGGGTGGCCGTGTAGTTGGGTGGCTGTGCGGTCGAGTTGACTCTGTAATTCGGTGATTATGTGACTCGGAAGTCTGAATGGTTGTTGTGACGTTGTATGACCGAATGACCGAGTGGTTGGTTGTTTGTGTAGTTGGGTGTCTCTGTGGCTGCATGCCCGTGTCATCGTGTGATTGCTTGTCTTTGTGACTGTTTGATTGTGTGACCTTACATTCGGGTGGTGGTGTGAATGGCTGGAATTGCGTCTTATCTTCGATCTTAGAAGATAGCCCAGGTGGAATCAGTCTTTAGAAGGAGGAGCGGCGAACTCCATAGCACAGAACTTGCCATGAAACAAACCAATAATTTTTGTCAGCCGTGGCCGTTTTGATGGAAAGAACCGATGTTGAATAGATGCCCTCTGCATATATCAGGGACCATGGCTCTCCGCGGAGTCTTTTTTACTATACATAGATTCATGTACAGGGTGGCCCAAAATTCAACACTTGGTGGCGAGATGTTAACTACCTCGCCTGGTTATTCAAGAGTTCGTGGGTTCGATCCCGTCCCTGATGCCTGCCGTATATTTTGAGTTTGCATGTCTCTCTCCCCGTGGTCGCGTAGATTTTTTTCGGGTCCTCCAGTTTCTCGCTGCACATTTATAATCAAAGTGCGTTTAGAATTGTTTGGCTGCTGCTATAAATTTCCACTTAATACGCCTTTTCGTTGAGCTGTCATTTGTGGCCAGGTCGCTTCTGAGAAATATCTATATAGCTCAGTGGGCCTTACCTGGAATTTGTTTTTAGTTTTGAGTTTACATAGGGTAATTTAATGTACTTTAATGCTGCCATTTTAAAAAATTGTTTATTATTGAAGTTCATATTTATATTTTATCATCATTAATATATTTCTCTTCTTCCTTTTCGGGTGATGTTTAAAAATGGAAGGCGGATTGACTGCACTGAGCCGAAATGCAATTGATGAATGTTAAACTATTACACGTGCAACCTTAATTTAAAAAAAGTCCTAAATTAATTTCAAATGAGAATTCGTGCATCATGCGTTAATTTTCATGGATGTCATTTGGAGCATAAAATAACCCTTTGTGGGCCACCTTGTATATAGAATATATAAATACATATAGCGCCTACATGCAATCGTATCTCAAGATGTTATACAGGCACAATGGGACGTAACGTTTGTGACCCACCCCTACTGAGCATCTGTGAAGAAAATTGATTTATAGCTCATCGGATTCCTCCAATATAAATAAATACTCTGATTCTAATTCTGGACAACGGCACCCGCAAAGGAAAGGTGGCCCATGTATCGATATTGAAGAGATACAGATAAAGACAGAGACACAGATTTCTTTAAGATTTGGAAAACGTTGCTTTTTTATACAAATTATATATTTTACCGTTTCTTATTTTACCAAGTAAGGTCCCACTAAGCTATGTAGCTCTTTTTAAGAAGCGACCGGGCCAAAAATGATAGCCCAACGAAGTGGCTTATCGCGTGGACATTTACAGAAGCCGAAATACTCTAAACGCACGTTTATATAAATGTGGAAGGAAAACCCGGAGGACCCGGAGACAAATCCACGCGACCACCACGAGGAGAGAGACACGCAAACTCCACACGTACAGCAGCAGGCGTCAGGGGTTGGGAATCGAACCGACGACCTCCTGCATACCGGGCGAGGGAGTTAACATCTCGCCACCGCTAGCCGGTGGCACGTGCGCTTGATGATGACCGTCACTGATAAAAAAAAAACACAAAGGCGGCTTGGTGCACTTCTGGCGCACGCATCACCATCGTCAACCCCGTGTTGGTGGGGTGCTCGCGAAAAGCAAATCCCTCACCCTTCGTCACCTCCTCCTCCTCAACGGAGGATCTTTGTGTTTCGTGTTTGGTGACGGTGGGTGGAGGAGGCGGGGTTCAGGGCGACTGCCCCCCTCCCCACCACTCCCTCCACCAAGCACCCCCTACAGTGCCCACTGGTTCCACATGAAGTGGCTGAACGCGTTGTGGCACCGAGATGTCTTTGTATGGCCACAGAGGTCCTCGCCGTGTGCTGAGTTCCTTCACGTGCCACTGTCGCTGGGCAACCCGAGGCTTCTCCATTTCTCGTTCGTCCTGTGTGATCACTTCGGCAAGAACGACAGCTGACGTTTCGGGTAATGGCCCTTCATAACACGTAAAGTGCTGTTGGCAAGTGTGCTTATTGTGTAGTTGTTGTTTTGCTTGTGCACCACTCCGTACGCAGCAGGAGCTTCACCAAATTAGTCGGCTATAAGAATATTTTTTTCGTTCGTTTTTTTTTTTTACATGAGCTAAATAGTGACAAAATTTGGCAAAATTTAATTAACGAACCGAAATTACGGCAACACCTTTATTTTTGTGACCACAAATCATCGGAGAAGCGATGGATGAGGCTTACGGTGGAGGCGTTCTTGACCAGGCTGAGGCCATCAACGGACGAGAGCACTTTTTGTAATCCCCTGTTTCAATGAGTGGCGGATGAACC
Source organism: Petromyzon marinus (assembly GCF_048934315.1). Lineage (NCBI taxonomy): Eukaryota > Metazoa > Chordata > Hyperoartia > Petromyzontiformes > Petromyzontidae > Petromyzon > Petromyzon marinus. The sequence goes on from NC_133704.1 coordinate 8,221,596, forward strand.
CCGGATACTGACTCGGGAGTTCAGCTTTCAGTGCCCTGAGTCCCGAGCCCTTGGTCACCCGTGCCGTGAGCCCCCACACGCCCGCGTTCACATTCAGGCCCCCCGGTACGGCCGGGTGCAGAGAAGACACGAACGCTGTCCTTGGTGCTGAAACCCCCTCCGCTATCTCGGCCCCAGAGCGCCGCCTACCGACCGGCGGGGTGATGCGTGGCGTGGTGCGGTGTGGTGAGGTGTGGTGTGGGTGCTGCGTGGTGTGGCGTGGCGCGGTGTTGCGCGGCGTGGTGTGGCGTGGTGTTGCTTTCATCTCTTGCGAGCCCGGAGCAAGAGACACGGGGAGACGAGGACTTGTCAGGAATTTCGCCTCGGCAGCTCAGCGCCTCGGTGCTGAATTCGCGATCCGTCGCCACGGCAGAAAGAAAGGAGCCCTCTCTCCAAATCGGTGACGGCGCCCTTTAAACGTAAACTTCACGCTGGCCAGCCCGTGAGGCAGGCCATGAATTAACCCCTGAGCCAGCCCGTGAGCCAGCTTGTGAACCAGGCCGTGAACCAGCCCGTGAACCAGCCCGTGAACCGGGCCGTGAACCAGCCCATGAGCCAGGCCGTGAACCAGCCCGTGAGCCAGCCCGTGAGCCAGGCCGTGAGCCAGGCCGTGAACCAGCCCGTGAACCAGCCCGTGAGCCAGCCAACGTGCTTATCTATGTGGCCCACAGTTTGAGTTGCATGGCCACAATCTCACTGATCTGGCTTGTCTTAAATGTTTCATCTACTAAGGAGATGTTGGCGGAGCATCGGCCTGGTGATGTTCTGAGGCTGGGCATCTGTGAAAAAAAGAGCTTTATAGCCCATCGGATTCCTCTATCATAAATGCATTCTGATTCTGATGATGGTTACATTAGTGTCTTGGAGGAAGAGGGGTAGGGTGGGAAGAGGAGGTCTCAGCCTGACGTGTTTACTATCGAGGTCCACGCTCGTCCACTCTGTTTCCCCAACGTTCCTCCGCATGTGTTGGTGGTGAGATTCTAGGATGGGTGACAGCAGCAGCAGCAGCGCGGTCTAAGAAGGGGATTGGGGGGAATCGGCGCTTGAGAGGGCGTGCGAGGCGACGTCGTCGAGGTCTTGGTCGATAGCCATCTTTAGACTTTGGTGACAGAATGTTCGCCAGGAGCAGAAGGCCAGAGAGAGAGACAGAGACAGAGAGCCATTCGTGTCGGTTTGCGAGCTTCCGGACCCAGGCTGGAGCCCCTGAGTGGCGTAGCGACAGGGCAGGGACAATTCGCAGCTCATCGCCCTAGATTGGAACGCGTGAGCCCAGAGCCAGCTTCACACTTTTTATACAAAAGCTGTAAATATAGAGATTTAAAAAAAAAAAAACCGAAACACACAACACACATTTTTACAGTGAAATAACAGCGCCTGAATTTACACAAGAAAGCGTACTAATCGTGAATTTTAACTTGGCTAAAAGCCATTAAATGAATGCATTTTAATCCTTTAAATAGAGAAGCACATACGCACAAAGACAAAGATTCCCCCGTATAGCATTCACAGACTTTTGTGGCAAGTGCTGTTCTCGAGATGAGAGTAGGTGAGATGAGAGTGAGATGAGAGGGGATTAGAGTAAGTTAAATGGGGGGGGGGGGGGGGGGGGGGGATACGAGATGAGAGTGAGATGAGAGTGAGACGAGAGTGACATGAGAGTGACATGAGAGTGACATGAGAGTAAGACGAGAGTGACATGAGAGTGACATGAGAGTGAGATGAGAGTGAGACGAGAGTGACATGAGAGTGACATGAGAGTGAGACGAGAGTGACATGAGAGTGACATGAGAGTGAGACGAGAGTGACATGAGAGTGACATGAGAGTGACATGAGAGTGAGACGAGAGTGAGACGAGAGTGGCATGAGAGTGACATGAGAGTGACATGAGAGTGAGACGAGAGTGACATTAGAGTGACATGAGAGTGACATGAGAGTGCCAGGAGAGTGACATGAGAGTGAGACGAGAGTGACATGAGAGTGACATGAGAGTGAGATGAGAGTGATATGAGAGTGAAACGAGAGTGACATGAGAGTGAGATGAGAGTTACATGAGAGTAATATGAGAGTGAGACGAGAATGACATGAGAGTGACATGAGAGTGACATGAGAGTGACATGAGAGTGAGACGAAAGTGACATGAGAGTGACATGAGAGTGACATGAGAGTGAGACGAGAGTGACATGAGAGTGACATGAGAGTGACATGAGAGTGAAACGAGAGTGACATGAGAGTGAGACGAGAGTGACATGAGAGTGACATGAGAGTGACATGAGAGTGAGACGAGAGTGACATGAGAGTGGCATGATAGTGAAACGAGAGTGATATGAGAGTGAGACGAGAGTGACATGAGAGTGACATGAGAGTGACATGAGAGTGAGACGAGAGTGACATGAGAATGACATGAGAGTGACATGAGAGTGAGACGAGAGTGACATGAGAGTGAGACGAGAGTGACATGAGAGTGACATGAGAGTGACATGATAGTGAGACGCGAGTGACATGAGAGTGACATGAGAGTGAGACGAGAGTGACATTAGAGTGACATGAGAGTGACATGAGAGTGAGATGAGAGTGCCATGAAAGTGAGACGAGAGTGACATGAGAGTGACATGAGAGTGACATGATAGTGAGACGCGAGTGACATGAGAGTGACATGAGAGTGACACGAGAGTGAGACGAGAGTGACATGAGAGTGACATGGGAGTAACATGAAAGTGACATGAGAGTGAGACGAGAGTGACATGAGAGTGACATGAGAGTGACATGGGAGTAACATGAGAGTGAGACGAGAGTGACATGAGAGTGACATGAGAGTGAAACGAGAGTGACATGAGAGTGAGACGAGAGTGACATGAGATTGACATGAGAGTGACATGGGAGTAATATGAGAGTGACATGAGAGTGACATGAGAGTGAAACGAGAGTGACATGAGAGTGAGACGAGAGTGACATGAGAATGACATGAGAGTGACATGAGAGTGAGACGAGAGTGACATGAGAGTGACATGAGAGTGACATAAGAGTGACATGAGAGTGAAACGAGAGTGACATGAGAGTGAGACGAGAGTGACTTGAGAGTGACATGACAGTGACATGAGAGTGAGACGAGAGTGACATGAGAATGACATGAGAGTGACATGAGAGTGAGACGAGAGTGACATGAGAGTGACATGAGAGTGACATGAGAGTGAGACGAGAGTGACATGAGAGTGACATGAGAGTGAAACGAGAGTGACATGAGAGTGAGACGAGAGTGACATGAGATTGACATGAGAGTGACATGGGAGTAACATGAGAGTGACATGAGAGTGACATGAGAGTGACATGAGAGTGAGACGAGAGTGACATGAGAGTGACATGAGAGTGACATGAGAGTGAGACGAGAGTGACATGAGAGTGACATGAGAGTGACATGAGAGTGAAACGAGAGTGACATGAGAGTGAGACGAGAGTTACATGAGAGTGACATGAGAGTGACATGAGAGTGAGACGAGAGTGACATGAGAGTGACATGAGAGTGACATGAGAGTGAGACGAGAGTGACATGAGAGTGACATGAGAGTGACATGAGAGTGAAACGAGAGTGACATGAGAGTGAGACGAGAGTGACATGAGAGTGACATGAGAGTGACATGAGAGTGAGACGAGAGTGACATGAGAGTGGCATGATAGTGAAACGAGAGTGATATGAGAGTGAGACGAGAGTGACATGAGAGTGACATGAGAGTGACATGAGAGTGAGACGAGAGTGACATGAGAATGACATGAGAGTGACATGAGAGTGAGACGAGAGTGACATGAGAGTGAGACGAGAGTGACATGAGAGTGACATGAGAGTGACATGATAGTGAGACGCGAGTGACATGAGAGTGACATGAGAGTGAGACGAGAGTGACATTAGAGTGACATGAGAGTGACATGAGAGTGACATGAGAGTGCCATGAAAGTGAGACGAAAGTGACATGAGAGTGACATGAGAGTGACATGAGAGTGAGACGAGAGTGACATGAGAGTGACATGAGAGTGAAACGAGAGTGAAACGAGAGTGACATGAGAGTGAGACGAGAGTGACATGAGAGTGACATGAGAGTGAGACGAGAGTGAGACGAGAGTGACATGAGAGTGGCATGATAGTGAAACGAGAGTGATATGAGAGTGAGACGAGAGTGACATGAGAGTGACATGAGAGTGACATGAGAGTGAGACGAGAGTGACATGAGAATGACATGAGAGTGACATGAGAGTGAGACGAGAGTGACATGAGAGTGAGACGAGAGTGACATGAGAGTGACATGAGAGTGACATGATAGTGAGACGCGAGTGACATGAGAGTGACATGAGAGTGAGACGAGAGTGACATTAGAGTGACATGAGAGTGACATGAGAGTGAGATGAGAGTGCCATGAAAGTGAGACGAGAGTGACATGAGAGTGACATGAGAGTGACATGATAGTGAGACGCGAGTGACATGAGAGTGACATGAGAGTGACACGAGAGTGAGACGAGAGTGACATGAGAGTGACATGGGAGTAACATGAAAGTGACATGAGAGTGAGACGAGAGTGACATGAGAGTGACATGAGAGTGACATGGGAGTAACATGAGAGTGAGACGAGAGTGACATGAGAGTGACATGAGAGTGAAACGAGAGTGACATGAGAGTGAGACGAGAGTGACATGAGATTGACATGAGAGTGACATGGGAGTAATATGAGAGTGACATGAGAGTGACATGAGAGTGAAACGAGAGTGACATGAGAGTGAGACGAGAGTGACATGAGAATGACATGAGAGTGACATGAGAGTGAGACGAGAGTGACATGAGAGTGACATGAGAGTGACATAAGAGTGACATGAGAGTGAAACGAGAGTGACATGAGAGTGAGACGAGAGTGACTTGAGAGTGACATGACAGTGACATGAGAGTGAGACGAGAGTGACATGAGAATGACATGAGAGTGACATGAGAGTGAGACGAGAGTGACATGAGAGTGACATGAGAGTGACATGAGAGTGAGACGAGAGTGACATGAGAGTGACATGAGAGTGAAACGAGAGTGACATGAGAGTGAGACGAGAGTGACATGAGATTGACATGAGAGTGACATGGGAGTAACATGAGAGTGACATGAGAGTGACATGAGAGTGACATGAGAGTGAGACGAGAGTGACATGAGAGTGACATGAGAGTGACATGAGAGTGAGACGAGAGTGACATGAGAGTGACATGAGAGTGACATGAGAGTGAAACGAGAGTGACATGAGAGTGAGACGAGAGTTACATGAGAGTGACATGAGAGTGACATGAGAGTGAGACGAGAGTGACATGAGAGTGACATGAGAGTGACATGAGAGTGAGACGAGAGTGACATGAGAGTGACATGAGAGTGACATGAGAGTGAAACGAGAGTGACATGAGAGTGAGACGAGAGTGACATGAGAGTGACATGAGAGTGACATGAGAGTGAGACGAGAGTGACATGAGAGTGGCATGATAGTGAAACGAGAGTGATATGAGAGTGAGACGAGAGTGACATGAGAGTGACATGAGAGTGACATGAGAGTGAGACGAGAGTGACATGAGAATGACATGAGAGTGACATGAGAGTGAGACGAGAGTGACATGAGAGTGAGACGAGAGTGACATGAGAGTGACATGAGAGTGACATGATAGTGAGACGCGAGTGACATGAGAGTGACATGAGAGTGAGACGAGAGTGACATTAGAGTGACATGAGAGTGACATGAGAGTGAGATGAGAGTGCCATGAAAGTGAGACGAGAGTGACATGAGAGTGACATGAGAGTGACATGATAGTGAGACGCGAGTGACATGAGAGTGACATGAGAGTGACACGAGAGTGAGACGAGAGTGACATGAGAGTGACATGGGAGTAACATGAAAGTGACATGAGAGTGAGACGAGAGTGACATGAGAGTGACATGAGAGTGACATGGGAGTAACATGAGAGTGAGACGAGAGTGACATGAGAGTGACATGAGAGTGAAACGAGAGTGACATGAGAGTGAGACGAGAGTGACATGAGATTGACATGAGAGTGACATGGGAGTAATATGAGAGTGACATGAGAGTGACATGAGAGTGAAACGAGAGTGACATGAGAGTGAGACGAGAGTGACATGAGAATGACATGAGAGTGACATGAGAGTGAGACGAGAGTGACATGAGAGTGACATGAGAGTGACATAAGAGTGACATGAGAGTGAAACGAGAGTGACATGAGAGTGAGACGAGAGTGACTTGAGAGTGACATGACAGTGACATGAGAGTGAGACGAGAGTGACATGAGAATGACATGAGAGTGACATGAGAGTGAGACGAGAGTGACATGAGAGTGACATGAGAGTGACATGAGAGTGAGACGAGAGTGACATGAGAGTGACATGAGAGTGAAACGAGAGTGACATGAGAGTGAGACGAGAGTGACATGAGATTGACATGAGAGTGACATGGGAGTAACATGAGAGTGACATGAGAGTGACATGAGAGTGACATGAGAGTGAGACGAGAGTGACATGAGAGTGACATGAGAGTGACATGAGAGTGAGACGAGAGTGACATGAGAGTGACATGAGAGTGACATGAGAGTGAAACGAGAGTGACATGAGAGTGAGACGAGAGTTACATGAGAGTGACATGAGAGTGACATGAGAGTGAGACGAGAGTGACATGAGAGTGACATGAGAGTGACATGAGAGTGAGACGAGAGTGACATGAGATTGACATGAGAGTGACATGGGAGTAACATGAGAGTGACATGAGAGTGACATGAGAGTGAGACGAGAGTTACATGAGAGTGACATGAGAGTGACATGAGAGTGAGACGAGAGTGACATGAGAGTGACATGAGAGTGACATGAGAGTGAGACGAGAGTGACATGAGAGTGACATGAGAGTGAAACGAGAGTGAGATGAGAGTGAGACGAGAGTGAGATGAGAGTGACATGAGAGTGAGACGAGAGTGACATGAGAGTGACATGAGAGTGAGACGAGAGTGACATGAGAGTGACATGAGAGTGAGACGAGAGTGACATGGGAATAACATGAGAGTGACATGAGAGTGACATGAGAGTGAGACGAGAGTGACATGAGAGTGACATGGGAATAACATGAGAGTGACATGAGAGTGACATGAGAGTGAGACGAGAGTGACATGAGATTGACATGAGAGTGACATGAGAGTGAGACGAGAGTGACATGAGAGTGAGACGAGAGTGACATGAGAGTGACATGAGAGTGGCATGATAGTGAGACGAGAGTGACATGAGAGTGAAATGAGAGTGACATGAGAGTGAGACGAGAGTGACATGAGAGTGACATGAGAGTGGCATGATAGTGAGACGAGAGTGACATGAGAGTGAAATGAGAGTGACATGAGAGTGAGACGAGAGTGACATGAGAGTGACATGAGAGTGAGATGAGAGTGACATGAGAGTGACATGAGAGTGAGACGAGAGTGACATGAGAGTGAAACGAGAGTGAGATGAGAGTGAGACGAGAGTGAGATGAGAGTGACATGAGAGTGAGACGAGAGTGACATGAGAGTGACATGAGAGTGAGACGAGAGTGACATGAGAGTGACATGAGAGTGAGACGAGAGTGACATGGGAATAACATGAGAGTGACATGAGAGTGACATGAGAGTGACATGAGAGTGAGACGAGAGTGACATGAGAGTGACATGGGAATAACATGAGAGTGACATGAGAGTGACATGAGAGTGACATGAGAGTGAGACGAGAGTGACATGAGATTGACATGAGAGTGACATGAGAGTGAGACGAGAGTGACATGAGAGTGAGACGAGAGTGACATGAGAGTGACATGAGAGTGGCATGATAGTGAGACGAGAGTGACATGGGAGTAACATGAGAGTGACATGAGAGTGACATGAGAGTGAGACGAGAGTGACATGAGAGTGACATGAGAGTGAAATGAGAGTGGCATGAGAGTGACATGAGAGTGACATGAGAGTGACATGATAGTGAGACGAGAGTGACATGAGAGTGACATGAGAGTGAGACGAGAGTGACATGAGAGTGACATGAGAGTGAGATGAGAGTGACATGAGAGTGACATGAGAGTGACATAATAGTGAGACGAGAGTGACATGAGAGTGACATGAGAGTGAAACGAGAGTGACATGAGAGTGAGACGAGAGTTACATGAGAGTGACATGAGAGTGACATGAGAGTGAGACGAGAGTGACATGAGAGTGACATGAGAGTGACATGAGAGTGAGACGAGAGTGACATGATATTGACATGAGAGTGACATGGGAGTAACATGAGAGTGACATGAGAGTGACATGAGAGTGACATGAGAGTGAGACGAGAGTGACATGAGAGTGACATGAGAGTGACATGAGAGTGAGACGAGAGTGACATGAGAGTGACATGAGAGTGACATGAGAGTGAAACGAGAGTGACATGAGAGTGAGACGAGAGTTACATGAGAGTGACATGAGAGTGACATGAGAGTGAGACGAGAGTGACATGAGAGTGACATGAGAGTGACATGAGAGTGAGACGAGAGTGACATGAGAGTGAAACGAGAGTGAGATGAGAGTGAGACGAGAGTGACATGAGAGTGACATGAGAGTGAGACGAGAGTGACATGAGAGTGAGACGAGAGTGACATGAGAGTGACATGAGAGTGAGACGAGAGTGACATGGGAATAACATGAGAGTGACATGAGAGTGACATGAGAGTGACATGAGAGTGAGACGAGAGTGACATGAAAGTGACATGAGAGTGACATGGGAATAACATGAGAGTGACATGAGAGTGACATGAGAGTGACATGAGAGTGAGACGAGAGTGACATGAGATTGACATGAGAGTGACATGAGAGTGACATGAGAGTGAGACGAGAGTGACATGAGAGTGACATGAGAGTGACATGATAGTGAGACGAGAGTGACATGAGAGTGACATGAGAGTGAGACGAGAGTGACATGAGAGTGACATGGGAATAACATGAGAGTGACATGAGAGTGACATGAGAGTGAGACGAGAGTGACATGAGAGTGACATGAGAGTGAAATGAGAGTGACATGAGAGTGGCATGAGAGTGACATGAGAGTGACATGATAGTGAGACGAGAGTGACATGAGAGTGACATGAGAGTGAGACGAGAGTGACATGAGAGTGACATGAGAGTGAGATGAGGGTGACATGAGAGTGACATGAGAGTGACATAATAGTGAGACGAGAGTGACATGAGAGTGACATGAGAGTGAGACGAGAGTGACATGAGAGTGACATGAGAGTGACATGAGAGTGAGATGAGAGTGCCATGAGCGTGAGACGAGATTGACATGAGAGTGACATGAGAGTGACATGAGAGTGAGACGAGAGTGACATGAGAATGACATGAGAGTGACATGAGAGTGAGACGAGAGTGACATGAGAGTGAGACGAGAGTGACATGAGAGTGACATGAGAGTGAGATGAGAGTGACATGAGAGTGAGACGAGAGTGACATGAGAGTGAGACGAGAGTGAGATTAGAGTGACATGAGAGTGACATGAGAGTGAGACGAGAGTGAGATTAGAGTGACATGAGAGTGACATGAGAGTGACATGAGAGTGAGACGAGAGTGACATGAGAGTGACATGAGAGTGAGACGAGAGTGACATGAGAGTGGCATGAGAGTGACATGAGAGTGACATGAGAGTGAGACGAGAGTGACATGAGAGTGACATGAGAGTGACATAATAGTGAGACGAGAGTGACATGAGAGTGACATGAGAGTGAGACGAGAGTGACATGAGAGTGACATGAGAGTGACATGAGAGTGAGATGAGAGTGCCATGAGAGTGAGACGAGATTGACATGAGAGTGACATGAGAGTGACATGAGAGTGACACGAGAGTGACATTAGAGTGACATGAGAGTGACATGAGAGTGAGACGAGAGTGACATGAGAATGACATGAGAGTGACATGAGAGTGAGACGAGAGTGACATGAGAGTGAGACGAGAGTGACATGAGAGTGACATGAGAGTGAGATTAGAGTAACATGAGAGTGACACGAGAGTGACATGAGAGTGAGACGAGAGTGACATGAGAGTGACATGAGAGTGACATGAGAGTGACATGAGAGTGACACGAGAGTGACATGAGAGTGACATGAGAGTGACATGAGAGTGAGGATCCCAGGCGCACTCCGCGGGCAGGGAGAAGCGGCGCATCAGTTACTTCACTACGCTACGAACCCGGCAACCAAAGTTCCACTCACGCGCTCATCACCAATGATAGCGGCGAATCATTGAAGAGGTTCCTTTCTGTCCCTTGTAGGATGACTTAGCCTCAAGTGAGTAACATCAGGGTGGCGCCGGCCGTCATGGGTGCTCGCTAACGACAGTTGCCCCAACAGTCTGTTAAGGCTATACGGCGGTCCTTTGTCTTTGTCTGCGTGTATTTTACTATGTGTGTGTGTATCTATGTGTGTGTGTGTATCTACGTGTGGGGAGCGGTGGTGTAGCGGTTAGCACGCTGCGCTACGAACCCGGCGTCCCAAGTTTGATTCCCGCTCACGACCAACACCGGTGACGATTATCTGAACCGGTCCTGGGCCTCCCCTAGGTCGACTCGGCCTCAAATGAGTACCTGGTGCGGTGTGTAAACATCGCCACTAGGGAGACAGAGACGCCCGGGCGTGGTGTTGGATACCCACCTCGTGTGCCGTTCCGGCCTTTATAGGTGCTCGCTAACAGCACTTGCCCCTACAGTCTGTTAAGGCGATATGGGGGATCTTTGTCTTTTTTTGTATGTGTCTCTATGTGTCTGTGTGTATCTATGTCGGCACCTCCAGCTCCGTGTATCTCTGTGTACCTGTCTCTCTATATGTCTATCTGTCTGTCTGTGTGTATCTACGTACCTGGTGCGGCCGAACAAGGTATTGGCCAAATCCAATTATCGCACGTGCTCTTCCGGCCTTTATTGGTGCTACTCGCTAACAGCACTTGCCCCAACATTATTTTAAGGCTATACGGGGGATCTTTGTACTCGCCTTGTCAATCTGTGTGTCTTCCTCTTTGTGTCTTCCCCCCTAGTAGTGTAGCGGTTCGTGCACCGCGCTACGAACCTGGCGACCCAAGTTCGATACCCGCTCATGGGCCTCCCCTAGGTCGGGTCAGCCTCAAATGAGTACCTGGTGCGGTGTGCAATAAACATCGCCGCTGGAGAGACAAAGGCAGCCTTGCGTGGTGCTGGCCAACCACCCCTCTCTTGTGCCGTGACTGCCTTCATCAGTGCTCGCGAACAGCACTTGCCCCAACAGTCTGTTTGAGGCTATCCGGGGGATCTTTGTCTTTGTGTGTCTCTCCCCCTCGTGTCCAAGGCTGCCGTAGCTTTACGCGCGCGTGCACAAGCATTGTCCATCATTGCTCAAATGACCGTCATTCATCAGTCGTCTTTTAGCACCGGGTGGATACGGGGAGTTGGTTGTGGGGATGGGGGGCTGGGTGGTGGTGGTGGTGGTGGTGGGGGGGGCGGAGGAAAACGAAAAGTGGGGGGGGGGGGTGGTGGGTCCATTGTGGGGGGAGTGGGATGGGGTGGAGGGGGGGGGGGCAGTCGCCCTGAACCCCGCCTCCTCCACCCACCGTCACCAAACACGAAACACAAAGATCCTCCGTTGAGGAGGAGGAGGAGGTGACGAAGGGTGAGGGATTTGCTTTTCGCGAGCACCCCACCAACACGGGGTTGACGATGGTGATCCGTGCGCCAGAAGCGCACCAAGCCGCCTTTGTGTTTTTTTTTTATCAGTGACGGTCATCATCAAGCGCACGTGCCACCGGGTAGCGGTGGCGAGATGTTAACTCCCTCGCCCGGTATGCAGGAGGTCGTCGGTTCGATTCCCAACCCCTTGACGCCTGCTGCTGTACGTGTGGAGTTTGCGTGTCTCTCTCCTCGTGGTGGTCGCGTGGATTTGTCTCCGGGTCCTCCGGGGTTTCCTTCCACATTTATATAAACGTGCGTTTCGAGTATTTCGGCTGTTCTAAATGTCCACATGATAAGCCACTTCGTTGGGCTATCATTTCCGGCCCAGGTCGCTTCTGAAAAAGGGCTACTTAGCTCAGTGGGCCTTACCTGGTAAAATAAGAAATAATTTAACATATCATTTACATAAAAAGCAGCGTTCTCCAAATATTCAACAAACGGCTCTGTGGAATCCCTTTGTCCTGTTAAAGTCCAGTCACCATTTCCGTATTCTTTCTCTCTAGTCTCTGACTTTATCTGTATCTCTTCAACATCGATACATGGGCCACCGATCCTATGCGGGTGCCGTTGTCCAGAATTAGAATCAGAGTATTTATTTATATTGGAGGAATCCGATGAGTTATAAAGCTCTGCGTGTCTCTCTCTCTCTCTCCCCGTGGTCACGTGGGTTTTTATCCAGGTCCTCCGGGTTTTCCCTCCGCATTTAGAATCAACATGACGCGTTTAGAGTATTTGGCGGCTATAAATTGCCACATGATGATGATAAAGCCGCTGCGTTGAGCCATCATGCGTGGCCAGGTCGCTTCTGAAAATGAGCCACGCAGCTCATCGTTGCCTTACCTGGTGACATTAAAGGAAATAATTCAATAGTTTGCTTTGGCTCTAGCCAGGTGGTCGAGGGCATACCACGGTCTAACCCGAGAAAAAACTCATTATGAATCAAAGGACAGTATAACTATTGTTGTGGCGACGGTTCGGGAACACCCTAATCCAGGAGTGGACTAATCATGACCCATGATGATGATGATGATGATTGGCATTCTTATTTTTATGTATAGCCCCCTTATGTTAATCCACTGCTGGGTGAAGGCAGCCCCACGCCGTGTCGGCCATGGGCATTGTTTGACCATACTTCAGCACTGAGGGCAGTGCGTGCGGGTTGGTGAAGGAGGTATCCCGCAGCACTTGGTGAAACAACATCGCCTCGACACTGATGCGAGCCGCGGCTGGGGATCCAACTCCGTTACCCGTGCGAGGAGCACAAAGCGCTGCTAACCACTGCGCCACCGCTCCGATGACGATTGTAATACACAGATCACTCCTCCACCTTCCAAGCTCTCACCCCCCCCCCCCCCATGCTAACTCAAGGTCGTCGCTCCCCGTGGTTGGGTCGAGGTGACCTTCACCTCCCCCACTTCCCCCCCCCCTCTCCCCGCTGTCACGCGTCGTGCCCACGTGCCTCGCCTGTCCCACTGCGCAGGATTAGGGGTGCAAGGTTCGAGTCCCGGGAGCTGAGATCAAGGGATCAGCATCATCATCAGCATCATCATCAGCATCATAGGTAATTATCAATCCACTTCTGGATAGAGGAGGCCACCCCCTATGCGTCGCGATATCTCTCCCGACGCGACGACGTTCATAGGGAAGGTGCTGATGGATTGTAATCCGCTAGCGCCTTCCCGCACACGAGCTGAGTTCATCTCAATCCATAACGCGACGGAATCGTTAGCAGTCTCGCGGAGAATATCATGCTAGAATATGAAGATAGATTGTTTTAAGTTTTGCTGGCTGGCTGGCTGACTGGCTGTCTGGCTGTCTGGCTGGGTCGAGGGACGTACAGTGAGGGAAAATAAGTATTTGATCCTCTGCTGATTTTGTATGTTTGCACACTGACAAAGAAATGATCAGTCGATAATTTGAATGGTAGGTTTGTTTGAACAGTGAGAGACAGAATAACACCAACAAAAATCCATAAAAACGCATGTCAAAAGTTATAAATTGATTTGCATTTTAATGAGGGAAATAAGTAATTGACCCCTCTGCAAAACATGACTTAGTACTTGGTGGCAAACCCCTTGTTGGCAATCACAGAGGTCAGACGTTTCTTGTAGTTGGCCACTAGGTTGCACACATCTCAGGAGAGATTTTGTCCCACTCCTCTTTGCAGATCTTCTCCAAGTCATTAAGGTTTCGAGGCTGACGTTTGGCAACTCGAACCTTCAGCTCCCTCCACAGATTTTCTATGGGATTAAGGTTTGGAGACTGGCTAGGCCGCTTCTTCTTGAGCCACTCCTTTGTTGCCTTGGCCGTGTGTTTTGGGTCATTGTCATGCTGGAATACCCATCCACGACCCATTTTCAATGCCCTGGCTGAGGGAAGGAGGTTCTCACTCAAGATTTTACGGTACATGACCCCGTCCATCGTCCCTTTGATGCGGTGAAGTTGTCCTGTCCCCTTAGCAGAAATACACCCCCAAAGCATAATGTTTCCACCTCCATGTTTGACGGTGGGGATGGTGCTCTTGGGGTCATAGGCAGCATTCCTCCTCCTCCAAACACGGCGAGTTGAGTTGATGCCAAAGAGCTCCATTTTGGTCTCATCTGACCACAACACTTTCACCCAGGTGTCCTCTGAATCATTCAGATGTTCATTGGCAAACTTCAGACGGGCATGTATTTGTGCTTTCTTGAGCAGGGGGACCTTGCGGGGACTGCAGGATTTCAGTCCTTCACGGCGTAGTGTGTTACCGATTGTTTTCTTGGTGACTATGATCCCAGCTGCCTTGAGATCATTGACAAGATCATCCCGTGTAGTTCTGGGCTGATTCCTCACCGTTCTCATGATCATTGTAACTCCACGAAGTGAGATTTTGCATGGAGCCCCAGGCCGTGGGAGATTGACAGTTTTTTTTGTGTTTCTTCCATTTGCGAATAATCGCACCAACTGTTGTCACCTTCTCACCAAGCGGCTTGGCAATGGTCTTGTAGCCCATTCCAGCCTTGTGTAGGTCTACAATCTTGTCCCTGGCATCCTTGGAGACCTCTTTGCTCTTTGCCATGGTGGAGAGTTTGGAATCTGATTTATTGATTGCTTCTGTGGACGGGTGTCTTTTATACAGGTACCAAGATGAGATTAGGAGCACTCCCTTTAAGAGTGTGCTCCTAATCTCAGCTCGTTACCTGTATAAAAGACACCTGGGAGCCAGAAATCTTTCTGATTGAGAGGGGGTCAAATACTTATTTCCCTCATTAAAATGAAAATCAATTTATAATATTTTTGACATGCATTTTTCTGGATTTTTTTGTTGTTGTTATTCTGTCTCTCACTGTTCAAATAAACCTACCATTAAAATTATAGACTGATAATTTCTTTGTCAGTGGGCAAACGTACAAAATCAACAGGGGATCAAATACTTTTTTCCCTCACTGTACAGATAGATGGCGAAGTCGAGAAGGACACCCGGCCTGAACGTACCTAACCAATATGAATAAACAGACGCCACACGCCTCCATTCCATGCGGCCAACATTGAAGCGGCCCTGTGGCCTCCAACCGAGGTCGACTCAGCCTTAAATGAGTACCCCGAGTAAACATCAGCACGGGGGAGACAAAGGTGGCCGAGCGTGGTCCTGTCCACGCACCAGTGCCACGGCTACTCTACACAGCTGCTGCTACCGCTAACAGCACTTGCCCCGACAGCCTGTCAATGCCTATACGGGGAATCTTCGCCATTGTATTGTTGAGTTGTTTTATTCTTAGTTCTTTCGGTAAAGTCACGTTGAAGGGAAACAATAAAATAATAAAATATATAAATATATCTTGTATTGTTCTATATTTTATTATTTTATTGTTTCCCTTCAACGTGACTTTACCGAAAGAACCGAGAATATGAATCACTGCAGTCACGAAAGCTTTAAATCAAAATGTTGAGTTGTTGTTGTTGTCGTTGTACAGGGGCGAAAGCAGCAGGCACGGTCGACCACGGACGCTATGGCCAAGAGCCGCTCGGAGCGAACCTTGTCATTCGTGTCCCAGGTGTGAAGACCGAAACATAGAGGCCACTTGCCGTGCGGGCTACACGCGCAGACGGCCTCTGGTTAGTGCAGGGAGGGCCTCACAGAGGATTCGTTACGGTCAGACTTATTCAAAGCGATTGGAGGTAAAATTTAAAATTCAAAGCTATTGGAGGAAAATGGTCAGGAACGTGCGTTGGGAGCCTCTGGTTGGTGCTGGGAGGGCCTCACAGAGGATTCGTTACGGTCAGACTTATTCAAAACGACTGGAGGGAAAATTCGACGGTAACAAAGTTAAAAAGGGTCGACTATCGGTCGACAACCGTTGGAGAGAAGGGGAGGACGAGGATTGTCTGAAGGAAATGAGGGTGAGCGAGAGCCTCCGAGAAAGACGATGGTGGGGGAGGGGGGGGGGCTCGAGGGATATACGGGGGGGGGGGAGGGGAGAGCACGAGGAACAAGGGACGGCTCGGAGAGGAGTCGACGAAGTGAGAGCGTCAAGAAGCGACGCCCGAACCGACAGCGCTGAGTGAGAGCCAGGGCGTCGCTACGCCGGCGTTGCCACTTCGCGTCCTGCGCGTGTCGAGCTTCTTTCAGCAACTGCACGGAATCCGGCCGTGCTAATCGGAGGCGCCGAATTTGGAGGTGGGGGGGGGGAGGGCTCTTTATCAATTAATTAATATCATTAATTAATAAAGATATTTAAACGGGATAGGGGATGCGAGGAAACGGATGGGACGGTGAGCTAGAGAGAGAGGCGGGTTAGGGAAGATGAGGATAGGGGTGGACGCGGCTTCTGCACGAGGGCCAGTGTTTAGGTGGCTAAACGCTCGATCATATTCGCTGCAGATTTAATGAAATGGCATCCGACACGTGAAGTCTCCAAAGGGAACTGCGCGCACTCCCGCTCAGCGGTGTCGAGGCCATCGCCTTGCGTCGCTTATTAAAGCGCAATTCGTTACTCGACGCGAGCAGATGGGCCCCCCTCCCCTACCCCCCCCCTCCTCCTCTTACATCCCCCCCCCCCACCTCTAGCCTCTCCCCTCTCTCCAGACCATCCGCACCCCCCCCCCCCGGATCCCGCCCCCCCCCACCGCCTCAGGCCACTGAAGGTGCCTGGGGACCGGTTCTGTGGCCGTCTCGTTTCACACCCCGCGAGATTTGTTGTTGTTGTTGAGCATGCTCTTTGTTTACTGATTTGTGTAGTTGTTGTTGTTGTTGTCTGTCTGTTTGTTGACAGGTGTTGTACGCACACGGCTGCGATCATCGCACAAACTCTCGGCGGGCCTCATTGTTGGCACGAGACGATCGGGGGCCTACCGACAGATCCGAGCCGTCATCTCATTCAGCCAATAGGACGCCGTCGTCCTCGAGCCACGCTCGACAATCAGAGCCAAGGGGGGGAATCACACAAATCAGACAATGCTGACTTAAAGCTTTCGTGAACTGCAGGAATTAATATTCCTTGGGTCTTTCGGGAAAGTCACGTGGATAAGTTCAAACAAAAATATTTTTCAAAATATGAAACAAAAAACTACGGTAGTTTTTTTTTGTTGTCATTTTCTTTGAACCTATCTACGTGACCTTACCGAAAGACCCAAAGAATATCGGACAATGCTGTCGCGTGTTCCGCCTTGCCACCTTTCCGTTCTGCATCCAAATCAGCTCAATACCCCCGTAAACCACGTGACTCCTGCATGGCCGCACCCACTCTGAATCCCGCCCCCTAACTCGATGTCCCCGCCCCCTGTGAAAACAGACGCCGCTCCTCCGTGCGGCAGCAGTAGCATCACAGGCCCTGACGCAGCCCCCGCCCCATCCACACTCCTCTGCTCCCGTTTATCCGTTCCTTTTCCGTCCTTTTACCTCTCGAGTCGCACCCCGTCTCTTCTTAATCTCTCGTCCCTCTCCCCGTCCCTTTGTGTTCATGCGTCGCATCCGTGACTCCACTTCCCCTAACCCGTGGTGTGCGACCACGGGTGTAACATTACTCGCACTAAAAACAAGTCAAATTACGTGTTAAAATGTATTTATTTTACATTTTTAAAAAAGTATTTATCCGGAGAATAACTCGACCCCAGGCGGTCGACAGCCGAAATAACAATAAGAGACATTTTTGTCTAAAGTTTCACGAGCCGCAATGCGCGTGAATACTAGGGTAACTAGCATAACTAGTGTAACTAGCGTTACTAGGGTAACTAGCACAACTAGCATAACGAGCGGGGGGAGGGGTAGCTTGCCCCCGCCCCTCCCTCCACAAGCACTATGAGATATATGAGATATGTTTTGAACGGTGTAAAATAAGGAACTATTTAAGACTCGGTTTAACCATTTTATTTTTTTCTTGCAAAATACTTTCAGCTTAACACGTAGGCTTCCGCGACCAATATTATTCATAATAAAGTTTTTTTGGGGGGTTATATCGCGTTATTTATCAATGTGTCGTAACCCTCCTGGATGTAATTACCAGCGAAACGTCGTATTCAACTTGTAAATGTTGTGGGTTTACTCTGCAACGCACCGGTGGGCTGAAGTAGCAAACTAATTGCCGTTTTGTTTACGTGACTAACCTTACTCTCTGTGTCGGCTGGCCGAGGGTTACGATACATTTTATACTTACGCGATCTAACTCACAAACCTTTATTATGCAACTAGCTGTACTACCAGGCTTCGCCCGGGACTTGGATCCACCACGCGCGGCCGCCTTTGTCTCCCCAGTGGCGATGTTCACACGCCACAGCAGTTACTCGTTTGAGGCTGACTCGATCTAGGGGAGGCGCAGGACCGGTTAAAATAATCGTCACCGGTGGTGGCCGTGAGCGGGATTCGAACTCGGGTCGCCGGGTTCGTAGCGCGGCGTAGCGCTAACTGCTACACTACAATGCGTTACGCTTCCACATGCGCGGGTCACGTGACCGATTTGACGTCACAGCTCACTTGCTGTGCAAAAAATAAAAGCATTATTGAGCTCCCCCCCCCCCCCCCCAAAAAGTGTATTTTAATAGTGTTTGCATGGTGTACAGTCTGGAAAGTACCCACATGGCAAATTTCCAGTTTGTTGCATGTCGGGAAGTACGCTAAACATTTTGAACAGACACACATATTCACAACTTTGCCGTTTATATATCTGGAGACATACTTTCATTTACGCTCCGCGTTTTATTTTAATTCAATCAAAGCATGCAAACGTAACATTGCAAAGAGGTACTACGGGAGCTGTAGTGGCTACAGCATTAAATGTTCGAAACCGTGAGCGTGACGATGGCGATTGGGCAAGAAGGAGCCGCGATCTACAACAGCCTCCAAGGGCCGACCGTGCGAGACAAATTAAGTACCGATAGCTGCACTACCTGGTCTGATAATGTAGCCACGACGCCACTCTACCATCGCATTGTCGCCCGTACCATCAACACGTAACTATCAACATCCCATCGCCCATACCGCCACCTACGCTCAACACGAAAAGGCCGTTCCAAACCCGGCATTGTCATCAGCATCATCACCATTCACATTTGTCAACATCCAACCATCTCCCAGGGTCCCATCACCGACCCACAAGAGCCACTCCCCACCTCCTGCCCCCCCCCCCCACCACCATTTCCCTCTCCCCCTGCGCCTCCATCTCCAACCCGCCCCCTCCCCCCACACCTCCGACCCCCACCCCCTCCACCCTCACCTGGACCCCAATTCCACGCAGCCTCGGGTGCAGCGCCGTTTTCACGGAACATTAATCCCAGGCCACGTGACTTCCCCAAGGGGATGCGGTGTGGGGGTTGAACTCGGACGTGGGGGGAGGTGGGGGGAGGTGGGGGGATGGAGGTGGGGAGAGGGGACCCTGGGAGTAAAGAGTTGGGTTGGGGTTGGAGGGTACGAGATGGACGGGGTAGGGCCGCGTGTGATTATTGGCCACGGATGCGATGATCCTCGTGAGCCATGATCTTATCCACTGCTAGATAGTGGCCTCCCCTACGCGCGCTCCATCTGACAATCTGATTCACTCCCGCAAAGTGAGCTTATCTTTATAATAGTTTTTTTTTTTATTATGAGACTTGTATACCCAGGGAAAACCTCACCGAGACATAAGACTTCCTTTGAAGTGTAGTTGGGAGGCGATGTTGTTGAGTCATTTGCGTGTAATTATTCAACATTGAGATGTTTGGCCAATACCAGTTACATGGTGTGTGTGTTGTTTTTGGCTTTGGGAGGAGGAAACCGGAGAACGCCGAGATAAGCCATGTGGAACGGGGAGGGGACACGCACACTGCACACACACACCCTGTAAAGACAAAGATACCCCGTATAGTCCTTCACAGACTGTTGGGGCAAGTGCTGTTAGCAAGAGCCTATGAAGGCTGGACGCGGCACACGAGGGGGTGGCTGGCCAGCACCACACCCGACCGCCTTTGTCTCCCCAGTGGCGATGTTTTACACACCGCACCAGGTACTATACTCGTTTAAGGGTGAATCGACCTAAGGGAGGCCCAGGGCCAGTTCAAATACAGTATTCACTGTCACTGTTATTGGCCGTGAGCGGGAATCGAAGTCTGGTGGCCGGGATCGTAGCGCAGCGCGCTAACCGCTCCACTACCGCTCCCCATACACACAAAGATCCCCCGTATAGCGTGAAACAGACTGTTGGGGCAAGTGCTGCGAGCGAGCACCTATGAAGGCCGGTACGGCACACGAGCGGGTGGGTGACCAACACCACGCCCGGCCGCCTTTGTCTCAGCAGTGGCGAAGTTTACACACCGGACCAGGTACTCATTTGAGGCTGAGTCGACTTAGGGGTGGTCAAGGACCCGTTCAGATAGTCGTCACTGGTGTTGGCCGTGGACGAGAATCGAACCCGGGTCGCCGGTTTTCGTAGCGCGGCGCGCTGTCACCGACACGGACGCAAAGCGGGCACACGCGCTGGGACAGACGCACAGACACAACACACACGCTGGTCATGTGGGACGGTGTGGTCATTTTGGCTCGACACAAATCTTTAGAATTCCACATTTAGTGCCATTAAAACGCCATTTAGCCAATGCCTCCCCGGGGCAGAGAGACCCTGGGAGAGAGACAAAGCGGGCGGGAGGGGGGGGTGGAGAGGGGGAGGCCACGGTGGGGGGTGGAGGCGCGGGAGGAGGGAGATGCTGAAGCTGTAAGTCAAGCGTGGTGGGTGGGGGTGGGGGTGATGTGAAAATGATGGGAGGGGGGTAATAAAAAAAATAATCAACGATTAATCGATGCATCAGCGCTTGACTTAAAGAGGCGACAAAGTAATTTACGGGGAAGTCTTTGTCACGTGTGTATTGTAGAGATAAAGGCGCAGGCCTGCAATTTGCGTGCCTCACGCCACTGCGCGCGGAACGGGGCGGGTGGTGGGGGTCTTCAACTTTAGAGGAAGCTCCGGTGAAGAGCCCCCCCCCCCCCCTCTCTCCTCTTCTTGTAGACGTTCATTTCTCCGACACCTCCACGCTGGTGCCAGACGTCTTGGAAGACGCGGGGGTTACCCACGCTTTACCCCACAGCGCGTAGCAAACAACAACAACAAAAACCTGCACGCCCATCGACTCAACGTGTGCGCGCCCTTTGTTTATTGGAGTTAATTATTTGAAGTTAATTTGTGCTTATTCATTTTAAAGTGTTAATGTATTTGTGTATACCGCTGGATGGACAGAGCCGGTTTGGGATTGGGTGTTTTGTTGTTGTTGTTGTTTGTTGTTGTTAAAAACCGTGGCCGCAGGTTCCAACTGGCGCGCCCGGAGATCGAATCGCTGAGCCGTGCGTCCCGATGATGCCGCTCGCCACGGCGCAGCCGCTGCGTCTCCCGAGTGGAGGAATAAACCCCCACCACCACCCACCAACCCACCACCACCACCCCCCCACCACCAACCCACCACCACCCCCCACCACCAACCCACCACCACCCCACTACCCCCCACCACCACCACCCCCACCATCACCACCCGCGCCAGCAGATCGAGAGGCATTGTTGATGCTGTTTGTGTTGTGCAAGCGTTTGAGAAAAATCCGGCAGGAACACGCGTACTTTGTGCAATGTGTACTTTTGCGTATATTTTTTAGGCTTCTTTCCGACCTGTTATCTACGCTGCGCCTCCTATCGTTGTTTTAATTTGTATTGTTCGTCGTTGTAAGTTTTCTGGCCCCGTGTCCCTTACTTGACATCTGTGAAAGAGCTTCATAGCTCATCGGATTCCTCGTGCAGTCGAATTAACGAAGCTGATTCTGATGTCTGTTTCACTCCTATCAGTTGTGGTTCAATTACGAATAAGAATCAGGGGGTCACATTGAATCGTATGGATCGCTGTCCGCTGCCGCACTGGGATTTTATTATAAAATGTTTTTATCCGTGAGATTTTTTAATGTCTTTATTTATAAGTTATTTTCATTCATGATATATCTTTATTTGTAATATATTTTTTATTTGTGAGATTTTTTTCAATGTTTTTATTTGTAAGATATTTTTATTTGTGAGATATGTTTTATTTGTGAGACGTTTTTATTTGTGAGATATTTTCCATTCGTGATTTTTTTATTTGTAAGATATTTTTATTTGTAACATATTTTTATTTGTAAGATATTTTTAATTAATGAGATGTTTTTTTTTTTTCTAAGATGTTTTTGTTTGTGGGACGTTTTTATTTGTGACATCTTTTTTATTCGTGATATTTTTTTATTGGAAGTATATTTTTATTTGTGAGATATTTTTATTTATGAGATGTGTTTATTCGTAAGATGTTTTCTGCCAATTAACGATGACGAGTTGTGTTGATTATTATTTTTATTATTATTAAAGTTGGAAAGGAAACAGGAGACAACCCCTGACGCGCCGTGTACCGAGAGGGCAGCAGCAGAACCCCCCCCCCCCCATTGTCCCACACCACCCCGCATTGTCCCACACCCCCCACCCCCTCATTGTCACACCCCCCCCCCCTCATTGTACCACACCAACCCGCATTGTCCCACACCACCCCCCATTGTTCCACACCCCCCACCCCCTCATTGCCACACCCCCCCCCCATTGTTGCACACCCTCCCCGTGTCCCACACACTTCCCTCCCAGTGTCACACCCCCCGCCTCCCCCCCCCCCCCCCCCCCCAGTGTCACAACCCCCCCCCCCCCGCGTGTCACACACACACCCAAGTGTCCCACACACACACAGTGTCCCACACACACACAGTGTCCCACACACACACACACACAGTGTCCCACACACACACACAGTGTCCCACACACACACAGTGTCCCACACACACACACACACAGTGTCCCACACACACACACAGTGTCCCACACACCCCCAGTGTCCCACACACACACAGTGTCCCACACACACAGTGTCTCACACACACACAGTGTCCCACACACACACAGTGTCCCACACACACACAGTATCCCACACACACACAGTGTCCCACACACACACACAGTGTCCCACACACACAGTGTCCCACACACACACCCCCAGTGTCCCACACACACCCAAGTCTCCCACACACACACACAGTGTCCCACACACACAGTGTCCCACACACACACAGTGTCCCACACATAAACACAGTGCCCCACACACACACCCCCAGTATCTCACACACACCCCCGTGTCCCACACACACACACAGTGTCCCACACACACACAGTGTTCCACACACACAAAGTGTCCCACACACACACACAGTGTCCCACACACAGTGTCCCACACACACACACAGTGTCCCACACACACACACAGTGTCCCACACACACACACAGTGTCCCACACACACACACAGTGTCCCACACACACACAGTGTCCCACACACACACACAGTGTCCCACACACACACACAGTGTCCCACACACACACAGTGTCCCACACACACACACACAGTGTCCCACACACACACAGTGTCCCACACACACACAGTGTCCCACACACACACCCCCAGTGTCCCACACACACACACCCCCAGTGTGCCACACACACACACAGTGTTCCACACACACACACAGTGTCCCACACACACACAGTGTCCCACACACACACAGTGTCACACACACACACAGTGTCCCACACACCCCCAGTGTCCCACACACACACACAGTGTCCCACACACACACAGTGTCCCACACACACACACAGTGTCCCACACACACACAGTGTCCCACACACACACACACAGTGTCCCACACACACACACAGTGTCCCACACACACACAGTGTCCTACACACACACACAGTGTCTCACACACACACACAGTGTCCCACACACACACACACACAGTGTCCCACACACACACACAGTGTCTCACACACACACCCCCAGTGTCCCACACACACACACCCCCAGTGTGCCACACACACACAGTGTCCCACACACACACACACACAGTGTCCCACACACACACAGTGTCCCACACACACACACAGTGTCCCACACACCCCCAGTGTCCCACACACACACACAGTGTCCCACACACACACAGTGTCACACACACACACAGTGTCCCACACACACACAGTGTCCCACACACACACACAGTGTCCCACACACACACAGTGTCCCACACACACACACAGTGTCCCACACACACACACAGTGTCCCACACACACACACACACAGTGTCCCACACACACACAGTGTCACACACACACACCCCCAGTGTCCCACACACACACACGGAGCACGCGGAGCGGGCGCTGTGCTGTGCCCGCTGTCTCGCCGTGGTCACGGCTATCGATCGCCGCAAGTCGCGCCGCCGGCTGTGTGTGAAATATGAGGCGCGGGGCTGATTATATATTCATAGAATACTAAGCAGAGCCGGGCAGGGGCGGCTTACTACACCGAGATGCGTGGACACACACACATATACATACATACACATACACACATACATACACACATACATACACACACATACACACATACACACATACATACACATACATACACATACACACACATACATACACACATACATACACACACACATACACACACATACACACACACATACACACACATACATACACACATACACACACATACATACACACATACATACACACACATACACACATACACACATACATACACATACACACATACATACACATACACACACATACATACACACATACATACACACACACATACACACACATACACACACACATACACATACATACACACATACACACACATACATACACACATACATACACACACACATACATACACACATACATACACACACACATACACACATACATACACACATACACACACATACATACACACATACATACACATACACACACAAACACACATACACACAAATACACAAAGTTACACATACATACACACATACACACATACATACACACATACACATAAGCACGCGCGCGCGCACAGAGACAAAGATCCCCCATATAGCCTCAACATACCGTTGGGGCAAGTGCTGTTAGCGAGCAGCAAATAGGAAGGCCCGCACGGCACACGAAACGGGGTGGGTGGCCAGCATCACGTTCGGGCCGCCTTTGTCTCCCCAGTGGCGATGTTTACTACACGCCGCAACGGCTACTCATTTGAGGCTGAGTCGACCTAGGGCGGAGGCCCAGGACCGGTCCAGGTATTTGTCACTGTAAACGCAGCGTGTATTCACGTGTACAGGCAAAGGTACACACGTGGCACACCACACCAGATGTGTATAAGGGGCCGTCCATAAATGACGTCACGCACTTAAGGGGGGGGGGGTCAGACATTTGTGACGATGTGTGACGAGGGGGGGGTGAGAAATGTGACGTCACATCAAAATGCGCAACTTTAAATCAATATAGACAACACGTTCTACTTAATTAAATAGACTTTATAATAAATGTGTTCTCCTACAACATCAGAGTGCAGAGCCACATTAAATACGCACTTACAATGACAACAGTTTAAAGCGATTTGAAGCATGATGTTGCAGGAGAAAACATTTATAAAAAAAAAAAGTCTATTTAATTAAGTAGAACGTGTTGTCTACATTTATTTAAAGTTGCGCATTTTGACGTGACGTCACATTTCTCAAACACCCCCCCCCCCTCGTCACACATCGTCACAAATGTCTGACCCCCTCCCCTCCCCCCCTAGGTGCGTGACGTCATTTATGGACGGAACCTAACCCCTATTGGCTGGGACTCAGGCTTGTTCCGTCTGTACGGGACAGAGCAGGGATCGGTAACAAAAACACAAATCCTGCTTCGCGGAGTAAATTCACACGGTGCGTTGCGACTCTTGAAATGTTGAACATTTTTTTGTGGTTGTTGTTTGTTTGTTGTTTGTTTTGTTTTAGAGAATTCTAAAAAAAAAATGGGCTCTTCTCGTTACTTTGGTTTGCCGAGCCCTGGGATAGAGTGTTTCCCCCTTGCGCGCGTGGCTGGCCTTTTCTCCGTGTGCTCCGGTTTCCTCACGCACGTATAATACAACGAATAGATTTGGTCGGAAACACCAGAATATATAGAGGACCGCAGAGCTTGGGCAATTGTTGGTGGCGCCAGCTCCTCATCGCGTGGCTGCTGCTGCTGCCTGCTGCTGCTGCCTGCTGCTGCTGCTTGCTGCTGCTGCTGCTTGCTGCTGCTGCTGCTTGCTGCTGCTTGCTGCTGCTTGCTGCTGCTGCTGCTTGCTGCTGCTGCTTGCTGCTGCTGCTGCTTGCTGCTGGCTGCTGGCTGCTGGCTGCTTGCTGCTGCTGCTGCTTGCTGCTGCTTGCTGCTGCTGCTTGCTGCTGCTGCTGCTTGCTGCTGCTGCTGCTTGCTGCTGCTTGCTGCTGCTGCTTGCTGCTGCTTGCTGCTGCTGCTTGCTGCTTGCTGCTGCTGCTTGCTGCTGCTGCTTGCTGCTGCTGCTGCTGCTTGCTGCTGGCTGCTGGCTGCTTGCTGCTGCTGCTGCTTGCTGCTGCTTGCTGCTGCTGCTGCTGCTTGCTGCTGCTGCTGCTTGCTGCTGGCTGCTGGCTGCTTGCTGTTGCTGCTTGCTGCTTGCTGCTGCTGCTTGCTGCTGCTGCTTGCTGCTGCTGCTTGCTGCTGCTGCTTGCTGCTGCTTGCTGCTGCTGCTGCTACTTGCTGCTGCTGCTTGCTGCTGCTGCTGGCTGCTTGCTGCTGCTGCTGGCTGCTTGCTGCTGCTACTGCTGCTGCTTGCTGCTACTGCTGCTGCTTGCTGCTGCTGCTGCTGCCTTCCCCATTCGTCTGCGGTTCCTCCTGCTAGCGCCTCTGAGTCGTCCTCTCTCTCTCTCTGAGTCGTTCTCTCTGAGTCGTCCCTTCTCTCTCTCTCTTTGAGTCATCCTCTTTCTCTCTCTGAGTCGTCCCTTCTCTCGGAGTCATCCTCTTTGTCTGAGTCGTCCTCTCTCTCTCTCTCTGAGTCGTCCTCTTTGTCTGAGTCGTCTCTTCTTCTCTCTGAGTCGTCTCTTCTTCTCTCTGAGTCGTCATTTCTCTCTCGGAGTCATCCTCTTTGTCTGAGTCGTCCTGTCTCTCTCTCTCTCCCAAGAATCATCTTGTCTCTCTCTCTGAGTCGTCCTCTTTGTCTGAGTCGTCCTGTCTCTCTCTCTCTCAGTCGTCCTCTCTTTGTGATGGCGGTGCAGCATTACAACTTCACATCATCATTATCCAGCAGCGGATGGACTATGGCTACTGCTGCTGATGGTGATGATACACAGGAAAGCCAATGCACGTGCGTGTGTTTTTTTTACGAACTATTAACTATTTTTTTATTTTACCAGGTAAGGCCCATTGAGCTCTGTAGCTATTTTTCAGAAACGACCTGGCCACCAATGATAATTCGACGAAGTGGCTTATCATCGTGCGTACATTGATAGCGGCTAAGTACTCTGAACGCGTGCTGTTGTTGATTCTAAACGTGGAGGGGAAAACCCGAAGGACCCGGGGAAAAATCCACGCGACCACGCGGTCAGAGAGAGACGCAAACTTCAAATGCACAGCAGCAGACATCAGGGTCGGGGCTCGAACCCACGACCTCCTGCATACCGGGCGAGGTAGTTAACATCTCCTAGCCACCGTGTGCCTCCCTCTCTCAACATCCCTACACCAAAACACGACGACAACAACAACAACAACATCACGGTTGTTCACAAATCTTGCGACAGCCCTACACGAGGGCGAGGCTGCAGCGTGATTTCATCTCGCATCGATTTCTTATTTGGCCGCGGGAGAATGGAGCAATTCAGCAAGCAGCCTACGTGCACCTGTGGCCCACTTAATATATAGTCTTTATACAACACACACACACACAAAGATCCCCCGTATAGCCCTTTTTTAACAGACTGTTGGGGCAAATGCTGTTAGCGGGCACTGATGAAAGGCCGGCAAGGCACACGACGGGAGTGGGGGGGGGGGGTGGTGGTTGGCCAGCACCAAGGACCGGCCGCCTTTGTCTCCCCAGTAGCGATGTTTACACGCCGTACCCTAGGTACAAATCTGAGGCTGAGTCGGCCTACGGGGGAGTTTCAGAACCAGTTGGGATAATTATCGTCGCTGCGGTTCGTGGCCGTGAGCGGGAAGCGAACTCGGGTCGCCGGGTTCGTCGCGCGGCGTAGCGCTAACCACTGCGCCACCGCTCCCCCCCCCCCACACACGCGCGCGCACAGGCACGCGTAATGCACCCACCCAAGGTCGAGTGTTGTGTTGAGAAAGTGACGCCCCCCCCCCCCACCATTCCACCCACCCCCGTCGCTCCTCCTCGACTGTTTAAACAGCAGCGGGCGTGTTTTGTGAACGTCAGCTCGCTCTGTCTCTCGTTCTCTATTCTCTCTCGTTGTCTCCCTCTCTCATTCTCACTCTCTCATTCTCTCACTCATTCTCTCGTACTCTCTTCACCCCTCTCGTTCTCACACTCGTTCATTCACTTTTTTTCTTTACGATCAGAGGAAACAAGCAGATGCTCGGTGTAGTCGGCACTTTGCTTCGTTCATCATTTCGTTTTTTGGGGTTTTTTTTAATGCTTTGCTTGATGTGCCCCCCCCCCTTTTTAATGAAATATTTCACAAAAGATTTCAAGCTCTGCTCTCCTCCTTCTTACCCCTTCCCTCTCTCTCTCTACCCCCTCTCTCTACTCCCCCTCTCTCTCTACCCCCTCTCTCCCTACTCTACGTCTATGTTCCACCTGTTTTCTATGTACATATTTGTAAAAACAATTCTACGACAAGTGCTGCATCTGCACCCAGTCCTTCTCGCAGTCCTACGGCCTCCGACGGGCAGCTCACAATCTGCACGCACAGAGCTCTCTACCGTCATCTGCCACCAAGCACACGGCCCTCCTCCAGCGCCTACTGCTCCTTGAAGGCCGGCACGGCGTGGGTCAGCCGCGCATGGCGGAACTCAAGCCACATTCACTCTCTCTCTCTCTCGTTCTCTCCCGCTCTCTCTCTTGCGCTCTCTTCTATTAATGCAACCCCAATCGCCGTGACATATTCGGCTGACGTCGTCCAAACGTTAATCACCATCGAGTAGAGTTGGTATTCGCGCGCCCATGCGCAACACGATCCTACGTCGATTCCTCTTTCGTATCTCCTTATTTGGGCATGACGCCGCCTACTTCACAATTATAATTAATGTATGGCTCCATATTTCACTGAATCGTCCCGTCGCTTTACGACGATATTATATTTGTCGATTTTTGTCCTGTAACTCCTGATTTTGAGCATGACACGTGACCAGGGATAACTTTATTTGGGAATGACACCCATAATTGGTGCGTCGCGGTGGCTAGGAGATGTTAACTCCCTCGCCTGGTACGCAGGAGCGCGTGTGTTCGATCCCGAACCTAACGCCTGTTGTATGTTTGGAGTTTGTGTGTCTCCCCGTGGCCGCGTGGATTTTTCTCCGGGTCCTCCGGTTGTTTTGACCTCCACATTTAGAATCAACGTGCTTTTAGAGTACCACTGCTGCTATAAGTGTCCACGTGATGATAAGCCACTTCGTTGAGCTATCATTTGTGACCAGGTCGCTTTGTTAAAACGAGTTACAGTGTAGAGACTCAGTGGGCCTTATCTGATCAATAATGTGTTTAGTTTTAATATTGCGGTGAAACTTTTCAAACCTTGATCATGGTGTAGGCACACAATGCCCTTCTACTCATGGGATATTTAACGTCGCCGGTGATGCGGCTGTCGTGTCGTCGTATTCATCGTTCACACGCCCGCGCTATTGACCAGGGCGGGCGTGGGGCTCGAACCGCGAACCTATTTTCTTTATCTCTCTCGCTGTCATTCTCTTGCGTGCTCTCACATTCACTCTCCCAACACTCACTCCCATCTCGCTCTATCGCTGTACAATACTCTCTCCCTCGATCTCTCATTCACTCTCTCTCTCTCTCATTCTTGCTCTCTCTCTTTTTATTTTATTTTTACGATCAGAGGAAACAAGAAGATGCTCGGTGTAGTCGGCACTTTGCTCCGTTCATCATTTCGTTTTTTGTTTTTTTGTATGCTTTGCTTTATGTAAACCTCTCTCTCTGCCTCTCGTCATCTCTCATTATTTCTAACATTCCCTCTGTGTGTGTCTCTCTCTCTCTCTCGTCCTTCCCTTTATCTCTCAATTCCTCGTTCGTTGTCGCTCTCTCATTCTCTCATCCCGCCCCATACCCCCGTCTCTCTCTCTCGCTCTCTATCGCTCATCCCTCTTTTCACGCTCTCTCTCTCTCGCTCCATCTCCCTTTCTCTCTCGCTCCCCGGCGAGGAGTAGGAGGAGGTGGAACATCCTTGAGGCTGCTGCTGCTGCCGCTCCAGGATTGTGTCCGCCGCCCCGTGCCTCTGTGAATACGACCACGTGGCTGCCTGGCGCACAATGAATGCCACGGCCGTGAGGATTCGTCGCTGCTATCGGCTAATTAAAACAAACAATGAGAGAGCAGGAACGCGCGCGCACACACACACACACGAGCGCACATACAAGGACAAATACAAAGATCCCCCGTATAACATTAAGAAACTGTTGGGGCAAGTGCTGTTAGCGAATAGCACCTATGAAGGCCGGAACGGCACACGAGGGAGTGATGTGGCAAGGAACACGCCCAGCCGCCTTTGTCTCCCCAGTGGCGATGTTTTTACACACCCGCACCAGGTACTCATTTGAGGCTGAGTCGACCTCGGGGAAGCCCCAGGACCGGTTCAGATAATCGTCACCGGTATTGGCCGCGAGCGAAAATCGAACCCGGGTCGCCGGGTTCGGTGCTGACCACTACCGCTCCCCCTGCACACACACACACGCACACACACGCGCACACACACGCACACGCACACACGCGCACACGCACACACACGCACGCACGTACACGTTTGTCGCAAATCGTTTCTTTCAAATGAAATATTCCATCCTGTTTCACCGCCTTCTCCCCCTCCTCCCGCTCAACAAAAAAAGCAAATAAATAAATGAAACGAACCGCGTTCGCCAATAACACCGTGGCCTTAAAAGACGAAAAAAACACCACACACACACGCACGCGTGTTCCGTGGAGCACGTTTCTGCGATGCTACGAAGAAGGGCCATTGCCCAAAACGTCGCCTATTATACGGTATTTTACTACGGCCACACGGGTCTTGTTGTTGACGAATGTGTTGAGGTTGCGTTGTCGTTGTTTGTGCATGTGTACCACTGCCAATATTAATGTTTTAAATGTAATTCTCATCGGGCCCCGTGATGTAAATACAAGCAGTGTCCAACCCTCAACATCCACTCCGTCTCACTACGGCTGGCCCTCTCCAATCATCGTGCGCTATGTAAGGGTCATTGCCTGAAACGTCGCCCATTAAATGTGAGTTGATGATTGGGTAAGTTGGTGATTGGGTGAGTGAGTTAGTGAGTGATTGATTAAGTCGATAAATGGGTGAGTGGGTTTATGGTTGGGTGAATGAGTTGATGAATGGGTGAGTACGTGCGTTGATGAATGGGTGAGTGATTTGATGAATGGGTGAGTTGATGATTGGGTGAGTGCGTTGATGAACAGGTGAGTGAGTTAGTTGATGAATGGGTGAGTGAGTTGACGAATGTGTGAGTGAGTTGCTGAACGGGTGAGCGAGGTTATGAATGGGTGAGTGATTTGCTGACTAGGTGAACGAGTGAGTCGATGAGTGAGTGAGTTGGTGAGTCGGCAAGTGCGTGATTTCACCATTTCTCGTAGCTCGCGACGCGGTGCCCTGCATGGTACGGAGACCCCTGTTCCCTGGACGTGGTAGCTCCGTTCCATCGCCCAGGCCCCGAGCCGTATCGATGTTGAACTTACTTCGCACCGTACGTAGCCCATCGTGCTAATCAAAAATGCGGGGGAAGGACAACTAAACACAAAAAGCAGTTTTAAAGAAAATAATTTTAAATGTGCATGGTTCCAGTGGGCTTCACAATATCGGAAGGAAGAGCGTTCCAGACGGCCGCAGAAGCGCATCTGAAAACGCGCGATGCGGTGACCGCCTTTGTTCGATGGCCAGACAAAGGCCGCTGCGAGGATGACCGGAGTTGGAACGATGTGTTACGTTCCTTGACGAGATCAGCGAGCTACTTCCATCTCTCGCCCCTCGACTCCCCGAGGAGAGAGCGGAGAGCCGCGCGTGTGCTTTCGGAGGGAGCGGCGGCGCACCGCACTCCGAACCCGGCGAACACCGAGTTCGATTCCTGGCCACGGATAATTATCATCGGTGGAGAGCGATATCTGAGCCGGTTCTAGGCGTCTCTCGCCTAGAACGAGTACCCGGGTGCAGTGTATAAATATCAGCGATGGGGGAGACAAAGGCGGCCGGGCGTGGTGCTAGCCACCCACTCCCTCGTGTGCCGTGCCGGCCTTCATAGGTGCTATTCGCTAACAGCACTTGCCCCAACAGTCTGTTAAGGCTACACTGGAGGGATCTTTGTCTTGTGTCTCTGCACACGTGCGCGCGCGCGTGTGTGTATATGCGCGCGCGTGAGCGTTATCGCGCGCGAGGGAGAGAAGGTTTTTGCAGGGGGTGCGTGTGCGGTGTGGTGTGTGAAAGGAGAGAGGGGCGGTGGACAGAGGAGGGAGGAGAGCAGAGAGAGAGCGGAGAGTGGCGGGCGTGACGCGAACAAACAGAGAGAATCGCTCTGCGTGGCGAGGGGAGACTGAGCGAGTGATGAGCGCGGGGGGCGCGGAGGATGGAGGAGAAAGGGGGGGGGGGCGAGGAGAGTGGGGGAGGTGGAGGGGGGGAGGTGGAGGGGGGAGGTGGAGGGGGGGGGGCTCAGGCTGAGCGTTATGGTGGAAGTCAATGGTGGGGTCCAGTGTTGGTTGGGTTTGTTGTTGATGATGATGTTGTTGATGATGAGGTGATGGCCGTGCGTGATGTGACGCGCAATGATGATGTTGTTGATGATGAGGTGATGGCCGCGCGTGATGTTGTGACGCGCGATGATGTTGATGAGGTGATGGCCGTGCGTGATGATGTGACGCACGATGATGTTGTTGTTGATGATGAGGTGATGGCCGTGGGTGATGTTGTGACGCGCGATGATGATGTTGTTGATGATGAGGTGATGACCGTGCGTGATGTTGTGATGCACGATGATGATGTTGTTGATGATGAGGTGATGGCCGTCCGTGATGATGTGACGCGCGATGATGATGTTGATGATGAGGTGATGGCCGTGCGTGATGTTGTGATGCACGATGATGATGTTGTTGATGATGAGGTGATGACCGTGCGTGATGTTGTGACGCGCCACTGTGGCTGGGGAGCCGGCGCGAGGGTCGAGGAGTCCGCAGCTCCGCCGAGAAGACGGCGCCATCTCCATGGCGACTCTCGACACCTCATCTGGGGAGGTGTCGTCTCTTGTTAGCTCGCAGCTCCTCCGCCCTCGTTACCGCGACTCCGCACAACAACGCCGCGCGCGCGCACGCGCGCGCGCGCGTCCCTCCTCGCTGCGCGCCACGGGACTCGCAAAACCGCGGGTGGGCAAACCGCGGGTGGGCAAACCCGGCCGGCTCCAGGAGGCACACGTGACTCTCTCTGTGCGGACTGTGCAGCGCGGCTCTTGAAATATCGAAGGGTTCATTTGGGAGTTTTTTTTTTTACATACCGAATTCGAACAAAAATTGGCTCTTCGTGTTATTTTGCTTGCCGACCCCTGACCGTGGGAGTCCAGTTCACCATGGAAGTCAGTTCACCATGGAAGTCCAGTTCACCATGGAAGTCCAGTTCACCATGGGAGTCCAGTTCACCATGGAAGCCCAGTTCACCATGGAAGCCCAGTTCACCATAAAAGTCCAGTTTACCATGGGAGTCCAGTTCACAATGGGAGTCCAGTTCACCGTAGAAGTGGATATAAAAAATGGATCTTGTTATTTTGGTAGCTGATCCCTGGTATAAACTAAACTATATATATTTGTTTATTTTACCAGGTAAGGACCACTGAGCTACATAGCTCTATGTCAGAAGCGACCTGGACACACGCGATGGTCGCTCAACAAAGTGGCACATCACGTGCACATTTATCGCAGACGAATACTCTAAACGCACGTTGATTCTAAATGTGGAGTGGAAAACCGCAGGACCCCAAGGAAAATCCACGCGACCACGGGGAGAGAGACACGCAAACTCCACATATACAGCAGGCGTCAGGGTTGGGATCGAACCCACGACCTCCTGCATACCATGCGAGGTAGTTAACATCTCCTAGCCACCACGGTGGCGAGTTATTCCCAACACCTGTCCCCAGAGTTGTTTGTGGTTGCGACTTGCTGAAACCGTGCCCCGATTGGACTTCTGGGGGCGGGGGGGGAAGAGCTTCATAGCTCATCGGATTTCTCCAGGATAAAATATGACGAAGCACAAATCGAGGATGGTGTTTATATTTCTGAATAGAACCACTCCAGTTGGCCGCACTTTACGATTAAACAAATTACTGGATGTTGACGCTGCTGCTGCTGCGTGGACAGTGGTGCACGAGAACAATTAACAACACTCAAAAACATTCGTAAATGACACCACTGTGTGGCCTTAGATGAAGGCGACGTTTCGCGCAATGGCCCTCCTTTTAATAGCACATCTCAAGATGATGCTTGGAGCCAAAAGAAGTGGTACAATAATGTATTTCCTTGGAGGGCAATGGGCTCTTAGCGCCACCTAGTAGCGACATCATGCCAAGAGTGTCGTACAATGCACGAGCTTGTTAGAAGTAACCGCGGTGCCACGGTGGCTAGGGGATGTTAACGACCTCGCCTGCTATACAGGAGGTCTGGGGATTCCATCCCGACCCTGACGCCTGTTGTATATTTGGAGTTTGCATGTTCTCCCCATGGTCGCGTGTATTTTTCTCCGGGTCCTCTGGTTCCTTTAGAGTCATTTGGCTGCTATAAAATGTGCAGGCGATGAGCGACCACTTCGTTGACCTTTCATTCGTAGTCCGGGTCGCTCCTGGAAAATAGCTACACAGCTCAGTGGGCCTTAACCTGGTAAAATAAAACATTGTTTAGTTTTTAGTTTAACTTCGTGATTGTTGTTGCTTTCTTTCATTTCACTGAATATCCCTTTGCCAATTAACTCCTGGATGAAGGGCTCCCCCCACGCCGTGTCAATCATGGGGGGGGGGGGTGGCGGCGGGGGCCGTATTTGACCATACTTCACCACGTTGGTCAGTGCGGGTTGGTGAAGAGTAGGTGGGGGGGGGGGGGGAAGGGACATCCGATCCGGAAATGGTTTTAGATGTCAATCGTCATTGACATTGATTCGCCGTGGCCGGGAATCTAACTCGGCGTGCCTGTGTTAGGAGATGCGGTGAGCTCCCACCCATGCGACCGATGATACCCAACGTGTGATGTCACGAGTGTGCAAGTCGCAGTACAATCACTCGCCACTGATGCGAGCCGTGACCGAGACTCGGGTGTGGTTTCACGGTGAAAATCCCTGCATCGTGGGAGTAAAACAAAACGCGCTCGCTCACCCCACACACACACGTGTGCATGATTAAGGGAGCATAAGCCACGTTACTAGCAGCCTCACTGGACCAACAGTACAATGTTGAAAGTCCTCGCTTAACGCGTGGTGTTCACACAATGCGTTTCCGCTGCAACGCGGTTCATCCATTCGGGGACACTTTTCGCACAAGGCGCACCGTTATAACGCGGTTTCTGAGTGGTCGACGATTTACCGCTTTCTTGAGATGCGTGGCCGAGCGCTGCGCTGGAGTAAGTACGCGATACGATACAGTTCACGCGGAGGCGAAACCCCCAGCTACTTGTCCCTCTGCAGTCTCACTGTGTGCGCGTAGTACATCGCATCTCCGATCAGTGCGGGTGGCTACGTACGGTGCGTGAGAAGTTCAACATACATACATACGTACATGCGTTACATCATTTAGGGGGTAATTTTTTTCGCTTCACGCGTTTATTTTTTTACTGAATGCGGCACTTTTCGGGAAAGGCGTCCACCACGTTAAACGAGCGCGCGAACGCTGTGCGGCATGTTGCATCAACACAGCCAGTGCAGTCACCGGCAACTGGGGCGAAACCGTCAACTGACTGCAACGGAGAACCGCGGTTTAATCACTTTTTTGGTCGGGCGTTCGAGACCCAGAATAGAACTCAGGGTCTCAACGTTGCGGGCTCGGTGTCACCGGCACGGTTAGCAGCCACCGTTCCGACTCTCCACTTCTTCGAATGTCCCCGATGGCGCGAGAACCAGGGATCGCCGGAATCGTCACCGCTCGTTCCGATGGACGGCTCAACTCCCCAACCTCCCGGCCATCGCGCGTACGTCTGGCATTGCCGGTCATCACAACTCACAGCAGAGCGCCCACCCCCCACCAAACACAAAAGCACAGGCGGTTTAGACTCAAACCATATTCATCACCACCTCTTTGCATCGAGAGCTTCACAATATAACCGAATTGCAATCACGAATCACAATGAATTGCATCACAATGACCTCCTAATTTCACGCACAATACGCGCGCGCACAAAAAAATAACTACCAGTTCTCTCCCGTTTGTATTATTTACAGCTCATTACAATGGACGGCAATCCAGGTAAGAGTGCTCGCACACGCACGCACGCACTCACAAAGATCCCCCGTATAGCCTTAACGGGATTGCTGGGGCAAGTGCTGTTAGCGAGCACCTATGAAGGCCGGAACGGTACACGAGGGGGTGGGTGGCGGCCGGCACCACGCCCGACCGCCTTTGTCTCCCCAGTGGCGATGTTTACACACCGCACCAGGTACTCATTTGAGGCTGAGTCAACCTAGGGAAGGCCCAGGACCAGTTCAGATAATCGTCACTGGTGTTGGTCGTGAGCGGCTATCTGACTCGGGCGGCCAGATTCATAGCGCAGTGCCCTAATCACTACACTACCGCTCCCCGCGCACACATACGCACACACGTATAATGCTTTCAGTTCAAAAACCCATTGCATATACATTGCAACTACTTATCCTAAACACATCCCCATCAGCCCGAGCTATAATTGGGTCACAAAAAATCATTTCCCCTGAATGCCTTTTATTTCATGCAATATTCCATCAATTTATCCCGCGACAAAAAAAAGAGTTCCCAAGGTACCGGCGAGTAACATTTATCTGCGAGGTCTCGTGACCCGGTTCGATTGCTCCTTTATGCCTATCCCAGGGCCTAACCAGCCCCCCCCCCCCCCCCCCCATTGAAGAAATTACTGCAAAAAGCAGCTCCCACCGGCACGTGGTGTGCGAAACGTCGGACATCGCGCGGAACAACACTGCGCAGAGGCGCAACCCGAGAATGCGTGGGAAAGCGACGCGGCATACACACAGAATCCTGCACACACGCACAAAGATCCCCCGTGTAGCTTTAATAGACTTGGGGCAAGTGCTGTGGGCGAGCACCAATGAAGGCCGAAACGAGACACGAAAGGGGTGGGTGGCCAGCACCACGCCGGGCCGCCTTTGTCTCCCCAGTGGCGATGTTTACACACCGCACCAGGTAACTAATTTGAGGCTGAGTCGACCTAGGGCGGAGGCCCAGGACCGGTTCAGATAATGTTCACTGTTGTTGGCTGCGAGCGGAAATCGAACTCGGGTCGCCGGGTTCATAGCGCAGCACGCTCACCGCTACACTACCGCTCACACATCCACACAACCGCACCCCCCGCATAGCCTGTTGGGGCAAGTGCTGTAAGCGCACACGTATTAAGGCCGGCACGGCACACGAGAGGAGAGGGTGAACAGCGCCATGTCCGGCCTCCTTTGTCTCCCCAATGTTGATGTTTATACACCGCACCAGGTATTCGCTGAAGGCTTGGACACCTCGGCGACGAGGTGTCCAAGTCTGCGGGCCACATCTGCTTCCCCAGCATGGACGACTCCGGCATCGCCCTCGTCAAGCACACGGGGCGCGGGGAGTCGAAGGCGCTGCGCTACGAGTTCTCCGTCGACAAGGTGTTGCAGTCGGGCCGCTCGCAGGGCGACGTCTTCCAGGAGATCTCGCAGCTCGTGCAGGTTGCCCGCTCGATCTCTCACTAGCTCACTCTCTCGCTCGCTCATTCTCTCGCTCGCTCATTCTCCCGATTTCTCTCTCTCTCGATTTCTCGCTCTCTCTCTCATTCCCTCGCTCCCTCGCTCATTCTCTCTCACAGTCCCCACGATCACTGTTACGTTGCAATTATGGCTTTATTTTTTGGTGATTTCGAAAACGTTTTTTTGGTTTGGACATGTTTGTTTTGTTGTATTACGGAGTTAGACTGATGGCCTTAATCTAAGTTTTCTTGTGGTTGTTGTTGTTTGACTTGCATCCCACTGGGATTTTTGCACACTGCGTTGGTGTACGGTGCTTTTTTTCAGGAATATTTTTGCGGGTTTTTTTTCCCCATGGATTTCTGTTTGCACACTCACAAAGTCACTTTAAAATGTTTTTTCTTGTTCGTGTTTCTGTTCATGTTTTTGTTTGTTGTGGTTG
Source organism: Petromyzon marinus (assembly GCF_048934315.1). Classification (NCBI taxonomy): domain Eukaryota; kingdom Metazoa; phylum Chordata; class Hyperoartia; order Petromyzontiformes; family Petromyzontidae; genus Petromyzon; species Petromyzon marinus. The sequence goes on from NC_133704.1 coordinate 8,260,297, forward strand.
CACCCGATTCAAGCGCCGAATGGCTCACAGGGCTATACCAAAATAAATAAACTGAAACTGAAAACTGAAACTGACCTAGGGGAGGCGTGGGACCGGTTCAAATACCAATGTTGGCTACGGTGAGGGGGAATCGAGAAGCCGTGTCGCCCGGCTTGTCGGGCAATGCGCTAACGAACTGCGTGATCGCTCCCCAACGACAACAATTGCCATCGGCAGGAGGTCACGGGGACAGACCCAGGTGGCCCTGGTTTGACTGGCAGCAAAAACGCGCCACACGCACACACTCGGGTGAGACAAATGCAGCGTGCGCACAAAAAAAACAACCATATACTTAGTTCAGATCAGCAGATCCGAATGCCGCTTCAAACAAATCACATTGTGGGAAATCAACGGTGGTTGTCTGTGAAGAGAACGGCTCTCAAATGGGGAAGGTGGTGGAACTGCCACCACTGGCTACTGAGGGCCGTTATCACCCACCCAACCCCAGAGGTCAAGAGGTTACGCAGGTAAACGCTTTTCTCGAGGTGAAGGCCAACTCGAGCTGGCGTGCCCAGGACTTGGCCGAGTTGCTGGGGTTCATCACGCGAGTTTGGGAAGCCCTCTCCCACAAATAAAATAGTTGCGAGCAATAAAACTTACCCATATATAAAGCACTTGCGAGTCGGAAGAGATCAAAGTCGGGGGGTGCTCGCGAAAAGCAAACGCTACTCGTCAAACGTTGCGCCAAACGTTAAATGTCCCCGCCACGCAGGACACCAGCGCTTGGCACGGCTGCTGACGCGGAAGGGGTCCCCCTTCAATGAGGTGGGGAAATTTCAGGCCAAGCAGTCTGCGCCGCACGTTCAGCCCAGAAAATTCTGGCTGCGGCCCAGATTCCCGGTTGAGTTGGGGAAAAAAGGGAAATACATATATATACATACACCACCGTGAAATGCGCTGCCGGGATAGGCAAGTGATAGTTGCGGTGCGCGGACGCGGGTGCGTCACGGACGCACGGGTTTTCACGGACACGCGCGTCCCGTGGACACTCGGGGTTTTTTGACTGCGCGTTGAAACGAGGGGGAGGGCTTTCGTGCGCGGAGTTGAGCGCCGGTAGGCCCGGAGAAAGAAGACGGACGCGCAGGATGAGAGAGAGTTGGGGGGGGAGAGAGAGAGAGAGTGGGGGGGGAGAGAGAGGGAGTGGGGGGGAGAGAGAGGGAGGTTAGGCCAGGCGGGGCGCCCGGAGTTCCATCTTGGCGACGGTGGCACGGTGAACCTCGTCGGGCCCGTCGGCGATCCGCAGCGCCCGTGCCCACATGTAGAACTCGGCCAACGGCAGGTCGGGGCCCAGGCCGGCAGCGCCAAACGCCTACACAGCCGGCACAAAGACAAAGACCCCCCCACCCCGTATAGCCTGTAGCAGATTGTTGGGGCAAGTGCTGTCAGCGAGTAGCACCTATGAAGGCCGGCGGCACGGCACACGATGGTGGTGGGCGGCCAGCGCCACCCCCGGCCGCCTTTGTCTCCCCAAGTGGCAATGTTTTTACACACCGAATCAGCTACCCATTTGAGGCTGAGTCGACCTAGAGGAGGCCCAGAATCAGTTCGGATAATCGTCACCAGTTTTTTGGCCGTGACCGGGATTCGAAGCCGGGTCACCGGGTTCGTAGCACGGCGGCACCGCCCGTCCCCCCAACACGCAAACACACAGACACGCAGAGCCGCATGTGTGCACGCTCTCACCTGGATGGCACGGTCGATTACTTGCTGGGCCATGCTGGGCACCACCACCTTGATCATTGCGATCTCCGGTGCTGCCGCCTGCCCCCACAGACGAGCGTGGAGAAACCACCAGTGGTCAAGGAGTGAGAGGGGAACGGTGCAAGCAAGGGGATTTGGAATCGTAAGAGGCCCTGTTCATTGTTCAGGAACTCAGGCTGAGGTGCGAGAGGAATGCGAAGGGATTGGACAGACGTTCGGGGTGCATGACAGACGGATGTGCCAGGGGAGAGGGATGCGAGGATTGGCAGAGACGTGAAGAATGTAAGGGCTGAGAGACATGTGAGGGGGGGGGGGGCTTGAAGGGATGTAACGTATGTGAACGAGTGGAGGGATATTCTTAGTTCTTTCGGTAAAGTCACGTTCACACCTGAAGACGACCGTTTGTGTTATGGTCGAAACGTCGTGAGAATTTTTATTGTTTTATATATATTTTATTATTTTGTTGTTTCACTTCAACGTGACTTTACCGAAAAAACTAAGAATATGAATTATTGCAGTCACGAAAGCTTTAAATCAAGAGTGGAGGGATGTCAGGTGACGTGATGAGATGCACGACGGCAGAGGGAGGGAGGGAGGGAGGGAGGGAGGGAGGGAGGGAGGGAGGGAGGGAGGGAGGGAGGGAGGGAGGGAGGGAGGGAGGGAGGGAGGGAGGGAGGGAGGGAGGGAGGGAGGGAGGGAGGGAGGGAGGGAGGGAGGGAGGGAGGGCCGCCGCCGCCGCCGCTGCTAGAGGCAGCATCGTCACCTTGTTGCCGAGCGAGTCCATGAGGTGCGCCGTCTTCAGCACGAGCAGCCGCGCCTGCTCCAGCTCGACGCGCGACGTGGCCATGTCGGCCATGACGGTTCCCTGCTCGGCCAGCGGCTTCCCAAACGCGACGCGCGACTTCACCTGCACCACCGCGCACGCACGGCCAGGGTAACAGCCCCGCGACGAGCTCGCAAAGCCCGACCGTTGAAGGGAGACCCCCCCCCCGCCCCCCACCCCCCCCCCCGGCTTGTTTCTCAGGGCTGGGGTTCCCCAAAGGTGTCTTGTTTCCAAGGAGGCCACGGAATAAGATTGCCGTGTGCTCGCGCGCGGGTTTGACAACACGTTGACTTTCAAGTTCACTTCTTGACGTAAAGCTTTCGTGACTGCAGGAATTCATATTCTTTGGGTCTTTCGGTAAAGTCACGCAGATAGGTTCAAAGAAAATAACCAAAAAACTACGACGTTTCGACCGCTTGTGTTGCGTTTCGACCGCTATGCGTTGCGATCCAAACGTATAAGTTTTTGTTTGTTATTTTCTTTGAACCTATCTACGTGACTTTACCGAAAGACCCAAAGAATAAGTTCGCTTCTGTTTCACAACGGGAACTCGAGAGGCCCCGATGAGTCTCATCTGCAAGAGTGACCAGGCTCACAAAAAATGGTGGAAGCAAATACAAAAAAAAGATTTAAATGTAAAACTATGGAAGCACAAAATCGAAATAAATCGGAGAAAAAATAACCGCATTGCACAGGAGGAATCGGAAACACTGCGCAATGTATATTCATACAAGACTCAAATTAGTTTCCTGTTCACGAAAGTTGGCTCCGACAAGTTTATTTCTAAACCGTACACAGTGCGATTACTTAGGCAAACGTGATATGTGTGTCAAACACGATTTTGGCAGTCACGTCGGCATGCAGGATCGACATCGCGTGCCACGCGACGCCGTAAATCAATTGTTGCATCGTGATCCCCGAGCGGGGACAACTCCTGGCATTAGGCGAGGAAAGGGGTTGGTGGATTTTTGGCCTACGGAGGTTGGGTGGGGGGTGGAGGGGCGGTGGGGGGGGGTGGTGGGAGGAGAGGGGGGTAGGCGAGGCAGCGGGGGGCCGTACCCTGTCGGTCATGAGCTGCAGGGCCCGCTCGGCGGAGCCGATGAGCCGCATGCAGTGGTGGACGCGCCCGGGGCCCAGGCGGCCCTGGGCTATCTCGAAGCCCCTGCCGGGCCCCAGCAGCACGTTGTCGCGCGGCACGCGCACCTCCACAAACTCCAGCTCGCCGTGACCCCCTGCGTGCACGATGAAAGAAGCTCAACACACACACACACACGACACCACGACGACACCAACAAGAACAGCCGCCGTTGGCTACTAAGCGGTGGGGTGGACGTCACCACGACGCTTGCGCCAGGCTAGGTGCACTTCGAGGCCGTCACGTGAAGTGTCGATGGCTCGCCGCTGGCAGGAGGTTACGGGACCGACCCTGGTGCCATGGGTTGACTGACCGAGGACGACTGGCAGATGCACCAAGCTGTTGCTCCCCACAGCGTCAACTTGCTTGGCTTTATCGGCCCGGCGTTCTGCGTCGCGATTAGTCCACGTTGCTGTACCGCCTTCTCCTGGCGATGCCAGGGTATGGCACCTCAAAACTCACGGGATGTGAGTTCCGTAATATTGGTGTTGCGGTGATCCAGCAACCCTCGTTGTCCCCACAGCGCTGAGTAACAGGCCGCGTGCGTAGCCACCATCGTCCAGCTATGTGTGCACGTATACGGTCGCGGAGTTGTTCGTGCACCGCGCCACGATCCCAGGGACCCCAGTTCGATTCCCGCTCACGGCCAACACCAATGACCATTATCTGAACCAGTCCTGGGCCTCCCTTGAGGTGCGTGTTAAAATTGTCACTCGGGAGGCAAAGGCGGCCGGGCGTGGTGCTGGCCACCCACCTTCTTGTGTGCCGCGCCGGCCTTCATCGGCGCTACTCGCGAATAGAACTCGCTCTAAAGCAGCCCGTTCCAAGGCGATACGTGGGATTCTCTGTCTGCGTGATGCACACTTGGGTAGGCGAGTGTGCGCCTGCGCTTGCCAGGCGGGTCCTGGAAGCCGTAGACGGAGAGTGGGCGCAGCACCCGCAGCCCCGGCGTGTCCATGGGCACCAGCACCATGCTCTGCTGCCGGTGCCGCGGCGCCGCCGGATCCGTCTTCCCCATGAAGATGCAGAGCTCGCAGCGAGGATCCAGAGCACCTGGGGAAGTACACGGACACGCATGGCACATTTAATAACGACTTAAACTTTGTTTGTTTGTTTTGAAACCAGGTAAAGCCCACTGAGCTGTTTTTGAGGCGCAACATGGCGATCGCAAATTATAGCTCAACAAAGTGGAAATTTACAGCAGCCAAATGCTCTAAACGCGCGGTGTTGATTCTAAATGTGGAGAGGAAAAACCGGAGGACCCGAAGAAAAATCCACGCGGCCACGGGGAGACCATGAAAACTCCAAATATACAGGCGTCAGGGTCGGGGTCCTGTATACCAGGCGAGATAGTTAACATCTCGCCACCGTGGACGCGATGCGCACAGCGCACATGCAACAAAACCTGAACTTGCAAAAGAAATTGGGTCAATCTTCCCTCCAATGTTTTTCCCGCTTGTGCTATCGGTGTTGCGTCCTTAAACGAAGAATCCGTTCAGATCTCGAGCGGAGGAACAGTGCAAAAATGCTTCATGTTAGAAAACGGCCCGCAGAAGCTGATACTGCAGAACTGGTCCGCAGGGGGCTGCACTTTCCTGCCCACACTGCCACCCGGAGTAATTCATGTGCATCGCACGGCAGCCAAACCGAAACTTTTCTTTGTAAATACGCACGAGCTCAGTTAGAAGCCAACCTCGCACCCCTCCCCAGAACTCCACACACGCACGCGCGCTCGCTCACCAGACGTCCACCACTTGCGGCCATTCAGAACGTAGCTGTCGCCGGCCTCCACGATAGACGCCTCGATGTTGGTGGCATCAGAGGAGGCCACCTACAAAAATGGGGAGTGATTGCGGGGGTGGGGGGGGGGGATGATGGGGGGTTAGGGGCAGGGTTCACGTGCGCTGCTGCTGCCACCGGTGTGCGCGGTGCTCTGTCCAATTGTGTCTCGTCTCTCCGTTGGCGCTTAGGGAGCTGTCTGATACTAGCGTAGAGGAGTATTGTGAGTAACCGATGAGGGGGCGAACAGAAGGAGGTACGAGCGGGTTGACAGTCAAGGATGACGTAACGTCACGGGTTACGTAAGGGGCTTTCGGAGAGCACCTTCGGGGAACAAGGGCGGGGCCGAGCTGGGGGGGAGGAGCCGCCCAAGGGGGTTCTTAAGGGGGACCCCGTGACGAAGGTGGGGTCGTCGTGGGGAGCCAGGGTAAAGACCGGCCGGAGCGAGGGTCTCTCTCTCCTCGTCGCGGAGCGGTGCTGGCTGAACCCCCCGCTCCGGGCAGACGAGTGAGAGAGTCTAAGGGATAGCTGAGGGTAGGGTCCAAACAGTAGAAGTGTCCGGGGAAGGACCGAGATAGAGTGCACCTACACTGGTGTGAGTGTAGGATGTCGAGTGTGAGAGTGCTTTAACAAACGGCAGCAGCCCTCATAGTATTCCTCGTCTCCGCGTGGTTCTATTGCACAACACTTGCACGTGGCGCAATAGCAAGAAACACACCACAATGATTACGACGATGACGACGGAGGTATGGTGGTGGGGGAGGGGGGGGTAGACGCGCCTCGTGTCGCGAGTGCGTGCGCCGCATGCCTGAGGCTCCGTCATGGCGAAGCAGGATCGGATTTTGCCGTCGAGCAGCGGCGCCAGCCAGCGTCGGCGCTGCTGGTCCGTGCCGTAGCGCACGAGCACCTCCATGTTCCCCGTGTCCGGGGCGGAACAGTTGAACGCCTGCGCGGAGAATGACGGCAAGAAACGCAGCGTTGTCGTCGCGTTGACGATTTCGGACTTGTAACTCCGCGCCACCGCCGTGCAGTGTTAGCGAGCTCGCTCGAAGGGGGACAGAGAGAGACGGAGGGGTTGGAAGGCAAACGATTTGTGGGCCAACGCACCTCGGAAGCGTGCAGCGAGCGACCCATCTCCTCGCAGGCGAAGGCGTACTCCACGTTAGTGAGGCCGGCTCCGTACCGGGCGTCGGGGTCGGCCTCCCGCGCCAGGAACAGGTTCCAGAGCCCGGCCCCACGCGCCTCCGTCTGAGCCGCGCAGGGGGCGGTCGCGGGCCGAGTTCAGTCTCTCATTTGATTCCAAACTGTGCAAAATCGGCACAGCTGGCAGACACCGAGACATCACCCGTTCGCGGCATGGAGAAGCATGGTGAAACAATCGCCGTGACCCACGCGGCGGTATTTCGTCATGCCCGTGGAAGTTGTGTCAGTGGCAGCAGCGGAGGTGGTGTTAGCAGTGGTGATGGTCTTAGCGGTTAGCGGCGGTGGCGCCGGCAACATTGATGGCGTTGTTGTTGTTGGCAGTCGTGGAGATGGTGGTGGACGCGGCTTCAGCGAAGGTCAGTGGTAGCAGCAGTGGTAGCGGTGGAAGCAGTGGCGGTAGTGGTCGCAGTGGCGGTAGTGGTCGCAGTGGTCGCGCGTTGGCTGCGGTTATCAGCAGTGGCGGTGGCAGAGCTGGGCAGTGGTGGTGTTAGCATTTGTGGTGGTAGCGGCAGTGGTGGTATCGATGGTAGGGGTGGTAGCGGTGGCGGAAATGAGTGGTGGTGATGGTTACGGTGGTGACGATAGTGGCAGTGACGGTGGAAGGGACAGTTGTGATATCGGCAGTGGCAGTGGTATCAGTCGTGGCGGTGGTATCAGTCGTGGCGGTAATAGTAGCAGTGGCGGCGATGGCAGTATCAGCGGTGGTGACGGTGATGCGGCGGTATGAGTGGTGGCAGTGGTGGCGGCATCGTAGCGGTCTAATTGGTGGCGGCGGTATCGGCCGAGGCGGCAGTGCCGGTGCGGGACGAGTCGGGTTCCAACCTTGAGTCGCTCCAGCAGCGGGTGCGGCTCCCAGCGCCGCTCGGACTCCCCGTGCCGCCGCAGCTCGGCCTCCGCGGGGATCACGTGCTCGCCCACAAACGCTCGCACGGCCTCCACCGTCGCGCGGGCCGCCGGGGCCAGCTCCGCCTCCCGCACCGGCATTCCGCCACCTCTACCGCCGTCACCACGCCCGCTCGCCGCGGCCGGCTTGCCCGCGCCAGTGGCGGAGAAGCGGCGGTGGTGCCGCGGGCAGCTGGGTGCCTGCGCGCGGTGGACCTTTTTGGGGGGCAATCAACGACGCAGGAGTGATCGATTTAAATCGATACTTGAGCTCGAGATATAATCGGGGACCCATGTTTGAGAGAATCAGTTAGTTGCAATCTTCGTAACTTAAACGACGTATGATACCGTTAGATATAGGCGAATGGAACAAACCGAGAGAGAAAATATGAGAGTGGGGCCAACGGTACATGCCAGGACGAAACGACAGATACGGAGCTAGATGGAAAAAATTACACGGAAATTTTTTTTATCGATTTGTTGAATGGAATCGTCACTCCATACAAACGGTCAGGACTCATCGGATCGCTGGAAAGGCGAATCGTTCTGCGTCTAATCCACAGCTACGCTGAACCGACACGCACACAACAAGGAGGCCGACTCACAGCCATGCTGCGGCAGCTGGTGCTGTAGGGCCGGCCGGATTGCCCTGCCGCACCACCGCCGGGTGGCTTGGGCTGCCCCTTGAAGATGCGGAATCCTTCCCGTGTGGCGAAACCCCAAGCCACGTCAGCCATCGCCTCCGCCAACTGGCCAGCCTCCTCGGCACGCGCCGAGCTCGCCTGACCTGCGTCGCCGTCGTCGTCACACCGCCGCCGTCACACCGCCGTTAGGCACCGCCGTCGCACCGCCACCGTCGCACCGGACGTCACACCGCCACTGTCGCACCGCCGTTACACACCGCTGTTGCACCACCGCCACCGTCGAACCACCGTCGCACCGCCATCATCACACAGCCGTTACACCGTCACACTCCCGTTACACACCGCCGTCGCACCACCACCGTCGAACCACCATCACACCGCCACCGTCACAACGCCGTTACAAACCACCGTCTCACCGCCCTCGCACTGCCACCGTCACACCGCCCCCGTTACACCGTTTCACACCCCTGCCGCACCACCGTCGAACCACCGCCGTCATACTCTCATCACACCAACGTCGCACCACCGTCACGCCGCTGCCGCTGCCGCCACCACTGTGTTAATTTAGTTTCACAAAAACAAGCGACTAAGGGTTTATAATTTGTTTTACATTTTCGCCGACGGCGACGAGTTTGGACGAACATCTCGTTCGTCCACGTGATGATCCACGTGATCACTTCAAAGTACGAGGTATGAGCCCGTCCCGACGGGGCATTTGGCCCACTCACGCCGGCCAGAGCCCTAGCGGCCGAGTGCGGGGCGCACACCTGAGAGCGCCCGCTTGCAGACGCCCTGCAGGATGGCGGCGACGCGGAAGAAGGAGAAGGCCAAGTAGAAGTGCCAGTCCTCGACGGGTGGGCGGCCAGAGGCGCCGCAGTACGCCTTCATCGCCTCCTCGTCGCTCGGGATGCCCAGCGCCACGAGGTCGCGGCCCTTCAGCCCTGCGGAAGGCGGGCGGCGTCGGAGGGGGTTGAAGCGCGGCGGCACGCGTACGCAGACGAGGAGGGGGGGGGGGGGGAGCGCGGACGGTGATTTTACAGGCGTCACGCGGCAAGATTCTCCTGAGGTCGGAGCACAAATAGAAACGCGAGACGACGAGGCGTTGGGTTGCCCGATGCGCCGGTCACGCCGAGCGGTTAAACGTGTCGCCCGCTTTAGTCGAGTGACTCAAAATGAAAGTCGGCGGCGATCGACTATTTCAAGATTCGGACAGCCCAGATCTACGCGTGTCTCCGTGCGTGCGTGCGTGTGCATTAGTGGGGAGCGCTCCCGCCGTGGTGCGCGCGCTGCGCTATGAACCGAGCCCGTGATTCGTGTGCGATTCCCCCTCGCAATGAATTAACAGAGGAGAATATTGAACCGATCCTAGGCTTTCCCGATGTTGACCCAGCCTTACATGAGTAGCTAGTGTTGTGCGTGAACATCAGGAAAAGGTGGCCGGGCGTGCCGTTTGCCACCCACCCCTCTCACGTGCCGCACCATGCCGGCCTTCACACGTAGATGTCCGCTAACAGCACTAGCCCCAACAATCTGTTGAAGGCTTATACAAGGGGTATCTCTGCGCGTGCGTGCGTGCGTGCACGTATTTGCGTGCGCAGACCGGGCAGGATGGGGAAATTGCAGGGCAGATGGTGAGCCAGGCAGCTGTAGGAGAGGTCAGAGAGCGGGTCGCCCAGCGTCGACAGCTCCCAGTCGAGCACGGCTCGCACCTCCAGCCGCTCCGCGTCGAACACCAGGTTGTCCAGCCTGGCCAACCGTCGGTCGTGCGTGTATGTGCGTGCGCCAAAGTTCAGTCCCTGGAGAATCTCCCGGCAGCGCGCGGGGGCGAAACGTCGGACGTCGCCCTCGGCCAACAACAAAAGTGCGACGGGGGACCGCGCGACGGCACAACCGCAAACGCCCACACGGGCGGCGGTGTCGGGAGTTAACGGTCAACATATCACCGGCAACCATCGTTTTCCTCGTCTGTGCTGCCCACCGAAACTCATAATCGACAAACAAAATCGAATGATTACGTTTATTCGGCTTTGATATTCGTGCAAATGGCATTTCACGACCGTCGGGGAACCACAGATTAAGGTGGAAGGCTGCCATGCGGTGAGCCAGCCCAGATAATTGCTCCACAGTTCCCTCTTGTATCAGTTGTCTTTTCAGCCAGCTAAGTGTTTATACGTGTGACAAGAAAGCGCGGAAGCAGGAGAAACCCCACTCATGCGAGGGGGGGGGGTAACACTGCGCCACACAGAAGGGACAGATGATAGCAGGCCACACTTTGCTCTACTGCGTTCTGCTGGCGAGCCAGGGTATTGCACCTCGATGCACGCGGGAAGGGAGTCAACGTTGTCATTTGTGCGGTGATCCACTAACCGTCGCTGCCCACACAGTGCTGGATTTGAGGCATGTGCCACCACGGGCCATGCGTTCATCCCATCCCCACTTGACTACTGAGATGTTAACTCCCTCGCCTGGCGTACAGGAGGTCGTGGGTTCGATCCCGACCCTGATGCCTGCTGTATATTTGGAGTTTGCGTGTCTGTCTCCCTGTGGTTTCATTGATTTTTATCCGCGTCCTCCGGTTTTTCCCTCCACATTTAGAAACGTGCGTTTAGAGTATTCGGCTGTGATATATTTCCACGTGATAAGCCATCATTTTTGAGCTATCACTTGTCGCCGGATCACTTCTGAAAATGAGCAGTATAGCTCAGTGGGCATTACCTGGTCAAAAAAATATATAGTTTATAGTATAATAGTTCAAGTAAATCCCTCATCCCACTGCCCACTTTTAAAGCAGATCACAATGGAGAAGCAAGTGTTTGACACAGTGGACCGTTTTGTCACGATAAGCAACAAAAGCATCAAGTTGCATCCAAGGGCATAAGCCGCCCCACCCAAAGCAGGGAGCACGTGCAGAGGGAACTCGCTTTGAATACCCCATAACAGCCCTCCAACCCCACCGCGGGGCTCACCTGAAGTCACCGTGCACCACGCAGGTGGCCTCCTCTTGGGGCAGGTGAGCCGGCAGCCACTCCAAGAGCAGCTCCATGGAGGGCAGGCGTTTGGTCTCGCTCGCTCGGTATTGCTTTGTCCACGTCTGCACCTGCCGCCCGACGTATCGTCCTGCCAGAGATGCGTTTTTGTTTGCCGTTCGGCTACTGATTTATAATAGTAGGTGTTTGGGTTTGATCGCGTAAATATAAATGTGCCGTTAAACCCGCCACCACCCGACACAGCCAATTAGTAAGTTTAACACGTAGGCTTGTACGGTTTGTCACATAAACAAAACATGCCAATTCTGGTTCAGCACACCGGTGTGTTGGAGAGTTAAATCCACAACATTTACCATTCGAGTACGATGTTTCGTCAGTTTCACAACTCTGGCTATCGCCTGATGAGGCTGGTTGTAATTGCCGGCGAACCGTCATACTCTCCCTCCTCATCTGCGCATAATATTAATCGCGAAAGCCTACAACGTGTTAAACTGGCTACTTATTGCAGTACGTGTAAGGCCCGTTTTGTTTCTATCGAATCTCACTGCTGGATGAGAGCGTCAGTGATTGCGTGAATAAATGTGACGGCACTTATGCACGTAGGAAAGGCCTCGCTGAGCCTCGAGAACTCGCGGGGGGGGGGGGGGGCCCTGTTTTACATTGGGCAGGCCACGCCTTGACTACAAATAATGAGAGACGCGACGAGAAATTAACCGCGGAATGGAGATAGATGGCAGCAACGAGATAAAAAAATCACACAGCTCGGAGACCACTCGTGGACAAGAACAACCGAGCAAGGGAAGCAATGTGACACGATCACCGAGGCCTTTGCCCATGAAATAGGATGCTAAAGGCTGACAAACAACAACAACAACGACATCCATACATTGGGATGTCCGGCCCAACTCTCCAGGGACGACTTGCGATGGGGGAGTGGCAACGCGGGGAACCCACCGGTTTTGCCGAAGTCGGTGAGCCCCACGGAGCTGGGATCCACCCGGTGGATTTGGCTGAGCACGGAGGTGACTGCGGAATACACCTTGCGGCGCTGCTCTGGAGACAGATCCGGCAGCGACGGGTCTTTGAAGATGCGCCCCTCGGCGTACTCCATCAGGTAGAAGGGCGTCCCCAGCACGCTGCGAGAACGGGGGGAGCAACGGCGGACGGCACCGTTCGTCGACGAGGTTCGGACGGCAACAGACCGAGCCGCATACCCGCGCGTTGGCTTCGGAGAAGCCATTCGATGGCATCTGGTGAAGCCGAGTGAAACGAAAACTATCTTCTACTTCGCCAGGTAAGTTCCACTGAGCTGTACAGCTCAAATGATAGCCCAACGAAGTGGCTCATCACGTGAAAATGCATAGCAGCCCAATACTTAACACGCATGCCCATTCTAAATGTAGAGGGAATAGCTGGAGGACACGGATACAAATCCACGTGACCACTGGGAGAACATGAAAACTACAAATATACAGGTGTCAGGGTTGGGATGGAACCCACGACATCCTGCAAAACAAGGTGAGAGAGTTAACATCTCGCCACCGCGACGCTCCATTCGTCACCGTGAACAGATTGCGTGTGCACATTCCTGCAAACGCACAACGGGGGCAACGACCTGTGATAGGGCTCCAATTGCTGGGCCACCACTCCCCAGACAACAACAGTCGCCGATCGCCAGCCAACACCGGTGACGATTATCTGAACTGGTCCTGGGCCTGGCCTCGGTCGACTCAGCCTCAAATGAGTACCTGGTGCAGTGCGTAAAGATTGCCAACTGGGGAGACAAAGGCGGCCAGGTGCGGTGCTGGCCACCCTCCCCCTTGTGTGCCATGCCGACCCTCATAGGCGCTGCTCGCTAACAACACGGGCGGATCTTTGTCTTTGTGTAGACCGACGCGTGAGTGGCAGTGTTTCATACTCTTTGGTTCTATTCGGTAAAGTCACGTAGGTAAAAAAATAAAACAACAAAAATCACGACGTTTCGGCCACAACACAAGCGGCCTTCATCAGGTGAAGGGACCAGACTATCTGGTCCCTACGTGACTTTATCGAATATAACCAAAGAGAATGGATCCTTGCAGTCACGAAAGCTTCAAATCTAGAATGGCAGTGTTTCTTTCCCACGATGGTTGCTCTTGCAATCTTGGTGCCTGAAGGACGACGATTGCCTGTCGAGACTCGAGTTGTCTGCGAAGTTGTCTTCAGGTCTCGATCGTTGAGCGACGTTTGTGTCCCTCAAACTGAGACGCGCCACGTCCAACCAGCTGAGCGTCGGCGCGGCCCCTCCGTGGCGCTATCCTCGCAGCTTGGATTGTAACAGTTCACATCTCCTCGCAACCCGATGACGTGTCACGATCAGGCACCGCGATTCGAATGAAGATTCTGGTATTTGTCGTTGTCTCGTGCGTGCCGCGTCCCCAATGTCCAACGTCCCAAATGCGCCTGCAGCACATTCTCAATCGGTGCACGCTACCCGCCTTGCAGGTTAACTGTGTGCGGGCGAGTATGGTGTGGCGTGTGTGTGTGTGTGCGCGCATACGCAGGTGTTGGCGCGTGGGATCTGGACTCACCTGGAGTCCTCGCACAGAGAGAGCACTTGCGGTACGGGAACTCCTGCCGCTCCCAGAGCCTTCATCACCCTGCACGGAGCACAGACGCACAACAACAGAGGCAAAAGATCCCCAGTGTAGCCTCCACAGACTATTGCAGCAAGTGCTGACGAAGGTACTCGGGGTGATGGCAGTGTGGCCCGTGCCACGCCGGGATGCCGTTGTCGCCCCAGCGCTGATGTTTACATACCCCACACAAAGATACTCATTTAAGGCAGTCAACCTACGGGAGGGACCAACAATACTCCCGATATCACTCGACATTGATGTTAGTCGTGGGGCGGTAATGGAACTGGGGATAATAAAATCACGATGCCACCACTCCATGCCTTGAAAGAATCGGTTTTAAAATGTACCAAGGAATAACTGAAACGCATCCATCCCCCACGCCTCCATCAGCTGACCAACTCCGAAACAATTATCCACCGAGCAAGTGCGACATAAATGCATTCATGCGGAATTATTATTATTATTGTGAATACAGGGACCAAGAAAGAGCAGCTACAGCTCCCCCATCTCGCCATCCACATCTGCATTGGAGTGGCATGGTGGCAAGACGTTAACTAACTCGCCTGGCATACAGGAGATTGTGGGTTCGATGCAGACCCTGACACCAGGATATTTGGAGCGGATTTTTCTCCAGGTCCTCCGGGTTTTTTCCCTGCAGATTTAGAATCAACGTCACGCGCTTAGAGTATTTAGTCGCTATAAATTTACACGCGGTAAGCCACTTCGTTCAGCTACCATCACGTGTGGTGGCCGGGGGTCGCTTCTCAAAAAGAGCTAATTAGCTCAGTGGGACTTACCTGGTAAAATAAAATAAAGATTGCTTAGTTTAGCAGCAGTAGTTTGCATTTTTCCCCGACGTGAATAATAACTTTTCTCGGATCGTTCCAGAATCCGGACCTCCACGTGGCGCCGATTAGCTGCACCTGTACTCCCTCTCCACGGCGTGCGCCGATGGCAGCAGCTTTCCCGGCGGCTTCTTGCGCAGGACGAGCTTGCGGTCGCCACACTCCACGTAGTACGTTGGGTTGGACTGGCCGTGCCGGAACTGACGCACGAGTAGGGCGTCTGTTGAGGTGCAACACACACCATAGACTCGACACGCACCATAGACTCAACGCTGCACCACAGACTCAACGCTGCACCACAGACTCAATGCTGCACCAGACTCAGCACTGCTCATACACTTAAAACTGCCCATAGACTCAGCACTGCCCACAGACTCACACTACCCATTAACATTGCCCATAGACTCAGCACTGCCCAGAGACTCAACACTCCCCCTGTAAATTAAGCAGGCCCGCTCCTTAACCTCCTTTCGTTCCTCTCTCAGAGCCTCACCTCTTCTCCTTTGACAATTCTCTTCCTCTTCCCTTCCTCCCCTCTCGTCCCTCCACTTCTTCCCATCCCTCCCCTTCCCTTTCGTGACCCCCACGTGCCCACTATTATGGTCACTCATTCAGAATATCAGAATCATATTTATTTATACTGAAGGAATCCAATGAGCTATAAATCTATTTTTCCCAGATGTTCAGTCGGGGCAAGCCCTTGCACGCCCTTGCCACCTAAAACACTCGATTGTTGTCGCCGCTTTATAAATATAAAATAAGATAAAGCGTATGAATACTACTGCTGCACACAATAGGAGAGTTCTAGGCAGCAAGAGGCACGATCGTGACCACTGGATCGGCCCTCCCGATCGTACACGTGCAATGCAACAACACGATGTGAATGTAGCGTCTCAAGCCGCCGCTGTTGCAGAAAGAGTGTGACGCACGCACGCACGCACGCACGGGGGAAAACCACTGGAAATAGGGAGATATCAGACACGTAACAGATTATTTTAACAAAGGAACAGCCAACCCTGTAAAAACCCCAAACACGAGCTCCGTGCACCAGGGCGCTTTGCGACCTGCTTGAACGTTACCGAGCGTCGGACGTGCCAATAAAACGAAATAAAAGCGTAAACATCATTTGTATACGGTATTATTATTTCCCGCTCACCCGCGTGCAGCCCCAGTGCCGTGTGCAGGTAGGCAGCCAGCGCCCGCTCGTCAATCTCCAGGCCGGCGCGCACGGCGCCGGTGTCCGGGGCGCCGTGGGACAGCGAAAAGCCCAGCAAGGACTCCAACTCTGCCAGTGCCACCTTGAGGTCCCCCACCTGCAAGGGAGACAAAATCCTCCCAATTGGTGTCATTCGGAGAGCGCACGCTTTCTCATCAGATCTAAACTAAACCATCGGAACAATTTTTATTTTACCAGGAAAGGCCCACCTAGAGATATATAACTCTTTTTTCACCCCATTCAGCGACGTGCCCTACCCCAGGCCGACTTGCTTTCCTCAGCGGTCAACGTGACGTCTCCAACCTGTGCCTCTGTTCCCCGAACGCACGTTGCTCCTCTCTCCGTGTCTCGATGTTACACCCGACGTGCGTTCCACCACGCCTCGTTTGCCGCGCTTATCAGGCGCAGCCCTTCCGACGCTGGCCGTGACGCGGCACGACCCCGAGGCCACCAGCGGAGAGCCGCACGGCACGACCGGGAAACGCCTACGCGGCGGAACTTTTCCGTCGTGGCTACGTTGTGTTGTTCGTCGCCGTGACCGTATTCGTTCTTGGCGCGTGCAGTGGTCGCGGGGGGAGGCACGCACCTTGATGGTGCGAAGGCCCAGGGCCCGAGCCGGTGCCAGGTTTTCTCCGAGGTCGTCGAGAAAGACGGCAGCGCTCGGAGGAACCCCGAGCTCCTCCAGGCAGAGCGAGTAGATCCTGGGGTCCGGCTTCTTCATCCCGACCACGCACGACTCCACCACCTAGCCCCACGATGAGACCAAATGCCAAGTGGCCACATCTTAAATTGTCACACTGCTGCCAAAAACAATCTACGCCTTGGGTTTCCTGCTGGCTGCTGGCTGGGCTCCTGTCCAGGACGTTCAACAGAAGAGCGCCCTGGAGCGCCCTGCCCATTGTCGCAATCTGTACAATCGCGTTTTGTTTTGATCACGAGCATAAAGTAGAACAAATCCATGCACTTTTGCATTCGCGTCAAACACCAGCCAAGCGGGGCAGACGACTTCAGGAGGAGCCGAGCGAACGCATCCGCAATAACCGTCGGCGGCCCGTCGGGAGGCGCCGCGCTGACCACGTCGAAGAGGGCGCGGTCCAGCGGGAGGAAAGTGGCGCCGCCGCGGACGTAGAAGTTGTTGGTGAGCAGCGCCGTCTTGACGCCGCGCTCGCGCGCTCCCCTCAGCGCCGCGAGCGCCCCGGGCACCGGCGTGGCGAGCTGCCCCACCAGGTGCGCCACGAAGCCGTCCACGCTCACCGCGCGCCCCGCCTGCTCCCACGCGGTTAAAGCACAAACGACAGCGGGCTTTTCAATTCATCGGCGTCGGCCGCGGTCGAATCCACATCAGGCCAGGCGAGGGGGGGGGGGGAAAAGGCAGCCACGGCCGTCAGCCGGCCCCAACCATTTTCCAAGCTCTGCAGCCCTCCAGGTACTCAGGCATTCATTCGCTCGTTAATGAGTGTTTACACGCGGGCGGAAACAGCAGCACGTGGAGAAGACGCCACGCGTGCGAGGGGGAGACACTCTTGATCCCATACGGACGGAACAGGTGGAGTCGACATTTATGCTCTACTGCGCATTCTACTGGTGAGCCAGGGGTAAGGCAAGTGCGATCCACCGACCCTCGGTGCCTGGATTACAGGCCACGTGCATAGCCACCACATGTGTTGTTATTGTGTCGGTGTGTTTGTGACCACTATTATTGTCGTGTTATCGTTGGAAATATTTGATCGCGTCTGGGGTTACATTACCACTGTCACAGCCTTACAGCTGCTGTCGTTGTGCATGTGCATCCTGTGTTCTCGATTCACTGCTGGATGAGGGCCTCCCACCACCGCCCGGACCAAAAAATCCTCATTTAGATGGGTTTTGTATTATCCGTGTTTTCATTTCGTCCGCTCCACTCTCGCCCCCCATCACCCCGGCTAATCAAGAATTGCCCGCCGGGTGGCTCAGCGGTACGGCGAGCCGCTCGCGATCGAAAGGAGTGCAAATTAAAATCCTGCTTGGAGGTTGACTCGGGCTCTCATCCATGCTGCTGGGGTCGATTAAAACGAGCACCACAGCGTGGGGAAGTTAACGGCGGTTCTCCTTTAGGGGGAGGATCGCCTCCCGTCATAGGGATTGGGAGTTTCCACCGCTCGCTCAAGAGCTGCAGCGACGAAACTGTGCACAACCTTGAGCACCGCCGCCTTGGTGCTCATTTTGAGCAGCAAATCCCGTGACCTAGAACCGCAAGTTGACTGTACGACCGGCGTCTGTGGACGGCGATCGCGCTCGGCGCTGCGTACGATTCTGGAGCAGTCGGCGCCGAAGAGCTCGTCGAATCTCTCGGGCGACATCTCCCCACGCTGGTAGCGGCACCACGCGTTCGCCTCTCCGCCGTCACGCAGCACGCGCAGCACCGTGCCGCCCGGCAGCCCGCACGCCGCCTCCCACTCTACGCACCACCCACACGCAACCTCCGGTTAGCACGGATGGCCACGTGCGCTGCGAAAGAAGTTCGACACGCGTACATGCACAAGCACGCACCACGACGGCAGCGATAGTAACGACGGCCGCTGTTGGCCACTAAGTGGCGGTGACGTCACCACCCGGAGCTTGTCCCATGCTAGGTTCACTCTGACGCCGTCACGTGAAGTGTCGAAGCCTCGCTGCTGACAGGAGGTCACGGGAAAGAGCCAGGTGCCACGTGTTGATGGACGGAGATAACTGACAGATGCAACAACTGTGCTCCCTACTGCGCCAACTTGCTGCATTTTAACCGCCCGGTGTATAGCTCATTGTTCCGAGCGTCACTCCTCTGCCCTACCGTGTTGCTGGAGGGCAACTACCTCCAACTGCCCAGTAGCGTCCTTCACGAGCCTCAACAGAGGCCGATCTTGACACCACTGGTACCAGTGATCTGCAAGTCCACTCAGCCCAACATTCTCCTGTACCACATTAGTCCCTCTCTTCTCGAGGCCCATGCGTGCCCATTTAGCCTCCTCTATCGGGCCAAACAGAAGCTGCTTGGACATGCGGTGGCTGGGCATGCAGACTACATGACTCAGCCAATGTACCCTCAGCTGCCGGAGAAGCTCATCGATGGGACTACCCCCTACTGTTTCAAAGATCTGCGAGCTCCTCACACAAATCAAGCATGGTTAAAACCAGGATGGATCATAGGGAGACCAGCCGGAATGTATTAAACCAGCGCAGACACACACACAGCATACACGACCCCTGTGTAGCATTACGGACTGATGGGGCAAACGCTGCTAGTGGGCACCTATTAAAGGTTGTCACGGCGCACGAGGCTGGGGGGGGGGGATGTGGCGAGCACCACAGTCTGGCTGCCTTTGTCTCCATAATGTTTCCCACTGCGCCAGTCATGAGTTTGCGTCAAACAAGGCGAGACCCAGGCCCTGCTCAGATATTCGTCACTGATGTTGGCCGTGATTCGGAATCAAACTCAAGTTGCCGGGTTCAGAGCGCGGTGCACTAACCAGCAGGCGACCATCCCCACGCCGTTTGGTGGCTATACGACGTCAGAACTTTCTGACAGCGTGTGTATTATAAGCGTTATTGATTGCGAAGATGCAACAATGACTTATGGAAGACTCGTGCCGAGCAAACTTCAGTTGAAAAACTTTTAAGCAATTCTTATTGACACTGGAAGCACATCAAAGAAACCAAAACAACACGACAGAAATGTGAAATACAATTCCTAAGTTATGGGAAACCGACATTGTGATGATCATCACATCGTGACATTGAATATTGTATCATGCAAAAACGATATCACAGCAAGTCCACCTTGCACTGTACAGGGACAGCTTCCTTTGGCTAGACTTAAGCTGGGCATCGGAATTGTCCAGGTGGGACGTGATGCAAGGTGCTTCGAGTTTCAGAGGCATTTAAGTGCCCCATAAATACCAGCGACCCTTGTCCTGCCGGGCCACTCGGTCAGGACGAGGTTCCTCGCCGCGCCTTCCGTAACGACGCGGCGCAGGAGCGCACCTTGAATGGGCGGGTACGGCGACGGCAGGATCACTCCTCCCATGTCGAAAATGACGGCTCTCACGTCGCCGGCGCCGTGGCTCCATCGCGGGCTCTCGAGCCGCGTGGCGAGCGGCGGCAGCAGCAGCGAGCGCAGGCGGGGACTCCGCCAGAGGCTCAGGGAGTTCCAGCCGAACATCCTGATCGGTGGGGGTGGAGGCAAACAAGGAGGCCAATTGGTGCCCCGCTTGACATCAGCGGACACAATTTTACAAAGTGGATTTTTGCGTGTGTGTGTACTTGTACGGTACGGTCTTTTTGTCAAGCCACTGCCGGATGACGTCCACTACATTTGGGTCGTTATTTGACCGGCGTGTTTCACGGCCGGTCGGTAGAGTTTGGTGAATGCGAGGGAGGCGTAGACGCTGGAGTAGAGGGCAACAGACGTCTCTGCACTGGCCCCCCTTCTGACAAACGTAGCCCTGCAGCAAACTGCAACCTCTGCTTTACGAGCGGCTATCACCCATTCAAGCATTGTCCAGACCCACCACTGCTGAGCTTACGAGATCAGGCGCATTCCGGATGATTCGGCCACATGGGCTGTGGAGTAACATCACGACTAAACGCAGCATTTCAATATGCGATACAGTGGGAATATTTATTGTATATCCAGGGTGCTTCAAATGATTTTTTAACACTTCTCAGAATTTGCAACGATACCACAAGAAATGCGCCTCCGGTCTCTGCAGACCACCTGGAGATGACTCCCATGCAATGTGTTGACAATGATGGCGAACAAGTCGAGACTCTTTTCACATTTTGAAGCTATTAACATACACTTGTTATCATGTTACAGTGTATTATCCGTTCTTCTTCCATTAAAAACAATAGTCGCATGGAAGTGTTTACATTTTTTTGAAGCACCCTGTACAATATATAGGGAAACAGTCATACAAATAAGGACATCTCGTATGAATCAACTGCCCAAGCTCTGCGGTTCCCCAATATACCAAGGTGTTATGTGCCAATTAATGAGTGCTTACGTGCGGGAGGAAATCGGAACACTTGGAGAAAGCCCCACGCGTGCGTGGGAGCAGAACTCTACCCCGCACGGAAGGGACATGTGGGCTTAGCACAGAACGAGTTGGGGTTGCGGAGATGTGTTCGTCAGTCGATTTGTTCCTGAGTATGGACTCGGGAACAAATCGACCGACGAACAGATCTCTGCAACCCCAACTTTACTCCTGTCGATTCCAAACACGTTGCACGGCGTGTACACTGAACACGGTGAATGGCTTTCAAAGTCGTATAATCTCCTGTAGATGCCACTGGTTCTTCACGTTCTGCAGATGTCTGTCCATGCCACTGGTTCTTCACGTTCTGCAGATGCAGATGTCACCACCGCCACCTATTTGCACGGCTGGTTGAACTTACGACTCTCCGTCGGAACGGCAGGTTACCACTGCCACACGGCCTTGGGAGCCGGCCATAAATGACGTCACGCGATTTTGGACGATTTTTGACACACCCCCTCCCTTCGTCACACGGCGTGACGACAAGTCAGACCCCCCCCCCTCTAATATGACGTCACAAAGCGCTGCCCCCCCCAAAAAATATATAAAACATGCTTCAAATCGCTTTAAACTATTGTCACATTGTAGTGCGTATTTAATGTGGCGCTGCACGCTGATGTTGAAGGAGAAAACATTTATTAAAAAGTTGTATTTATTTAAGTAGAACGTGTTGTCTATATTTATTTAAAGTTGCGCATTTTGACGTGACGTCACATTTCTCAACCCCCCCTCCCCTCCTCCTCCTCGTCACACATCGTCACAAATGTCTGACCCCCCCCCCGCCTCTAGGTGCGTGACGTCATTTATGGACGCCCCCCCCCTTACTGCTGCTGTTGCTGTGCGTGTACAATCCCGCGTCTCGATCCACTGCTGGATGAGTAAGCCTCCCCTCTCCACGCCGCACGCTGACCATACTTCACCACGCTGGTCGACACGTGCGCGGCACAGCAGCCGCACCACCTATAGCAGCTGTTACGCACGGCGGTGGGTTCGCCCATACAACAACGCAGTGGCCGGGGATCAACCCAGGCTCGGCTTTCTCGTTCTCGAGAGACGGGGGGGGGGGCATTTAAACCGTGGCTAACAAAAAAATAATAATTTACCGGAATAAACACAGACTATGGATTCACGCAGTGACGAAAGCTTCAAATCAAGATGCAAAGCAATGATGTTGTGTTGTTACGCATCTTCCGAAGGTCGTTGCGTAGCTATTGCCATTAGCAGCCGTTCACGCGATGGTTTATCCTTGTAAAGAATACTGTGAGCGCGGTTATTGTTAAAGTACTGTACTGTGTGTGGGGGGGGGTGTGTGTTGGCGTTTAAGAGAGTTGTGTAACAAGCGCCGTCGTTTCTCGCGTGAGGACAAGAGTTGTGCATCAAACAACAATAAAAGTGTTACGGTTTCGAAGGATCGCGGCGTCTCGAACGTCCGCACGAAGCACGCAGGCCGCGGGGGTCTTGACTGGGGTGAGGGGTCGGCAGCAGACAGAGGCAACCACGGAGGGCTGTGCAGACAAGAGCAGCAGTCTTCTTCTTCTTTGGTTCTTTCGGTAAAGTCACCACGTAGGATGAACATACAATCATAAATTAATGAAATAAAATAGCACGATCAAATTCGAAACGACGCTTCGCGGCGTCTCGAACGACGTTTCGAATTTTATTGTGATAATTTATTTTATTATTTTATTATTTTATTCTCATTCTACGTGGTGGTGACTTTACCGAAAGAACCAAAGGAGATTAATCCCAGCAGTCACGAAAGTTTTAAATCGAAAAGAGCAGCAGTTTTATGGTCGAGGTGGGGTTTTTTTTTTGTTTTACCCCACTGGCGAAACGTCGTGCTGGGATTGTAAATGTTGTGGCTTGGCTCTACCAACACACCGGTTAGTGCTGTGCTAGTGACGAATTGGCCACGTTCTGTTTACGTGACAAACCCTTACTAATTGGATGCGGCGGGTGTGGCGGGTTTTACGACGCATTTATATATATTTTATATATTTTTTATTATTGGAATTAAATAGACGCAATTTATTCCATCAGCTATTTTGTTCATTTAAGTCAGAATTAATTTGTCATCCGCCGAATACCTGCTGTGTTTGTGTGCAAGTAGTTCTGCGAGTGATGCGGCTCGGGAACTCTTTTAGTCGAAGACGACGAAGAAGTGACCTCCTCTTCTTCTTTGACAGGTTGCCGAACCCCTGGCGAAGCATGTTGTGGACTGATAATTGTTTTTTTTACCCTTTTATATGGTAACAAAACTGACACCTTTTTTGTACAAGGAGTCATGTTTACATTGACCACAATACCTGCGGTCGGAACGCAAACAAAAAAACAACAACTCTGATAATGTATGTGGCACTGTCCTTGAAATTGATTGGTCCACACCCGAGACAGCTTTCTTTAGAGCCTCGTCTCACGGTGGTGTTGGACCAGAAGACGCCAAAAAGCGCACAACTCAAAGGCAATGCACCATCAGAGTATGAGAGCTCGGGGTGAGCCTCCAAGACCCCCTCCAGACACGAGGGGGCAGTGTAAACACGGCTGTGGAGTCCTGGGGCATTTACCAGTTTCTCTTTTTTATGTACACGCTTTCATTTAACTCACTCCGTCTGTTGTTGTTGTCGTTGTTGTTGTATCCTCAAATCTTGTAACTCAATTTTAACCCACTTCCCAATGTGGTATCGAATGCAAACTTGGTATACTTATGTCATACTGATGACAATACTTTATTCTATCATAAACAATATATAAAAAGTATATTTTTTTAAACATTCTTTTCTATATGTTATGTTTCGGCTTGGGTCTTCTTGTCCACGGTTAACTGACGTTGGCTGTAATTGGTCACGGTCCCCTTACGTTGTGGGAAGCTTCGGGGCCACTTCCTGGAGTCGTGGAGTTCTTCCATTACTAGTACATTTCATAAAAGCGTGTTTTTTAAAAAAGTTTGTTTTAAATATAGATTATTTTAATATGCAGTCGCCCCCTCGGCTGTGACTGACAGGGTCAGAGGTCGGCAGACAGAGGACACCACACCGTGCGGCTTTCAGCCAAGAGCAGCTGTTTGCACCACGTGTCCCCAGAATCAGAATGTTGATTTATACTGGAGGAATCCGATTAGCTATAAAGCTCGTTTTCACACATGTCCAGTAGGAGCGGGTCAAAACGTTACAATAGCAAACAAAACAAAAGCACGATGGGAGTGCAAAGCATAGGAAAGGTAAACAAACCACTTGAAATAAATATACAAATAAAACTAAACAATGTTTAATCTTACCAGGTAAGGCCCACTGAGCTATTAGCATCTTTTTCGGAAGCGACCTGGCCACAAATGACAGCTCAACGAAGTGGCTTATCGTGTAAACGAAAAGGCAAACATGCCTAATTTTCACAGACGAGAAGAAACCGTGCTGATGACTGCATGGTTACGGTTACACAAAGATACCGTTCCTCCGTATAGCCTGAACAGACTGTTGGGGCAAGTGCTATTAGCGAGTAGCCCATATGAAGGCTGACACGATACAGGAGGGGGTGGGTGGTCAGCACCACGCCCGGTCGCCTTTGTCTCCCCAGTGGCGATGTTATCGGTGATGATGATGCTGATGAATGACGTTACAGAATGAAGACTGGAAGGGAAAAGAACGAGGGGAAGGACAAGTTTGGGGATGCTGGAGGAGCTGAATTGATGAAGGAGTTTATGGTAATAAAGCGGAGGGTGGGGGTAGAGAGGATGGAGAAGGTGGAAGCCACGCGGCTAATTAAATCTAATTTTATATTTATATTTAATTAGAGCGCCTTCACTGAAGGCGTTTGACATACTTAGAAACCCTGTGACAGAATCGAATGATTAAGATGGCAGGGGCGTGCAAGGGTTGAGGTGTGAGTCTGTGGGTAGTGCTGAGTCTATCGGGAGTGTAGAGTCTATGGGCAGTGCTAAGTCGATGGTTTAGTGTTTGAGTCTATGGGCAGTGTTGAGTCTATGGGCAGTGCTGAGTCTATGGGCAGTGTTGAGTCTATGGGCAGTGTTGAGTCTATGGGCAGTGGTGAGTCTATGGGCAGTTTTGAGTCTATTGGTCAGTGCCGAGTCTAAGAACAGTGTTGAGTCTAAGAACAGTGTTGAGTCTATGGGCAGTGTGAGTGTATGGGCAGTTTTTAGTCTATTGGTCAGTGCTGAGTCTAAGAACAGTGTTGAGTCTATGGGCAGTGTTGAGTCTATGGGCAGTGGTGAGTCTATGGGCAGTGTTGAGTCTATGGGCAGTGTTGAGTCTATGGGCAGTGGTGAGTCTATGGGCAGTTTTGAGTCTATTGGTCAGTGCTGAGTCTAAGACCAGTGTTGAGTCTACGGGCAGTGTTGAGTCTATGGACAGTGGTGAGTCTATTGGTGAGTGCTGAGTCTAAGAACAGTGTTGAGTCTAAGAACAGTGTTGAGTCTATGGGCAGTGTGAGTGTATGGGCAGTTTTTAGTCTATTGGTCAGTGCTGAGTCTAAGAACAGTGTTGAGTCTATGGGCAGTGTTGAGTCTATGGGCAGTGGTGAGTCTATGGGCAGTGCTGAGTCTCTGTGCAGTGGTGAGTCTATGGGCAGTGGTGAGTCTATGGGCAGTGGTGAGTCTATGGGCAGTGCTGAGTCTCTGGGCAGTGGTGAGTCTATGGGCAGTGGTGAGTCTATGGGCAGTGGTGAGTCTATGGGCAGTGCTGAGTCTCTGGGCAGTGGTGAGTCTATGGGCAGTGTTGAGTCTACGGGCAGTGTTGCGTCGATGGGCAGTGGTGAGTCCATTGGTCAGTGCTGAGTCTAAGAACAGTGTTGAGTCTATGGGCAGTGTTGAGTCCATGGGCAGTGGTGTCTATGGGCAGTGGTGAGTCTATGGGCAGTGCTGAGTCTATGGGCAGTGCTGAGTCTCTGGGCAGTGGTGAGTCTATGGGCAGTGTTGAGTCTATGGGCAGTGTTGAGTCTATGGGCAGTGGTGAGTATATTGGTCAGTGCTAAGAACAGTGTTGAGTCTATGGGCAGTGTTGAGTCTATGGGCAGTATTGAGTCTATGGGCAGTGGTGAGTCTATGGGCAGTGCTGAGTCTCTGGACAGTGGTGAGTCTATGGGCAGTGTGGGTCTATGGTGCAGTGGTGAGTCTATGGGCAGTATTGAGTCTATGGGCAGTGCTAAGTCTATGGTGCAGTGGTGAGTCTATGGGCAGTGTTGAGTCTATGGGCAGTGGCGAGTCTATGGGCAGTGGTGAGTCTATGGGCAGTGCTGAGTCTTTGGGCACTGGTGAGTCTATGGGCAGTGTGGAGTCTATGGGCAGTGGTGAGTCTATGGTGCAGTGGTGAGTCTATGGGCAGTGTTGAGTCTATGGGCAGTGCTAAGTCTATGGTGCAGTGGTGAGCCTATGGGCAGTGTTGAGTCTATGGGCAGTGTTGAGTCTATGGTGCAGTGCTGAGTCTATGGGCAGTACTGAGTCTATGGGCAGTGTTGAGTCTATGGGCAGTGCTGAGTCTATGGGCAGTGCTGGGTCTATGGGCAGTGGTTAGTCTACGGGCGGTTTTGAGTCTATTGGTCAGTGCTGAGTCTAAGAACAGTGTTGAGTCTAAGAACAGTGTTGAGTCTATGGGCAGTGTGAGTGTATGGGCAGTTTTTAGTCTATTGGTCAGTGCTGAGTCTAAGAACAGTGTTGAGTCTATGGGCAGTGTTGAGTCTATGGGCAGTGGTGAGTCTATGGGCAGTGTTGAGTCTATGGGCAGTGTTGAGTCTATGGGCAGTGTTGAGTCTATGGGCAGTGGTGAGTATATTGGTCAGTGCTGAGTCTAAGACCAGTGTTGAGTCTACGGGCAGTGTTGAGTCTATGGACAGTGGTGAGTCTATTGGTGAGTGCTGAGTCTAAGAACAGTGTTGAGTCTAAGAACAGTGTTGAGTCTATGGGCAGTGTGAGTGTATGGGCAGTTTTTAGTCTATTGGTCAGTGCTGAGTCTAAGAACAGTGTTGAGTCTATGGGCAGTGTTGAGTCTATGGGCAGTGGTGAGTCTATGGGCAGTGCTGAGTCTCTGTGCAGTGGTGAGTCTATGGGCAGTGGTGAGTCTATGGGCAGTGGTGAGTCTATGGGCAGTGCTGAGTCTCTGGGCAGTGGTGAGTCTATGGGCAGTGGTGAGTCTATGGGCAGTGGTGAGTCTATGGGCAGTGCTGAGTCTCTGGGCAGTGGTGAGTCTATGGGCAGTGTTGAGTCTACGGGCAGTGTTGAGTCGATGGGCAGTGGTGAGTCCATTGGTCAGTGCTGAGTCTAAGAACAGTGTTGAGGCTATAGGCAGTGTTGAGTCCATGGGCAGTGGTGTCTATGGGCAGTGGTGAGTCTATGGGCAGTGCTGAGTCTATGGGCAGTGCTGAGTCTCTGGGCAGTGGTGAGTCTATGGGCAGTGTTGAGTCTATGGGCAGTGCTGAGTCTCTGGGCAGTGGTGAGTCTATGGGCAGTGTTGAGTCTATGGTGCAGTGCCGAGCCTATGCGCAGTGCCGCTTAATGCAGAGGGGACGTTGATTCCAGTGGCGGAGGGCGTGCAAGAAAAGGGAGACGGACGACCGAACACGGGATCGCGGGGCACGTGTTTATGGAGTTGGGACCGAGACAGAACTTGCCACACAAACGCAGCTCGCCACGAGAGGCGCGGTCCACTGCCACCGGCATCTGTTGGCGCTGACGTCACGCTTCCGCAAAAAAATTGACACACAGACGGAAAACCCACTTGTTGCCTGCCGCACGAGTTGCGTTAGAGCGGCGTTTGTCACCGAAACAACACGGAGCGCTGGGAACGCGCGTCCTTCTCCACCTGCAACGGGTAAGTGTGGACGAGTCTGGGCGGGTTGAGTGGCTTTGCGGGCGGAGCGTGGAGTTGGTTTTGAGTGACTGTGAGTTTGGTGAGTGTCAGCTGTTGGAAGGTGTGTCAGCTGTTGGATGTGTGTGTCAGCTGGTGCATCTGCCAAGTCATCTCAGTCGGTTAACCCGCGGCACCTGGGTCTGTTCCGTGACCCCCTGCCACCAGCGGGCCTTCGACACTTCACGTGGCCGCAGAGTGCACCTAGCCTGGCACGAGCGCTACTTTGTGGTTGATGAACATCGGTTGGTGTTGGGCTGGGGAGCGGATCTCGCGCCGGGTTCGGATTCCCGCTCACGGCCACCGAACGCCACTGACGATTAACCGAACCGGTCTTGAACCTCGTCTAGGTAGACTCGGCCTCAAATGCGTACGGGTGTATAAGCATTGACACTGGGAAGACAAGACAAAGGCGGTCGGGCGTGGTTGCTCGCTATCAGCACCTGCCCCTGCAGTCTGTTAAAAAAATAAAATAGGTCTATACGGGTGATCCTCGTCTTTGAATGTCAGCCAAACTAAGGCACATTGTCTCTGTCCCGTCACCTGCCAGCGAGCCTTCCACATGCTTCACATGCCTTCAAGACGCACCTAGCCTGGCACAAGCGGTGTGGTGACGTCACCGCCACTTAGTTAAGATGAGTTGTCAGCAGTTGTCAGCAGCGGGTCTGTGTGGTTGAATGTGGCCAGCACCAGTGAAGATTATCCGAACCGGTCCTGGGCCTCCCCTAGGTCGACTCAGCCTCAAATGAGTATCTGGTGCGGTGTGCAACCATCGTCACTGGGGAGACAAAGGCGGCCGGGCGTGGTGCTGGCCACCCACCCCCTCCGTGTTGCATGTCGACCTTCATAGGCACTACTCGCTAACAGCACTTGCTCCTACAGTCTGTTAAGGCTATACGGGGCACCTTTGTTTTGTTGTTTGTGGTTGAATATGGATGGGCGAGTGGGGTGGCTCAGTGCGTGGGTACGTGATGAAGTATGGCTAAATAACCCCCACGACTGACACAACGTGGGGGAGGTGTTGGTGGCTCTACCAGTAGTGGATTGACAACAGTGCTGTTCATGTAGACACGCGCTCCTGTATTGTTTAAGTTATGAGTCAGAGATCATGACTAATGCAGTTTGTTTTATTTGCTTATAATGGGGATCTGTTTCGGATTAAAAAGAACTCGTATAATTCTGTAGATTTTTCTGGCAGGAAAGGTGTTGGTGTTCTACATGTCAACATCAGAGGGCTTGTGAGTAAATTAAGTCAACTAAAACTAGAAGTGGCAAATCTTGACCCGGACATTTTTTGTCTAACAGAAGCATTTCTCACTCCTGCCGTCAATGACTTGCAGATTGCGATTGACAACTACAACCTTTTTCGGCTTGACCGAGGATCTAAAGGAGGTGGAATTGCCATCTATGTTCGTAATACTATTGCATGTTCACTAGCTCACTCCTTGTTTAAAAAAATGTTTCTTTGAAGGTCTGGCTCTCCAAATAACTCTCCCAAATAATCAACAGATATTGGTAGTGTGCTTCTATCGACCGCCTAGTGGGAAGGATGTTGAAGCTGCATCTGCACTGAGAGAGCTTTTTTGGGGCCTCCCTAAAGGTGAAATAGTTTTAGTGGGTGATCTAAATTGGAATTGGCTAAACCCGCCGGCCGTGGCCACAAATTTTGCTGATGAATTTAATCTGTTTCAATTAATAAATGTCCCCACAAGACCCAACCTAAAAAGTCCGGGACAGTCATCTCTGCTTGACGTCCTATTGACAAATGCCCCTTACAATTTCACACTGACTGGTGTTCTGGGTAATAACCTTAGTGATCACTCCTTCATTTTTGGGGTGAGATCATCAGCCAGACCCAAAGCCCCCCCTAAATTGGTTGAGAAGCACTCTATGAGACACTTCAGCACTCAGGTATTTACTAATGATGTGCTTCACTCGGATATTGACAAGGTCTGTGATATCCCCAACCTGACTACGGCTTGGGAGACCTTCAGGTACACGTTTCTCCAAATTCTTAACAAACATGCTCCGTTGGTTAGATTTAAAACTAAAGGCAACCGCCCACCATGGTTTGATCCTTTGAAGCTCATGAAAACTAAGGACAAGGCTTGGGCATGTGCTCAGAAAAGTCATTTGGTCAATGACTGGCTAGAATACAGGATTTTAAGGAACAGATGCGTCAAAAAATACGGCATGCAAAAAATGCCTACTTTTCCTCCACTCTCCTGGAATCACATGGAAATGCCAGGATTTTCTGGAAAACAATCAAATGTATCGAAAAGGCATCCAAAACAGACAATCTGCCCGTTGAGCTTAACCGAAATGGGGAATATTTTTCAGATCCCAAAAAAATAGTTGACAATTTTAACCTTGATTTTTCTGAAGCTGGTAATCTTTTTGATAATGTATTGGGAGTCACCCCTGCTCATGCAAATTCCTACACCCCTGCCCAAACATTAAACGAATTTAGTTTCCAGCCAATCCACGAAATTAATGTTCTGAAACAACTGTCCTACCTCAAAGGGTCCTCCTCTACCGGAGCAGATAGTATTCCCGTCTTTGCTCTACTAACTGTTGGTCACCTAATATACAAACCTAGAGCCCATATTTTCAACCTGTTCATTAAAGAAGCATCAGTTCCTCTAGAATGGAAACATTCCTATGTCCGTCCACTTCACAAAGGGGGCACTAAAGATGATCCAAATAACTACTGACCTATCTCAATTTTGTCCCCGTTGATGAAAATTTTTGAGAAATTATTGACCTACCAAATTAGCAGTTTCCTGTCCACCAACAATCTACTACATCTAAAACAATCTGGGTTCCGAAAAAAATACAGCACCACATCTGCTGCATTAGACTCTCTGAATCACATTTACAGTAGCCTTGATAATAAGCAGTACTGTGCCTGTCTTTTTCTAGACTTGTCCAAAGCTTTTGATACAGTAGACCACAACACCCTGCTTAGTAAACTAAGTTGCCTCGGTTTTTCCAAAAACGCAGTAAAATGGTTAAAAATGTACCTCTTTTCTCGCACCCAAACTGTATTCACAGATGGTTGAAGGTCAAACAGTGTTAAGATAACAAAAGGGGTTCCACAGGGTTCCATCCTCGGCCCCCTTTTGTTCTCTCTGTATGTCAATGACTTGGGCACTGACCTGGATCATTCCAGGGTAAATCTTTTTGCAGATGACACGATACTGATTACTGCTGGCCGCTCTCCGGATGACGTGATTGCTAAGCTACAGGGTGATTTCAACAACTACAACATCAGCTAGTTGCTCTTAACTAGTCCTGAATACCTCCAAAACCAAGGTGCTACGCTTCTCACCAGGACTAAAGCAGGAAGTTATTTTTCCCCAATTACATTCCTGAAATAATTATCAAATAGAGCAAGTCAAGATCTATAAATATCTTGGGGTCATCCTGGATTCAAAACTGCATTTTGAAGATCACATTGATTATATTGGTAAAAAGGCAAAAATAAAAATTGTTTTTCTGTATCGACACAAGCACTGCTTCCCCCCAATGTTCCGTTTGGAATTGATAAAAGCTACCATACTGCCTCTACTTGACTACTGTGACATCGTGTATAAATCAGCCCCAAGTACTGTACTGAAGAAGCTTGATTCCATCTATCACTCGGCCTTAAGATTTACATTGAACTGCCCATATAGGACTCACCACTGTGATCTCTACATTGGGTCAAACTTAACATCTCTAAATGTTCGACGGCTTGTGCACCAGATCTTATTTATTCACGATGAACTTACAAAAAAATCCGCAGACTACCTGCTGGATCTCCCCTCTGTTTCAAAGAACAAATTTGACCTCAGGTCTTCGCTCAGTTACCAGCTTCACATTCCCTATTGCCATACAAAACTGGAGAAAGGTCCTTTGCTATTGATGCCCCCAGGGTCTGGAATGATATTGCCAATAAACTGCAACTTGAATCGCTACAAATGAGATCTTCTCTCAAAACTGCTCTAGAGGAGTTGTACACCCCTAGCTGCCACTGCTATTCATTGGCCTAAAATAAAATAAAATGTTTCGCTCCGGATGATGCTGCAAAGTATTATCTGTATTTTGATTTAGCGTGCTGATCTTAAAGGTGCATTGAAAAATGTGATACTCCGACTGATGCTTCTGTTGTGGAGTGACTCATGCAGCCAGCTATGGCTCTAGGATTTGGTGTTACATGTTATTTATGTAGTTTATTGTAAAAATTCGGTCACAGTCCCTGTGATCACTGTTACGTTGCAATTATGGCTTTATTTTTTGGTGATTTCGAAAACGTTTTTTGGTTTGGACATGTTTGTTTTGTTCTAGTACGGAGTTAGACTGATGGCCTTAATCTAAGTTTTCTTGTGGTTGTTGTTGTTTGACTTGCATCCCACTGGGATTTTTTGCACACAGCGTTGGTGTACGGTGCTTTTTTCATGAATATTTTGCTGTTTTTTAATGTATTTTCTGTTTGCACAGTCACACATAGTCACTTTAAGATGTTTTTCTTGTTCGTGTTTTTGTTTTTTTGTTTGTTGTGGTTGCACCCGATTCAAGAGTCGCATGGCTCACAGGGCTATACCAAAATAAATAAACTGAAACTGAATGTTAAACGCATTTCATGTAGTTGGACTTGCATTGTAATAACGGTAATCGTATATGCAACTACAATTTATAGCTTAAAAAAAATACTCGTTTAACTTCAACGTTTAACATACATTTCAATGGGTTCAAGCGTTCGACGATTGCACAGTTCAAGCAAAGAGCGATGCCACATTTCAACCAACGGTGTCACGTGACGGCACCTGTGGTGGGAAGAGCACGCGAGTGATGAGTGCGGTGGATGTGATGGATGTGATAAATATGATGGATGTGATTAATATGATTAATGTCATTAATGTGATGGATGTGATAAATATGATGGATGTGATTAATATGATTAATGTGATGGATGTGATGGATGTGATGGTGGAATGGATGGGATGGATGTCACAGAACCGCCCTCGATCGCTTTCTGTCCACGTCACGTTTTAGGTTCAATGCAAAACTATTTATCTTCCGAAATGTGATAAATATACCTTGGCACGATTTTCAGATACTTTTCGGGACAAATCTGAAATCGAGAACACGCCACTAGCTGACGGTTCGGTTTCCTTTACAAGACGACCAGACGTAATCCGATTGGGGCCAGAATCTATCTTTATTTTTCAATGCAGATCTGTGTTCACATAAGCGCCACTGAAATGCCCCCGAATGGGCGTGTGGCACAAACAACACGTATTGTGTGCCCTCCTCAATTACTCTTTTTTTTCGACAGACCTCCACACCCACGTGAATGGTTTTTTAGGCCACGTCCTTTGGCGTTCGAACCCAGTCACTGAGACAGGTCGGGACGGATCGGGCTGGGGGGTCATTAGCAGGTAATGTCAACAGGTGTGGAAAACTTTAATCGCCCAGTTGACTGTACCACACCACGCCTAAGCGGCACCCACAGGGCAAACCGGAATATCTGCTCCGGAATTTCGCGGGTCACCGGAGCGGACGCAACCGGTAAAGCCCACCACCGTCGCCGCCGCTTTTCGTCATCGGCCAGGATCTATCCACTGTTCGATGAAGGCCATCCCGTGCCGGTGCCATCGCTTCGCAGGCCCACGAAGCTGTTCGGCTTGGTTCGCGTCGCTCACGCCAAGCTGGTTACATCGGAGCAAGATGTTCACGTTCACCATCCAATTTCCCAAATAGTTGAAATATTATTTGTCATTTAAAGTGTCTAAATATCCGATTTCCCGATTAGTTGCAAGGAAATATTATTTGTAATTTAAAGTGTCTAAATGTAACTGCATCTCAGGCGCTGTATACGTAGGGGGGGGGGGGGTACTATGATATGGATCTAAAATACCCAGGAAACATGCCAACGTTTTGCCAACGTTGGGATGTTTACTGGGTACGAGTATTGACGAAGACAATTCGAACTGTTTAACACGCAGGAGGCTTTTCGCGACCAATATCATCCATAATATAGGGTTGTTTTTTGGGGGTTAGATCGCATAAATATAAATGTACCGTTAAACCCGCCCACCACCCGACACAGCCAATTAGTAAGGTTTGTCTGTCACGTAAACAGAACGTGCCAATTCGTTACGAGTACAGCACACCGGTGTGTTGGAGAGCAAATCCACAACATTTACAATCTTGAGTACGACGTTTCGCCAGTAATTACAACTAGCATAATCGATTATGCTAGTTGTAATGCTACGTGACAACCCCTTACCAATTGGCTGTTTCGGGTGGTGGCGGGCTTAACGACACATTCATATTTACGCGATCTAACCCAAAAAAAAAACGAAATTATGGACAATTAGAACTGAAAACCAGGAACGTGTGTCAAGAGACGTGGCGATACGCACGTTCGATCACATTGTGAGAGATAGATGGAAAGGAGAGGAGAGCACGTGAATCGAGATAACGTGCAGCAGGTGAGAGACCTTGTAACTGACTGCTAAAAGGAGCCAGCGCGCTTCGACAGCAGGCGGTCGCTGTGGAAGGGACGGCGATCGCGCGATTGTCGAGATTCGGCGACGGAGTGGCGGCCGAAGGCAGGGACGTGCCTGAGAGCACGTCCACCGGGGAGATGGAGCACATTAAACGAGACACGAAGTGGATCCTGGAAGAGGCTGGTGACGGCTCGGGGAGGCCTTCATCCAGCAGTGGATCGATCATGGTTGACGACGATGACCCCTCCGTGTGCTCCGTCCCACCGGCGTTAACGAGCAGATGAACTATCGATCAGAGTCGTTAATTATATGTCGTCACGGTCATCCTTTGACCTCTGGTGGGCAGTCAGTTATCCTCGTCGCTCAATCATCGTTGATTAAAAATAAAATACATCTCTTGGTTGGCGAATATATATATTTTTGGTCGTATTTTTGACGCAGGCTGCGATGCTTTAGTCGCGTTGTTAGCAGTGCCGGATTAAGCTAGTGCGGGGCCTGTAGCGTATGTTATAAAGGGGCCATAAATAAAATGAAAAAACTTAAATATTAAAACACAAATGTTTTACTTGCATAGTAAAGTAATTGCATTTTTTTCACTTGCTATACAGCCAGATAATACGACAAATCGCTAACCTTAAACACCCAGTCGTTCATAAAAGTTGAAGGCAGTATAGTACTATAGTAATAGAGCAAGTGCAGAATCACTGAACCGGAATTGATATCTTGAAAGCGTTTAGCACGGGGCCTTTGAAAGTGCGGGGCCCGTAGCTACTACATGTGTAGCTACTACATGTGTAGCTATTACATGTGTAGCTACTACATGTGTAGCTACTTTTGCTACCAGGATAATCCGGCACTGGTTGTTAGAGAGACTGCAAGGCGCCGAGGTGGAGTGGTCCGGTGGAAATGTTGGGGCCCCCCTCGCCAACATTCATAATTAAGAGTAGACCAAACGATTTACTCGCTCGAGTCGGCCAGACTAAGAGAATGACCATGAATCTCTCTCTCTCTGCAGAATGGTCTTTGAAAAGCAACTTACAACACATCGTACCTTACAACATATCTCAAACTGATGGCATAACTTGCGACGCATCGCAAAATGTAATCTCCGGCGAAATGTCGTATCAGATTGTCAAGATCTTGCTTGCTTTTCAACATTCCTCCGCCGGTTTGCTGAAAAATCAAATCAGTTGAAGACATTTTTTCCCATGACGTGACAACTTTATGTGATTGGCTCTGTCGGGTGGTGGAGGGTTATAGTAAAACTAACCATTGGCATTGTACCTACATGGCAATCTAACCCAAAATAAAATAATCATGAATTGCAACGTATCATCATCACTGTGTGTTGAGTGTAACAATTCGTTGGATAGCATCAGGAGTTGCTTGATGTGCAGCGCGAATGGCCTAGTTGACATCTGTGGGAAAAGAGCTTCATAGCTCATCAGATTCCTTCAGGATAAATAAAGATTTTAACGGGACCTTTTTGCCTTTTATCAAAGTGTGAAAAACAAGAATAGGTTTTACATTTTCTGCCAATAGAACAGGCGTTAAGATGTTCAAACGCCAAGGAATGGAGTCTGCATTAACCACACGTTCTTGTGGTGAACATGCAAACAAACATATATTATCAGAGCATGTTTGTTTGCACGTTCACCACAAGGGCGTGTGGTTAATGCAGACTCGATTCCTTGCAAAAGGAATCTGTTTGCTACTTGAACATCCTAACACGACTGTTTTATTGCCAGAAAGGGAAAAAACACTATTATTATTTTTTTTCATAAAGATTCTGATTCTGAAATCCGCCGGCCAAGACCAAAACTCTGCAGGTTGCCTTTGACGAGACAGACAAAGACAAATAAATTGCTGACTAAATGAACACCGCATCTCACCGACCCCTCACTCACCTCACCGCCCAAAACCCCCCTCCCCAATCCCTCCCCATCCCTCCCCATCCCTCCCCCATCCCTCCCCCATCGCATTTCCATTTCGTTTCTCCGGTTGCCACGTGGCGACAGAGACCGAAGCTGCCGTCGCCACGGGAACGCCGTCATCCAATGGCGTCCGTGCGTGGTTGCCGGTGGCAACGGACTGGGGGACCTTGGGCCGGAGTGGAGGGAGGGTGGCCTTCTCTCGGTTGCCTGGCAACCACTCAAGCGTCCACCCCCCCACCCCTCTTACCACCCCCCCCCCCCCCTCAGCGTAACTCGCTGAAATCTAATGTAGTGGCAGCAGGCACGGAAATGATGAGTGGCGGTACACAGGAGAGTGGGGGTGGGGAAGATACACAAACCACACGCAACGGGGAGGACGGTCCAGTGGCCAGTCGCTTGGAGAGCCGCTGGGTGCCCCATCAGCTGCCCCAGTGTTGAGAGCTGGGCGTCCTATCAGCTTGCACCAGGAGCTGCCCCAGTGTTGAGAGCTGGGCGTCCTATCAGCTTGCACCAGGAACTGCCCCAGTGTTGAGAGCTGGGCGTCCTATCAGCTTGCACCAGGAACTGCCCCAGTGTTGAGAGCTGGGCGTCCTATCAGCTTGCACCAGGAGCTGCCCCAGTGTTGAGAGCTGGGCGTCCTATCAGCTTGCACCAGGAGCTGCCCCAGTGTTGAGAGGAGGTCCCCCTATCAGCTGCCCCAGTGTTGAGAGCTGGGCGTCCTGTCAGCTAGCGTCAGGAGGAGCTGCCCCAGTGTTGAGAGGAGGTCCCCCTATCAGCTAGCGCCAGGAGCTAGCCCCAGTG
The DNA here is from genome assembly GCF_048934315.1 of Petromyzon marinus. Lineage (NCBI taxonomy): Eukaryota > Metazoa > Chordata > Hyperoartia > Petromyzontiformes > Petromyzontidae > Petromyzon > Petromyzon marinus. Next base: position 8,297,303 of record NC_133704.1, read on the forward strand.
TTGAGAGCTGGGTGCCCCATCAGCTGCCCCAGTGTTGAGAGCTGGGCGTCCTATCAGTTAGCGCCAGGAGGAGCTGCCCCAGTGTTGAGAACTGGGTGCCCCATCAGCTAGCCCCAGTGTTGAGAGGAGGTCCCCCTATCAGCTAGCGCCAGGATGAGCTGCCCCAGTGTTGAGAGCTGGGCGTCCTGTCAGCTTGCACCAGGAGCTGCCCCAGTGTTGAGAGCTGGGTGCCCCACCAGCTAGCCCCAGTGTTGAGAGGCGGTCCCCCTATCAGCTTGCGCCAGGAGGAGCTGCCCCAGTGTTGACTTTGTCTATCAGGAGAGGGGCATCTGGTCAGGAAACAAGTGTGCAATTGTTAACCGCTTGAGGGTGGTGGTGGTGGTGGTGGTCGTGGTGAATGTGATGCAAGCCACAAGCTGTTCGGTGGTGGGGGTCAGAGCAGCAGACGTTTCGCTTTGCTGCTTCTCTTCCCAAAGGAGAGAACCGCAAAACCGTGAGAGTCAGCGCCGGCTTGCGGGGGCCGCCATCCAGCAGTCGATAGGCCAAGACTGATGATGATAATGATCATCTAAGGTCATAGTTCAGCACACTGGTCGGCGTTGGTGAATGTTTGGGGGTTGGCGGGGGGTGGGGGGGGTGAAAGGGGACAGTGGACAGGGCCGGGTATTGAACTGTGATGTTGGGTTTAGCGCATCGCGCTATGAACCAAGTGACCCGAGTTTCATTCCTGGCCACAGCTAACATCCTTAACTGTGTCATAAGTGCTTGGCCGCCGTGCATTATGCAAAGGCCATCAGCAGTTCCTGAAGAAGTGCATTGTGGTCCTTTTTGTCTTAGGCCACCGTCAAAATAAATTTGAGCAAATGTGGCGGACTGACAGGCAGCAGCAGTGATGCGGTGAAAGACAATCCTGGACCGGTTTTGTCATTGTGAGGACTCATCAGCACCATGGGTTTTGTTTGTCACTTACAGATTTGATTGCTGTTGGTATGAGCCAAGCTAATGGGCCCCGTGGTGTTGGAAGTGGGAGCTCAGCCTACATGGTGTACTATTACTGCATTACTGTACTGATGAGTCCTAATTACGGCGAAACCGGTTCATGGTTCTTTTATTGCTGCATCACTGCTGCTGCTGTTTGTCGGTCACATTGGCTCAAATTTACTTTGACGGCGGCTTCAGAAAAAGAGGACCACAATGCACTTCTTCGGGAAATTCTGATGGGTTTTTGTTTCCCATCCCCCCATGCCCAGAGAGCTTCTTTCTCGGGAGCTCCAAGCAGCACGTGGAGCGAAACGTCGGACATTGTGCCGCGTGGTAGTACAACCTGAGAGCACCAGCCAGCCAATTTTCCCTTTCAAGTAATAAACGAGGCTCGACGCCCGCTAGGCTTAAATGATCCCGCAAAATATGGCACATTTGACACGATTTTGGGTTATAGACCAGGGGGGGGGTCGGCAACCTTGCGGCTCTGGAGGAGCCTGCGGTGGCTCTTCGAGGTGCCGCTTTCGTGACGTCGCCTTATCAAGGTGGGCCACCGTCTCGTATTCATCCACGTGCATTGCGGATCTCGAAACTTTGGGTCTTTTTTTCTGTTTGTTACCGAATTAGAAACAAAAAAAAATGGCTCTTCTTTTTATTTTGGTTGCAAACCGCTGTTTTTAGAGACGTTGGTTTTCTTTGAGGGCTAATCAGTGGATCTTTAGCCTTGTGCTTACAAACTGCATGCACACATTTATATATTTACCCTTATTGAGGACACACAGCTCAGCTGTTCAGGGTTATTGACTTAGCGGTGGAAGTGTTGGCATAGGGTCATATTTCATTTCAAATTAGCATAGTAAAAGGTTACGTAGGAAAACATTACCAAGACACAGCAGTCACCATAGCTGCAGTGGGAGCTCTGTGATTTTGTCCGCTATCAAAGTAATGAATATATAATAGTGATATTTTCTCGATATAAATTAAGCTCGTCATTAGTTAATTGGGGTATTGTGTCATGCGTCGAACGGGTGACCCATTGTTTGTTTATGCAGGCAGAGTTGCTCTTGCCAATACCAACTGGTAATCCATCGCGCACAGAGCTGGCTCTGCTGATGAGACTCAAAAAGGTGGAAGCCCGGCCAGAGTTTGCCTGCTTAAACAAATGCATCTTGAGATTCATGGGCGCGGACAGCTGATGTTTATGGCCTTATTTTTTTTGTGTCTTAACATTTTTTTATGTCACACCAACCGATGTTGATTTGTGGTGCCTTTAGTGGCGGCTGCGTAAGTGGTTCGCGCATTGTTGCTCTGAACGATCCGAGTTCAGTTCCCGGCCACGGCTAACATCTGCGTGATATCTGATATCTGAAACAGCAGACCCGTCACCCCTCCCCACGCACTGACCAGCGTGGTGAAGTACGATTAAATAAACCCGCTCTCTTGACCGACACATATCGTGGTGAGGCCACCATCATCATCATCATCGTCCAGCAGTGGATTGACAAAGGGCTGCAAATAATTAGAATAATTATTATGATCGTATTAATTCTCCACGACAGTGCATAATAAGTTGCATACAATAGTAGAATTCGGGTGAAATTGGTGATTTGCAAAGTCAATTATGCGCAAATGAAAAAAATGTCGAATGGACATTTGCATATTACCGATGATGTCCCAGCATGCCCTCTGAGCCTCAGAGAGTGGTTCGGGAATTAACGTTTATTTAGCTTCGTCATTAACCATTTAAAAGATCATATCATCGGGCAAACAAAAGAAAATCTGCATCTACCATGTTCCTTGCATGGGCTTGTTTAGACTGTCTTTGTAGAGATAATTTAACTACCTCGCCTGGTATGCAAGAGCCTGTGGGTTCTAACCCGACCCTGACGCCTATTTTATATTTGGAGTTTGCAATATTCTCCCCGTGGTCGCGTGGATTTTTTTTTGTGTACGGGTCCTCCGGTTTTATCCCTCCGCAATGAGAAACGGGCATTTGGAGTATCTTGCTTGTGATAAATTTCCACACGGTGACGAGCCACTTCGTTGAGCTATCATTTGTGGCCAGGTCACTTCTGAAAAAGAGATACACAGCCCAGTGGCCTTTGGCTGGTAAAACATTTTTTTCAAAAGTTTAGTTTAAGCGTTTGGCCAAACTAAGCAAAATGCTGCCGGTAAACGTCGTGATCCCTTTCACCATTTCTCGCACGAGGACGGCAGCAAACTGCAGTCCTCGTGGGCCACGCAAGCCTCCGCGCGTCTCCTTCCCCGTCGCCCGATCTCTTCCGTCCGTAGGGTCAAACCTAAAGTCAACCGATTTGCACTCGACTGGACGTGCCCGATGCTCGGCGGTCGCTCGGCAACTTGCGCACCGCCGGACGATCGCGGCGACCTCGGCCGATGGTTTGCGAGTGACGCTCGCGCGAGTTCACGGGCGGGGTTGTCCCTCGCTCCGTGCGTGGGGTTCGGGTCTCCACGTGCGGCTGAACCGACTGCTACCCAAACGAATTCGCTCCACCGTCGTGGATTGAATTCGCCCGACATGCGGCTACGCGGTCGGACGCGGGGGCAACGTTGTTGTGCGCGCGCACGTGCGTGCGTTCTCTATGGTTAGCGTGCTGCGCTACGAACCCGGCGACCCGAGTTCGATTCCCGCTCACGGCCAACACCAGTGACGATTATCTGAACCGGTCCTGGGCCTCCCCTAGGTCGACTCAGCCTCAAATGAGTACCTGGTGCGATGTATAGACATCGCCACTAGGGAGACAAAGGCAGCCAGGCGTGGTGTTGGCCACCGACCCCCTCCTGTGCCGTGCCGGCCTTCATAGGTGCTCGCTAACAGCACTTGCCCCTACAGTCTGACAGGCTACATGGGGGATCTTTGTCTTTGTATGGTTAGCTCGTTGCGTTACGAAGCCGGCGACCCAAGTTCTATTCTCACTCACGGCTCACACCGGTGACGATTATCTGAACCGGTCCGAGGCCTCCCCTTGGTCGATTCAGCCTCAAATGAGTACCTGGTTCAGTGTGTAAACATCGCCACTGGGGAGACAAAGGCGGCAGGGCGTGGTGCTGTCCACACCACCCCGTCGTGCCTTCATAGGTGACAGCAGGTTGCCCCCAACAGTCTGTTACGGCTATACGGGGGATCTTTGTCTTTGCATGCACTGCTCGGCAGACAGCTGTTTCACACGGACACAGTACACGCACACATACACAGAGATACATCCAGAGATAATACACTGAGATACAATGCTGCTGTGTGTTCTCTATGCACTGCTCGGCAGACAGCTGTCTCACACGGGCGGTCTCGCTTAGCGCGTGCCCTTCTTTTGGAACGCATCTCCCTTCTACCGCGTAGAGCGAGGGACACATGCACACGTTGTGACGGTGAAATGTGTAGTGACATAGAATGGGTCACTACGGAGCGTAGCGCTGGTTACTGGTAGAGAGCGGGATCGCGGGTGCAATATCCCGGTCTACCAGCAGGGCAGGTGAAGTCTGCCACTGCAGCGCGTAGCGTCGGACGCCGGCAGTGAAGGGCATTTGAGGATACAGCGGCCGGTCTGCCAGTAGGTCACGCGATAGGCACGGATGTAGGGTAAAAGTGACAGAGGGAACAGGTGGGGCAGAACCAGAGCCTTCTGGTGGGTTCCAGAAGGGGGCGTGGCCGGGGGCGTGGCCGGGGGCGTGGCCGATGGCGGAGCCAGGCCACGCTGAGGAGGATAAAAGGGAGGCCCCGACGCTGGGTCGGGGCTGCTGCGGTTTGGGAATGGAACCCGCCGTCTTCGCAAGTCTTCACCTCCTCGTCGGTGTTGGGTCAGGCAGCGTGCCGGCTGTCCTGACCCGTACATAGTTATCCCCTATACTGTGGGAAGTGTATAATAAACGTGGATGCCTCCTACTGGTAGTGTCTCTGAATTGCCACACTACATATGTGACAACGTTGCCAGTCCAGTGGCTGTTGCGACTCCGTTTAGCGAATTCCAGAGAATCCTTTCTCGTCTTGCAAACAACAACAACAACAACAAACAATCGCTGTTCACCACGAAGTGGCGGTGGCGACACCACGCCGCCTGTGCCATGCTAGGTGCACTTCGTCTTGCAAAGCCGCGTCTCTCCACCCTCGCGTCACAATGCCTGCCCCAACCCTCCTCGCCCTTTCTCCTCCTCCTCCACCACCACAATCGCCATCGGCCCGTTCTCCTTCATCCCGAGTGGCTGCTGACAAGTCCGAGAAGAGGTGGGACGAGCTCGAGTGTGTTGTGGTGGTGGTGGTGGTGTTGTTGTTGTGTGGGTGGGAGAAGAGGAAGGTGAGAGTTGTCATGGGAGAGATGGAGAAGGAGGAGGGGGAGAAGGATGAGTGGGAGGGAGGGAAGGGAGGAGGTTGGTGGGAGGGAGGAGCAGGGTGGGTGGGAGGGAGGGGGGGCCAGGGTGGAAGGGGTGAGTAGGGTGGGAGGGAGGGGTGAGTAGGGTGGGTGGGAGGGTGGGAGGGAGGGGTGAGTAGGGTGGGTGGGAGGGATGGTGGGAGGGGTGAGTAGGGTGGGTGGGAGGGGTGAGTAGGGTGGGAGGGAGGGGTGAGTAGGGTGGGAGGGAGGGGTGAGTAGGGTGGGAGGGAGGGGTGAGTAGGGTGGGAGGGAGGGGTGAGTAGGGTGGGAGGGAGGGGTGAGTAGGGTGGGAGGGAGGGGTGAGTAGGGTGGGAGGGAGGGGTGAGTAGGGTGGGAGGGAGGGGTGAGTAGGGTGGGAGGGAGGGGTGAGTAGGGTGGGAGGGAGGGGTAAGCAGGGTGGGAGGGAAGGGAGAGTAGGGTGGGAGGGAGGGGTGAGCAGGGGTGAGTGGTGAGCAGGCGAGAGAGACTCCGAAGTTCTCCAAAACCACTCCCACACCCTCCGGTACCCCCCCCCCCGCCTCCTAGCAGCGAGTGCAAGCAGAGAGTGAGAGCAACAGCGTGGAGGCGGAGGAGAGAGAGAGAGAGGGCAGGGCGGGGGTGGGTTGAGAGGCAGACGCCTGTGGATTTGGTGGTGGTGTTGCCTGCCGGGCGTGGTGCTGACCACCCCCACCCCCCTCGTGTGTCCCGTGCCAGCCCTCGGAGGTGCCACTCGCAAAACAGCACGTGCCCCCACACCCCCGAACGCTCTGCCAAGGGAGGCGACACGGGGGGTTCTGTCTTGTTGGCGGGCTCGGTGTGTGCTGGGGAGCGACGCGGCTGGAACCAGGTGGTGGTGGTGGAGGAGGAGGAGGAGCGGTCACATTACCGGTGAGCATCAACTCTGAGCAACTTTACCACGAACGGGCGGACGTGATTCACGCACGGGCAAGTGACGGGAGGGGGCCCCAACCGCACAGCGGCGAGCCACGTGCGTCGTGAGTTCAGGCGAGTGGGGTGGTGGGGGGGAAGGTGTTGAGCAGGTGGTGGGGGGAAGGTGTAAAGCAGGTGGTGGGGGGAAGGTGGAGAGCAGGTGGTGGGGGGGAAGGTGTAGAGCAGGTGGGGGGGGAGGTGTAGAGCAGGTGGGGGGGGGGGTGTAGAGCAGGTGGTGGTGGGGGGAAGGTGTCGAGCAGGTGGTGGTGGGGGGAAAGTGTCGAGCAGGTGGTGGGGGGAAGGTGGAGAGCAGGTGGTGGTGGGGGGAAGGTGTCGAGCAGGTGGTGGGGGGAAGGTGTCGGGCAGGTGGTGGTGGGGGGAAAGTGTCGAGCAGGTGGTGGGGGGAAGGTGTAGAGCAGGTGGTGGGGGGGGGAAGGTGTAGAGCAGGTGGTGGGGGGGGGAAGGTGTCGAGCAGGTGGTGGGGGGGGGAAGGTGTAGAACAGGTGGTGGTGGGGGGAAGGTGTAGAGCAGGTGGTGGTGGGGGGAATGTGTAGAGCAGGTGGTGGGGGGGGGAAGGTGTAGAACAGGCAGTGGTAAGTGTGGCCGGCGCACCACCAGCAATTATTGCCCAAGCTCCGCCATCCTCTCTGTATACAGTATATCTAAAACGGCGTTGTCATCGGCCATTCAATTCGCGTGCAAGAGGGAGGGCGACGTTGCTGCAATGGAGGTTTTAGTCTGCGGCTTGGCTCGGCACGCCATGGGTTGGTGAGTTTGTTTGCTTTTTTAACGCCATCCGTGTGGTGATCCATCAACCCTCGCTGCTGCCTCCACACGACGATGGACGAGTTCAGACTGTCAGGTGCGGCAATGGAGCCACCCAGCTCGTGAGTGGGGTTGAGTTCTCTGCTGTGCATTAGGGTGGGTTCCCTGCTGTACCTTGAGTTGAGTTCCCTGCTGTGCCTTGGGTTGAGTTCCCCGCTGTGCGTTAGGGTGAGTTCCCTGCTGTGCCTTGGGTTGAGTTCCCTGCTGTGCGTTAGGCTCCCTGCTGTGATCTGGGTTCCCTGCTGTGATCTGGGTTGGGTTGCCTGCGGTGCGTCTGGTGTCTGAAATGTGCACCGGTGTTGAATTCGATTCCAAGTTCACTTGTTCCACGGAAAATCCCTTCTTAGCCAGTTACCCAGCTATCGTTTTTTTTGCGAGCGGATATCCCGCGATGCCATCGGCACCGAACAGGAATAAACATCATCATCATCATCGATATCTATATAGAGGTGCAGGCAACATCGGGACAGACCAGAACTTGAAACACAGTACAGCAGTAGTACATTATGTACACGTGCAGCCCGTTTGCCAATCCACTGCTGGATGAGGGCCTCTGGCAGGCTGTGCGTGTCCTGGGTGTTACTTGAACATAGGGTACAGCACTGCACTTGGCACGAGTCATTGGGCGTTCATCTTCTTGGTTATTTCGGTAAAGTCACCACGTAGAATGGAAATAAAATGATAAAAATAAAACATAATAAAATTCTCACGACGTTTCGGCCACAACACAAGTGGCCTTCTTCAGGTGAAGAAACGCAGGTCTGTCCAGAAGACAGCGCTTGAAATTTCAAGCTCTGTCTTGCTCTGTCAAGCTCTGTCTTGTGGACAGACCTGTTTCTTCACCTGAAGAAGGCCACTTGTGTTGTGGCCGAAACGTCGTGAGAATTTTATTTTATTATGTTTTATTTTTATTATTTTATTGTTTCCCTTCTACGTGGTGACTTTACCGAAAGAACCAAGAAGATGAATCCCTGCAGTCACGAGAGCTTTAAATCGAAATTCATTGGGCGTTGTTGAAGGGACCACGGAGCATCGACATGGGAACATAGAAGTACAGTACAAACAATAGATTATTTTGACTGCAATGCCCCATGCTGACATGTAGACCCACTAGTAACTTAGGACCGTGGTTCTGTATTAGAACGTTTCTTTTTTGAAAGAGATCAACACATTCGCCGATAACACCGTGGCCCTTTCCTCATAGCACACACGTGCGATGGGAACGATTTTGTATTTTATTAACGGGTGACGTTACGGCAATGGGCCGGGTTCCTTCCTCGTTGTTTCCAAGAGCTATGGGAAAGGAAACCCGTTGCTCTTGACCCCTGCAGTTCGACGGGCGTGTTGAGTTTATATTGGTCCGGGTGCTCGTGCGCCCAAAAACCCGTTGAGGGTATCTCTCTAGCGCCTTCCGCCGCCGATTTTAGCCGTGGCTGGGAATCGAACCCCCCGCCCCCCCCCCTCGGAGCAGGCTCGAGAGGGCACGCTTCCCAGCAACCACTTCCACCCACCTCACAGATCTACGTTAAAGGCCACCGGATGTTAAGGTAGCCGTGGTCGGGAATCGAACTTCGGATGGTGGGATGTGCGGTGGTGGCATCGCTGGGTTCAGAGTGCGCAGGGGTTGTTAACCGCTTTGAGCGGCCGCTCCAACGGCCTCGCGAAACCCCTTCACAGATCTGGGTGACGACTGCTGTACCGAGCGAGCGATAACGAATGTCAATGAGCCCAGGCCGCGTTAATCGACGTACGCGCGCCGACGGATTGATTACCGTTACGGCTTGTCAGCCCGGTTTAGTGTCTCAGCCTGAACTGTCTGCTTAATGAAAACGAGCGCTAAATTCGCCTCGGAAGGTCGGGATTTTAGCTGAGCTTATTAAGCCGAGCTCAAAATTCCTGCTCCCCCCCACCACAACCACCCCCACCTGAATACCTCTCACACACTCAGCCCACCCATCTACCAATCCACTCACTCTTACTCACTCATCCACCCAGCCAACCATCAATCCACTAAACATAACCCATCCGTCTACTCGTCAAGCCGCCTGCTCACCCATCCACTTACAAACTCACCCACCTACCTAAGACATTCGCTCGCTCACCGACTCAACTAACTCATCCACTCACCCGTTCATATGCTCACAAGCTCACTCGCCCATCCACTCCCACACACTCACCCATCCACTCGCCTATCCACTCGCCTATCCGTTCGTCCACCTATGCCACCCAACTCACCCACCCAACTCACCTGCACAAAGACAAGCTCACTCGCCCATCCACCTTCCCACCCACCCACGCATCCGGTCACCGAACTCACCCCCACACACCCAACCACTCGCAAACGCACTCACCCGTCCACCCAGCCACTCACTCATCCCGCCACCCATCCACTCACAAATGCACTGCCCCGTCCACTTACCCAGCAGTCTGCCCGCACGCCAGCGTTGCTGTGAAATTCAAAGAGGCAGGATAATAAGAGCAGGAATGTCGCTGAGAAGCCATCGCTGTCGGAGGTGGCTGTGCGGCTCGGGAGAGCGTATTCCTCAGACAGACCCCTGAGGTGGCGGGCACCGCCGCCGAGGGCCTGGGTTCGATTCCAAGTTTCAACGCCTCTGCCGATTCAACTGAGGTCCTTGGAGCCGAGCGAGTTTGGTGGCGGCCTCGGCGGCCTTTGGCGTAGACAATAACAAACGGCCGAACAAAACAAAACAAAAAAACCTCTTTGCTAAATGTCTCTTAGCGTTTTCACGCGAGGCCACTAAAGCTGCGCTCACGACCACGATATAAAGTTGATTCTTGCACACACGATTCCACACGGGTATCTTTGTAGACACCTGTCTGAAATCGGGTCATCCGTGAGGTCTTACGGATGACCTGGCACTCGCCACAGGAACGGAATGCCCGCCAATGATTTAGGGACCGCCCATTGCGAAAGACAATCAGGGCTCTTCGTTTGAGATTGAAGATGCCTGATTGTCGGACGTTTGAAAACCAAATTTTGAGCCGCCGTTTATTTATTTCATTGCTTACACAGCTTACTGTGCCCCCCATTACGGCGTGTTCATCTTGTACAAGCGAGGAGGCCGCTGCGTTTATCTGATTGCTCCTGCGAGCGGGCGGGCGGGCAGGCAGAGGGCCTTTTGGCTCTCTGCCGGATTTTGCGATAAGCGTCCACATGCAATTTTTTTTTACTAAAACTCTTTTTTAGTTGAAGAGGTAAGGCCCCACTGAGCTACAGTGAGGGAAAAAAGTATTTGATCCCCTGATGATTTTGTACGTTTGCCCACTGACAAAGAAATGATCAGTCTATAATTTTAATGGTAGGTTTATTTGAACAGTGAGAGACAGAATAACAACAACAAAATCCAGAAAAACGCACGTCAAAAATGTTATAAATTGATTTGCATTTTAATGAGGGAAATAAGTATTTGACCCCTCTGAAAAACAAGACTTATTACTTGGTGGCAAAACCCTTGTTGGTAATCACAGAGGTCAGACGTTTCTTGTAGTTGGCCACCAGGTTTGCACACATCTCAGGAGGGATTTTGTCCCACTCCTCTTTGCAGATCTTCTCCAAGTCATTAAGGTTTCGAGGCTGACGTTTGGCAACTCGAACCTTCAGCTCCCTCCACAGATTTTCTATGGGATTAAGGTCTGGAGACTGGCTCGGCCACTCCAAGACCTTAATGTGCTTCTTCTTGAGCCACTCCTTTGTTGCCTTGGCCGTGTGTTTTGGGTCATTGTCATGCTGGAATACCCATCCACGACCGATTTTCAATGCCCTGGCTGAGGGAAGGAGGTTCTCACCCAAGATTTGACGGTACATGGCCCCGTCCATCGTCCCTTTGATGCGGTGAAGTTGTCCTGTCCCCTTAGCAGAAAAACACCCCCAAAGCATAATGTTTCCACCTCCATGTTTGACGGTGGGGATGGTATTCTTGGGGTCATAGGCAGCATTCCTCCTCCTCCAAACACGGCGAGTTAAGTTGATGCCAAAGAGCTCCATTTTGGTCTCATCTGACCACAACACTTTCACCCAGTTGTCTTCTGAATCATTCAGATGTTCATTGGCAAACTTCAGACGGGCATGTATATGTGCTTTCTTGAGCAGGGGGACCTTGCGGGCGCTGCAGGATATCAGTCCTTCGCGGCGTAGTGTGTTACCAATTGTTTTCTTGGTGACTATTGGTCCCAGCTGCCTTGAGATCATTGACAAGATCCTCCCGTGTAGTTCTCGGGCTGATTCCTCACCGTTCTCATGATCATTGCAACTCCACGAGGTGAGATCTTGCATGGAGCCCCAGGCCGAGGGAGATTGACAGTTATTTTGTGTTTCTTCCATTTGCGAATAATCGCACCAACTGTTGTCACCTTCTCACCAAGCTGCTTGGCAATGGTCTTGTAGCTCATTCCAGCCTTGTGTAGGTCTACAATCTTGTCCCTGACATCCTCGGAGAGCTCTTTGGTCTTGGCCATGGTGGAGAGTTTGGAATCTGATTGATTGATTGCTTCTGTGGACAGGTGCCTTTTATACAGGTAACAAGCTGAGATTAGGAGCACTCCCTTTAAAAGTGTGCTCCTAATCTCAGCTCGTTACCTGTATAAAAGACACCTGGGAGCCAGAAATCTTTCTGATTGAGAGGGGGTCAAATACTTATTTCCCTCATTAAAATGCAAATCAATTTATAACATTTTTGACATGCGTTTTTCTGGATTTTTTTGTTGTTATTCTGTCTCTCACTGTTCAAATAAATCTACCATTACAATTCTAGACTGATCATTTCTTTGTCAGTGGGCAAACGTACAAAATCAGCAGGGGATCAAATACTTATTTCCCTCACTGTATGTAGCTCTTTTTCAGAAGCGACCTGCCCACAAATGATAGTTCAACAAAGTGGCTTATCACGTGGAAATTTATAGCAGCAAAATAATGTAAATACTCGCTGTGGAGCGCCTGCATTCAGGAATGGATCGAGAAAGTTCAGAATTGGAATCTTTATCCTGGAGAAATCCGATGAGCTATGAAGCCTGTATATTTGGAGTTTGCATGTTCTACCCATGGTCGCGTGGATTTTTCTCCGGGTTCTCCAGTTTTTCTCCCCACATGTAGAATCAACATCACCACGCGTTTAGAGTATTTGCCGTGAATATCCACGCCATTAGCCACTGCGCCTAGCTGTCATTTGTGATAGAGACAGGTCGATCCGGAAAAAGAGCTATATAGCTCGGTGGGCCTTACCTGGGCGAATAAAAAAAATAGTTCATAGTCTGTCATTTATTTTCCACAGGTGTCGCGTAGGGGCAGGTCAGAAATTCGACTGCGGCGGATTCTCACGCCCGCGATCGTCTACCGTCGTTTAGCCATTTCCTATCCGCTGCTGGATGGATGCCCCCCCTGACGTCGTCGCCGCCGCCGCTAACAATCCCTGCGATGCGCCAATCCATCTGTCTCCTGCTGCGGCACGGGATTATTTTCGTTGCTCCATTTCCGCGGTGGAGATCGTAATCGAGCGCGGTTCCCCCTTGGGTGTTAATCTCCGACCGCCGGCCGTCGTGGCTTCCACCGACATGTATGTACAGTATGTTGAACTTCTTTCGCACCGTACGTAGCCGACCGTGCTAATGTGTGGGTCTCTGTAGGTCCCTGTGGGTGTCTCTTTGGGGCTCTATGGGTCTATGGGTGTCGCTGTGGGTCTCTGTGAGTCTCCGGGTGTCTGTGGGTTTCTGTGTATGTACTGTATGTATGTTGAACTTCTTTCGCACCGTACGTTGCCAACCATGCTCATCGGAGGTGCGGGGGGGAAAGGACAGCAGACGTGTCCTGGCATGAACCCTCACTGTCCTGTCTTCAAAGACACTCGGCACGAGTTCTCTTCAACTCAACGCGTTTCTCGGTGGGAAATGCCAAAGCGTGCGTGCACCCGCCGTTGAACGGCTCTTCGCGCACTCCCTTATCTTTCTGATCTGCGTGCCAAATCCGCGCGCCAAATCGGGGACACCATTGTGCTTTGCTTTCATTGTTAGAAATCTTGATTTTCACTTCTTTTTTTTAAGGTTCGTGCGAGGAATGAGGCTGAACATACGAAATGGACAATAACGGAGGAGGTGGTGTGAATGACGGCCGCGAAATGTAATTGATCCTTACGATTACCGCTCACTGGTCCCGGGGCCTCCCCTAGGTCGACTCGGCCTCACTTGAGCACCTGGTGCGGTGTGTAAACATCGCCACTGGGTGAGACAAAGGCAGTTGGGCACAGCACTGCCCACCACCACCCCATTGTGCACTGTGTAGGCCTTGATAGGTCGCTCGCTAAAACAGCACTTGCCACAGCTGCCTGTGAAAGGCTGCATGAGAGATGTTTGTTCCTTAGCGCACGAGTGTGTGTGCATGCCACTCATGGCCAACACCAGTGACGGTTATCTGAACCGGTCGTGGGCCTCCCCGAGGTCGACTCGGCCTCAATCGGGTACCTGGTGCGGTGTGCAAACATCGCCACTGGGGGAGACAAAGGCGGCCGGGTGTGGTGCTTGCTCACTCATGCGTACCGTGCCGGCCTTCATAGGTGCTACTCGCTAACAGCACTTGCCCCAACAGCCTGTTAAGGCTATACGGGGGATCCTTAGCTTCGATTGTGTGCGCGTGTGTGTGCGAGTCATGAGTGTTTTCACGTGACCACTTTTGTGCCCAAAGGCTCAAGTGGCGGTTGCTTTACGAGGCTGCACTTGAGTGGCTCCGCAGGGAAGAAAGTGTCCCGCTGTGACCGCAATACAACCGCACGCAAAGGTCCCTCGTGTCGCCCGCGCAGGCTGTTGGGGGGGAGGGGGGCGGGGGCAAATGCTGTCCGACTTACACCCATGCTGGTGTAAGTCGGGCGCGTGATGTCTCGGCCCGAGCCTTTGCGGCCTCGCGAGAGGTGCGGCATTTCACGAAGGAAACGCCGAGACGGGCATTCACGAACCTTGCGTCGTCGAATCGCGACCCCACGTCGTGAGAATCCATACGGTTTGCAAACTCGTGAATTGGCGAGGGCTGCCTGGATGAAAGTTGATTATCCACATTTTTCAAGTTGCCAGCCTTTTTTCAATCCACTGGTGGATTAAGAGGCCTCCCCCGTGCCATGTTGGTCAGGGGTTGTTGTTGTTGTTGTTTTTACCATAGCTCACACCACATTGGTCAGCGCAGATTGGTGAAGGGTTGGGGGTAGGCAGAGGAGTGGGTTTTGATGTAACTCACCGGTGATGTTGGCTTTGGCGGGGAATCAAACTCCGGTTGCCGTGGGTTTATAGTGCGGTGCGCTAGCTCCAATACCAACAACAACAACGGCCGCCGTTCGCCACTAAGTGGCGGTCAGCTCACCACGGCACTTGCTCCAGGCTAGGTGCATTTTGAGGCTGTCACGTCAAGTGTCGAAGGCTCGCTGCTGGCAGGAGGTCACGGAACAGACCCGGTGTGCCATGCGTTGACTGACTGAGATGGCTGGCAGATGCGCCAACCTCTGCTCCCCACTTACCACCTCGCTGCGTTTTACCCGCCCCGGCGCACCGCTCGTTGTTGTGAGCCGTCGCCTCTCCGCCCACTACCACACGCGTAATTTCAAGACAACCCATGCCGGCCTCGCTTGAACACATTAACATTCCACTTTTGAGCTTTGGCCACACGATGAACTCGATACCTCACTCGGTTTTCCCGTTCACTTAATCGAAAGCCTTGAACTTGCCGGACAATGCGAGACTGTGCGTTGTCAAGTTGTTGGATTAATTTTGGCCAGGACACCCCTCTACGCTAATGATTATGTGTGTGTGTGTGCGTGCGTGCGCGTGAGGGGAGCAGTAATGTAGCGGTTAGCGCGCTGCGCTGCGAACCCGGCGACCCGAGTTCGATTCCCTTCTCATGGCCGTCAACACCAATGGCGATTATCTGAACCCGTCCTGTGCCTCCCCTAGGTCGACTCAACCTCAAACGAGTACCTAAGCGTGACGTGTAACCGTCGACACTGGGGTGGGAGGCTGCCTTTGTGTGCCGTGCCGGCCACCGCAGGTGCTGCTCGCTTGACAGCACCTGCCCCCAAAGTCTGCCGTGGCTCCACGGGGAGATCTTTGCCGCCGTGCCACGGCCTTTCAAGCCTGACCACGTGCGGGAAGACAACCGCTCGGCAGGATCTCGTTGCTTGGCGACGTCGCCTTCAAGTGCGCACCCGGCGAGTTTGTGAAGAGCTGGAGGGGGTGCTAGGGGGCTGCTGCGTTTTGTGTGCAGGGGGCTGCCGTTGCTCCGCGTGACGGGCGTTTGCTGTGTCCCGGCGCACCGCACGGTATGTTTAGGATTCGGGGTGGGGGGGGGGGTTTAATCCGTGAGAAACCTGAGGGCAATGGTTATTTCATCATCGCCATCAGCATTCACAGCAGCAATAGTCACGTGGTTTTATCCACTGCCGGATGAAGACGTCCACGCAACATTGTCGACCCCTCCCCCACCAAGATTACGGTCCGTCTCACTCCCGCGCATGAGCTGATCTCGTTTGCTCTGGGCCTCCACGAGGTCGACTCAGCCTTAAATGAGTCCCCAGGTGCGGTGTGTAACAGCACCAGGGAGACAAAGGCAGCCCGGGGTGCGGTGCTGACAGTATCCCACTCCCCCCCATGCGCTTCATTAACTGCACCTGCCCCAACAGTCTGTTAAAGGCTACACAGGATTGCTGAGTGGGTGGGGGGGGGGGGGGTCTTTGCCATTGTCTTGTGGCTTATGATAGGTGCTCGCTAACTACACTTACTTCCCAGCAGTACTGAGTAATGTAGGCGGCACGGGGAGGAACCTTCGTCCCACAGGCGCCTTTCAATTCCCACCATGGTGAACGAACGCCACTAGAAACGAATGCGGGGGGGGGGGGGGTTGTGATCGGGTGTGGAGCAAGGACGTGTGAAATCGATTCGCGGCGATTGGCAAGCGTTCGCGAACAAAAAAAAATCCCCTCCTCCTAATCCTACCGCCCACCCCTCCCCCAAATTCCGCGCAGAATTGAAATCGCTGCCTTCGTCCGTACTTGCAAGCCTCGGGCTGGTGGGGCGTCAGTGTGGCGTTGGAATCGCTAATTCAACCGGGGCGCCGCTTGACCGCCCGGGGAGAGGACAAGCGGCGTTACAGCGCAGGGCACGTTGAGGACAAAGGTCAATTCTCGAGTGTTAAAAGAAAAAAAGGTCACATTTTTGGTGCGAAACGTGGCGGAAATGCATGCGGGGCGGTCGCGCAGAGGTTTCTGGAAACCGACGGGCTTACTCGGAACCCCGCGGGGCCCGTTGTTTGATTGTACTTACAGGCCACGGCCAACATCGGTTGCGATTTGTCTGAATCGGCCCTGTGTGCATCCCCACCCCCTCCTCCCGAGGCCGACTCGGCCTTAAATGAGTACAGCACCCTGGTTGTGGGGGGGGGGGGTGTGTATGGATCATAATTGGGGAGAGAAAGGCGGCTGGGAGTGGTGTTGGCCCCACCACTCCATGCGCTGGCACCAGGCCTATCATAGGTGCTTGCTAACATCGCGTACCTGGTGCGGTGTGTAAACATCGCCACTGGGGAGACAAAGGCGGCCGGGCGTGTTGCTGGCCAACCCACCCGCTCGTGCCTTCATAGGTGACAGCAGTTGCCCCAACGGCCTGTGGAGGCTACCTGGGGGATGTCTTTGTGCGTGTGCGTGCGTGCACTAGTGGGAGTATAGCGGTTATCCCACTGCACTCTGAACCCAGCGACCCAAGTTCAGTTGCAGCTCACGGCCAACACCGGCGCCTATTATCCGAACCATGAGTGTAAAATCGGTTTGACTGACATTGGTGGTCTCGTGAAGGGCAAGAGAAGAGATGATTGCCACCCACGATGTGCCATGATTGAGGGCCATTGCCCGAAACGTCACCTATCATATCTATTTATTTCCCCTTTTACGACCACGGTATTTAATGACAAATGAGTTGAAATGTTCTTTGTTTATATTGTTTTAGTACACAATATGAGTCGTACGAAATAGATCTGAAATTGGCTTTGTAAACATACGGCATTGAAAAACCCTAATACAGTGCGTGTAAGATTAGCCAAAATGTGCAAAGTGTACCGACGCTTAAACGTGCATAGGACAGGGCTCATCGCTGGGGTTCTTGTGGCGCTGTGCAAACTCCACATTCCTATGGCATTGCAACAGCCACTGTCGACCGTACGTGGAGCGGCAGTATTTTCACGAACTCGGGGGGGGGGGGGGGGGCGGGGGGGGTCTCGATGGGCCGAGTCGCAGCCTTCTCACTCTCCGAGTCACTGCGTGGCCAACACTGCAGGGAACACCAACAACAACACCACCAGCACCGACGCGGTTCCACTGCGTTGGTGATCACGGTCGTGCCGCTGCCGCCACCGCCGCCGCTGCGGTCCGGCTCTCCTCCACGTTCTTCGGGGCTGTGCCGCGGTGCCGTTCGTTGAGATGTCCGACGTTTCGCCCCCCGCGTGCCCTGGGGGGGGGGGGGGGTGGGAGGAGCTCCTTCCGGAACCGAAGACGTCCACACATCGATGCGGGCCGGCACGCGGGCAGAGGGCGAGAACGAGCGCCGCGCGACCATTGTTCAATTTTGCCTTCGTTTCCATTCAACCGTTTCCTGGGCTTGCACGAGCGCGCTTTTTTCGTCGGCCAGCGTTAATGCGACCGTTTTGTTTTCCTAAGATTCACTCTGAACGTCCCCGCTGTGGCCCGCCCGCTCACAACGATGTTGCCGCCACGAACGCAAAGAGAGAGAGAGAGAAATAACAAACAAACGGATGCCGTCAGTCGCCACCTTTTGATATCGCCTTTGTTGAGACTCCGCAGTCTTCCCCGGTCCGCGGAACCTACGGTGGGTATTTTTTTGGCCGCACCGGACCAAACCCTCAATGGCCGGCGCGGTGAAGTATGGTCAAGCAAACGCCACGACCGACACACTACAATCCCCACTCTTCTCTGCCACTCGAGTTCTCCGGCATAGATTTAAAAAAAAAAACACGCTTTGTTGCAATGTCAATTGGGGAGCGGAGAGTGGGGTGCTGGGAATTTGTTCTTGCCGGATCAGCGATTGAACCACGGGCGATCGCGAACGAACACGGGATTTGCACCACCGCCGCCACCACCAGAAGCAAACGACAAAGATCCCCCGTATAGCCTCTACACATATTCTTAGCTCTTTCGGTAAAGTCACGTTGAAGGGAAACAATAAAATAATAAAATAAATAGGACAATAAAAATTCTCACGACGTTTTGATCCATAACACAAACGGTCATCATCAGGTGTGAAAAGCCTGATGATGACCGTTTGTGTTATGGTCAAAATGTCGTGAGAATTTTTATTGTTTTATATATATTTTATTATTTTATTGTTTCCCTTCAACGTGACTTTACCGAAAGAGCTAAGAATATGAATCACTGCAGTCACGAAAGCTTTAAATCAAAAGCCTCTACACACTTTAAGGGGAAAGTGCCGTGAGCGAGCACCTATGAAGTCCGGCACGGCATGCAAGGAGGAGGGTGGGTGGCCAGCATCGCGCCCGGCCGCCTGGGCCTCCCTCGTGGTGGTGTTTTACACACACCACCAGGTGCAGTACTCATTTGAGGCCGAGTCGACCGACAGGAGGTCCATGACCGGTTCAGCTCATCATCGCTCGTGTTGGCCGTGAACTCAGGCCCCACTACTCTCCCACTCCCCACCACCACCGCCGCCAGCGATCGGCTCCAACCGAGCACGAATGTCCACGTTCTCGAGCGGTTTCCCGTCTGACCGGTTCCACGTGCCTCCTGTTGGCGCGTGCGGCACGCCCTCGCCGCAAGCGGCGCTGCAACCGTGGCTCTCATTCTAACCGGGTCGGTCCTGGTCGGCGTGTGCCCAGCACACCACATCCAGTATACCTCTCACTACAGTCTGTGGCTACTTAAGTCACGCGGCGGTGGCGAGGAGATGTTAGCTTCCTCGCCTGGTATGCGGGAGGTCGTGGGTTCGATCCCGACCCTGACGCCTGTTGTATATTTGGAGTTTGCGTCCGGTTTTTCCCTCCACATTTAGAATCGGCGTGTGTTTATAGTATTGTTTATAGTATTGTTTATAGTATTGGCTGCTATAAATGTGCACGTGATAAGTCACGTCGCTGAAAAAGAGCTCCATAGGTCATTGGGCCTTACTTGGTAAAATAAAAAGAGTTGTTAGTTAAGTTATAGTTAGTCAAACCTACTGCAGAGTACCAGTGAGCTTTAACACAAAAAAAAGTTACACCTGGAAAACCACATCCAGGATCCGCTTGGCACATGCCAAACTACTCTGGCGGGTGCGGAAAAATATCCGCCGAGAAACAAACAATACCCCAAGGGAACAAAACCATCGCTGCCAATAACTCGATGGCCAGGGAACCACGCGAGCTGGGCGTGCAAGCTCCAGGTGGGGCTCCAGGTGGGGCTCCAGGTGGGGCTCCAGGTGGAGCTCCAGGTGGAGCTCCAGGTGGGGCTCCCGATGGAGCTCCAGGTGGGGTTCCCGGTGGAGCTCCAGGTGGGGCTCCAGGCGGGGCTCCAGGCGGGGCTCCAGGCGGGGCTCCAGGTGGGGCTCCAGGTGGAGCTCCAGGTGGGGCTCCAGGCGGAGATCCAGTTGGGGCTCCAGGTGGAGCTCCAGGTGGGGCTCCAGGCGGAGCTCCAGGTGGGGCTCCAGGCGGAGTTCCAGGTGGGGCTCCAGGCGGAGCTCCAGGTGGGGCTCCAGGCGGAGCTCCAGGTGGGGCTCCAGGCGGAGCTCCAGGTGGGGCTCCAGGCGGAGCTCCCGGTGGAGCTCCAGGTGGGGTTCCCGGTGGAGCTCCAGGTGGGGCTCCAGGCGGGGCTCCAGGCGGGGCTCCAGGCGGGGCTCCAGGCGGGGCCCCAGGTGGGGCTCCAGGTGGAGCTCCAGGTGGGGCTCCAGGTGGAGCTCCAGGTGGGGCTCCAGGTGGAGCTCCAGGCGGAGCTCCAGTTGGGGCTCCAGGTGGAGCTCCAGGTGGGGCTCCAGGCGGAGCTCTAGGCGGAGCTCCAGGCGGGGCCCCAGGTGGAGCTCCAGGTGGGGCTCCAGGCGGAGCTCCAGTTGGGGCTCCAGGCGGAGCTCCAATTGGGGCCTCCAGGCGGAGCTCCAGGTGGGGCCGCCATGCGGAGCTCCAGGTGGGGCTCCAGGTGGGGCTCCAGGTGGGGCTCCAGGCGGAGCTCCAGGTGGGGCTCATGGCGGAGCCCCAGGTGGGGCTCCAGGCGGAGCTCCAGGTGGGGCTCCAGGCGGAGCTCCAGGTGGGGCTCCAGGCGGAGCTCCAGGTGGGGCTCCAAGCGGAGCCCCAGGTGGGGCTCATGGCGGAGCCCCAGGTGGGGCTCCAGGCGGAGCTCCAGGTGGGGCTGCAGGCGGAGCTCCAGGTGGGGCTCCAGGCGGGGCTCCAGGTGGGGCTCCAGGTGGGTAACCGCCGTGCTGAGCGTGCGGTCGCTGACACTCAACGTGCTCGCGCAGCTCTGGTGCAGGAGTCTAACCGGTACCGCTGACCACCCCCCCCCCCCCCCCCGTGCAGGACAATCGAGGGAGCGAGCTGGCGGGCGCCATGACGGACGCCGTGTTCGGCAGCAGCGCCGCCGACCGCTGGGTCTGCCCCAACGACCGCCACCTGGCCCTGCGCGCCAAGTGAGTGCTCGCCGGGACACAGCCACGGTCGCTGCAGCACCACCGCTCGCACCACCACCACCCATTCACACCACCGCCACCACCACCACTCAAACCACCACCAACATCACCACCCATTCACACCACCGCCACCACCACCACTCATGCCACCACCGCTCACACCACCACCACTCAAACCACCAACAACATCACCACCCATTCACACCACCACCACTCAAACCACCACCAACACCACCACCATTCAAACCACCACCACCACCAACACCACCACCATTCAAACCACCACCAACATCACCACCCATTCACACCACCACCACTCATGCCACCACCGCTCACACCACCACCACTCAAACCACCACCAACATCACCACCCATTCACACCACCACCACTCAAACCACCACCAACACCACCACCATTCACACCACCACCACCACCGCTCACGCCACCACCACGGGCGGCTGAAACAAAAAAAGAACCCGGATGGGAACCCAGGCTCTGTGCGTCACCGGCGCGGTGCTCTCTCTTGGGCTCCGTTATGCGCTTCGTGGTCGATTCCTTTTCATGTTTGTATTTCTGGATTTCTGTCCGTGCCATGTTCCACCTCTCAAAGGCGCGGGTGCGGGGAGAGACATCGTGAGCCCACTCGGCGACCTTTCACTCAAAATTGTTGCGATATTTCGGGAAAGGGCGGCAGGCTCGAGCGGGAAAAGTCGCTTTGACATCGCTCGCCCTCTCAACGTCTCGCTCGCTCCCGCGCCTGCACGCTCCCTCTCCCGTTCACCCTTTCCCTCCCTCGCTCCCTCTCCCGCTAATCCCTTCCCTCCCGCTCACCCCTTCCCTCCCTCTCCCGCTCACCCCTTCCCTCCCTCTCCCGCTCACCCCTTTCCCTCCCTCGCTCCTTCTCCCGCTCACCCCTTCCCTCCCTCGCTCCCTCTCCCGCTCACCCCTTCCCTCCCTCTCCCGCTCACCCCTTCCCTCCCTCGCTCCCTCTCCCGCTAATCCCTTCCCTCCCTCTCCCGCTCACCCCTTCTCTCCCTCTCCCGCTCACCCCTTCACTCCCTCTCCCGCTCACCCCTTCCCTCTCTCACTCCCTCTCCCGCTCACCCCTTCTCTCCCTCTCCCGCTCACCCCTTCACTCCCTCTCCCGCTCACCCCTTCCCTCTCTCACTCCCTCTCCCGCTCACCCCTTCTCTCCCTCTCCCGCTCACCCCTTCACTCCCTCTCCCGCTCACCCCTTCCCTCTCTCACTCCCTCTCCCGCTCACCCCTTCCCTCCCTCTCCCGCTCACCCCTTCCCTCCCTCTCCCGATCACCCCTTCCCTCCCTCGCTCCCTCTCCCGCTCACCCCTTCCCTCCCTCTCCCGCTCACCCCTTCCCTCCCTCTCCCGCTCACCCCTTCCCTCCCTCGCTCCCTCTCCCGCTCACCCCTTCCCTCCCTCTCCCGCTCACCCCTTCCCTCCCTCGCTCCCTCTCCCGCTCACCCCTTCCCTCCCTCTCCCGCTCACCCTTTCCCTCCCTCTCTCCCGCTCACACTTTTCCCTCCCTCGCCCGGTCGCCGCCATTGTGAGCCCTCAACCCATCTGGGCCACTTTGGCCACATTGTCGTAATTTGATATATTTTTTTCCAAAATTATGTTTTCTTATCGTTTTCATTTGGAGCCCTGCACCTGGGGTCCGAAACAGCCCCGAGAAGTTGAGGCTACAGAGCTGGTTTCGAAGTAGTCGAGGCATCGGATCTGTTGATCCACACTTCGGGGCACACATATTTTAACGTGACATGCAAAAACGATGATCACGGTATGGGAACAAAGCTGGCGGTTTCTATTGTCGGAGTTGGATTCGAGCCAAATTAAGAACAAAACCAAGTTGAGCGATTTTTTTTTTTTTGCGTGGCAGTCATCGGTGACCAGGCTGAGACGAACAACTTGCCACACTCGAGATGCCTCGAGTGTCACTTAGAGGCGTCTCACTTCCCCCCCCTCCTCCCCCGCCCACACCCCGAGGTGTCACACACGCAAACGCACGCGTACCCGCCCCGGGTGCACGCGTACCCCCGCGGCGTGAGCCGCTGCCGACGTGTCGCGTGCGTGTCGCGTGCCGTGGAGCAGGCTCAACACGGGCTGGTCGGTGCACACGCACCGCTCGGAGAAGCAGCGCAGGAGCGAGACGCTGAGCGAGGAGGAGCGCGAGGCCATCCACAAGGTCATCGAGAAAGCCGAGAAGATGGAGCTGCTGGAGCAGGAGCGCATCGGGTGAGCGAGCGCAGGAGAAGAAGGCGAAGCAGCGTGGGAGCGGAGCGCCTCGGTCGCCAAGCGGGGGATCGGAGTCGGAGTCTGTCACCAGACTGGCGCAGGCCGCGCATGTGGATGTTGGAGGCCCCTCGCGTCGACCGGCGTCCAGATCGTCGCGAGCACTCCGCCACCGTTGAGCGCGTGACTTGTCCGCGTGAGGTCACCTCCACTGGCAACCCCCCTCCCCCTCTTCCCCGCCACCTCCCCCCCCTCCCCCTGTAGAAACAGACGCCGCTCCTCCTCCTCCTCCGTGCGGCTCAATTCTGCTCGCTCATCCCTTCTTCTCCCTCTCTTCCTCCCTCTCTTCTCGTCATCCTCATCGCCCTCTCCATCCCTGAAACATCTTGGTCCTGCCATTCCTTCTTCCGCTCCTCCTCTCCCCCTGCTGCTCATCTTGGGCCGTGCCCTCCTCTTCTTTGTCCGTCTTGGGGCGGGGTTGTGGGGGGGGGGTAGCGACTTCCGCCCCGACCTCTCCTGTCCCTTTCCCGTTACTTTCTCGTTGCACCGTTCACGATCGCGGCCTTGACTCCATTCGCCCTCGGGCGTTGTCGCGTAGCCTTGGGCACAACTGCCTTCGTATCGACTATGTCACCGCATGTTGGGCAAGTCTAGCCTGGGGGGGGGGGGGCCCCCAGTGACACGCAGGGGGTATGCGCAGCACTGGCCTGAAGATGCACGACGCTCAACCGAGACTCCGTCTGTAACCCCACCCGCTTTGTCTGCACGTGATCTACGTAAATGTCGAACGGAAGGAAGCTCCTGGCCTCTCGTCGTGGACTCAAGTCGCTGGCAAGCGCGCGGTCCCATTTTGCCATTCGCGATTTGAATGCTTGCCACCGTCGTGCGTCACCGCGAAGGCACGCGCGAGACTGCCGGTTCGGCGACCGCGGCTTCACCGCCTCGGTTCGGCACTCGTTTGACGCTGGCGCGTTTCGTCTCCGCGATTCCCCGAGTCCGACAAAACTTCTCCTGCGCGGTATCCGTGCCGCCGCCTGCGTGCCGGCCCCGCTTGGTTGCGAGCACCGCCAGCCCCACCCCCCCCCCCTCTGTCCGATGGCCCCCCCCCCCCCCCCCCGGTCACTGCACCCGGTCGACGTCACCCCCGCCCCTCCCCCCACCATCCCATGCCCCCTGCCGCTGAACCTGGTCCGTGCTCCCCCCCGACCTCCACCCCACCCCTCCCCCCCGTGACGGTGCAGGCGGCTGGTGGAGCGGCTGGAGAACATGAGACGTAACGCGCTGGGCGACGGCGCCGCTCGCTGCGTGCTGTGCGGGGAGCAGCTGGGCCTGCTCGGCTCGGCCGCCGCCCTCTGTGAGGACTGCAAGAAGGTGAGGGGGGGGGGGGGCGGGAGGGAGGGGGAGGCTGGCTGCCAAAATGGCGAAAAACACCAAAAAGATGCGCTCGCGCTCAGGCTGAGCGTGATGGTGGAAGTTAGTCGTGCGGCGTCCAGTGTCAGTGGGGGGCGGGAGGGGGGCGGCGGAGGGAGGGAGCCACGGCGAGACGGAGTCATGAGCTCACGCAGCTGGCGTCCACGCAGCCACAGACACGGCCACCACCACAGACACGGCCACCACCACGGGCAACCACGGCCACCACACAGCTGGTAATTGGCCTTTACCGTATTTGTGGACAGTGAGGAGCAGTGGCGCAGTAGTTGGCGCACTGCACAACAAACCTGCTGACCCAAGTTCGACTCCCCGCTTGGTGGTCTCGGCCTTAAACGAGTACCTGCTCGCGGTTTGTGATCATCGGCACCGGGGTGTCAGCCTACCCACTCCCGTCGTGTTTCCGTGCCGGCCTTCATAGGTGGTGGCGCTGCTCGCCAACAGCACTTGCCCCAACAGTCCGCGAATGCTATACGGGTGACGTTTGTCTCTGTGTGTGCCGCCCCGCCCCCCCCCCCCCTCGTCTCCCGTCAGAACGTGTGCACCAAGTGTGGCGTCGACTCCGTGTGCAGCCGCCAGCGTCCGCTCTGGCTGTGCAAGATCTGCAGCGAGCAGCGAGAGGTGAAGTGTTCGATAGGAAAGCGGCACAAATGATGATGACGCTGATAACGAGTGCCCCGAGACGGTGCCCCTCCAGCCACCCCCCCCCCCACCCTCTCTAGCCAGCCCAACCCTCTCGGAATCTCTGTGGTGCTCTATTAAAGTTTCTGGATCTGCACATGATGCCGTGGGTCCCCCACGTAACTCTACAGGTCCTCTACGTAACTCAATAGATCTGTACATAAACCTGTGGATCTCTACGTAACTTTGTGGCTCCTCTGTGTAACTCTACAGGGCCTCTACGTAACTCAATAGATATCTACATAACTCTGTGAATCTCTACGTAACTCTGTGTAACGCGCGGTGTCCTGTAACTGCCGCCACCGGGCTGTGGTTGACACCTGTAACAAGATCCGCTTTAGGCTCTATGGGGGCCCTCACCAGCTGAGATAATAAAGTCCGCGTCTGAGCCGTTGTATTAATCCAAATTGTATAGAAGAATTTGTTTTACCCTTTCTGGCAATAAAACAGGTGTTAAGATGTCACAACAACAACAAACAAAAACCTCGTGCAAGGAATTATCTCTGCATTAACCACACATACTTGTGTTGAACATGCAAACAAAAAACATACCCTGGTCGTTTATGCATAGTCGTTTCACCATGTGGCATTCTCTGGTCTAACACTGTTTTGAGAAAGCTGTCTCTGGTGTGGACCAATCAGTTTGAAAGACAATGCATCATATACGACCAGAGCGTGTTTTTCTGTTTGCTTGTTCACCACAAGTATATGTGGCTAATGCATCTTAACACAACTGTAAAACCAATTCTTCTATTTTGATACTGGCAAGGGAGGTGCCGCGAAATCCAAATTGCACCGTCGCATCATCCCCCAGCGCCCGCCACCACGATGGCCCGGTCCGTCCGGTGTTCACCGCCGCTAGCTCCTGCCCCTCTCGCCCCACGCCCGTCTCTCCGCTAGGTGTGGAAGCGCTCTGGAGCGTGGTTCTTCAAGGGGCTGCCCAAGTACGTGCTGCCCCCCAAGACGTCCGGGGCGGGGGGCCGGCAGGACGCGCGGCCCGCCGCGGCCGCGGTCCTCGGCAGGAACCCGCAAGGGGCGGCCGCGGCGAGGGACCAGGCGGCCTCCGCGCCCGACACGCGCACCTACACCTGGGTGCGCGGTCGCGGTGAGTGATTTGGGGGCGGGAGGCGGGAGGGGGCCGCGGAGAGTTTCGCGTCGTGAGCGCGCGGCTGTCGCACGCACAGACACAGCAGCTGCCACAGACACAGCCGCTGCCACACGCACAGACACAGCCGCTGCCACACGCACAGACACAGCAGCTGCCACACGCACAGACACAGCAGCTGTTGCACGCACAGACACAGCCGCTGCCACACGCACAGACACAGCCGCTGCCACACGCACAGACACAGCCGCTGCCACACGCACAGACACAGCAGCTGCTACACACACAGACACAGCCGCTGCCACAGACACAGCCGCTGCCACACACACAGACACAGCAGCTGTCGCACGCACAGACACAGCAGCTGCAGCACACACAGACACAGCCACTGCTACATGCACACACACAGCAACTGCTACACATACAGACACAACACCTGCCACACGCACAGACACAGCCGCTGCCACAGACACAGCCGCTGCCACACACACAGACACAGCCGCTGCCGCACGCACAGACACAGCCGCTGCCGCACGCACAGACACAGCTGCTGCCACACACACAGACACAGCCGCTGCTACACGCACACAGACACAGCCGCTGCCACAGACACAGCCGCTGCCACAGACACATCAGCTGCCACACGCACAGACACAGCAGCTGCCACACACACAGACACAGCAGCTGCCACACACACAGACACAGCCGCTGCCGCACGCACAGACACAGCCGCTGCCGCACGCACAGACACAGCTGCTGCCGCACACACAGACACAGCCGCTGCTACACGCACACAGACACAGCCGCTGCCACAGACACATCAGCTGCCACACACACAGACACAGCCGCTGCCGCACGCACAGACACAGCTGCTGCCACACGCACAGACACAGCCGCTGCCACACGCACAGACACAGCAGCTGCCACACACACAGACACAGCTGCTGCCACACACACAGACACAGCCGCTGCTACACGCACACAGACACAGCCGCTGCCACAGACACATCAGCTGCCACACGCACAGACACAGCAGCTGCCACACACACAGACACAGCCGCTGCCGCACGCACAGACACAGCTGCTGCCACACACACAGACACAGCCGCTGCCACACACACAGACACAGCTGCTGCCACACACACAGACACAGCCGCTGCTACACGCACACAGACACAGCTGCTGCCACACACACAGACACAGCCGCTGCCACAGACACAGCCGCTGCCACACACACAGACACAGCTGCTGCCACACACACAGACACAGCCGCTGCCACACGCACAGACACAGCTGCTGCCACACACACAGACACAGCTGCTGCCACACACACAGACACAGCTGCTGCCACACACACAGACACAGCCGCTGCCACAGACACAGCCGCTGCCACACACACAGACACAGCTGCTGCCACACACACAGACACAGCTGCTGCCACACACACAGACACAGCCGCTGCCACACACACAGACACAGCCGCTGCCACACACACAGACACAGCTGCTGCCACACACACAGACACAGCAGCTGCTACACACACAGCCACAGCAGCTGCTACACACACAGACACAGCCGCTGCCACAGACACAGCCGCTGCCACACACACAGACACAGCAGCTGTCCCACGCACAGACACAGCAGCTGCCACACACACAGACACAGCAGCTGTCACACGCACACAGACACAGCAGCTGTCACACGCACACAGACACAGCAGCTGCCACGCACACAGACACAGCCGCTGCCGCACGCACAGACACAGCTGCTGCCACACACACAGACACAGCCGCTGCCACACGCACAGACACAGCCGCTGCCACACGCACAGACACAGCAGCTGCCACACGCACAGACACAGCAGCTGCCACACACACAGACACAGCAGCTGCCACACACACAGACACAGCTGCTGCCACACACACAGACACAGCAGCTGCCACACACACAGACACAGCTGCTGCTACACACACAGACACAGCCGCTGCCACACACACAGACACAGCAGCTGCCACACACACAGACACAGCCGCCACCATGGACACACACGCACAGCCGCAGCTCGACGGCCGACGGTTCAACCGGCCTCTCTCCTCTGTCTCTCCTCCGTCTCTCCTCCGTCTCTCCTCCGTCTCTCCTCCGTCTCTCCTCCGTCTCTCCTCTGTCTCTCCTCTGTCTCTCCGTCATGCCGCTGTTGCCCCCCCCCCCCCCAACACTGGATTGCAGGGATTGGAGTTCCGTCGCACGGTATCGGAACTCCAAAAATGTGCACAAAAAAAATCTCGTGTTATCCACGAGTGCGGGCAGTGTTGGCGATGCACGCGGCTCAGCCCCCGCAATCCAGGCATTGTGGAGGCTGCGGCGAGTGTTGGCGGATCTCGGCACAAATATAATTAGTTAAACTCGACGAGGATCCGTCATACCCTGGCGGTATGGCAGATGTGAACTCCACCTGTTTCCACCTGTGTGGGTCCGGCGTTGCCCCCTCTCACACGTGCGAGCCTTCTCCTGGTGCGCCCGCTTCCTCTTTCCTATACTTTGCGCTCCTATCGGCGTTTGTGTTGTTTGTTGCTTTTGCCACTTTCTGACCCGCCCCCTTACTGGACATCTGTGAAAAAGCTCTGTAGCTCGTTGGTGAGCTCGTTGGTGAGCTCGTTGGTGAGCTCGTTGGTGAGCTCGTTGGTGAGCTCGTTGGTCAGCTCGTTGGTGAGCTCGTTGGTGAGCGAGTGCACGAGCTCGTTGGTGAGCGAGTGCACGAGCTCGTTGGTGAGCTCGTTGGTGACCTCGTTGGTCAGCTCGTTGGTGAGCTCGTTGGTGAGCGAGTGCACGAGCGAGCGCTTGACCGTGCGAGCGTGCGAGCGAACGTATTGCGCGCCGTCCCATCGGGTCGCCTAACGAGTGACGTTCCTTCCACCCCCCCCCTCCTTCCACCTTTTGGACGTTGCGCCGCAGTGAGGATGGGCGACAGCGACTCCGACTCGGAGCGCAACTCCAGCTCGGACGAAGACGACGCGGGGACCCGGAGGGCGCGGCGCGCGGCGGGCGTCGTGCGGGCCGACTCCGGTGAGGGCCGCGGCTCCGCCGCGCGGCGCTAGCGGCCGCCCCAGCGGCAGCAGTGGCGGCGGCGGCGGCGGCGGCGGTAACGATCGCAAAGTAAAATCGGCCACCGTCTTCGGCAACAGCTGCGAAGGCGAACATCGTCACCGTCATCATCGTCGTCGTCGTGGGCCACAGCGACAGATGCGATCGGATCACGATCGACGGCCAGTCTTGCGAGCGCAAGAGCCCCCTTGTAACAAACGAGTCTTGAGATTCGCATAGGGGATGGGGGGGAAGGGCATTGTTCATCTTGTTGTCCTTCCCCCGCACCTCCGGTTAGCACGGTTGGCTACGTTTGGTGCGAAAGAAGTTCAACATCTTTGTCGGTTGCTCCCAAGCCATTGTTGGAAATTCCATGGCTCTATGGCAGGGGGCCTGCTGTGGTTGGTAGAGACGACAACTGTTGATGGGTAACTCCAAGGATCAGCAATTCATTTTATCTACCCACAAAAATGTGACCGAAGGAGTTATAACCCCCTAACGGGGTCGATCGAATGAGGTCTAGGGAGAACCAGTGCCGGCTCGCTACGCTAGAGAACCCGGTTCAATCACAGGCAGCAGCTGCTGAAACCCGGATACGAACCCCCGGGGATCTCGGCGGTTACCGGCTCCACACCCCCCCCCCATTTAGCGCGGTCGGGTACGCACGGTGCGAAAGAAGTTCGGCGTACATGCGTTACATGAACAGCTTGAACCGTGACCCTTGACTCGAAACCCTTGACCTTTGGTGCCCAGCGAGCAGCGACGGAGCGTGGCCGGCGGGGTCGACGGGCGGCAAGCTGGAGGGCGCGCTGGGCGCGCTGGGCAGCCGGGGCAGCGTGGGGAGCGGCGGGGGCGGAGGCGCCGGCGGGTTTGGGGGAGCGACGAGCGCCACCGAGAGCTGCCAGGGCGACGCTGCCGGCGACAGCGACGCGAGCCGGGGTTAGTGGGCGCGCGGGCAGCGGCAGCGGCAGCGGCAGCCCCGCGTCTCTCGCGCACGCACGCATGCACGCATCCATGCACGGCGGTACGGCGATACCACGGCATATCGATCGGTGCGAAAGAAGTTCAACATGCATACATATCGTACGCAATATATATGTAAAGCCCACGATACTCGCACAATCTGGTTTGTAGAATGTCGTTGTGTCGCCGCTCATTAAGTACGATCGTAACCGTTGCAGATTATGGATTATGACGTCGCTGTAGGACAACCGCAGGGTTTACGTGGAACATTTGTGCTGCTGCTGCTACAGAGCCCCTCCGTACAACGTTACCTCCCGGGGGGGTGTAACAATCCCCCCCGCCCCTGCCCTCCCCGCCCTCCACAGCGATTCGGTACGAATTGTTGCCACAAAATAAACGTTATACGTTGCCTCAACAATGTTGGCCCAACAGCCCCAAGGGTTCCAACCCCACGCTTACTGGGCATTAATTTAACAAAGTGGGTGCATGAATGTAGAAGGCCTTCACCAGAGGCTGCAGGGGGTCGCGTTTGACATCGGTACGAAATCCAAATCCGAAACTCGTCGATTCTCACGTTACACGGGCATGCGATCACATGCTCGAGAATCGATGCTTTTCCATTCCGCATTTAGAATGAGCGTCGCGCGTTTAGAGTATTTGCTTGCGATACATGTCCACGTGGAGAGCCACTTCGTTGAGCGGCCATTTGTGATAGCCAGGTCGCTTCTGAAAAAGAGCTTTATAGCTCAGTTGGGCCTTACCTGCTAAAATTTAGATATTACTTGATCACTCGGTGCGTCGTTACACTGTCACATATGCCACTATAGGGGCCGTCCATGAATGACGTCACGCACCTGGGGGGGGGGGGTCAGACATTTGTGACGTCACATCAAAATGCGCAACTTTAAATAAATATAGACAACACGTTCTACTTAATTAAATAGACTTTTTAATAAATGTTTTCTCCGACAACATCAGAGTGCAGCGCCACATTAAATACGCACTACAATGACAATAGTTTAAAGCGATTTGAAGCATGTTTTATATATTTTTTGGGGGGGGGGGGGCAGAGCTTTGTGACGTCATATTTGAGGGGGGGGTCTTACTTTTTGTGACGCCGTGTGACGAAGGGGTGGGGGGGGGGTCAAAAATCCTCCAAAATCGCGTGACGTCATTTATGGACGGCCCCTTATCACTTTAGCCAAATCCAACCGAGGCAAGGCAGGTCAATGTTTTTTGGAATTTGCGGCTTTGTAAGCAAAAAAAAAAAGAACTAACGAACGCTCGTAACTGTGGTGTAACGTTTCAGTGTCAAGTGCCAAAGAGACTCTTTATGAATTGTTCCGTCGACTGCCTCAGCCCGTCGACTGCGGTTTCCCGACTTTGGTCTTCGTGGTATAAATAGTAAAGCGCGCAGTGCGTTTACAGCGATAGGTGCTGCGTTAGTTTACAGTCGTTTTTAAAAGTTTTCAAATATAGCGATCGTCGGTGTGTCGGTTCGACCAGCGGTGGTGCTTTCGCCCACGCGGATTTCAAGTGGCCGACACTGCGACAAGACTTGCCGCAAACCCCCCCCCCCCCCCCGCCAAAAAAAACAAATGGAACAGAAAGGGAACGCGCGCTGTAGCTCGCCCGTCGCCGCGTGTCGTTCAGCGCGACGTCCGACGTTTCGCTCCGGCCCACAATGCACGTCGGAGGGGCTAGCTGCAGCGCAACCGCGTGAACCTCACACAGGCTTAGCAACACGCACGGGCCTAGCGTGCAAATAGAACGCACGCCCCGTAGGTTTTGAAGCCGAGCGGCGTTTCGCGATTCAGCTGCGGCGTTTCATCGTCCATAATGATCGGCCATTGGCTCTATCCACTGCTGGATGAAGGCCTTCCCCAAGTCGTGGCCATCAATCACAGTCTCGCGCTGCATCTAGCCCCATAAACAAAGATGGCTGCTTTTTTCACTGGCACATGCGAGCCGTTCCCGAGCCAGCTCGGCGCAGCTTAAGAGGCGGCCGGGTTGTTTTTTTTTTTCCTTCCCACCGTGGTGACGCTGCGTCCTCATCAATGAATGCATCGTTAGCCCCGCCCCTGGCCCAGCTTGGCCCCGCTTGGCCCCACTTGGCCCCGCAGTAGAATCGTTACGTCTTGTGATGTCGGCGTAGCGCGGTTTTGTCACACCTCGGCTCATGTCAAAACCTCCGCACTGGCTGGGCTTCCGATGTGCCAGTGGAAAAATGGTACGAGTTGCAGGCGACTGAGAGCCCTGGCTCAGGCCATGCTAACATTGGCCGGGGGGGGGGGGATGGGAGGGGTTAAAAAAAAATGTTGACCTTACTTCACCGTGCAGGCCGGTGTGGGTGCGGCGAGTTAGTTTTTGTTTTGGTTTGAGCAAAGTATTTGTTTGGTAATTTGGCGGTTTTTCTGTTTTAATTTTCCGCTCGAGTTTCCAAAAGCTGTCTATGCACAGAGAAAGAACACTCCTCCTCGGGCTCGATCCATCTCTTCTAGCAGGCACGTCTACCGTAACACCGCCCTGCACGCAACGTCTCTCTCTCTCTCTTGCCGCGTTGATGATTTCGTCGTTGTGTGTTTTAATTTGCGCGCGCCGCAAATGCGCTGCTGGGCGGGGGGGGGGGGGGACCCTGGCTTCGAAATGATTTATTTGGCCAACAATAACAAGGGGAGAGGGTTGTTGGTGCGTTCTGGAATTGAGATAGCTCACGGTAAAGCCATGCTCCTCCCAACCACATTGGAATCCACGGTGATTCTTCATAATTCACTCGTTGGCCATCCGCTTTGCCTGCCTTACCTCTCAGAGGCGCGGGGCCGAAGGAACAAATCGCCCGGCCTGTGCCCAATCTGGAAAGCTGAGCGGGGCTGAGAGGCCTCGATATAGCACTCCAATGGGTGGCCAGTCCATGCATAAAAAAGCATGCGTCAAAAGGCTGCTCTGCTTCTTGCCCTCACCAACCCAGCACTAACCGCCACGGTGAAGTATGGTTAAGTAACCACCCCCTCACACCCCCCTCCCCCCACGAGCTGCCAAGGCGTGGGAAGATTTCGCGTTCGGCAGCGGACTTACAAGGGGGGGTTGTGTGCACGATGTGCACACAACCCCCCCAGCTCCCAACAAAAAACCCCGATGTCTCTAGGACCGATTGGCGCTCTCCGTGGGGGTTATGGAGTTGTTGTTTTTTACCAGGACATCCCCTCCCACCCCTACCCCCCCTACCCCCAGCGCGTCTTCCCTGCGCGCGCAAACGCTGGCTGCTGCACGGCCTTGCCTTCTTCATTCTCACTGCCTTAATAACAACGCCAACAACAATAATAACAATAATACTAATCCTTGATGATGCCATTGATAGACTGGTTGGAAAATTGCCGTCTCTCGCCTGCCCTTGTTTGCTATCGCGTTGATTTCGCACGAGCGCGCTCTCCGTGTGCCGCTGCCGCTGCCAATGTGAATCGCGAGCCGTCGCCACGCTCCTAACACGGTGAGGGCTTCACAAACTCGAGTCCTCATGGCCCAGCCACGATGCTACATCTTTCCGCATTTACCAACTTACTCCCCGCGTGCTCCCCCCCCCCCCCCTTCAGTCAAATTAACTCGTCTCACACTGCCACAGTGCCCGATGATTGTTCAAACGCGTCCAAATGTGGTGCGCGCTAACCAATTAACGCTGCGTTGCGTGCGCACGCAGACACACGTGGACACGTGTTTAGATGTTTATGCATCCATGTTGGACTTCTTTTGCACTCTACGTAGCCAACCGTGCTAATCGGAGGTGCGGGGGGAGGACAACACGCTTAACACAAAAGGCTGTTCTAAATAAAATTAGTTTTTTAGTCTGGATTTTTTAAAAGTGCATATAGCTCCCGTGGCTTCCTGATATCGGAAGGAAGAGCGTTCCAGACTGCCGCAGAAGCGACAGACCGTACGCAGAGATCTCAAATCTTCATTTGCATTGTGCCCTGGACGCAGAGAGAGTGTTTAATTGCTCGGCGTGTCACGTGGGACGAGTTCAACAATGATCGGGCACGTGCGGCAGCGTGGAACGGGTTAAAGCGGCACAGTATTTGAATGCGCGAGAAGTAAATTGGGAAAACGGGGAAAAGACGCAGCGTGGCGGCAGCGGCGGTGGCCCGCGAGGACTGGAGTTTGGGAAACCCTGTGAGTCTAGCCGCTTGCCCCACCGTCGATTTGTGTCGACGAGGAGATTTTTTTTTTTTAAATGTAGCGACGAGAATCGCTTCAACGGTGACCACGAGCGGCCCGCCGAAGGCCCAACCGCCCGCCGTCACTGACCGCGACGACGAGGCGGGTCCCGAACGAAGACGCAGGCCGAGATAATTTTTCACGCAAAAAACACGACACTCGTCAACAATACTCGTCAACAACAACACTGTGCGTGCGTGTTTGTGGTGGGGGGGGGGGGGGGGGGGGCCTTCGAAGAAAATCGCCGACGTTTCGGGTAACAAGTTCCCCCCCCCTTCGTTAAACATTGAGGGCCAAGCATTGCCAGGAAAGTACACGACCACAATTTGATTCGCCAGGTAGCGCCCACTGGGATTATTAGCCAAACGCCTGATGATGGCTCATCGAAGTGGCATTGCATCGTCAAATGTGGGTTATTTATAGTCGCAGCCAAGTTATCTAAATGCATGTTTTGAAACGGCGATTTTTATCTAAATATGTAATTTGTTTCGTTAAAGGCCACAATGTTGTTATGGACGGACGTGTTTTCGTATTTATTATCAACTGTGCTTTGTGCACCACTGCCAACGCAGCAAAGAGCACGCAGCATCGCCAAATGATTTAATTATCGAGATGATTCCGTTGCGGCGAGGAAAACCAAAAATAGCCATCCACTATTCCTGTAAATAAACATTTACCGAGTTTCACCGATTTGTCTGAGCTGATAATATTGGATGGGTGTAGGAATTGCTGCCTCAGGCGTTCTTCGTTATAAAGGCCCCCAGGCCACTGTAGGCCCCTGGTGGCCTTATTAAACCCCAATGGTTTCAAATGTTGTGGCGGTTCTCAAACTGATGATGTCTTATAGGCGAAAGTGCCCCCTCCCCCACACCACCACCACCACCTAAGATAATTATTAGTGAAGAAAACTTGCTCGGGTCGACCGCACTCTCGATCGAGAACGACAACAGTAGCGGTACTGCGCGTGAAAAATCCACCGACTGAAACACCACAGCTGGGTAACTTTCTGACCCCCCCCCCCCCTGCTGGACGTCTGTGAGAAAAATAAGAAAAAGAGCTTCACAGCTCATCGGATTTCTCCAGAATAAATAATCTAATTTTGACCTGAAGATTCAAATTGAAGGAATGAACACCGCGTCTCGGCTTTCTCTCTCTTGTCACTAATGCCCTGCGTTTGCTCTCTCGCTGGCTCTCTCTTTGGTGGCTTGTGTTCGGTTCATGCCTTTCCAATAAAAACTTCTTCCCCCACTCGGAAATTCCCCGCATGCGTTCTGGATTTGTGTGCGACGCCTCACTTTCGCTTGTGTCTCGCTACGCGGTTGGCTTCATGGGTTGCGGAGGGGGCGGGCGGGCGGGCGGTGAGCAGCGCTCCAGATAATCTGCGCAATCTGTGGGATTTATTGGGCGCCGTGGTGGCTACAGATGTTAACTACCTCGTCTGGTATACATGAGGTCGATCGGTGTCGATGCCGACCCCGACGCCTGCTGTATATTTGGAGTTTGGGTGTTCTCCCCGTGGTCGTGTGGATTTTTCTCTGGGCTCTTCCAGTTTTTTCCCTCCACATTGCTATGAAGTTCCACACGATGATGAGCCACTTCGTTGAGCTATCATTTGTGGCCAGGTCGCTTCTGAAAAAGAAGCTAATAGCTCAGTGCGCTTTACCTGGTAACATAAAAAAAAATTGTTTAGTTTTATTCGTATCGTTTGTTCAAGGAAATTCGTTTACCTTTTGCTATACTTTTCACTCCTATCGTGTTTTTGTACTGTTTGTTGTTGTAACGTTCTGACCCCGTGCCCCTACTGGACATCTCCGATTGGCACAATTGGCTGCGTACGGCGCGAAAGAAGTCCAACACACACACACGCACGTGTGGAAAAGAGCTTTATAGCTCATCGGATTTCACCCGCAGTATAAATATTTAGATCCGAAGCGAGTGACGTCACTGGAAATGACATCACTGTAAATGACGTAACTAGAAATGACGTCACTCGTTTTTTTACCGTCACTTCCGGGACTTTTCCCGCCAAGGGTGGTGGCCGCGTGGCAGGTTAAACGATGACAAAACGTAAATGATCCGTAAATAACGATCAGAAGTTGTACCTCCCAAAAATACAGATTGTACAAAAATTAAAATGGTCGTAATCTTGTCAAGTCACCTCAAAGCGCTGTACAATCGAAATATAAAAAAACGATTAAACAACTATATTGCATTATGCCGTATCTATGAAAAGCCGAAGCTTTAAATTTAAAACTCATCCCTGATGGGATTTTTTTTATTATCGCGCCCCAAAGGCCAGCAAACATTGACAAGTGACCAGAGCAACTAACAGCACCCGCGAAGGTGTAATACATGAGGAGTGAATTGAGCAAGGTTATTTATAATTGAGGCGATTATAATTGATCAAGGTAATAATCATGAGAACTCCTGGAATGGAGACGAGTGGAGGGAATTCCGGAGCGGAGGGGTGAGGTGACCGGCAGCGTGTTGAGAGTGGTTGGGTGGCTGGGTTGGTGAGTCCTACAGCAGCTAGAGGGTGAGTGAGAGTGTTTGTGACCTGGAGTGCGGTGAGAGGGTCAGTAGGTGGTATGACCTTCAGTGTGGTGACTGGGTGAGTGTTGTGACCTTCAGTGTGGTGACTGGGTGAGGGTTGTGACCAGCAGTGTTGTGACTGGGTGAGTGTTGTGACCTTCAGTGTGGTGACTGGGTGAGTGTTGTGACCAGCAGTGTGGTGGTGACTGGGTGAGTGTTGTGACCTTCAGTGTGGTGAGTGGGTGAGTGTTGTGACCAGCAGTGTGGTGAGTGAGTGGGTGAGCGTTGTGACCAGCAGTGTGGTGAGTGGGTGGGTGAGCGTTGTGACCAG
The DNA here is from genome assembly GCF_048934315.1 of Petromyzon marinus. Taxonomy (NCBI): domain Eukaryota; kingdom Metazoa; phylum Chordata; class Hyperoartia; order Petromyzontiformes; family Petromyzontidae; genus Petromyzon; species Petromyzon marinus. Next base: position 8,334,644 of record NC_133704.1, read on the forward strand.
TGAGTGAGTGGGTGAGAGTGTTGTGACCAGCAGTGTTGTGACCAGCAGTGTTGTGGTGGGTGAGTATTGTGACCTTCAGTATGGTGACTGGGTGAGTGTTGTGACCTTCAGTATGGTGACTGGGTGAGTGTTGTGACCAGCAGTGTTGTGAGTGAGTGTTGTGACCAGCAGTATTGTGAGTGAGTGGGTGAGTGTTGTGACCAGCAGTGTGGTGAGTGGGTGGGTGAGCGTTGTGACCAGCAGTGTGGTGAGTGGGTGGGTGAGCGTTGTGACCAGCAGTGTTGTGGTGAGTGGGTGAGCGTTGTGACCAGCAGTGTGGTGAGTGAGTGGGTGAGCGTTGTGACCTTCAGTATGGTGAGTGAGTGGGTGAGCGTTGTGACCAGCAGTGGAGTGAGTTGATAAACTCGCTCGGCTTTGTAACACTGCGCATTGTTTACAATTGTACCCAAGCTCCATACAATAATTTAAGCCGGCATAACCCCGTAAGTTAGATTACTCACGCCTTCGAGAAAAGCAGTGTTCACAATTTTTTTTTACTCCGCTGAAAGCTCGGCGCAATTTACGTAAAAAAATCGGCAGGCAAATGACGGCCCTCGGACACGAAACTTCATCTGGAGCGCTGCAAGTGGGAATTTGTTTGCTGGGCAACACGGCGGCGGTGGTGTTGTTGTTGTTTGTTATTCGTCTCACCCCCCCCCCCCCCCCGTCAAACGCGCCTCCCTCCCTGCGGGGACGATCGTGCGGGGACGATCGTGCGCCATCGCCCCCCCCCCCCCCCCCCGCGAGCTCCACGGCCGCCTGAATCGGAACCCCTCGACGCTTCGCAGCACGGCCGCGCTCGCGCGCGAACGCTTTTTGGCTTCCTGTGATCGTCTCTCTCGATTTTTCTCAAATCTCCTTCCTAAAAAAACGTTCCAATCGTTCGATCGGTGCCGCGTAGTCGTAAGAAGGAGAAGACGGCGACGGCGACGGCGACATTCTCAATCTGGAAACTCTTCGCAGAAATCACGACGCGAATGTTGTGCACCATGATCCATGATTCTCGACTGTCTAGAACACTAATCCCCAGTTCGAGCACGTGACACCTTCGCACGTCACGTGCAGCTTGAGAACCAACGTTCAAACGTCGCGCAGTTAGGATTCCTTCGGCAGCAGGTTTAGGGCTTCATTCCAGTTATGTTTATAAAGCATCAAAGTTCCCCGTGTAGTCTTAACAGACTGTTGGGGGTGAGTGCTGTTAACGAGTAGCGCCTTTGAAGGCCCACACGGCACACGAGGGGGTGGGTGACCTTTGTCTCCGCAGCGGCGGTGTTTACACACCGCACCGGGTACTCATTTCAGGCCGAGTCGGCCTAAGGGGAGGCTCAGGACCATTTCAGACAATCCTCACTGGCGTTGGCCGTGAGCGGGAATGGAGTTCGAGTGTGCCGGGTTCGTAGCGCTGCGTAGCGCTAACCGCCGCCGCACTACATACCCTCCGTGGAGATTTGAGAGCGGTCAGGTCCGGACTGCGCAACTCCCTTAGATTCTGGCAGAAGGACGGAAGCGATGCCAAGAAAATAAACTGAGAAACGGGAGCAAAGGGTTCAGGAGAGGTGAGGATGGAGAGGAAGAGGTGGATACATCAGGACCCTGCTGCTGCTGCTGTTGCTGCACGGAGGAGCGGCGTCTGTTTTCACAGCGGGCGGCCGTGAGAGGGGAGGGATTCAAGGTGGGGGTAGCCCACACACACAGGTCATGTGGTTTAGGGGAGGCTCGCGCTGATATGGATACAGAGATGTCTTACAAGACTACGATGGAGACTTGCGGTCCCCGTACCGAAGCGGAGGAGGTCTCATTAGTTCAAACCCCCCCAGGGCATTATGGTACTTCGGTGTTTGCGTGACGTGTGGTGGCGAGAGCCGGCGTGACGTTGCTCGCGCTGTGGGGTGCGGGGGGGGCGGTGGTTTGCAGAGGGGTCGCTGCGCTCGCGTCTCTCCCTCGCCCCCTCTGACACCTCGTCGTCACTGGCCACCTCGTCGCACGCCGACGACGACGTCGACCGCGCCTTTTCCGCCTTCGCTGCCACCACCGCCGCGACGCCGTCGCAGCAGCAGCAGCAGGCCGACCCAAACGACTCGGACGATGCCAGTGAGTCTCGGCCTTCTCGGCCTCCCTCCTTTCCGTTCCGCTCTCTCTCTCTCTCTGTTTCCCTCTGTTACAATCTGTGTTCCCCTCTCAGTACTCCTCTCCCGCTGTCCTTACATCTGTCTGCTTCCCTCTCTTCCCCCTCTTCCTTCTCTGCTCTCATCTCTGCGTCCCCGATCTGTGTTCAACTCTCCCTCCGTCTCCCTCCCTGTGTCCCCCTATCTCTCCTCTCCTCCGTTCCTCTCTCTGTGTTTCTGCCTCTGTTCTCTCCTGGTCTCATCTCTCTATTCTTCCCCCCCCCCCATTCCCCCCTCTCGACGCCGTTCCCCCGACTCTCGCAGCACCACCGCCCCCGCTGCCCGGTCTACCGATCGGTCGTCTCCGTGTGAGCGGAGGGGTTTGGTGAGCGAGGGAACTGTCGCCAGGAGGTTTTTTTGTGACGCTGGCGGTGCGTCGCGGTTCCGCCGCTGAACGTTCCGCTCCGCTCTCTCCGCAGCGACGCTCGGCTGCCTCGAGTTCAGTCTCCTCTACGACCAGACCGGCAACATGCTGCACTGCACGCTGCTCCGTGCCAGGGTAGGTGCACCTCTGTGGCCCACCCCCTCCATCGGCGTTCCTTCTCTGCTTGCGGTGCACGTGGTTATCGAGTGAGTGGTGAAGGCGGTGCAACTGCACCACTTGAGGTGGCGCAGTTTGGATGGTTCCAAAATTCTCTGTGCGGCCAGCAACAGCGAATCGTGCGTTAACCATGTGAGTTGGGGTTATGGAATCGTTAACTCGTACTAGCCATATAAATAAACCCGTACGTACTGCGTAAGTTGCGCTACACAAGGTGATACCAAATTCTGCTCGGGCCCATGGACTACAGGGGCGCCACAGTAACGAGATGTTAACTACTTCGCCCGGTATACAGGAGATTGTGGGTTTGACCGCGACACCTGCTGTGTAGTTGGAGTTTACATGTTCTTGTGTGGGGTCGTGTGGATTTTTCTCCGGGTCCTCCATTTTTTTTCCTCCACATTTAGAATCAACATCACCCGTTTAGAGTATTTCGCCACTATAAATGTCCACATGATGATAAGCCATCATTTGTGGCCAGGTCGCTTCTGTAAAAGAGCTACACAGCTCAGTGGGCTTTACCTCGTCAAATTAAAAAAAATAGTTCAGTTTACAGGGCCCATGACATCCGCACTGCACCACTGGCTCTGGCTACACACTGGGCGACCATTTAGAAACGGGCTGAATGACTCGAAGCATTTGAGTAAAAATTTGCCGCGTTTTTATTCCTACGTTACGTTCAATAGCTTGTGCCTACACGGCCCTCCTCGTACACACGCAACGTTGGTTCCAACTGTTGTAACCCCACGCCAACGTCGGCCCAACGTTTTTGAACGTTCACCGAGCTTTTGTCAATCCCACTGCTGGATGAGGGCCCTCCCCATGCCACGGTGGGTCATGAGGGATCATTTGCCCGTCCTCCGTCAACGGGGTGACGATCAGCGCGGATGGGAAAAGGCGCGGGGAGCATAGAAGGGCAGTACAACAATGGATTTTGTTGCATGGCCCTTGGCTCTCAACAATAAAGTTGCCCCCCCACCGCAGGGTCTAAAGAGGAGCCACTCAGGGGGGCACGCGGACCCCTACGTCAAGCTGCACCTCATGCCCGGAGCCAGCAAGGTGAGCCGGTGCCCCCCCCCCCCCAGTTCCCGCGCCCCCCCTCACCACCACCACCACCCCCGCGCTGCTGCCCCTAATACTGTTTAACACGTAGTATACTTTTGCGACCAATATTATCCGTAACAAAGGTTTTGTTATTTATTTTTTGGCTTGGATCGCGTCAATATAAAGGTGTCGTTGAACCCTGCCCGCCACCCAATTAGTAAAGGGTTTATCGCGTAAACAAAACATGCCAAGCAGATGCTACTCCGGCACGCACCCGGCGCGTTGGAGAGGAAACCCACAACATTCACAGTTCGAGTGCGGCATTTCGCTGGTGATGACAACGACCCGCTTCGTCGGGCGTATTCGCCAGAATTGTGAAGAAGTCTTCCTGTTTCGGTCTTTATCCTGTGTTTGAGTATTAAGACCGAAACACTCGTACAGTATTTGTTCCACCTACTCCCTGACATTCGGTAATATTCTCTCCGCTTCTAAGTATTTGTGACCATTTATAGTGACGTTTTTTTCACCTGTTACGAATTGTTGTCGTCGTCGTCGTTGTTTAATCGTCGTTGGCCAAACATCTTAATATAGGATCACAGAGCTTGGGGAAATTGTTGGCACTGTATAGCGCCGGCTCTGGTCGCCGTTCGGCTCGTCTGTGATGTCCCCCCACCCCTCTGAACCTCCGCGTTACAAAGTCTGCTACGGCAGCGTTGCGAGACGCAGCAGGAATGAACGACACTGATATTTGTAGGAATTCAACGTTAAGCGTCGCGTGGCATCACCGCCTGTCCTTACCCGACGGGGTCACGGCTTGCTGGTGCCGCTGTGGCCGTGAAGACAGATGCCTGGCTGGTGGTCTCTCCCTCACTCCTCTCTCTCTCTCCCTGCCTTTCTCTCCCTCACTCCTCTCTCTCTCTCCCTCCCTACCTCTCTAAAACGAAACTTTATTTTTTGCCAGGTAAAGCCCCCAACTGAGCGATAGCGTCATCACGTGGGCATTTATATAGCCGCCAAATACTCTTGAGCGCACGTTGATTCTGAACGTGGAGGGAAAAACCAAAGAGGGTGGGTGGCCCTTCCTGCCTGTCCCCATCGTGGATGTGTGCGGTGTGTGCTGCCCTCTCAGGCGAATAAGCTGCGCTCCAGGACGGTGAAGCACACACTGAACCCCGAGTGGAACGAGCGCCTCACGTACCACGGCATCACGGACGAGGACATCTTGAAGAAAACCTTACAGTACGGACGCACGCACGCAGCCACGCCCATCGTCGCTCGCAAATGACCGAAGATGCCCCCCTGTGTAGCCTCTGGCAGACTGTTGGGGGCAAGTGCTGTTGAGCAGTGGAACTAAAAAAGGGGCAGTGCATTATAATTTAATTGTGACACTCAGAAACACTTCGTCTAGCAGTGGATTGACCAAGGGGGCTGCAATATAATTCCAATAATTTCGACGCAAATGTTGATAACCTCTTTTTCTTCCAATCGTAGCTTGTGATCACTGCCCCCCCCCCCTCCCCCCCTCCCTCCACACAGCCGCCGACAGAGGCGGTTATTCACCGTTGCGGTTCGTTTTTTTTTTTGTTGTCTTCCCGATTCTCTGCGGCATTCCTGCGCCAGGGTCTCGGTGTTCGACCAGGATCGGATCGGTCACAACGAGTTCATTGGCGAGACGCGCGTCGCCCTGCGCCGGCTCAGCCCCCAGCAGGCCAAGAGCTACAACGTGTGCCTGGAGAAGCGCCTCCCTGTGAGTGCCAGGGTTCCATCGCCGCTCCCCTCGTCCTTCCTTCCTTCACGTTCGCCGTCAAGTCGTCGCTCTTGATGCGTTTCCTTTTCAGCGCATAGGGCTCTTTGCGGCCGGCGTTGCGATTCGTTGTTTATTTTGTTGGGGGTGGAGGGGCGGGGGGGGCGGCACGTAAAGTGATCTCGGCCCAATTTGTGTCGCTAAAAACCTTTAGAAACGGAATCTACCCAGACCTCTGAAAGTCCATCATTTCAATAGCATTGACTCGGATCAAGCAAAACTCTGGACCGATTTTGTCACCGTCACTGTTTGAATCGACGCTGGTGAAATTGCCAGAAGTTATAGGCAAAGACCCTCTGTTTAAGACATTGGCCTTAATTGGATTCGCACGGTTGGCTACGTACGGCCGCGAAAGAAATTCAACATACGTACGCACATAACGCATAATAATAATAATAATGGTGACATAATCTCCGTTGAACAACCTGAGAATCTAACGCGTGTTGCAAATCCGTCGCAGAATCCATGCGCGTTTATTTTCTCTCCTCGTTTTCCCGCAGACGGAGCGGGAGGCGGGGGAGCCGTCAGCGCAGCGGGAGCGCGGCCGCGTGCTGCTCGCGCTGCTCTACAGCAGCCAGCGCGGCGGCCTCGTCGTGTCCGTGATGCGCTGCGCTCACCTCGCCTCCATGGACTCCAACGGCTACTCGGACCCCTTCGTCAAGATGTGAGCACCCGCGCCCGTCACCCCGCGTCGTCTCCCCGTGTCTCCCACGCCCGCCTCCCCCGTCACCCCGTGCCTCTCCGCGTCTCCACGCGTCTCCCACACCCACCCCATCACGCTGCGTCTCCCACCCCTAATGTGAGCCGTCACCCCCGTCTCGCCCGTTTTCATCCCCGTGTCTCCCACACTCACAACGTCTCCCAGTCACCTCGCTTCACCGGTCATCATTTAAGGTGAAGGATTTGCATGAACAGGGCCCTTTACTTAATGCCTCGGCAACTTGAGGCGCCTTACATCTCATCTCAACCGTACGCCAGTCTAGTCGAGAGGGGACTCCCATTGGCAGCTGTCCCTGTGCGGCCCAGTTTGTGCCCGCCGCTCCTCACGCGAGCCGCCCGCTTACACCCCTGTATGCCGCACCCCCCCCCCCCCCCGCCCCCACGTGTTGTTCCGCGAGCAGACAGCTGAACCCCGACTCCGGGAAGAAGTTCAAATTCAAGACCGCGGTGAAAAAGAAGTGCCTCAACCCAGAGTTTAACGAGGTGAGGGCCTCCCCCACACCAACAGGTTACGTAATCTCGCGCGTCTCACAAAACGAGGTCCCGGGACGCGAGGTGCTGCTGCCCGGTCTCGAGCGGTGGACGAACGAAGCGGCCGTTCGCTGGCGATGACCAGGTGACGGGTGCGCTGCTGCTGCTGCCTGCCTGCCTGGCTGCCAGAGTCATGAATGAACATCACCTGGTGACGCGATGGCGGCGATTGCAATGTAATTGGGAAGGGCGAGAGAAGCGCCCCACGCAGTCACGTACAGATTCACTTCGTGCACACAGAGTGCCGGGTAACTTGTACACAATACGGCACATGGCGCAACATGAAATGTGGAAATCTTGCCGACGGGTCACAGGACAGACCCAGGTGCCGTGGGTTGACCGACAGAGATGACTGTGCTCCCTATGGTGCCAGCTTGCCGTGCTTTAGCCGCCCGCCGCTCCGCTCAATGTTGCGAGCGTCATGCCTCTGCCCCTCCGTTGTTGCCGGAGAGCGACCGCCCTTCCCGACTGCCCAGTAGCGTCCTTCACTCACCTTGTCACGTGCCGGAGCACTCGCCCACCCCGAACGCCGGGTGAGTGCTCCTTCACATAGGGCAAATCTTGAGAGGCCACGAATGAAAACTCGTGCTATAAGAATGGTTTGTACCCTTTCTGGCAATAAAACAGGTGTTAAGATGTTAAAACACGAAACAGAAACATTTAGAATCAACATGGGAATGATGTAGCTGCTCATCCCGAGCTCTCAATGTCCTGATAGTGGCATTGTCCTTGTGCTGTTCGCCTTTTGGCGTCCTCTGGTCTAACACCGTTTGAGACTTGGCTCTAAAGAAAGCTGTCTCTGCTGTGGACCAATCAGTTTCAAAGGCAATGCATATATGATCAGTTATGTGTTTTTTTTGTTTGCATGTTCGCCACAAGTATATGTGATTAATGCCCACATGATTCCTTGCAAAATGTTGTTAGGTGTTGTAATATCTTGACACCTGTTTTAGTGCCATAAAGGGTAAAACCTATTCTCATATTTTGAGACTGGCAAGGGAGGTCCCATGAAGAACCGCATGCGCGCTCGCATGCCACGCCCCGCTCCCAGGAGTAACCCTTCCCTGCCAACCTAACCCAAGCCCTTCCCGTAACCCACAGGAATTCTTCTTCGCCCTCCGGCAGAACGAGCTCGCCGGCAAGAGCCTGGAGGTCGCCGTGTGGGACTACGACCTCGGCAAGTCCAACGACTTCATCGGTGAGGGTCGGGAGAGAGAGAGAAGGGGGGGGAGCATGGCGGGTGTTTGGTGTCGGTCGGAGTTATGGGACCGCTTGTGTGGTCACACAGGTGGCCGGTGGAAAATATCGAGCACGTTCATTCGCTCGTGTGTCCGGTCAGCCACTCGCAAATTCCCTCGCCCGGGTCCGCTCACTCACCAACTGAAGTAAATTCCTCATCCACTCCACCCACACCAACTCATTCTACCCTATCACTCGCTCATTCAACCCGTTCACATGAACCAACTCACCTACTCTGCTCTCACTCATTCACCCCACTTGACACCAACTCACAAGCCCAACAAAAACAGCCGCCATTCGCATAAAAAAGTGACGGTGACATTACCACGGCGCCTGTGCCAGGCGCGGTGCACTTTTGAGGCCGCTTAAAGAGTCGATGTCTCGCTGGCAGGTCACGGGACAGACCCAGGTACCATTAGTTGACGAGCAGATGCAATCAGCTGTGCCCTCTACAGTCCCAACTAGCTGCATTTTAGCCACCGGGCACTCCACTCGTTGTTGTGACCGTCGCTCCTCTGCCCTCTGTTTTTGGGAGGGCTGACTGCCTCCCAAGTAGCGTCCTTCACTCACCTTGTTACGTGCCCGAGCACTCACCCACCCCGAACGCCGGGTGAGAGCTGATGTTCCGTTGCCACGGTTTTCCCTCCCACCGCAGGCTCCGTGGAGCTGGGAGCGAAGGCATCGGGAGAAGCACTCAAGCACTGGTACGAGTGCCTCAAGTACCCGGACAAGCGGGTGGAGCGCTGGCACATGCTGGGTGATGCGGCACCCTCCAAGCACTAGCACGTCTGCCAGCCGCCGCTCTTCAGAGCCAGAATTCGGCTTCCGTTGAAGCTGCCGCCAACGCTTGGAAAACGTCGGCGGTGCAAGCACGGGGGGGGGGGGCTTGCATTTCTCACCGGATATTTTCTGGGTGTCCGAAGAACGCAGTCGTTGTCAGGTGGCTATGAGTTGGCCAAAGTCATAACAAGAGGTACACTGGATGGTGTGCCAGGTGCGAAAATATTTTACAGGTCACTGACCTGGGCCCAATCCAGGACCGACTCGGTTCAGATTAAACCTCCGATTGAGATTAAGCACTTATAAAGGTGTTGCGGGGGGTGCAGAGATTTGTGGAACTTTCAAACCCGCCCGTGTCTCTTGCGTATTCTGCATGTTAATCATTTTTTCTTATTATAGACTGCCAAGTTCTCCGTGACTTTCGACCAACACCATCTCATGACTAATAACCATAACCCCTACATCAGAACCAACCGGGGCAGTCAGGAGCAACCAGCTCCAAATCCCGATTCATTAACAGATTAAAATATAGGCAACCCTTCGTTGCTGTGGGATAAATTATAGACACCCCTACACTGACAAAATTCATGACTGTGCCACCCCCCCCCCGCCCATCCACCCAAATGACCTGCTGGTTTAAATTGTTCAGAGGTTTGTGGTTTTCTTTCTGCCACCAGTGGCAAGGGAACCACACGCAGGGCTGACCACAACAGTAGTGTTCTGCATAACGCAGAACCGCAATCTTTCTATAAAGTTTTCGCAGCCAATATATGCGACATTTACATTTTGTAGCACGGGTGGGTGCATGTTATACCATCATTTGTAACCGTTTGTGATCCACAATAAAGCTTAGTTTGAAACATGCGTTTGATGTCCAGTGTTGGTGTTGTGGTCTAGTAACCTTCACGACCCCCATGGCATGGGGAGGCCTTCATCCAGCAGTGGACTGGAAAAAAAGGGCCGTACGTGCAAGGGTTTACCATCGGGGCAGCTTGACATATGACCTTTAAATCCTTCAAGGTTAGGATGCGGTTGTGACCAGACACCAACACCAGCCACTTTACGGCGTTCCAATAATATCCATGCTCCCCACCTTCAAGGAACAGCATGGTGAAGTATGGACTAAATGAACCATGTTTATTCATACTGGGGGAATCCGATGAGCTACAGCTCTTTCACAGATGTCCAGTATAATGCTCCACAGGGGGGAGGCCCTCATCCAACAGTAAATTCACTTGACTAAACTAAACTTTAATTTACCAGGTAAGACCCACTGAGCTATGTAGCTATTTTTCAGAAGCGACCTGGCCACAAATGATAGCTCAACGAAGTGGCTTATCGTGTGGAAATGTATAGCAGCCAAATACTCCAAACATGTTTCTAAATGGAGGGAAAACACGAAGGACCGGGAGAAAAACCCACACGAGCACGGAGACAACACGCAAACTCCAAATATACAGCAGGCATCAGGGTCGGGATCGAACCCACGACCTCCTGTATACCAGGGGAGGTTGGTAACATCTCACCATCGTGGCGCCCGTAAAAGGGCTGTACCTGTATATCCATAAAACGAGGAGTCCATTACCAAGGGAGACCTTGGGCAGGGGGGTGGGTGGGGAGGTCGTGGTGGAAATGCAAGAGTGCTTTGCGATGGCACCTCAGGGTCCTTTACAATAAACCAACACATGGGTGTGTGAAGATCACTTTGAAAAGGACCCCCAACCTGCCAGCATTCACACAGACCTGCGGCGTGCATATCAATATAGTTTATTCAAAATTCTATAGATTATGAATATATTATACCTTCAAACATTACACAAGATTTCAAAATATTGCAGAAATCTTTAAAAAAAAAAGTCGTAACTGGCAAAGTTTGAGTTTACAATACATTTTATGGAGACACGCTACAGGTGATGACACAGCCTCCCACCATCGGCGAAGACGTTCAATGCGCGCCATGCACAAAAGCACAGACAGGATTACCTTCAATCCCGATAGCGAGACACTATCCATTCATTAAAACAACCCTTAGACTGGTTGAATTTGTAAACAAGTACAGACTAAATTGGTGCTTCCGATGCTTAACCATATTTTAGAGATGCATGCATCTTCCGAGAGGGGGGCGGTGGGGGGGGTGTTAGTTTTTTACGCCAGATATGTGACTCACTCTTGTTGCCCCCCCCCCACCATCCACCCCAACCCACACCCCTCCCCCCAATCCACCGTTGACACCAGGTTCACCAGCATACATTCTTAAATGAGAAATTTAAAACATTTATTTTTTTAATAGCACTAAAATTAAAAAGACTTAATAAATTTGATGATCAACAACGTTAGCACAGAAGACAATTTCAGTGTTCAAAAGAATGTCATTAGGTGTTTTCTTGTCTGGGTGTTAATACAAGGACCACGATTTTGAACATGTGCCAAGCGTGTTTGCGCATCCTCAGAGCGAGCGCACCTGCAGCGGACACATTACTCCTGCCCGACGCGATGGACCAACGACAGAACCGCAAGGCAAGCAAATTAACAAAGGCAAAAAAAATAACTACTTTTTTTTTTATTCAGAAAGGAGAATGATCAATTGCAAACAACTGCGCAACATTCGCTAAAGAAAAAAAAACAACCAGTTCAACAGATTTTATAATTTATACCGTCGACTTTAGTCCCATACCTGCCAAACGGCAAATTAACAGCGGAACAAAATCTCAGAGGTTCTGGTCAGGAACAAGAAACAAATAAACGAGTGGTGGTGGTGAATTCTGCAATCCTGCACACACCGCATTCCTTTTTCCAATCCTTTCTTTACCATCCCTCGCCATCCCTGCCAACCCCCCCCCCCCTGCCATCTCCCCCCCCACCCAACCCCGCACCGCTCCTCTCCTCTCCCCGCCATTTCGACGCCCCCACCGACAGCAGCAGCTCTACTTGACGCCGGCGGTGGCCAGCCACTTGCCATTGCAACAGCGCTGATCGCAGGGCCCGTTGTGCGCGTTGCAGTACTGGTTGAAGCGCTCCTGCAGCTGCTGCCGGTACTGGTCGCGCTGCACGTAGAAGGCGCGGTGGCTCGCCTTGAACGAGCGGATCTCGTCTGGCGAGATGAACGATTCCGCGTCCGGGAAACAGTCGTCACTGTCATCCTGCGATGGTAACAGTGGTGGTGGCATTGATGATGGTGGTGACAATGGTGGTGACGATGGTAACAATGGCGATGATGATGATGATGGCGACAGCAGTGGTGGTGTTTGTGGTGATGGTAGAGGTGGCGGAAGTGGCAGATTGAAGGTAGGAAGAGGAGAAAAGACATTATTCGGGTTAATCACAATGGCTTCCACACGCACTGTGCAAACAGATGCTGTGAATATCCAGACATTCCCCTGAAGTCCCTGAATGGGACAAATATCATGTGAACCTACTGTACTTGTGAAAAAAGAGCTTCATAGCTCATCGGATTTCTCCAGGATAAATACAGATTCTCATGAAGCTGGAATGACCCCAAGTGCATGATGAACTGTACAAAGGTGGTTGGACCAGCTATGCTTTTAACGTGGGGCTTTGGGTCAACGCTAATGTCAGAAGCGATGACGTGGAGGGGATCGCGCACGCAAACCCGTAAAAACTTGAAATTCAAAAACCCTCCGCGGACCTCAATGAATTTACGCTGAGTAATAACTTAGGTCGGCAGTGACGAGAATGCTCAAGCAAGCATGCAGCAGTGCCCGTATGTTTAAAAATCAGTGGTGGAAAGTCGACATTCCTATGCAAAGGGAAATTGCGTCCACAAAAAGACACGTACGTAGACGAGAGTTGACAGCTTCACTGGAACGATCTCTTATTTTATTTACAAACCGGCGCCAAGGGAAGGTGTCCGCATTTTTAAACCGCATATCTGGAAAGCTACCGAGACACGACTTACAGCTGGGACATCCGATTATCGGTTCGATTACTCTCGGCTAATTGGACGGCACGAAAATAAGTCGTGGGGGGGGAACAAAAAAGGGCTCGCCTCTTCCCACGTGCGCCGCTGGACGGGAGGTGAAGATGGGCAGCGCTTGGTGACGTCATCTGCATCATCAGCCGCGTCACGCTGGTTCGGAAGGCGGGATGGGACGTGGGAGGGGGTGGGGGACGGGTAGGGGTGGGAGGGGCAGCCGCCAATTTTTTAAAGGGGCCCCCCCGAGTAATCGACCACAGTAAAAGTAGTCTATTACAATGCTGTCGAGTAATCGACCTTCTCGACTAATCGTCCCAGCTCTAAGTAGAACATTGAATGTGCAACAGGATGCTATATCTTCATAATGGAGTTATTCGAGGCGAGATCGCGTAAATGTAATCGCATCGTTAAACCCACCTCCACCCAACGCAGCCGATCGGTCAAGGTTTGTCACACGTTGTTAACAAAACGTGCCAATTAGTCACTACTTCGGCGCCACCGCTGTGTTTACGGCACATTTACATTTATGCGATCCAACCCAAAAAAGTTACTGTCAATAATATTGGTCGCGAGAGATGCCCAAGTATTCAACTAGGATATATTAACAATTAAATGCGAGTTAACCCTCGATTATCCATGCGCGGATTATCTGAGAAGTTGACTGAACGTGCTTGCTGGAAAAACCATCGCTACGCGCACGCCACTTTGTCTGCCGCTTCAAAACTTGTGGTGTGTCGTTAACTCGCCACCCACATCGCCACTAAACATGTTGGGCAGGTAAACACGATTGCTTACAGCAGTCAGAAAAAACAAACGAAACAATGAATACGTGTTCATAGCCTAACTTATATGTTTTACCATTATCCATTATTTTATTTTATCTGGCCCACCCCAGTCCTCCCATTATCCCTGACAATTGAAAGTTGATTGTTCAGTGAGGAATGAAAATGCAAAAGCTGTGTGTGGGTTGGGGGGGAGAGGGGTCTGCTGAGAAGGGGTACCAGCATGTCAGCGAGGCTCCGGGCAGGGTCCTGCTTCTCCTCGCCCCCTGTTGGCTGCTTACCCCCACGCTTCTGCCCGCCCTTCTTCAACTGCTGCTGCTGAACCTTCTGCTGCTGCGCCCGTGTTCCTTGCTGTGCCACCCTTTGATCGTTTGCTTTCTGCACGCCGTTAGATTTTTGTACTGCTGCCTGTTTGCCGTCCTGTTGCTTCTGAAGCGGCTGTTTGGCGTCCTGTTGCTTCTGAGACCCCTGTTTGACATCAGGTTGTTTATGAGCCGGCTGTTTGATTTCTTGCTTTTGAGCCGGCTGTTTTCCATCCAGATGTTTTTGAGCCGGCTGTTTTCCATCCGGCTGTTTTTGAGGCGGCTGTTTGACTTCCTGCTGCTTCTGAGCCGCCTGTTTTCCATCCGGCTGTTTCTGAGCGGGCTGTTTTCCATCCGGAGGCCTCTGGCCAGGCTGTTTCGCTTCCGGCTGCCTTTGCGCGGGCTGCTTGGCATCCGGCTGTTTGTGCTTTGCGTCGGGCTGCTTGGCCAGCGGCTGTTGTTTCGCTTCCACCTGCTTCTTCGCCCCTTGCTTGGCATCGGCCTGCTTCTGCGCCGGCTGCTTGATTTCCGTCTGCGCCGCTTGTGCTTTCTTCAGCTCGGGCTGCTGGGCGATGGCGGCAGCGAGAAGCGGGATTCCCTTGTCGGGCGGGCGGTGGCCCACGGCGCCGCAGCCGTCGCACCTCACGCACACCCCAAGCTTCAGCTGTGCGCACACGGTGGCCGCACCCACGTCGTCCGGCTCCTAACGGGTTTTGGTGGGGTCAGAATAACATGCGTTGAAGCGAAGGAATTCAACAGAAACACTTAACCAGGGTTATAACGATCATTGCCCTTCACTACCGGACGAACTTAACACTTGGGGGTCCGGTATTCGAGTCACCAATCGATTTGTATTTGCCCGTGTGGCACGTAGTGTTTGCAATGCACAGGTGGGTAAGGGGTCCTTCCTCGGGGGAGACAGGTGGCAGGAACAGGCACTGAATTCCCATTCTTAAAAGTTTTGTGCTACAGTTTCCATAAACGTTGGGAATACCGACACTGATGTGTAATGCAAACCTCATGAGTCAACAGACATGAATATATGGGATGTGACCTTTTATATTCTCCACAAGTTGGATTGTCAAAAGTTTTGGGGGGGGGGGGGGGGGTCACGATTCAATATATTGTAACAAGACAACAAATACTACAGTGTACAAAACAAACTTATGCTACTCTGGACAACAGGACAGCCTGTGGGTCATTCAGTAACAAGTCAACCATCTAGGATTTTGCTAGAAAAATTCCCCTGGGTGGTTTTGGGCTCGCCGAGTTCAAAAATGCTGATCTTTTTTTCCCTCCCTTCAAGCTGTGACCCGCCAAAAGGTCAAAGTGAAAAAGTGACCTCACGAAAAATCACCCTGCGCTCAATGCAGACGCTACCATTGGTGTCCAACACATCATGCGTGACTAATTTGAGGCCGAATCGACCTAGAGGACATCCAGGACCAGTTCAGATAATCGCAATGGTCACCGGTGTTGGTGGCCGCGGGCGGAAAATCAAACTCGGGTGGCCAGGTTCGCAGCACAGCACGCGAACCGCTACACTACCAGTCGCACGCACAACACGCACGAAGCACAATACAAACGCCGCTGACAACAGAAGCTGTGCAGGCCAGTTTCAGCCAACAATCCCGTGCCTGCCGCCCTTTCAACGACGAACAGAGCCAAATTAAGCACAGCAGGTTTTTCCGCAGACAGCCAAAAGCAAGATACACATCTCGGCCCGAGGGTGCGCGTGAGCAACCCGACAGCACGGGGGTGGGGTGTGCGTGACATCCGCCCGACGCTTACGTCTGCTTGCTGCCCCTGGTTTTTTTTCTTTTTCTTCTTCTTCTTGCCGCCGTCGGGCAGCGTCTCGGCAGCCAGGGGCAGCGCCGACTTTGCGGTGCATTCGGGGCAGCACCCCGCCGGCGCCTTCTCAACGCCGCCGCCGCCACCGCCATCCACACGGCAACCTGGCACGGAGCACCGATCGCATCGGGGTGGTTTTAAATGGGGGGGGGGGGGGGAGGGTGGGAGAGAAAGAGGTCACAATGGGGTCAGCATCGTCATGTGATGAATGTGCGTGTAAACTAGTTTTTGCTTGAAGACAAAAGTCAAAGTCAGAATTGTGTCCTTCCATGCCAAGAGCACTGGGGAGAACATCAATCGCCTTTAGAGGCTCCCAAGCCGCTGGTGGTGGAAAGTCCACAGTCCCATGGCGGAGTGGGGTTTACACACAATAGTTACCATCAACGAACCACAAAGTGCTACTCGATTTACGTGAATTATTATACTCCTTGTTTAACGAGTCTGAAAACTGTTTCAGGAGGGTCCTGCTTTCTGACATTCGGCCAATTATACTCACGAGTGTTTTGCCACCTGGACTGGCAAAACTCTCGCTTGGCTTCACAATTCTCAGCAAATCATGTAACCTGCTGCATGTGTATACAACACTCAAAAGCCCTGCACAGCTAGTTCATTCATCCACTGCCGTGTTACCATGTTCTTGGTCACATTGCATCCCAGGCCTACTTTGCAAAGTACTAACAGAGGCACGTCCAGTTTAGATTCCAAGATCAGGCAAGATCCGATGCATCCTGGGCAATTGAATCACAATCGCACACCTGCCGTCATTAGCACGGCCTTATAAACAGGAAAACGCGTTCGACTAACATTTTGAGCAATGACCTTTGTTTATGACAGGCAATGGTCTGTTTTATATCCTCAGAATACAATTCCAGGACCCACAACGTTATGTCTCCTATAATACATGTTTCTGTTTTCACTAGCAAGGACATGAGAATGATAATCCCGGCATATTTGTTTGGCTATAATACTCTATAGAAACACTCAACAAGAAATTTTCCAAACATGTCAAGCACGCCTCTCCTAAAAAGGAAGGCTCAAGACTGACTCACGATGGTCCGTGAGGCTTTCCGGGATGAGGACTGTCAAAATACCCACTGCGCACCCTCGCATAATAAATGAATGCGACCTGCAAGCACAAACATATTTTCTCATCCCGTCTGCAACCAATGCTTCAATATCTCAAACACCGGTGTACGATTGCTGCCGAAAGAAATTCACTTCGCCAAACATAGCACATGATATGAACATGTATTTATTTGCTGCGAAACACTGCCAACATTTACTCTGTTGCTTCTGCTCACTGCTCTCAAGTGACGCGCGAACTGCCACTTGCTCGCTCGCTGCCCTTAGGGCACTTTGCACGTCGCCTGTTACCGACGTTGGTCACGCCAGATCTCGGCGAAAGAAACGGTGGTTATTTTTTGACCGATCCAACATCTGACCGACT
The DNA here is from genome assembly GCF_048934315.1 of Petromyzon marinus. NCBI lineage: Eukaryota > Metazoa > Chordata > Hyperoartia > Petromyzontiformes > Petromyzontidae > Petromyzon > Petromyzon marinus. Next base: position 8,351,823 of record NC_133704.1, read on the forward strand.
CTTCCTCGGCGCTTGCTGCTCAATCATCCGGGGCAAACCCGTTTTCTTCCTCCTGCTCTTCTTCCTCCTCCTCGTCTGAACTCCCTGCTCTCATCGACTTCCTGTACACTGCTGCCCCAGCTGCCCTCTCTCCGTCCCTTGCCGCAATCCTCAAACCGCCCTTTAAGGATCCCCTCCTCAAATCCTGCACTTCGTATTTGCTCCTTGGAAAATAAAATAAAAATCGCTTTCCGACGTGCCCCTCTCGCCTCTCTTTCTTTTCAATGGGCTCGGCGCAGATGATCGGTGCTTCACAACTAAACATCTCACCTGTCTCACTGGCGGTCGAATGCTGCATAAGCGGGGTCCTGCTATCCGCCGTCGCTCCCTTCCGTTCCTTGCCCCCATCCTGGCCACCGCCGAAGGCCGCCGAGGACTTCTGCACGGCCTGCACCAGGTTGGCGAGCCTCTGGTCCGGTTTCAGGCCGTTCACGGCTGCCTTCCCGCTCTTGGGCGCCTCCGAGAGGACGGACGCCAGGCCGGACGAGGCGGAGACGCTTCCGTCCTGGTGCCTCGCCCCCTTGGCCGCTTCTGCCTTCTCCTTGCCCGCCTCCGAGATGTACATGTTGCTCAGCCTCTTGGCAGATTCGATGAGCTCCGTCAGCTCCTTGTTCTGCTTGAGGCTGGTGAAGCCGGCCGCGTCCGTGCTCACGGTGGCACGCGCCTCCCGACCGTCCGCCAGCTCGCTCAGGTTCAGCGCCGACTGCAGCAGCTCGGCGATGCTCTTGTCCTGCCGCACACCGTTTCCCGCCGAAGCCCCAGCTCCCCCGCCGGCATCGCCGCCCGCTTTGGGCTGCGTGGCATCCAGCAGCACCTTCTCCAGCTCGCGCAGCTTCTGCGCCGACTGCAGGAGGCTCGAGAAGCCCAGCGTCTTTAAGGCTCCATCCACCGGCTTGCCCGCTCCAGAGGCCGACGCCTGAGCCGCCGCAGCCACACGCGGCAGGGGGAAAGTCGCGCCGCCCACCACAGGCACCTTGGACGCCGAGAAGAGACCGAGCGCGGGCCCCAGCGCGGGCCCCAGCGACGGCGGCGGGAAGAAGAGCGAGCCCTTGCCCTGCACGGCGGAAGAGGACGACGAGGGGGCGGCCGGGACGGAGGAGCACAGCACAGGGCTTCGGCCGGCACCAGACAGTGGCTGTTGCTGTGGGGAAGACTGCGGAGGGGGCGACTGCGATGGCGTGGGGGAGATCTTCTCGACGACGCGCCGCAGGACGGCGTAGAATGCGAAGGGCATCTTCTCTTTGGCTGCCTTGAGCAGGTCGGCCTTCACCTCGGCATCCTCGGAGCAGGCGAGCAGGATGTCGTAGTTGGAGATGCCGAGTTCCTTGTCGATGGCGGCCGCTATGCGCCCGCTCATGCCCTGCGACTTGAGCCAACCCGCAAAGTCTTTACGAGGGTCGGCTGCCCACGGGGGGGAGGGGGTGGAGGGACAATGTAATGTTAAGGGGTGAACGGGGTCAGGATAAATGTGAGTTTTCGTGGGGCTAGTTCCACAACGCCTTCCTCAAATTGGCGAATCGGTGAATCATCACACGCTCGACGGTGGATAGTAGAAATGAGTTTCAGTTTTAAAAAATTAATTCAGGAAAACGCTGGAGACATTTGCATACTGCAATAATTTAACGAATCTTTGTGCTAACAAAAGTGACGTGACACGATGTCATCCGACGCCACTCCTGCAAGGCAAAGCACGGGGAATTTTTGGGATCCGGAAGATCCTGTCTCGGTGAGATTTTCCAAAAATATTTTTCTTTTTGCGTTAATTCGAAACAACTAGGAACACTCAAAGGGCCCGTTTCCCATCACTGATCACCGATCGTGCCTCTCGTACCGGCGTCGCCCTGGCCACTGCCCTCAGAGCCGTCCTGGGAGCCCGGCTCGCTGCCCTCCGCGCTGGACGAGTAGCCGCAGTCGCTGCTCCCGTTCACCTTGAAGGTGCCTGCGCACAGTAAACGTTCAAATTCACCGTGGCCGCGTGCAAAGCGTCATGTGCGCGCGCTTTTGTAACGATTTCAACTTCCCATGCACTGCACCAGTAGTTACTCGCTCTCACAAAGAGAGAGAACGATCACTCCCCGGTGGCAAGGAGCCCGACGAGCCGGTAGGCAGCCACGCGTCAAGCCGGCACCAACTGCTGGCCAAGCTCTTTGGTCCTCTATGTATTAAGGTCTTATTGGGCAATTCAGAAAGCGTTTAGATGTGGGAGGAAACGAGAGCACCTGAAAAAAACCCATGCGTGTCGAAGGCTCGCTGGAAGGTCACTGGTGACCCATGACTAGTAGGACTGAATGTCCCTTCGGTCATTCACCACTGGTTCGTGAATGACTGAGGGAACACTGATCAGCGCAGTCAAGCAACCTCCACAGCCCATAACAGTGCGGGAAGTGGGAGCTCTCATCCAGCGGTGGATTGACAACCAAGGCCTACACACGTGTGCAGCCTTTCGATTTTATAATAAATGCGAAAGAAAACGGGCCAGTGGTACCCCGCGCGTGGCGTCAGGGACTGACGAACTGGCCTTGGAGAGTCGCCTCTGTGCTGCGGTGGTCGGCCAACACGTGCCCGTTGGTGGCCTGGGGCCCGTCCGTGGCAAAAAGGCACATGCACGCGCCGTCGCCGACCTCGGAGGCCAGCGGCGCCGGGGAGGTGCTGGCCGCGGGAAGAGCTGGGATTGCATCGCTCATTCCGTCACCGTCGTCCGAGCCGTCGGCATCCTCCTGTGCGCGGCGGTGGTGAGAAGAAAACATCTGATGAGAACATTGCAAACCCGTCGCAAAGAGCCCACCTTGGCTTCTCATTTGAGCAACGGCAGCCCTTTTCACACAGTCAGCGCTGTTTAGGAGGGAGACTGTGAAGAGGACGTTTAAATCAAATTGCTACATTTTTAAATATCAGCAAACTTAAGATTTTTGTTACGAAAAAAACTTGGTGGAAAACTGCCAAATCATATAAATGCAGCTGCAGACTTATTCGGGCCGCTGCTCGAATAAGCAAGACTTTCTGTTGAAGCCCAAATCAAATTTCACTCGGCGAGAGGACGTTCATTCCCCTCTGCTGTCAGGAACTCTACCCCAGTCATCCATGCTGTCGACTCCCAGTCTCTGTTTAGATGCAGGCTCGATACCTTCCTTTCCTCCGGCCACGACTCGTCTTGTCTCTCCATATAATCCTCACGTACAGAGTCTGAAGATGCGGTCGCATTCAGACGCATTATAAAATAACTCGTTTTGTCAATATGCAATCTAAGCATCCGGTCCAGTTACGGAGGCTAGCGTTAACCAGCCTCTCAGCCCGCTTGCCTGCAAGCCACAAACGCAACAAGGCCGGATGTGCAACGTCTAGTCCCGCACCTGGACAGGCTCGGCCAGGTCTGTGCTGGCGTCCGCCCCATCCAAGCCGAATTTGTTCTTCCGCCGGTTCCTCCGTTTCTGCCGCTTCTTCTCCTGGCGCAGCTCGCGCGCCCGCTCCTCTTCCCACAGCTCCTCGCACAACATGTCGATGCGGCTCACGCCCTGCTTGCGCTCCACCGCCACCTGCATCCCCCCCGCGCAAGATGCGACGAGGCGCGCAAGCGCACGCACACGAGCGCAAGTATAAACAAAGCGGACGCGGAGGATATCTCGGCACTTGGTGGGGCCCGCGACAGAAAGACGTGGAGATAGAGTAGGTGACCGAGACATGGAGAAACGCACACAGATGCACACACGTGGAGAGACAGACACAGACAGATACAGTGAGATGTGGAGTCAAAGAGACAGACCAAGAGACAGAGATGATGCAACACACACGTGCAGAAAGATAAATCTTGACTTAAAGCTTTAGTGACTGCAGGAATTCATATTCTTTGGGTCTTTCGGTAAAGTTTACGTAGATAGGTTCAAAGAAAATAACAAAAAACAAACCGTTTATAAACAATTTGCCTTTAGAAGCTAACCCCCTTTTCCTGATGACGACCGCTTGTGTTGCGATCAAAACGTCCTAGTTTTGTTATTTTCTTAAAACCTATCTATGTGACTTTACCGAAAGACCCAAAGAATGTGCAGACAGATAGTTTTGGGAAAGTATTTTTTTAAAAAGTTTGTTTGACAATCAGCTACAATGCAATGGATCTCGTAAAGTAAGCAAGGTTGCGCCTGGACAGTGCTTGGCTGGGTGACCGCCACGCACAAAACAGGACGTCTTTGGGCTGCAGGCTACGTGATGGACAACAGAGGGGGCTCTCAGCAAAATGCATTGCTGTACTGTACTTCTTTACTCCCTGCCTCATCTAGCAGTGGAATGACAACAGGACTGCACATGCACTTATCAGAAGTTGGGGCCCTGTGCATATTATTATCTTACGTAGATTTAGATAGTGCCTTGATCCAGCGCATGCTGCACAAGCGTAGAGACAGCAATGGACAGACATGAGATCCAACTTTAGTCTAAATGGACCGTCGTGATTGCTGCTGTTTTTGCGCAAGCGCCTATACACAAGCGAGACTGATGGGAGTCAACACCGCCCCCCCGGCAGCCTTTGTTCCCCAGTGCTAATGGTGTCACCACGATAGCGACAAGGCATTTTGGGCCAAGTCAATCAGGTCCACGCAGCAATCGCCATAGGCGAGATGGACTTTAAAAGCTTCTGCTCCAGCGAGCTTATAGTCGATAACAGGTTACGCAAGCAGCATTTTTTTCTGCTCCCGAGAGGAAAGGAAGATTGATATTCTTTGGGTCTTTCAGTAAAGCCACGTAGACAGAAAAAAATAACAAAAAATATCGACGTTTCGATCGCAACACAAGCGGTCGTCTTCAGGAAAAGGGGGGTTTTAGCTTCTAAAGACAACTGCTTATAAAGGTTTGAAATGGGCCTTGCCCAAATGTCAGCGGCCAATGCAAGTGGTGGGCAGCAACCGCTGCGGTGGTGGGCTTTCCACCAATCAGAGGGCTGACCGACAAAAATTAGCATGTCAATGCAAGATCGCCGAGCCTTCTACACGGCTCGTGCGCCAAGGTGGCTATGTTAATACGCGCCTCATCAAAGTACAATCAATAAGAGAGTCTTACGTGTTCTGTAGGCGTGTGTGTCAGAAATATAAGTCCTCACGACCAGGGGCGCAGCCAGGATTTTGACTTTGGGGAGGCTGACTTCAATATTCTGAGATATCCAGCGTATGTTTTCCAATGGGCGCCACAAATGTATAAAACAAATTTTATTGGATTTGAACGCGGAGTTTATTAATAGGTCAGAGCCGCTGATAAGTTCGATAAGTTCGAAAGGCTGCCGCTCAAGCAGCCTGCAGGGCACCACAAGGTGGCAGCCAGCATTTTGCAGCAGCCAGATATCCGGTTATCCCGATTACCGACTTTCCCAAAATTTCAGGGGGGGCTAAGTCCCCCCCCAGCCCCCCCTGTAGCTCCGCCCCTGCTCACGACCTCCCAGGTCAAGTTGTGTCAATACAGAGGATAGCGCACTAAATGTTTACGAGTTGGTTGCGTTGCAGTGGCTTGGATAATAATGGAAACTAGCTGGTGTGGTGCGAGATGGGAAAGGGCATCTGTGGGGAGGGCACAAAGAGCCCATAAATCAAGGCACTGCTGCTTGGTTCATGGTGAAGGCAGGAGAATACGTTGGAGCATAGAAGCACAGTACAGCAATCCATTTAGGAATAGGTTTTACCCTTTTAACTGGCACAAAAAACTGACACCTTTATTCAAGGCATCATGTCTGCAATAACCGCAACACAAGCAGTCAAAATGCAAACAAAAAGACAACTCTGATAATAATATGCACTGTCCTTGAATAAAGGTGTCAGTTTTTTGTGCCAGTTAAAAGGGTAAAACCTATTCCTATATCTTGTTACTGGCAAAGGAGGTCTCATAAAGCAATCCATTTGTCTCTACTGCAGTTTGCTGCCCACATGCTTCACATATTTAAGTAAATATATATTCACGTATTTAGTCGAGGAAAGTCTGAAGACTTTTTTTAGGAGGGTCCTTCAGTCTGCCAATTTCCTTACGGATTCTTTTGAATGTGGAGAGCAAACAAGGCCAGTTGGAGACCAAGGCCAATGATGACGACAATGACGATGGCGACGACGAGGAAGAAGCCTATTTGGGCAGCGCTGAAATTCTACAAACGGGTCCGGCAAAGGGGTGACGCGTCACCTCGAAGCTCTTGCGCAGGGCGTCCACCCCGAGGTGGAAGAGCAGCTGCCAGGTCTGCTCTTCGGCGCGCAGCCGCTGCCAGATGCGGTGCAGCCGCTCGTACAGGTGGATAGCCAAGCAAGTCACCACCTCCTCCTGCGCGCTATCCAGCGTCTTGGCGTGGCGCTCTCTCCTCCTGCTCGGAACCAAGGACGCACGGCAATTGATTCCCGTTGCAACTTTCCGATCACGTTGAAACGCAAGTCAATTTTGGTATTGTGCCATCCTGACAGCGGCGCAAGGCTATCACGAATGCACAATGTTTGGCAAACAGCCCGCAGTAGTTTTGCAGTTGAGGCCGTTGTTGTTATGTGTTCTCCCAATTTCGTATTTATCGGTCATTTTTCAAATCTCGCAAATTTGGACAGTCATGATGGCACACATTCCCTACTCCTTTTTGAATGTCACGTGATATTTAGCATCCCCTGTGAAGCAGACAGCACTTATTTATGCATAGGTTTTTCCATGTTGTGCTGTATAGCACTTCGATACCTTTTCTGGTTGTACCACGTGTTGTTCGGCATGATGCGAATGCCCATCAAGTCTGACTGCTGATGAGACAATGGGTGTCGAAACCCGTGAAGTTTGCTCATGTTGCATCAATGCTGCTGAAATTAAGCAAACCCAAGTTCCTGCGTGGATGTTGGATTGTGTACAAATATATTTTTTAATGCAGAGACAGAATTATGAACGAGACATTGTCTGCTGCTTATCTATATTATTATTCATATTCTACACAACGAAGCTCATGATTATTTGTGCTGGGTGTATCCATCAATTTGTATACATGTTCACACATCTAACCTTTTTACACATATTCACCCTTGCCTCAGTAGCCCAGCGAGTCGGACACAACACGCTTGTCTACAAAACAATAGCTGCAAAGAATCGAAACCCCCCACCCCACACCCCCCACCATCCCGACCAAGGCACGTACCCTCCAGCGAGCTCGGAGACGGCGCGGCCCAGCAGGTGGCTGATGAAGGTGGTGTCGCAGGAGACGTGAACGTGGCGCTCGTGGGGGCAGGAACGCAGGCCCTCGTAGAGGCCCGCGCAGTAGCCCTTCTCCTTGCTGCCGTCCACCTCGCCCGTCAGAATGGCGTAGGCGCGCAGCACCTTCGTCTTGCACTCACCGCAGAACCTGCTCCGCCAGACAATAGGCGAGCCGGTTCTAAATATTTACGCGAACGTCGTCGTCGTCGTGATTACCATCGGCCATTGTCTAGCCGCTGCTGGCTCAAGGCCTCCTCCCCTAAAACCGTCACCCTTACTTGTGCTTCTGCGATAATCTGTCGCGCACTCTCGTCCTGGAGCCGATTTCATGGCTCCATCTCTCAGATGAGTTTCATTCCTTTGGCTGTCGGTCTGTCACCAGTTGCGTCCATTGTCTTCATCCCTAATAGCGATGCATCCTGCCAAGCACTTACATTTCTTCACGACGATGTTGTCTCCATTTATCTGTTCCCCGATCCATGTATTTCTATCTCAGTACAAGTCCGAGCATGCATCGCCTAACTCAACGTTTTGTGGCACAATTTAAGCTTTTGATCCATTTTTTCAGTGGTCATTTTCCTGATGTATGCGTAAGCTATGTACTTATTGAAACGGCAAATCAGGATGCTCATTTTCATTCGAATTCGAATTAATTAATTAATTCGAATTAATTCGAAATGGAGCCTTTCAAGACCAACATTATGATTTATCATTGCTTTATTTTGGGCTAGATTGTGTTGATGTCATTTGAGAGATTATAACACTTCCATCATCCGACAAAGCCAAACCAATCAAATTGTCACGTGGGCAAACGTACCAATTGATTTCGCCCCAAAGAAACCAATTTTTTTCATCATGTAATGCGTCAACACAATTTTCTTTGCCTCTAATAATTGGGGGATGAAGGTCATAATTGCTCAATTTTCCCTTCCACTATCCACATCATGCCAAGTTTCCCAAGGCAGTTAGCTGCAATGTCAATTAGCACTAGCGCTTCAATGGACGATGGAACAAGCATAAAGAGGGTGGAGGGGAAGGAAATTAAGGGTGTAATGGGATTATACGGTGATAAATAAAATAACGACCCCTAAATTGAGAGAATAGATGTAGCAGTTTCCTTTTCTTAATTGCACCCCGACTTTGTGAACTTTGCAAAGCGCATCACTCCAACTCTTCCCCCCCCCCCCAACTGTAAAGAAACATATTGCATAACCACCCCCAAGACATCACCCCTCTTTCCTCATTCCAATCTCAGTGAAGACGGTTTGCTCGGTGCACCGAATATGCCATCACCTGCTAAATACGAAACAGTTAAGGGATTGTTAAACATTGTTACCAATTATAAAGAAGCCATCATACCGTTTCCCCGGCACCTTCCCACCACCACACTCTAAAAGGTTGTATTACCATGCTTACACCTCGAGAATAAAAAGAGCTTTGGATAACAATTGAAATATATTAAACATTATCAGTTATGATCAATCCACTACTGGATGGTCTCCAAGGTGGATGGCCTGCAATGTAACAATACATCGATCACAGGTACAGGGATACGGGTTCATTGCTCCTTTTCCACGGTGGACGTCCTGTCGGGAATTTTCCCTCCCTTGGCTTGCACTCTGTCGTTTGTCGACCGTGGTTTTAAATATGCAACTCAAATACCAAATAGCTCCGATTCTTCGCAGATACATATCTAGGCTGTGTGTTCTGGGCTGTTTGCTATGAGCGTAAAACTTCCTTAACGATAAAAACATTTATATAAAATGCATCAAGCTGGATCTCACGGACCCATGGCTGCATCCTAAGGTTAATAATGAATGTAACAAACGATTTGATGTGTGCTTCCTAACATGCTAAGCGATGTCACTGATGATACTCAAAATGTCTTCATAAGTCAATAGTGATGTTACGAGAGCATCCCAAGGACTCGAAAGAACTTGGCAAGACCATGCGTCGGCTGGGCAAGCAACAGAAGAGAATGGATCAAGAAGAAGTGGAATCGCATCAAGGGAGGAATGCCATAAATAACAGAACATAGTGGCAGGAGCACCAAGACATTTAAGCAGCGAGAATAGATGCACCCCAACGGTCACTGTGATCGAGTAACCCTTTCATGCACGAATGTGATTTTGGGAGCCAAAGAAACTCCCCAAATGTGTTCAATCGTAGTGGCCCATGAGTGGATAACATGCATGAGCGAATTAAAGAAAAATAAACAGTGGTGATGGGTGGGTGGTAAGACGCTTGCGGCTCAGGGGGTCACCTGTGCTTGCGCAAGTGCGTCTCCAGGGTCTCCAGCAGGCAGTCCGAGTCGATGAGCACCACCTCGTCGCGGCAGTCCTGCGACATGCGGTCCCACACGTCCGTCCAGCTGCCACTACACAGAGGAAGTGCGAGCTTAGAAACATCCCAGAAAAAATAATAATGTATGTAGAACTTCTTTCCCACCGCACATAGCCAACCGTGCTAATTGGAAGTGATGACAATGCTACCACCTGTGCCTTCAGTTGAATTTTCAAGAGGACCCATAGTATTGACATGCCTCAACGTGATTCATGCCCTGTGCTTGCTAATCGTGCTCATTAACCCTGCCGATGCATTCACGACATAATTTGGATTTCTATAGCTTTGAAATATTCTAGCCGATTTATACAGAGTTGAAATATATGATTAGGACTAATTGTTTATATAGCATCTAAATGGGAGTACATCTCAAGACACTGCCAAAACAGTGGACATTTGTTTGTAGAGGTGGTCAGTGATAGGTAGAGGAGAAAAGGTCTTGAGCCTGAACAGTGGATGGAATTGGACAGCACGGATGGATGCAGGAAGGCTGACTTGGGGCTTCGACATAATTCTTATTAAAAAAAGCACCCCATTTCTGAAAATGGCTCACCACTTTAAAATTTCTTCCTAATAAGCCACATGAAAGTGCCACTTACTTTGAAATGTGTGGATGTTTATGCTAAACATCAAACATTGGATGGATTCGAAGCCATATCAGCTGAAACATGCAGCGATGGACAGAGACAAGTGGAAAACCCACTAAGGCGATAGATGAAGGCCCAAAATAGGCTAAGAAGGCCTAAACAGGCCAATAATGAGTATGCAACGTTCACAAAGTTACCTTCAATGCACACCTATCACTTCAACACCACTAGCATAAAATGTTCATCTTACTCGTACAAAAAAAACTACTTCATATCTATCAAAAAAACACTTGGTGTTACCTGTATGGGGCCTGGAAAGGCCCAAAAATGTAGGTAATTTTACACCTGACTCGCTTCCTGGCTCCTCCACCTCCTGTATCTGTACCTACAGCTTGGCTGGCTGAGGTGGCCAGTGCACCGTCTCTGCATCGTCACGCACTCACAAACCATCTTTTGCATAACACGATTAAACAAACCTAAGACCGTACCATTTCCTTCTAATTATAGTAATAATTCAATAAGTTGGAGCCGTTTAAAAATACACTACTGAAGTACTCTTGCCATGTTGGTCATGGGGGTAGGTTGTTGGCTGTGTCTTACAACGGCGCTTAGTGTTTGGTCAGTGGACGCGGAAGATGGATGGGTCCGTGTGTCTTTTTAGAGGGCGTGTGGGGAAAGCACAGGTGGTGCATCTGCCAGTCATCTCAGTCCGTTAACCCCCATGACACCTGGGTCTGTCCCGTAACCTCCTGCCAGAGAGCCTTCGATACGTCGCATCAAAGTGCACCTAACCTAGTATAAGCGCTGTGGCAACATCAATGTCACATAGCGACAAATAGCCGCTGATGTTGTTGTTGTGGTGGTGAGGGGGTAATCCAGAACCAGTTCAGACAGCACTCACCACTAACTTTAGACGTGCCAGAAATCAGACTAAGATCACGGGATTGGTAGCATAGTGCACTCACTAAATTTCCCTTCCTGTAATGCTCATAAATTACAGCAACATACAGCAGGCAGTAATTTTTCCCCACATCCAGTCACTGCTGTGGATTCAATTACCCGAGCGGCTTTGCCTTGTGTGTGTCCAGAGAGTGGAAAGGACAGCGCCGGTTCTTCTTGCTCTTAGGAATGGAATCCAGAATATCATTCAGCTTCGCCCTGTGGAGAGGAATAACACATTTTAATTTCACACGAAGAATTATACATGCCAACCTTCCCACGGCAGAAACATGTAGTGCGACCTCAAAATACGTCAAATCTCTCTACCTGATCTGAAAAAGGCCCATTATGGCTCCAAAATATCAACCTATTATCTTTATGTTACAAGACAGTGTTCACCTTACTGTTCTGGCAGTTGGTTCTGGAAGAGCGATCCAAGAAATGTAGATTTGCTCACAGATGATGTAATCATCCCTTTTTGTAATAAGATGTTCAATGTGTTGTACAAGATCACGAAAGTGTGCAGCATGTATATCAAATACATATTGATCGGTCCCATGGACCCAGGGCTACATCCTCAGGTAAATAATGAATGTAACAAACTAATTGATTTCTGCTTCACACTGGGAGGAGTAAAACATTATGAAGTAAAATATACAGACAATGCATAATTCCTAACCAGACGTGTATAAGCGACTAGAGACAATACCACGAGTAAAGATACTACACGTGCACTGACTTTTTTTTGGTACGTACACCGCGGGCATAAAAGATGTGCAATCAAGACACGCACCCGTGCAGATAGAACAAGCAGTAGAGTTTCCGTGCGTCGGCCAAGTAGCTGTGGCAAACCACGAGCTCTCCCGACGACTCCAGCAGCAGAGGCTCCAGCGCCGGTGTGCCACTCTCCAGCAGCGCGGAGAAGAGGCGCTCCACGCTGCCGCGGCAGCCCACGCACGCCACCTGCTCCGGGAGGCAGCCCACCAGCTCGCGCGGCGGCACGCGCACCGCACACACCAGCTCCTGCCCCGACAGCATCTCGTAGTGCTGCAAAACACGCACAGCAGGTTGAAATTGTTTTCTCAATTATTATTTCCACCACCCCCCCCCCCCAAAAAAAATGGTAGCATGCTCTTGAAACAATCACAACTGTAGATATACCGTGGATTTGGTGGAGATTTTTTTTAGACTTACAAAGCCCTAAAAAAGAACAGCGTGCAAAGTAATGCTCAATGTTTTGGCTGCGTCTCCACACTGCGATGGAACTTCATGCGTCAGGTGCTCCCAGTTTAATACTATACTCTTCCCACTGTGCTACTATAACGTACGTTCCAGAAATGGCTTGTGATTTTGTAGATTCAGTGGCGTTTCATTACCGCATAATATACTCATCCGATATACATGTTTATAATATAAAAGACAATATAGACAACCTAACAATCAGCAAATAGGATAAAATTAAGTCTTCATGGAAAGAATATTGTTCTGTTAAGCACACGGATAGGTTTGGGCACCCTACCCCTGAATGAGCCCAGTATTTCAGGAACGTATTGCGCTGGCCGCACACAGCTAGAAGTGCACCACCTTGCATTGGAAAACTGCACCGGTAAAGCACAGCACAGAACTACTTCTGAAGTCCCTTCAGTCAGTTTCTTATGCATGCTAAATAGTACATGTCTCATATATTCTACAAAGTGTGTGGTGTGCAGGTCAATCAAGCAACAAATGTTAATTTATCAGAGTTGGAATTAGCCAAAATAATTGGACATCTTTTTTTAATTCAGTTATTGGTGAAAGGACTAAGAGACCTAAAACTCAGAACACTTGAGAGCCTGTTTAATCAGGGGCGGATTCCCAGATTCAAAACCAGGATCTTCTCAGCAGTGCTGGCTCACTGGTATTAGCGACGGTGTCACCTCAAGAGCAATGTCATTGCAATAACATTAAACATGCTCAGCTTGGAAGTTTTTTCATTACCCACATTTTTTTTTCAGCAGGGAACGGGGTCTTCACAATCACAGCACCTTCATTAGTAAACACAAACCCTGCCCCAGTACATTTCATATGCACTGACGGCCCATGCATATTCTAAGTTACTAGCTTGTTAGCCCGTCCTAGGACGGAAGCTGTAATATTAAAGATGTAAATTAACGTTGTATTGTGATTGTTAATTTTATTGAGGCTAGTACCAACAATGGTATAATCCGTAGGTTGGACCATCCATGATTGCCCTCTTGGTCCAAGAAACTATTTGCACAATAAGGCCACACTTTTTGAGGTGATAGTCGAAAAATAAGGTTGTGTGTATTATACACGCAGTGTTCAATGTCATGTCACATGCAAACCACAATGGGTCAACTGATCCAATGGTGAAAATCATGCCTTTTGCCGTCAAAAAGATACCATGTGTGTGTATTATTACTCTTATTTGTTTACGGCCTTGGCTCGAAATGTATTAAAGATGAGCGTCTCATAACATACAGAAACTGTGCGAATTTGTTAAATGGCACAACTGCTTGCCAATTACAAAGCATACGAGACGAAATGTTTTCTAGTGGGACAAAATTTAAGGGGTTCTTAAGCGGCAAAACCAACTCTGCATACAACTATAATGTTAAGGCATAAACTACTGTAAGAGCAGGCACTTCTCAATAAGCCAATTTGGAGGTGTTTGGGGGGGGGGGGAGAATTTGTTAACTCACTGTTCCTGGAAATCCAAGTTCGATTCCTGGCCGTTGCAAACAGCAATGGTGATATCTGAAATAACCCTGCCCCCTTACTCACATTCGCCGACCTGAACTGACCATCCTCAAGTATTATTAAAATACCTCATTATGGACATGAAAGTGGCCTTCATCCACTAGTGGGCTGAGATTGGATGAAATGCAAATTCCCTTCGAGTTAATATAACTCGCATGTAATGCAAAAAGTGCAATGGATGTTTTGTTTGCAATGCTTTGCGCAGGTGCACAAACCTGCGTGAACTGCTTCAGCTGAGCGCTGTTGACTTGACCACCTTCCGCGTTGAGTAGCGTGTCCGGGAACTCCATCACCAACTGCAGCATATCGACAGACGGCAACGAAAATATCGCACGGACATCGCGTTCAGAGACAGAAAAAATAATATTTCATTTGATGCCGACATTTCCGGAAACAAGTCTGAAATTACCCGAAACGTCTCTGCGTTTTCGTTCGGATAATTCCCCAATGTCCGCATTTTTTTTGTTTTCATTAACCAAAGCCAAGAAGCCAAACGCTGCATTATATTTCGTCTTTCGAAAGGCCCTCAAAAATAAAATCCCTATTACGAAATCAAAAATAACTTCGGCGGACTTCTTTTGCAAACAAGGAAGCAATATGGTGCCTCAGAAACAACTAGACTTCTGTAAATCCGTATCCATTGGCCGTAAGTGGCACGCGAACAAAACGGACACCATCAAAGCATTACTATTGCCCTAACAAGGGTCAGGATGGACGAACCCCGGACACGTCCCATACACCCCCAGGTGATAAACTTCTCTGAAGACTTCACATGCGACGACATTCGCCCTATTGTCCCTATGACCCCGAGTCGATTATCATTAACAGAGTTGCGACTGCGATGGTACAAATCCCCCCCCCTCCCCACACCACCACCACCGCTGGATGCACAGCAAGACGTTGCACATCTAGCAAATAAACAATGTTCACGACAGAGTAATACAACGGCAGCAATCACCACTATTTACTATTGTAACAGCACTGGCTGTGCGTTCGTGCGAGAACACGGCCTATGCAGCGGGGCCTACGTCCTCGGGACGAGGGCGGGCGTACGGCTCGCACCTCGCCCGGGGCCTCGGTGCGCCTAAAAGCCGGCTGCCGATCCAGGAAACGGCTTAGGCGCCACAATGACCCAGGCCTCATCCGCGATCAACCCGGTCCCTCGGGGGCGAGGGGCGCGTGCGATGGTCCGCCGAGCAGCTCGAGGCGACGAGGCGGGCTCCTCTTACCGTGAGGGTATCGTCAATGGCGAGAGGAATCTGCCGTTTCTTGAAGGGGAATCCGTCCTCCCCGTTCCGACAAACGGCCACCAAACGCGCCATGTCCGCTCCGCGTCGCCGCCTCGCGCTACGGCTCCGCCCCGCGTCGCGATTGGGTCGGCATTGGTCACGTGATATTTAAAAGGAGTGGGGGAGGGAGAGGGGGGGGCCCCCCTCTAAAATACTGGAGAGGGGGGGGGATAACCTTGGGGGTGGGAGTCACGTGACGTGGTGGTGGATTATTAGCCCCGCCTCTCCGCCCCTCCCCCTCTGGAAACACTGCTCCTCAAGCCGAAGACATTGACGTATTTGAGTTGACCCAATAATTATTTGGTGGTAGTGGCTTGTCAGTGGTGCGCTTGCAATTTTATATGTGCTATGAAGAAGGGCCGTTGGCCCAAAATCGTCGCCTATTTTCTTTTCACTTTGAAGGCCACACTGTGATTGATAGACATGTGTTGGGTTTTGTTGTTACGTGTGTGTCACGTTAATGTAATGTTTATAATAGCTTTGATTTATTAAGGAAAGCCTAAGCTATCAAGTCACATTACTCTTATGAAGAAGACCTGCTTTTTGCTTGGTTTATAGATGCGGGCCCATTTGCCTTTCCCAGTCGATTTTTTTTCTTCTTCTGAATTTCACGTGCGAAAAAGTTTTAAATACTGACCCGATTCAATAGATTTATCTAGACGTGGACGAGGTGGCCAACTCATCCCTTATATTAACTCTCCACAGAGCCCCCTCTAGTGGAGACCCTGTTGCCAGCGGTGGTGTCAGAATTTGCGGGGCTGCGCTTTTACCTTTCATGGTTTTAGAATACAATTGTTCTGCTCAAATAACTTAACTGCACAATTGAGTGAGAAGGCGTGTGAAAGTTTGGAGGATGACATTTTTTAATGATATTTCCATTACAAAAATGTGTCTCATCAACTTTTCGTCCGTTCTGCTCAGCCACGGTGGCTAGTTAGCACAAAACAACTTAAGTGGAACACGTTGCAAATTTTCCTGCAGTATATTTATTTCTAGTTATTTATTGAACTGTCCAAAGAACATTTACGGTGCAATAAGGTCCTTATGTTTTATCAGTGTATCATCGTATTGTAATTCCATTTCGGACAGTTAATGAGACTTATAAATATTTAATCACTTGAGCGTAGTACGTAAACTGTATATTGCCGTGTATTACGCTTATATTATAAAGCCTGTAAGCAAATCGCCCAGAATATGCCAGATTACTCATTGTTTTTTTCGGTAAAGTCACGTATGTAGAAATACAATAACATTATATTTTTATAATTATATTTTTTTGTTTTAATATTATTTTATTGTCTTTCTACATACGTGACTTTACCGAAAAAAACAATGAGCAATTTTATGCAGTCACGAAAGCTTTAATACTTTAATATGCCAGATCTCATGAGATCTCAAAAGCTGGTTGAGTCTCGGATAGTGCTTAGAATGATCGACCACGGTACATCGGGGCTATTCTGTCAGCAGAGGGCAGTACAGCAAAATCTATTGCTGGTACATCTACTGTACTCGCTTGTGCTCACCACATTCACCAACCGACACTGACCAGCCTGGTGAAGTAATGGTCAAATAACCCCCTCGATCCACAGGGCTTGGGGAGCCTCTTAGCCAGCAATGGATGGACAAAGGGGGGCTGTATATGCTCACATTTGGTGTCACGAGGTCAAATACCGTAAGCACAAATCAGACCCATTCATTCTCTAAGCCGGGCTGTAACCTCATGGTCAGTTTCTTGGACTGCACTTTGGCGAATGGGAAGCAATGGTTGAAACCCAACGCAGGACTAAATGTATGGATTTTTTTTGGGTAGAATTATGTATATTACAGCAAATGGGAGGGCCTATCACCGCAATGTATTTCGAACGCGGAAGGGGAGAAACGTGCACTGTATAGTGAATGTGAGGCATTTTAGTAAACCATTAACCTTTATGTGTCCGAGTGGAAATTCCACGAGTTGCTCGAAATTGGAAAAGCCAGTGGCAGAGTTCCCACGCAAGAAAATAAATGTACAATGGAAGGCTCGCTCACACGCACTTCAGACTGCAAACATTCACGCACGGTGTAAACACGTGGCTTCGGGAGACCACAGTTGGTTAGCTAGAGTGCAGCTCGCCATTTATTATGCACCTGCACGCAATAATAATTCACCCTTATCCTTCCCAGGTTGACCTTTGGACATACCACTTTGTATTCCGTTTGCAGCCAGGCTCTAAGAATGAGCAGAGTTTTCATTTTCTGCCCAGTGGGGTAACGATTGGGTGTTGCAGACGGTGTAACCGTAGCAGGAGCCACATGTCTGGAAAGGCCCTGACAACAAGCTACAAAGATGTTGCGGAAATTGGACAGGACGCCCAATTTATTATTTTATCTTTCTAGAGCGTCTTAGCTCAAGGCGCTTTTATATAGTTTCAAGGCGGGAACAAAAATATAATGACTTAGAGAGCAAAGGGCGTGCAAGGGCCGAGGAATGAGTGATCATAACTGAGGGCACTTGGGGTCACGAAAGGCAGGGGATGGACGGGAAGGAGTGGAGGGGTGAGAGGAGGGAAGGGAAGAGAATGGCCAGTGGAGAATAGGTGAGGCTCTAAGAGAGGAACGGAAGGGGGTTAAGGAGGGGGACTGCTCAAGGTACAGGGGAAGTTTATTGCAGTGGAAGGGTGCAAGTAGTGAGAAAGATCTAAAACGAGATTGGGCACAATGAAAAACTAAACGAAAGGGGGGGCAGAGAAGATTGTGAATGAACAGCACGAAGGGGACGTAAAAATAAATGAGAGAGGCACCAGGGCCCATCCTTGCTCTGCCACTGATTGTTGCATTTTATTAGGAAAGCCTCATTGAGTCTGGTGATTTTCAGGACGATCCCATTTGGGATGTTTGGCTAATTATAGTTTTCAGTCATTGTCATAATATTAATAATGCTCTTTGTTTACCCAGGAAAGCTTCACTGAGCCTTAAGAGTCGTTTTTATGAGAGTCTTGCATTGGTTGTTTCTCCATTTCCAATGAGTCACATGAATGTAAATGGGAAAATCCATGCATATGAAGTGGTGACAATATAATCTCTGCACAGATAGATTCAAGAAACCATTGCTGTACTGTTATCTTCGGGTCAGTTTGTCCCCGAAGTCTACTATACCTATAATACCTGGCACAGTATCACTGGACAGGATCAACCCCGCTTTTGTTTTTGAGAACTGATAAACTGGGAAAATGAAGCATAAATTGATCGACGGAATTGTATGTGGAATAAAAGTGGAATACCAAGAGGACAAGGGAAAACTCTGCACAAACAGGTGAGCAACCCCTACGTGCTGGTTTACTATCATTAGTGACAAAGTGTGGTTGGATGACCCCTGGGGCAAGGAATTAAATGGATCCCCCTGTCTAATTTCCCTCCCTCTGGCCCATGGGGGTTTTCTAGAATGTCCAGCTCTGAGGAACACAAACCTAGGACATGTCATCTCCCAGGAGGTACTGGAAGAAGCGTGAAATACATGTTAAATACGGCATTATCTCAAACGGCACATTATTATACAACAGACGATAACCATAGGAATAGGTTTTACCCTTTTAACTGGCACAAAAAAACTGACACCTTTATTCAAGGCATCATGTCTGCAATAACCACAACACAAGCAGTCAAAATGCAAACAAAAAGACAACTCTGATAATAATATGCACTGCCCTTGAATTTGATTGGTCCCCACCCGAGACGGCTTTCTTTAGAGCCTAGTCTCCACTGGTGTTGGACCAGAAGACGCCAAAAGGCGTACAACTCAAAAACAGCGCACCATCAGAGTATTGAGGGCTCGGGGTGAGCATTTACATTATGAGACCTCCTTTGCCAGTATTGGTTATTGCAGACATGATGCCTTGAATAAAGGTGTCAGTTTTTTGTGCCAGTTAAAAGGGTAAAACCTATTACTATATCTTGTTACTGGCAAAGGAGGTCTCATAAGACGATAAGCATATTATTGTGTTTATGTCTCTGGAAGGCTTAGAGATTTCCTCGGACAGCTACCCCGGAAAGAGGACGATCCTGGGAAAACCAAGAAAGGTGGTAAACGTTAGGGGCTGTACCACTGCTCATTCAGTAGCTACGCCACTGTGCTTCCCAATAGTTAGTGTACCGTACTATTCTTTTGTAACCCTGATTTAAGAGAAGCCACGATTGCCAGGGTTGGCTGTCGAGTTTAAACGCTGTCAATAGGAGGCACTCTTTAGGCTCAAACCGAGGCTCAATGAGCAGGCACAAATGTTGCTCACTGCAAACTGAGGCACTGCACTGCAGACTGTGTGGTTGTGCCATGAGACAGACGTGACATGAGCGTTGTCCCTGCGCTGCAGATGATGCTCATTATATGTGGATATTTTTTGGTCACCCTGGCCTCCCCAGATACACAACCCACAAAAGAACCACAAGCTGTTTGCAACGGGCAAATATTCCCACTGGCAAAATTAAGAATAGAATACAAATTTAACTCGTTTGTGTGCTTGCAATTCGTGTCGTTCTTCTCGAGTAAGGTTGTCGCGAAGGAATTGTGTTTCAGAGACGAGAAACAGTCTACCAGTAGGGGGCGATGTTGCCATTAGGGCTTCACTGAATTGAGTAATTTGTCAGTCGTTCTTCTAATTTGGAAGATTTGGACCCGTGATATGTTGGCACACACATGGCCCACTCGTTTCCGAATAGCGCGACGGGTTAATTAACTCGCCCTGTGAGGCAGACGGCGCGTATTTTTTGGTTTGAATGCACCTGCAGCAAAGGTCACACGTACAGAAAGTGTCCTGCCACATCGATAGTCGTGTATCAGGTAGGGTCTGTCACTTTGGTTCTATTCGGTCCCTTCACCTGATGAAGGCCACTTGTGTTGTGGCCGAAACGTCGTGATTTTTGTTGTTTTATTTTTTACCTACGTGACTTTACCGAATAGAACCAAAGAGTATGGATCCTTGCAGTCACGAAAGCTTCAAATCTAGAAAGGGTCTGTCACCTTTGAATTTAACAGTACATGGGGAAATATGACACGAAAGTGTTGTTCTTCTAAGTTTCAAACTTCTAAGCCATATATTCTGCAAATAGGCGTTTGAGACAATGGTGTAGAATCAAGCGAGCCATTTCAAGAGTAAAAATAGTACTGAGAAGACCCAAGTGAATAATGTAATCTCCGTACTGAGTTTCAGGGATGATGCCGTGGTTTAATGGTCAGCACACTGGACTTGTAATCGAGAGGTCACCGGTTCTTTTCCATCTCCCGGCGCGGCAGTAGGAACAATTGGCACCTTTCTTAAATCCACCTCACCCACGCCTCTGTCCGTCGACCCAGTCGTATAAATTGGTACAATCACAGCCAATCTGCGGGTCTCGTGTGCTAGCGTCAATTTGTGGATAATCCCACCTCTTTTTTTCAAGACGGTCTGGCCAATGTGGAAGAGTAGGCCAATCATACCTTCTCTCGAGTGCTGCCCCTTCTCGGGACTATTTCAGAAGCAGTGCCGCGTGCAAGACATTTCAGATGCTGCATCTTCACCTTTTTGTGTTTACCAAATCACAGAATGGTGGCAATCAATAGTATACCAGGTGCTAGTTACTTTGCACTGAACGCTGAGAAGCAAATGTTCAGCGTGTGAACTTGCCATTTGTACACCAAGTGGTACTATTATTGGAGCTTATTAATGAGCAGAAGCAAAGTGTTCGAGACGAGGTATTCGTTACTAAACACTTTGCCAAGACCAAGCCCTGCCCCTTACACTGGCTAGTCTGCGCTTGTCTCAGCTGCGTTAGTAGATGCACTTCACATCAGCGGTGTGCGTCAGTACTTGTTCAACAAAGGCGAACTGACCGCAGACGGAGTAAACTACGTGGCTCTACTGCCAGGCCATGTGAAAATGTGTACGCCTTGCGTTTGATTCAGAGCGGTGGTTTAAGAGCACTTTGCGCGACCCGATTTCAGTGGCGAATGACATCTGAACCGGTCCTGCGCTTCTGCTAGGTTGACTCAGCCTATTGTGTGTGTGGTGTGCAAACATCAGCGCCTTGGAGAGACAAAGACGGCCGGGTGTGCATCTGGTTCCCTCCCCACCTCGTGCAAAGGATAGTCTATGTAGGCTATCCTGGGGCGTCTTTGTTACTTTAATCATTGTTATTCAGAGTTACAATTAAAATGTGAGTCTCCGGCATGTTTTTTTCCCACAAGCAAGAGTCATTATGAAAGCTAGGGTAATTGTCAAAATGTTAGTTGCTCGTTAATCCTTAAAATACGTTTAGTTAGGTAACGCTTGCAAAAGCTCACATTGATATTTTATTTATTTAATGGTTGATGTCATACGTTCATGGAGGAACACTGGTTGAGGCATTTCGAATTATATTATATGACGTTTATAGGTAAGATTTAATGACAAAGGAGGTGTGGTCGAGTGCTGGTATTTCTGTGGTGGGACACATTTCCTACCTTACTGAACTTGACATAATTCAAGGTAGAGCAGTGTTGATGATCCCGAACTTCACTGATTCACTCCGAAGACAGAGGTCTCCCGTAGAGCCTTAACAGACTGTTGGGGCAAGTGCTGTTAGCGAGCACCTATGAAGGCGGGATGGGTGGCCACGCCAGGCCGCCTCTGTCTCCCTCGTGGCAATGTTTACACACTGCACCACGTACTCATTTGAATCTGAGTCCACCTAGAGGAGGCCCAGGACCGATTCAGATAAGCGTCACTGGTGTTGGTGGCTGTGAGCGGGAATCGCCACTCCGCCACCGCTTACCAACTTCACATCCACTCTCTTCACGGACTAACTCACTCACCACACTGCCGATCTGTCTGCTTCTCCCTTTGCACTGCTCCACGTTGGAATTCCCTCCCATCGTCTCCTTGTTATATCTAGTTCTCATAACCTTGCTCAATTCAAGAGCCATATGATCTCTTCCAACTTTAATGGTGCTGTTAGTTTGCTGGAGTTTTGGGCATTTAGGACCAAAAATGATGTTACTAATGAATGGGGTGGAACGATGCATACATGATTAATCTATTTGTATTAAGCTCAGAATAGTGCGTAACATTGCGTGTGGTAAAATCGATGTGTTGATTGGTATATGTTGTGCGCAGTAAACTGGAATTGGGTTCATGTTATCCCTGCAGCCACTATAGAGGCGCTACCACACGTCCACCAACAACCCATGATCGGAGCAATTCCTCGAATTGCATGGGAGGAGGGTGATTAATTTCATCCCTCGTGGATAATTCACGTCACAACATCACCAAAGAGATTGGATTATGATGCAGACTTGATCCCCTTCCGCGCTGATACATTTTTGCACGAATGGTCTAATTTACAACAGTTAAACCGGGCAGTTAATTTTGAGCTGCTGATTAAAAACCACCCGATTAAAGATTATACAAACGAGGGACTCCACAACGACCGTGGTCAGGAAATGACAAGCGCGACCCTTGTTTGAACAGTATTCACTTTAATAGCATTGGTCTATCTTCTTTGGTTCTTTCGGTAAAGTCACGTAGAATGAGAATAAAATAATACATTGATAAAATAACACAATAAAATTCTCACGACGTTTCGGCCACAACACAAGCGGCCTTTTCACCTGATGAAGGCCGCTTGTGTTGTGGCCGAAACGTCGTGAGAATTTTATTGTGTTATTCTATTTTATCAATTTATTATTTTATTCTCATTCTACGTGACTTTACCGAAAGAACCAAAGAAGATGAATCCTTGCAGTCACGAAAGCTTTAAATCTAAGCATTGGTCTATTTCTTGACCCACAAAAGGCGCATTATGCAAATCTAATAATACTAATTATTCAGTCCGTTTTCAAACCAGTGCTGGATGAAGACCTCCCTTCACCATTGTTGTGTTTGTTTGACCACAAACGCAAGCTTAGGGAAGAGTGCTGTGGGTGGGAGTGTGGTTACGAGGACAGGCTCTGATGTTAGCCATTGCCAGGAATCTCACACAGGTCGTCTGATCTGGTTCATAGAGCGATGTGCTAACCGCTGCACCCATCATCACTTCAGAGGTAAACGAATGTCGATCCAGTGCCAGATGAAGGCCTCGCCATACCGTGTCGGTCATGGGAGTTGTTTGGCCATACTTCACCGCACTGGTCAATACAAGTAAAGGGATTTGGGGGGAGGGGGGTCCAGAAGCTGTTCGCATATTACTCGCCACTGATGTTAGCCGTGGTCAGAAATCAAACCCAACTCACTGCGGTCATATCGCAGTGCGCAACACACCACGCATATATAATTATATGGGGGGTGGGGGGGGGAATAATCGGGAGAGGTATTGACACAAGAATGATGCGGCAAAACCAAAGTCAAGCGGTTGTGTGCCAAGGACTGACACAGAGCGATGAATTTGCAAGTCGCCGTTCTACAAACTTAAAAGGATGATCGAGCGAGCGGTCGGAAGCTTACATGCCACTCCAGGGAGATGCATCTCATTGCCAGCAGCCGGGATTAATGAAGAGTTTGAGAGCTGCTGATGTGGCTTCACACCACTGCCCTACACGGCAGCCTTCAGGAATGCCACGAGTGGAAGTTGTAAGGCTGCGGTGAGAAGACCGTACTGCTGCTGCTGAGTGAATCACAATAATCTTGCAAGCCTCGGCACCTTAGCGGGATACATTCTTGATGACTGGGGTGGGGCGGATTGTATTCACACACCCTTGGGAAATTTAGACTTGTACACTGCATTGTGTATGCAAAGCCCGGTCACCACTGTAGGAGTATCTGATCCTATGTTGTGTGCGCGTGATGTTCGGCAGGATGTCCACACGTTTCTCTTCCACATGCCAGGAGCTTTTTTTTATCAATTCGGTTGCCGAGGAAACCTTGTAAGCCAGCACTGTCTTGGCGAGGGATGGTGAATCACACAAACATTGCGAAACTCCCTTCCCGTGTGCGTCAAGGTACAGGAACGCCAGGAAATGTGGACTCCATCTGTTCCATCCGTGTGGGTTAGTGTGATGCCCCCTCGTATTTTTTCCGAAGGGAATTGGTCAAACACCCCAACTTAGGACCACATATAGCTTGGGGGCCGTCCATAAATGACGTCACGCGATTTTGGACGATTTTTGACCCCCCCCCCACAAAAAGTCAGACCCCCCTCAAATATGACGTCACAAAGCTCTGCCCCCCCCCCAAAAAAAAATAAAACATGCTTCAAATCGCTTTAAACTATTGTCATTGTAAGTGCGTATTTAATGTGGCGCTGCACTCTGATGTTGTAGGAGAAAACATTTATTTTAAAAAGTCTATTTAATTAAGTAGAACGTGTTGTCTATATTGATTTAAAGTTGCGCATTTTGATGTGACGTCACATTTCTCAACTCCCCCCCCCCCTTGTCACACATCGTCACAAATGTCTGACCCCCCCTCCCCCCCAGGTGCGTGACGTCATTCATGGACGGCCCCTTGGGCAATTTGTTGATGCCTGTTGTGGCTGCGATCTCGCTTGGCCATGGTTTACAGCGACCTCTGAATCTACAGAAACTGCGAGAATCTATGCAATAGTGCATTGTCGGACGGCGTACAATGCAACAGGGACAGCCTACCTGCTTGGTATATCTCTCGAGACGTGTACAGTACGGTATATGGGTTGTACCACGGGAGCTGTTTCTGAAGATGCTCCCAGCACGTGGTGCGAAACATCGGACATCATGCTCCGACATAACCTAAAAAAAATATACCAAAGAGCAATACGCAGCCAACGTCAAAACGCATGCTAGTGTTGTACCTGTTTGTCGTAAAAATATGTATTAACACCATACGCTTTGTGACGTTGTAATTGTGGTAATGAAAAGAAAATCCCATTGAATAATTTCATTGAAATTGTGTATTTCCACTGTGAGTGGGCTGTATTTCCCATGGCACTGTTGTACTGCACAATGGCTTTGTCTATCTAAGGGTGTATCGATGTTTTATTTCACAGACAAGTAGAGGGGCAATGCTTGCCCACTGTCTCTGAACAATGACCCACCTAGAGAAGCAAAAAGTCTGGAGAGAAGTTAATTACTGGACCTCGGAGAGTTAAAGAACACCTTGTCATGAAGAACTTGTCCCAGTTATTTTTTTCTCTCTCTTTCCAAAAGCTCAACAGAACAGGGTTAGCATAACCTTGCAATTATTTTCATAGCTTAACAGCATTCTGCTTTTTAGACGAGGCATATGCCGTCTCTAATAGAGCATTCCAAATCAATTTTGACATAACTGACATAATTTTTGACAATGCTCTGGGTCACAAGCCACCGCCCAACAACACTCAACAATTAACTACTTTTGCGTCTGCAAAATGAACATCGTTTCTAGAATGGTAAGATTGTTTCATTTTTAATCCAACAGCAGTAAAATATGTTATGCGGTTATCTAATGGTGGTTGCATTCATCAACACTATGCTAGATTTGTTCAGTTTGTAAATAGTTCATTAACAGGAGGCAGAGGGATTAGTGCATTGTGCTATGAACTGGCCACCTTGAGTTAATTTCATGGTCACGGCAAAGATCAGTGGCAAATGATATCTGAAGTGAACCTATGTACCTCTTCCGTCAACTAGCACGGACCAGCGTGGTGAAGTATGGTCAAACAATCCCCATGATCGACACGATGTTGGGAGGCCTTTGTATAACAGTAGAATGGCAGCGCGCACCGTTTTTCAAAATGCATTCATGTATTAGTGTAATAATATTTACAGAAGTACTGTATATGTAGCATCTTTATTAATTATTTATACGATAACAGCATTGTTGGAGGCCTGATTTTTCAATCTAAAGTTCCACTATTCAGTTTTCCTTTGTATTCCACCTATTTGCGTTTTTTCCCCTAAAATGTCATGGTATATACACATCACACGTGGGATTCTAGGCGAGGAACACCATACCAGCAGTGCGGTGATTGAAAACGCTAAACCCCAATGCCTCGGGGCTGTATTTTAGATGTACTACGAGAGCCGATGGCAGTTTTCGTTTTACATCGTTTAGTGCTGCACGTAGCACCTTTGGCGTATTTATCGCATTCAGCCCGGCATTCAGTCACTGCACCCATGGGCATAGGTAAATTGCCTGTATGCGGCAGCATTTAATTGGCAGCTTTTCAGCTGATACCATTCCCACGGGGCCTGGGAAAAGACATGCCTTCCTACGGCAGGACGCCGTAGCTGAGCATGTGCATTCGTCAAACCGTACTGCGTCTGCGTGGACGTGCAGAAAGGGCTGCGTTAAAAAAAAAAACACCCGCGCTGATTCTAAAGAAATAAAAAATAAACCAATGCAGAACCTCAGCCCTGGTTTTGCTATGGACTATGGTTTGTTCGGCGTGTGGACAGGATGTGGCAGATCTCTAAGCTGGATTGGCCGTTGTGATTAATGTCTGTGGACAAAATGCACCCATTTTAGAAAGCGTTTTTTTTTACATCCCTCTGCCGCCAAACGCTACCCCCACGAGCTCTAGACCAGGGGAATGATCTACACAAAATACTGTATTTGCTGATACAAGCAATGATCGGTCCCAGCTTGTAGAAGGTAAAAACGAGATGAACAAATAAACAACATTTTCCACACATTCCACGAAGCACACAGCAACAGTGTTTGTGAGGAACTTTGAGTGGGTTTTTTTTTTCCATGGGTTTCTACGTTAAGATTTACATCAACTGGGCACAGGACATGGTCTGTTGTATACATTTCAAGGGGGGTGGAGTACCACTGCGGTTATTAGTGCTCACCGACATGAACCTGGCTACATGGGTTTGATTCCCAGCCACAACTAACAGCAGAGTGGTTGAAGTATGGTCAAACAAACTTCATAACTGAAAGGCTTGGGAGGCCATCTTCATCCAACGGTGGATTGATAGATGGCCGTACATTACAAGAGCTAGGCAAAACAGATTTCACATCACGTAGGTATATGCTATCTTGGAGGCCTTCATACAACAGTGCATTGATAGATGGCTGTAAATTACAAGAGCTAAGCACAACAGATTTCACATCACGTAGGTTTATGCTATTTTGGTCTACCTACACTCATCCTATGCTGCCCACCCCTATTTTGGCACTCTCCCCAAGCCATTTATTGCAATCAAATCTCTGCCCCCTCTTCAGGCCCTATGTCCTCTGCCTATGGCTGTCTCTTGTCTGTAACATACACAAATGCTGTATTGTATACGTTTGCCTAATTTTTCACAGTGATGGACACATCCCAGTGCAGTAAACTTGGAACTATGGGCCAACGATGGGCCAGAGTTGGTCAAACGGTTCCAACCACATGCCAACATTGGCCCAACATTGCATGTTTGCTGGAACCACGCTGATTTGTGTCGCGTCTTCAGACAATGTTTCATGTGCGCACAATTTAAATGCAAATACGAAACAGAAACATTCTTCGTATTGTGAGGAAAAAAAACTTTAATGAGGTAGTGATGATCCTAAAAGGTAAGCAGTGGAATTTTGAAGGTGCAAATGTAATGGTCTTAATGACCACGACTGATATTTGCGCCATTTGTTTTTTTAAAGATTATCTTTGGGGCACGGCTAAAACTCGACCCTTGGACCAAGTCGCTGTAGTGAATGACTCCTGAGACTCAACGGATTTTAACCGTAACATAAAGACGCTGTCACCGTTTACCCACCAAATAACCAAATCACCTGTAGTGTGCCCAACCCCGCACCAGACTTCGGAAGCCTCGTTGAGATTGTCCGTGGAGTCACCACGATAAACAGGTGTTATAGGCTCCAGTGCTACACTGCCAACGGAGGGCAGTGCAGCAGAATCAGTTGTACTGCGTTATGCTTGAACGTCTGTGCTTCCTGCCTTCACCAACTAGGGTGGTGAAGTACGGTCATATTAAATCTTGACTTAAAGCTTTCGCGACTGCAGGAATTCATACTCTTGGGTCGTTCGGTAAAGTCACGTAGATAGGTTCAAAGAAAATACCAAAAAAAAATACTAAAAACTACGACGTTTCGATAGCAACACAAGCGGTTGTCTTCAGGAAAAGGGGGCTTAGCTTCCAAGGCAAACTGTTTATAAAGGTTTGAAATGGGCGTAGCCCAAATGTCAGCAGCCAATGATAATGTAAGTGGTGGGCAGCCAACCCTATGGTGGTTGGTTTTCCACCAATCAAAGGGCTGCCAGGTGAAAATTAGCACGTTATAGAGAGAAATTGCATGTTAATGGGAGATCGCAGAGCCGCAACCAAGGGGTCGGCGCGCGAAGTGACTGTGCTAGTGTGAACCCTGTGAAAGCGCAAGTTTGAAATGGGAGTAAAGCACAACTAACATCGGAAGGTCGTAGGATGGGAACATCATCGCCGATTATGACTAAAACTGGTTGATAATGTCCTTCCAATGATTGCTCAGTTTGTACCAATCTTCTCAGTTGAAATTGTGTCTGTGTCTATATATATGGATAGCTTCATGAACGAATCTTTGTTGATAGCCAGTGTGCTTGCAAAGTACCTTCGTCTTAGAGAAATCAATTTCGTGTGAGCCCACCGCATTAAAACAATGATCAGCCACAGCAGACGTATTGGTCCTACCGTGTTTCAGATCTGCCTAATGTTCACGAACACGGTCCGAGACATGTTGCTTAGTTTCCCCAATGTAACTACTGCCGCAGACACAGCTTAGTTTCTAGACGCCGGGGTATTGCATGTCAGAGATCACATCTTTCACAAATGGGATCAGATAATGAATTTTATTAACTGTGCTAAATCGAACCTGGATCTTGTGTTTCCTCATGATTTGGGAAATATTTTAGTGACCCCTGCTATATATGGCAAGGTGATGGTTTTGATTAGGTCTTCAGATGGTTCTTTCCCAACGGTTGGGGTGATAGCTTTACGGATTGTGTAGTCTGAAGATCCATTCATCTTGAGAGCTTGGTGTACGTGTTCCAGTTCACTGGCTAGGTGATGACGGTCGGAAATACATCGAGCTCTATGGTGTAGAGTTTTTATGAGGGAATTCTTCTGGAATATGGTCATATTACCCGCACGATGTGGCAAAGGCCATCATCCAGCTGTGGAATTGCCAAAAAGGTTCTACGTATACAGTAGACTGTTTCCCAACAGGATAGTTTGCAGACATGCACAATTGGAGGTTGAGCATTACATGACAACCAATATGACAGACAGGTTGTAACGCGCATCACGGACAGAGTCCAAAACGACTATTGAGTAAGATACGACAATATTTTGATTTAAAGCTTTCGTGACTGCAATGATTCATCTTCTTTGGTTCTTTCGGTAAAGTCACGTAGAATGAGAATAAAATAATAAATTGATAAAATAAAATAACACAATAATATTCTCACGACGTTTCGGCCACAACACAAGCGGCCTTCATCAGGTGAAGGGACGAGACTGTCTGGTAGGACAGCGCTGGAGTGAGACAGTCTCGTCCCTTCACCTGATGAAGGCCGCTTGTGTTGTGGCCGAAACGTCGTGAGAATATTATTGTGTTATTTTATTTTATCAATTTATTATTTTATTCTCATTCTACGTGACTTTACCGAAAGAACCAAAGAATACGACAATATCTCATAACATTTTGATTTAAAGCTTTCGTGACTTGCAGGGATTCATATTCTTGGTTCTTTCGGTAAAGTCACGTAGAAGGTAAACAATAAAATAATAAAAATATAAAACATTAAAATTCTCACGACGTTTCGACTGCAACGCAAGCAATCATCATCAGGTGTGAAAACCACAGCCTGTGGTTTTCACACCTGTGGTTTTCACACCTGATGATGATTGCTTGCGTTGCAGTCGAAACGTCGTGAGAATTTTAATGTTTAATATTTTTATTATTTTATTGTTTCCCTTCTACGTGACTTTACTGAAAGAACCAAGAATATATCTCATAACATGTACACGTGCAGCCCTTTCTCTCATCCACTGCTGGATGAGCACCTCCCCACTAAATGACATTTGGAAAGAAATGCATAATGAAAAAAAATCCCACATTGAAACACCTGCCCTCCCATGGCATATATGAGCATAGCATCTTGTGGCCCTTTAACATTTTGAGGAAATGGTGGCAACAGCAATTGCAGTTGTATGGCGATTTTATTTTAAACATTTTATCATCAGCACAGTGTACCCAACGTATCACACTGTACAGTCCAATTATGTGAAAGTTTCATTATTCCTCGCGATCATCAGCTCTGCAAAGCCTTGCTATCCTAAAACGGCAGCTGTATGCTAGTTAAAACCCCAATAATGTATAGTGCAGCGTAGCTCTATGTTTGAGTATTGGGGCCAGAACAGAGAAAACGCTCTTAAGATTGATCTAAATCTTGCAGCTTACGATTGTGTTACGCTCATTCATTTCGTAACACATTCTGTACTCTGGCCCCACACAGACATTGTTTTTACTGTAAAGAAAAGGGGCCTTGGGTAGGGATGATGGCTGATGGACGGGACAGGAAATAGAATCGCAGCTATTGCATGTTTCACCTTTATTGGAGATCATCGGTGCAGCATAGCCATGCACCATCCCACAATTTAATGGAATATAATGCCTCTTCCCAGCAGTGACTGTGTGCACATACGAGGCGTCAAGCATCAAGTAAATGCTTACGAAACGAGGAAAATTGTTTCAAATGTAGGCTTTTTGGAGTGATTTGTTAGTCAGTCATTGCCATGCAGTGGAAGGCTTCGCAGCTCGGGCCCACGGGGAGGGGCGGGGTCCAGTGAAACCTCAACCCTCCCCACCACCCACACGCCACCCCACGCCCAGTCCCTACTACGCATGCGCCACATCTACCCCCCCCCCACCTGCCGTCGTCGCCCGTGGCAACCAACGATCTCCCGCGCGGTTGGCCAACGCGCCCCCGTACGTCAAAACAAACGGCGCTCCGATTGGCCGATCGGAATTCTCGCAGGCCGGAACGGGCGAGAGGGATGGAGGAGTGGGGGGGTGCGTGGGCGGTAAGGAAAGTGGGGGGGGGGGAGTGGTGGGGTGGGGACCTGTGTGGGGGGGTAGGGCGGGGCTAGAGGGGGGTGGGCGGGGCTAGAGGGGGGTGGGGCGGGACTAGAGGGGAGTGGGGCGGGGCTAGAGGGGAGTGGGGCGGGGCTAGAGGGGGATGGGGCGGGGTTAGAGGGGGTGGGGGCGGGGCTAGAGGGGGTGGGGGCGGGGATAGTGGCGCGGGGGGCGGGCCTAGTGGTGCGAGGGGCGGGGCGAGGGGGAGGGCAGGGTGTCCCGGCGTCGCCATCTTGAGGGAGAGCCGAGCTCTCTTCGCGTCTCGCTGCTGTCGCCGCCGTCACCACCACCGCCTCCTCACCCTTAGCTCGCCCGCGCTCTCCCACCTCTCTCTCCGTTGTCTCGTCCTACTCGCATCCGAAAGCCAACGCGATGGAGGAGAGGGAAGACCAGGTCTATCAAGCCAAGCTGGCCGAGCAAGCGGAGCGCTATGATGGTGAGGAGGCGGCGGCGGCGGAGGAGAGGAGGGGGGGGGGGAGACGCCTCGATGTTGCGTTAGCGGGCGAGGAAGCCAAACGTTAACGCGATTTACACGCTATAAACGCGGGATACAATGTCGTGCTTGTTTCGGCGGCTTCGTTTGCCACGTTTTTTAACAAGTATTTTGGCGTGAAGGGGGTTTTTGGAAAGTGTTTTAATTGAGAATAGCGCGCGAGTGATTTGCATTCTCGCTCGTTCACTCGCCTCTTCAAAATGGCCGCCCTAGAGGGAGCGCCCGCGGGCGTTTTTTTCCCTTCACATTTTTCGCGATTTTATTTAAAATGAATGCTCATCTTCCCGAATGAATTAACTTTCGTGATACGAGTTATTAACTTGTTTAACCATTGTATTTTTTCCGCTCGAATGTACTTTTTAACTGATTTAATTTCCCCCAGCATGACCTTTCCCCCCCCCACAAGACATGTGCTATGGCTCTGCTGAATTAGAACGCTGAAGTAAATGTTAGAGATGCTGCAGCTACACATTTAACGTAATGTTTTCATCGTTGGTGATAATTGCTAAACAAATTGCAGCCTCGTAAATTGTTCTAGGCGTAAATGTATATGTATTTTTTTAAAATAATTGATGGTGGCTCTCGATAACCTCCGGGATAGTCCATTGTATGTGTCATTTGTCGTTATAATTGACTGCAACGTGGTAATTGAGTCCCGTTAAATGCATTAATTGTCACGGAAATGTGTGAAGGTGCGGCAAAGGCGTTGCCGGGCCTTTATCGCATTACAGCCCACGAAGGTGGCCCCGTCGTTTCTGCGCCTATTTTAGCATCGCTCACCTACCTACATCCTACAATTACATCTTTAAATAAATCAGCTTTCGGTCATTCGTCGTCTTATCGATGTAATAGATTCGCGCTGTTCGAATTTCAGGTCTGAATGGACCAAGGCGTTGACCCTTGCGTTGAAATTAAGAATATAACCGATTAATCAATGAAACAATGGCTTGTTAGGGCCATATTTTCCTGCAAGAAAGCATCTATCGTTGGCTTTCAGGTTAACCTAATGAAACGATCGATAGACGGGACAGACAAAACCCACCGTACAAACGGTACACATGAGACTGGGACAGTATAGGCGACAAAGGCGGTAATGCAGTACGTACTGTATAGGTAGTCGAAACGAGATGAGCTGTTGTGCAGATAGTACGCACGACTGTATAGAATCGTTAATATCCGACGGAAGTGCAAACCAGGCGACAATCATTGCTTTTTAAATTGTGATGTCCCCTGCCCACTTTTTGTCAGTCCACTGCTGGATGAGGGCCACCCCAAGGCGTGTGGGTATTGGGGCAGTTATTTAACCATACTTTACCACTGGTGACTTTCGAGTTGGCAAAAAAAGCCTAACTCGATTCCTACCTGGTGGGCTGCAGCCCACAACGTAGGAATCTTCCGTGCCCTATTGTGAAATGCCTTCAGCTTGCCGACATGCGAGCGCCACCGCCCCAGAACGAGTCATCTCTGCAAGAAGTGGTGGTGGTGGGGGGGGGTGTTGAGTCGCTCATTTTTATTTGCTCTGAGTGACCCGAGAGGGACGAGTGGTATGGGTGTGGAAGTCCCACAAGCCACCGACGTGATGAGGTGTCCACCGGGAATGGTTGACTCCCATCACGACCCTTCGCCGGCTGTCACGAGCCCTCTTTCCTCACGTGAAATGAAAAAAAAATTGCATTGGGTTACATATACACTGCGGTGAGAATGACTGCCGCGTTAAAAAATACTTGAGCGGGAAATCTCTTCGACCCCCCCCCCATATACTACCTAACCTCAACCCTAACCCCCACAACCCCAAAGTGCCCGTACATGGTTTTGCCGCGCCCTTTTTGCTGCGCCCCGCGAGACGCGAAACCCCATTTGCGATTGGCGGAAGAAGTGTTCTTCACGACGGCGCTAGCAGTCGCTCGCAATCCCTCCCCATCGAGACGGAAGTAGGATTCCGTCGATAACGCCCTCAAGGTGCGGCCGCAATGGCAGCCGCGTTCGTTAATTTAGTGCCATATGAAAAGGTCAGGGTTACTTGGTGGGCAGCAGAGGGCAGTGCAGCAAATCCATTGTACTGTTGTTGTCACGTCCATGCTTTCCGCTTTTTACCCAGCACGCCGAGCGGCGTTGTGACTGGTGGTCAAATAGCCCCCACAGATCTTGATAGACATGAGACCCAAGTACACTATGGGCATGCCCTCATCAAGTAGGTGATTGGCAAAGTGGGCGCGGGGGGGCTGCACATTAAAAGGTTAGGTGAATATGCAGTTAAGCGTGTTACGTTATCCATGGGGAACATCGGCCCAAATTGCACCACGGATGTCCCGTACCGTGCCCTCCCCCCCCCCCGCCACCTCGATTACACAATTGAATTGAATCGACAGCTGGTTTATGCAGCCACCAGAGAGCTTTGTTAAAAAAAGGAGCTCACTGCAGATAAATTAAGTTGGTGGGTAAGCCCTTCTAAATCTTCTGAATAAACATGACATTAGTTTTGAAGCAATTCCTACATTGTTATGAAAAATAGATAAGTGGACGACAGTGTCTCCTTAATATATATTTCTCCACAAAAAACACGACATTTGCATAACATAAAGTCAAAAGTATTGACTCAGTACAAGCAAACTCTGGACTGGTTTTGACAGCGTCTCCTAAGCTGAATCGATGCTGGTGAATTTGCCAGTTTTTGGCAAGGGCGCTGTATAAGATATGGGCCCTAGTTACACAAAACATAATAGGCAACTCAAAATCCGAGTGTCGTGGAGAATATAAGTACTGTAACGTTCTTGTATTCACACGTTTATATTTTCTTTACATTATACACAATGGCACTAATGCTTAATTTTAGGTAATTTGTTAGGTTGGAGGTTAAAATTTTAAAGTTGCACAATTCCGTGTTGAATTTTTAGTGCAGAAAGGAATAATGTACTCGTATTATTTGTGGCTGTAAGTGTTAACAGTGCTGCATAGGCCCCACACGTCTCTTGCTGCATAATTTGCAGTCTTCTCACACAAAGCAATGTCCCCAAGCTCGTGTTTGTTCTCGATTGTTAACGTGGTATTCTTCAAAGATGACTCATGACAATTTGTTAACGACCCTATTCACCAATTATCGTCTTTATAAAACTAACTACAGTGTTGTAATTGATGTACCATTAGCCCTGTGGGTTTTTTCTTCACTAACACTACGAGAGTTATAGCTTAACTCCAGTGCCGAACCAGTTTTTAAAAGACGGTACAGTTTTTCTTCATAAAGGCCATTTGAATGAAAGTCGTGTAATCTTATCTTAAAATCAAGTTTATGGCATTCTCCAGAGCTCATTTTACGTATCTTGCTCTGTGTGTATTTTCATCTCAACAAACTTGAGTTAAATTAAAAGTAATGTTTATAGGTCACAGGGCTCAATGGAGCATATACTATATTCAAATTGTGGCCAGCATTTCCTTAAAGAGGCTAGCACTTTCTCAGAGCTGAATGGGAGCTGATGTCATGTCTAGGGAGGGGTCTTATGGCTGTGTAAGGATGGCTTTCATTCCTGGGCCATACTTGTAATCCAGGGAGTGGCTGTTTGCAGTGTGCTGGCGTAGCTGATTAGTCGTGTAGCGTTACACTCATATGCAGAGGCATGTAAAAAATAGCTTTTTCCCCATTTGTTCTCAATTGCAAATATTGTTTGGCATAATGCAGGTAGCCTTGTGTTGTTATTGTAATGCAATGTTAGACTTTAACGACTACCTGAGGATTTGGTAATCTTGGTTAAGGTGTCGTGGGCAAGCTAAGCTGTCGGTGGTTTTTGTAAGACATTGGCAATACGTTTCTGCATAACCCTGGGGTTCATGCATGCCATGGTGTGTGAATTGTTCCGTTTAATAAATTGGCATCGCTTGCTTCCTGCGTAATTGGGCCGGGCAGGCTTTACCTCACGATTGATTTACTAATAATGCTCATCATAATTTGAGGCAGTAAATGCAAAAATACTGGTGTGATTTGTTTGGCCCTGTTTTCGTAAAAAATATATTTGCAGCATTGTGGACCAGTTGGGCGAATAATGCTTGAACCGATATTATTTTTTTTTTGTCTCCGCACGGCTGCAGCACGGCGTTGCAGGGATGCATAATTTATGCCGTAGAAACATCTGATGGTTAGATCCCATTGATTTTCATCTGGTCCCCAACAATGGTCTATCCAATCCATAAGTGTTTTGTAGAGCGCTGTAATTGTGGCCTTTGCAGTGTATTAATGCATTCGCTTGGCGTAATATATTTTTGGATCATTTTGTTAACAAAGAGCATAATCGCCGCACCATTCATTATTGTGACTTAAGTATATAATCGTACTAAAAACGACTGCTTTCAAAGAGTTAATGAGCATACTGGCAAGAATAACTTTGCATGTTCATGATGATTTAAATGTCTGTGTTAAGGGTGCTTACTGGGCAGAGGATGTTTCTGTTTAACTCGCTTCTTTGCCCATCCTAGGATGGAAGCTGTAATATTTATGAAAACATTGAGCAGAGTATAATTGTATTTTGTGTAAATTTAATGGCGGTGAATCTTGCACGTAAGTATGTCATCAAACACTTCACTGCATTTCACTGTAGCACTGTATTAATGGCAGTGATGCTTGCACAGAACTGTCATAAAACACCTCGCTTCATGTCACTGTAGCACTGTATATAACTGACCTTCAATTTGTTAAAATTCACTGCTCTGATACTTTATCACATTCTGCTTTCAGTCGCTGGGGTTGAAATAAATTGGAAATCGATACAATATCTGGAAAAGCACCGAGAAATGTCTATTTTACCATAATGTAGTTGCATAAATTACTTACCTTTTGTCTCAAGTGCTGAAGAAATAAAGACACCAAATCCACTTTGTTGCTGCATAGAATTATTTATTAGATTCACTTTCAATAAAGAAACGCCAAACTTAAAGCGAATTCGTGAAAAAAAATATTTCCGCTCGACCTTTTGCACGAGTAAAAATCCACCCGCTCATGAATATTAATGCATGGGGGGGGGCATGTGGAGTGACGTCACGCGCGTTACACAGGCATTCTTGGCTAATAGTGGTAATGAGTTATTTTCTTGTTAGGTGGATATCCATTTTTTTTCCCAGCCAGGAGATAGTCGAGTTTACTTCATCAATGTTCACGTGCTTTCATTGCCAGGTCAAGTCATTTATAAGGCAAATTTACTCGGTAGGGCAAGTGCTTGTGAAAATGTATTGAAACATTTTAGTAAGGTAATTTACGTGAAGCAGTTCAGTGTCATAGGATGTGGCCCATCTTGTTTCCTGTTGAACACTGATCGGCACGTAATGGGTGCCAGGCTTCCGTCAAGCCCCAGTCCAAGTCAACCTTAGCCGTGGCCCACACCACGCCCCGGGCACTGAGCGACGGATTAGAATTCTGCAGGAATCGTGTGCTCCAGGCTGTCTCGCTCCAAAGCTTAGCGTAGCCTTTTTTTATTATCTCGTCAGGTCTAATGATCACATTTGATGGTAGGTCGATTGTAAAAATTCGAGAATCAATGCCTGCCCTCCATGGGATTATTGTTTTACACGTCTGGAAAGGGGGCTGTAAACGTAAGACACTTGAAGTATCTGATTAAAATTATAATTTGCAAAGTCTGCTCTGTAATAGCAGCTTTGTGGAATCGGACCCATGTGATTGGACACATACATTGAACATTTCTCATTTTTGAAAGCATAAAATTGCTTACCTAGCAACATTCGTGATGTGCAGGCAATGAATCCTAATTACTGATTCGTGCCCTTCAGCTGCAGTGGGGCCTGTTTACGTCCTTTGAAAGAGGGGAAACGATTGCCTAATAAAGCTAGCTATCGATTCTACCCCCAGATACAAAGGCTGCAGCCACACTCGCCTATTGCATTCCGTGGGACTCATTCGATCAGTGGGCCGCAACAGTCAAAATTATGCAAGCCGCACAAATCAATTATTCAGCAAGGCAACTAGGCCTGCCGCTCGGCAGTTTGATTGCGCGAGGGTTGCATGACGCTGCTCGGTAGCGAGCGGTGTTGTTGTCTTTCCTTTGCTCTAATGGAGGCATCCTGAATCTGTGCATAGCGCCCCCTCCTTCCCATCCAGGTCTCCTCGATCTGGCGAGCTGCCAAACTGTCGGCTCTTGCCAACAGTTTAATATTGCAGTGGGGTCCTAACGGCTTCCTTGCGAAGCCACCTGCAGTTTCTTTCGAAGGAGCCATTTTCTATTTCAATTCTGCACGGCGCGTTGAAAGGTTTGCCGATAGTTTGCGCACTGGTTTTTGCCCCCTTCACCTTTAACTGCGGGCAATTTTTTTTAAAAATATAATTTGGCAAAACCGTCAGAAGTCTAGTTTACTTGACGTGCATACAGATCAGGCTCATCCGTATGTAAATGGCTTGCTAAGCGACCCCCCCCCCCTCCTCCTCCTCCTACGCCCTTACCACAGTCTGACGTGTGTATAATGGTCACTTTTTTTCCAAGCTTTAGCCGTTCTGCGCGTGACAAGGCAACACAGATTAATTCTCGCGTGTGGGCAGCTGTGCTTTGAGATAACTGTTACTGTAGTATTATTTTACCGGAGTCCATTTTCAAAATTTAATGGCTAAAATGTTGATCGTGATTTTAGTATTTGTGACAACCCACAATTTGTAGTGTTTAAAAACACATTTTCCGGCTACTATGTGTTTCTGGAAGAAAATGAAAGTGTAAGGCATTGGCTGCAGCAATGGTTAATTTCAGCCGCGCAGATTCTCAATGCGGTGCGCATGCGGCAGAAATGACCTTGTGGCATTTCAATGCTTGGCCTAAAAATGTGTAGCTTTTTTTAAAAGTCCTTATGACGTAACTGTCGCCTGTTGGTCAAGTACCACTTTGTGGGAAAGTCGGCAATGATTGTCCTCTGGAGAGACTCACCTCCTGCCTCGAATGTAGAATTTCCATCACGAGCGCCATTGAGCAAGAGATGAGCACCGCTTCAATGCTCATTGAGCAAGATATCGCGTTAAGTTGGTTGGTTTACCAACGCTATTTTTAAGAATGAATGAGACGAGACATGCAAACTGGCTTAAAGGCAGGTGGTGCTCATTTTGAAAATGCAAATTATGATTGTGACCAGAACTCCATGCCATATAGCATTTGTGCCAACTCAAGTCGCCAGGGCTTGTTCGTTGAGCAAGCTTGGCTTGAGAGTGATGTCAACCTTAAGGAATTCAATTCATATGTGTTGGGGGTGGGGTAGAATTGTGCACAGGCACAGGGTGAGTGTGATTTTTATTGGTGCTTCACGAGAAGAGAACTGCGTCTGTGGATTTTATTGCTTTTTCTCAATGTGTATGTCTGTTTTAAGCGTTGATATAGAACATGATGGCAAGGGGTAATTAAAACTAGAAAAATAGTCGAATTGTGAAGTAATTCGTGCACTATCTTAACGTGAAATTATGATCTGGACTTGATACATTGTAATTGATCTTATCTGTTATTTACTGTGGTCATTCTCCACTTGCGGTCTTTTACCAGGAGAGGACTGCGCATTTTTAAATGTCTCATGCAGTGCTCTCAGCCAATTGCGCACGAGCCGTATATGGAGCAGAGCTCCCTTTGTTTGGCTCTTTCATTTCTCTCTACGAATAGTGGGAGCACATGACTCGTGCTCACCTCTGCAGTGTAACAAAGCTTCCCAGTGATGACTTAGATATGTATTCCTCACCTTTAGGACATTGATAGAGTCTGTGGTTTGCCTACGGTGATACTTGTTATCGTTTGCCTTCAAAGAAATGGAAGGAGGCCATCTGAAAAAGGGCATCATAGCTCACCAGATTCCCCTGATCTAAATAAAGATTCTGATTCGTATTGTTGTGTTTTGAACTATCGGCAGCAAGTGCATTCTAAGTTGTATTTTCGGAAAATAAACGGCAGAAAACTGTCACCTTATAGCTTCCTTACCCTGGTTCTTTCGGTAAAGTCACAAATTTGTTTTTGTTTTATTTCTACCTACGTGACTTCACCGAAAGAGCCGAAGAGTGTGGATTCCTGTAGTCACGAAAGATTCAAATCAAGATTGTAGTTTCCTTTAGATAATTTTATAATTGGTGACGACTGAAGGACTCGTCATTGTCAGCAAGTGAGTTGGCTTTTAATTGACAAACGGCACTGAAACCGTGTTGTGCTCCTCATCTTTTTTTTGCTCTGTTCAGAAATGGTGGAGGTGATGAAGAAGGTGGCCGGGCTCAACACGGAGCTATCGGTGGAGGAGCGAAACCTGCTGTCGGTTGCCTACAAGAACGTGATCGGGGCACGGCGCGCATCCTGGCGCATCATCTCCTCCATCGAGCAGAAGGAGGAGAGCAAGGGCAGCGAGGGAAAACTCAAGATCATCCGCGAGTACAGGCAGACTGTGAGTGGCACGCGCGCGCACATACGTCTGCCTGTGGTTTTTATTCACGTGCACAGGACGAGGCTGCCGATCACGTGTCCGCCGTTTTAGAACGTGACCCACATTGCTCTCAAAAGAGCTTTTGGTGCTTTTAAAAGCTTTGGAATTATATGGTACATCGTGTTGCCTGCATTGCATAGGTTAGTGAGGTGCTATTGTGGTGTCCTCGTTCCCAGGAACTGCTTTGGATCCTTTAGCCGATTATTGTTTTTGTATTAGACCTATAACAAAATGTTATAGGTAGAAATTGTATGTTTGACTCTGGGGCTTTCCCCCT
The DNA here is from genome assembly GCF_048934315.1 of Petromyzon marinus. Lineage (NCBI taxonomy): Eukaryota > Metazoa > Chordata > Hyperoartia > Petromyzontiformes > Petromyzontidae > Petromyzon > Petromyzon marinus. Next base: position 8,392,145 of record NC_133704.1, read on the forward strand.
TCAAGGACTTGACATGCAAAGCTCATTATAGATCTTTCAATTTTAATAGTAAAGTGTATTTTAGTACAGCGTATGATGTTGCACAAAAATGGTGGCCAATTCGTTTATTTCTGTGTGTGTTGCTGAAGGGCTTTCTCTGAATTTGTGGTGCCTCTTTATCCCAGGTGGAGAAGGAGCTGAAAGATATCTGCATGGACATTCTGGAGGTGCTCGACAAGCACCTGATTCCCGCCGCCATGACGGGCGAATCTAAGGTCTTCTACTACAAAATGTAAGGGCATCACTTGTTATACACCGTGCCTTTGTAGCAATACAATTAACCTAGATTGCGTTTGTGCAATAAATGACCCACAGCTCTGATTAATACATCGGTGAAAAGGGCGTTTCATTAGCAGACATATTTATTTAAACAGATATATGGTGAGATTGCTGATACTTTCAGTCGGTTTGGTTGTTTTTTTCACATAGGCGTGTAAACGCAGCTGCCACCAAACAACCAATTTGGGACGGTATACGGGATCTTTCACCCATTTGAAAGGTGGAGGTCTGGTGAACTTTCGTTGACTGGGAAAAATTAATGGACCGTATAACCGTAAAAATATAAGAAAGTACCGTTTTTAGCCTTCAATAATTGAAACAAAATTTGATGGAAAACATTGGTCCAGTGACAGAACATTGCCTTTATTATTTTACAATCCGCCATCGCGACGACGGTTTCAAAATAAATTACGCGCTAAACATAAGTGTCATGGGTGACGCGATGCTACTGCAGGAAGGGCGACTATCACCGGTACCTGGCAGAGTTCGCCACCGGCAATGACCGGAAGGAGGCAGCGGAGAACAGCCTGGTGGCGTACAAGGCAGCGAGTGACATCGCTACCACCGAGCTGCCACCCACGCACCCCATCCGCCTCGGCCTCGCGCTCAACTTCTCCGTCTTCTACTACGAGATCCTCAACTCGCCCGACCGCGCTTGCAAGTGAGTGCATGGTGGGGGGGGGGGACGTGTCTGCCACATACACACACACGCTGTCACCGTACCTGTGAAGTTCCCTTTGTGTGTGGTAGGGTGCTTCAACTGTATTTTGCCGTTGGGCCACGCAATGAAACTAGTTTGTTGCTGGCGCACCACGTCACGTCACATCTCGCCCATCAGTCGCAGGACGTCGCAGCGTCGGGCATGTGCCCGTTAATCTGTGCCTCTCTCCTAGTGTCTTAAGTATTGTTTATTTCTTTCACGTCACAAATCATTATCTCCGTCCCTCAGAGCCATATCTCTCAAGAGGACTACTTAAGATGCTTGATGGCCTATGGGGCCACCAGTTGAATAACCCTTTCCTCGTGGAATGATTGTTGTACATTGGTTGCTTCTATGCTTTTTGTACCAAATGGGGAACAACACATTTTTCATTGGCCGCTGCAGTAACACGTTTAGGGCTTTGGCTTTTGTGATTTTTTTTTGTTATTGGCATGGTGACAAGTGCGCACCTGTGTGCAATGTCTACCAATCAAATACTTTGGAACCTTGGGGTTTTTTCTTGTTTGGCAAATGCAGACATGCACTGTCTGCATCACTCTTCATGAGATGCGCAGACGTAAAAAAAAAACAATACTAGGCTCTAGTTACAGTGTAAGGTTTGTCCAGAATTGGCTTGAATTAACCTTAGACGTTGTGTGGGGTGACGCAAATGAAGATACCATACTGGGATCCCCATGGTGCACTCTGTGTGTGTGTATATGCACATGTGACAGCACTACAATTTTAAGGACTGTTGTCTCCTGGGATTAGCTGATAAATCTTGTGTTGAATAAACGTGTAACCCAGCATATCAAATCTCAGCTTGTAGATGTGTACCCAGGATGTCTCCTCAGCTGTCTGATATTAATTTTAAGCTTTAATCAGAAAATTACATCAATCCTCTTCTCCTGCTCTGATGTCGCTGCAATGACATAAAAATAATGAGTGACGACACTGCCATCACTCGGGTGTTATCATCAAATGCGTGGCCTTAGCTATGAAAGACTTCATTCTTGCTAACAAAGCCATAGACTTGTGTAGTATAGGTGCACGTATACCTTAGAGCGATTTTATTTATGTATTTTGTATTCTATCTTGCATGCTTTTTTGTGCTGGGAGCAGCTGGAATTTGTATTTAAAGCATTCTTTTTAGAAAATGACCAGTCGTCGATTGCATTTATCCAGAAAGAGAAATTTAAAAAAATCTGATTTCACACTTCTCTCCACCTTAGATATTCCGTCTGCAATAAAAAGTGGAATTTCACTTTTGACAAAAATTGGTTTGGTCTGTGAGGACGAAGCTAGAAACATGCCTGCTCTTGCCCTCGTGTGTTAGGAGCTGGAGAGGAAACCACATTAGTAACTGCGGGGGCCCCCGTTGCTGCAACGCAATAAGATTAGAAAGGGGATTGCAGTAGGTACGGCTGTGCACACTTGATGAGTGATGACTTTAAAAATAAGCTCCTTATTGCCGTTTGAAAACAAACACCCGAGCCTCGCTGGACTCAACCGAAACATTGCGCACTCGCCGAGGAGGAGTGGGTGAGGCGTCGCGTTTCCCGCTCGGGTAATAATGCCGTGGGGTGGGGGGGGGTGGCGGTGATGTCGGCGCTTGCTTGCCGTTGATTTTTTTTGTCGTTGCCGGTGTCGCCCGCACCACCATGCTGCAGGTTGGCCAAGACTGCGTTTGACGACGCCATCGCGGAGCTGGACACGCTGAGCGAAGACTCGTACAAGGACTCGACGCTCATCATGCAGCTGCTGAGGGACAACCTGACGCTGTGGACGTCCGACATGCAAGGCGACGGTGAGTTGTCGGTTGCGCGCTTCGTGGCCACTTCCGGCCGCACCCGCCTACAGCTGCCAACGTAACGCCCTGCGGTACTACAAGCCGTTTGTGTAGAAACGCACATCCCTCGCGTGTTTACGTACTTTATGGTTGAAGTGTTTATAATGTTTGCTCGTTGTGCACAGCAGATTTCTGTTGGATGCACTAAACGATTGTTGTTCATGCCGCTGTGCAGGTTTTTGCGGTCGTGCTGTTTTAGTTGTGATGCGTTTTCGGGTTATTGCATGCTGTTCAGAATGATGCCTGACGTATCCGCTCCACATGCTGGGAGCTTTGGTGACGAAGCCCCTCCTCCCCCCACCCCCCCCAGCACGTGGAACGAAGTGTCGAATATCATGCTGAACAGCTCGTGGTTAGAACCAGACAACATCCGAGAGCCGTTGTCACATTTCTCACCAGAGGCTGTATTTTGTGGCACCGTTGGTTACGTTCTCCGCCATTGGGTGCTTATTTGGCAGGCTGAAACGTTCCTTCACGTCTCCTGTCTTCCGAGTGTGTCTCATCAGTGTGTGCTGTCTTGTTGTCAGAATTCTGAAGGAACCATCATGCCCATCTGGCTTCTGTTGTAAGAGCTCCTAGTCTCTCCTTGCTGCCTCTTACCGTCAACCGTGTGTCCTCACCCTGTTGTGCTGCCGTGCTCATGTAACCTGGATGCCCGTTTGAAGCCGTCTTGCCCTCACTTTGAAGCTGCATCTCTTTGAAGGGATTCTGTTTTTGCAACCCCCCCCCCAAATCACAAAACTAAGATGTTGAGCTGTTGACATTTAATAACAAGCACAGGAAACCGTGAGCACAGTGTAGTTTTAGCCAGAGTAAATACACTCAATGAACGATTAAAGAAAAAAACGCATGCGGTATCGATGGTTGAAATGCACGCTAACACTTTTGACCCCAAAGGAGCCTATTTCGCGGCGTTACGTTTCTTCGTTTGGAGAATTTGCTGTGCCGCTGCTGCTGTTTGTGTGGACCGCTCGCAAGGCCATGGTGGGAGAAGACTGCTAATGCATCATGCGATGTGGCTCGTTGGGGGCGTGTAACAAAGGCTCCCCCCCCCTCCACTCCCCTCCCCCTTCCCCGGGAGGGCTGAATTGATGGGGCTGTCGTAACGGTTGCCCTTAATTTTTTTTTGTTGCATGTGTTCTTTTCAGCTGAGGCCGAGACCGTAGAGAGCAAGGAACCAGTGCAAGATGCCGAAGACGAGAAGAACTAGGCCTTGCACCACCCAAACAAAACTCCCGCCCGCCATCCCAAACCCCCACTGCCGGGCCACCCTCCCACCCCAATCCCCCAGCCTCCCCTTCGGCCGCTCTCCTTGCACCCCGACCCCCACCCCCCAAGCCCCCTGTGCCCTGCCCCCCACACCCCAGCCAGGCAGCCGGTCAGAAAATTTCATTCACCAGATAAAAGGGGGGAGCAGTTTCAGTCAACCCCAGATTAGATTACATAACTACATTAAATAAATGATAATAGAGACCTTTTAAAACAAAAAAACTTTGCTTTTTTTGTCCTGCGTTTAAGCTGTGGGTGGCTTTCTTTAGGTGGCTCTTTCGTGTTGCGTCTGCATGCTTTAGGTGATGTGAGGTGGAAATAACAAGTTTGGCAGTGCCCGCTTACAGTAACACCAGTAAAATTATTTTTTCGGTTTATTTTTTAAAAATTATCAGCCCGTTGACGTTCACATGCTTCCCCCGTGTCCCCCCCCCCCCCCCCCGTTCACCATTGCACTAAAAATAGCTTTGGGATTTTGGGGTTTCCTTATTCGTCAAACGCATTTCCATTGTCCACGCTGCTTTGATAATGAGCATTTAAAGCTTAGAATGGAATTACAGTAATTTGGAAAAGTGGAAAACTACTGCAGTTTATAGATTGTTCTTTTGCCGCTAGCCTTTGCAGTTTATTAAAGCAAGTCCATCGGCCGCGGGGAAACGTGCGTGTGCATAGCACACCGCATCCTGCCCCTCGTGGGCAGAAACCGGATTCGGGAGAAATGGACTGCAGTGGTTGGGTGCTGTTTGAAAAGGAAATCCTAACAATCCATCGGGTACCGGCGCACTGTGCTCCGAGCATTTAGCATTTGATCAGCGCATCGCACTGCGTACTTTATTGGGCGCTATTGGCCTCTTGCTGACTGACCATAGTTCTTGCTTCTTCAGATCAAAACCAACACCGTGGGCCCCGACCAGTTTGTCACGTTGATGTGTGTTGTGCACAGGGTGTTATTGGCTAAAAATGTGAAAGTGAACAAATTAATGAAGTTTTAACGTCTTGATTTTTACATGCCACTGGGAATTAGGTCTTGTTATTTTGACGATTGTGGGTGCCCAGTAAGAAATGTGTGGATGCGCCGACGGAATTTGACAGCCCTGTTTATTTTCTCCACCTGAAAAAAAAGATCCTAAAAGCAGAGTGGGGAGGAAGCAGAATCTGACTGCATTGAGGTTCCAGCTGCTTTGGTTTAAAAAAAACATAACCAAGAAGACTTTTAAGGAACGTTTGGTTCATCCACATTTTGTTCTGTTGGACCTTCATTGTCCTGAATTGTGGGGCAATACGAGTTGACCCAAAGTCCAGTATTGACGTCCCAGGAAATCCTACTAGGGAAGACAACCACTCGCTCGCTCACTCGAATTTGGGGAAGTTAAATTGTCTTAACGCGTAGCTCTCCGGCTGCATCAAACGATATAAATTATAATTCAAAGAGGAGGGTGTTTACATGTGCAAATGTTTGACGTACAGCTCAACTGCTATTTTTGGCTCTTGCTATTCAGAACGCTTTCTTCACCGTTTGATTCCTGGATGTATTTGCGAAAACGAAAACTGTACTGGCTGCTGTCTTGGTTTGATGGGCAGAGGAGTTGGGTACAATGTCGTCTAGATCATACTTAACTGTGCTGCTACGGCGGACGAGTAACTTCTGTAGATCGTTATGAAAAAAAGTGTGATCTTAGGTGTTCTTGTATTTCAATCTAATTTTGTTTTTGTTAAAGAAATACTTGACTTCATTAAGAAAAAAATTAAAGGCTGCACACGCCCCCCCCCCCCCCCGTGCTTAATTGTTTGAGTGTACTAATTGCGGCTTTGTAAAACTTTTTTAATTAACAAGTTTAGGGTGTTTTTTTTGTTATTGGCTACAAATGGTGACCCCCGCCCCCCCGTGTTTGTGATTGAGTGCGTTGGCGTCCGGAGGAGGAGGAGCGGGTCCGATCGCAGTACACCCCGTGCGTAGCCACTGCACAGCGTCATGGTTAGCCATCACAAGCCGATCCGATGTCTGTTTACTGGTGATGGAATTTAAAAAAACAAAAAACTAAATAAACCCAACTTACGTGGAGTATCTCGTTGTCCGGGTGTTTCTTTTGCACGCTTGTCCACTCGTGCCGGCTGAGTTTGGTTTAACCGGTCATCTCAACGTTCAGAGACGTCCGTGTCATTCGGCATTACGTAATTTTCCCGCAGGATGATCGCGTACAGGGTGATCCGCAGCGATGGGCAGAGGGATTTGTTTTTAATTTCAAATATAAATGACTGCAGTCATGGCCGTGGGTGTATTTTCACAGGAGACTGATCAGCATTTACATGAATCGCTGGCATATTTAAGTATACTTAAAATGATCTCTTCCAATGTCATTTTATCTTACCTGTTAACATAATTTTAGAGCCGCATTGACCAAGTCTAGAATGCATCTGATCCTACCTTAAAAGCCAAGCCCGGGTTGAGCCTGGAAATTATGGGGGGGACTAAACAAGCCAGCAGTAGCAGATGTTGCAGCAGAAGCCATTCTATACCTACCTACCAACTCCCCCTTTGCCCACCTTCAACGTGCACCGACCAGCGTGGTGAAGTATGGTCAAACAAACCTCACTGCACGTGACGGGGGGGGGGGGGAGTCCCCCCTTATCCACCAGTGGATCGACGAACGGGCTGTCCATGTGCAACATGGTGTTGGCTTGTTGCGCCACCGTACAAACGTGTTTGCACATCGTGCTTTGAAGCGCTTGCCTGATGGTGGATTCCATGCGTGGTTGCGTTGGGTGGCCAGCAGGTGGCGCTCGTGAGCCGGTCCGGGCTCCGACGAGCGATGCTCGAGTAGAGCCGAGTTATCTTTTTTCCTCAATGTAAACAAAACTAAGGGGTTTTTATTTTACCAGGTGAGGCTCCCCCTGAGCTTAGCTTTTTTTTTTAAAGAATCGACCTGGCTTGCACAAATGATAGCTCAACGAAGTGGCTTATTGTGTGGACATTTATAGCATCCAAATACTCAACGCATGCTGACTGTAAATGTGGAGGGAAACATCCACGCGACCACGAAGAGAGAACGCGCACACTCCAATTATACAGGCGTCAGGGTCTGTAGCGAACCCACAACCTGTATACCAGGCGAGGCCGTTAACATCTCGCCACCGTGGTTACCTAATTCATGTAATCGAGTACAAATTATCAATGGAATTACTGGACGAATAACGCGAACGGGTTTGGGGAAAAAAAAAGTCATCGCTCTTCTCACATGTGCCGCCGGACAGGGGAGGGGGGTGTGGGGACGGTCAGCAGAGCGAATCTCCAGTGGAAGTGAATTCAAGTCTGGGGGGGGATGCCATCCGAGGAACATGCCTAGTCACCTATCGTACAGCGACGTGATTTCGGCACACGGAGCAGGCCACACTCGAAAGACCGACGTTCTTGTTGGAAAACATGGGACGCAAGGAGGAGGTGCTGCTGTACATGTGATTTGTTTACCTTTCCTATACTTGGGGCTCCTCTTGTGGTTTTTTGTATTGTAACGTTCTGACCTATCCCCTCCTGGACATGTGAAAAATAGCTTTATAGATTAGATCGGAATCCTCCAGTATAAATACATTCTGTGAGGGAGTGGCATCATTGAGTCTTGTGGGTGAGACTTGAACTCGAATCGAAACCTTCACTTCCGAGACACGTCGAGTCTCTTGATGCGCTTCTGCGGCCGTCTGGAACGCTCTTCCGATTTTATGAAACTATGGGATCTATGCACTTTTAAATTATACATTCAAAACCCATTTCTTTACAACTGCTTTGTGTTTGGCTTGTTGTGCTCTCGCAACTCCGAATAGCACGGTTGGCTATGTATGGTGTGAAAAAAGTTCAGTGTATATACACGGTAGTTTGTGACGGCATCGTCATCTGTCGCACTGGGTGTTGTCGCTTCTGAATAGAGGGCGGTGGGTACCACATTAGTAAGGCAGTATGTTTCGCTGGGAAAAATGTTTTTGGTGTTTGAGTAATCGGACACAGTAGTTAAGTTTTAGTTACTAATTGAGTTTTTTTTTACTTTTGAGAATTGGTGTCTCATGACAGATGATACCAATTGTAATTGAGTGCATTAATAACCGTGGATTATATAAATTACTCGTTTTAAGCATTCTAACGCAAAAAAAATCCAGTAACGTACTATATGAACTGCCCTAAAAGTATAATGGGTTTTGCATGTTACCCGTTTTTGTTAAATTTACTGGGCAGATTTCATACTGTCATTCCACATGGCAATGGCGAAAAATCAACAACACTTGTGCATGCTGTACTAATATGATGCTGTCAACAAGAATAAACCTCAATTCCGAACATCCCATGGCGGTTATTGCTGAACACCTGTCCCACGTCTATTCCAGGTTCCTCGATTTAATGAACAGTTTGTGTCAAACAAGCGTGGGACGTTGACACAGGGGATGGTCCAACGTCTCTCTCTCAAATTTATTCTTTCTCCGTGACTTTACAAAAAAGAGTAATTCCTGCAGTCGCGAAAGCTCCAAATCAAGTATGGTCCAACGTTCCATATTTTCTGAAAGCGCAAAATGGTTAATGAGGACCGAGGAGTGATAACGTAAGATGAAAATGCCGAGCAAAAAAATAACATACACACGCATAGCTGTGAAACCATGAGAAAAATAATATAAATTGGAGAATATTGCGAACAATGTGACCCAAGGTGGTATAAACAATAGGAGCATGACAGCAGTGAAAAAAAAAGATTGGTAATTGCAAATGTTAGCCCAGAGCAAGGCGGTATAATATCAATGATTGCTGTGTGGAGAAAGTCTTGTAAAACGACGGAGTGCTTTGAAAAAACTAAACTTCTGTAACAGAAAGCAACAGACCAAAAATGTGCCCCAAGGGTTTCAATCAAAAGAGCGTAGACACCCCACTTACCTGCTGTGACTTGTTCATTTCCTAACACCGATCCATGCTGTCGAGCCCACAAAGTCGACGCAATCTCACCGCTGCGTCGCGTTCAAGCGGAACGTGCTCAAGAAACCAAACTTTGTTGATGTCGTGAGCACGGACACCGACAAAGAATGCCCAAAACGAGAGAGCCGAACGAATAAAACGCGCGGAGAGACGGGCACGACGGGCATCGCAACCCAGAAACAACTCCAAGACGCGGATCAAGAGCCCCGGCACGCATGAAGACATCGCGCCAGGAGGGATGATGACCGACACAAAGCCGACGATCACAACGGCAACCACAGGATAACTTGCCTTTGGGGCAAGTGGGTTCTCAACCGGGGTGGGGTACGCAGACCCTCTGGGGGTACACGTGGCAATGTCTCAGGGGGGGGTGGGTGGGGGGGGTACGTAAGGGTAGGCCTCGGCAAGGTAAGGTAAAAGGTCAAAAGCAACGAGCCGACCTTTACCCTACCTTTTACCCTTACCCCATACAAATTACCCGATTACAGGGTAATTACTGGGGTACTACTACACATGAAAAAGGTTTGTAACAGGTAAATGCTAGGTAGAGCGCTTTATTCATATAGAATACGCCCGATGATTCAAATTTTAAATGGAGGCCACGGACTGCGACACGGAGCTTTTAGCGAGTGGTAAACAAGGTATTCATGGTAAACAAGGTATTTACCGGGAAATACTTCGCGCTACCTTTACCCTACCCTTTACCTTACCTCTCGGCATTGTGGGCACCTTTACCCTTTTACCCGGTAAAAAGGGTAAATTACCTTACCTTGCCGAGGCCTACGTAAGGGGATTTACAAATGTGTGAAATTACGCCATACACGATGAGTCACTGGTGAATAATCGTGTGCAAATATGCCAATATAAAATAACTATGATAAACTTTGAATCCGTAACGGTACCCTTGGATGGTGTAAAAGACCCCTCTAAAGACGTTGATCGTAAACAATGTTGATTTCCTAAGAGTAACCAGCCAGCGTGAACAACTTGCGTGACAGCAGGCAAGAGGGTCCTCCGTTGGATTTAGTTTCATCCGCTTGCGGTCACGAGCCAGTTAGGATACCTCACAAAAATGGACAATCGGTTAAAATATTGACGTTCATTAATTCACACATTCCTTTCTCAGCACCGTGTTGGGTCAGGCAATCGGGGTGAGGGTATTATACTCGGTTGAAACAAAATCCAACAAGGGGTAAAGTATCTTCTTTGGTTCTTTCGGTAAAGTCACGTAGAATGAGAATAAAATAATAAATTGATAAAATAAAATAACACAATAAAATTCTCACGACGTTAAAGTAGCCCCAAAAAAGTCTGAGAACCACTGCTGCTGCCTTAAAGGACAACCACCGGAGCTAGGGAGTAATACGATTTCACGTGCGCTAGCCGGATTGTGGCATTGCAGGACGATGGGAGTTGGAGATGCCATGGGGGGTGGGCTTTTATCCAGCAGTAGATACACCATGGCCGCTCGATTATTTTAAGCACTTAAGTAGACTTACAATCTTGCCCGACACCCGCAAGCTTGACTAACGTTCACATCACGTTCACATCATTAATGGTTTCGTCTTTGGCAATTGGTTATACATGGGGGGGGAGCGGTCAGGCGAAGTGGTTATGAACCCGGCCAGCAGAGTTTCAATTCAAGACCGTGACTAATCCCATTTGCCAAGTTATCTCTGAAACATTCATTGGACACCTTCCCGTGCTTCATAAAATTAACCAAGTGAGTGGCGCGGTGATGTAAAAAAAAAGACCGACACGGCATGCGGAAACCGCATTCATCCAGCTGTGGACTGACAAAAGCGGCTGTAAATTATTAACCGGTTACACGTGGAGACACAAATGGTATGGGATGCTCACCCGTACTCTGTTGAAATCGGACCAGCACTCACCAAAGGGATTGAGCAAACGGAAGAGTGAATGGGCAATGATGCTGTGAATGTTTTAGTGCTCTTACTGACCAGGGGCTATGGTGTCGAGCGTAGTGGGAAATGGAGCAGACACACACTCTTGTAGAGCACTAAGTTCCCACATCCATGCTCCACGCCTTCAGCAACCCGCACTGATCGGAATATTGAAGTATGGGTCAGCCAACCCCCACGACCCACGAGGCACACGCGGAAGTCCTGATCCAGCAGTGCCACTCTCGACGAAGGCAGACGGAGCAAAACACCACCACGGCAACGGCAACAGTGATCAAGGACCAATTTTAATTTTCAAGTTTTAACGTTGCATTCCACCAGAAATAAATACAACACACGTTTGCCTTGTGAAAAATGACGACCTCGCAAGGCAACGAACGCGCTTGGCGCGCGACGAGGCGCAGCGTCGAGTAACTCGGCGCAGTCGTCCGGAGCCAAACGCATTGAAGATGTAGTCGTGAAGAAAGGGGGCGAACGTTGAGCAATGGGATATAATCGCTGGCAAGTTAAAGGTATTGTAGCCTAGTATCGCAACGCGATGCACTCCGGCAGCCAGGTGAACCACTCGCCGAACGCGAGATTACGACTCGTGAAAACGTAGTTCTTGCCGTAATAAGCAAGTGCCAATCCACACTTGCATGCGGCACCAGCGCCTGGGTTTGAAGAACGTTAAGACTCCCGTGTGGCGATAAAATGGTCACGTGAGCCGCGCTTTAACCGTGCGAGGTCAGGCAGACGCGCGAGACAGCTGTGCAAAATCAATCATTTGAATTCGTAGAGCGATTTAACCGCAACGCGCATCTCAACACGCCACACAGAAACAATCGGTGAATTTATTTCGCAGATAAATGCACAATGGATAGAGCGCCGCAGTTCCAACCCTCGCACTTAACGCCGGCCTCTTAATGTGCAGAACTTCGTGTCCGCTTGTCACCTGTTCATGTCGCACGCATTTCACAGCGTAGTCTTCGGCTGTTCATTAATTGGATTTCTCATTTTTGTGAAATAAAGGGTGTTCAAAGTTTCGCCGAAACAGAACATTGTTGAAATGGTTTAATTTAGGGATCGTACATTTGAAGCAAGTGCCTTCGGCATAAAACCGTTACAGACCGTCACGAGTATGTATCCGTACTTTGCCGAGTACTCCTGCGTAATTTTATATCCGCAGCTGCACTGTGTGGCTCTCCGATGTGTTTTTAGGTTGTACCGCGTGCTGTTTGGCACGCTGTCTGCAGGGGTTTCACTCCACGTGCATTGGAAGCTTCTAAAAGAGATACAGCCTAACCAATGAAATAACATCAGAGCTACCCTTTCCTTAGTCGTGAGACAGATCGCATTGCTGTACTCGGGTAACACAATCCAAATTGTTCCGCCACACGCTTTGCAATCCAACATCCAGAAGGCGGGTCAGTCTGGCGGCAAACATACTCGTTTAGCCACTTGGCACCGATCTGAGTAACCAGTATGCGTAGTTATTCACACACAGCCAACTCACATCTGTTGAATTTTCAGCATGACAAATAACCAGGAGGGGATCCCCCCCACACAGGTAGGTATGAAGAACTAATTTTCTCCACTGTCAGGGTTAACCTGAACTCCCCTAGCAAAGGAAACCTGGCCACCGATACCCTTTTTCCACTAGCACTGAGGAGCCGAGCCAGTGTGGTGGGAGGGGGGTGGGGAGGCCCTCGTGGTGTGGGCACCTTTCCACTGAATATTTGCCGTGCCGAGCCAAAAACCACACCGTGATATGCTGGGTCCCAACAGACGTGTGTGAATATGGTTCGGGGCCAGGCAGGGCCGGAGGGCGCCACTAACGACGGGTTCATTGCATCATCGTGTTGCATCACCACATCATCTGCATGAGTCTCGATACCGTACCTGTCAACCCATACGGTTTACCCGTCTTCTTGTATAAGGAAATTGAGTAAAACATTTTTTTGGCTATTTGTGTTTGTTTCTCCCTTGTGATGGGAATTTGTAGGATGAACGTTGAGAATTATAAGGGGCACGGGGTGACCAATAAGGTCTGGAATTGGTCTGTAATACGGTAGGGACTGATAAGGGGTTGACAGCTGTGCGATACGTTCACTGCGTGTGACGTCACCGGCACAGCTCGGCTTCTGCAAGTTGGGAAAAAGAAGAAAACCTGGTGACTCCAGACTGGCTTGGCAGAGCCCCAGCTGGTGCAGCTCGGTTGTGCAGTGGAGAAGCGCTATTCGAGTTGTTGTGCGACAATTAGTTGTGGGGGAAAAAAAAACCTTTTCCTTTTTTTTTACAGAGCAGATGGAAGCCATTTCGCCTTCGCGATGTAAAATACTTACAGCTCTTCACATGTATTTTTATGTTTTTATAAACTATACTTTATAGTTTGAAAAGTAGCCCAATATGAGTCTCCAAAATTAGTGTTACAATATTCTGCAGGCGTAACCTGCACAGCTCAGCGTTTTAATTATGAGATTAGGCTCTACTTTTTAATGAGTTCGGTCTCTGCCACGTAACGATACCGTTCAGTTTACAGTCTTCTGCCCGGCAAGCATTGCAACTCCCTAACCGATGTCTACCTTTAACAAGACGAATGCCACCCAATGTTATGCAAAGCAAAAATTGCCTCGGATTAACATTAAGTATTTGTCCAACGAAAATACCTTCTAAACAAAAATCAACAAGCGGAAATCAAGGAGGCTGATAAATCACTATTGTTTACTATAAAATAGAGGTCTTTATTAACCATTGATAAATCACAGCCCTCTTTAGCGGGTGATGAAAACTCTCATGCTAATGGATATTTAATTAGGACTATTATTACTGTATTTAACGAACAAGACTCTCCGGTCTAATGTGTCGAGTCCCAAGGCCAGAGAAGGCCTACACGCTGATCCATTAAAGAATTTTCAAACATTCTACAACCAGCATTGCCACCTGCCCTGGTTTTCCCAGGATCGTCCTCTTGTAGAGGTAGCTGCTGTCCTGGAATCTCCCGAGTCTTTTATGGGGACGTTAAAAGTAGGATTTTTTTTGTCAGTCGGTTAATAATAAACCACTCAAGACCATGTATTAAGCATTCCCCCCCATCTTCTGGTACCGTGAGATATTCTACTCATGATGTGTCCTGGGTTTTTTTTTGTACCTCGGAGGTGGAAACCCTAGATCTAAACCAGGACACAGGCATTCATGTCACATCACAAATGTCACGTCCAGCGCTGGGGTATTTCAAGAGCTGACCGAACAGCTGTTTCAGGGCCACATGATGTAACAAGTCTACAGGCGAACTGTTTGTCAGGCTACGTTCAAATGCCTGTGCTGGAGTTGCTAAGCGTGTCCCCACTACGTTCCAACTGCCGAAGAAAGAATATTCCACTCTATGTTCAATTAGCCAAAATAAAGAACGGCTACAAACCACGGCGGAGCAGCCGTTCACAATCACCGTCGAGAAAGCAGACATGACGGTTTAACGCGGGGGGAAAAAAAGATTTGAATGTCGGGGTAACTGTCGTCATCATTAATTTCGTGCATGAATTACCGCGGCTGCTATCCCATAAATAATAATATCATCCGGTGCAGACCCATGGTGCTTGTTTATGCCTCTAGTGTCAGGAGACATAAATTCACTCCTCAAGCCAAAAGCCTGGCAAGTAAGCCCTTTCAGTCGGACTTCCGCATCACCAAGGTTTTTTCTTTCTCGACATCTACCTTTTCCAGTTTTAGACGGACCTTGCGTTTTCTGGCAAGCCACTCGGCATACACGTCGCGTTTAAAAGACATTTGAAATTTACACGGGAATTGTTTCGGAGCCTTGGAAAAACAGCTTTCTACAAAAAGCTGCTTCTTTACATAAATGTTCCACGTCATCATTAATGGCAGTGTTCAGGTTTCTTTACTTTTTACTAAATTCCTTTACTCTCCCACCGTGGCCACCGGGGGACCAGCCTTCCCCCCTGCCTCACTTACCACTAAACCGTTCCATCGCGATGTTTGTTACAGGGAGCTGCGTGTGGCCGGGGCGTGGACGATGAGCGGGACGAGTCGTTCGGAGAGACGCTCTCGATTGCGGGTCGGCAGGAGTAGCGGGCCGGCGGGACAGCGGGTTTTGACAGGAGAGAGCGTTGGGCAGAGGGATGGGCGATCATTTTTCCTTTTGCTCCAGGGCGTGACGCTGCTGCACACGCTTGGCGTAGCTCTGCGCCATCGAGTTCACGATGGACAGCACGAAGTAGCACACCATCACGATGATCACCTTCTCGAAGACCCATGACAGCCAGCTATCGCCCTGTGACGTGACACCCAACAAGAGCAAGGGGGCGGGGGGGGGTAAACGCACAGCTCTCCGATGCGGTTTTCTGGCTGTGGCGCGTTGTGTCGTTTGGCAACGATGTCCGACGTTTCGCTCAGCGTGCATGGCAGCACAACCGCGGAAGCCGGCGCACTAGGTATAGCACTCCGGTTCGCCATGCAACGACCTCAACGCAAACACAAGTGAACAACATTTTGTTGCGCTACTGCTTTGGCAGTGGAGCACAAGCAATAAAAACACAACACATCTCTCAAGAACACTGCCCGAAAGAGCAGAAAATATACAGCAGACGACATTTCAGGCAATGGCCCTTCTTCAGAGGAGGGCCCCTGTCCAAAACGTTGCCCATTATATATTTCGTTCCTCAGTAGGACACTGTTTTTGCACAGTTTTAGCCTTAGGTGATCGCTAAAAGCACGTGCCCCAAGTCTATAAGACTATCCGCGGGGGATATTTATCTTTTTTACTTTGCAGTTGCTAGGACAGTGCACTATCACCCCGGCGACCTGGGTCTAATTCCCAGCCATGGATAATATCGGTGGCAAAGTAGCATCCAGGTCAGTTCTGGAAACTTCCCGAGATACATTTAAAAAAATTGAATGTCAAAGCCAGCCGAGGATGGTGCTGGCCAGCCGGCCGCACCACCACCCAGTCTGCCACGCCAGCCTGAGCAGGTGCTCGCTAACAGCATTTGTCCCCTGAAAGTTTTGTACGGCTAAAACAGGGGGATCTTTGGCGTTGCGTTACCGTGGAGGAGGCGGTGCCGGGCTTGTGGTGCAGCTTGAGTCGCTGGGCTTCGAGGTAATCGCGGAACGGCTTCTGCAGCATCGGCCCCACCGACGGGACGGAGCTGCGACGGAAGGGGGAGAGAGAACAAGGGCAGGGGAGAGCGCACTCAGAAAAAAAAACAACAACACTGGAACTGAATTTTGATTTAAAGCTTTCGTGACTGCGGGGATTCATATTCTTGGTTCTTTCGGTAAAGTCACGTAGAAGGGAAACAATAAAATAATAAAAATAAACAAACAATAAAATTCTCACGACGTTTCGACTGCAACACTTGCAACACGTTACCGAAAGAACCAAGAATATGAACACTGGAACTGTTCTTCCAAGATTCGGGTGTACGCTTCATACCATGGTTTCATTTTTCCACAGAATATTATTTGGGTCACATGTCAACTGGAGTTGGTGGTGGCATGTGACTGGTAGCCACAGCCATAGTGAGAGGTGTACTGGACGAAGTGTGGTCGATTTGGCCGATTTTCTACTGGGGTTCGGGACGTCAGTGGGCATGGCTCAGCGGCTTCTGCAGTGGGAAAAGAAACAACAACCCGGCGCCTCTTGAGCCATGGCAGTCTGGCACAGCATGGCACGGCTGTGGCTCGGTTGTACAGTGGAAAATAGGTGTATCAAGAAAACCCCAGGAGGACCTACCCGATCAGACCCACGATCTGCTCCACTATGTGCTTGCTGAAGCAGATGATCACAAAGAGTTTCTGTAAAACGCACGGAAGAAAAGACAAGGAGCGTCGGTTAAACATCCGCGAGGAAACCGGCAGATCCCAACGCCACTGTCCACCTGGGTTCGAATCCAGCCAACCGCCTGCGAATGAACGGAGTTCTCAAGTGTAGGGAGTTTATGATCTCACAATTGCCAACCGATGACTGTACACAAAACACCGTCACGTTAAATTCGGTTTAACACATCCATGATAGAGCTTTTTTGGGTTAGATCGCGTAAATATATAAATGTGTCGTTAAAACCTGCCACCACCCGACACAGCCAACTAGTAAGGGTTGTCACGTTTCTAGTTTAATTTATTAGGTATAGCCCTGTGAGCCATGCGGCTCTTGAGTCGGGTGCAACCGCAACAAACAAAATATGAACAGAGAACATCTTAAAGCGACTACGCGCAACAGAAACATCCTGGATAAACCAGCAAACAGAACATGCCAATTCGTCACTAGTACAGCACACCGGTGTGTTGGAGAGCAAAGCCACAACATTTACAATCTGAGTACGGCGTTTCGCCAGTAATTACAACTAGCTTCAACACACCGGTGTGCCGTACTGGACGTTAAATTCGGTTTGGCACTTAATTTGCCTACATCGCAGCTCCGGGAAATTCAAACATAGGTTTATTCATCAAATGACAAACATTGCTTTGCTTAGAATAGCGGCTGAGAAAGGGCTACATCCCCACCCCCCCCCCCCCCCTCTGCTGTGTGGACCAGAGTGCACTTGAAGAGATTTCGGAGATATCTCTCCAACGCCCGCTTCTGTGGGCCACTCTCAAACACAAACGGTTGCACTGCTTCCGTGCGAGATCAGAACAGTTACTTTGTCCCATGACGTTGACTCCGATAGCACAGCTGGAGTCGTGCGTACGTCAGGTGTTAGTCGCAGAGCCAAATTAGGTTATAAAATATTTCCTACGAGTATTTTTTTTGCAGCCGTTCGAACAATACGAGCAGTTAGACGAGACTCTCCATGGCAGATGTTGAAGATCGTAAAAGTTGTAAGCCATCTGTCAACACAAAGTCATGGGGGATGACACGAGATTTATCAGACAGTCATTGGTGAGCGGGCTGAGACCATCAACTCACTACAATTGAGAACCCAGTTTTTTAAATCACGGGTGGGCTGTCTGGATTCGATCCCAGGATCTCAGCTGTGCCGACTCAGTGCCCGGACCCCGAGCCCCACACGAACACCTCACCTGTATGTGCATCTTGATGATGGCCTTGCCGATGAGCGTTGCTCCAAAGAACGTCCAGAAGGGGACCAGGAAGTGGCCGCACGTGATGCCAGCCAGGTCGAACAGCGGGTTGGGAATCTGCACGGGGCAGAGCCAGGGAAAAACAAACATTCTAATTACAAATCACCGGAGTAATGTGACTTATGCACAAATTACCGATGTAACCGTCTCTCTCGTGAGTGAGGTGCTGGGTACATTGTGAGACTGTGGCGAGGGCACGGGTCGGAGGAGCTGGGCGGGACCGTACCGAGGCGCATGCCAGGATGCCAAAGAATCCGACACGCTGCACCAGGTGCTGCATGGCCAGTTTGGCTCTCGTGCCCAGGTCCTGCACACAGCACACGGACATGCATACAAGACAAAGATGATCATCATCAGATATGATCGATTCACTGCTGGATGAAGGTCTCCCCCGAGTCATTGTCAATCAACTTAGCTCCTGCATTTCGTTGCAGTAGGCGTTGTCTAGCAAGCAATTTTTTTTCACCAGGTAAGGCCCACTGACCGATACAGCTCTTTTTCAGAAGTGACCTGGCCTTAAATGATAGCTCAACGAAGTGGCTGATCATTTATTGCGGTCAAATAGTCTAAACGCATGTTTTTAAATGTAGAGGGAAAAACCAGAGGACTCGGAGAAAAATCCACGCGACCACGGGGAGAACATGCAAACTCCAAATATTACAGGCGTCAAGGTCGGGATGTGAAGTAATTAACATCTCGCCACCGCGTCCCTTGCCTACCAATTGGCCGCCGCTCCGGTCTTATTCTTGACCACCGGCCATCTTCCCTTCTCGCGACGTGTCCTGCCCAAGCCCCACTTACTTTTCTGAACAATTAGAATGACGTATTCTAAACCTGCTCTACGTTGTCTAATCCCAGCGAGCAAGTGCCGTTAGCGAGCACCAACGTGGGTGTTAAGTATCCACTTGCCATGGATCATCTGTGTCCATCAGTCGGTTTAGTTTTGGATAGGCCCATTGAGCTAAGAAGCCATTGTTCAAAGGTGACCCGGTATGTATGTGTGGGTGCATACATTCGTGATGTCGTAGTCATAATAATGATTCCCTGAGGCAGTATCATAACAGTGAGTGCACTGCTCAATTATTTTTTTGCCACCCAAGTTTGATTGCCTGCTACGGCTCAAACCAACGACAACACATATCTCAACCGTCTTCTGTGTGTGTGTAGACGTGCATGTGCTGGAAGCGATAGTGTCATGGTTAGCGCCCTACGCTACGAATTTGGTCACCTGAGTTCGATTCCCGCTCACAGCCAATATCAGCGACAGGTATCTGAACCGGTCCGGAATCTCCCCTAGGTTAATTCAGCCTTAAACGAGTACGTGGTGGGCAGTGTGTAAATATCACCACTTGGGGAGACAAACACGGCCAGATAAGCTGCTAGACACACCTACCCAATGTGCACTGTTGCCAGCTTTCATTAGGTACTCGCTCACAGCATTTTCCCCAACAGTGTGTTCAAGCTATCGAGGGAGATCTTTGCCCTTTGTGCATGCAAGTTATTCGTGCGTGTATGGGCATATGCGTGGTACACGCTAGAGAAGAGATGGACTGATGTGGTACAGAAGGATGATGCGGAGCTGATTGGACGTACCGATAACTGGTACCTGCATTGTCTAGATCGGCCAATGTGGAGGATGTTCGTGAAGGACACTACCGTGCAGTTGGAGGCAGTCGCCCTCCAATAACTACGGAGGGCAGAGGAGCAGCACTCACGAGAACGGGCGGAGCGTCAGGCGGCTATTAGTCAGTTTACCAAAGGAACCTGCGTCTGTCCCGTGACCTCTACTGGCGAGCCTTCGAAACTTCACGTGGCCTCAAGGTGCGTCTAGTCTGGCACAAGCCTCGTGATGACATCACCGCCAAACAACAATTGTTGTTGTTCTTGTTCTCGTTGCGTGTGCGTGTGCACGCGCGCGTGTGCATGTGCACGCGTGTGCGTACCTGCTGCGAGTCCCGCGCGTGCTCCAGGATCTCCTCAAACTCCTGGTACTCTTCGTCGTCCGGCTCGCACCCAGACAACCGCGCCGCCCGCGCCATGAAGTACGGCGGCAACTCCCCGATAGCCGTGCCAGCGCCCTGTAGCCATGCACGGCCGCAGGCGCGCGTGGGTTAGCACGTGGGTTAGCGCGTGGGTTAGCACGTGGGTTAGCACGTGGGTTAGCGCGTGGGTTAGCACGTGGGTTAGCACGTGGGTTAGCGCGTGGGTTAGCGCGTGGGTTAGCGCGTGGGTTAGCGCGTGGGTTAGCGCGTGGGTTAGCGCGTGGGTTAGCGCGTGGGTTAGCGCGTGGGTTAGCGCGTGGGTTAGCGCGTGGGTTAGCGCGTGGGTTAGCACGTGGGTTAGCGCGTGGGTTAGCGCGTGGGTTAGCGCGTGGGTTAGCGCGTGGGTTAGCACGTGGGTTAGCGCGTGGGTTAGCGCGTGGGTTAGCACGTGGGTTAGCACGTGGGTTAGCACGTGGGTTAGCGCGTGGGTTAGCGCGTGGGTTAGCGCGTGGGTTAGCGCGTGGGTTAGCACGTGGGTTAGCACGTGGGTTAGCACGTGGGTTAGCACGTGGGTTAGCGCGTGGGTTAGCACGTGGGTTAGCGCGTGGGTTAGCGCGTGGGTTAGCGCGTGCGCACGCTGTGAGGAGCCATAGCGTGCGAGGTGCGGCCGCAAAGAGAGAAAAAATAAAACTTCTTGGTGCAACAACGGCGGTGCAGTCAGTTTTGCTCGGCGGATTGCTCCACACGCGCTATGGTCACAGGCAACGGTATCCCATTATTTTAACACATTTCATCATCATCAGCAGCCATGATTTATACACAAAATAAAATCAATGTAATCAATGAGGTTTGCAGTTCGAGCCCGGAGACCGTCCTGGTTAATACTTCGGGTTTATTAACGACGTCATTCGTCATAGGGCATACCATGTGTGTGCTGGTGGATTCAATTATCCAAATTCGAAACTTGCAAAATTAATTCATTGGGAAAAACCACAAAGCAATATGGCCCCCCTAATACGTATTTTCAAGGCAGGTGCTGCGTTCACCTTGTGCCGCACAGAGACAGCTGCCACTCGGGGTCCCATTTGGTGGCAACTGCAGCAGGGCGCATGAAATGGTTGAGATGAGGCGTGATGTTAAGTTGTTTCGATGATGGCTTTCGGGCTGTTGGTGCGAACCATACCCACATGCAGGCCTCCAGCCTGACTTTGGACATGATGGTCCAGATGGAGATGGGCACGTTGAGTCCTTCGCTCTCTGGGCAAATGATCTCGTCGGGGTACGGAGGCGTGGGGAAGTCCACCGAGTCGCACTCGTACGCCGACAGCGTCACCGACGCGATGTGGGGGCCCTGGCGGGGGTGGGGTGCAGAGGCGGGGGCGGGGAGCGGATCGCGTGAATAAAAACTCAACAACCAGGTTAGACGCCAGCGAGAAGGGTTCAGCGGCATCTTGCAAATGGCAGCCGGCAAGCCATGTTTGGCCTGGCGAATGCTCCTGGCAGTTGCCTTGCGAGAGATACGGCCAGCCGAGACAGAGAGATCGAGATTATAGGCAGATGAAAGAGAGAAGGAAACAAGCGGCAGAGAAAAGCGGAGCTGTAAACAAGGGATACAAATCATTGAGATCAAAGTGAGATAAAGCAGAGAGAGAGAGAGAGATGAGAGAGAGTTGGCCGTAATTCTCAGGCGCCTGTAAGAACTGCGAGGACACGATTTAGGCAAGTGGATATGGAGATGGTGACGGGACATCGCTGGGGACCCCTCACCAGGTACAGCAGGAAGGTGTGCAGCCCCGTGCCCAGCCCGACCGACGATAAGATGCCCAGGCCGACCCAGTAGGCACACCACAGGATCTTCTTCTCTGTGCTCCGTACGAACTGCGAGCACGTCCCACATAACACGGCACATGAGTGAGCACTCTTCATACCACACGGCGCACGCATCCGCTTGGCGCTTAACACGGTATAGTATGCAAACGCTTAACACAACATAGTACGCAAAACAGTAACGCACCACAACACAGGCATACGTTTGTAAAAGCAACAGCAGCTAGAAAACAGTGATAGCTGTTAATACAGAAAAGAGACTGTTGGCTGACAACAATTACTAAGAAACTGCATTGCACAGTTAGAAAATACTCGAGGGTTTTCAAAATCCATCCACAAACCTGGCACAAGGTGATCCTCACGCATGGACCGTTCCACAACTTATTATGATTGCATGTCATTTGTTAAGGCCGAGATGCCACTAAACATGTTTTACGGCAATTATTGCCGTCAATGCATTTAAAATGAGCCACTACGCCAACTTGGTATGGAGTTTTGTAGCCCAGGGTTCGGCAACCAAAATAACAAAAATAACCATTTAACTAAATATCTCAAGAGCCGCAACGTATGTGAATGCGAGGCGGTTCTTAATAAATAACGTCTCTAAGCAGTCCCTTTTATGAGCCACATGCGGTTCCGGAGCTGCAGGTTGCCGACGCCTAGTATAGCCAATTAAAGCAGTTTTTTGGATGAACAATGATTGGTCTACAGAGCACAGAGCCTCCGTCTGGTAGTGTTGTGCCATCGGTTTGTCATCTCATTGGAAGGCAACCACCTCCGTTGCCCACTAGGGGGATGCGCGATGAGATTTACCCAGGTTTGGTAAAATCAACAGCGCCTATTGACAGTAGAGCAACTGCTGATGGGTGAAGATTTCTGGAGACGATTGTCATACAATTGCCAGAGAGAACATCAATGCCCTTTGAGATGCTCCGGTGGATGCGGGGAAGCCTCACCTCCTGGTGCTCCCCCTCGGCATAGTAAGCAGCAGTAAGAGCAGCGAGCATCAACAGGAAGAGCGTTACAACACCTCTCCGTGCCCACAGCCTGCCACACCACGCACACACAAAGACAAAGACGCCCCCCCACACACCCGCATAGCTTGTAACAGATTATTTGGGAAAGTTCCGTTAGCGAGCACCTATGAAGGCCAGCACGGCACAAGAGAGGATGGGTGGCCAGCAGCACACATTTACATCCACATACCCACCATGTTGGGATGGTTTAAGGGGGTGGTGGTGGAAGACAGTAATCTTTGCATATTGCACTAGGTACGCATTTAAGGGTGAGTCGACCGAGGCGAGGCCCAGGATCAGCACATATATTTGCCACTGCTATTGGGCATGAGCGGGATTTGAACTTGGCTTGCCGGGCCGAAAGTGCGGTGAACGTCAATGGAGAGTGATATTTAAACTGGTCCTGGTCACCCCCTCCCGCAACATCCCCAATTACCAAAATTACATGGGGAGACCTACATCCAGCAGTGGATTGACAAAGGGATACAAATAATGTGCGAGTTTTTTGTTATTTAAATAATGATTAATATGAACGATGTAGCGAATCGAAGTTTATTATAAGTGCAAATCATTGTAAGCATCGGGATGATGTTTAAGGCCACGGATCGTTACATCCTGAGCTGCAACCACTCATCGCCGCCACCACGACCACCTCCAAACAAGAGGCAAGATCGCAGGGGAAAAGAGATCACACGTCAGTGGGGGTGGTGGTGCTCACCGACTGGCCCACTTGCACGTCTCCAGACCGCACTCGAGCACGAAGTATTTAATGGTTGTGAACGGCCGCCTCCACAGCACCAGCCCGTCCCGCTCCTTGCGATCGCGCGCGCGCTGCTCCTGCACGGCGCGCTGCTCGGCCACTGCGCACGCAGACACCGCCCAAGATGCTCCAAGTCAGCGTGAGTGTTTTAACCCGATGGAGGGGGAGGGGGGGTTAATTGATCCCAAAATAAATCTCTGCTGGGTTGCCAACAACTAATTGTGGGCTCCCTGCTGGGTTTCTGATGAGTGCGAGATGATGGCATTTTGGACATCAGAATCAGAATATTAATTTTTTTTACTGGAGGAATCTGATGAGAAATAAAGCTCCTTTTCAAAGATGTCCAATAGGGGCAGGTCAGAAAGTTACAACAAATTATGCAAAAACACGACAGGAGTGCAAATTACAGGCAAGGTAAACAAATAACTTTAAGATATGCACCCAAATAAAACTAAACTAGTTTTTTCTTGTTAGGCAAGGTCCACTGAAACTTTAGCTTCTATATTCTTGGTTCTTTCGGTAAAGTCACGTTGAAGGGAAACAATAAAATTAAAAATATATATAAAACAATAAAATTCTCACGACGTTTCGACTGCAACACAAGCAGTCATCATCAGGTGTGAAAACCAACGGCAAGAACATTTGAAAGAAGTGGCGGTATGTGTTTATTTAGTTATTTTTAAATAAACGTTTAAAAATAAATACAAACCGCCACTTCTTTCAAATGTTCTTGCCGTTGGTTTTCACACCTGATGATGACTGCTTGTGTTGCAGTCGAAACGTCGTGAGAATTTTATTGTTTTATATATATTTTTAATTTTATTGTTTCCCTTCAACGTGACTTTACCAAAAGAACCAAGAATATGAATCACTGCAGTCACGAAAGCATTAAATAAAAACTTTAGCTTCTATTTCAGAAGCGACCTGGCCACAGAAGAGAGCTCAACGAAGTGACTTATCACGTGAAAATCCACAGCATAAAAATAATCTAGACACATGTTTCTAAATGTGGAGGGGAAAACCGGAAGACCGGTGACTGGCACCAGCGTTGCGTAGATCGGCCTCTGTGGAGGAGGTTTGCGAAGGATGCTACTGGGCAGTCGGAGGCAGTCGCCCTCCAATGACAACAGAGGGCAGAGGAGTGATGCCCAGAGTGTAAAGATGAAAGGTAAGCACACGGAGGACGTGACCCATGTGAGCGAGTGATGGAGCGAGGAGCACCTGCGGAAAAGCCGTTACGTGATTGCGACGTTCCAGAGAGCGTCCTTCTCCTCTGGGTCTCACCGGCACCTCCACCCGATGCCATCTCTGCAATCTCTCGAGGGTGAGCTGGGACAACCCGAGCTCAAGAGCCTCTTCCCTGCGGCAGACACGGCACACGAAGGATGTAGCTATTTAAAACAAAATGCCCACTCGTAATTTGGCCGCGCAACTTGCTTTAGCGCCAAACCACAGATTCTGGCAGGGCTGCGTGTGTAGGCACAAAGTCCGCAATGGGGTGGTGAGGTTCACGATGCTAACCCAACAAACCAAAGTGCAGTGCTGTCACCGGTCACGCAGCGTGTGTGGTGTGCGTGTGGAGGATTTCACTTTGCAAGCACATTTGTTATCCACACCTAAAATATAACAGTCCTCCGTGTGTTAATTAATGTTTCACAATCACGGCTGCATGAGCTCTTACAAAAACCATGTGCAGTTTATACAAGCGTGCTTACAGTGAGGGTTGATGCTCTGATGCATGAGGGTTTCCCATACCGTGCAAGTTATGGGGGTTATTTTCACGATACATTATTACACTTGTCAGTGCGGGTGTGTGAAAACAGGGAGCATAGAGTAGAATATATGATGTGTTAAACTGCCCATCACATAAAGTGATAGCAGCCCATAACGTGCTGTGCACGATGGTCCCCATCAAAGCACTATCCAGGCTCAAACCTGCTTAGCTCCCAATATCTAATGGAAGCAGGCACATTCTAGCTGATTTGGTCCAGACTATACGTGAATGGATCTACACAGAAATACATTAACATTCACCGAGCAACTGCCCAACAGTGGATTGGGTAAATGAGTGTCTTATGACAGTAACACTGTATGTTAGCAGTGTGTCGATAAGTTTGCGACTTTTTGAAAAGAGGTAGAACTCGTTTAAAAGAAAACATCCATCAAGCTCAACAGCACAAAGCCTTTTCACTCAACTTGTTATATAACCGGCCTACGCATACCAGGATCGGCCCTTCGACACGCAAAGTGAAACTGGTCAGTTCCGCCACTTGCCAAGACATGCCGAGTGGACGGAAGTGTGGTGGTCGCACATAACTCCCTCGGGATATAAGGAGGCCACCATTCCAGAAAAAGCTCTACCCCTAAAGTTGGCACAGTGTTCGCTCTTCTAGCAAATTAAGAGTCCAGAGTAACAGGAGCTCCCCACCTCACATGACAGTTCCGTTCCCAGATTAACTCTCACTTGCCGATCAGCTGACCAGAAACACCCATAAGTTTCACAACATCCCAAAGTGGAGGCTCCCTAACACTCCCAACTATCCCACTCGTATAATTACGGTACAACGCCCTTATTGAAACATTATTGTACAATGGTGCTATAGCACAGTTTCCTATGTTTGGGAGACCTAATCTGCCCAAAATTTGTATGACCTTTTAAAATAATTTTAAGTATAATAATATGCGGAAGGTGATTTATAGACAGCAAAAGACAATCAATTGATTGGTTCTCCCATAACGCCTGAACATGATCTCACCTTCGGATTTGCAACCTGGATGCACTTTTTGGTTTGAGGAGTTTGTCACCTTCATAGAAAGCATTACAATGGGTTTACTTTCAATCACTTTGTCTTCCTGTCAACGAAACAGTGCTTGCTTCTTGAGCGAGTTGACATGGGTTCAATTCGTTGTGCCAGCCAATAACCACCCACAGCAAGTTACAAAAGTGTGCGTTCTGTTGTGAAGACGATGTTAGAAGATCCTGCGACATCCCTTTTCTATACCACAGCCCAAATCTCACAAATTAAAAAAAACCCCGTAATAACTAACTATACAACCACGGTTACAGAGGTCCTATGTGTTCGAAAAGTAATGATTTTAGTGAACCTGTTTCAATTTCCCCAGATCAATAGTCGGTACAGCAATGATGACAAGGAGATATGTCATCGAAGCAGCATCACCACTTAAAAAGCGCAGATGTGACCCCTCCAGCCGTGTTCCTCAGCCTCCTTGGCACTCGAGACAAGAGCTCTACCACAACCATATCCGCATTATATCTTCGCCGATTCAAGCCTTCCCCCGTCTCATCTCATCGCAGCAACCAAGTCTGGTTCACCCCAGGAAACTGGTCTCCTCCTTGATTGGAGTCAACTGTGGGATGGAATTGAGGAGAAAACAGCAGCTTCCAGGGTCCTTCGGCCAGAACTGGGGTCAATTACAATGGTAATTGTGTTATTCATAATGTGTTGCAATCACGGTCTCATTTTTATTTCATCTCACAATGCTGTTGCGTTTGCAATTACGAAAATTAACCCAAGTCTGACACAAGCGTTAAGAAAAAGCTTGGAGTCACCACCAGCGAATGTCAGCATCAGTCTATCTGGGGCTCCACTAGCCCAGAGAGACCAACTAAGCTGGTTGAACTCTTGATTGTAGATGAACTAAAGAGCCCAGGGCTCAACCAGCCGAGCTGCAGGTAAATCACCCTAAATGGGCCTGACCTTGTTAAATGTCAGAAACTAAAGAGGGTTGAGCCTGGCTATTGCTTAGGATGGGAGACTAACTGGGAATATCAGGTGTAGATTTGGGCCGTGAAGAGACCAGAATCTGGAAGTAGATCAATGGATTGTTGAATCTATTTGTGCAGATCCTAGAGCATTATCTCCTCGTATGTGTTTATTTTTCACACTCAATAAGTTGAACCGGTTAAACATTCGAGTGGAAGACCCTCCTGAAAGACAAGTCTTCAAACTCAGTTGGGCTCTCCTGATAATTTTACTGAAAAGATTTCGGGAAACCACTATCTCGGAGCAATCACTTGCCCTTGTGAATAAACCAAATGCACTGTTAGAACAACAGCCTTGATGACCTCCCAGAATCCCCCACCAGGTAAATCTCACAAGTGTATTCCTTTGGATTCCAATTAAGCAAATTCAGAATATTCATTTGTACCTGAGTCATCCGATGAGTTTTAAAGCTCCTTTTCACAGACGTCCAGTAGGGGGGGGGGGGTGTCTGACACGAGGTTTGACACTTCGTTTAGAAGAACGGTCAAGATCAATCCACTGCTGAATGGGTCGTCCCAGAAGCCATCGCCATCCCAAAATCAACGTGGATGTCACCGCTCCATATCCACCGTCGCCATCCCAAAATCAACGTGGATGTCACCGCTCCATATACACCGTCGCCATCCCAAAATCAACGTGGATGTCACCGCTCCATATCCACCGTCGACGTCTCCAATTGGATGCGCGCCATCCCCCTTGGCTGTCGCGGTGTCAATTCCTGACGACCGGCTATTAGGCATAGCTTGAACAACACAGGCTATGCCTAATAATTATTCATAATTAATAATTATTCATAATTAATAATTATTAGGCACATAATTGTAATGTATAATGGCTTATTGTTAGTAGCTCAGCTGATTGGAGAGTATATTGAGTTTATTGACAATATTGATGTAATTTATATTTTAGGTTTTTTTTATCAGTTTACTAGATGGTATTCATTATATAGTGTAGTGTATACCCAGTTACTTTATGTTAATAGCTCAGCTTATTGGAGAATATATTGAGTACATTGATTATATTGATGTAGTTTATATTTAGTTATTTCACATCGGTTTATTGTATGATAGTTGGGTAGTTGCAGTTATTTAGCGTCAATATACTAAATGCCTCTGTTGATATGTAAACTCTGACTTTAACAGAGCTACTTCCGTGACCAGTTACATGCTAATCTCTCACACTAACATCATGCTAATCTCCCAGTTACATGCTAATTTCTGACCTTAATATCCTGCTAATCTCTCACATTAACACAGCTACTTCAATGCTAAATTCTTCTGTTGATATGTAAACTCCTTTGTCAAGGCGCTCTGCTCCTCCCACCCAGCTTAAAAGACGCTGCCAAGCTTGGCAGTGTTCACTGGAGCACTGTCTTCCCGACAGTTCTGTTTCTTCACCTGAGGAAGGCTACTTGTGTTGTGGCCGAAACGTCGTGAGAATTTTATTTTATTATGTTTTATTTTTATTATTTCCCTTCTACGTGACTTTACCGAAAGAACCAAGAATATAAGCATATAGCCTGTGACGTTCAAGCCGACTTTCCTCATGCGTTTGAATTAATAAACTTAACCTTCATATACGGATATATATTTTTTTCTAATTCACGAGTTAAGTCTTCCCCGTCTCATACATTCATTTACACAGAAAGTCGTGTGCCGTATCCCTGCAATTATAAAACGCTCCGGCAAGTAAAATGCACCGGTGACAATAGTTGCAACAGTGGAGTCGCACACACACACGCATACACCCAACGAATTATAAAACACACCTCCCCCACCTCCCCCCGTGTAAACTTTAAAACACGGTGAGAACAAGCGCGTCTTACAATCCGTAGAGACGGTAACATCATCACATCAAGTCACAGCGTGCCCACCGCAGCGGATACACCGACGGGGTTATTGAGAGACAGACTCGTCTTATACTCACTCGGTTGCTCTCTCTCTCTCCCTCTCCTCCTCGCTCCTCTTTCTCTCTCGTCTGCTGTACGAGGAAGATGCCAAAGGAGACAAGAGCGATGAGGAGGTGAGGGGGTAGTTTAAAGGAAGAAGCGAGGAGGCTTCTACGGCCACCACTCGGCTCGGAGTCTCCCGGCTCCGCTTCCACCCCCCACCCCCGCCGCCGGTTTGCCGGACGTGGCGTGACCGGAAACGAAGCTGGCGCGAGCGAGAAACCTAACCGGACGTGACGTGAAGAGGGACGACGAGGTGAGCCGCCGGACGTGGCGGGAAATTTTTTGGGGGGGGTGGGCAGACGAAGGGGTGTGTGGGGGAGGGGTTGTGAGGGGGAGGGAGGGAGGGTGTGTGGGGTGAGCGGACGTGACGTAACAATTAGAGCCGTCGAATCTGGCGGGAAATACCTGGAGGCAGACGAGGGGTGCGGTGGGGAGGGAGGGAGGGGTTGTGGGGAGGGAGAGGTCGTCGGGAGGGAGGGGTCGTGGGGAGGGAGGGGTCGTGGGGAGGGAGGGGTCGTGGGGAGGGAGGGGTTGTGGGGAGGGAGGGGTCGTGGGGAGGGAGGGGTTGTGGGGAGGGAGGGGTCGTGGGGAGGGAGGGGTCGTGGGGAGGGAGGGGTTGTGGGGAGGGAGGGGTTGTGGGGAGTGGGGGGAAGGGGTTGTGGGGAGTGGGAGGAGGGGTTGTGGGGAGGGAGGGGTTGTGGGGAGTGGGAGGAGGGGTTGTGGGGAGGGAGGGGTTGTGGGGAGTGGGAGGAGGGGTTGTGGGGAGGGAGGGGTTGTGGGGAGCGGAGGGAGGGGTTGTGGGGAGGGAGGGGTTGTGGGGAGCGGAGGGAGGGGTTGTGGGGAGGGAGGGGTTGTGGGGAGTGGGAGGAGGGGTTGTGGGGAGTGGGGGGAGGGGTTGTGGGGAGTGGGAGGAGGGGTTGTGGGGAGTGGGAGGAGGGGTTGTGGGGAGCGGAGGGGTTGTGGGGGGAGGGGTTGTGTGGAGTGGGGGGAGGGGTTATGGGGTGAGCTGACGTGACGTAACGACGAGAGGCGCCGGACCTGGCGGGAAATGTCTGGAGGCAGACGAGGGGGCGGGGTTAGTGGGGGGGGCGGGGTTAGTGGGGAGTGCGGGTGGTGTGAGCGGACGTGACGTAACCAATGATCAGAAATTTTTACTTAAAACTTTCGTGACTCCAAGAATTCATGTTCTTTGGTTCTTTCGGTAAAGTCACGTAGAAAGAAACAATAAAAAATAAAGTAAATAAAAATAAGAAAATGAAAACAATAATAAAACACTAATGTAGACTGTTGCCTGGTTCTAAATCGGAGTGAGTGTACTGGCAGTCTATAATGTAGACTGTAGCCTAGTTATTAAGTTTGGTGAGTGTACTGGCAGTCTATAATGTAGACTGTTGCCTGGTTATTAACCTGAGTTAGTGTACTGACAGTCTAGAATGTAGACTGTAGCCTGGTTATTAAGCTGGGTGAGTGTACTGACAGTCTATAATGTAGACTGTAGCCTGGTTATTAAGCTGGGTGAGTGTACTGGCAGTCTATAATGTAGACTGTAGCCTGGATATCAAGCAGAGTGAGTGTACTGACAGTCTATAATGTAGACTGTCGCAATGGTTATTAAGCTGGGTGAATGTACTGACAGTCTATAATGTAGACTGTAGCCTGGTTATTAAGTTTGGTGAGTGTACTGACAGTCTATAATGTAGACTGTCCAATGGTTATTAAGCTGAGTGAATGTACTGACAGTCTATAATGTAGACTGTAGCCTGGTTATTAAGTTTGGTGAGTGTACTGACAGTCTATAATGTAGACTGTAGTAATGGTTATTAAACTGAGTGAGTGTACTGGCAGTCTATAATGTAGACTGTAGCAATGGTTATTAAGCTGAGTGAATGTACTGGCAGTCTATAATGTAGACTGTAGCCTGGTTATTAAGCTGAGTGAGTGTACTGGCAGTCTATAATGTAGACTGTCGCAATGGTTATTAAGCTGGGTGAGTGTACTGACAGTCTATAATGTAGACTGTAGCCTAGTTATTAAGTTGGGTGAGTGTACTGGCAGCCTATAATGTAGACTGTAGCCTGGTTATTAAGCTGGGTGAGTGTACTGGCAGTCTATAATGTAGACTGTAGCCTGGTTATTAAGCTGGGTGAGTGTACTGACAGTCTATAATGTAGACTGTAGCCTGGTTATTAACCTGAGTGAGTGTACTGGCAGTCTATAATGTAGACTGTAGCCTAGTTATTAAGCTGGGTGAGTGTACTGGCAGTCTATAATGTAGACTGTAGCCTGGTTATTAAGCTGAGTGAGTGTACTGGCAGTCTATAATGTAGACTGTCGCAATGGTTATTAAGCTGGGTGAGTGTACTGGCAGTCTTTAATGTGCGGTGGAGGAGGGGCCCAATGAAGGGCCATTTCCCGAAACGTCGCCTATTATTAAAATATACATTTGAAGGCCATTGTGTTATTGCTGACGAACGTGTTGAGTTTTGTTCAGTATGCTTGTGCATTATTGCCAATGCAGCAGCATCTGATATCTTCTATACAAAGACCTTAATCTGTATGTACGTGTCACAAACCTACAGGGTATTTCCCGACAAGGTAGAAAGCTGAAATGTGGTACATTGATAGCTATTAGCACACAAACAACAGGACACAAATCTGATAATTTTTAATTTTAAGGCCCGCAAATCTCGATTTTAATTGCCCCATAAACATGTTTGTGCGTGTCATTCAGAAACCGCTCAAACTTAAGATTGCGGGTTTTTTCGTTTGATAGAGTGTTAAACAGCAAATAAAATTAAAGCGAGAACCATTCTATATTTCATTGTTTTTTAAAAGATATTCCTGATTCAAGCGGGTTTGAACGAAGAAAATACACATTTTATGATGTTCAAATCTGATTAATTCACAGAGTATTAAGTTCATTATTTTTTGTTCTTTCTAATAAAAAAAGAACGGAATCTTTAAATTGAGCGGATTTCGATGGGTACGTCGTTAAATATAACAAGTTTAATCAAGTCAACAATTTGTGGGGTTTTTTTAGGAAAAATTCATTTTTTTTAGTACGGTAGTTGTTAGTGTCTGATCGTCGATATAAATTGTACAAAAAATAATGTTAATTATTACATTTACTGAAATTTTTTCCTGGCGAAGACAGGCTTTATGAACTAGTAGATATATTTTTTTGTATATATAAAAGCTTCCTCTACGCTCAGAGCGCTTTTCCCTCACTTTTCTACCTTGAATCCTTTGTTTTGGGGATTGTTTGTGTGCTTTCTACAAGTGCTTTGTGACCTCCTGGTGTAAGGCGCTTTAAAAGTGTCAATTATTATTCTTATCTCATCTCAATACGAATTGACTTAAGTTGGGACATTGTATCGTCCGTCTCGTGTTGGCTCTTTAATTGTCGGTCTCGCTTCCATCTTGTAATGTATACTCATCTCAAACGTATTGTTTATGCCCCGTGTCATTTCGTGTTTTCCAGTTGCGTTTATCATCAGTGCTCTGTCTTTCCTGTAATGTATAGCCCATTGTATTGCGTCTCCTTTGGACACTGTCAGGTTCTTTCAAAACACGAGTCAAATAGAGAAAACAACTTGTCAAATCGGATTGGTAAAATATGAAATTCTTTCGCGCGCGATTCAATGCCAGACGAGAAGTTGTTCCTCTTTTTAGAAACCACTGTCCGCCTGTTCGTTCGGTTATTTCTCTAAATGACTGTCGATGGATTACTTGCCGGAGCATAGCTTACAATAATCACGGGTGGGGAACGTCAGGCCCGAGAAATAATTTGGGTCTCTGGGCCTGCCAAGACAACCGCAGGCGGGACTCGAAATTCAATAAATCTAGGAGCAAACCTGGAAAAGCAGTTGCGAGTAGTAACAACATCGTCAATACCAGCTAACATCATCAATACCAGCTAACATCATCAATATCAGCTAACATCATTAATACCAGCTAACATCATCAATACCAGCTAACATCATCAATACCAGCTAACATAATCAATACCAGCTAACATCAGCAATACCAGCTAACATAATCAATACCAGCTAACATCGTCAATACCAGCTAACATTATCAATACCAGCTAACATTATTAATACCAGCTAACATCATCAATATCAGCTAACATCAGCAATACAAGCTAACATCAGGTATACCAGCTAACCTCATCAATACCAGCTAACATCAGCAATACCAGCTAACATCATCAATACCAGCTAACATCAGCAATACCAGCTAACATCATCAATACCAGCTAACATCATCAATACCAGCTAACATCATCAATACCAGCTAACATCAGCAATACCAGCTAACATCTTCAATACCAGCTAACATCATCAATACCAGCTAACATCATCAATACCAGCTAACATCATCAATACCAGCTAACATCAGCAATACCAGCTAACATCTTCAATACCAGCTAACATCAGCAATACCAGCTAACATCAGCAATACCAGCTAACATCATCAATACCAGCTAACATCATCAATACCAACTAACATCATCAATACCAGCTAACATCATCAATACCAGCTAACATCATCAATACCAGCTAACATCATCAATACCAGCTAACATCATCACACGCCTCGCCAAAGAGAAGCAGTTCCGGCCCATGACATTAGGGGTGAGTTAATGAAATGTTTGACCAAATATAACAGGCAAATTTTTAAGTTGATAATTTTTTTGTATGGCCCGCGAATGATGTTATATAAATATCCAAATGGCCCTTGGCAGAAAAAAAAGGTTCCCCACCACTGGCTTACAGGGCCACGGGCATTGTCGATGATTCAAGGACCAAAACATTGCATAATATTTCTCACCGAAGGATTGGGCAAGCCACGCGTTCCCGAAAAAGACGAACAAATCGACACGACGTTAGGGGCCGTCCATAAATGACGTCACGCACCTAGGGGGGGGGGGGGGGGTCAGACATTTGTAACGATGCGTGACGAGAGGGGGGGAGGGGGTGGTTTGAGAGATGTGACGTCAAATCAAAATGCGCAACTTTAAATATAGACAACACGTTCTGCTTAATTAAATAGACTTTTTTAATAAATGTTTTCTCCTACAACATCAGCGCCACGTTAGGTACGCACTACAATGATAATAGTAGTTTAAAGCGATTTGAAGCATGTTTTATTTTTTGGGGGGGGGGGGTGGGGGGGGGCAGAGCTTTGTGACGTCATATTTGAGGGGGGGGGTTGACTTTTTGTGACGCCGTGTGACGAGGGGGGGGGGGTCAAAAATCGTCCAAAATCGCGTGACGTCATTTTATGGTCGGCCCCTTATTCATTCTCACGTCCACGTTGTTATGCCAGTGGCCTGAGTTCTCATCCTGCCCACAGCTAATGTCAGTGACCAAGTGACATCTGAACCTGCCTTAGGCTCCAGCCTGCACCATTCGGTCACGGGGGGCAGCAATCTGCAGTTTCGTAGCCGCTTGCGGCTCTTTCGAGGACTTTGGGGCCGTCCATAAATGACGTCACGCGATTTTGGACGATTTTTGACCCCCCCCCCGTCACACGACGTCACAAAAAGTCAGACCCCCCCCCCTCAAATATGACGTCACAAAGCTCTGCCCCCCCCCCCAACCATATTTCCATTTTGAAAATAAAACATGCTTCAAATCGCTTTAAACTATTGTCATTGTTGCGCGTATTTAATGTGGCGCTGCACTCTGATGTTGTAGGAGTGTTGTTATAACAATGAGTGTTGTTATAACAATTCTATATTTATTCAAAGTTGCGCATTTTGATGTGACGTCACATTTCCCAACCCCCCCCCCCTCGTCACACATCGTCACAAATGTCTGACGCCACCCCCCCTCCCCTCCTAGGTGCGTGACGTCATTTATGGACGGCCACTTTCTTCGTGACCTTATTCGCATTGCATTTCGGCTCGACATAGGAGGAATGTTGTTGTTGTTGTACCGAATTCGAACAAAAAATGATCTTGTTATTTTGGTTGTCGATCTCTGACCATTCCGCACTCGTCAAGTATGGCCAACCTCCAGCAGCGGATTTGCAAAAGAAGACTGGTGTCGCCCACGATTTCTGGAGTCTGGAGCGTTGGTGGCAGCGGTGTATTCAAGAGCTAAAACGCCGATGTCGAGATGTGGTCGCCACGATGAGAGGCCTTCAGGAGAAACGTCGTGTAGTTTTGCTATATCCCTCGTGCGTTGATGGAACGCAGACCACAAAATGTTATGCAACTCGTGGCCATAATTGCGCTGCTGTGGCCTGTCTGTAGTGTTGTATCTCTATGTATCTCTATGGGTCTCTATGTATGATGGGGCGCAGACGACGGTGGTTTATTATATGGCCCATGGTTTGGATTGCATGGCCACGATCAAATTGCTGCCTTCCTCTTATGTTACATTTGAAAAGGTAGTCGGAGAATGGTTAAAGCACTTCTTTATTTCGATTTAAAGCTTTCGTGACTACTTGTGTTGTGGCCGAAACGTCGTGAGAATTGTATTTTATTTTATTATGTTTTATTTTTATTACTTTGTTTCCATTCTACGTGACTTTACCGAAAGAACCAAGAAGATGAATCCCTGCAGTCACGAAAGCTTTAAATCTAAATTTAACCGCCTCTACGGGGAGGGATTCCACATAACCTTAAGATCCTTCAACAAACTCCGGAATAAGAAGGCTCAACTAATCGAGTCTCTCACCTTTCTGAAGAGATGCCGCGACTCTAAGGTAATACCAACCGCATTTACACTAACCTCTGCTGTTGTAACCTCTTTTAATGCAAAACGAATTCTAGCTAGAACTAGCTTGGCTCTTATCTCAGAAAAAATCAGACTTACACGCACCGAACTAGATCAGTTAGACAAGATACTCTACAAATCACACTTATCATTGACGACGACAATGTCTACATGAGATTGGAAACATGTAGACAATATGACTGCCTCTTCAGCATCCACTATGTCGACCAAATGTAAGGACAATTTGATTTCCAAATTCAACCGCCTTTCCAACAAGAAATCGGACCCACAGACCAAAAAGCTAGACGTTAACAAAGTCGTAATTAATCGCAGTAACAGTTCTATTTCTGACGACCTGAAATCCGTTTTAGCTAAAGGTCTAAACATTGCAGTCACACCGAGACACATACCAGCCCATGTCGACGTTGCACTCAAGGGCCTGGGTCACATTGCTGCAGACGTAGCAAGATCTGAAATCGCTGCAACCCTCAAAAACGCTAAGATGCCACCTAGCAACATCAGCAAAGATGAGCGCTTTGAATTAGCTCAATTAAAAAAGAGAGATGACATTGTCATCCTCTCAGCCGACAAGGGCAATGCCACTGTCATCATGGACAAAATAGAATATAACAACAAAATTCAGGAACTTCTCAACGATGGCAGCTATACAAAAATTAAACGAGACCCCACCAACAGCCTGGTTACTAAAACCAACAAAATCATTTCTGATTCAACAGCATTAATTGATCAAACCAAACAGTTCTCGTTGATAACCTTCTGCGGCCAGACCACCAAGATTATACGGCCTTCCAAAGATACACAAAGAAGATACACCCTTCGTCCCATCGTCTCCACTATCAACTCCCCCACCTACAAACTGGCTCGTTTTCTTTCTGATATCCTGCGACCTTTCACTGGAAAAAACACCTCTGCGGTACTAAACTCTACTCACCTGGTATCGACAATCAAGGGTATTTCCCTGTCCCCAGACGACCTGCTTGTCAGTTTTTATGTGGTTTCCTTATTCACCAAAGTTCCGGTACCTGACACCATCGCAATCATTGAAGACTTGGTTCATCAAGGACTGCATACTGATGTACCCCCCCTGGTGAAACATTGCTTAACCAACACATATTTCACCTGGAATGGAACTTTCTACAAACAGACTGAGGGCACCTCAATGGGCTCCCCCCTGTCTCCGGTTGTAGCCAACGTATTCATGGAAAAATTTGAAACTGACGCCATCCAGACTGCCAGTCTATGCCCGACCTTATGGAAGAGGTACGTGGATGACACTTTTGTCATCTGGCCACATGGCCAGCCTGCTCTAGACCAATTCCTCGACCACATCAATTCCATACACCCAGTCATCAGATTTACCATGGATGTCTTAATTAAAAGGAGACCTGATGGCTCAATGAGCCACTCTGTCTACAGGAAAGCTACCCATATAGATGCTTACTTGAAACCGGATTCCCACCACCATCCATCCCAGACTCTATACCATAGAGCCCAATGCATTTCCGACCAGGAACACATTGCCAGTGAACTCAAGCACGTACACCAGGCTCTCAGGGCTAATGGTTACTCCGACTACACAATCCGCAAAGCCATCACTCCAGTCATAAAGAAGGATCCTCTTGAGGAGCCACTCAAAACCATCACCTTACCCTACATTGCAGGGGTCACTAAAAAGATCTCCAAAATCCTGAATAAACACAAGGTCCAGGTCCGATTCAACACAGTACATAAAATCCGTGATCTGGTTACATCTGTAAAAGATGCTGTTCCAGACATACAGTACCCGGGCGTTTACAAACTAAAGTGCCTCTGTGGTAGCAGCTACATTGGAGAAACCAAATGACATATCTCGGACCGCATCCGCGAACATAAAGCAGACTTGAAACACGGTAGGACGAACTCCTTTGCCGTGGCAGATCACTGTTATAATTCAGTGGGCTCACATGACATTGACTTCTCCAAGACGGAGGTTCTTTGCAAGCCAACCGGCTACCATGAGGCCATCCACATATACAAGCACAGAGACAATTTCAACCGAGAAGATGGATTCTGGCTTAGTAACCATTGGAAAGATGTTTTAAACCATTTCGGATCTTAATTAATTGTATTTTACGGTTACCTTCAGACCGCAGCTCTTTCGCTGGCATTGCCTCTTAATACCTCTCACACCACGGTTAATGGTATGGTTTATAACATGGAGTATAACAGCACATCGTGGCTGTTTCTCTCCCCTCTCCTCCGTTCCGAGCATGGATGGACTCGTCCGTCTGAACGGGGCTCGTTGCTGTCCGTGGTGCTGGTGTTGAGGGGAAGAAACCGCCACCCATTTTTTGCCATATGGCATTGTGATATATAACGACTTATTGTTGGTGGCTCAGCTGATTGGAGAGTATATAGAGTTTATTGATAACATTGAGGTAGTTTATATTTTAGTTTTTTATTGGTTTACTATATGGTATTCATTATATAGTGTAGTGTATACCCAGTTGCTTTGTGTTAACAGCTCAGCTTATTCAAGAATATATTGAGTACATTTATTATATTGATGTAAATTAGACTTAGTTTTTTTCACATCGGTTTACTGTATGATAGTTGGGTAGTTGCAGCCCTTTAGCGTCCATATACTAAATGCCTCTGTTGATATGTAAACTTTGACTTTAACATAGCTATTTCTGTGACCAGTCACAAGCTAATCCCTCAGCTATTTCAATGCTAAATTCTCCTGTTTGATATGTAAACTCCTTTTTCAAGGCGCTTCACTTCTCTCACCCAGCTTAAAAGACGCTACGAATCTTAGCAGCGTTCATTGAAGCGCTGTCGTCCCGACAGTTCTGTTCCTTCACCTGAAGAAGGCTACTTGTGTGGTGGCCGAAACGTCGTGAGAATTTTATTTTATTTTAATTACTTTGTTTCCATTCTACTTGACTTTACCGAAAGAACCAAGGAGACACTTCTTTATTTCTCCAACGCACAGCAACACTCGTTCCAAAACCAACCCCACAGCCCCTTTTAACACCCTCCATAGCCACCCTCGCTCCCAATACACACCCACGTCGGGACACGCCTGGTCCGAGTGACCTCACTGCCCTTTAACCCCTGACCCCCGTCCAGCGCGTCCCCGCCCGTGTGATTGGTGCGTGTTATCGTGAGAGCGGAGATGTCGTGTTTGCGTGGTGAGGGTGGCTCGCCGATCCCTTACACATTTATGGAGGAGGTGCGATGATGTTTGGGGTGGGTTCTCGACCGATTGTGTGTACGTTCTGGATGTCTCCGCGTTGTCCCACTGGTTTTGCACGACGGCGTTCTGCCGTTTCCGTGCGGCGAGATTCCGGATTGGTGGTGAGGGCGCGATCAGATGGTGGCTAGAGGAGTTGAGTCCGGTGGCGGCGAGGTGATGTCGTTGAGGTGTTGCTTGATGATGGATAAGGTTATCGTCGTGGCAAAAGAATACGTGTGAGCGACTCCCTTGCATTGTGTGGCCCACGAGAGAGGCCCCCCGCTACTTACTGCCCGTTAAACGTGACCTCACTAGAGGGCGCTGTACGACAGCGAGCACCGTGTTACAATATTCTCCACCACACGCTTTTTATTTTTTGTGTTGTGTGTTCCTGTATGTCGAGGCTAAAAATGTACCCCCCCCCCCCCCCCAATATATTGCCATGAAATAGATTTCTGTTTTTATGATTGTGGT
Source organism: Petromyzon marinus (assembly GCF_048934315.1). Lineage (NCBI taxonomy): Eukaryota > Metazoa > Chordata > Hyperoartia > Petromyzontiformes > Petromyzontidae > Petromyzon > Petromyzon marinus. The sequence goes on from NC_133704.1 coordinate 8,431,989, forward strand.
TATGGTTGTGCTACGTCCGCACTCCGGCCGTGCTGAGCAGTATCAGTGGCGCTATTTCTGAAGCTATCGCGTGGCTCACAGACTTAAACTTGGACGTGTGTACAAAATAAAATAAATCACGACGTTCCGATCGCAACACACAAGCGGTCGTCCTCAGGCAGATAAAAATATATATATAATCCAGCAGTGGAACTGCTGAACCACGTCGTGATTTATTTTATTTTATACCGACGTGACTTTACCGAAAGAACCAAAGAGTATGTATGGATGGATTCCTGCAGTCACGAAAGCTTCAAATCGAGATTGGACGTGTAATTTGCACATACTTGGCATACGCTCGAGAGAGACTGCCCGGTCTCGCTTGTGTTACTGTATCTCGATTGTAATTGTTGCACACTCGAAATGAAGGACGTTGGGCAGGTGCTCCAAATCGAGGGCAAACACATTTATATTATTGTGGTTAATCTGTAGAATGCAACAGCACGTGTGTCACACGCAGCAATTCTTGAACCGAGTCGCCATTAACCGTGTGGCTGGTGTACAAGTGCGATTATTCAATAACCCTGCCAGCCACCTACAGGCCCAACTCAGTCGTCACATGCTGCTGTACACACGTGCATTGATGCACTGCACAGCACATGAGGACTTTCACAGAACCACACTTTATTCCCTTGCTGCACAAGGAAATAATTAAAAGAGTGGTCCTTTCCTAATGTGCCACATAATGTCTCGTTCTGTCTCATGAGAATACATTACTACCTGTGCTGTATTCTCACGTGTATTGTCAGGTCTCCAATTGTGTTGTCTTGTTTGTGCTGTCTCCTATTGTTCCATTTGTATTGTCACATTGCTGCTGTCCCATTGTTTTCTTCCGTTCCAATCGGTTCTCCAATCAGGAGAAACATTGCACAACATTCCAATGTGGATTAAACACGCACAGCAAACACTTCGGAGTATGTCGTATAAAAACGTTTTATTAGCGCACAAAACATACAAAACGCAAACATATGAATTTACAACAACAAAAATAAGGTCCATTATCGGGTACTGTAGTCTAAATTTACCGAAAGCATACATATATGATCGATCTGGAAATAGCTTAAAGAGTATGACAACCACCGTGGAGAATGATGCGAGGACATCAGCTCATGTGCACAGAGCAATATATGCATTGTGGACTTGGCCCACGATGTCGGGAGGCCTTCATTCAGCAGTTGATAGATCATGGATGATGATGTGACACGTTGGGTACGATGTGAGTGTGGGACACTCGCTGGATCTGGCAGATTCAAGGAAGGAAGCGATGATGGCGAGGTGTGGTGGCTTCAGTGTCATCGCTTAGGATCGAACCTTCATATTAAATAGACACGTGAGGCGTTCACTTATATTGTTTATTTTGTGTTGTGTGAAACGTTTAGTATATATGATCATTGCGATTTCTAAAATGTGTTTGCAGCCCTTTGTAAACCCACTGCTGGATCAGGACCTCGCTCCATCACGTCACTGCGTGGGTAGTGAGGGGTAATGTGACCATACTTCACCACGCTGGTCAGTGCGGGTTCTTGAAGGGGGCACGTGTCCGTGACCTGTTGCGATACCACTTGCCTCTGATGTTAGCCGTGGCCGGGAATCAAACTTGGGGCCGGATTCACAGCCAAGTCTGGTAATTATAATCAGTTCCCCGAAACTGTGCCACCAAAAACACCCCGAGGTGGTAAGTTAAACAAAATTCGGATAAGTAGGAAGGTGTGGAGTGGTAGCAGAGTGCCAAGACACCACCGTATGAACCAACGACAAATGTTCGATTCCTGGCTAAAGCTAACAGCACCCGCTTAAATGTAAAACGAAGTTCTTTAGAACTGCTTTTTGTGTTGTGTTTCTTGTTCCCCCCTCCCCCCGCCGCACCTCTGAATAGCACGGTTGGCTACGTATGGTGCGAAAAAAGTTCAACATACATACGTACATACCCCACTCACATTCCCTGAAGGTAACTTAATCCAGCTGTGGATTGACAAAGTGCTGTAAATAATTACTATTGTTAATTTAAACAAAGAAACTATTTTTGTACAATTTTTTTTTTAGTTTATCAGGCGATGCCTACTGAGCTATATTGCTCTTTCAGACGTGACCTGGCCACATTATATCTCGACGAAGTGGTTTATCATGTGGAAAAGTATAGTGGCCAAATATTCTAAACGCGTGATGTTGATTTTAAATGTGGAGGGGAAAACCGGAGGACCTGGAGACAAATCCATGCGATCACGGGGAGAACATGCACACTCCAAATATACAATAGGCGTCAGGGTTGGGATTGAACCCACGACGTCCTGTATACCAGGTGTGGGAGTTAACATCTCGCCAGTGAAAGTTTTTCAGTTTTACATCTCAAATTGCTTTGAGGGTCAGCCATGCAAGCCTCATCATCATCATCGATGTCTGGTTGTCTCCTACACAGCAGCATCATATCAAGCTGTAGTTGGGTTTCAACGCAGGGGAGCAGAAGAAGACAAACGGATTATTGTTCCAGCAAGACATTTCATGCGCTGTAGCTTCCTCTTGATTAAAAAAAAAACACATTTAAAGTTATTTTTCGTGGGAACCTTGAAATTTCCGGAATTTAAGCCATATGCCCAGCCCAGCTGACAGTGCCTATGTTACTCATGACAGGATGTGATTGAAAACGATTCTGTTGTATCAGACTTGTGAAATTCAAACACATTGTCTTTCACATGGTGAAATATATTGTAGAATGTGTGTGTGTGTAGCGATGGTGAGTTGAGAAACACTCTCGATTCCCGCTCATGGCCAACACCAGTGACGATTATCTGAACCGGGCGTGGTTCTGGCCACCCACCCCCTCGTGTGCTGTGCCGGCCTTCATAGGTGCTCGCTAATAGCACTTGCCCCAACAGTCTGTTAAGGTTATACGGGGGATCTTTGTCTTTGTTATGACCGCTAAAAAATATCCATGTGTACAAATACATGCGGTTTATTTAAAAACCGTGAAAGAGTTGATAGTATGGACTTTGGGGTTGGAGTCGTGGAGCAGTAGTGCACTGCGCTGTGAACCTGGTGGCCTGAATTTTGATTCCTGGCCATGGCTAACTGAGCTTGAACTGGTCTTGCCGCCATCCCACCAAGGCCGTAATTATAATATATGGGGGGGGGGGGCGGAGAATGTGTGTCCCCCACCCCCTTAATATATATTATAATTACGGCCCCAATATTTAAACATGCTCAAAATGTCCCCCCCAATATATTGCTATCAAATAGATGTCTGTTTATATGATTGTGGTTATGGTTGTACTTTATTAATCCCTAATCTCTGTCATTACATACAATGAAACAAGAAAAGGTAAAAAAGAAAAAAAACAGAGCAATGTAATACAAAACACTATTAGACATTATTGTAAAAAAAAAGTCCACCCTATGTGTTTGTACATTTTGTACTATTTTAGGCAGGAAATTCGTTTTCAAATTTAGAATTTTTTTCTGGGGTAGGCATTCATCCATCAGTGGATTGACAAAAGGATTGAAATGTCTGACTGTAAATTATATGTACTGTATACACATATATAATAACATACATTCTTGCCTTCTATCAACAGTGGCGTGAGCAACTAATTGCATGGCTGTGCCTTTACCATTTTTTTATATTATCAGCCGTGCAGAGTCGCATCTTCAAAAAAATAAAACTGAAATGCATTCCATCGCCTCGTTTGCTTTTCTGATAGTTGGTGGTAAACACATCGGTCCGTTTTTGGAAAGTAAAAATAAACTGTTGGAAGGGAACGTTAGTCAACAACATGCGAATTGGGCCATTATGCGATGGTATTTCTCAACCTTGGCTTTGCAAACGCCACGCCCATTTGACCATAATTTTTTCCCGCCTCAATTGCGCCACGCGATTTTCAACCCGCGGGCGTAAGGTTTGATTCCCAGCTACGGCCAACATTAGTGGCCAGTGAAATCAGAACCGATATTGCCCTCCCTCCATGCCCCACCACTTTCACCAACCTGCACTGAGAAGCGTGGTGAAATATGGCGAAAGAAAAACAACCATGTCCGACATGGCATGGGGACGGCTTCGCCCATTGGCGGATAGAGATTGCTGGAATCCTCTACACCGGTGTTTCTCCCCCAAAGCCAGTTCCCGCAACACCCCCCCCCCCCCCCCACAGAGATTTATGTGGTTACCAAACCATCAAATGCGTGCAGTGTTTGCAGCGGCCTCATTTTTACATCAGTCAAAGAGGCTGGCAAGCAAGGAAGGCATTCTGTGTGGGTTTACGGCTCGTGGAGTCCTCCACGGAGCTAGTTTCAGTAAACGTATCACGTGCCCCTTTCTTGTAAAACCATTAAGAGTCGCATGCCGCAAATATTACACGCAGCGAGCAATGTGCACTTCGCACGGCAAAAATTATTGACCATCGTAACTTTCAAACTATGGGGCCAAAAATCGTGTGTGCAGTACAATTTCCCAGTTCTGATTTTCACATATCCAGTACTGACTAATAAACTTCCCCCAACACCCAGTGCAGCATTTGTACAAGGTGGTGGCATGGTAAATTTATTTTGACGTTCGTATATCTTTTTACACATCCATCCTATCTATACCTCAGGGCTCAGTTCCCATCGCATTGGACGTGTACTCTATACACGTTCGCCATCGTGTGAATCTAGCCATCCTTGTTTGTGGAAACCCACGAAAATGTAATGTCTTAAAAGTGTAATGAGCGTAAAGGTACGATTAGCACGGTTGGCTACGTATTGTACGAAAGAGGTTCAACCTACATACACATATAAGGTTAGCACACATAGCCTCATTAATGAGCGGAGAGGTGAATTTGGTGAAAAGCCTAGGGTAGGAATTAAGAGGGTAACAAATACATTTAAAATAAATTTTTCCTTAATCGTGCAATTTGTTACAAGCCATTTCATACATTTTGCTTAAGGCTACACAATCACTAAGGCTGGGGCTGTTACTCTAGTTGTCTGCTCTGTGTTATTACATTATGCCAATTCCAAGCAAAGTATGTGATGATAGACACGGCCAAGTGGCTCAGAGGTCAGAGCGCTGAGCCGACACCGCTGCCAGTTTGAGGTTCGCATCCAGAAAGCCGTCTGTGATTAAACCGGATTCTGATGTGTTGTGAGCTCATGGACTCCTCTCGGCCACCAATTACTGCACAATACATTTGGTACTGCAAATGTTTCGTCAAAATCCCAGCTCTGATAATTAACTTATCGGGTTGACTGCCATGCACGTGAACATTTCTGGCATATACAAAGCAGGTGGGAAAGTGCTGCTCTGTACTGCATTGTGTGGACTAGAGTTCACTTTATACCTCAAAGGGAGTTCTGTGATATTCACTTCTGTGGGCCATTCTCTCACACAAAGGGTTAAACTGCGATGCGGAAGATCCGGATAAATGCATATATGTATGATGCGATTCTGATAGCATAATCAAGATACAATATGAGAAAAATAAAAAAAAATTAAGTTATGTTTGTTCACCGACTCAGTAATAAGTACCAATGTAAGCACACAGCAGTTGTAAAGTTAATTGTGGCAAGAGTTAATTCAGTAATTCATGACTACTGATATGTGCTACGCCTGTAATTCAAAATAAATTTGAAGCATTAAGAGGTGGCATGCCACTTCTGCAATTATCATTGATTAACATCATCATTGATTAACATCATCATTGATTAACGTGCTCATCTCCTGATTGTAAAGAATACCATGATTCAAATAGTTGTCATATTGCAGCCACATTCTTAAATATGTTTTAAATTGCTTCTATACCCTTAGGAAGACGGCAAACGACAGCTCGCTGCTCTTCTTATGTGCAGTTATGTAAGTGCTGCATCGTTTACCACGTGACACCTCTGCCACCTTGTGGTAAAATAGGAAGGGACAAAAATATTGCGCATGAGTACCAAAGGCATTCCTCATTCACCACTCACTTTTGACCAATGCTAAATCGACGTAGATTATGAATTGAAACAACATATGCATGTAAACTTCATCGTACAATGTATATGAAAACGAACGATTTAATTCCCTTTTTTGGTCGAAATTAGGTAGAACCTAATGTCTGTATATTGCAAAGCCATAACATTGGCAGTGAATAAATGGGAGTCAAGTTTTATAAACAAGAAACCTGAAGGAAAAATAAACAAAAGATGCACTATGCACGTGTGAAAAAGAAGGTGTGGCAACAGGCTTCTGCGAAGGTTCTGGAAAAATGAATAGAATGCTCAAGACTGATGTGGCAGACCACGGCATCAGCTGGGAAAGCAACCTAAAAGATCGAGTGCCAAATAAGAAGTAGAAACAGATCGGAGAAGAAGGGGCGCAGAACATACAGACTTGGAGGCAGCATCGCATTGAGGCATCAAGAGCAGAAGAAGAAAACTTACGACTCATTTACACTGGCACATCCGTATGCATCTATGTTAAACTTCTTTCGCACCGTACGTAGCCAACCGTGGCCAATCGGAGGTGCGGGGGAAGGACAACAAGCTAAACACAAAAAGCAGTTCTAAAGAAATTCGTTTTCAATCTAGATTTAAAAGTGCATATCTGCAGCGGCTTCCTAAATATCGGAAGGGAAGGGCGTTCCAGACGGCCGCGGAAGCGCGCCTGAAAGCACGCGATGCAGTGGCCGTCTTTGTTTGATGGTTAGCCAAAAGCTGCTGCGAGGATGACCGAAGTTTGCGTGATGGTTTTATGCTGCTTGCCGAGATCAGCAAGGTATTGTGGTTCATTTGTGGCAAGCCCTTTGTGTGCACTGAGTGCGTGGGGCCCTCAAGGTACTGGTCGTTATCCACCGGCTATTTGAACATACTGGTGCGCGGTATAAAAAAAAGCAGAAAATCTTGCGGGGTGCGCCAAAATCAGTTCCTCGTGATGTCAAAGCAGTCGGAAGATGAATGAACACGAAAATTCACAGTCTGTTGCTGTGTAGCACCCAGCCTGATGACGATTGCCTCCGTGATCCAAAGCCAGATTTGACACATGCCCTAGATTTGGTCGGACAATTCCTCGATTCAGTTCTGAAATGATTTCTTAGCAGACGGTAGCATCAAAAGATTATGACTCATGTCACACGTTCGAATGGGAAAGCAGCTTCTGAACCTAACAGAACTTCTGATGGAGAATCTGCAGTTCACCCAAGGGCAACAGCGACAACATCAGACTGTTTTATGAGGACCGGTGTATTACGCTGCAACGGTGTGCCGCGAATTAATCCAATTACCAACGTTTTTTTTCACTCAAAACAACATTGGGCAGCACGTGAATCTGGCCCAATAAATTCACGGCAGCGTGTGGGAGGCACCACGGGGGCGGAGGCGGTTATGAGAGGATTGGGAGGGATTGTGCGGCTAGCATGGAGGGGCAGAGCAGGGGGGGGGAACCTCACACCTGATGCATCTGAGACGTCTGCCCTGAATCCGAGCTGCTCTTGGTGCCCTGCTGAGACAAGGCAGAGCCACCGGACGCGTCTTCGCCGAGGGCCGCTTCGAGCTGCCGCAGGATTGGCGAAGACCTGAGCAAGGTCTTGCGGAATTCGCGTCCCACAAACACGTAGAGGAATGGGTTGACGCAGCTGTTGGTGATGGCTATTCCCACCGCGAGGGGCTGTAAAAAGTTCATGATTTCCATTAAGTGGTGGGACGCCTCTTCGTTTTCGAGCGGCACAAGTTTCACGATGACCAATATGTGGTAGGGAAACCAGCAGACGAAGAAGGCCACCACCACGGCGGCGATGAGGCGCACGGAGCGCGCCCTCCGTGATGTATGCACGCGCGACATGGAGCGCATCTTGTGCACGACGCACATGTAGCAGAAGCAGATTGCGACCAGTGGCAGCAGGAATCCAGCCAGAAGGGTGAAGACCCCCACGGCCACCAAGATCACGTCTTCTTCTTCTCCGTAATTCACCATGCACCACGTCAGGCCGATCTCGTCTTCGATGATCTCGCGGTACAGGAAGCTGGGCAGAGTGCTGAGCACGGCGGCGCAGAGAGAGACGACGCACACCACCCACGCCACGCGGGTCGAGCGGATCCGGAGCGCCAAAATGGGCTGCACCACCGCGAAATAGCGGTCGAGGCTGATGGCCGAGAGCAGGTACACGCTGGCGTACATGTTGAAGATGATGAAGGAGGGCAGGACCTTGCAGGCGGTGTGGTCGAAGGGCCAGTGCTGGTGGACGAGCAGCATTATCAAGAGGGGCAGAGTGGCCACGAAGGTGAAGTCCACGGCGGCGAGCGAAAGAAAATAGACGGTGACGGGGGAACGCTTCATGCGGAACCCCGCGACCCACACGACGGCCCCGTTCCCCAGGGTGCCGCAGACGAACACGACGCTGTACAGCAAGATGTTGATCACCGTCATGGCCTTGTTTCCGGCCGTCCCGATGTGGTCGTCATCCTCGTGGTCCGTGTGATTATGCAGCGCGGTGCAGTTGTTGAAGCTCGGGTCCGTGCAGTTGTCAGCCTGGATGCCGAATGGGCCCGCAAGCGTCGTGGCGCTCGGTTCCATTGCCTGACGCTGGAATGGGGACGAATGACAAAAAAAATAACTTTTATTATAAAACGAACAAAAAATATTCATTTTTAATCAGGTAAGGCCCACTGAGCTATTTAGTTATTTTTCAGAGGCGACCTTGCCACGAATGATAGAACACACCGAGTACAATTGACACACTGAGCACATGAACACACTGAGTACAATGGACACACTAAGTACTTGAACACACCGAGTACAATGAACACACTGAGTACTTGAACACACCGAGTACAATGGACACACTGAGTACAATGGACACACTGAGTACAATGGACACACTGAGTACTTGAACACACTGAGTACAATGAACACACTGAGTACTTGAACACACTTAGTACAATGGACACACTAAGCACTTGAACACACCGAGTACAATGGACACACTGAGTACTTGAACACACCGAGTACAATGAACACACTAAGTACTTGAACACACTGAGTACAATGAACACACTGAGTACTTGAACACACTTAGTACAATGGACACACTAAGCACTTGAACACACTGAGTACAATGGACACACTGAGTACTTGAACACACCGAGTACAATGGACACACTGAGTACATGGACACACTGAGTACAATGGACACACTAAGCACTTGAACACACCGAGTACAATGGACACACTGAGTACTTGAACACACCGAGTACATGGACACACTGAGTACTTGAACACACCGAGTACAATGGACACACTGAGTACTTGAACACACCGAGTGCAGGAACACACTGAGTACTTGAACACACCGAGTGCAGGAACACACCGAGTACGTGCAATTTATTGTGCGCGTGAAAGTAATGCAGTGCACAAACACACGATTGTCTCCACCGTGGTCATCAGCTGGTGATTCACCAACCCCGGGCCGCCTGTGCTATTCACAGCGCTGCTGATGAGTAAGCCTGCGGCTCTTTAAGGGACCGTGGGCTTCGTGACAAGTTATTTTATGAAGGAACCGCCGATTCGTGTTCACCACACAGTGCAGTGCGGCCTCTTGAAATATGTACCGAGCCTTTTGTGTGTGTGTGTTTGGGGTGTTTTTGTTTACCGAATTCGAACAAAAATTTACTTATGTTTTTTTTGGGTTGCCCATCCCTGCCACAGCACTGCTGTGTGGGGGGGGGGGGGGGCAAAGGCGCAGTCCAGAACGAGTCACGCACTTCCACGTGTGATCTCAAGCCAGCGGTGACACACACACCCGCTTTGTAATCTACTTGGCAACTCTGCCAATGCAATCCCGGGCCGATTTTAATATTACACAACTCACCGCCTTCAAGATGCTCCGTGAACTCTCCCCTCTCATCTCACTCAGCTCCCCTTCACGCTCTCCCCTCTCATATCAGTCCACTCCCCTCCACGCTCTCCCCTCTCATCCCACTCTACTCCCATCCACGCTCTCCCCTCATCTCACTCAGCTCCCCTCCGCACACTCTGCGTTCCAGTAACCAAGGCTCTCCTTCAGAGCCCCCAGTCAACATTGGCACAGTGCTAGGTAGGTCGCGTATTCTCTTCTGCTCCCCTAATAGTTCTGACACCCCCCCATCCGCCATCCGTGCTGTCGACTCCCTATCCAGGTCCAATTCCAGGCTCAATAGCAAATTCATTTGCCCGTGGCTGACTGCCGCTTTCTATAAAATAGAGGGTACTTCAAAAAATTGTTAACACTTCCGAGAATTTGCAACAATACCACAAGAAAACGCGCCTCCGGGCTCTGGAGACCACGTGAAGAAGATCCCAGGCCATGTGTTGACAATGATGGCGAACAAGTGGGAGACTCTGACTTTTTGAAGCTATTAACATCATATTTGTTATCATGTTACAGTGCATTACATTATTATCTGTTCTATTTCGATTAAAACTATAGTCCCGTATAAGTATTATTGGTTCTTTCGGTAAAGTCACGTAGAAAGGAAACAATAAAATAATAATAAAATATTAAACAACAAAATTCTCACGACATTTCGACTGCAACACAAGCAATCATCATCAGGTGTGATAATTGCGACGTTTCAACTGCAAGTCGAAACTGAAATTCGAAACGTGTTGAACTTTATATTTTTTATTGTTTTATATATTTTTTTATTATTTTATTGTTTCCCTTCTACGTGACTTCACCGAAAGAACCAAGAATATGAATCCCTGCAGTCACGAAAGCTTTAACTCCCGTATAAGTGTTAACATTCCTTTGAAGCACCCTGTACAAGTCCACTGGTTCGGTGCAGCGTCTTGATATGGGGAGCATTTAGAGGCCATGTGAAATACAAATGGCATTATTATTGTGTGCCACTCGCATCCACCATCCCGCTGCAATAAATATAAGGCGCTCTCGCTGTTAACGTAAGTTCATGAAATAGGCCACCCGGTTGAAACGTCGATTAAGCTTAGTCAACCTCTTACTCATGTCAACGCTCATTCAGTGGCTGAAGGATGTTGGTGGCGTCGGCTCTGCCACCTGACTACTGCCTAGTTAACATCTCTCCACCACGAGACGATAACTACCTCGCCTGGTGTACAGGAGGCCGTGGGTTCGACCCCGACCCTGACGCCCGCTGCATATTTCTCTCTCCGGGCCCTCCGGGTTTTCCCTCCACATTTATAATCAACGCGCGTTTTCAAGTATTTGGCTGCTATACATTTCCACACGATAAGCCACTTCGCTGAGTTATCATTTGTGGCCAGTTCCATTCTAAAAAAAAGAGCTATATAGCTCAGTGGGCCTTACCTCGTAAAATAAAATTGTTTAGTTTTTAGTTTCTCCACTCCTATGTGGTTCCTCCTCGACCCTCTGAGTCGTCCTCTCTCTCTCTCCTCGAGAGCAATCGAATACGTTGGGAGCGGTGGCGCTGTGGTTTGCACACTGCGCTATGAAACTGGCGTCCCTAATTGGATTCCCGACCACGGATAACATCAGTGGCGGGGTGGTGATATCAACCGACCCTTGGTGTTCCCTCCCCTCGTACCAACGCATACTGCTAGAGTTTACGTACGAGCGTTTAATCTGTCCACCTATGTAACATCCCTCTGTAAATGTCCACGATTTATTATCCCAGGTTTAAGGCTGGACACACCCGTGAAAGAGAGTTTCATGGCTCATCGGGTCCTCCAGCTTAAACCACATTTACGTGGCTATGACCAGCGCAGTGAAGTATGGTCAGACAACCGACAAGGCGTGTGAGAACACTACACCCAGCACTGGATTCATAAATGAGCTGTGCATGATTATGATTTGTAGTACGTATTACTAATAACGCATCGCAATAATAATGGATGAGGATACGACACTCGGAAGGAATGATGATAGATGGGCAATAATAATAATGATACTGACAGATTGTGTTGCCAAGGTAGAGGCACGCGTTCAAGACAGAGCTACGTCCACCGAAGATATGGAGCGATTAAAGCAATCATCTCGTGCGTAGTAGGTGGTAGCCGGATAGGGTGCTATGCGGATTATGAACACGCAGGATCTGGAGAGATTGCGTATAGGCTTGGGGGAAGCCTTCATCCAGCAGTGGATTGACCCTGACTGCTGCCGATTATCATGATGCTGATGATGAATCGCACGCAAACGCATATTTACCTGCTCGGGTGCCTTGCTTCACTTCGCTGTGCTCGTCACACAAGCTGGGCGTGAATTAGTCCACGTCGTCCTCGCGTGAACTCGTGCAAGAATTCACGAGTTAAACGCACGCTCAAGAAAAAGCACCCCCCCACCACCACCACCCACCCTCCCTCGCCCCCCTAAAAAAACCCACAAGAACTCTTGTGAATATTCCGCGACGCGAGTACAAGATAGGAGCGGTGGCTTTCACAGCCGCGATGGGACCTAGAGGGGAGTCCTGCCTTGCGTTGGCGAGTCGCAGTTTGTTTTTTGATATATAAAGCGGTCAGTAGTAAGTGGTTGGTGGTGGTGTTGTGACGCAATGGAGAGAAGGGAGGGACCAACGTGAGACTTGAGGCCAATGGCTTCTGCGATGGTGATGTGGGGGGGGGTTTGCACGCCTGGCTCCTTGGACTTGCATCAAGCGACCGAGGAACACGTTCATTATATATCTAAACACATTCTCCAGAAACACTGGGGTCTTAAAAAAATATGTTTAATAATAGGCGCCGTTTCAGGCAATGGCTTCTTAGCAAATATAGAAAGTTTTAAATAAAACTATTTTACGTGCTGCTATGGTGATGGGTCATTGCCCGAAACGTCGCCTATCATATATATTTTTTTTTATTCCAATGCCACAGTGTTTATTGAGGAATGTATTGAGTTAATGTTTTTGTTCATTGTGCATGTGTACCGTTCGCTGCCAACACAGCAGCATCACCAAATGACAAAGCTGTCAACCCATCACGGTTTACATCCCGTATTCTTGTGCAGGGACATCTTGTTTCCAGGTCCATACGGCGTACAGCCGTTTCAATACGGGAAAAAAAAACATTTATATTAGTATATTTATTTGTGCTTCTACCTTGTGATGGGACTTTGTAGGACGAACGTTGAGATTTATAAGGGAACGGGGTGACCAGTAAGGTTTGAATTGGTCTGTAATAAGGTAGGGCACTGATAAGGGGTTGACAGGTATGAAATATCTATATTTTTAAAAAATCTGAGAATCACGCGCAGGTTTAATGGCACCATTCGATGTGTCGAGAAAACCAAGTTGGTTTGGGCAGGACAAAGTCGCTGGAAGGGATGAATGGCAGATACTAATACTAATAACAACAGCAGAGTGGCAGCCAAGCAATCGGATGCGTCTGGGGAGGACGCGAGCCGAGGAGGTGGAGAGATTAATTAAGTTCACATGCGGGTGCCACTAGATCAATTGTTTGCCAAACCGCAGTATCATGAGCGGAGGTAGTGGATTGGTCAATACCTTCATCCAGCAGGGGATTGACCACGACTGATACCCATTAAATATTGCAACGTTGGTCCAACGTTCCATGTTCACTGGGTAATTCATTTGAAATCTCTTCTCCCATTCTTATGAGACGTGACGCCAAGGGACTAGTCCACTCGTATCACGGCAGGTCCCGTTAGATCTCTGACGTGATCCTAAGCAGGCATGGAGCCTGGCTGGATACGTGCGTGGGTCGCACGCTAGGGTTTGTTGTGCCGTACTTCTACGCTTCTCGCCGTTTCTGCTCAACTCCCCCTCCCCCCCTCCCCCGAGCCTTCACCAACCCAACACCACGCCGACCAGCGTGGTGAAGTATGCTGAGCACGGCAACACGATCAACGCGACGAGGCGGAGGGAGGCCCTCATCCAGCAGTGGAGTGACAAGCTGATGCAGGGTGCACACACCACGGGTACACGAGACGGGGTGGTGGTGGGGTGGGGGGTGATAGGATCTCCGTGCACTGTATTCTCCCACGCACACCCCTTGCTCCAAAATAATCAAATACATCGAATAAATATGTCGCGTTTAAAAAAAAAACTATTACTGAAGCATTTCCTTTGCACGGGTAACTTGACATGTGTTCATTTTGTTCCAGCACGTGCCTCGAGAGCCGCTGGTGGCCTTTCGTGCGGCCCCCCGATGATGCACAACATGTGAAACCCCCCTCCCCCATCACCATCATCATCGTGCTGCTGTCAAACCCCCAATGGTTTCAAATGAGTAGGTTTGCACTTTCCCAAAAAAAATGTGTATGCTTGCACAGCTTGCAAAGCCGGTCCAACCACAACACCCTTGCATCGAGGATTGCATAGCTTTGTCGTGCAGGTGGCGTGACGACTCTGACATTGATGATGTCTTATCGGCGAAAGTGCCCCCCACCCCCCTGCCCCCCTCCCCTCTTAAAATTTAGTGAACACTGCTCTAGCGCCCTTGATCCGTTTGTATCGACACTTCTCCTCTCTCCCTGCCTCCCCCCTTCGCCTTCCTGAAACATGTGTTTTTTTTAAAGGTAAAGGCGCAGCACCGCAAAATGTTCGCTTACGCCCCCTGCTGGCGAAAGGGCCTCCACTGGAAGGAGATCTTAAACGAGAGCTCATCTCGACTGTCGGACGGCACTTCGGCCTCCTCCAGTACACTGCCACGCTGAACAGACGGTCTCGCAAGGATTGAAGGGTGCCCACGATCTACCCCCGCCACACGCGCGTGCTTGTCAATCTACTGCCCCGTACTGCTGGGTTGACCAAAGAGGCGGAGGAGATTCGGGGCCGTCCATAAATGACGTCACGCACCTAGTGGAGGAGGGGGTGGGGGGTCAGACATTTGTGACGATGCGTGACGAGAGGGGGTTAGAAATGTGACGTCACATCAACTTTAAATAAATATAGACAGCACGTTCTACTTAATTAAATAGACTTTTAAATACATGTTTCTCCTACAACATCAGAGTGCAGCGCCACATTAATTACGCACTACAATGACAACAGTTTAAAGCGATTTGAAACATGTTTTATATTTTCGGGGGGGGGGCAGAGCTTTGTGACGTCATATTTGAGGGGGGGGTCTGACTTTATGTGACACCGTGTAACGAAGGGGGGGTCAAAAATCGTCCAAAATCGAGTGACGTCATTTATGAACGCCCCCTTAAAGAAACTTGCCCTGTGCCTCAAGACGCCCCTTTATTCGTTGCCCTTTTAGTTCCACGCTTCCACGTACATTGGAATGCTTTATCCCGACTTGGGCAACCCGCATTAACCAGCTTGGCGAAGTATGGTCAAATTACTCCGCCCCCCTCCCCTCTCTCCCATCACACGTACACACGTCAATTCATTAAAACCAACTAAGTCATCATTACCGCCACTGGCGCGAGTTGACTGCGGTGGTGGAGTCGGCGGTGGTTGCGCTTCCAATGGAGGGGCCAACGGAGGGTGGGGGGGGGGAGAACCACAGAGCGGATCACAGGGACGCCTCTACTTGCGAACATTCGACTTACGAACTTTCGGAGATTCGAACAAACCCGTCCGTATGTTAAGTTGCCTGTTCTGACCGAGAGTCGTAAGTTCAACCGGCGCGCAATAGATGGCGGAGATGGGATCTACATCTGCAGAACGTGAAGAACCAGTGGCATCTACGTCTACAGGAGATTATACGACTTTTAAAGCCATTCACCGTGTTCAGTGTACACGCCGTACAGCGTGTTTGGAATCGGCAGGAGTAAAGTTGGACTTACGAACAAATCGGCTTACGAGCAGACCTCTGGGACCGAACTCGTTCGCAAGTCGAGGAGTCCCTGTATTTTGCATGCACCCCCCCCCGCGACCCCCCCCCCGCTCCCTCCTACAGAGCCACGCCCCCTATACCAATTGAGTCACCAAAGCCCGCCCATTACCTCCCGTTCAGCGGCACACTTGGGGAACAGACGTGAGACTTTACTCCTCCCCCACCCATACTTGCGTGTAATCGTCCAATGAGTCCAAGTAATCGAACCGATCTTGGTGAAGTAGATAAACTACTTAAATCGTCGTCTAGCAAGCATTACTTTGCAGTCCCATGATGGATTGTCGGGAGGGGTTCCTGCGTTGGTATTTATTTTTTTCCCAAGAAGTCTTTTATTTGTGGGAGGAAACTGGAATGGCTGAAGAAAACTCACCGCAGATACGAGATCATGCTGAAAAGGTCCGCACATACGGGTTCCATACCTTATCAGTGCCCTACCTTATTGCAGACCAATTCAAACCTTATTGGTCACCCCGTGCCATTATAAATCTCAACGTTCATCCTACAACGTCCCATCACAAGGGAGAAACACAAACGAATAGACACATTCCCCCCCCCCGTGCAGTTGCACCGCCTGCACACTCCATGTGAGCTACACCGCTGTCTCTGCGTGATCCGCCAACCCTTACCTCCAACGCGCTTGCTCGCCGGCGCGCGTCGCCACGTCACGCGTTATCGTCGTTATTGCGACGATAACGATTGTAAATCGCATTATTGTTGTTCAGCACGTGTCATTCGCAGTCGAAAGGTCTCGCAGCGTCGGGGCCGTATTTACGCCCGGGCTGCGTTTCACCGTGCGCCTTGTTTGGGCCGATCGTGCGCAACGGAATGGCACCGGACAAACGATTCCGCGTCTCCTCCTGCTCCTCCGTTGGTCGTCGCATCGCCGTTATTGATGAGACTCATTTCTGCCACTCCTTTCCTTTCCTTCATCCATGGCAGTCGCTCCAGGACAACGCGTTTTTTTCTTTGTCTTTTTCTATGAATTGAGTACCAGCTATAACAGAGATCCATAGGTTCACACAGAGACCCGTAGACTCACAGACTCCTAGACTCACGCAGAGACCCATAGGTTCACACAGAGACCCGTAGACTCACAAAGAGACCCATAGGTTCACACAGAGACCCGTAGACTCACAGACTCCTAGACTCACGCAGAGACCCATAGGTTCACACAGAGACCCGTAGACTCACAAAGAGACCCATAGGTTCACACAGAGACCCGTAGACTCACAGACTCCTAGACTCACGCAGAGACCCATAGGTTCACACAGAGACCCGTAGACTCACAAAGAGACCCATAGGTTCACACAGAGACCCGTAGACTCACAGACTCCTAGACTACGCAGAGACCCATAGGTTCACACAGAGACCCGTAGACTCACAAAGAGACCCATAGGTTCACACAGAGACACGTAGGCTCACGCAGAGACTCATAGGTTCACAGAGACCCGTAGATTCACAGACTCCTAAACTCACACAGTGACTTTTAGGCTCTCACACAGACCCATAGACTCGCACAGAGACACATAGACTCACACACAGACCCATAGACTCACACAGAGCCCCATAGACTCACACAGAGACCTATAAACTTGCACGGAAACCCACACAATCACACGTAGACTCATAGGCTCACACAGACCTTTAGACTGACACAGAGACTATTAGGCTCTCACACAGACCCATAGACTCACACAGAGACCCATAGACTCACAGAGAGACCCTTAGACTCACACAGAGACCCATAGACTCACAGAGAGACCCTTAGACTCACACAGAGACTCCTAAGACCTCACACAGACCTATAGACTCACAGAGAGACCCATCGGCTCACACAGAAACATATAGACTCGCACGGAAACCCACACAATCACACGTAGACTCATAGGCTCACATAGGCCCACAGACTCGCAAAGCTTCATAGACTCGCAGTCGTCATGACCTCACGATGTGTTCCACTGGTAGTTATGGGGCGTCGCGGTTGCATTTTGGTGATTTTCTTTCCTCCTCCCGCTCGTGGCGACTGCACCTGGCGTGGCCAGGTCGGATTAGATGTCAGACAGCCCACTGGTTGGGGGCGGGCAGTGAACTTTCTGCTGGCTGGGTGGTGGTGGTGGAGGTGGGATCATTGGTAGTACTTGCCTCAACAGTCTATATTAAAGGCGATACGGGGAGTCTTCGTCTTTGAGATCCTCGGTGAGCTGCTTATTCGTGATTATGGCGTTCACCCAATTGTTCCTCCACCTGTTATAGCATCAATCCGCCTGGGAAAATACTTTAAGAAGCAGTGTGAGTCTGAACAGGTGAGTGCTCGGACAGGTGAGATTCTGAACAGGTGACAGCTTAGGCAGCTGAGAGCCTGGACAGGTGAGAGCCTGGACAAGTGAGAGCTTGGACAGATAAAAACTTGGACAAGTGAGAGCCTGGACAGGTGAGAGTTTGGACAGGTGAGAGTCTGGACAGGTGAGAGCCTAGACATGAGAACTTTGACAAGTGAAAGCCTGGACAGGTGAGAGTCTGGACAGATAAGAACGTGAACAAGTGAGAACTTGGACAAGTCAGAGCCTAGACAGGTGAGAGTTTGGACAGGTGAGAGTCTGGACAGGTGAGAGTCTGGACAGGTGAGCGTCTGGACCGATAAGAACGTGGACAAGTGAGAACTTGGACAAGTGAGAGCCTAGACAGGTGAGAGCTTGGACAGGTGACCTTTGAGCTGCTGCTTTAAGGTAGATATGATGGTGCTTGGATGCTGCTGCTGCGTGGCTGCAGTGAGGGAGAATTACAGATGGCTGCCAGTGGAGCCACGGAGAAAGGCCGCTCGGTCGATATATTTATTTGACTGTGTAACAATTTTTTTTATAAACTTTTTGTTCCTGGGTAGTGTTATTTCCTAATTGCTTATGCCTCAAAAGTACAGAAAATGGCTATTATTCCCCACAAAGTTTGCTTTTGTGACCAGGACAGTGATATTTTGAAATGTACCTATTTTCCAGAACATTCCAGATAGATTCAGTGCTGAGTAAACTTAGAGTGACTTCTAGAACATTCTAGAACTTTCCAGTAATATAAATAGTAGTATAAATACAGGGGCCTTAAGCCCTCCAGTTCAGTTTAGTTCCAGCTGCCTAAGTGGATACATATCTGCATTTTTTTTTAGATGGCATCAAGAGGCTGCAAGCATCCGGCAGACGCATTTTGCTATTTTTGCAGCCGATTTATCAAGACAAGAGCGAAAAAGTACTCTGTGGAAGCATCTGCTAAGACGTGTGATGCCTACAAGGCATATTTCGGCATGCCTGTTGGGGATCAAGACAAACCCTGGGCACCTAATTTCACCTGCGAGAAATGCAACAAAAACTCTGGAAGGTAAGATGGACAATTATTGCTCAGAATTTTATGTTATAAAATTTGTTAACATGTTTAAAATTGTAAAAGTTTTACATTTTAAAATGTTGATCAATTTTCAATGTTATTTAAAACATATACCATATATGAAAAATGTTGCGAGAATCTCTTACACATTAGTCATGGGTGAAATAAATATATTTTTATAGGATGGTACAGAGGGGAAAAGAGAGCCATGAAGTTCGCTATCCCAAGAATTTGGTGGGAACCCACTGACCACTCAAGCAGCTGCTGCTTCTGCATGGTGGACCCTTCCAAGCGTCGGACTGGCAAGAATGCACCTGCTATCACGAATCCGGACCTTCCTACATCCATCGCCCCGGTGCCACACTGCCATGAGCTCCCCGTACCCACTCCTCCGGAGAGAGAGCAGCCGTATTTAGAAGAGAGCAGCAAGTCAGAGACGTTGTAGATCCAGATGACAATTTCAGAGGTGGAGCTGAGGAGAGAAACCCAACTACCCCAACCAAAAACACCTCAACGACTTGATCAGAGATATTGGTCTCACCAAGTCCAATGCCGAGCTTTTGATGTCTAGGCAGAAGCAGTGGAACTTGTTGGATAAAAGTGTGAAATTCACAGATCAGAGGAAGTGTTACCAAACTTTTTGCAGCTTCTTCACCCATCAAGATGGGCTCTGCTTCTGCCACAATGTGACCAGTCTGTTCGAGGCAATCGGAATCGCCTGTAACCAGAATGAGTGGCGCCTCTTCATTGACAGCTCATCCAGGAGCCTCAAAGCCGTGCTGCTCCATCATGGTAATAAGTACCCGTCTCTTCCCCTGGCTCACTCGGTGCACCTCAAAGATAATTACTACAGCATAAAGACCTTGCCGGACGCCTTGAAGTATGATGAGCATGGCTGGGAGGTCATCGGAGACTTCAAAATGGTGGAATTCCTGATAAGTCTCCAAGGCGGTTTTACCAAGTTTCCCTGCTATCTTTGCCTTTGGGACATCAGGGACACCTAGGCGCACTACCACAGGCGGGACTGGCCACAGTGGACTGAGTTCTCTGTGGGGAGGGACAACGTCAAGTGGGAGCCACTGATGGACCCCCGGAGGGTGCTGATGCCACTACTGCACATCAAATTGGACCTTATGAAACAATTACAGAGCTGTAGATAAGGAGTCGGCAGCCTTCAAGTACCTTCAAGACTTCTTCTCTAAGCTGTCTGAGGCAAAGGTCAAAGCCGGGGTCTTCGTCGGACCACAGATAAAGAAGATCCTGGAGTGCAATGAATTTCCCAAGAAGCTCACGAGTAAGGAGAAAGCGGCTTGGAACAGCTTTGTCGCAGTGGTTTGTGGCTTCCTGGGCAATCACAAGGTCGAAAACTATGTGGAGCTGGTTGAAACTCTGGTGAAGAACTACGGCACAATGGGCTGTAGGATGTCCCTCAAAGTCCATATCCTTGATGCTCATCTTGATAAATTCAAGGAGAACATGGGAGCATACTCGGAGGAGCAAGGCGAGCGCTTCCACCAGGATATACTGGACTTTGAACGCCGCTACCAAGGACAGTATAACGAGAACATGATGGGAGACTACATTTGGGGGCCTATTCGTGAAAGTGATTTACAGTATAATCGTAAATCTCGAAAAACTACTCACTTCTAAATCTTTTAAAGTCATGTATTACTTTAGTATAAATACATGTAAAATTTTATTCATATGTTTTTTTCTGACGTTACGGGAACGAAAATACACAAATTCGATCCTTTTCTCATTGAAAATAGGTAAATGTCAAAATATCAATGTCCTGGTCACAAAAGCAAAGTTTGTGGGGCATAATAGCCATTTTCTAGACTTTTTAGGCATAAGCAATTACGAAATAACACTTACTATCCAGGAACCAAAATTGTGTCACATAGTGTTTTCGCAGTCAAGTTGCTTTGCCCCTAAGGACTTTGTCTTGAGAAAAGCGACGACATTGATAATTTCCCGGGATCATTCAGGGTTGCTTAAATCCAACTGTACACAGAAACCCTTTTGTAGCGCCCACGCATTACGAGTCCTACCCAGTGCCGGATTAAGATAGTGCGGGGCCTGTAGCACATGTTATAAAGAGGCCCTAGATATAAAAAAAAAACACAACACAAATATTAAAACACATTTTTTTACTTGCATAGTAATGTCATCGTATTTTTGTCATTTGCTATACAGCCAGATAATACGACAAATCGCTAACCTTAAACACCCGGTCGTTCGTACAAGTTGAAGGCGGTATAGTACTATAGTAATAGAGCAAGTGCAGTATCACTGAACCGGAATTGATAGCTTGAAAGCATTTAGCGTGGGGCCATTGAAAGTGCGGGGGCCCGTAGCTACTACATATGTAGCTACTTTTGCTACTAGGATAATCCGGCACTGGTCCTTCTAATGGCATCGAACCCAAGGTACCGTTGGCTATCGCCAATTACAATTCTTCAGAGGCCAAACGCAACACTGAAAAGCGCAACGTCTTCACGTGCACGCCCATTCGTCGCAACAGAAAAGCCCAGAGCAGGATATTGCTTCAACATGTTCGTACAAAAGTTGGGTTAGGGCTGTTGGGAGGGGTGGCTGCCAGCTCTATGTGTGCGTGTTTGAAAACTGGGATGTACTACTACTGTGCACCTTGGTGTGCCTTGAAACAGATGCGGTGCGTGCTTGCACTACCTCTCCGTGCACTCTCATCGGCTCCCATTGAGCTCTCCCCACGGCTGTACTCTACCTGACCTACCATTACCCACGTGGGACTACCATCCCTGCACTACCACAACGTGCACTACCTCTCCGTGCACTCTCATCGGCTCCCATTGAGCTCTCCCCACGGCTGTACTCTACCTGACCTACCATTACCCACGTGGGACTACCATCCCTGCACTACCACAACGTGCACTACCTCTCCGTGCACTCTCATCGGCTCCCATTGAGCTCTCCCCACGACTGCACTCTACTTGACCTACCATTACCCACGTGGGACTACCATCCCTGCACTACCACTACGTGCACTACCTCTCCGTGCACTCTCATCGGCTCCCATTGAGCTCTGCCCACGGCTGCACTCTACCTGACCTACCATTACCCACGTGGGACTACCATCCCTGCACTACCACAACGTGCACTACCCTCCGTGCACTCTCATCGGCTCCCATTGAGCTCTCCCCACGGCTGTACTCTACCTGACCTACCATTACCCACGTGGGACTACCATCCCTGCACTACCACTACGTGCACTACCCTCCGTGCACTCTCATCGGCTCCCATTGAGCTCTCCCCACGGCTGCACTCTACCTGACCTACCATTACCCACGTGGGACTACCATCCCTGCACTACCACTACGTGCACTACCCTCCGTGCACTCTCATCGGCTCCCATTGAGCTCTCCCCACGACTGTACACTACATGACCTACCATTACCCACGTGGGACTACCATCCCTGCACTACCAAAACGTGCACTACCCTCCGTGTACTCTCACTGCCCACTGAGCACTACCCACGACTGTACACTACCTGACCTACCATTACCCACGTGGGACTATCCTCCCTGCACTACCACAACAAGCACTACCCTCCCTGCACTACCACAACAAGCACTATCCTCCCTGCACTACCACACCTTGCACTACCACAACAAACACTACCCTCCCTGCACTACCACAACTTGCACTACCCTCTCTGCACACCGCAACAAGCACTACCCTCCCTGCACTACCACAACAAGCACTACCCTCCCTGCACTACCCTCCCTGCACTCTCATCGGCTCCCACTGAGCACTCCCCACGACTGTACACTACCTGACCTACCATTACCCACGTGGGACTACCATCCCTGCACTACCACAACGTGCACTACCCTCTCTGCAGTACCAACACTGCCCTACCCTCGATGCGGTACCCGCCCTGAACTACCATGCACCAGCCTCTGTGTTACTACCAACACTGCACTACCCAAAATTCACTGTTTATTACCCACACTGCAATGTCCTTCCCGCACTTACCTTTGAACTACCACAAGATGCACTACCATTCCTACACTACCACAATATGCACTACCATTCCTGTACTAACACAACATGCACTACAATGCCTGTACTACCACAACATGCACTACAATTCCTGTACTACCACAACATGTACTACCGTTACTGCACTACCACAACATACACCACTACCATTTCTGCACTAGCCACAACATGCACTACCATTCCTATACTACCACAAGATGCACTACCAGTTCTACACTACCCCACTATGCACTACCATTCCTATACTACCACAAGATGGACTACCAGTTCTACACTACCCCACTATGCACCACCATTCCTATACTACCACAAGATGCACTACCAGTTCTACACTACTCCACTATGCACTACCATTCCTATACTACAAGATGCACTACCAGTTCTACACTACCCCGCTATGCACTACCATTCCTATACTACCACAAGATGCACTACCAGTTCTACACTACTCCACTATGCACTACCATTCCTATACTACTACAAGATGCACTACCAGTTCTACACTACCCCACTATGCACTACCATTCCTATACTACCACAAGATGCACTACCAGTTCTACACTACCCCACTATGCACTACCATTCCTATACTACCACAAGATGCACTACCAGTTCTACACTACCCCACTATGCACTACCATTCCTATACTACCACAAGATGCACTACCAGTTCTACACTACCCCACTATGCACTACCATTCCTATACTACCACAAGATGCACTACCAGTTCTACACTACCCCACTATGCACTACCATTCCTATACTATCACAAGATGCACTACCAGTTCTACACTACCCCACTATGCACTACCATTCCTATACTACCACAAGATGCACTACCAGTTCTACACTACTCCACTATGCACTACCATTCCTATACTACCACAACATGCACTACCAGTTCTACACTACCCCACTATGCACTACCACAACATGCACTATCATTTCAACACTATCACAAAAATGCACTTCCACGTCTGCACTACCACAAGATGCACGAACACCTCTCCGCACTACCGCATGCTGGTGCTGAATGAATAATTTTAAAATAAAATAACCACCCCCAACTCTCCCCATCCCTCCATCACAACAATGATGGAGCAGCTGCACCGCAGTGCGTGAGCGAGGCACACACAGAGGCCGCACGTGGTGACGAATGAATAATAATTCATTCATAATTATTATAATTATTATATTTTTTTTATTTAAAGCTTTCGTGACTGGAGGGATTAATATTCTTGGTTCTTTCGGTAAAGTCACGTAGAAGGGAAACAATTAAATAATAAAAATATAAAACAATAACATTTTCACATCGTGAGAATTTTAGTTTTATATTTTTATTATTGTATTGTTTCCCTTCTACGTGACTTTACCGAAAGAACCAAGAATATATAATTATTATAATTATTCATTCACAATAATTATAAATATTATTCATTCATATTGACAATTATAATTATTATTCATTCAAAATTATTATTCATTCATAATTATTATTCATTCATAATTACTCTACAGCCGATTTGGCGATCCCGGGCGAGTGCTAAATGAATGAATCGGACAACGCAATGAGCGGCCGAAGGCTTTCCTCGCGAACGACTGAAAGAATGATGTAATAATGAAGGCGATAACAAAATGAATGACTTCATTGATGAACGATTCGGCGACCAGTAGAATTACTTAACAAAAATAACAAAAAAAATATTAAATTACCGAATGAACGCTCGAATAATTAAGCGCGTAGATAAATGAACGAACGAACGAATGAAATAAGTGAACGAGTTGCTGCGTGACGTGAGCAGTGACGCGAATCCAAACGCGGAAGCGGCCGGTGGTGACATCCTCCTGTAAACACGAGGAGCCGGCTCCTGCGTCTACCACCTCTACCTCATCCTCCACCACCACCACTTCACATAGCCACAGTAACAACCCCACCACCTCTTCACATAGCCACAGTAACCCCACCACCACCTCACATAGCCACAGTAACAACCCCACCACCACTTCACATAGCCACAGTAACAACACCACTCCTACATTCACTCCCAGCTTCGGCCAATCAAGACGACACCACCACCCAAACACCACCAAACACAGCTGTAGCTGTAGCAGCTGTAGCGATGTCGACCGCGGTGATGGTGCTGTCGGCGCTGGGCGGCTACGTCCTCACGTCCGCGCTGCTGCTGCGGGTGCCGGGGCTGCTGCACCAGAGGAAGAGACCTCGCTTCACCTGCAGACACATCTCACACAGGGGCGGTGAGATTCTTCCTCACTACATCTCCCTCACTACATCTCCCTCGCTTCACCTGCAGACACATCTCACACAGGGGCGGTGAGATTCTTCCTCACTACATCTCCCTCACTACATCTCCCTCGCTTCACCTGCAGACACATCTCACACAGGGGCGGTGAGATTCTTCCTCACTACATCTCCCTCACTACATCTCCCTCGCTTCACCTGCAGACACATCTCACACAGGGGCGGTGAGATTCTTCCTCACTACATCTCCCTCACTACATCTCCCTCACTACATCTCCCTCGCTTCACCTGCAGACACATCTCACACAGGGGCGGTGAGATTCTTCCTCGCTACATCTCCCTCACTACATCTCCCTCGCTTCACCTGCAGACATCTCACACAGGGGCGGTGAGATACTTCCTCACTACATCTCCCTCACTACATCTCCCTCACTACATCGCCCTCGCTTCACCTGCAGACACATCTCACACAGGGGCGGTGAGATACTTCCTCACTACATCTCCCTCACTACATCTCCCTCACTACATCTCCCTCACTACATCTCCCTCGCTTCACCTGCAGACACATCTCACACAGGGGCGGTGAGATACTTCCTCACTACATCTCCCTCACTACATCTCCCTCACTACATCTCCCTCACTACATCTCCCTCGCTTCACCTGCAGACACATCTCACACAGGGGCGGTGAGATTCTTCCTCGCCACATCTCCCTCACTACATCTCCTTCGCTTCACCTGCAGACACATCTCACACAGGGGCGGTGAGATTCTTCCTCACTACATCTTCCTCACTACATCTCCCTCGCTTCACCTGCAGACACATCTCACACAGGGGCGGTGAGATTCTTCCTCACTACATCTTCCTCACTACATCTCCCTCGCTTCACCTGCAGACACATCTCACACAGGGGCGGTGAGATTCTTCCTCACTACATCTCCCTCACTACATCTCCCTCACTACATCTCCATCGCTTCACCTGCAGACACATCTCACACAGGGGCGGTGAGATTCTTCCTCACTACATCTTCCTCACTACATCGACCTCGCTTCACCTGCAGACACATCTCACACAGGGGCGGTGAGATTCTTCCTCACTACATCTTCCTCACTACATCGACCTCGCTTCACCTGCAGACACATCTCACACAGGGGCGGTGAGATACTTCCTCACT
This sequence comes from Petromyzon marinus, assembly GCF_048934315.1. Taxonomy (NCBI): domain Eukaryota; kingdom Metazoa; phylum Chordata; class Hyperoartia; order Petromyzontiformes; family Petromyzontidae; genus Petromyzon; species Petromyzon marinus. The sequence goes on from NC_133704.1 coordinate 8,458,595, forward strand.
ACATCTTCCTCACTACATCGACCTCGCTTCACCTGCAGACACATCTCACACAGGGGCGGTGAGATTCTTCCTCACTACATCTTCCTCACTACATCGACCTCGCTTCACCTGCAGACACATCTCACACAGGGGCGGTGAGATACTTCCTCACTACATCTTCCTCACTACATCTCCCTCGCTTCACCTGCAGACACATCTCACACAGGGGCGGTGAGATACTTCATCACTACATCTCCCTCGCTTCACCTGCAGACACATCTCACACAGGGGCGGTGAGATTCTTCCTCACTACATCTCCCTCACTACATCTCCCTCGCTTCACCTGCAGACACATCTCACACAGGGGCGGTGAGATTCTTCCTCACTACATCTCCCTCACTACATCTCCCTCGCTTCACCTGCAGACACATCTCACACAGGGGCGGTGAGATTCTTCCTCACTACATCTCCCTCACTACATCTCCCTCGCTTCACCTGCAGACACATCTCACACAGGGGCGGTGAGATTCTTCCTCACTACATCTCCCTCACTACATCTCCCTCGCTTCACCTGCAGACACATCTCACACAGGGGCGGTGAGATACTTCCTCACTACATCTTCCTCACTACATCTCCCTCTCACTCCATCTCTCTCATCTCTCTTACTCCATCTCTCTCTCATCTCTCTCACTACACCTCTCTCACTCCATCTCTCTCACTCCATCTCTCTCACGCCATCTCTCTCGCTCACATCTCTCTCACTCCATCTCTCTCACGCCATCTCTCTCGCTCACATCTCTCTCTCATCTCCCACGGGGGTGGTGAGATTCTAATACTGTACCGTACTGTATGCAATTCGCCGTTGTGTGTGTGCCCAGCGGGACACGGCTTTGCCGTGCGATTCTTGCTCGCCGCTTGTGCCGTTTCAGAATCATTGCGGAGTCTCTTTTGTTTATTTGACCATTGAAGCAAATCGCTTCGGAATATATCTGACGAGGAACAAACATTGCCGGCGTGCGACGCTCCGATTCCCACCAAAGTTGATACGCTTCTACGGCACTGATTGTGATGGAACACGATCGTTGTTGAAGTGTCACCTTTCGCCTCCTAGCGCACACGGTGGCTAGGAGATGTTAACTACCTCGCCTGGTGTGCAGGAGGTCGTGGGTTCAATTCCAACCCTTTAAGGCCTGCTGCACATTTGGAGTTTGCGTGTTTCTCTCATCATCATCACGGTGGCTAGGAGATGTTAACTACCTCGCCTGGTGTGCAGGAGGTCGTGGGTTCAATCCCGACCCTTAAGGCCTGCTGCATATTTGCAGTTTGCGTGTCTCTCTCTCATCATCATCATCACAGTGGCTAGGAGATGTTAACTACCTCGCCTGGTGTGCAGGAGGTCGTGGGTTCAATCCCGACCCTATGGCCTGCTGCATATTTGGAGTTTGCGTGTTTCTCTCTCTCTCTCATCATCATCACGGTGGCTAGGAGATGTTAACTACCTCGCCCGGTGTGCAGGAGGTCGTGGGTTCAATCCCGACCCTAAGGCCTGCTGCATTTTTGGAGTTTGCGTGTTTCTCTCTCTCTCATCATCATCACGGTGGCTGGGAGATATTAACTACCTCGCCTGGTGTGCAGGAGGTCGTGGGTTCAATCCCAACCCTTAAGGCCTGCTGCATATTTGGTGTTTGCGTGTTTCTCTCTCTCTCATCATCATCACAGTGGCTAGGAGATGTTAACTACCTCGCCTGGTGTGCAGGAGGTCGTGGGTTCAATCCCAACAGTTAAGGCCTGCTGCATATTTGGAGTTTGCGTGTTTCTCTCATCATCATCACGGTGGCTAGGAGATGTTAACTACCTCGCCTGGTGTGCAGGAGGTCGTGGGTTCAATCTCGACCCTAAGGCCTGCTGTATATTTTGAGTTTTCGGTGTCTCTCTCATCATCATCACGGTGGCTAGGAGATTTTAACTACCTCGCCTGGTGTGCAGGAGGTCGTACGTTCGATTCCCAACCCCGGACGCCTGCTGTATATTTGGAGTTTTCGGTGTCTCTCTCACTCGCTCCCCCCGTGGTCGCGCTGATTTTTCTTCTCCGGGACCTCCGGTATTTCCCTCCGCATTTAGAATCAACATGCATTTAGATTATTTGGCAGCTAATCGTGTCTCCTCCCACGATTGCAATACGTTCCACTCCAGCCGCCTGATAAATTGTGGAATTTGAATAAATTTAAAACTAAACTATTCTTTTATTTCACCAGGTAAGGCCCACTGAGCTAAAGAGCTATTTTTCAGATCCGACCTGGCCACAAATGACAGCTCAACGAAGTGGCTTATCACGTGGAAATCTACAGCGCCCAAATACTCTCAGCCCATGTTTCTGAGTGTTGAGGGGAAAACCAGAGGACCCGGAGAAAAATCCACACGTCCACGGGAAGAACACGCAAGCTCCAAATATATACGGGCGTCGGGGTCGAGATCGAACCCACGATCTCCTGCATACTAGGGGAGGTAGCTAACATCTTGCCACGGTGGAAGAGGACACCCAGATGATCCAACAGAACACACACGATCTGACGAGACTTTCTGGACAAATAATTTTGTATACGTTGCCGAATAAGTAACGCTCCAATGGCTGGATTATTTTGTCTTTGGTGGAATCTGGATTACGACCAACGTGTTATAATAGGGGGTTTTCCCCTTTTTTTCCGGCAACAAAACTTAAACCTTTTAACAAGGAATCATGTGTGCATTAACCACAATACTTGTGATCAAAATGCAAGCAAAAACACACTGATAATATATGCATTGTCCTTAAAACTGATTGGTCCACACCAGAGATGGCTTTCTTTTGAGCCTCGTCTCAATTGGTGCGAGACCAGAGGACGCCAAAAGGCGTACAGCTCAAAGACAATGCACTATCAAAGTAATGAGGGCTCGGGGTAAGTATCTACACCATTAGACCTCCTTTGTCAGTACCAAAATATAATAGGGTTATTCTTTTTTTATATTTTGGTACTGGCAAAGGAGGTCTAATGATGTAGACCAGCGTGTTGTTTCTTATCTTGTGATTTCACCCTGTTAATTTACCTCTTGTTCTGTAGTGTTCCCCAGTGAGTAATATTAACGAGAGCGAGAGTAGATTGATTCCCACTGCTCCGAACAGGACTCCTTTGATGGTGGGAAAATTTTGCCTCCAAAAGTTTTATCGCGTTGAGAGGGGGTTGATCTCTGTGGTAACTAGAAGACACAGCACCAGCTAAACGACACTCCGTGTGCGCGCGCGTGTGTGTGTGTGTGTAAAGCGATGCAAGTGTAATCAATCGCTCACAGCACTTTCCCCAAGAAGTCTGTTAAGGTTGTTACGTGGGGATATTTGTCTTTTGGAGTAATTCCTCTATCGCACCTTAATGGAGTCACGAAGGGTAACGTGACCTTTCGGCGGTCCCGCTCTTATCACCGCGTGCGGCTGACGTGCAAATGTCGGTTGAAATCGGAGCTTCACGCACACGCTCCGCGAATGTTCCCCACGAGTGCTGGCAAGAGATCGTTGCGAGTGTGGCCCTCGTGCCGAAAGTCTCGTGTTGGATTTCAGCATCGCCACCATCATCATCATCATCGTTGTTGTATCCTCTCCGTTATATTTTTGGGTCGTGCTTCCGCGCGTTGTTGTTGTTGTTCGGCACGATGTCCGACGTTTCGCTCCACGTGCTGCTGGCAGCTTCTTCCTCGGGAACTGATAGAATAAATAATTTTCTCCCCCCCCCCCGCCCAACTACCTCTTCCCGCTACCAGCACGGCACGTGGAATGGAACGTTGGACAAACGTCACACGACCCGAGAGAGATAATTCACATTCTGTATAATCATCTTCGTCACCATCATTGACGTCGGCCTACAATATGAACGAGTCATATATAATTGGCCCTGGTCTATCCACTGCTGGATATCGGCCTCCCCAAATCCAGTGGCATTCCTCGCAGTCCTGCGGAGATTTATTTGATTAATGGGATTTGCTACAGTGTGCCTCGCCAACGCCACAAAAGCACGCTTCGTTATGAATAACAAAAAGAACACTGTTCTTTCCCAAAGTGGAATATTAATTCGCACGGGTATGAGGAACAGCTTCTGAATTTGAGATCCAAATGTGGTCGGATCAAATGGTGAATGCATCAAATACGTGTGATACAGAAACATTTGACACAGCCGATGTGTCCAAAAAATATGAATGGTTTCTGCCGAATGTTGATGCAGATTTACGTTTGCGTCCGCATGTTTGTGGTGGTAAGATGTTAACTACCTCGCCTGGCTTGCAGGAGGTTGTGGGTTCGATCCCGACCCTGATGCCTGCTGTATATTTGGAGTTTGCATGTCCTCCTCGTGATCGTGTGGATTTTTCTCCGGGTCCTCCGGTTTTTCCCACCACATTTATTTAGAATCAACATGCGTTTAGAGTATTTGGCTGCGATCACTTTCCACGTGATAAGCCACTTCGTTGAGCTATCATTTGTGGCCAGGTCCATTCTAAAAAAAGAGCTATATAGCTCTGGGCCTTACCTGGTAAAATACAAAAAATAGTTGGAATACTATTAATACAAGAGAGCGAGCAATGGGGATTTTCCTGAGCCCAATTCCCTTTTCGATCCGGCACTTGCCAGTACAGTATTGGTAAAGTATGGTCAAGCAACCCCCATGATGGAAGAGGCCAACAGAGTGATAGCCAAGGGGAGGGAGTGGCACCTGAGGCGAGGATGTCCCTTTACAAAGATGGAGCGATGAAATCGGCTGCTGTGCAGATTGCACGGTGGATCGTTACATCGCAGGACTGTGAGAGACGGTGCCTTGCTTGTTTGGGAGGTCCTTATCCAGCAGTGGATTGACCGATGATGATGATGGAAAGACACAGGGAGGACATCGTCTAGCAGTGGATCGATAAAGTTGCTGTACATTATAACGGTTTTTACACATTTAAAATAAAGCGCAGGATCTTGTTATGAATGGTGACGGTGCTATTTTGGTGTGTGCTGTGTTTATTTAGAAAATGTTATTAAAATTACGTTTGTTTTCTTCTCCTTTAGGAGCCGGAGAGAATTTAGAAAACACCATGACAGCGTTCAAGCAGTGAGTATTTCTTATTCCTCAACGATTTTGCTTGGGGAGGCTAAGACGCAGCGTCATTGTACACAGATGAAGACAAAGAGCCCCCGTACAGCCTGTTCAGGCGATACCGAAAATCTTTTAGGATAAGTCGACCTAGCGGAGGCCCTGGACCGATTTAGATAAATGTCACTGGTGTTGGCCACGAGCGGGAATCGTACTTGGGTCGCTGGGTTCGTAGCGCAGCGCGCTGACCGCTCCACCACCGCTCCCCACACACGCACGCACAGCCACAACACTTTTATTGGTCTTCAAGATCTCTCGTTAACACAATGTTTTTGCTACGAATCCCAAAGTCAACTCCTCTTCCCTCTCATCTCACTCTACTCCCCTCCATATACTCTCCTACCTCTCCATGCACTCTCCTTTCTATATCTTCCCATCTCACTACCCTCCACGCACTGTCTGGCCTAGCAACCTCTGAACCCGGCAACGCCACGACTAACATCGGTGGCGAGTAATGTCTGAAATGGTCTTATACCCCTCCCTCACCTCCCCCACCCACCCAAAACCTCTTCCAACTCACACCGAACGAAGCTGTAAAGCACCGAGAGGTATTATTATTATTATTGCAGTAACTTACAGTGAGGGAAAAAAGTATTTGATCCCCTGCTGATTTTGTACGTTTGCCCACTGACAAAGAAATGATCATTCTATAATTTTAATGGTAGGTTTATTTGAGCAGTGAGAGACAGAATAACAACAACAAAAATCCAGAAAAACGCTTGTCAAAAATTGTATCAATTGATTTGCATTTTAATGAGGGAAATAAGTATTTGACCCCCTCTCAATCAGAAAGATTTCTGGCTCCCAGGTGTCTTTTATACAGGTAACGAGCTGAGATTAGGAGCACACTCTTAAAGGGAGTGCTCCTAATCTCAGCTTGTTACCTGTATAAAATACACCTGTCCACAGAAATAATCAATCAGATTCCAAACTCTCCACCATGGCCAAGACCAAAGAGCTCTCCAAGGATGTCAGGGACAAGATTGTAGACCTATACAAGGCTGGAATGGGCTACAAGACCATTGCCAAGCAGCTTGGTGAGAAGGTGACAACAGTTGGTGTGATTATTCGCAAATGGAAGAAACACAAAAGAACTGTCAATCTCCCTCGGCCTGGGGCTCCATGCAAGATCTCACCTCGTGGAGTTGCAATGATCATGAGAACGGTGAGGAATCAGCCCAGAACTACACGGCAGGATCTTGTCAATGATCAAAATGGAGCTCTTTGGCATCAACTCAACTCGCCGTGTTTGGAGGAGGAGGAATGCTGCCTATGACCCCAAGAACACCATCCCCACCGTCAAACATGGAGGTGGAAACATTATGCTTTTGGGGTGTTTTTCTGCTAAGGGGACAGGAAAACTTCACCGCATCAAAGGGACGATGGACGGGGCCATGTACCGTCAAATCTTGGGTGAGAACCTCCTTCCCTCAGCCAGGGCATTGAAAATGGGTCGTGGATGGGTATTCCAGCATGACAATGACCCAAAACACACGGCCAAGGCAACAAAGCAGTGGCTCAAGAAGAAGCACATTAAGGTCCTGGAGTGGCCTAGCCAGTCTCCAGACCTTAATCCCATAGAAAATCTGTGGAGGGAGCTGAAGGTTCGAGTTGCCAAACGTCAGCCTCGAAACCTTAATGACTTGGAGAAGATCTGCAAAGAGGAGTGGGACAAAAACCCTCCTGAGATGTGTGCAAACCTGGTGGCCAACTACAAGAAACATCTGACCTCTGTGATTGCCAACGAGGGTTTTGCCACCAAGTACTAAGTCATGTTTTGCAGAGGGGTCAAATACTTATTTCCCTCATTAAAATGCAAATCTATTTTTAACATTTTTGACATGCGTTTTTCTGGATTTTGTTGTTGTTATTCTGTCTCTCACTGTTCAAATAAACCTACCATTAAAATTATAAACTGATCATATCTTTGTCAGTGGGCAAACGTACAAAATCAGCAGGGGATCAAATACTTTTTTCCCTCACTGTAGCTAAGTCTGCACGACCTCACAGGGCATCCGTAGCGAGATTAGTGGTGGTACTAGACTTTGGAATGCGCGCAAGCGGCAAGTAGTACTAAGATACACCATGCGTCACCTGGCTCTACTGCTGATGAGGTGTCATGTAATCTGGTTTCTGGCAATAAATTGGGTGTGTACAGTTTTCTAAATCAACTGGTTAGCATTAAACAAAAATGTAGCCTGCAGTTAGGTTAATTATGCACTTTAGCAACTGTTCATCTTTATGATATGCCAACATGGCACCGGACCAACTCTTGTGTGGGTGTTACTGGTGGGACGTGGGTGGCGCTGTGGATTACACTGGTGGGATGTGGGTGGCTCCGGTGAGATGTGGGTGGCACTGGTGAGATGTGGGTGGCACTGGTGGGACGTGGGTGGGACGTGGGTGACACTGGTGAGACGTGGGTGACACTGGTGAGACGTGGGTGACACTGGTGAGATGTGGGTGGGACGTGGGTGACACTGGTGAGACGTGGGTGACACTGGTGAGACGTGGGTGACACTGGTGAGACGTGGGTGACACTGGTGAGATGTGGGTGGCACTGGTGGGACGTGGGTGGGACGTGGGTGACACTGGTGAGACGTGGGTGGCACTGGTGGGACGTGGGTGAGACGTGGGTGGCTCTGCTGAGACGTGGGTGACACTGATGGGACGTGGGTGGCACTGGTGGGACGCAGGTGTCACTGTTGGGACGTGGGTGGGACTGGTGGGACGTGGGTGTCACTGGTGGGACGTGGGTGTCACTGGTGGGACGTGGGTGTCACTGGTGGGACGTGGGTGGGACTGGTGGGACGTGGGTGTCACTGGTGGGACGTGGGTGGCACTGGTGGGACGTGGGTGTCACTGGTGGGACGTGGGTGTCACTGGTGGGACGTGGGTGGGACTGGTGGGACTGGTGGGACGTGGGTGGGACTGGTGGGACGTGGGTGGGACTGGTGGGACGTGGGTGGGACTGGTGGGACGTGGGTGGGACTGGTGGGACGTGGGTGTCACTGGTGAGACGTGGGTGGCTCTGCTGAGACGTGGGTGGCTCTGCTGAGACGTGGGTGGCACTGGTGGGACTGGTGGGACGTGGGTGTCACTGGTGGGACGTGGGTGTCACTGGTGGGACGTGGGTGGGACTGGTGGGACGTGGGTATCACTGGTGGGACGTGGGTGGCACTGGTGGGACGTGGGTGGCACTGGTGGGACGTGGGTGGGACTGGTGGGACGTGGGTGGGACTGGTGGGACGTGGGTGGGACTGGTGGGACGTGGGTGGGACTGGTGGGACGTGGGTGGGACTGGTGGGACGTGGGTGGGACTGGTGGGACGTGGGTGGGACTGGTGGGACGTGGGTGTCACTGGTGGGACGTGGGTGTCACTGGTGGGACGTGGGTGGGACTGGTGGGACGTTGGTGTGATCTGGCCACCGTGATCGAGCGGCAGTCTCGTCATTCAATCCGAGGAGGCACGGGCGCTCAGGCGAAACCCTCGGTCCCCTCCGTGTTGGTCATTGCATTGGAGGTTAGGTTACCGGGTAAGACAAGATTAGGCAAAAGGGGAGAGCTTTCTGGTTGGCCAGTTAGCTGCGTGATAGACCAACTGGCGTACAGAGCATCTCTGTTCTCGGAGAAAGCCAGCCCTCTGCTCAAGATTTAATTGAAACATAAAATCCCCCAATTAACGTGGGGGTGGTAGTCACGTGACTAGTTTTGGTTAATGGGTAAAAACCCAAATATTCTTACAGCTATGGTGTGTATGTGGCATGCTGCCTACTCTTGCTCCCTGTGAACCTATTGCCCTAATAATACACGCAGCTGTCTCAGCTCTATTATTGACTTTAGATCTGGAGATTGCATCTTAGATGTCTCATCTGTAGTTGTGCTCATGTGCCACACATATCTGTGACGTCTGTTTTCTTGCTGTGTGTGCGTGCTGCGTGTGCTGCACACGTTCTTTGCGCGTGCTGTCTGCTGCATTCATGCCGTGTGCATGTTGCGTGCTGTGTGCTTACTGTGTGTGTGTGTGCGTGCTGTGTGTGTGGTTGTTGCGCGCTGCATATGAGGAACAGTAGTCTAGCGGTTAGCGTGCTGCGCTACAAACTTGGCGACCCGAGTTCAATTCCGCTCACGGCCAACACCAGTGACGATTATCTGAACCGGTCCTGGGCCTCCCCTAGGTCAACTCGGCCTCAAATGAGTACCCGGTGCAATGTGTAAATATTGTCACTAGGGAGACAAAGGCGGCCGGGCATGGTGTTGTCCACCTACCCCCTCATGTGCTGTGCTGGCCTTCGTAGGCGCTCGCTGCATGTGCGTTCATGTTGTGTGTGCATGAGCGTATGCAATTGCGCCAATTGAGAAATTCACACGCGTGCCACGTGTGTGCCCGAGTGCAATTTAATGCCGTGTGTGTGATTGCATGCCACCTATGTGTAATTGTGAGTGTGCTTTTCTGAGTATGCGATTGTGTATGCAATTTTGTGTGCCATGTGTATGCTTTTTTGCAGTAGCAAATGTGCGATTGCGTGCCACATATGCTTTTGTGTGTATGTCCGTGCGCGATTGTGTGTGTGTTTGTTTGGCACCAATGTTGTGGAACAGCTTACCCAGAAATAGTGTTAATTAATCCATGCATATGACACGCAATCGCGTGTCACATGCATGTCGCGTACATGCCACGTGTACGGTTGTGTGTGTGATTGCGTGCCACCTGCATGTCACGTGCGTGAGACACGTGTACGGTTTTGTTTGTGTGCGCGCTAATGCATGCCACGTGTGTACGGCTGTGCGTACCGTGCCAGCCTTCATAGGCGCTTACTCGCAAACAGCACTTGCCCCAACAGTCTGCTAATGCTATACGGGGAATCTTTGTCTTTGCCTGCGTGTGCCCTTTTGCGTGTCAGCGCGGTGGCGCTGGGCACGGACATGCTGGAGCTCGACTGTCACCTGACCCGGGACGACGAGGTGGTGGTCGTCCACGACCAGCGCCTCAAGCGTCTCTGCGGTTTGGACGCCAAAATCTCCGACCTCCGTTACGCCGTGAGCACCGCCTGCATTTCATAGACCTTACAAGTTGTTTGTTGCGTTTTTCATCTGCGCGTTGCTTCGTCGTGTTCTTTGGTGTAGGTGGCGGGAGGGGGTGAGGGTGGGATCAGGGCAGATGAAGGGAAGGAGGGCCCCCCTGTCAGAGCGCGGTGGGCTAAAGTAGTGAACTATTTGTCCTTTGTAAATGTGACACATTTTTTACTGTTTGGCCGTGTCGGGTGGTGGAGGGTTGCGACACATTTATAAAGAACGCGATCTAACCCAAAAACCTTTATTATTAATAATATTGGTCACGAAAGCCTACGTATTAAATCGACAAACCCCGTTGTTTCTGCCAAGTCTTTTGAAAACATCAAACATTGTTGTTCTGCTGTCTTTGTACCCGATCTGGTCTTGCTCTCCGAAACAAAACAAACATTTGGGGTGTCCCTTAATTCAGGGCCAACCTGTGTTCGCAGCGTCGATGTATTTGTGTATCTAGAGATTCTTTAGCACCGTACGTAGCCAACCATGCTAATCTGAGGTGCGGGGGAAGGACAACAAACTTAAATACGAAAAGCAGTTCTAAAGAAATTAGTTTTCAATTTCGATTTAAAGATGCAAAGCTCCAGTGGTTTCCTAATATCGGAAGGAAGAGCGTTCCAGACGGCCACAGAAGTGTATCTGAAAGCGTGCGATACGGTGATCGTCTTTGTTCGATGGCCAGCCAAAAGTTGATGTATGTTGAACTTCTTTCTCACCGTACGTAGCCAATCATGCTAATTGGAGGTGCGGGGGAAGGACAACAAACTGAATACAAAAGTAGTTCTAAAGAAATAAGTTTTCAATTTAGGTGATAAAATGCATATCTCCAGTGGCTTCCTAATATTGGAAAGAAGAGCGTTCCAGACGGCTGCAGAAGCGCATCTGGAAGCGCGCGACACAGTGACCGTCTTTGTTCGGAGCAAGCGGGTGGCCGGCCGGCCGGCCGGCCCGTGGTCCTAGAGCCCTGGCCGTGACCTGACGCTGAGGCTACGGCATTGCTGACCCATTGCTTTGTAAGCGAGTGGAGGTTTGACTTCCAACCAAACACACGGTCGCGTCTGCGACGACACCGGCAGCGACGTGTACGGCACCAAACGTGTACTGTATCATCATCGTCATCATGCGGGGTCGTGGGGGCTGTTAATTTGACCATACTTCACCGCCGCTGGTAATCGTCATTTGGTGAAGGCGAGGTGCATAGACACGAGGGGGCACGGGAGTACAGTACAAGGACCCCTCGTTCATCTCGGCAGATGATGCGTTCCTGAAATGTGCCACGTCAAGCGAGCAATTACCGTATTTTCCCGCATATAACCCGCGGGGTATACCACTTTTTACAAACAAAACAAGACCCTGCGGGGTATTTGGAGGTGCGGGCTATCTGAAATCTATTTTACACAAAACGCTATTTTTGCGGGTATATGCGTCTGCTGGTTATATGTGGGAAAATACGTTACTGTATATATGCATATATTACAGGGCATAAACATAAAATGGAACCACATTTGCACTATGAAATCAGCCAGCAGCCATCCCATGGTGGGACAAAGAGACTGAGATGAGGGTACGCCGCCACATTACTGTATAATTCCACGTACTGTATCGCTGTACCACTCAGTCACGTGGCTCAAGAAAGTAGTTCGTCGTCGACCGCTCAGAAAGCCGCGTTATAACGGCGCGCGTTCCACGTTGCGCGTGAAGCGTTCCCGGGTAGAAGAGAACCGTGTTATTTTGCGAAAACGCGTCATCCGACAACGCGAGGAATTTCCGTACAAGCTGCCGCACAGAGCTGCTCGGAGCTGCTTAGCATCCGAAATTCTGACGGAGAGCAGGTTCGTTCGGGGTGGTTGGCTCGTAATGAATTTCGGCGCGTAGCACAGCAGCGCAAGGGGATAGCAAGGGGGTTGCGGTTCTGTCGGGGCAACAGAATTGGGGGCGAGTGTAGGCGCGCAGAAGTTCCGCCGCACGGTTCAAGAGAGGTAGGAAGTGATTCTGTCCGGTCATTTTCCGGGAGATTAGTTCCGCGTCGTGATGATGAAAAGCAAGGATCCGTTGTATGTCGCAAATCAACAGCAATGGACATTTCTTCACCTTGTGGTTTTTCAGTTTATCACAAGTTGGGAAATTACTGGTGATGAAATCTCAGTCCACATCCGTTGGTGGAGCGGTGGTGCTGCGGTTCGCTTACCGCGCTATGAATCCAGCCATGGCTAACAGATCTCAGATTTCCTTTCCAATGTGCGTGTCGTTGACCGCCCTGCTTTGTTGTTGTAGTATATGCAATGGTTTATTTTAGCCTCGTAATTTGATAGTTTGTTTGTTCTGGTCGTGCATTGTTGATGCACGGACCCTGCCATTCGGAACTTGGCTTGTTTTGATTTATGGGTTTTTTTTGTGTGCTGTAACCAGGTTTCTTTAACCAGTTCCCCCATCGAGCATGAGTATTTGTTACCCAATGAACTTTACCCGGGGGCCGCAATAAAATGTACCTAACCCTGGAAAGCAGCAGCGGCGCATGATATCCGAACCTGTGCCTCACCCATCAACACTCGTTAGCCGATCCGGATTGGCCGGCTTGGTGAAGTATGGCCGAGAAGTCTCCCGTGACTGAAAGGCGTGGGGGGAGGGCGTTGTCCGTGCGGTGGATTTTTATGTATTTTATGCACTTTTTACATCTAGATTGGGTGGTTTTTCAGACACATACCTGTGTGGGCGCTTGGAGGTGATGAGGAGGGAGAGGCGGGGAGGGGGGGGGGTAGAGTTGGGGGGAGAGTTGGGGGGAGGCCGTGGTGAATCTCGTAAAATAGTTTATATCGCCAATTCAGGTGTTTCTCAAAGCTCGAATTACTGACTTTAACGAATCGTTCATTATCGTATGTCATGGGCCATCCGCTGCTAGATGAAAGGTTTCCCCAAGTCGCTGCCGTTCTAGAATGAAAACTCGTTTCTTTACAACTGCTTTCTGTGTTTAGATTGCTGTCCTTACCCTCTCCGCTCCTCCGATGAGCACGGTTGGCTACGTACGATACGAAAGAAGTTCAAAATATATATGTAGTGACGGATTCAGATACACTAAGAGTATTATATTATGTTTTATTTTCATTATTTCCCTTCTACGTGACTTTACCGAAAGAACCAAGAACATGAATCCCTGCAGTCACGAAAGCTTTAAATCGAAAAGTAGGAGGCACTGTTTATTAAAACGGCCTTAACAGTTAACCATTGGTAACTACGGTTCCCAGTCAGGACAGCTGGTAGACTGCCTGACTGACGGCGCCGAGATGGTGAAGACTCCGGCAGCAGCACGACGGTGACCCCCCCACTCCACTCGACAGCCCCGAGGTCCCCTCCCGGGGTCCCTCTTAAACTATGAGCGTGGCCTGGCTCCGCCCCCGGCCACGCCCCCTGCTGGAATCTACTAGCGGGTTCTCGATGTGCCCCGTCCGTAACCTTTCCTCGCTAGATCCTTCTGTGGTCTATTACATGACCTGCTTTTAGTCAGGGCTGCTGTAAGCTGCAGATCCCCTTCCCTGCCAGCAGCCAGCGCTATGCTGCTACGTGACCGATTCTATGTCACTACACATACATACGTCCGTATGTATACAGCTCATTTAAAAATGAAAATCAAATCACTGCTGGATGAGGATCTCACTGAGCCAGTCCCAGTCGTGGAGGTTATCCGAACATACTTCAGCATGCTGGACAGTGCGAGTCGGTGAAGATGGGGAGGATATACGTGAGCATAGCATAGTACAACAATGTAAGTTGCTGAGCTGCCCACTCTTACTACTCATTATTATTGGCACTACGATGGTTGGCAAACTGGACAATAGTGAGAGAGAGATTCCTGAATCCTCCCACCCCCCCTTGCCATGTCTACTCAGCGGCATGAATGGATGCACCACAGTTTTTCAATCTAACTGTGGTACATGGTGGGGTAGAGTGTGGGTATTCCCAGCCCTTCCAAGACACCTGGCCAGCGTGGAAGAACCCTCTCGGGAGATTCTTCCCTCTAGTGGAGGGGGTAGACTTCCCTCTGTCGTGGAGGCCCTTCTGCCAGCAGTGACGTGAGCAAGCAATTCCAGGGCTGCGCCCTTAACCTTTATTGCTCCAGACTTGGCGAGAATTACGGAGGCGCAGAGGAGTGAACCGAATATGAGTCTGAGGTTGAACTCTCATCCCACTGTGCTAGGCGCAGTAGCGGCGCGGGGGAGGATGCTAGGGAGCAGCAAGGTCCATGGGGAGGCTGTGACGATCTTTTGCACGGGACTCGCGCTTGATTAGGCCATGCCCATGTTGCAGTAGCAACTCTAAATAAATAAAGCTGTGAATTGAGACCTGCGTTTTACGTGACGCACTTATATGAACGGTCTCTCGCGCGGCGTTGTGTAATTGCTCAATTAAGACGGCGTAATAAACTTTTTTTGGAACGGACCAACATAGGGGTGCAATTTTAGGATTGTTATTTTAGGATTGTGTGCGGTCGCGAATGACTGTGTTGATTGTGTGCACACGCCCGTGTTTGCGTGCGTGGTCACACGCGTGCCCGTGAATACGTGTTGTTCACACTGGTTCACATTTGCATGTTTTGCCCCTCTCATCATCTCCCTGTGTCTCTTCTCGCCTCTCCGTATGATTAGGACCTGCCTTGCTACCACTCCAGCCTTGACGTCACCTTCCAACCAAGTAAGAAGCCGGCATCTTGGCTGCAGACTGGGCTTAATTCATACATTTTTTTCTGAGTTGCTGCTCGACTCGAGCAAGGAGGCACTTGTATGCATGTTGAAATTCTTTCGCACTGTAAGTAGCCAACCGTGCTAATAGGAGGTGTGGGTGAAGGACATCAAACTAAACACACACAAAAAAAAACGTGCCTGGCAGACACAGCCACTCGCGAGTAGCGCAGTGGCTCGGTGGTGACGCTTGGTCCAAGCAAAAGCTTAGGAGCCATTACGCAGCTGAAGGGGCTCCCCAGACATTCTAAGTCTAATTGAAGTGTGAAACTAATCAACGTGAAAACAATCAAATGAATCTCTCCTTATTCTTGCGATCTCACTTCATTGTCCATGTGTGCCTGCATTTGTTTCACCTCGATTACATCGTCGTCTCTCATTTCATGAGATTTTAATAATAAGTTGAAGGCAGCGGGGGTGAGGGGAGGGGGGAGAGACTCACCGCTGTACCACCCCGTCGTCGTTTGTGCCCCGTTGCGTGAACGGACGCGAGCGGCGTCTTTTTTTTCCCCAGCGGTTTCACCTGCGCCCCCCCGTCCCCCGTCCCCCCACCCCCCAACTCTTACAGCAACAATAACAAACTGTGGCCCGCCTCGTCCTGGCTGTGCAGAATGAATTATTGAAAACGCAGTGTCTCCTTTTTCTGTGGCGCTGCGTGCCGGCCGCGCTCGGTAACCAGACTCTGGTGGGAGAGCGGTGCGGTGAAATCGCCGAGGTCATTAAAAGCTAAACGATAAGATATGATTTTTTTTTTTTTTTACCAGGTAAGGCCCACTGAGCTGTATAGCTCTTTTTCAGAAGCGTGGAAATTTTTATAGCGGTAGTCAAAGACTATAAACGCGCGATGTTGATTCTAAATGTGGAGGGCAAAACCGGCAGACCCGGAGAAAAATCCACGCGACCGCGGAGAGAACATGCAAACTCCAAATATACAGCAGGCGTCAGGGTCAGGATCGAACCCATAACCTCCTGTATACCAGGCGAGGGAATTAACATCTCGCCATCGTGGGGGGCGGGGCTGTGGGGGAGTTGGTTCATTTAAACGGTGACAACGTTCACGTTGGCGTGGAGCGGTGGCGCTGCTATTGGCGCACCGCGCTATGGACTCGGCCGCCTGAGTTCTGCGCTAACGGTGCTCACCCCCAACAGTTATGGTTGGCCATACAGGGCACTTTTGTCTTTTGTGTATTGGTGTGTTAAGTGAGGGATGGGGGGGTTCCTGGGGTGGTGCAGTGGTTAGCGAACCGTGCTACGAACCTGTCAACCTGAGTTCGATTCCCAGCCGTGGCTAACATCGGTTGATATCGAAACCGGTCCTGGACTTCCCCTCCTTCGCCACCATCCCAAACTGATAACCGTGGACGGAGTGTGGTAAACAATCCCCAGGACCGGCAACCAGTAAGGGAGAGGCCTTTCCTTCAGCGGTCGATTGGCACAGAGCTATTTAAAAACAGCAATCCACAATTACGCACTTGTGCTTGCGCGCGTTTCATTCATCTTTCCGGAAATCGACACAGCCCCTCGGTGCCACGCAGAGTTCAGCGGCGGAGGAACTTAAACAGACGTGATTCGTTGGAATCGCCGTTGCTGTCTCTCGTGTTGCCCTACGTGACGTCCGACGTTTCGCTCCGCGTGAACTCGGGAGGAAGCCGCCACCGCACGAAGAGAACCGAAGGGCAGCACCGTGATAGCAAACCCCCCCCCTGCGAACGGTCCACGGTGACGAGATGTCATTCCCCTCGCCTGATATGCCTCCCCACAGTCGCGCGGATTTTTTTCCTGGTCCTCCGCTTTTTTCCCCCGCGTTTAGAATCGGCGTGCGGTTTTAGAGTTTTTGGCTGCCGCGATAAATTTCCCACGCGATGATGACGAGCCACTTCGGTGAGCTTCCATTATGTGGCCAGGTCGCTTCTGAAAAAGAGCCACACAGCTCAGCGGTGCGGCACAGCCACGATGACCCTTACGCGGAGACCGAGATCGTCGTTGTCGTTATTGGACTTGCGCGAACGCACAGGCCGCCTGCTTATTTTCGGCTCGTGCAGCCGTTTATACTGCGCGACCTTGGAAAGAGAGCGGCCGGCTCCCGCGCTGTTCGTTAGCGCTCAACGATGCAACGCAGTTCGTATTTACATGTATTTATAGTCCTTTATATATATAGCGTGCGACCGCGTCTCGAGACGGTGCATGGATAACGGTGGGGGTTCGTTTATGGTATAGTCCAGAAGGTCGGTAACATGCAGCTCCGGAGCCGCATACTGCTCTTTAGGGGCTGTTTATTAAGGACCACCGTCTCGTATTCACGTGCATTGGCGGCTCTTGAAGTATCTGCCCAGTTTTTTTTATACTGAATTCGAACACAAAAAATGGCTCCTCTTGTTATTTTGGTTGCCGACCCCCTGGTATAGACAGCGAGAGAGAGAGTGTGGGGCAGGCAGCTGTAAGCAGAGGTTAATTGGGAAAGGTCTTGGGCCTGGACTTGAACAGGGGGCAGGGAGTCGACAGCATGGATCACTGGGGGTTGGTGGGGGGGGGTCAGCGAGTTCCAGACTGTGGGGCCAGCGGAGGAGAACCGTCAACGCGTGTGAATCATGCCGGCAGCTGCTGTTTTGGTCGTTTCGTATTGAATTACTATCGTAAAAAAGACATGTTCTGCACTGCCCATTGTCAATGCCATGTTGGGGTAGTTTGATAATACTTCACCATGCTGGTCACCATGGGATGGTGAAAATCGGTGGAGAGCAGCCAGACTGATTCAGATACAGGTGTCATTCGCCACTGATATTTAGCCGTGGCCAGGAATAAAAGTCAGGTTTCCGGGTTCGTAGCGCAGTGCGCTAACCAAATACATCACCACAACCCACATACCTCTTAGTGAATCGCCATCATCACCACCTTCATCACCGTCAACAACGATCCATCCACTGCTGGATGAAGTCCTTCACCAGATCGTCACCGTCTCTCATGGTATCGCGATGATGCAACGACCCGTCTGGCTTCCCGCACTCGAGCTTGTCAGGGGACATTACAAATAAAGTGCCGGCATTACAGGTGTCGGCTGTCGTGCTGTCATCGTAGCGGGCGTGCTCACCCTGGCCGACATGCAATAGCGCGTCTGTCATGCGGAGGGGAAGCTTCAGCAGAGAGCGGCAGGAGCCGCTCAGATGATTTTGCCGCACTCGGGAGAAAACCGACGAGACGACTTGCACAACACACGTACTGAATTTGTAGCAAAGGGACGCGTCCGTGAGGGTCTCCGCCGAGGAGCTGGAGCGATGGGGGGTGCTGGTGGGGAGGGTGTGTGGGGGGGTGGGGGATGGAGTGGGGGGGGCTCAGTCGTTTTGTGCGAAAGGGCTTGGGTGGAAGGATGACTTTGCGGGGTGGTGAGAGGTGACGGGCAGCCGGCGGAGGCCTTCATACAGCAGTGGGTAGATAAAAGGTCTGTAAATTATAATTATACATTGGGAAGTATTTTTCTCCTCCTAATTTTGCCACCTCGGATAAAAAAAAAAATGCATTCAAGGCGGTCCAGGGGGGCACCTCAGATTTCACCACCCTTGGTTCGCCGCCTTGATTACCCACCGAAGGAAGGACACCTAGGGGACCTGAAACATCTCCCCAGTTTTGATTTAACTCTGCCCCGTTTGATTGCGGTTTGATTCCGGTGCTCGTGGGACGCGCGGTGCCAACGAAGCCGTGCAAACGACACGAAGGACAAAATTCATATCTAGATGGAACCCCCGGAGGTCGAGTTGCGGGAATTCGTCAAAACGCTGCAGGGCTCGATTGTTACCCCCCCTCCCTCCCTGCGACCCTCGCAGAGCTCTCCAATCACCCCCCCATCGCCCTCCCACTCATCACGCCAGTCACATCCCCGTCCACTTTTGTACCTCTGATTAGCATGGTTGGCTACATACGATGTTCAACGCACATACCCACGCCCTCCTCTAATCCCTACGTTTCACACCGACCCTCCTCCCCCCCCCCGCCGACCCTCCGCTCAGCACACCCGATGTCACTCCTCTACCCAAAAGCTTTGTTCACTATTCCACGTCGGGTTCATCAGGGCTGGTGAGGGCTAATGTCCCACCCCTCACCCACCCTCTGGTCAACTCCCTGACTCTAGCCATCATTGTAAGCCATGGCCGGCCCAACCCACCGCAGTCTCTTGCGACCTTGCGATGTAACGATCCACCCAGCCCCTGCTGCACAAAATCTTCCCTCTGATTCGCGCGGTTGGCTACATACTGCTCGAAAGAAGTTCCACATTCAAACATAATCCACGTGTTCCTCATTTTGTCTCTAATGCAAATCATATGACGTCGATCATTGCATCCCTCTCTTATCATCATCATAAAATAAGTACATTATTATTCGTTTGCATTTTTCTTACGCTTTTCTCCGTGACCGTGATTATAAACTATGTGTTGTGGCAGGTAGTGCGCACTGAATCGTCTCCAATAATCTTACTCGACTACCTTGGTCGGCATCTTCATTGCGATTCATTAATTTAATCTCGCGTGTGTGCCCGCGTGTGTGTGCGCTTGCGCGTGTGTGTGTGCGCTTGCGTGTGTGCGCTTGCGCGTCTGTGCGCGCTTGTGTGTGCGCGCGTGTGTGTGCGCTTGCGTGTGTGTGCCCGCGTGTGTGTGCGCGCGTGTGTGTGTTCTCGCTGTGTGCCGGCAGAGTGCTGCTGCGTGGGGACAGGAGACACGCGCATCCCGCGCCTTCGGGAGGTGTTTGAGGCCTTTCCCGACACCGTCATCAACGTGGACATTAAAGTGGATGACGACAAACTCATAGACAAGGTGAGCAGAACCCCCCTCCACCACTCCGGCCGTCGCTCAAGCCGCTCGCAATCACACGGGCGGGCGGGGGGGAGGATGCTTTCCACGGCTGTCTCGTGGTCAACACACCGACTGCCCTTGCAGCCCAGAGGTCGCCGGTTCGATCTTGCGGCAGCAGGAGCTGACAGGCAACTAGTAGCCACAGCCATGGCAAGAAGTGTACTGGATGTTGTGGGTGTTCCAGGTGTGGGAATATTTTCCCGGTCGGCAACCCAGACAGACCCGGCTGAAATGAAGCCCCGTTTGCTCATTAACAGTCGATGGCTTTATAAGCAAAGCTTCATGCGACGCGAGGATGCGCGCCAAGGTGCATTTGGTTCGTCCACTGGACCTACAATCCAGAGGTCGCCAGTTCAACCTCCCGGCGCGCCAGGTGAAGCAATGGATTAATTCTTGTATTTGTTACACAGAAAATCCCGTGTAGCCAGTTGCCCAGCTATTTTCGGTGGCAACGGCGAGGTAGCGCCTTATTGTTGGGGTGGTGGAGAGGAACTCGGCCAGCATCCAGCCAGGAAACTGGAGGCATAGATTATTTATTATAGTTGTACAATGATATGCAATAAACGCTTTTTGCAGGGCGTATAAAATGTATGGCCCTAGTATGGCTTTCTGACCATTGCTCATTGCGGTTCATTGAATGCGCGGAAGCATAGTTTCGGCGAACGTAGAAGTACAGGACAATGGTCAATTATTCTTTCTGTCTGCTATTCAACCGCATAGCCCTGCCGTTTCTAGCCCATAACAACTGTCACTATGGTCATAGACAAACCCCCCCCCCCACAAATGAAGAATAATAATACACGTTTAAAATTAACGCGACGGTTTCATTTCTTGGCAGGTGTCGGAGCTGATCAGGACGCACAGTCGCGAGTCCCTCACCGTGTGGGGCAACGCGAGCGACGTCGTCATCAGGAAGTGCCACAAAGCGGTGCGGCCTGCCCTCTGACCCTGCGACCCCCGGCGGCCATGCTGCCCGTTGTCCCGTGCGCGGTTGTGTTCGCCGGTTTCATCCCGATCGCACGATTGGCGTCACGACAAAGTATCCATCCAGGTGTCTCGCGGTGTAGTACAACTCGGGCACAGCCCTTGGATGTGGATATCACGGAGCTACTGCTTGAGTTCTCCCTCCAAGTGACCTCTGGTCCTTATAGTAGGGGGCGCTGCTTTTACGCTCGCTGTCCAATACGAAAGTGGCATGGCACTCAATCCCGCATTTTTTGTTATTCTCGGAGCTGCAAATTGGCCAAAATTCAACACAGAACCAAATTTGATTGCGTTTTCTTTTCTGCGCAGTCAGTCGTGGCTGGCCTGAGAACCATTAACTCGCCACACTCGAGTAGCCGGATTAACCGTGGGTGTGTGGCCACATTCGAACGCAGGAGCTCAGCCCTTCTGGATCAACGTTCTGGTTCTCATCCACCTGGCCACATAAAAAAAAAAATGCCCACATTTACCACCTAGTTATTGCTCATCAGTGTCACAAACGGCATCTGGAAGTTGATCGCGCAGAACTATTCCTTGAGGTCCCTTCGGCTGCCTCTTGGCCACAGCTTGACTATTTTCTTCATTTGGGTCACATCTACGCAGCATAGCTCATTCTGATTCGTCATATGGACACTGACAAAGCAGAGAGAACAAAAGCTGAAAAGTGAAGGGAATGACAGCCAGTGGAATTGCCATTGCGAGACGTCGCGATGTAGCTGCCGCTATTTGGTTGTATCGCCGCCATCGTCATCGCATTCCCACATTCCCCGGCTGTCTCCAATCCGATCGCTGAGCAGGCTCGCCCCTGCTAAGCTTCCGAGATTCCACGAGATTGGGCGCCTCCAGTCAGCGTTAATCGCGTCGTTGTGGTTGTCGCTGCCGCAGAACCCGGACGTGGGCATCCTCTTCAGCATGAAGCGCGTGGTCGTGCTGCTGCTGCTCTTCTACACGGGGCTGCTGCCCTTTGTGCCGCTGTCCGAGGGCTTCCTGGAGATCCCCATGCCCTCCATGGTGCTCAGGTGCGACGGGAAATTGCGCGTCGCGAGCGGGGGTCGGCGAGGTCGCGAGCGGGGGTCGGCGAGGTCGCGAGCGGGGGTCGGCGAGGTCGCGAGCGGGGGTCGGCGAGGTCGCGAGCGGGGGTCGGCGAGGTGAACAGGGGTCGGCGAGGTCGCGAGCGGGGGTCGGCGAGGTCGCGAGCGGGGGTCGGCGAGGTGAACGGGGGTCGGCGAGGTCGCGAGCGGGGGTCGGCGAGGTCGCGAGCGGGGGTCGGCGAGGTCGCGAACGGGGGTTGACGAGGTCGCGAGCGGGGGTCGGCGAGGTCGCGAGCGGGGGTCGGCGAGGTCGCGAACGGGGGTCGGCAATGTGCCATGTTGTTCCGCACTTAAAAAATCTGACTTCCGAATCGGCGACATAGCTCGTCCACCGTGGAGACAGAGAAGGGGAGATCCATTCGGCTCGCGAGCATCGCAGCAGTACTAGCCCGGTGATGTCTGATGAAAAGGCACGTTGAGAATAAGGCAAATGGAATACCCTTTGAGCTCAGAGTGATCCAGTGTTGTTTGTTTATTGGTCTCAGACACCGCACCTACATGACGGCTCCCTCTATTCACCGACTTAAAACAAAGCCTCTGGCATTGTCAATCAAGCCTTGGTATTTTTCTTGGAATGGAATCGCATTGACTTACCTACGTGAATCCAGTTTGTATTGAGCCACAGGACTCGCATATATACCCGCGGGCTCGTACGGAGACTCTTAGACTCGCGTAGAGATCTCTCCCCTTCCTTATGCCTATGTTAATAAATACACCCACGGTTTCTGCGCAGCGTCTTGAGATTGCTGCCTTACGGGGAGGTTAAGTGATCCGTGTTGCATGGGCCTCCATTTGAGTCGAGGTAACTTTACTCTGTAAGCACGTGGGGATCTGCTTGTGCCGTATTTTCCTATTTCTGTGAGTGACTGCCTGTTTCTCTCCCGTGAAACGGATCGGAATCAGAATCTTTATTTAGACTGTTAAGAATCCGATGAGCCACAAAGCTCTTTTTCACCAATGCCCAGTAAATTGCCCCGTTCCTCAAATCGCCGCTTCTGCCGCCACCCTGCCAACGGCAAACGGCATCTGAAGATGTGGTCACGTCTGCAGGGGGTTATGCAACTCTCCACTTTGCGTTATATAATTGTCGGTAAGCGCGAGTTGCCACCGCGTGCGTGGCGCGGAGTCGTGGAGCATTACGCAAGCGGCGCTGTCGCTGCAGCTCGCCCGGCGTTGCGTCACGAGTTGCCGCTGCCATGGGAAAGGGCGCAGTGGCGGCAGCAGTCGCATGCAGTCGTCCAGCAGGAAGATTTTGTAATCGAGGCACGGTGGTTGTTGTTGTTGTCTTGGTGTGGTATGGGTCTGTGTTGTTGTTGTTGTTGTCTTGGTGTGGTATACAGTGAGGGAAAAGAGTATTTGATCCCCTGCTGATTTTGTACGTTTGCCCACTGACAAATAAATTATCAGTCTATATAATTTTAATGGTAGGTTTATTTGAACAGTGAGAGACAGAATAACAACAACAAAATACAGAAAAACGCATTTCAAAAATGTTATAAATTGATTCGCAATTTAATGAGGGAAATAAGTATTTGACCCCTCTGCAAAACATGACTTAGTACTTGGTGGCAAAACCCTTGTTGGCAATCACAGAGGTCAGACGTTTCTTGTAGTTGGCCACTAGGTTGCACACATTTCAGGAGGGATTTTGTCCCATTCCTCTTTGCAGATCTTCTCCAAATCATTAAGGTTTCGAGGCTGACGTTTGGTAACTCGAACCTTCAGCTCCCTCCACAGATTTTCTATGGGATTAAGGTCTGGAGACTGGCTAGGCCACTCCAGGACCTTAATGTGCTTCTTCTTGAGCCACTCCTTTGTTGCCTTGGCCGTGTGTTTAGGGTCATTGTCATGCTGGAATACCCATCCACGACCCATTTTCAATGCCCTGGCTGAGGGAAGGAGGTTCTCACCCAAGATTTGACGGTACATGGCCCCGTCCATCGTCCTTTTGATGCGGTGAAGTTGTCAGGTCCCCTAAGCAGAAAAACACCCCCAAAGCATAATGTTTCCACCTCCCATGTTTGAGGGTGGGGATGGTGTTCTTGGGGCATAGGCAGCATTCCTCCTCCTCCAAACACGACGAGTTGAGTTGATGCCAAAGAGCTCCATTTTGGTTTCATCTGACCACAACACTTTCACCCAGTTGTCCTCTGAATCATTCAGATGTTCATTGGCAAACTTCAGATGGGCATGTATATGTGCTTTCTTGAGCAGGGGGGACCTTACGGGCGCTGCAGGATTTCAGTCCTTCACGGCGTAGTGTGTTACCAATTGTTTTCTTGGTGACTATGGTCCCAGCTGCCTTGAGATCATTGACAAGATCCTCCCGTGTAGTTCTGGGCTGATTCCTCACCGTTCTCATGATCATTGCAACTCCACGAGGTGAGATCTTGCATGGAGCCCCAGGCCGAGGGAGATGGACAGTTCTTTTGTGTTTCTTCCATTTGCGAATAATCGCACCAACTGTCGTCACCTTCTCACCAAGCTGCATGGCAATGGTCTTGTGGCCCATTCCAGCCTTGTGTAGGTTTACAATCTTGTCCCTGACATCCTTGGAGAGCTCTTTGGTCTTGGCCATGGTGGAGAGTTTGGAATCTGATTGATTGATTGCTTCTGTGAGCAGGTGTCTTTTATACAGGTAACAAGCTGAGATTAGGAGGACTCCCTTTAAGAGTGTGCTCCTAATCTCAGCTCGTTACCTGTATAAAAGACACCTGGGAGCCAGAAATCTTTCTGATTGAGAGGGGGTCAAATACTTATTTCCCTCATTAAAATGCAAATCAATTTATAACAATTTTGACATGCGTTTTTCTGGATTTTTTTGTCGTTATTCTGTCTCTCACTGTTCAAATAAACCTACCATTAAAATTATAGACTGATCATTTCTTTGTCAGTGGGCAAACGTACAAAATCAGCAGGGGATCAAATACTTTTTTCCCTCACTGTAGCCCATTCCAGCCTTGTGTAGGTCTACAATCTTGTCCCTGACATCCTTGGAGAGCTCTTTGGTCTTGGCCATGGTGAAGAGTTTGGAATCTGATTGATTGATTGCTTCTGTGGACAGGTGTCTTTCATACAGGTAACAAGCTGAGATTAGGAGTACTCCCTTTAAGAGTGTGCTCCTAATCTCAGCTCGTTACCTGTATAAAAGACACCTGGGAGCCAGAAATCTTTCTGATTGAGAGGGGGTCAAATACTTATTTCCCTCATTAAAATGCAAATCAATTGATACAATTTTTGCATGCGTTTTTCTGGATTTTTTGTTGTTATTCTGTCTCTCACTGTTCAAATAAACCTACCATTAAAATTATAGACTGACCATTTCTTTGTCAGTGTGCAAACGTACAAAATCAGCAGGGGATCAAATACTTTTTTCCCTCACTGTAGGACTGTGTGATTGTTATTGTCTTGGTGTGGTCTGGGTCTGTGTTGTTATTGTCTTGGTGTGATCTGGGTCTGTGTTGTTGTTGTCTTGGTGTGGTCTGGGTCTGTGTTGTTGTTGTCTTGGTGTGGTCTGGGTCTGTGTTGTTCTTTTTGGTGTGGTCTGAGTCTGTGTTGTTGTTGTCTTGGTGTGGTCTGGGTCTGTGTTGTTATTGTCTTGGTGTGGTCTGGGTCTGTGTTGTTGTCTTGGTGTGGTCTGGGTCTGTGTTGTTGTTGTCTTGGTGTGGTCTGGGTCTGTGTTGTTGTTGTCTTGGTGTGATCTGGGTCTGTGTTGTTGTTGTCTTGGTGTGGTCTGGGTCTGTGTTGTTGTTGTCTTGGTGTGGTCTGGGTCTTTGTTGTTGTTGTTGTTGTCTTGGTGTGGTCTGGGTCTGTGTTGTTGTTGTCTTGGTGTGGTCTGGGTCTGTGTTGTTGTCTTGGTGTGGTATAGGACTGTGTGGTTAGTGTGGTCTAGGACTGTTGTTGTTATTTTGCTGCCTTGTCCCAAGCATGCATTTGGTGTTGACAAATCGGCAGAACTGTATATTTATGTATTGCGACACTCTTTACCTCTCCTCTGTATGGCACTCACACCGTCTTTTTGTATTGTTTGTTAATGCAAATCGCTGACCCCATGCCCCTACTGGACATCTGTGAAAAAGAGCTCCAGAGCTCATCGAATTCTTCCAGGACGGAATAAAAGATTACATTTTTTATTCACTATATCGTGAATAAAGCTAAAGGTGCCGCCCCGCGATCTCGTGCCCACGCCCCGGCTGACCGAAGAGCCTCCACTCAGCTGGAGCTCGGGAGAGAGCTACTCTCCTCTAGCAGGTGTTTAACTAACCTAAACCATTGCTTTTTTATTTTACCAGGTAAGGGCCCCCACTGAGCTTCGTAGCTCCTTTTCAGAAGCGACCTGGGCCGCAAGTGATAGCTCAACGAAGTTGGCTTGCCATGTGGAAATTTACAGCAGCCGAATACTCTAAACGCGCGTTGTTGATTCTAAACGGGGAGGAGAAAACCGGAGAATAACGGGGCAAATACCGTTTTGTATCTATATGTATGCTATATGTAATCTGCCCACGTAATTATCGACCGCGCTTTGATGACGATGAGCGTGCCGTCCCCCGCCCCCTGTTGCTGTGCCGCAGAATTGCCGACGAAAAGTCGACGTCCAAACTCTACCGCTGGGTGCTGAGGCTCGCGGACCGGTGAGTCTTGTCACCGGGCACGTGCTCGCCCGCAACCTTTACACCGCACGGCCAGCGACCCCCGGCCCATCGGCATGAACCGCCACGTCTCCAGCCTTCGCCGACAAACGCGGAGCAACGTCGTGCCGTCCAGCCCAACCCGCCGACGGGCGGCACGTGAAAATATTCCCGTGTTACGCGCTCGCTCGGCCACGGAAGACGCGTGGGGAGATGCAATCGTGTTGGCGGGAGACATTAAGGGGTTGGTTGGCGGCGCGCACGAGAGGCCTGGTGGCGACTCGTCTCTCACTGCTCGCTCTCACCGCCCGCTCGCTCGGTCGCTCGTGTGCTTGCTTTTCCGTTGCAGGATACTGATGAGCAAGACTCTGTTCAAACACCTGGAGCGCAGGGGTATACAGGTGAGGTCAGCGATCGCTTGCAGGAAGCCCACAGCCCAACGCGAGAATCGCTTTAACTGCTCCGCAGGTGTTTCTAGCTGTGCTGCAAAGCCCTCCCCCCCCCACGTTTTGTTGCCACTGCTGGATTAAGGCCCCCCTGCCCCCCCCCCCCCCCCCGTGGAACGACAAGCGCCACTTGTCGTTGCAGAGGTTCGTGGTTCGAATCCAGCGGCCTCCCCTGGGTAATAGTGCGCTGCCTGCTTCGCAGTGGACGTTAAAGATCGCGTGACGTAATTCTCAAGAGTAGGCTGTTGCGTGCCGGCGTCATGGTTCCAGATTGGAAAAGTCGCCCGGAAATCACTCGAATGGGATTATACACAGCAATCGTGCCCAACCCTGCCTGCGAAAACCTGGCAGGGGCCTCCTGTTAAAGAATCATGAGACTCGGTGAGGCTCTCTCGGCTAAAACAAACGTGGCGGTGATGATGAAACCAGTTTTATTTGTTAATTCGATCGTCATTATTTGACGAGCACCGTCAGAAAACGAAACGTTTTTTCGAGACATGAAACGAACGGCGATGACCGCAACACGGCGATGTTTCACGGAGCGGGTGACACGATGGCCGCTGATCGCTTCTGCGATGCTTCCGTTGCCGCGAAGCGTTACAGCAGCGTCACGGTGCCACAGCAAACCTGGCGCTGCCGTCGGTCGTTGGGGAAACCACGTTTTTAACTTTTTTTTTCTTTAAGCGTCGGCGTGTGCAAATTTCTTTGGCATGTGTCGTGACGGGTACTCCAAGGTCCGACCATGTCCATCCAGTGCTCGCTGAAGCTGCATTGGCTACCGGTTGCCGAACGAATACATCGTAACGTGGCACTGAATACACACAAAGAGCTGGCTACAAACGAACCGCAATAACTTGCCGATCTCGCCGAGGAGCATAAACTGCCACGTGAACTCCGGTCATCCTCGCAGCAGCGGCTTTTTGGCCAGCCATCGAACAAAGACGGTCATCCCATCCGCAGCACTTTTAGATGCGCTCCCGCGGCCGTCTGGAACGCTCTTCCCTTCCATCATTAGGAAGCCACTGGAGCTACGCACTTTCAAATCTAGGTTGAAAACTCATTTCCTTAAAGCTGCTTTTTGTGTGTAGTTTGTTGTCCTTCCCCCCGCACCTCCGATTAGCGCGGTTGGCAATGTACGGCGCGAAAGAAGTTCAACGTACGTACTTTTCACGCGTACGTAACTCCCGCTACCGCCCCGCTAGGTGTACCTCTGGGTCCTCAACGACGACGAGGACATTGAGCGAGCATTCCGCCTGGGCGCCACGGGGGTCATGACGGACTTCCCCACCAAACTCAAGCACTTCCTGGAGCAGCATCCCGAGTACTGCAAGTGATTAAGTGGGGGCGAGGGGGGGGCAGCCTCGCGCCCTCCCTGCCCCCCCCGCCTTCCCGCAACACCCGGTTGGACCCCCAGCTCCACAGGTTGACCGGTGTCAAAAGGGGGAGGGGGTAGGTGGCAGGGGGGTGGGGGGTGGTTATTACATAGTAGGGCTTAATTCATGTTCTTGTTGTTGTTCCTGTTCACTGAATAATGTTCTCGGTTGCTTGGTTAAGATTGGAGTGGGTGACACGTGACTGCCAGGAGCCACGGCCGCAGTGAGTCGTCGTAATGGTCAATGTGGTGTGCCGGGTGCAGAAATATTTTTTCCCGGGTCTCTGGCCTCACGGAGAGATATTGTAGGCTTGCCGTAGACCGACATAGAGACACACAGACTCATTGAGACCCATAAACACACGTATAAGAGACCCCCTTGTGTGCTTCCTCAGAGGCCCACAGTCTCACGCAGAGCTTAATTTCTCACTCGATATTTTTTGTGTCGCTGGTAGACCGGTGGAGGTGGTGGCAACGTGACTCATAGTAACCACAGCCATAGCAAGAGGTGTTTTGGATGTGGCGTGCTGGGATGTAGAAATACCTTCCGGCTCGCCGACCCAAACAGACCCAGCTGATATCCCTCCGATGCGTTTTCCGGATCGATCCGCGCGTCGTTCTGCACGATGTCCAACATTGCGTTCCACGCGGAACGGAACGTCGGACAGCGCACAGTGCGCCGAACAAAACGCGGAACAAATTTTGATTTAAAGCTTTCGTGACTGCAGTAATTCATATTCTTAGCTCTTTCGGTAAAGTCACGTTGAAGGGAAACAATAAAATAATAAAATATATATAAAACAATAAAAAATTCTCACGACGTTTCAACGTGACTTTACCGAAAGAGCTAAGAATATAAAACGCGGAACAACCCGGAGAACACGTCAGAGAGCCTGTAGACCCAGGTGAAACTAAGCAAGACCCAGGTGAAACTAAGCCCAGGTGCCCGAGCGTCCGTGACCGCTGGTGTTCCGGTGGCCCATGCTGCTCTCCCGTCGCGGCCGTCCGTCGTGACGTTTGCACCGTGTGTTGCTTCACGCTCGTTATTTATTCGTGCGTCCAGCTCGTTAGCACTGCGTTTGTCTCGGCCGTGGGTCCGAACCGCCTTTTTTTTGTAACCGTGGGTGGCGCTGGGCATTTAACGAGTCCTTAATCAAAACCTGATGAGTTGTTATGAGTCGGTTGTTGCTTCCGATTGACCTTTCCTGCCTCGTTTTCACCTGTCTTGTTTGTATTGTCATGGGACCTCCTTTGCCAGTACCAAAATATAAGAATAGGTTTTCCCCTTTTTTCTGGCAACAAAACAGGTGTTAAGATGGTAAAACACCAAACTGAAACCTTTTACAAGGAATCATGCCTGCATTAAACACAATGGTTAATGCAGGCATGATTCCTTGTTTGCATCAAAACTGTCGCATTACAGGAAGGGGGGGAGGGGGGTGGAGAAAACCACGCAACACAAAAACAACCAACGAAAGTATTTTTTAACGAATTTTATTCGTACTATTCAACAGCCCCAATGTTGCAATTCTGCTTCACGGAATGGAATGGCGGTTGTGAAATGTGCGGTGCATGTGGGACGGGTATAATGCCACTTGTCAAAGTAATGTATTTGGATGTGACGAAGTATAAGACATCTAGAATTGTATCTGCCGTGTTTCATGAGATGCTTGAGTGAGGGGCAGTTGAGTGTCTGCTCGCCCGCGATTCGATGCAACGCGTTTACCTGCTGCGAGGTTTTTGAGCGAAAATGAAAACTGACTTTTTTTTACAAAACATGTTTTTAATGTTTTTTTTATTTACCCCCAGAAGGATTTTGGGTGACATTTTTTTGTTTCTAACCAGCTGAAGGATTTACGTTGCTCGCCTGTTTGCTTGAACAACAACAACAACAACAAAATAACAGTACATTTCACATCGCGTAGATTTGCTCAGAATTCCTTTAAGTGAACTATTTTGCACAATAGAGATGTCATTACGAATATACACGTGCGCGGCGCTCACTCAATAGCTTGCACAGATCGCATAGTAACGAAATGTTGGTGTTTTATAGCGCAGAAACACGTAAACGTTTTGGACATGCAACATGTCCCCTTAACCTTCGTTCGGGCGGTTGGTAACCATACTTATGATAACTTCAAGATAGTTTACAAACGCGCGTTTGTGTTTTACGTTTGTGGTTTAATTAAAAAATGAATAACGTATTGCTCTAATTGTCTTTGGAATGTGTCGCCGTGTTGCAGGGTTAATTTCATTATACTTTAATTTTATATTGCGACATTCATGCTCATAGCATCCCACATTGGTATGGTTGCAGTGGAACTCGCGCTTAAGAGGTGGTGTCAGTACACGAGCGGTGTTGTCAGTACACGTGAGGTGTTGTCAGTAAACCAGACGTGGTGTCAGTAAACCAGACGTGGTGTCAGTAAACCAGAGGTGGTGTCAGTAAACCAGAGGTGTTGTCAATACACGTGAAGTGGTGTCAGTACACGTGAGGTGTTGTCAGTACACGTGAGGTGTTGTCAGTACACGTGAGGTGTTGTCAGTACACGTGAGGTGTTGTCAGTACACGTGAGGTGTTGTCAGTACACGTGAGGTGTTAACAGTACACGTGAGGTGGTGTCAGTACACGTGAGGTGGTGTCAGTACACGTGAGGTGGTGTCAGTACACGAGACGTGGTGTCGGTACACGTGAGGTGGTGTCAGTACACGTGAGGTGGTGTCAGTACACATGAGGTGGTGTCAGTACACGTGAGGTGGTTTCAGTACACGTGAGGTGGTGTCAGTACATGAGAGGGGTGTGTTTATTATTTGGGGACCTTTATTTTGTACAGAACCAAGAGGCTATGTGCTGCTCCTGCTGCTCTATGCCTGTAACTTCCCACTGTTGGCCAAAGCACCCCCCCTCCGCCTTATTGTCACCCATTATTCTTTTCCCCAGTTGCTTCTGTCTCGGTAGTGACCTCAGAATCCGTTCACCCGGCCAGGTGGCTCAAGTCAGAAGGTCGCACGTTCAGTTCATGCTGGCAGATTTACTCGGCCCATCGTAACGCCGGGGTCGATTACAATTCCTTACCACTCTGTGGGGGTGGAGTTCAACAGTGATCATCCTATGGATTTATACTCGTCCCCACCATAGGAATGTGGAATTGACACCACTGGCTCGGAGCTGTGAACGAGGGATGAGCGCCTCCCTGATGGCTCAATAGAGTGTGGCGTCAGTTTGACCTCTCTCGTCGGCTAGTCACTTTAAAAAAAACATTTTCGTGACGTGATCAGTACCACAGTAATGAATTTACCGTGTAACAGGACACTACAGCGGATCATCGCAATACTGTACAGCAGAACCTGGATATAAGCACACCCCTTCTGAGCTAGGCCATGTGTGCTTATATCTGGCGTCGTGGTCTTGTATCAGAAGTTTACCTTTGCCCCCCCCCCCCAACCAGTGTAATGTAAGCGTGTGCTGCCTATATCAGAGCTGTGCGTTGCATAAGGTGTGCTTTGTCAATTATATACGTGGCTAATGTGTGTTTTCGTATGTTTGTCCAGGTAATTAATCTTAGACCTCCCCACCCGTGTTAAGTCAATGATGAGTCGTCTGAAAGTTTGTGATGTGTAGTTTGTGTGAACAGGGTCAGAATTCCATAAAAATGTGACCTTTTGATACGATTATTGAGTTTTTTGGGCCCGGTGCTGTTTTTTTAATCTGATCAACTAATTATAATAGCATCGCTCCTTATGGCATCCGCATTTCAACATCACACAGCAGACAGATATGTGCAGGAGCAGAGATACCCACAAATAAAACTGAACTCAATTTTTTTATTTGACCAGATAAGGCCCACAGCTATATAACTGTTTTTTTAGAAGCGACCTGGCCACACGCGATAACTTAACGAGAAGTGGCTTATCACGTGAACATTATTTTACAGCAGCCAAATACTCTAAGCGCACGTTGATTCTAAATGTGGAGGGCAAGAGCCCTTAAAGGAAACTATTATTATTATTAGAGCATATGTTTGCAAATTTAAATTTTAGCACGAGTACGTGTCCCTAGTGTAGAACAATGATGCCTTGTAAATGTGTGTCTGTTTTGGTGTTTGGAAATTTTAACAGCCTGTATTTACGCTTTTCATTATATTAAATACTTGGTGACATTGAGCCCATCGCTGAAATTATCATCGTTGAAAACGTGACGGGCTTCTTCTCACTCGTTTAACACAAAGCAATCGTTGGGGCTTCTGTCCTTTCTAAATGTCCTTTTGTACAGCTCAGAGGCTGGTTGCGCTAGAATAAAGCGGCTCGTTCCAACGCCTTGTCAAACGTCTGCATCATTAGTCTTATTATTCCGTTGTATCTATGTACAATATGTGTATGTATGTAGAACTTATTTCGCACCGTACGTGGCCAACCGTGCCAATCGGAGGTGCCGGGTAAGGACAACAAACTAAACACAAAAAGCATTTCTAAAGAAACGAGCACGGTACTGCACCAGGGGAGCGTTCATATGTAAACGGTGACAATGATTCATCCAGTGTTAATCAATACAACACTGGATGGAGTTTCCTCCCCACGCCGCGTAAGTCACACCGTGGAGTCGTGCCGACGTTCCGAATTCCAAGCCTCGTCGAGGGCACACCCACCCACTGCTCCGCATGGATTTGTCCTGCCAAGAAAACGGTGGTGGTGGTGGCTCCTCCATAAACCGTGACAGAAAAAGCGACCGTTCGCCGCCGCCGCCGCTGCTGCTACTGCACGCACCTCTATCCACACGTGGGACATTAGAGATGACCCCCCCCCCCCCTGCCCCACACCGTGCAGGGACTGTGACCAGCCGAATCACACAGTGGACCCCACTGCGTTCTCGACGGGGCGGTACCCGCCGCGCTACTCCCCGAAGCTGTCGGCATCGGGCACAAACCAAAAAACCTGGACGGCACGTTGAACTTCTTTCACACCGTACGTAGCCAGCAGCGCTAATCTGAGGTGGGGACGAAGAACAACCAACTTGAACACGAGGCAATTCAAGGTAGATCTAGATTTTAAAATGGGCACACGCGTGATTCGAAGTTATACGAAGAGTCATCGATTCGGTGATGGTCACAGAATTCCTCCACTCAAATGTGTGGTTTGTGTGTGTACAGTGAGGGAAAAAAGTATTTGATCCCCTGCTGATTTGTACGTTTGCCCACTGACAAAGAAATGATCAGTCTATAATTTTAATGGTAGGTTTATTTGAACAGTGAGAGACAGAATAACAACAACAAAATCCAGAAAAACGCATGTCAAAAATGTTATAAATTGATTTGCATTTTAATGAGGGAAATAAGTATTTGACCCCCTCTCAATCAGAAAGATTTCTGGCTCCCAGGTGTCTTTTATACAGGTAACGAGCTGAGATTAGGAGCACACTCTTAAAGTGAGTGCTCTTAATCTCAGCTTGTTACCTGTATAAAAGACACCTGTCTACAGAAGCAATCAATCAGATTCCAAACTCTCCACCATGGCCAAGACCAAAGAGCTCTCCAAGGATGTCAGGGACAAGATTATAGACCTACACAAGGCTGGAATGGGCTACAAGACCATTGCCAAGCAGCTTGGTGAGAAGGTGACAACAGTTGGTGCGATTATTCGCAAATAGAAGAAACACAAAAGAACTGTCAATCTCCCTCGGCCTGGGGCTCCATGCAAGATCTCACCTCGTGGAATTGCAATGATCATGAGAACGGTGAGGAATCAGCCCGAGAACTACACGGGAGGATCTTGTCAATGATCTCAAGGCAGCTGGGACCATAGTCACCAAGAAAACAATTAGTAACACACTATGCCGTGAAGGACTGAAATCCTGCAGCGCCTGCAAGGTCCCCCTGCTCAAGAAAGCACATATACATGCCCGTCTGAAGTTTGCCAATGAACATCTGAATGATTCAGAGGACAACTGGGTGAAAGTGTTGTGGTCAGATGAGACCAAAATGGAGCTCTTTGGCATCAACTCAACTCGCCGTGTTTGGAGGAGGAGGAATGCTGCCTATGACCCCAAGAACACCATCCCCACCGTCAAACATGGAGGTGGAAACATGCTTTGGGGGTGTTTTTCTGCTAAGGGGACAGGACAACTTCACCGCATCAAAGGGACGATGGACGGGGCCATGTACCGTCAAATCTTGGGTGAGAACCTCCTTCCCTCAGCCAGGGCATTGAAAATGGGTCGTGGATGGGTATTCCAGCATGACAATGACCCAAAACACACGGCCAAGGCAACAAAGGAGTGGATCAAGAAGAAGCACATTAAGGTCCTGGAGTGGCCTAGCCAGTCTCCAGACCTTAATCCCATCGCAAATCTGTGGAGGGAGCTGAAGGTTCGAGTTACCAAACGTCAGCCTCGAAACCTTAATGACTTGGAGAAGATCTGCAAAGAGGAGTGGGACAAAATCCCTCCTGAGATGTGTGCAAACCTGGTGGCCAACTACAAGAAACGTCTGACCTCTGTGATTGCCAACAAGGGGTTTGCCACTAAGTACTAAGTCATGTTTTGCAGAGGGGTCAAATACTTATTTCCCTCATTAAAATGCAATCAATTTATAACATTTTTGACATGCGTTTTTTCTGGATTTTGTTGTTGTTATTCTGTCTCTCACTGTTCAAATAAACCTACCATTAAAATTATAGACTGATCATTTCTTTGTCAGTGGGCAAACGTACAAAATCAGCAGAGGATCAAATACTTTTTTCCCTCACTGTATATGTGTGTGGGGAGCGGTAGTGTAGCGGTTAGCGCGCTGCGCTATGAACCCGAGGACCCAAGTTCTATTCCCGCTCACAGCCAACAACAGTGACGATTATCTGAACTGGTCTTGGGCCTCCCCTAGGTCGGCTCAGCCTCAAATTAGTACCTGGTGCGGTGCGTAAACATCGCCACTGGGGAGACAAAGGCACCCACCCCCTCGTGTGCCGTACCGGACTTAATAGGTGCTCGTTAACAGCACTTGCCCCAACAGTCTGTTAAGACTATATGGGGGGGATCTTTGTCTTTTTTCGTGTGTTTTGACGTCTTTATAAACCAAGGTTATTCCCGGCGCGCTCTTGTGCATGACGAGAGGAATAGTCCATTTGGAAATCATCTGACCGAGGCGTTACCCCCAAAGAATGTCTACGCAGAGCGATTTTCGCGGAAGAATTGACTCGCCGTGCCCGAGAGAGCAGCGCTTCTTCACCTGGGGGTGCGAGACAGGTTGTTTAAGAAGCTAAATCGTCGGATAACGCAAATGTGACGCACGGGCACGCGAGGAAAACTTACTTTGTTTACTCAAACCCCACGCGTGTTTATTAAACATGAGACCGGTTGTTTTTTTTAACGCTCGAGAACGATCAAAGGGAGGGTCTCGCAAGGCTGCGGTCAAGGTTAAAGAAGCGCAGTGCCTGAGAAGAAGGAGCCGAGATGCCAATGTCGAGGTCTCTGCCCGCCCGCCTACGACGAGGGGGATCTGTTAAAAGGGTAAAACCTATTTCGATATCTTGTTACTGGCAAAGGAGGTCTCATAATGTAAATGCTCACCCCGAGCCCTCAATACTCTGATGGTGCGCTGTTTTTGAGTTGTACGCCTTTTGTCGTCTTCTGGTCCAACACCAGTGGAGACTAGGCTCTAAGAAAAGCCGTCTCGGGTGTGGACCAATCAAATTCAAGGACAGTGCATATTATTATCAGAGTTGTCTTTTTGTTTGCATTTTGACTGCTTGTGTTGTGGTTATTGCAAACATGATGCCTTGAATAAAGGTGTCAGTTTTTGTGCCAGTTAAAAGGGTGAAACCTATTTCTATATCTTTGTTGTTGTTGTTTTGTTTTTGCCGTGTTCCCACGTCGACGGGGCGCGCAGACTACAGCGGTTTGCCGCAACGTCGTGGGCCCGATCGCGAATGAATGGCGCTGATGCGCTTCGATATCCCCACTGCTCTTCTGTGAGTGGGAGGTTTTTTTTCCCTGTGTTT
This sequence comes from Petromyzon marinus, assembly GCF_048934315.1. NCBI lineage: Eukaryota > Metazoa > Chordata > Hyperoartia > Petromyzontiformes > Petromyzontidae > Petromyzon > Petromyzon marinus. Next base: position 8,494,885 of record NC_133704.1, read on the forward strand.
TTTAAAAAACAACGGCGGAGGAGGAAGAGCTGGGTGGGGGAAGTTGCTGTGATTGCGTTCGCAGAAGCACGCACAATGACTGTGCGCCGTGGGTCAGGCGCATCCACTGTTCACTTACTTCCCTACCCAGTCAACCGCGTGTTTTAGCGGTGATAACAGCGATGGCAGCTGCAGTTGAACAGTACTTCTCAGTACCCTGTTCCGTACTGTTTCATTTTTTTCATTTATTTGGTATAGCCCTGTGAGCCATTTGGCTCTTGAATCTTGTGCAACCGCAACAAACAAAAAAACAAAAACAAGAACAAGAAAACATAGACTATTTAGAGCAGTTCCCCACCATCACCACCCGTGTGATTTATTGCGAATTGTAGAGATTTATGGGTTCAATTTTATTCAAGGAAGGGATCTTTGCCCATAAACTTCTGGGAGTTCGCCGGAATTGCTCCATGCGTGCCATCACACTGCAGCTGCACGGGAGACGTGAGTGTCGAAACCGGTCGGAAGTGTGTCTCGTGTTGACCAATGCCACGGAGACCTTTGGTGGGTTGTATATGAAAACAACATTTGGGGAGACATGGCATTTTTTGTTTTAAACATTGGAATGAATGTAGCGGGCCTTTAGTGGGCTCACACGTACCAATGGCATGCACCATGTATGAGGTTGATTTAGCACGTAGTAGGCATTCGCAAACAAATATCATCCATAATACAGGTTTTTTTTGTTGTGTTGGGTTAGATCGCGTAAATATACAATGTGTCTTGCTTTAAAGCTTTCGTGACTGCAGGGATTCGTATTCTTGGTTCTTTCGGTAAAGTCCCTTCTACGTGTCAGCCAGATTTGTGTGGGGTAAATCTGGATCGTAAATGTTGTGGATTAACTCTCCAGCTGTACTAGTAACGAATTGGCACGTTCTTTTTACGTGACAAACCTTACTAATTGGCTGTGTCGAATGGTGGTGGGTTTAACGACACAATATTTACGTTATCTAACCCAAAAAATGTTTAAAGATCGCCATTGGAGAGACAAAGGCAGCCGGGCATGTGGATGCCGAGTTCAATTCTTGCCTCCGGCTAACATCAGTGGCGAGCAATTATGTTTAAATGCACCTCTGCGGCCGTCTGGAACCCTCTTCCTTCCAATATTAGGACGCCTTTGGCGCTACGCACTTTTAAATCACCTAGATTGAAACCTCATTTCTTTAGAACGGCTTTGTGTGTGCTTATATTTGGTGACCCCCCCCCTCCCGCGCCTCCGATTAGCACGGTTGGGACTACGTACGGCGCGAAAGAAGTTCAACGCACGTTCCATACGCGTGAAGTGCCTCCCCCGTTATCCGCCAGGCAAACCGCCCGCTGCTCGCAAGCCCCTCGGTGCGGAGAAGCCGCGGGTGGAGTTTGCTGCGAACCGGAGCCTCCAGGCCACCGCGTCCGTGCATCTCCCGAGGCGGAATAACTCCGCGTGCTGCACGTTCTGTTCTCTCTCTCTCTCTATCGATCTGCAGGCCCTCTGTTTTGCAAGACTTCGTAAGAGGTTGGGGAGGGGTGGGGGAGGGAAACTCTGTCCTGCGGCAGTCTGCGCTTGTAGAAACAGTCGTTAAGTGCAAGCGAAGCTGCTTGCTGCTGCTGCCAAGTTGGCACGCGTGTTTACGTGTGTGCGTGATTTATAGCCGCGTGCGTGCGTGGCTCATGGTAGTGGAGCTGTTTGCGCGCTGCGCTACGAACCCAGCGAAACCGGAGTTCGTTTCCGGGCTCACGGCCACCAACACCGGTGACTATTATTTTAACCGGTCGTGGGCATCCCCTAGGTTGACTCCGTCTGAAATGGAGACCTGCTGCAGGGTGTAAACATCGATAATAAAAAGGCGGCCGGGCGTGGTGTTGGCCACCCACTCCCTCGTGTGTAGTGCAGGCAGTTCATAGATGCGGCTCGCCAACAGCACTTTGCCCTGAACGCCTCTCTTTGTTGTGCGTACATGCGCACGGCTCATCGGACGCTTGTTGGGCACGGTGAAGAAGCTCCCAGCACGTGGAGCGAAACGTCGGACATGGTGCCAAACGACAACGAGGCACAAGCAGAAGAAAAATAAACACATTGGAGAGGAGCCCGACCACAGTGGAATTCTTTGGAACAATTTGACGATTTCAAACTCGTGGTCAGAACCAAACGTTGCGAGCGAATTCAACATCCATAAAAAATATATATAACATAATTTGTCCGGAAAATGTGTCGACCACGGAACGCAAACAGAAATGTATCCGTGGTGTTGGCTGTGTGCGCTTCATGCTTCCGCTCTGGATCTGCCAGCGGCTGGGTCAGATGTTCCACTGAATTCTTCCCATCAAGCCCTCGTGAATCCAGTGGGGGGGGGGGGGGGGGTGGGGGGGGGGTAGAGAGCTGGGCGTTGCCTCTGGCTGGATAATTACGGTCACAATTTTGCCTCGTACACGAAGCCCAGAGACGTGGGTGGATGATATAGCGGCCCCAGGGTAACTAAGTTGCTCTGGCTTTGTGCCAATGATGACCTCCGTCCTAGTCCATGCGTGCGAGTGGGAGTTTGTACGAGTGTGTGTGTGTCTGTGTGTGTCACTTGAGCCAGTGGCTGGCTCAAGTACCATCTGTTGAGGAAGTACGGAAGGCGATCCAGAATCTGAGACCAGGAAAAGTGCCGGGCAGAGATGATATCCCAAGGGAAATGCTGAGGGGTTCTGCAGGATTGGAAGGATGCCCTGGTGGTCCCCCTCTTTGAGAAGGGGGAATGCACAGACTGTAACAACTAGGGGGGCATCTCCCTCCTCAGTGTGTCGGGAAAGGTCCTGGCAAGGATTATATTTATTCAACATCGCCTTGCCAGGCACGCTGAGGAGAGGCTTGCAGAGACCCAATGCGGTTTCAGGCCATGGCGGTTCTGCACAGATGCCATATTTTTTGTCTATTTGCTACAGCAGAAATGTAGGGAATTTAAGCAGTACCTAAATCTCTGCTTAATTGACCTGATCAAAGCCTATTATACCATCAATAGGCCTGGGCTCTGTGTTTTCCTTCGTAAGTTAGGAGTCCCTGACTGCTCACGAGCATTAAGGACCTTCATGATGGTGGGCAGGCCCGGGTAAAGCTGCGTGGCCGGGAGTCGGAGCCATTCCCTCTTCACCTTGGGGTGCGACAGGGATGTATTCTGGCTCCCAGGTTATTTAACATAGTTTTCGACCACGTAGTTCGAGAAACCTTCCATGGCTGTACCAGAGGAATCTCCATCGGGTACAGATACAATGGAAGGCTGATCGATGCCCGGCTGCGGTCGTGGGTTTAGCCAGGCTGGATTGTGTGAGGAGCTCACAAATCCTTGAAAGATCTGGACAAAGCCCCATCGGTGAGCTCCTCCAGCAGGCAAGGCTGCGTTGGCTGGGTCATGTAGCACGCATGCCCAGCCACCGCATGCCTTAACAGTTTTGTTCGGCCGGATCGACGGAAAATAACGGGCGCGGCACGGGCTGAAGAAGAGATGGAGTGATATGGTACAGGATGACGTGGAGCTGAGTGGACTTGCCGATCACTGGTACCAGCGGTGTCAAGATCGGCCTCTGTGGAGGAGGCTCGTGAAGGAGGCTACTGGGCAGTCGCCCTCCAGCAAAAACAACGGAGGGCGGAGGAGCGATGCTCGCAACAACGAGCGGAGCGCCGGGTGGCTAAAGCACAGCAGGTTGGCACAGTAGGGGGCACAGGTGGTGCATCAGCCAGTCATCTCAGTGAGTCGACCCGTGGCACCTGCTGGGTCTGCCCCGTGACCTCCTGCCAGCGGGCGTTCGACACTTCACGTGGCCTTAACGTGCACCTAGCCTGGCACAAGCGCCGTGGTGATATCACCGCCCCTAGGTGGCGAATGGCGAAGGCTGTTGTGTCTGTGAGATGGTGGGAAGCGCTTGCGCAATGGTTACGAAAACACGGCGAAACCAAGTTCGACTCGCGCTCACGACCAATAAACAGTGGCGGATATTAGACCCGGTCCTGGGTCTCTCCTAGGTCGACTCAGCCTCAAATGAGTAGCCTGGTGCGATGTGTAAACATCGCGACTAGGGAGACAAAGGCGGCCGGGCGCGGTGCTGGCCACCCAGCCCCTTCGTGTGCCGTGCCGGCCTTCATAGGTGCTATTCGCTAACAGCACTTGCCCCCTGCAGTCTGTTAAGGCTAGCCGATGATCTAGGCTTGAAGATGCACAGCAGTGATAGTCACATGTGTAACGTTGTCTTTTAACCAAACAACGATCGTGATATTCGCGTATTTAAATGCAGGCTTACTCGATTGGGTCTTTCACATGGTGAAAGACCCAACGCAGAAGATCCCCTGGGGTTTGATCTTCCACGAAGCTCATGGTCCACCCTAAAGCGCATCTACTGCTCATACTGTGGCAGATGCGGATACCCTGATGGGCAAATGGACAATGTTGGACTCTCCCGCGGTGTGCGGCTGTGGCCATCCAGAACAAGACCGTACAACGTGCAACGACGCAATGCCCCGATCCACAAATACGTAAGTAGACATCACAGCGATGATACACTACTGACGCGGTTGACCCACCCGAATGTGAAATTAACAGGTCCCTGCAGGGTGGGCTGGTAGGAACATTGGCAAAGTAACGTCACGGTGCCTTCGAACTTCGCCTCGCAAATGGTGTTCGGCTGTGGGCTGTGTGTGCATTTGCCACATCCCCAAAAGCGAAGTTCGCAAATGAGATAATGTGACTTCCAAATGTTGGGTGCAATAAGACATATCAAGTCTCTGCGCTGTCTATTGCTGATTTTTTTTTACACCCAACAGCACGAGATTCCACTTCGTTAAAGTATTGAAAGGGGACGGACGGACGGACACACTATTGCAGGCTGGTACACTCAGTTTATCTATTGCAGGCTGGTACACTCAGTTTACAACTTCGTTCCTACCAGTAAAATTATTCCTCTGCGTCTACATCATCGGCTATGCGAAACAAAAGATTCGATCGTGTTCTTTATATACAGGGTGCTTCAAAAATTGTTAACGCTTATATGGGACTATCGTTTTTAATGGACAAAGAACATGATAACAAATGTGATTGCTAATAGCTTACAAAAAGTCGAAAAATCTCCCACTCGTTCGCCATCGATGTCAACACGTGGCCTGGAATCTTCTCCAGGTGATCTCCAGAGCCCGGAGACAGCAGCACGTGTCACGTGGTTGTTGTTGCCAATTCTCAGAAACGTTAACATTGTTTTGAAGTCTTGATTTGAAGCTTTCGTGGCTGCAGGAATCCATACTCTTTGGTTCTACGTGACTTTACCGAAAGAACCAAAGAGTATTGTTTTGAAGCACCCCGTATATGTACCAATATTCTCAAAGAGCTTGAGATGTGGGCGCCCCGTGACAAACGGGGGGGGGGGGGGAGGGGGGCGAGGTTGGGTGCGTGGAGAGACAGAAGGCCGATAAGGTTCTTGTGCCGGTTCCAGGAGGAGAGACGTCCCACTGAGAACGATCGAGAAAAAGGATGACGCGCGCGCACGTGTGCGGGTGTGCGAGTGTGGGGAGATGGAATCTCGATGAAGGACGTTCTGGGAGAATGGGCGTCGGTGGCACCTTGGGGGTGTGCTGTGTGGGCGGAGACGCGGCATGGATAAAGAAGACAGTGGCGGTGGTTGGTGGTGGTGGTGATGATGGTGGTGGTGGTGATGATGGTGGTAGTGATGATGATGGTGGTGGTGATGATGGTGGTGGTGGTGGTGATGGTGGTGGTGGCGGTGGTGGTGATGATGATGGTGGTAGTGATGATGATGGTGGTGATGATGATGATGGTGGTGGTGGTGGTGATGATGGTGGTGGTGGTGGTGGTGATGATGGTGGTGGTGGTGATGATGATGGTGGTGATGATGGTGATGATGGTGGTGGTGGCGATGATGATGGTGGTGGTGATGTTGGTGATGGTGGTGGTGATGGTGGTGGTGGTGGTGATGGTGGTGATGGTGGTAGTGATTATGATGGTGGTGGTGATGGTGATGATGATGGTGGTGGTGATGGTGGTGATGGTGGTGATGGTGATGGTGGTGATGGTGGTGATGGTGGTGGTGATGATGATGATGGTGATGATGGTGGTGCTGTTAAAGTGCAAGAGAAAGAAACACACAGGTGCTGTTTTGTTGACTGAGAGGAAGTAGGGACGTGCAGTGGAACAAAGAAAGCTCAAGTTCGGACCGGCTGGAGCGAGTTCGAGCCAGAGTTTATATATTTTCTAAATTATTTTTAAATTATTTTTACATTTTCTCCATTGGGCCGACGAGTAAAGTCGACAACTAACGCGGCTTGAGACATGAGTGGAAGGCGCCTTACAAATACATGTCAATAATTAATTATTGTTGTTGTTATTATTTGTCCTGGGCGAGGGCATGTCGCGGCTGTTCTGATGTCGTCTCTCAAGCCGTCTCCCCCCCCCCCCCCCCCCGTCTCGTCGCTCCCGTGCACCCATCACGTCACCGTGGCCACCACAATCCAGGGATTGAAGCCAGAGCCAGTCAATATACACGCGGCCGAACCGGTGAATGTCAGCTCCGACTAGCACCGTTGGCTACGCACGGCGCGGAAGAAGTTCAACGTGCCGTGCTTGCAAACAGCTGCCGCCAAATGATTTGAGTTGGGCTGCGTGAGCGGCCTTCTTCGTCTTCTTGCACATGGTTTATGATGTAGACGCGGACAGAGACAACTACAATTTCACATTCAGGTGGCCGAGCCAGAGAGAGCCGCATCGAGAGCAGCGGAGCGTATTGCCGTGATGCCTCATTCGTGTTTGTGGAATCGGGGCATTGCGTTGCGTCGCTGTCCACTGTTACGGTCTGTTCTGGGTGACCACAGTGGCAGAGGACTGGAGAGTTTTTTTAATATCCTTAGCTCTTTCGGTAAAGTCACGTTGAAGGGAAACAATAAAATAATAAAATATATATAAAACAATAAAAAAGTTCTCACGACGTTTCGACCATAACACAAACGGCCGCCATCAGGTGTGCCGGTTTGCGCACAGTTATTTATTTATTTCCAAACGACGCATTTATTTCTTTATAAATAAACTTCCTTTTATAAATAAATGCATCGTTTAATAATAAATAAATTAATGTCAACCGACACACCTGATGATGACCGTTTGTATTATGGTCGAAACGTCGTGAGAATTTTTTATTGTTTTATATATATTTTATTATTTTATTGTTTCCCTTCAACGTGACTTTACCAAAAGAGCTAAGAATATGAATTACTGCAGTCACGAAAGCTTTAAATCAAAAGTTTTTTTTAAATTCTCCATTTGCGCATCAGGTGTCCGCATCGACTGCCCATGGCTTGCACGGATGCGGTTTCGGGCGCAGCAGCTTCCTGGAAGATCACGTCCGTGTGAGGACCGTGGGTCGGGTAATGGGGCCCGTGTTTGGCGACCCGGTCTAACCTTGGCGACCACCGCGGTGCCAGTTTCCGTGTTTGCAGGCCCTCTCACCGGGCTACTCACTGGAATGCGAAACACAGATAACCGAGATTGGATCATCGCTTGGAGGTGGCCCACGTGGCTCAGAAGACGGAGCGCTGAGCCAGCCGCCACGGATGGCATTATTTTAACACGCGGTAGAGAGGGCTTTCACGGCCAATAGTGTCCATAATAGAGGGGTTTTTTTGGGGGTTAGATCGCGTAAATGTGTCGTTAATCTCGCCACCATCCGACACAGACAATTAGTAAGATGTGTCACGTAAACAGAACATGCCAATTCGTTACTAGTACAGCACACCAGTGTGTTGTAGAGTAAACCCACAACGTTTACAATCTGAGTACGACGTTTCGCCAATAATTACAACCAGCATCATCAGGCGGCAGCCAGATCTGTGTGGGGTAAACACAACGGTGTGCTGTACTAGTCAAGAATTGACACGTTTCGTTTAAGTGACAACCCTTAACTAATTGGCTGTGTCGGGTGGTGGCGGATTTAACGACACATTTATATTCACGCGATCTAACACGAATAAAACCCCTCCTACGGCTGACATTCTAATTTCGAGTCTGCATGGGGTTCAGCCGCCCGCAATTAAACCGGGTTTCCAAGCGGAGCCAGCTGGTGGACTCGGCACGGTCCAACAGTGGCTGTGTGCACAACAGGCACATCAATATTTTGCGTTAAGCCACTTCGTTGCGCTATCATTTGTGGCCGGGTCATTTCTGAAAAAGAGCTACATAGCTCAGTGGGCCCTACCTGGTAAAAAAAAAAAGTTAACATTTTGATTTAAAGCTTTCGTGACTGCAGTAAGTCATATTCTTAGCTCTTTCGGTAAAGTCACGTTGAAGGGAAACAATAAAATAATAAAATATATATTAAACAATAAAAACACATTACATAAAATCCGTGATCTGGTTCCGTCTGTAAAAGATGTGATTCCGGACATACAGTACCCTGGTGTCTACAAACTAAGTTGCCTCTGTGGTAGTAGTTACATTGGAGAAACCAAACGACATGTCTCGGACCGCATTCGTGAACACAAAGCAGACCTTAAACACGGTAGGACCAACACCTCGGCGGTGGCAGATTATTGTTATAATTCAGTAGGCTCACATGACATTGACTTCTCCAAGACAGAGGTTCTTTGTAAGCCATCTGGCTACCGTGAGAGATTCGTTCATGAGGCTATCCACATATACAAGCACAGAGACAATTTCAACCGAGAAGATGGATTCTGGCTTAGCAATCATTGGAAGGATTTGATAAACCATTTCAGGTCTTAATTGATTGTTCACGCTTACGGTGGCTTTCAGACAGCATACTTTAATTTTTCGTCTCCCCCCTCCTCTTTTCAGAACATAGATGGACTCGTCCTTCCAAACAAACTGCCAAATCGCTGCCCGTGATGCTAACGTTTAAAATAAATAAATAAACACGACCACCGTTTTAAAATAAATAAATGCGAACCGCAGGTTCTTTCAAATGTTTCTTGCCGTTGGTTTTCACACCTGATGACGACCGTTTGTGTTATGGTCGAAACGTCGTGAGAATTTTTTTATTGTTTTATATATTTTATTACTTTATTGTTTCCCTTCAACGTGATTTTACCGAAAGAGCTAAGAATATAAAAAGTTAACAGTTTATTATGCTGCTTTTGTACAGTCATTGGTGAACAGGCTGAGCCCATAATATCGCCGCTACACACTTGAGTAGCTGCTCTATGTTGACTTCATTTTTTGTTCACTTAAAGTGTCTCAATTCCAGTTTTGGAAATTCAAATTATTGGTTTGGTTTTCAGGCGACACACAAACACCAATCGCGTCGTAGAAGCGCGGAGTAAGGGAATTTTTTTTATTTATAATTATATTTTTTAACGGCCACTTGAAAAGTTTTCTTTTAGAGCCGGGTCGGCTACGTGAGTCTCTGAAGCCCCATGCGGCGCTTTAAAAACGACTGGCTTCGGGGCAGTTATTTATTCAAAGGGAACCCAGCGTCCTGTGTTCACTCACGCGCATTGCGGGCTCTTGGAACTATCGAGTTGCTTTCACCGATTTCGAGAAACAAGAAGTTGTCTCTTCTTGTTGCGTTTTTTTCCGACCCCGCCCGCCCCCGCCCGCCCCCCGGTTCAGATTTGAGCATCCGCGAAAATGTCCCAGTGCAAACGGCTCGGGTGAGATCATTTCCGAATGGATTATTCCTCTCGCGATGCCAATAGCGCGCCGGGAATAATCTTGGTGTAGAAAGGTGTAAAAAAAAGGCAAAGATCCCTCGTATAGCATGAACAGACGGTTGTTAGCGAGTATCCCAATGCACCAAGCCACCAGTACGCCCAGCCACATACTCGCCTATCAGCTCACAGACACACCCAGCCACACCCCCAGATTCCAACCCATCCACATCAGACACGTGCAGTACCCATATTACAACTCCCCCCACTCACCAAACTCCATATGCACCGACTGACAAAAGACAAAGATCCCCCATATAGCTTTAACAGACTGTTGGGGCAAGTGCTGTTAGCGAGTAGCACCTATGAAGGCCGGCACAGCACACGAGGGGGTGGGTGGCCAGCACCACGTCCAGGCCGCCTTTGTCGCCCCAGTGGCGATGTTTACACTCTGTACCTGATAAAAATTTGAGACTGAGTCGACCTAGGTGAGGCCCAGGACCGATTCAGATAAGCGTCACTGGTGTTGACCGTGAGCGGGAATCGAACTCGGAGACGCTGTGTTCGTGGCGCAGTGCGCTAACCGCTACACTACCGCTCTCCACAAAAAAAAACACACACAAACTACACAAATGAGTGGATTAATTATGTGACCATCAACGAATCTATCACTCCACATCACACGTGGGCCCGTTTTTTTGTATCTTTTTAGAACCGCTTTTTGCGTTTAAGTTTTAGGTGTCTTTTCTCCACACGGTTGCCTACGTACGGTGCGAATAAGATCAGTGGCGACTGATATTCAAACATTTTCCTGGCCCTATCTCCCCCAGCGCGAACACGCACTAACCACCATAGTGAAGTATGGTCAAACATCCCTCCCCCCATCTCCCACTGGCACGGCATGCTGTGATCTTCATCATCCAGCATTGCATTGACAGCGCGGAATAAAGTATGTATGATTCATTTGTTATAAAAATAACACGCTTACTAAACGGTGCATGAGTAATCAAATAAACGGAACATGAGTAGAACAGCTGCTCCACAGCTGCTCGGGAGCATTACGGACACTTCCCACAACATTTACAACCAGATTGCCAAACCCAGCACCCCCTTGCAGTCCTTGAAAGGAGTCGTCGTGGGCGTCGTCGGGAACCGCTTCCTTTGTCCTCCCCTCGTCCGCTGACCATTGGAGAGCTGGGAGAAAAGGCTCTGGTGGGGAAGGCGATTCTCAGGCAAGCGGATGCAGCGGCCGGTCCACCGGAGTTGGGTTTTTTTTAGAAGCGTCGCTTCAATGCCGGTGGTGTCGGCTTGTAGGTGGACACTTCGCGTTGGTGCAGCCATCTTCCCGCTCGATCCCCTGGACTTGGCGGACGCAGCGCTGACGGAAGCCCTCGAGCGCAGCGACGTGGCGCCTGAAGAGGTTGTCCACGTTTCGCTGCTGTAGAGGAGCCTTGGGATGACAACGGCCTGGTAAACTAGGAGCTTTGCTGTCCTGCGTAGGTCGTTTTTTATTGAAGACGGCGCTGGCGCAGTTTGTAGAAGGCGGCGCTGGTGCACCGGACTCTGTGTTGGATTCCCCCGTCGGCGTTGGCCGTTTTGGAGAGATGACTACCGAGGAGAGGGAAATACTCCACGTGTTAAAGTGCCTCTCCATCGACATAGATAATCAGGGGGGGATGTTTGGCTGGTTGGACGGCAGTTGGTGGAAGACCTTGGTTTTGGGGATATTCAAGGTTAAGCCAAATCTCCTACATGCGGAGCTGAATGCGTCGAGGGTCACCTGGACGTCCCGCGCAGAGTGAGCCACCACGCGGCAGTCATCCGCAAACTGCAGGTCGTGGATATTCTGTGTGGTCAGCTTCTTCTTTGCCCGAATACGTCTGAGGTTGAAGAGGTTCCCGTCTAGACGGTACCGGATGCTGACGCGAGACGGAAGGCGACCGTCGACAAGGAGAGTGACTGTGGCCATATAGATGGTGAATAAGGTAGGGGCGTGGGGGGCGATCACACAACCCTGACTGACACCCATTCGGATCTGAAAGGCATCCGTTACAGATCCCCCAACCTCGGCACGGTGTGAGTCGTGTCATCGTGCAGGAGCCGCACAATCGTGACAAAACTTCCAAGACGGTGGAGGATAATCCAAAGGGCTTCCCGGTTGAGGGAGTCAAATGCCTTGGTTAGATCGATGAATGCCAAGAAGAGTTATTGAGGCTGCTCTCGACACTGTCCTTGAATCTGTCGGGCAGCGAAGACCGTATCTGCAGTGCGCCAGGATGGTCGGAATCCGCACTGTGTTTCTGGCAGGACCTTCTTGGCAGCAGGACTGATGCGAATGAGCAGGATGCGGGCCAGGATCTTTCTTTGCTATGGACAAGAGGGAGGTCCCCCTGTAGTTTCCACAGCAAGACTTGTCCCCCTTCTTGAAGATTGTTACTACGGTCGCATCCTTGAGGTCGTCGGGGAGGTCTTCTCTATGCCTGTTCCGGAGGATCGGCTTTGTGGAACCTTGAAGTGAGCAGGATGGCTGCCAACTTGGAAGACCTCATCTGGGATGCCATCCAGACCACACGCTCTGTTGGACTTCATCTTCTTGATGGCGCGCCTCAGCTCACCGATAAGCGGTGGCTCGCCGACGCGGTGGTCTATGGGGTGTTGCCGCATAACTTCGAGGGTTTCAATCCGCCACGGTGGATTCCCTGTTCAGGAGCTGTGCAAAATGCTCTTCCCAGCGTTGACGAATGGCATTGTCGTCCATCAGGAACTGGGATCCATCATGTGACCTCATGAGGTGTTGACCTGAAGACCGAGGTCCAAAGATTGTCCTTGTTGCCTGGAATAAGTTCCACATGTCGTGCTGGTCGGCATATCCCTCTATCAGCTGTTCTTCATGGCGCGGATCTGCCGTTGTCTTTCGGCCTTCAGTTGTTAGTACGCTGCGGTCCTGCGCCGTGTCCTCTTGTGGTTTTGGCAGGCAAGGAAGGCAGCACGCTTGCGCTCATGAAGGTCGCGGAATCTGTTTGTCATTCGCGTCAAACCAGTCCCCTTGTCTTCGTGGTTCATAGCCGATGGTCTAGGCACAAGAGTGCGGTACAGTGGTTTTGAGCTGGTCCCATTGTGCGTGGATGGTGGTGGCCTCTGGTGGCGGAAGATTTTCCAATGCGGTGTGGAGTTGGTGCTTGAAGCTCCCGTTGCTTTGCCGGGGCCTTTAGTGCTGATAGATTCAACTTTCTCTGGCCGGTCTTCCAGCGTCTCAGCGCCAGGTGAATAACCATCGTGGAGCGCACGAGACGGTGGTCGGTCCAGCAGTCATCGGATCCCTTCATTGCCATTGTAAAGAGAATGTCTCTCAGATCACTGCCACGGACGATGACGGAGTCCAGGAGGTGCCAGTGCTTGGACCTGGGGTGCTTGCGTCAGTTTTTTTGTTGGCCTTTCTGGCGAAAGACTGCGTCTGTTGTGACCAGGCCGTGATGGGCGCACTTGGTCAGGAGGAGGAGGCCGTTGGTGTTGATTTTTCCCACCCCGTCCTTGCCAATGGTTCCGCTCCAGACGCTGTGGTCACGTCCAGCCCGGGCATTGAAGTCGCCCAGGAGTGTGACCCTGTCGCTCCTCGGGATGGCGGTGAGGGCGTCATCGAGACCGGAGTAGAACCTGCTCTTTGATGCCATTATCCGTGTCGAGGGTCGGGACACAGGCGCTAATTACGGTTGCGCGTTGGTTTTGGCTGAGGCGGAGGGCCATCAGCCTATCGTTGATGCCTGTGGGGAATTCCGGTAGCGCATCGGCAATCTTATTTTTGACTGAGAAGTCGACTCCGTGGATCCGAGGTCCACTGTCCAGCTTCCCCTTCCAGAAGAAAGTTTAATACCCTCTTGCTTCCCTCAGTTGCCCCTCTCCGGGAAGCCGTGTCCACTGAGATCAGCGATGTCAATGTTGTGCCTCGCTAACTCTCTGGACACGATGGCCGTTCTTCGGTCGGGGCGATCACTCTTGATGTTGCCCATGAGTGTTCTTACATTCCAGGTGGAAAAATTTATCTTTATTTTCGTTTCTTTTCGTCCGTTTTGCTGTTGTTCGACCACAAGAATGGTGACCCTGCTGGGTGCGGGTTGTCAGCCAGGAAATGTGGGAGAGCCTCTGTTGAGGTCACCTTTTATAGCCCCTTCCCCCATTTGAGAGTGAGCAGAGGGAATCCTAAAGAGGACTGCTCAGCCGCGGATGTTCCTGGCGAAAGACACCTCCTGTCCCCGTGCTGGTGTCCAACGACCATCACACATCCACCGCCTGCATGCAGAGTCTTGACCGGGGGCGTCCAGGTTCACAGCCCTGCCCCCTTTGCCAATCGTCCATCGCTGCAGGACTTTTCATAACCTGACGAAAACCGTGCGTGTGGAGTTGATTTACCCGGGGACCGCGGTGTGCGAGCAGGATCCGGGTGGGATCCGCACGATCTTGATGGATTAGTGGCTGGGCCCAGTGGCATGGCGAGCCGTGACAACCGGAGCCACTTTTCCCGCTGCGGCCTTCGTCCGCCTTCACAGCCGTCGAGACCCACGGCCCCTGCCTGCTCTGCCGTTGAGGACTTATTGGATCGCTTTTAGTCCGGAACCTCCCCCTTTGACCTTTGACGCCATGGGTGACCCTCCCGGGAGCACGAGGCCCCCTGACGGCTTCGCTCTCGGGATCACTGGAATACGCGAACCTCTCCACCACAATAAGGCGGCGATCCTCGAAACGAGTACCAACTTATTCTTAGTTTTTTCGGTAAAGTCACGTTGAAGAGAAACAACAAAATATATATATATTTTGTTATTTTGTTGTTTCTCTTCAACGTGACTTTACCGAAAAAACTAAGAATATGAATTACTGCAGTCACGAAAGCTTTAAATCAAAAGAGTACCAACTTGTGGGAAGGTTACGGAGCTTGTTCCTCTGGCAGTGGTCACCACCCCCCCCTTCCCCCCTGCCATAGAAATGTGGATTTCCACAAAGAACGTACGAGAGCCGAACCTAGTTTGCTCGTTTGAGCACAGAGATCCGCACTTAGAGGCAGTGGCTTAGTACGAGGGAGGATGATGGACGTGGTGGAGTGAGGAGGAGGGAGCAGGGAGGAGGAGGAGGGTCGTGGTGGAATGAAAAGGGAGGATGATGGACGTGGTGGAGTGAGGAGGTGGATGGACGATCGTGATGGAGATGGGGGTGTAGCACTGTGGTACAGGTGGGATGATGTTAGTTAATGGATGTTGGTGGATGGAGGAGGAGGATGGACTGTGGGTGGAATGATGATGAATAACCGCGGTGGATGGAAGAGGCTGGTGGAGTGAGAAGGGGGATAGTGGTGGGGTGAGGATGGATGGATTGTGGTCGAGGGAGCGTGAGAGACCATGGGTAGTTAGAGAGCTGGATGAACCGTGGTAGGTGGATGGAATCGCGGATGGAGTAAGAGGAGGATGAATCTTGGTGTGGCATGGAGGGAGCTGGAGGATAACGATGGATGGTTCGTCGTGGCCGCTGCGCTCGACATAGAAGAATTCCTGAGCGTGGTGGAGCGTGGAGGATGTGCGCAGACCCCGGGTTTAGAAACCGCAGCACGTGAGCGTGAGGCACGTGCTGCGTGTCCTTTGTAAATCTCAGTGGCCATGTGCACGTGGGCCACCCCCTCGTGTGCCGTGCTGGCCTCCATAGGTGCTACTCGCCAACAGCACTTTCCCCCAACAGCCTGTTACAGGCTGTACGGGGGATCTTTGTTTTTTGTTATGTGCGCGATCGTGTGTGAGCAGCGGTAGCGTAGGGGTTAGCGCGCTGCGCTACGAACGCGGAGAGCCGAGTTCGATTTCCCCTCGCGGCCAACGCCAGTGACGATTATCTGCAACGGTTCTGGGCCTCCACTAGGTCGGCTCAGCTTCAAATGAAAAACCTGATGCAGTGCGTACACAAAGGCAGCCGGGCGTGGTGCTGGCCACCCACCCCATCGTGTGCTGCGTTTGCCTTCATAGGTGGTCTCTAAGAGCGCTTTCCCCCAGTATCGTAACGAGTGTGGGGGCAGTGGGAGCCTGGCCCCCATGTCTCCGGTGGCCAAATCTACGAGTTGTGGCCCCCTTGACAATCACCGTGAGATGTGTTTCTACCAACAGTGTGAAAAGAACAAAACGCGCAAGTTAAAACGTGGTTTAAAGAAATGTTCACGAAAATGCTTTCAATAATAGGGTTTTTCCCATTTTTTTCTGGCAACAAAACTGAAACCTTTTTACGAGGATTCATGTCTGCATTAACCACAATACCTGCAGTCAAAATGCAAACAAAAAACATACTATGATAATATATGCATTGTCCTTGAAACTGATTGGTCCACATCAAGGGACGGCTTTCTCTTGAGCCTCGACCTTTTGGCATCATCTGGTCGAGCACCAATTGGGTCGAGGCTCAAAAGAAAGCCGTCCCTCGGTGTGGACCAATAAGTTTCAAGGACAATGCATATATTATCATAGTATGTTTTTTGTTTGCATTTTGACTGCAAGTATTGTGGTTAATGCAGACATGAATCCTCGTAAAAAAAGGTTTCAGTTTTGTTGCCAGAAAAAGGGGAAAAACCCTATTATTACGTTTTGGTACCGGCAAAGGAGGTCTAACGATGATGAAAATGCTTTCATTTACGTTCCACGTTTAAATTTTAATTTAATCAGAGCAGTGACACATGGCTTCCGCGAATTGAGCCGACGATGTCGTTCACGACGCCACTGCATGCCCCAAAAGAGGTCTGTTCAGGCTCTACGGCGTTGGGTCTTTGTCTAGCGCACGCGTGCGTGCGTGTGCGCGCGCGTGCGTGATGTGATGTCGTGATGTTGTAAGCACCCTGCTGGTCAACACGAGGCTTCATTTACAGAACTCCCGCGTGCCACGTGGTGGAGGGCGCCGAGTTGTTCAGCGCCCGCACGCTTCGCCCGTGACTCACGCCAGTGCGGAACTTGCCGAGTCGTGGTGCCGCCTCCCCTCCACCCCAGGAAGCGCCCGGCTCTGTTGTCTCCGCAGCTGCCACCGCCGTCCCTCGATGATTTTAAGATCTCAGCCTGCGCTCGGCGTGGGACAGCACAAGGCTGTCGATGCCCTGTGTCGACAGCCTGAGTTAAACGGGGCGACACATTCAAGGGGAAACAATACAATTTTTTTTTTTAAACGACAAATAATATAACGAAGATGTCATTATTTCAATTCCCGGGGCGCATACAGAGGGCATATGAATTATAATTCATTTCTCAACATTTCTGATCATTTATTGGTCGGACGGACAGCCAAACCGAATAACTCTGCCTCTGCTTTTTTTTTTTAAGAATACGCTTAAAAAAACATTAAACGGAAAATATGGGAGCAAAGGGTTTTCCAGTTTACCAAAAAAAAACTCAGCCTCGATTTTCCTTTGGAGTTTGGGGGTTGGGGGCCACCGATCGCGCGGCCCGCCCCGAGGGCACTACCAGTTGCTGGCGGAGAGTCCAGGGCCCCTCTGAGCGACACCGCCCCCCACCCCCCCCCCCCCCCCCCCATTGCACGATGTAGATTGAGGCCCTGCCCGCGACTCGCGACGCACCGGCAGGTGACCAGGCACGCTTCGTTTTTGATCGTGACCGTTGCACGTGCAGCGGTCCACGTTGCCACCTGTCCCGGTTTCCAACCCCGGCTGGGTCGTCCCCTTATTTCGGCGGCTCAACTCCGGCAAATGAGCGAGTCTTCGGCAGGACATGAGAAGTCCCCGGCAATTTGTCAGTCGCGTGGTGACAATAACAGCAAATAATACACCACTCGAGGCAGTGCATTAGCAAGTAGCTCGACCGTCTGTTGTTGCGAGATATTTTGTCTGCCCATGCTCTGTCCCAGATTTTGTGTTGTCGTCGTAGCTCCAGTGGTGGCAACCCGCGCTCGCTGAGCCGTGAGCTGATTCCGTGCTCGCACACGCAATCTTAGCGGCTTGCAAGCGTCAGCTAGGGACGGCGATGTATATTCCTCGAATTGTTTACCTTTCATTTTGCAATTCGCGCTGCGTTTGTTTTACGCAAACGTGTGCTGAGCGTACTTTGACAGGTGACAAACGACGCGTAATAACGTTGATGTTAGTGGCAATTTTTACTGGTAGGAACGAAGTTGTAAACTGAGTGTACCAGCCTGCAATAGATTAATGTGTCCGTCCGTCCGTCCCCTTTCAATACTTTAACGAAGTGAAATCTCGTGCTGTTGGGTGTAATAAAATTGCGCAAAATTCCAATGTTCCTACCAGCCCACCCTGCAGGGACCTGTTTTTGTTAATTATTCAACGCTCTCGTTCAACCGCTCGTGTGTTGCTGTGTGGTGTTTCTCAATCGCCCCACGGGTGCATTGCTTGCGGTCATACCCACCCACAGCCCTCAGACTTTATTGCAGCTCCTTAAAGGCGTTTGTCGCTTGTCGCCAGATGTTTTCGGCTCGAAACCAACGTGCCGACCTGGTTAATATTGCAGGGTGCGTTCGCGAAGCGCACGCGATGTCTGCTTCACAGCCACGTTCAAAAAATCCTGCGGAATTATTCGAAAACGACTTGATCATATCCGTCGATGTTATTTTCTATATATATTTTTTAACTAAACGGCAATTCCGTCCCCCTGCCGGTGCGCCGTATATATTTGCAGTCATGTTCCAGGTGCCAGGTCGATGCGACGTAGCCACGGATGACACTCGGGGTCCCCTAGGCTGGACTGCCACAGGGTTCATGGATTAGCCGAGCTGTGATGTAAGGCGCTTTGGAGATGCTGAGGCATTTAAATCCGCTATGAATGCAAATCCCCGTTCACAAGCAAATCACCGTTCACAAGCAAATCCCTTACGACTAGAAACGGAACTAGCTGTGAAGTCGAGCCACCAACGGGAGCCTGCGTTTTATTATAATAAATCTAATTTATAATGCGCATTCCATCCTAGGGTTGTAATATAACAGCAAAAATGTGCGTCGTGAAAAATATAAAACCCGTGCGAACGTGTTTTATTTGTACTGTATATATAGAAAAAATAGATTTACAAAGCGACCCAGAGACTTGAACAAAGATCCACAGAATTGCACAGAGGTCCACAAGCACCAACGAATTACGCGGAGACGCGCAGAGTTACCAAGAGATACGCAGAACGACACAAAGAGACACAGACCTGCACAGACGCGCATGGAGACCCCCGATACACTCACAAAGGAGACCCACAC
This sequence comes from Petromyzon marinus, assembly GCF_048934315.1. Classification (NCBI taxonomy): domain Eukaryota; kingdom Metazoa; phylum Chordata; class Hyperoartia; order Petromyzontiformes; family Petromyzontidae; genus Petromyzon; species Petromyzon marinus. The sequence goes on from NC_133704.1 coordinate 8,513,760, forward strand.
ACTTGCATAGAGACAACAGCCTGCCATTCGACACTAAGTGGAGGGGACTCCACCACGGCGCTCGTGCCAGGCTAGGTGCACTTTGACGCTACGTGAAGTGTCGAAGGCTCGCCAACACGAGGTCACAGGACAGACCCATGTGCTATGGGTTGACTTGAGGTGACTGGCACACCAGCTGTGCTCTCCTTACGGTGCCAGCTCGCTGCGTTTTATCTGCCCGGCGCTCCGCTTCTCCACTTCTCCGCCCTCCGTTGTTGTTGGAGGGTGGCTGCCTTTAAATGCCCCGTAGCGTCCTTCACGAGACGCCTCCACAGAGTCCGATCTTGACACAGCTGGTACCGGTCATCTGCTTGTCCGATCAGCTCCACATCCGTCTGTACCACATCACTCCATCTCTCTACCCCCGTGCCGCGCCCGTTTAGCCCCCTCTATCCGGCCAAACAAAAGCTACTTGGATATGCGTTGGCTGGGCATGCGGGTTACATCACACAGCCAAAGCAACCTCACCTAACCTGCCGGTGTAGCTCACAGATGGGACACGTGTCTATGCCTTTCAAGGATAGGTGTGTTCCTCACACAATCCGGTCTGGCGAAACCCATGATGGATCGTAGGCAGCGCATGCGTTCGTTTAAAAGGCTCCACGTTTCGCAAGCAGAGAGAGGAGACGGCATGACCGTGGCCGAGAAGACCCGGCAGCTGAGCGACAGACCGGGTAGCGTCCACACAGCGTTACGCGGCCGATGAAAAAGATCGTGCCGCTCTCGACCGATTCGAGCCTCACGCAGAGAGCCACGGACTCACGTAGGACCATCGCTGACTCACAACAAAGTTCCAACAAGAGTCGCGCGTTCGGGCCGACAAGTTGATTGAATACTCTTTGGTTATTTCGGTAAAGTCACGAAGGTATATAGCGATATTCCTGCAGTCACGAAAGCTTCAAATCAAGTTGATTGAAGCAACAAAAAAACGCATTGAGAAATACAATTTAAATCAATAAACATATCTTTAAATTATTTTATTGTGGTGTTAGCCTCGCCCAGACTCCACACAGAAGCGGGAACTGACGTTGGTGAGCTGTGGTGAATTTAGTATCGGTGTTGGTGAGCTGTGGTGAGTGTCGTCTCGGTGTGGGTGAGCTCTGTTGCTACCGGCGTACGCCACCTACGGTAAGCCCCATCAAGCCCCCCCTCGTGGGTAGATAGAGGCACAGCCCTGCAACGGCTTTGCTCGCTCCACTGCTGGATGAAGGTGCCTCCGACCTTTGGGAGGTTCTCGAGGAGGTGTTTGGTTTCCACTCTTTCACGTTGGCCAGACGCGTGGGAAGAGGTGGGCGCTACCCCACTCTTTACCCTACCGCGCCAAACCTACCGGTCGACAGCCTGTGGAGGTATCCATTTGTCCCGGCTGGCTCGATGGACGGACGCAAGGACATTTAAGAAACCTGCCCCATGTGTGTTCGGGGCCGTACATAAATGACGTCACGCACCTAGGGGCGGGGGGGGGGTCAGACATTTGTGACGATGTGTGACGAGGGGGGGGGGGTTGAGAAATGTGACGTCACATCAAAATGCGCAACTTTCAATAAATATAGACAACGCGTTCTACTTAAATTTTTATTTAAAGCTTTTGTGACTGCAGAAATTCATATTCTTGGTTCTTTCGGTAAAGTCACCACGTAAAAGGGAAACAATTAAATAATAAAAATATTCAACAATACAATTCGCACGACGTTTCGACTGCAGCACAAGCAATCATCATCAGGTGTGAAAACTACAGCAAGAAAGGTTGAACCCGTCATGGGCCTCCCCTAGGTCGACTCAGCCTCAAATTATTATCTGGTGCGGAGTGTAAACATCGCCACTGGGGAAACAAAGGCGCCGGGCGTGGTGCTGGCCACCCACCCCCTCGTGTGCGTGCCGGCCTTCATAGGCGCTACTCGCTAACGGCACTTGCCCCAACAGTCTGTTAAGGCTACACGGGGGATCTTTGTCTTTTGTCAGTAAGTGCATATGGAGTTTGGTGAGTATGGTGGAGTTGAAAATGGGTACTGCACGTGTCTAATGTGGATGGGTTGGAATCTGGTGATGAGGCTGGGTGTGTCTGTGAGTTGATAGGTGAGTACGCGGCTGGGCGCACTGGTGGCTTGGTGCATTGGGTACGCGGCTGGGGCTAGTCATTGTTTATGCTCCAAGGGTTCTTGGCTGTAGTTCCTACAGAGCCCGAGCTATTTCTGATTCAATGTCCCTGCCATCGAAGGGGTCAGCGAGACAGAGAGCGCCCTCTAGTGACCAATCCGCATTGATGCAGATTGACCTCGAGCCTTCAGTTCAACTCGGTGGCTCTGAGATGTTATCCTCCGCACCAGCTATGAAGGGTTGCGGGGGTTTCGATCCCGACCCTGACGCCTGCTGCTGTATATTTGGAGTTTGAATGTCTCTCTCTCTCTCCCCGCGGTCGCGTGGATTGTTTTTTTTTTAATCCGGGTACTCCGATTTTTTTTCCCTCCACATTTATAAACACGCTTTGAGATGACTGAGATGATTTTGCTGCTGTAAATGTCCACATGATAAACCACTTTGAAGACCTATCATTTGTGGCCAGGTTCCTTCTGAAAAATAAGTTAACACCTCAGTGGGCTTTGCCTAGTAAGCATGGTTTACTTTTATTTTATTTGTATCTGGGTGATTTGTTTACATTTCTAATACTTGACTTAAAGCTTTCGTGACTGCAGGAATTCATATTCTTTGGGTCTGTCGGTAAAGCCACGTAGATAGAAGCTGCTGACGCAGGAAAAATATACCGTATATTTTTTCACCTAATGACGATTGCTTGTGTTGCGATCGAAAAGTCGTGATTTTTTATATTTTTCTATCTACGTGGCTTTACCGAAAGATCCAAAGAATATACGTTCTTATACTGTTTACTACTGTCGTGTTTTTTGCATTGTTTTTTTTTGTTGTTGTAACGTTCTTACCCGCCCCCCCTTACTGGACATCCGTGAAAATATTGCTTTACAGCTCATCGCATTCCACCAGTATAAATGATGATGAGGCATTGGCGCGGCACTAAATCCGAGACGCACGGACGTGAGCCGGGTTCTCACGCTGGCCGAGCAGCGCGACTTTCATCATGCTTCGGGGATCCGTTTTATCAATGGGGCACTCTGTGCAGGCATTCATTCATTCATCCCCGTGCAGGAATTCATTCGTTAATCCATCCCTGTGCAGTGCAGGAATTCATTCATCCATCTCCGTGCAGTGCAGGAATTCATTCATCCATCCCCATGCAGTGCAGGAATTCATTCATCCATCCCAATGCAGTGCAGGAATTCATTCATCCATCTCCGTGCAGTGCAGGAATTCATTCATCCATCTCCGTGCAGTGCAGGAATTCATTCATCGATCTCCGTGCAGTGCAGGAATTCATTCATCCATCCTCACGTAGTGCAGGCATTCATTCATCCATCTCTGTGCAGTGCAGGAATTCATTCATCCATCCCCACGTAGTGCAGGCATTCATTCATCCATCTCCGTGCAGTGCATGAATTCATTCATCCATCCCCACGTAGTGCAGGCATTCATTCATCCATCCCCACGTAGTGCAGGCATTCATTCATTCATACCCACGTAGTGCAGACATTCATTAATCCATCCCCACGTAGTGCAGGCATTCATTCAGCCATCCCCACGTAGTGCAGGCATTCATTCATCCATGCCCACGTAGTACAAGCATTCATTCATCCATCCCCACGTAGTGCAGGCATTCATTCATCCATCCCCACGTAGTGCAGGCATTCAATAATTCATCCCACATTTCACACACCCCGCCGACTCGACTCGCAGGGCATTGTGGGGTAGTGCGTATGTGTGACGTGCACATGAACCAACGCCTCCTCCGCTGACTTTTCGATTTGTATTATTCGCACAAAAGAGACAAGTGAAAGACAAAAAAGTGCAAATAATGAACCCCAAGGTAAGGTGGGAAACCCAAGAGGGCTTCGATGAAAACCACACCCAAACAAAAAAGAACACTATACACACAAAACAGATTTTGATTTGAAGCTTTCGTGGCTGTAGGAATCGTTACTCTTTGGTTATTTCGGTAAAGTCACGTACAGTGTAGCTAGAAAAATAAAATAAACAATATATCACGACGTTTCGATCGCTTGTGTTGCGATCGAAACGTGGTGATAAATTGCTTTTTTATTTTATTTTATTTTTCTACCTACGTGACTTTACCGAAATAACTAACGAGTACAAAGCAGATTAAATTTTGATTTAAAGCTTTCGTGACTGCATGGATTCATCTTCTTGGTTCTTTCGGTAAAGTCACGTAGAAGGGAAATAATAAAATAATAAAAATAAAACAATCAAATTATCACGAGGTTTCGACCACAACACAAGCAGCCGTCTTCAGGTGAAGAAACAGAACTGTCGGGAAGACCGCTCCAATGAACACTGCTAAGCTTGGCAGCGTCTTTTAAGCGGGGTGGGAGGAGCAGAGCGCCTTGACAAAGGAGTTTACATATCAACAGACGAAATTAGCATTGAAGTAGCTAAGTTAATGTGATAGATTAGCAGGATGTTAAAGTCAGAAATTAGCATGTAACTGGGAAATTATATTAAACATTACACTGAAAGGTACTAAGAGATTAGCAGGATGTTAAAGTGAGAAATTAGCATGTAACTGGGAGATTAGCATGATGTTAATGTGAGGATTTAGCATGTAACTGGTCACGGAAGTGGCTATGTTAAAGTCAGAGTTTACATATCAACAGAGGCATTTAGTATATTGATGCTAAAGAACTGTAACTATCCACCTATCATACAATAAACCGACGTGAAAGAACTAAATAAAAACTACATCAATATAATCAATGTACTCAATATATTCTCCAATAAGTTGAGCTATTAACATTAAGTAACTGGGTATACACTACACTATATAATGAATTCCATATAGTAAACTGATAAAAAATATATATAAACTACATCAATATTATCAATAAACTCAATATACTATCCAATCAGCTGACCTACTAGCAATAAGTCACTATACATCACATTCTTCTGTTGATATGTAAACTCCTTTGTCAAGGCGCTCTGCTCCTCCCACCCAGCTTAAAAGACGCTGCCAAACTTGGCAGTGTTCATTGGAACGGTCTTCCCGACAGTTCTGTTTCTTCACCTGAAGACGGCTGCTTGTGTTGTGGCCGAAACGTCGTAATTATTTTATTTTATTATGTTTTATTTTTATTATTGTATTATTTCCCTTCTACATAACTTTACCGAAAGAACCAAGAAGACAAAGCAAATTGCTCAATCAATTAAACAAGTATACTAATGTAGAGGTGTTAACTACGCGCTGTTGCGTAACCCGCGTTGCCACCAGGGCGGTGCAGCATTACCCCTGGGTACAACGGTTGGGGTCAGTCGAGGTGAAACGGATCGTGGCCAGGGTTTGGTGCGAACCAATCAGACGGTTCCACGTGGGAATGTATGATTGGTTCTACCTGGCCACGAAGAGGTATAAGACGGGTGACCCAACGGACCTCGGGGAGTTCTCTCCCTGCACGAAGACAGAAGACTGGGCTGAAGCCTAGCTAGGACCCTGGACCAGCCTTTCAGCCCTTCTAAGGGCTAAGGCTCGGCATACCCAGTGGTCAGGACCCACCGGGCCAGCGGTGGGTCAGATAGCCTCCCCTAGGTCCTAGCCGGAGGACTAGGATAGCGGTAGACGTGTGAGTCCCGCCAAGTCCGGAGGCTGTACCTCCCTAGGGTATCGGGTGAGGGGACCGAATATCTCTCTGTGTGTGTTAAGCATTGTATAAGGAAATAATACAATAAACAGAGTGTGCCTCCATAAGAAGTCTGCTCGTCCTTACAACACTACACTAATTACAATGAAACATGTTAAACTCAGTGTTAACAAAAACATGTTTTTGCGTGCGCATGTGTACTTATGTGTGTGTGAGTGACCAGCTCCGGTTTGACAGCAGAGGTCTCACACCGAAACAGTCGGGCGGCATATTTGCATCGGCTGCATAACGCTGTGTGGAAGCTACCTGGTATGTCGCTTCGCACGAAACTTCGGGTCTTCTCGGCCACAGTCATGCCTTCCCTTCTCTATGCTTGTGAAACGTGGACCCCTCTAATGGAACATCTGCGCTGGTTAAAAAACATTCAGGTTGGCATGCCTACGATCCATCCTGGGTTTAACCAGGCTGGATTGTGTGAGGAGCTCACAAATCCTTGAAAGATCTGGACACATTCCCATCAGTGAGCTCCTCCGGCAGGCATGGCTGCGTTGGCTGGGTCATATAGCCCGCATGTCCAGCCACCGCATGCCCAAGCAGCTTCTGTATGGCCCGCATAGAGGGGGCTAAACGGGCACGACATGGGCTGGAGAAGAATTGTACTGGTGTGGGAGGATATGGAAATGAGTGGACTTGCCAAAGACTGGTACCAGCGGTGTCAAGATTGGCTTCTCTGGAGGAGGCTCGTAAAGGACGCTAACTGGGCAGTTGGAGGCAGTCGGAGGGCAAAGGAGTGACACTCACAACAACGAGTGGAGCGCCGGGTGGATAAAATCCAGCAAGTTGGCACAGCAGGGGGTAAAGCTGGTATCAGTCATCTCAGTCACCTGGGTCTGTCCCGTGACGTCCTGTCAGCCAGCCTTCGACACTTCGCGTGGCCTCAAAGTGCACCTGGCACCTCGCTCAAGAAGGGCTCACAAGTGATGTCATCACATCTACCCCTCTATTTAACGAATGAAACAGGAGTATTTATCCATAAATCTGGCCGTCGGCTGATCAAGCTAGTTGTAATTACTGGCGAAACGTCGTACTCAGATTGTAAATGTTGTGGCTTTGCGCTCCAACACACCGGTGTGCTGTACTTGTAACGAATTGGCACGTTTTGTTTACGTGACAACCGTTACTAATTGGATGTGGCGAGTGTGGCGGGTGTGGCGGGTTTTACGATACATTTATATATTTACGCAATACAACCCCCCAAAAAAACCTGTACTACGGATGATATTGGTCGCGAAAGAGCTACGTGTTAAACTAAACTTCAATTGAGTTTTAAGTGCGTTTGAAACTGGAAGGCCGGAAAACTGAAAAAAAACTGCAACTCTAAAAAAACCCACATTTAGTGACTTCAAGAAAACCCAATTCCCTACAGAAGGAGTGCGTCAACCGTCAACTTCCCCCTGTTGACTTGTAAGCGTTGCGTCAAATACAGTATAAGTGCACTACAAGGGCAGTAAAAAAGATACATTCACACAAATGCCTCCGCACGTCAACCTGGCCACGGGATTTTTTCAGGGTTATCCCCTCCGATCTGCGGTTGGTTTCCCCCGCCCCACCAAGGAACGTCACTTTCCTCCCACGTGACCAACCCCTCCTACTCTACCCCCCCCCCCCCCCACAAAAAAGCCTGTATTGTGGGTGATATTGGTCGCGAAAGCCTACGTGTTACACGTTTTACAATCGGCCAAACGTTCCATGGTTGTAAATAGGTAAAAGGTGCGGCCATGATATTGCTGTGCGAAAGAAGTTGAACATCCAGGTACATACAGGAATTCCTCTACTTACGAACGAGTTAGGTTCCAGAGGTCTGTTCGTAAGTCGATTTGTTCGTAAGTCCAACTTTACTCCTGTCGATTCCAAACGTGTTGTACGGCATCTACACTAAACACGGGGAATGGCTTTAAAAGTTGTATAATCTCAAGCAGATGTAGATGCCACTGGTTCTTCATGTTCTCTAGATGGAGATGCCACTGGTTCTTCACGTTCTGTAGATGTGGATACCACCACTGCCATCTATTGCACGGCGGTTGAACTTACGACTCTCGGTCCGAACATGCAACTCGACGTACGGACCAGGTTTGTTCGTGTCTCTGAAAATTCGTAAGTCGGATGTTCGTAAGTAGACGAGTCCCTGTATTGTCAATGTACGTAACTGCAGTCTTGTAAATACAGCACGCAACGCCTACGATAATTGCACAGAGCACAGATAAAGCACACGCGCGCGGTGATAGCAAGTTTCATTTTAGTCACGGGTTTGCTGAGCGCAGGCCCAAACGGCTCAAAACACCAAGCGGAGAGCAACAAACAGCACGAATGAAGGTGTAACAGTGAATAGCGAATGGAGACGTTTTCGAGCCAAGGCCATGTGTGACACCTGCAGCCACTAGATACCGCTCTACAATCACCACGTAACACATGCAGGGCCCTCCAATTGTCACTCTACTGCTGGATGACGGCCTCCCCGTACTGCCGCCGCGCGAGTCGTGGCCTGTTCGGTGAGCGTCAGTGGACGACTTTGGGAGCCAGAGGGCGTGGGAGCAGGGTACAGGGACGACAATGTGCGTGTGATAATGCAACGCTGACGCCGTATATCCCCGCCGTTCAGTGCTGTCACACGCGTACGTACACAAGATTAAATTATTCTGGGTAATTATCGAAGAGAGTCGTCACACAGAACGACAGCTGTCAGAGCTTTCGTCAGCTCAGGCAAGTTTTCCTTTTTTTTTTTTGGGGGGGGGGGGTGGGAAAGTACGCGTGATGGTAATTATTATGATTATGCCATCAATCACACGCTCACGTCACATCGAAAACGCACAGGCTCAAAGGTTCAGTTTTTTAAAACGGAGCGAGGGACAGACACCAAGAGTTGACTCAGAAAATTCACGGGAATTGCTGTTGACAAAGAATAAATATGATTCATATACCGTGCACCTATAAATAAAATTGCATCATATTTTGCCCAACTACTCGGCTTGTGTCATGCTAATCATCCTCGTCATTAGTGTCACCTTGAGGTCAGTCATTGGCATCTCTCGAATGGAATTACGGGAATTGCAAAATTGAGCTGCGTGTCGCTCCCCCATTGCGCTCCATACAGACCACCTGAGTTCGATTCCCGGGCCACGACTCACATATCAGTGGCGAGTGATATCTGAACCCCCTGATGGATATCCCCCCCACCCACCCCCGCAACTGCCCTTCAACAACCCCACACTGACAAAGAGTGGTGAAGTATGGTCAAACAACCCTCCCGCCCCCCCCCCTAAAACCACCACACCCGACGTGACGTGTGGACGTGCAGGGAGTCTTTCATCCAGCGGTGAGTGATGAAGCGATGTAAATAATGATTTTAAAGGCGACGTGTTCCAGCCCACACGGATATCGTCACCCAGGGAGGTTATTTTAGAGCAGTCCCACGCCCCCCTCCCCCCTGCTCCCCTCTCTCCATTGCATTTTTTTGTTAAGTGAAAAATAAAAGTAATGTATATTCTTGGTTCTTTCGGTAAAGTCACTTTTATGATTGTGTTTTTTTTGTTGCTTTTATTATTTTCAATTTACGATAATAATTTTGTTTATTTATTTATTGCTTTATTTTCTATCTACGTAACTTTACCGAAAGAACCAAGAATTAAAACGATGAACGAGAACAAACAAACAAAAATAACAACAAAAAACGACGACGTTTCGATCACAACAACAAGCGATCGCCCTCTTTCCTCCTGATGACGATCGCTTGCGTTGCGATCGAAACGTCGCAGGTTTATTTTTGTTATTTTCTTTGAACCCATCCACGTGACTTTACCGAAAGACCCGGATAATATGAATTCCTGCAGTCACGAAAGCTCTAAGTCAAGATTTAAGGACTAACAACAACATGATGCGTTACGCATTGGATTTCAGCTACCATACGCTTGTGTCCGGCAACACGCATCGGCGTTCAGACATCACCCGCGAGCTTAAAAAATCATCGCGTCGACGATTGCTATCGCAGCTCGCGACTTCGATTAGCGTCGTTTGTTGACTCGTTAAGGTTAAAAGACGGGTTCGGGCGTGAGGACGCGCGGCAGCGGCTCCACGGAGCGACCGTCCGATGGCCAAGGGGTGGTGACGGAGCCATCGCCGAGCGTCGCGAACGCGACGCAGAAAGACGTCGACCAGAGGGGAGACGGAGCGACGCGTGGCTCTCAGTGGCATCCCCCCCCACTTCCCTCTCCCCACCCCCGTGGATTCGTGGCATCGCGTGGTCGTGATGGAGACGGGTGCCGTGTGTGTGTGTCTGTGTGTGTGTGTGGGGAGCGGTGGTGGAACGGTTAGCGCGCTGCGCTATGAACCTGGCGACTCGGGTTCGATTCCCGCTCAAGGCCAACAGCGGTGACGATTATCTGAACCGGTCCTGGACCTCCCCTAGGTCGGCTCAGCCTCAAATGAGTACCTGGTGCGGTGTGTAAACATTGCCACTAGGGAGACAAAGGCGGTCGGGCGTGGTGCTGGCCACCCACCCCCTCGTGTACCGTTCCGGCCTTCATAGGTGCTCGCTAACAGCACTTGCCCCTACAGTCTGTTAAGGCTATATGGGGGATCTTTGTCTTTTGTGGACTTCTCGCGCATCGCACGCAGGCAAATCGTGCGAATCGGAGGTGCGGGGGTTGGGGTTTGTTAGGACAGCAAACTAAACTCAACAACAACAAAACACAACAGTCCTAAAGAAACGCGGTTTCAATCTGGAACGGCGGCGGCTTGAGCAAGATTTCATCCAGCAGCGGATCGATCGTGGCTTGTGATAACGAATGATGATTCAACGTCAGTAATTCGAGTTTTGAAAACCATCCTATTGGTGATATCAACATCTTTACGAGACGCACCTCACCCCCTCCCTCCCCTCCACGCCCCCGCAGAGGTATGTGACTGAAACACCACCCACCTCTCACAGGTGTGTGTGCGTGTGTGTGTGCGCGCGTGTATATATAAACACGGACTTACCCGCGTAGCCGTACACACACACACTGCTGAACAGCCCGAGTGTTGTGAGCGAGCACAGAACAAACACACACAGACACGCGCGCGCGCACATAAAACGCATAACCAGGCACGCGTACCTGTCACACGTCTAGGCACGGGGCTCGTCAATCTCAAGGAGCGCGCGACGTTCGTCTCGGGCTGAAGGGTACACGGTAGAGCAAACGAGAAACCCGGCGAGTGAGTAGGCAGGCAGGCAGGCAGGTTGACGGTGCAGTTTGCGGGATAGGTGAGACGGTATGTGTCTGCCACTGCTGCTGTACGTGGTGGTGCCGTTGCTGGTGGTCTACGCGGTCGCTTCGATCTTCCTCCTCAAGAACCCTGCCGTGCTGCACAGGAAGAAGAAGCTGCACTTCCACTGCAGGCACATCTCCCACCGTGGCGGTGAGCAAGCAGCCAGGGCAACCCGGCCACATGCGTGCACCTGTACACCTGAGTAGCTCTGCGTCCTGTACACCGAGAACACCTGTGCACACGAGTACGTAAATACATACCTCTGCGCATGAACACCTGGGTAGCTCTGCACCTGTACAACGAACACCTATGCACATAGACACCCGAGTAAACGCTACACCTGTGCATCTGAGCCACATGAACACCTGCCGGAAATGAACACTCGCAAAAACGTGAACACTTGCGTAACCTCAACGCGTGTTCACCTGAGCACCTGGGCAGGCGGCCATCACCTGTGAATGCACACACGTGTACACCTAAATACCGGCGCGCATGAACACCCAACACATGATGGTCGTGCGAAAGCGATCTCACAACAGGCAGCACGGATGAGACGGTACAGTAACAAACTGGGCAGTGCGAACTTGGCAGTACAGATAGGACCACACAAACGACACAGCACAGACAGCACAAACTGGGCAGTGCGAACTTGGCAGTACAGATAGGACCACACAAACGACACAGCACAGACAGCACAAACTGCAGGGCAGTGCATGTTAGGCAATGAGTACAGATGAGACAGTACAGATCAGACAGACGAGGAGTACACGAGACTCACAGTCCAAACGAGACACTACAAACTGGGCAGTACATACGAGACTGAGACTATAAACAAGACGCACAATACAGCACATACGAGACTGAGACTATAAACAAGACGCACAATACAGCACATACGAGATTATACACAGTCCAGACGGGACAGGCCAAAGAGCGAGTTTATATATATATATATATAAAAAAGCATCGATTATGTTAAACAACAGTAACCCGGATTCGCGTATCGTGGGGAGTATCGAACAAAAATAATCTCAAGCCTCCCGTAAACCACGTGACTCATTCTCCGCGCCGCCCCCTGTGAAAACAGACGCCACTCCTCTGCGCAGCAGCGCCGAGGCTCTGATGCAACCACCCATCCTCCCCATCCTCCCATCCTCCCCATCCGCCCCATCCACCTCATCCACCCCATCCTCCCCATCCACCCCATCCTCCCCATCCTCCCATCCTCCCCATCCTCCCATCCTCCCCATCCTCCCCATCCTCCCCATCCTCCCCATCCTCCCCATCTTCCCCATCCTCCCATCCTCCCCATCCTCCCATCCTCCCCATCCTCCCATCCTCCCCATCCACCCCATCCTCCAATCCTCCTCATCCTCCCATCCTCCCCATCCACCCCATCCTCCCATCCTCCCATCCTCCCCATCCTCCCATCCTCCCATCCTCCAATCCTCCTCATCCTCCCCATCTACCCCATCCTCCCCATCCACCCCATCCTCCCCATCCTGCCCATCCACCCCATCCTCCCCATCCTCCCATCCACCCCATCCTCCCATCCTCCCCATCCTCCCATCTTTCCATCCTCCCCATCCTGCCCATCCACCCCATCCTCCCCATCCTCCCATCCACCCCATCCTCCCATCCTCCCCATCCTCCCATCTTCCCATCCTCCCCATCCACCCCATCCTCCCCATCCTCCCATCCTCCCCATCCTCCCATCCTCTCCATCCTCCCATCCTCCCCATCCTCCCATCCTCCCCATCCACCCCATCCTCCCCATCCTCCCCATCCTCCCATCCTTCCCATCCTCCCCATCCTCCCATCCTTCCCATCCTCCCCATACTTCCCATCCACCCCATTCTCATCTCTCCTGAACCAAATTGTTCCCGTTTTCCCCCATCCCTTCTCCATACTTCCCCCTCGCCTGCCCTGTTATTTCTCATCTCTCTCGCCCTTTCCCGCTCCCCCTTCTCTTTCTCCGTACGGGCGTGTCCCCCCCCCCCCCCCCCCCCCACGTTGTGACTTGTTACCAACCTCCCCGTGGCGGCGTTGATCCGCGGGCAATAAGTCGGGATGCTATAGTTAGTTTGACAGCGAGACTTCCTGAGTGGCATTGACCGAATCTCGACCGCAGACCTGAACCACGAACCCATGCTCGCGTGGGTGGCAAGGGAAAAACGTGTTTTTTTTTCGTGCCTAGTCCGGGTGCGAGTGGTGGTTGGGGTGGGGGGGGGTTGTGTACGTTATGCGTACGCGTGCGGTAGGTAACGACGGTCAACGCGAATGGCAAATATATCAGCAACAACAAATAACAAACACACAAAAAAAGGCTGCGGGATCGCGCGCGGTTTCTGTGCAGCCGAGCGGGGAGCGTTGAACGTGTCCTTGGGGTCAACGAGAGTTGTTCGACCCGTACACTTCACCGCCCCGGTCACCGTGGGCTGGCGACGGTCAGGGAGCATTTCACTCGTCGAAGGTGCCGGACCTGAGCGGTTTTTTGGAGGTCGCCGTACGACCGATTGGGCCTCGACTCCTCGACGTGCCTGATGGGAAATCGGTGGGGACCACCCAACCGTAAACTTCGCAGGCTCAGCCCCGCGTTTAGCTGCCGAGATGAGACGGGTCAGGCAGCATTCCGGGTGACTGGGTCGGTCATGGGGAATGTTTTTGTTATCCGAATACGTTTGCTTTAAGTGACGACACCCTTGTAAATTTGAACACGCAGTAGGCTTTCGCGACCAATGTTATGCATGATACAGAAGGTTTGTTTTTTGTTTGTTGGGAGATCCCATTGAACAGTAACAGGTACTGCTCTTTTAGTGCACACAATCGGCCTGGAGGTACACGAACAACGCGCGTGCATAATGCACGCTGATTACCATATAAATAGCGGAACCGGCAATGGATACCCACAGTCATTTATATGTGTAATCATTAATCCCCTCCCACGCTTCGCGCAAGAACAGCAAACGAGTGACGTCATCACATCTACCCCGCTTCTATTTAAGGAACGAAACAGGAGGATTTCTCCACATACTCTGGCTTTAGCCTGATTGTAAATGTTGTGGCTTGGCTCTCCAACACACAGGTGTTGCTGTACTAGTGACAAATTGGCCACGTTATGTTTACTGTGGCAAATCTTACTAATTGGCTGTGTCGGGTGGTGGCGGGTTTAACGAAAACATATATCTAAGCGATCTAACACAACAACAACGTGTATTATGGACCTTTGTCATGGGCAACACGGCCATTGGAGTTAGAGATATTGCTTTCAAAGGTTGCGACTCCACACGCTGTGCCAACAGTCGGCACGTTTTACTCGGGGCCTTGCCCGCGTGCGAGAAAGCTGTCACGTGGCCTCGCCCTCCGAGCGTGCACCTAGCCTGGCACGGTCGCCGCGGTGACGTCACCGCCACTTGGTTGGGGTGCTGTAGTTAGCAGTTGCTGGATTTTTGTTGCGTGGGTGGAGGATTTATATCGTAACTTAGCAAATGCCCCCGAGTGAGTTTTCGGCACGAAGTGTGAGTTGTTCATATTCATTATTACATGCTCTGCCAATGAGGGCAGAGGTTATTACCGCTGTGTAGATTTCTCAGCCACGGTTTAAAAACGAATTCCTGTAACTTTTAACTCGTCCGTTAGTTATTAAATTGCCAGGGTGATCGTGGAGGGGGGGGGGGGTCAGGTTTTAGTGCCATGTGAATTCGACTATCTAAGTAAGTTCGACACACGGCCGTGGCGAACGACAATGCGAGCAAGAGTGATATTTGAACCGGTGATGCATGGAGCCTTCACCACCAGCCTGCGCTGGCCAGCGTGAAGTATGGTTTAAACAATCGCCGTGACCGACGCAGCGCGAGGGTTGACAGCGGTGGATTGACAAAGGCTACATTCAGATTATTATGATGAATATTAAGTTTATTAATAGGGCGCTGATGGCGTGACGGTGATTGTACAATCGGATCATTTTGCTTGGGAACCCACTGAAATGTGGCAGTGGTTATGTAATGGATGTCGGTGGTGCTGCTCGTGGAACAACAGCACTTGCCCCAACAGGTTGCTGATGCTACACGCGGACGAGAGGGGGGACCTTCGTCGTTGGTAATGTCCGTAGTGTGAGTTGTTTATGGACTGAGGATGGTGACGGTGGTGGTGGTTGTGTTGTAATGGTGGTTGTGTGGTGGCGTTGATGAGACGATGTGGTTTTATAATGATTGGTGGTTGTTTTGGCGATGGTGGTGGTTATGTGCTGGAGGTGATGGTCAGACTCAGAATCTCTATTTATACTGGAGGAATCCGATAAGCTATGAAGCTTTTTTTCACAGACGTCCAGTAGGGGGGGGGGGGGGTCAGAAAGTTACAACAACAAACACGATAGGAGTGATTGTATCGGTTTTCAGAGTACATACTGTAATCAACAACACACACAACCGTGCACCGAGTGTCCAATAGCGCTCAGCCTAAGCATTTTGAAAAACCACCAGTTCCTGAAGAACTGCATTGTGGCCATCTTGCCTTCAGTCACCATCAATGCACTGAGCAAAATGTGAACCTACGAAAGTTTAAATAATGCATGACACGGAGAGCTTTTGTAATAATCAGTGCACATTGTTATTCTTGGTTCTTTCGGTAAAGTCACGTTGAAGGGAAACAATACAATAATAAAACGTTGAAGGGAAACAATAAAATATTTAGTTTTGTCCCTTCAACATGACTTTACCGAAAGAACCAAGAATATGAATCACTGCAGTCACGAAAGCTTTAAATCAAAATTTAGTGCACATTGTTGTTTATTGTTGGAACTATTTGGTTTCCGGTCTGCAATGATATTTTTGTACAGTGTATAGTATTGTTTTGCTCCTCGTTTACAGGTTAAATTATATTAATCGTGGCGCTGCTGTTGCTGAATATGGAAAAGTGTGATGCTTACAACGGTGGGCTTCAGATTATTTGGCTGCTATAAATTTCCACATGATGAGCCACTTCGTTGAGCTATCATTTGTGGCCAGGTCGCTTCTGAGAAAGAAGCTAATAGCTCAGTGGGCTTTACCCGATTAAATATAAAAAAAAACTGTTTAGTTTTAATAGTATTTTTGTGATTGTCTTACCTGTCCTATACTTTGCACTCCTATCGTTTTTTTTGTATCGTGTGATATTGCAACATTCTGACCAGCCCCTACTGGATATCTGTGCAAAAGAGCTTTATAGATCATCGGACTCCTCCACTATAAATAAATATCCTGATTCTGAGGTGACAGCAAAAAGTGATTTATGCTTTGTGGTGACGCTGCTGCGACTGTTGCTGGTGACTGTATCGATGTTAGGTAACATGGGTCTGGGATTGTGATCGCCCTTAAATTCCATACGGGTTTAACGACTTGGCAGTGACTCATTCCTCCTCCCCGTGGAGACGTCCCCGTGATCTCTTCAGTTCAAAACCTCAGTGTTGCTCAGCTACCGCCCGCGGCATCTGCTACTCAAGGACCCAGGAACATTGGGAGGCAAAACGGGCTGCAAGTGTTGGTGCTGCATGCCTTTGCAGGGGACAATTTCACATCGCACACACACGTATTGCCCCCTCGTTGTGAAGTATTATGGGACAATATATATGTACAAATATATAAACCGACCCCGATTCAACGTTTTAAAAGAACAAAATCAAACAACACGCTTTAATCTTGATTTGAAGCTTTCGTGACTGCAGGAGTCCGTACTCTTTGGTTGTTTGGGTAAAGTCACGTCGGTCGAAAAATAAAATAAAACTAAAAATAAAATTTTGATGTAAAGCTTTCGTAACTGCAGGGATTCATATTCTTGGTTGTTTCTGTAAAGTCACGTAGAAGGGAAACAATAGAATAATAAAAATATAAAACAATAAAATTCTCACGACGTTTCGACTGCAACACAAGCAATCATCATCAGGTGTGAAAACCACAGCAAGAAAATTTGAAAAAAGAAAAAATATATCACGACGTTTCGATCGCAACACAAGCGGTCGTCCTCAGGCGGAAAAGATTATCCAGCAGTGTAACTGCTGGACCAGTGAGAGAGCTGTTACAACAAGAGGTTATTTATGTGGCGATGAGCAAGCAAGCGAGATCTGAGCTGGAAAGGAATTCCATCCCCGGACGCAAGCACGTCAGTTGTGTTAATGGGGGAGATTAGGGAGAGATATAAGCATGAAATTAATGTAACTGCTGCCGCAGACACAACTTAGTTTTGTAGACACCCAGGGTCTTGCATGTCAGGAATGAGATCCTTTACAGATGGGATCAAATCACGGAATTTGTGTACTGTTTTGAATCGGACTTGGATCTTGTGTTTGTTTAAGATTTGGAAAATATTTTTGGTAACACCTGCTATGTTTGGCAAGGTGATGGTTTTAATTGGGTCCTCAGATGGTTGTCTCCCCATGGTTGGGGCTACAGCTTTGCGGATTGTGCGGTCTGAGTATCCATTCATCTTGAGGGCTTGGTGTACGTGCTCCAGTTCACTGGCTAGGTGGGGCTGGTCGGGGATGCAATGGGCCCTGTGGTGTAGTGTTTTGATGAGGGAGTTCTTCTGAGCCGGATGGTGGTGGGAATCAGGTTTTAGATAGGAATCCATGTGGGTGGCTTTCCTGTAGACAGAATATCCCAACCAGCCATCAGGCCTCTTCTCGATCAAAACATCCAGGAATGGTAGCTTGTCATCATTTTCCACTTCCATGGTGAATTTAATGGATGGATGTATGGAATTGATGTGACTGAAAAACTGGTTCAGTGCTGGCTGGCCATGTAGCCAGATGACGAAAGTGTCATCTACGTTTCTCTTCCACAGGTAAGGACGTAGGGTGGATGTCAGGATGGCATCTGTTTCAATTTCTCCATGAAAACATTAGCTACCACTGGTGATAAGGGATAACCCATAATGGTACCTTCATTTTGTTTGTAGAATGTACCGTTTCAGATTAAGTAAGTGTTGGTAAGGCAGTACCTCACCAAAGTTGGTACATCATGATTCAGTCCCTGTTGGACCAAGTCTTCAATAATTGCTATGGTGTCAAGTACAGGTACCTTGGTGAACAGAGAGAATACATCGAAGCTGACAAGCAAATCATCTGGAGACAGTGAAATGTCCTTGATTCGAGAAAGCAAGTGAGCTGAATTAAGTACTGCTGAAGTTGTCTTGCCCGTGAATGGAAGCAGGGTCTCAGACAGAAATCGGGCCAGTTTGTAGGTAGGTGAGTTGATGGATTTTGTTGTTGTATGTGGTTTTATCCATGATGACCGTGGCATTGCCCTTGTCGGCTGAAAGTATGACAATGTCATCTCTATTTCCAATTGAGCAAGTTCAGAGCGCTCGTCCCTACTGATGTTACTAATGGGTATCTTAGTGTTTTTGAGGATGGCGGCGATTTCAGATCTTGCCACGTCTGCTGAGATGTGACCTAAACCTTTGAGGGCTACGTCATCCTGGGCAATATCATCCAGTGGGATGTGTTTGGGGGTGACTGCAAAGTTCAGCCCTCTAGCTAGAAGCGATTTTAGGCTCTCGGAAATTGGGCTGTTACTCTGCTTGATTACAATCTTGTTAACATCTAACTTTTTAATGTGTAGATCTGGCTTCTTTTTTGACAGGATGTTGAATTTAGCAATTAGGATAACTTTACATTTGGTTGACATTGTCGCGGCAGAAGAAGCAGTCATGTTATCTACAAGGTCCCAATCAGATGTGGACATTTTTTCTGTTAATGCTAAGTGTGATTGTAAAAGACATTTAGTCATCGACCTTTTCGATGTTTCCAAAAGCAAATTGAGCGGCAGCATTTCTTTCAGACAAGCAAACTCTCGATCAGTTTAGACCTTCCGGGTCTCATCGGCAGTGAGGTTTGTGAGTGCTCATTCATCTGCACAGCCAGCGGCATTCGTTAAGCAAGCCTGACTGCGCTGATGAGACCCACAATATGGAAACTCGATCTAGAGTCTGCTTGTTTACATCTCATATTGCTTGGTTGATATTGGTCGGGCAAGTGAATAAGATGTTGGCTTCAATTGCCTTTATTTTTAATGCAGAAACTTTCGTAACTGCAGGGATTCATATTCTTGGTTCTTTCAGGAAAAGTCACGTAGAAGGGAAACAATAAAATAAAAAATATATAAACTTGCTTGCTTGTGTTGCAGTCGAAACGTCGTGAGAATTTTATTGTTTTATATTTTTATTATTTTATTGTTTCCCTTCTACGTGACTTTACCAAAAGAACCAAGAATATGGTACAAATTTAGTTTGCTGGCTTAAGCTTTTAGACTTTGGATCTATTTTAATTATTTCATATATGCTGTACTGGCAAGGGAGGTTCAGAGTATACATTTCATGTGGATCGATGGTTCAGCAGTTAGCGCATGGCGTAATAAACTAAAAACTAAACTATTTTATTTAACCAGATAAAGCCCACTGAGATACTTTTTTGTTATAAGTGCCTTGGTCACAAATGACATGTCAACGAAGTGACTTATCACGCGGACATTTATAACAGCCAAATAGTCTAAACGCATGTTTTTTTGTAAATGTCGAGGGAAAAACCAGAGGACTTGGAAAAAAAAAACCCACGGGACCACGGGGAGAGAGAGAGAGAGACATTCAAACTCCAAATATACAACAGGAGTCAGGGTCGAGATCGAACCCACGACCTCCTGCATACCAGGCGAGGAAGTTAACATCTCCTAGCCATCACGGCAGCCCCAATGAACCCGGTCGACCCAAATATGATATCCCGCTTACGTACAACATTAGTGGCGAGTGATATCAGAGACCTGTCAAGCTCCAGTCTTGATGAGATCTGGCGCATCCCAATACGGTTTTATCACAGGCTGGTAAACATTGCCTGCTACACTAGAGCAGGGAGAGAGAGCTCAGCCTAGATTGTGTAGTTGTAATTGCAGTCATTATTGCTCTGAGCTCTCGAGTGTAATTGAAAACTAAATTTGTGCTCGCTTATTTAACCGCACAGCGGATATTTTAATTTAATTGGGTTTAAATGGCAGCGGTACGTAACACGTGTACGTCCGTGTGTGTGTGTGCGCGCGGCTTTCGAGGTGCACCTAGCCTGGCACAAGCGCCGTTGTGACGTCACTGCCACGTTTTGGCAAACGACGGTTGTTGTTGTTGTTGATTGGCCGTCAAATGCAACGTGCTGGCATGAGCACGAGCACGACGAGACTGCCCACAGCAGTGGTACCCGATTTATTACAAGCACGGAAGAAATGACGGGGCTGAGTAATTCCTCGACTGAAAACAACGAGCTTCTGAATGCGTCAGTCGAGCGCTCGAACTAACGTCAGCCTCTCCAGTGCCGGGTTACAGGCCTCTCCATGCCGTGTGGATCGTCTGGGTTGTTTGCAGTGCCGGATTAAGCTTAGTGCGGGGCCTGTAGTATATGTTATTAAGGCTGTCCTAAATAAATAAATAAACACTTAAATATTAAAACACTAAAAAAAAATTACTTGCACAGTAAATTAATTATATTTTTCATTTGCTATACAGTCAGATAATGCGACAAATCGCTAACCTTAAATACCCAGTCGTTCATAAAAGTTGAAGGCAGTATAGTACTATAGTAATAGAGCAAGTGCAGCGTCACTGAACCGGAATTGATAGCTTGAAAGCATTTAGCGCGGGGCCCTTGAAAGTGCGGGGCCCGTAGCTACTACAGGATAATCTGGCACTGGTTGTTTGGCCATACTTCACCACGCATTGTACGGGGTTGGTGAAGAGGGAGCGGCTCAGGGAAATCGGATTAGAGGTCACCTCTCCCACCGACGTTAGCCGTGGCCGGGAATCGAACCGAGTCTCACCGGGTTCCTAGCGCACGAGTGCGCGGTGTCCCAGAACGTGATGGAGCGCCTGGTTCTATTATCTTGTTTATAATTCATGGGGAGCTGTCGTGTCGCCGTTAGCGGGCGACGCTACGCTACGAAACCCAGCGACCCGAGTTCAATTCCCAGCTTACGACCAACACCAGTGATGGAATATCTGAAACCTGTCCTGCCCCTCCCCCCACTCCCCACCTCACCCCTTAGGTCGACTCAGCCACAAATCAGTACCTGGTACGATGTGTTAAAAACCAACGAGGGAAACAAAGGCGGTCGGGCGTGGTGCAGGTCACTCACCCCGAGTGTGTGCCGTGCCAGCCTTCATTAGGTGATTGCAAACAGCGCTTATCCCGGCAATTCCGTGAAGGCTAAACAGGGAATCTTTGTAATGTGTGCACATTATGTTCAACGAGGCGCTGGCGCGTGAAGCGCGCCAAACTTTCTCCCCATCGCGATCATAGACCCCACGTGTTGCTCACAACTTCAATTAGCAAAGCGAATGACGCTGGCAAGCGATACGCATTCGCCCGACGTGTCTGTACGGTTTAAATTCTCATACACGTAAATGTCGGTAGCACGTGCGCGTGTTTGTGTGTGTGTTTGTGCGCGTGTGTGCACGTGTGTCTTCTGTGTGTGTCTTGAGTGGGGAGCGGCGGTGTAGCGGTTAGCGCTACGCTGCACTACGAACCCGGCGACCCGGGTTCGATTCCCGCTCACGACCAACAACGGTGACGAACATCTGAATCGGGTCCTGGGCTCAGCCACAAATTAGTTCCTGGTGCGGTGTGTAAAACATCGCCACTCGGGAGACAAAGGCGTCCGGGCGTGGTGCTGGCCACCCACCCCCTCGTGTGCCGCGCCTGTCTTCATAGGTGCTGCTCGCTAACAGCACTTGGCCCAACAGCCTGTTAAGGCTACACGGGGGGCGGGATCTTTGTCTTTGTATGTGTCTGAATAAGTCAAGTTGGCACAGTACAGGGCACAATACAGGGCACAACTGGTGCATCAGTCGGTCATCTCAGTCGGTCAACCCATGGCACCACCTGGACCCGCCCTATGACCTCCTGTCAGCAGCGAGCCTTCGACACTTCACGTGGCCTAAAAGTGCACCTAGCCTGGCACAGACGCCGCGGTGATGTCACCGCCACTTAGTGGCTGTTGTTGTATACGTGTTAGGTTTCATTATTAGGGTGCTCGCTAACGGCACTTGCCCCAACAATCTGTTAAGTATAGACGGGGGATCTTTATATTTTGTTTGGTTTTGGTTTAGCCGTGTTTGTTTATAGTAGTAGAGAGTTAGACTGATAGCTTTAATCTACAATGTCTTATGGTTGTTATTGTTTGACTTGCATCCCACTGGGAGTTTTGCACACAGCGTTGAAATGCGGTGTTTTTTTTCTGGAAGACTTTGCTGTTTTTTCCTGGATTTTTCTGTTGCGTGTAGTCACTTTAAGATGTTTCTTGTTCGTGTTTTTGTTTTGTTGCGTGTTGCACCCGAGTCAAGAGCCGCATGGCTCACAGGGTTATCTCCATACAGTATATATAAAAGGCAAAGTTGTGAATATGTGCGTCCGTTCAAAATGTTTAGCGTACTTCCCGACATGCAACAAACTTTAAATTTGCCATGTGGGTACTTTCCAGACTGTACACCATGCAAACATTATAAAAAATAGACTTGTGTTTTTTTGGGTGGGGGAGGGGTGCAATAATATATATTTTGCACGGCAAGTTAGCTGTGACGTCACATCAGTCATGTGACCCGCGCATGTGGAAGCGTCACGCAGTGTGCCTGTGACGTCACGCACCCCCCTCCCCCCCACGTAGCCCGTGCATTAATCCAAGACAAGAATCCAAGTCCCGGGCGAAGCCGGGTAGTAAAGCCTCGTACCTAATAAATGACACTGATTACTTCAGTACTGCAAGTGCCTTACGTGTGAAGCTACCCCACCCACATTTACGGAAGTGCTCAAACAAGACACGTGGGCAAGCCGACAGGCAAAGCCCTGCCTGCAGTCCGTCATCGCTGATTGCTCTTTACATTAAAAAAAAACACACAACTTCAAGAGATTAAATCAACAACAGCGGCCTTAAAAGGGAGCACACATTATAATCGGCGTCGTTTCGGGAGATGAAGGAAAACGCAATACTCGCTCAACTGACCCCTGACCACCTCGGCAGACACTGTGTGTGTTGTATATATATATCTCTCTCGCAATCGTGCAGTACTGATCTCATCTGTTGTGTGCGTGTGCAGGCGCCGGAGAGAAAACCGAGAACACAATAGAGGCCTATGAGAAGTGAGTTACAATCGTGGTGGGCGCGTCCGCACTCATTTTTTTCCCCAACTTGACTCACAATTGCAGAGAGCCTCCCTCCGCGTTACCCGCAATGGCGATGTGGGCGGGGCGACTCAGCCCACATCACTTGACGCGAGCAACGTAACGACCTGCTTTTGTGACGTCACAGAGATGATGACGACGACGATGACGACAACGATGCTGTTGCAAAGTCAGCGGTTGGCACGAGGCACAACGGTGTCGTAATTCAGTGACATTATGGACACTGTTGTGCACATGACACGGACAGTTCGGAAGGTAAAGCACAAACCTTCTGCTTGGTAACTTAACGGGGGCCTTGAAAGGGGGAATTGGTTGGGGGCAGGGAAATTGAAGGGGATTGCATGTCGAGATACAAGCATGGGAAGAGCGGGAAATGGAGGATGATTTGCAGGGTGGAACGGTGGGAATCCGTTGGGAAAGGTGGAGTGGGGATGGGGGGGGGGGGGGGGTTGGCTGTAAGGAAGCGGGTCAAAGGGAAAAAAAGGGCTTGAGGGACATATATCGTCGAAGCGTGAGAGTTCGGGACGCTTGGAGCGAAAGGGATCCTTGAAGACACGTGTCTCTTGTGCTAGAGGAAATGAAGACCCCTTTGAGTTGAAGGCTACCCTGTCGGGTTGTGACGCCTCAAGTACACGGGGCAAGCACGGCACAACCCAGAGGAGCTCAAGGGCCGCTTTATTATCGAGGGTGCATTTTTCTGCGAATATCAGAATATTTATTTATACCGGAGGAGCTGTTAAGCTACTGTTTCACGGATGTCCAGTGCGCGGCAGAGTAAGAACGCTCGAAAACAAACAGTACAAAAGCACGACAGGAGTGCAAAGTACAAGAAGAGGAAACAAAATCACCCAAACAGATACAAATAAAACTAAACCATTCCCATCCTACCAGGCAAACACCACTGAGGTAATCACTTGTTTGTCAAAAGCGACCTGGCCACAAAATGACAGCGCAACAAATTGCCTCATCGTTTGGTCATTTACAGCAGCAAAACAATCTAAATACTAAATTGTCTAAACGGAGGTCAACCGACCAACCACGTGGCAAAGCTAATTTAGTAGATACAGTAAATGCTGCTCTTCTACCGCCGATTGCATGGAGATGCCGTCAAGAGAGTCATATGGGGCCATCCATAAATGACGTCACGCATCGGGGAGGGGGGGGTTTGAGAAATGTGACGTCACATCAAAATGCGCAACTTTAAATAAATATAGGCAACACGTTTTACTTTATTAAATAGACTTTTTGAATAAATGTTTTCTCCTACAACAGCAGAGTGCAGCGCCACATTAAATACGCACTGCAATGACAATAGTTTAAAGCGATTTGAAGATTGTTTTCTTTATTTGGGGGGGGGGCAGAGCTTTGTGACGTCATATTTGAGGGGGGTCTGACTTGTGACGTCGTGTGACGAAGGGGGGGGGGTCAAAAATCGTCCAAAATCGCGTGACCTCATTTATGGACGGCCCCTATATGCCTACACACCCTACATACAATCATACAATAGAGTCAGTAGGAGCTACTGATTTAGTAGTATCTACTATAGAGTCACCTACACATCCTACATACAGTAGAGTCAGTAGTATCTGCACACATGGGGGGGGGGGGGGTGGGGAGAAGAGGACATGAGTGGGGGCGCGGCGGAAAGCGCTGAGAATCCCTCCACAGGAGGAGGGCTTCTCAGCGGAGGGCTTCATGAAATTTCTGCCCTGTGCTTTATATGGGACATGGATGGATGCCGCAGGAGTTGGTGGAGGCTGCGTAATGAACACGGCAACCGAAGTTCGATCCCCAGCCACGGCTCACATCAGTGGCGAGCGATATCTGAACTGCAAGGTGTTGCCCTCCCCCGCTCCCCCCGCTCTCTACTTTACTTCGCCATGCGTCGGTCAGCATGGTGAAGTATGGCCAAATAACCGAGACGACATGGGGACGGCCTTCATCCAGCAGTGGATTGGCAAAGGCGCTGTCATTTTTGACTATTATTATAACACGATACACATTAAAAACAAATATACAGCACATATTTCGTGCTGCGCTATATGTTAACATCACGGAAACTCAAATCTATCAAAGACTAATTTGATTGCTGACATTTCCAGACCCAGCTTTTAGGACAGAGTTGGCATCAAAAGACACATTCATTTTTTTATTATTGCGTGCCCTGCAGTTCTGTTTGAGGATGTTTGTTCATGCAAATAATAAAGCCAATGTAAAGTGCGAACCGCGACATGGTTACCGTGCCCTGTTTGGGGAAGTTATCGCGCCTTTCTGTATTCGTAACACGCGAGCATTTCGCAACAGCGGAACCGCGTTATCTTCTTCATCTTGACTTGAGCAACACACGCATCGTTCTATCCTATAACGTACAATGAACAACATAATCACGAAATGTAACATCATCAATGTCATCATCATCAATCATCCACGCACACGTTGCATCATGATCTATTATAATCTACGTTCAATTCAGACTTGTTATGCACTTTTCAAACGCTGTTTTGCCATCATACTACAATAACAATACTCAACACATTATAATAACACTGTAGCCTTAAAGAAAACGCATACGGTATTTAAAAGGTGGCGGTTTAACCAATGGACTTCGATAGCACTCTTTACGCGTTTTCGGGAAATGGAATGTACGTTCACTACGAAGAGTGACCACATCCCTAAACTTTGCCACTTACATATTTTCCCTTTGAGGTCAACGGTGTTGCTATAGGGCGAACGTGTCGGATGTTTTGTTGTTGTTGTTGTTAATTGTTGATTGTGCACCATCACTGCCATCGCAGCAGCAACAGCATCGCCAACTGTCATTGTAAGATCACCATCATCGTCGTCATTCGTTGCACGGACATCAGCATCAGCAGCACCACCATCATCATCAACGTCATCATTCAGCCACCATCAGCTCGCATCGTGCACCCTGTGGATGCGCCGAGCGACGTGCGGTGAGCGAGGTGTCAGTCGGGTGTGTGCGGTGTGTACTTTGCGTCTCTTCGCCGTCAACACGATGCCACTCACTTGCGTACGCTCACTCATCTACCGTGCGCCTCTTTCTGTCTCTCACTATAAATCCAAGCTCCGCAACATCTTCCGATATCGCTTGCCACGGTGGGCTAGGAGATGTTAACTACCTCGCCTGGTGTGCAGGGGGTCGTGGGTTCGATCCCGACTCTGACGCCTGCTGCTGCTGTATATTTGTAGTTCGCGTGTCTCTCTCCACGTGTTCGCGTGGACTTTTCTCCGTGTGCTGCGGTTTTTTTCCCTCCACGTTCAGAAACATGCGTTTAGACTATTTGGCTGCTGCAAATTCCGTACGGTGCCTAAAGATGTTCAACATACATACAAACTAACTTCTTTTGCACCGTACGCAGCCAACTGTGCTAATCGGAGGTGTGAAGGCAGCACTGCCTCGGCGTCATTATTCATGATTTCATGACGATGCTTGTTTTTTTTTCACCTGGGAAAGCCTCACCGAGTCCCAGGAGAGTCCTGCCAACGTTTCACAGCGAGTGATAATTTACATGTTTCTGTATTATACATTCAAATTGAGTAAATGTGTCCTGGTTAAAGATCTACAACATTTGTCACCGTGACGCCGGCACAGAATGGTCAAACCCCTTGGGAACGCCGTCACGGGATATCGAACGTCCACTTGGGGATGCGGACGCCGCGCAGTATGTCTCTTTTACCGGAAAAAATACACCCGCGGTATTAACCAGGGCGGCCGTTGGACTCGAACCGTGAATCTCTGCAAACCGGGCGGCCAAGGCGCTGTCGCCGCCCCACCGCGTTATGTTTACGACCCGCCCACGGGGTGTGTGTGCTGTGTGTATACATTACAGCTCTCTCTCTCTCCACGTGATTCATTTTAGTAATTACCTGAAACTACCACTTTGTGGTTTGTCTATCATGTGCTGGGCAGTTGAACGACAACAACAACAGCAACAACAACAACAACGTAGTGTGTGTGCATACGTCCGTGCCGAGCTTGGCGAGTGAGCGAGTCAGACGCGGCTTCCAGGGGTCGCCCGGTGAACGTGTTGCCTGGTGAACGTGCGAAACGGGCCGCCAGCGAATGATCAAAAACGTGCGGTGATTGTTGGTTACTCTGTGTGCCCCCACGGTTTGCTGCGCGGGCTCACAACACCGAGACCCACGTAGGCGTGCATCGAGGCCCATCGGCTCACATGGGACACCCATCGGCTGACATGGAGTGGGCAGCGGTGGGCTCTACGATCGAAGTGCCAGAGCGGCGTTGCTATATGAGCTGACTGCAGTCACTCTGTCGGCTATTCGTGACCGCGCATCGGTGTAGCAGGAGGTAGCTGCGTCTGCCATGGGATGTTCTCGCGTGGTTAGGTACGAGGCCATTGTTTTGCGGAGGTAAAAAGTGAAGCCGGGATGTTCTTCCGCTCGTGAAGGGCATCGTTGGTCTTGTCCCAGGTTGCTCTCCACTGTGACTCGGCTTTTGATGAGGATGGCGCGCTTTGAGGACTTCCGCTCGATCCCACAGTGCGTGGATTTCGGGTCCCTGGTGTTAATCGTATCGTGACGACTGTTTTATACTCCCTACCTCAAATCACCAGTGACGAATGGAGCACGGAGCGTTGTCCCTGCCACGAGGTCCATTGCGGCTCAGAGGGCAAATTCCACAGCACAGGAGATGAGCCGAACACTGCTGAGCAAGCTGGCTTCGAATCTTTTGAGTTGTATCCGCCCGTGATTAAACCGGGTTCTCAAGCGTAGCGAGGTGATGGCCTCAGCCCGGTCAATAATAATGAATGCACGCACGCACACACACACACACAAAAAACTACTCTTCAAGCTGAATTTGGTTTTCACTTTGCCATCATCAGCAGCCATGTTCTATCAACTGCATCAATTCAAGCAAGGCCGACCATGCTGACGGGCCACTGAGTGTCCCAAAAATCGCTCCAGAGGTTCCTTGTACTGAATCAATGCTGCTCAAATGATGCCCTCCCAGAAGGCCGTATGGCCTGACGGAATGTGTCAAAAATACCTTTTAATGTTTATTTTTTTGTTATCTGGAGGGACAGGTACACGACGAAGGCGCGCAATCTCTGCTCGTTTATTTTGTCACAGTCAGGACGGTAAAAACGATGACACGACAAGAGCTGCCCTTGAAGGACCCACCAGCTGTGTCGCTTGTCAGACGGTGGCGGCGGTGGCGGTGATAATGATGCTGATGATTGTCACACCATAAGAGCTGTCCGTATTGTGGGGGTCGGGTGGGTGTGGAATGAGCGTCCGGCCACGCCACAGCCTGCGGGATCTGACAGAAAGAAGGAAGCGACCTGTGGCGATGTCTTCTGTGTCAGCGCGAGGCAGGCCGGCACGCACGTTCTGGAGCTCGACGTCCAAGTCACCAAGGACGGGGTGATCGTGGTGGCGCACGATGACGACCTCCGGCGGGCCACGGG
This sequence comes from Petromyzon marinus, assembly GCF_048934315.1. Lineage (NCBI taxonomy): Eukaryota > Metazoa > Chordata > Hyperoartia > Petromyzontiformes > Petromyzontidae > Petromyzon > Petromyzon marinus. The sequence goes on from NC_133704.1 coordinate 8,542,460, forward strand.
CAGATCGCAGCGCATCCGTGACCTCAACTTCGATGTGAGGTCAAGGGTCATTTGTGGGGGGTGGCGGGGGGGAGGGTGGCAAAGGGAGGGAGGCGGGAAAGGGGGAACTGTGGGGGGATACGAAGTCGTGTGCATTCATGCAGTTTGTTCTCCTGTAACGCGGTAGTTGCGTTCCTGAAGAACACCGCGTTATGGGAAATTTGCGTGATAATAGACAATATATAACATGGGGTAAAGCACAGTCCGCGATAGCACGTGAGATGCGTACGCAGGCCGAACAAAGACTGAGGCGCGTGGGTAGCATCTAGAAGCATCAGTCACGTCATATCCACTTCGCATCCGCGCTATAAGAAAATGTGTTGCCTAATACATTAATCGCGTTATATACAGTTCGCGTTACGAAAACCACACGCGTTATAGGCGAATGGACTGTGTTACACAAGATCAGCCCTCTTTGTCAATACACTGCTGGATGAGGGCCTCACCCACGCCGTGCGGGTCGCGGGCTTTGTTTGACCGCTTATTTCTTCGCCAAGCTGATCGGTGAAGACGGTGGAGCACAGATTTGGGAGTACCAGCTCTGCCGCGTACAGCAGTGGCCCAATAGCAGAGGCCTAAAGTAGCGGACGCAAGGTGGGCACTCATCGAAGGACTAACAAGGCCCAAAAGAAAGCCTGCTTAGCTTTCCAGATGTAATGAGATTTGGCGAATTGCGAGCGATCTGGCCGTTAATGTATTCATGTTCTAGGCACAAGTTTTTTGTAAGAGCAAAGTATTTCATGAGCCACTGTGCTATGTACCGTGTATGTTATGTGTATCGTAAGACACAAGTCTGTGTTTCTTTTTCTTTCAGGAGCTGCCCATATACAAGGACAAACTCGAAATCACATTCGACCAAGGTTCACTGCGTTTAATTACTGCACAAACATTATTATTATTATTATCATTTGTCCTGCTGGGTCTAAATGCAATGGTTTAACAATACATTTAAAGTGATTTCCTGCTTAAATGAGCATTGATGCAATGGTCATCTCCTGTTTACAGCCCTGAGCCAGTGGTGTATTTCCACATTCCTATGCCAGGGGCGAGTCTAGCCCGCAAAGTTGTACTAGTTTTTATCAGCCTCAGAGGGATGATAGGCGGCCTCAGAGGGATGATGGGCTGCGTCATCCACTTTATAGAGTGTGAATTTCTCAATCTTCCGATTGTGAGCTGCTCGCTGTAGCACTGAGCCACCTGACTGGATAAATAGTCCCACGCATAACGTCTCATATATTTAATCTCAGTAATTTTTCTATTGAACTGATGCAAAACTTGAAATATTAATTATTCAGCATGCCATGGACATTTGGGCTGTTTTTCAACATACTTTTACCCAACCCACGACCTCCTGTATAGCAGGCGAGGTAGTCGACATCTAGCCACCGTGGCGCCTGCTGGAGTAAACAAGTAGACGCTCAAGTAAAGCGCACTTGTTAGAACTCGAATAGAGATAAAGATGATCGTCATGGCCAAGCCGTTGGTGCCACCGAACCTCGCCTGTACCATGTGCCACATGCCGCCGTGGCTGCCCTGTTATGGCCACGTGACCTCCTAGATCGGCCCTAACAGTGTCCCACCGTTTGTTCTTTGGTCTCCCCCCACCACACACACACTCTGGTGAATTGCAAATCCAGTAACCGGATGAATAAAAATGAAACATTCAACGTTTTCGGGTTGCTCGCATAATTAAAGATCGGGGAGAGTCACAGACAGAATCTGTTTAGACTGGAGGAATTCGATGAGCTATGAAGCTCTTTTTTCACATATATATCTAGTAGTTTTTACGGTTCTTCACAGATGTCCAAATTCATTAACCGCAGAATGACGATGTTCAGGGCTCGAGTGCCGGCTCGGTTTGGTCACGTGTCTCTCTCCGGTGTCTCCCGCAGGCCACTTCAACAAGGCGTCCAAAGACCGGAGAATCCCCACGCTGCGTGAGGTTTTTGAGAAGTTCTCCGATCTGGCCATCAACGTTGAGATCAAGGAGGACAACGACGAGACCATCAACAAGGTGCCGCCCTCTCTGGATACGCACAGAACACTCAGGTGTCACCCACACCAGCTGACCGGACACTAACCCTACCCCTAACACTAACCACAGTAAACAACCAGACACTACCCCTAACACTAACCACAGTAAACAACCAGACACTAGCCCTACCACTAACACTAACCACAGTAAACAACCAGACACTAACCCTACCCCTAACACTAACCACAGTAAACAACCAGACACTAGCCCTAACACTACCCCTAACACTAACCACAGTAAACAACCAGACACTACCCCTAACACTAACCACAGTAAACAACCAGACACTACCCCTAACACTAACCACAGTAAACAACCAGACACTACCCCTAACACTAACCACAGTAAACAACCAGACACTACCCCTAACACTAACCACAGTAAACAACCAGACACTACCCCTAACACTAACACTAACCACAGTAAACAACCAGACACTACCCCTAACACTAACCAGAGTAAACAACCAGACACTACCCCTAACACTAACCACAGTAAACAACCAGACACTAGCCCTACCCCTAACACTAACCACAGTAAACAACCAGACACTAACTCTACCCCTAACACTAACCACAGTAAACAACCAGACACTACCCCTAACCCTACCCCTAACACTAACCACAGTAAACAACCAGACACTAACCCTACCCCTGACTCTAACCACAGTAAACAACCAGACACTAGTCCTAACACTAACACTAACCACAGTAAACAACCAGACACTAACTCTACCCCTAACACTAACCACAGTAAACAACCAGACACTAACTCTACCCCTAACACTAACCACAGTAAACAACCAGACACTACCCCTAACCCTACCCCTAACTCTAACCACAGTAAATAACCAGACACTACCCCTAACACTAACACTAACCACAGTAAACAACCAGACACTACCCCTAACACTAACCACAGTAAACAACCAGACACTACCCCTAACACTAACCACAGTAAACAACCAGACACTACCCCTAACACTAACCACAGTAAACAACCAGACACTACCCCTAACACTAACCACAGTAAACAACCAGACACTAACCCTACCCCTAACACTAACCACAGTAAACAACCAGACACTAGCCCTAACTCTAACCACAGTAAACAACCAGACACTACCCCTAACACTAACACTAACCACAGTAAACAACCAGACACTACCCCTAACACTAACCAGAGTAAACAACCAGACACTACCCCTAACACTAACCACAGTAAACAACCAGACACTAACCCTAACACTAACCACAGTAAACAACCAGACACTAGCCCTACCCCTAACACTAACCACAGTAAACAACCAGACACTAACTCTACCCCTAACACTAACCACAGTAAACAACCAGACACTACCCCTAACCCTACCCCTAACACTAACCACAGTAAACAACCAGACACTAACCCTACCCCTGACTCTAACCACAGTAAACAACCAGACACTAGCCCTAACACTAACACTAACCACAGTAAACAACCAGACACTAACCCTACCCCTAACACTAACCACAGTAAACAACCAGACACTAGCCCTACCCCTAACACTAACCACAGTAAACAACCAGACACTATCCCTACCCATAATACTACCACACTAGGCAACCAGACACTAGCCCTATCCCTAATTCTAACTACACTACACTAGATAACCAGACGCTAGCCCTACACCTGATATCAACAACAGCGGCAGTCACGGGGGGTGGGGGGTCAGAATAACGTGCCCATAACGGACCTCGTGCGTGCGGCCACTCTGCGCCACTGAGGGCTTCGATGTCCGTGCTCCGGGCTGCAGGTGGCGGAGTTGGTGGAGGAGTTCGGGCGGGAGGACCGCACGGTGTGGGCGAGCGCCATCTGGGAAGTGATGCTCAAGTGCCGGGTGGCGGTGAGTTCTCGTCGGCGTCTCCGCTCCGTGCGTTCGTGCGGGGGGGCGGGGGGGGGGGGCGGGGTGGCGGTGTTCTCTCGCTGCCGCCGTGGTCGCTGCTCCTTGGAACTTCACGCACTGATCCCTACCGCCCGTGTTGAGGAATCCGATTCGCTACGAAGCTCTCTTTTTTTTCTTTCCACAGATGGCCAGTAGGCCTACGAGACTTGTCTCGTTGTCCCACCCATCATCCCACTGCGTTCGACCACGACCGCCGCACAGGACTAAACGCTTCTCTTTCTGCTTTTTCCCCTCTCGCACACTGCTCGACTTTCAGATTCCCTTTCTGTCTTCTCTTCTGCCCAAGTCGTTTAGAACAACAACCTTTTGCTCAATTCCAAGGGGCGCGTTAATTTGATCTGTTACTGCTTTGATCGGGGGAGAGAGGTGTGGCAGTGGCAGAGGCGAGCAGCTCGCCGTTAAAAAGGTTGCAAGGTTCAAATCGTGGTTGGGGGTTGACTCAGGCCATCATCGCACCGGGGTTGATAAAATCAGTAGCACTTCATGGGGAAGTCAACAGTACAATAATAGGGTTTTTTCCCCTTTTTTCTGGCAACAAAACTGAAACCTTTTTACAAGGATTCATGTCTGCATTAACCACAATACCTGCAGTCAAAATGCAAACAAATAACATACTATGATAATATATGCATTGTCCTTGAAACTGATTGGTCCACACTAAGGGGCGGCTTTCTTTTGAGCCTCGACCCAATTGGTGCTCGACCACATGACGCCAGAAGACATGAATCCTTGTAAAAAGTTTCAGTTTTGTTGCCAGAAAAAAGAGGAAAAACCCTATTATTATATTTTGGTACTGGCAAAGGAGGTCTAATGCTGAAGTCAACAGTAGTTGTCCTACGTATAGAAACGAAATTAAACTATATTTATTTTACCAGGTAAGGCCCTCTGAGCTATATCACTGTTTTTTTAAGAAGCGACCTGGCCACAAATGATAGCTCAACGAAGTGGCTTATCATGTGGAAATTTAGAGCAGCAAAATTATCGAAACGCGTGATGTGGATTCTAAATGTGGAGGAAAAATCCGAAGGACTCGGAGAAAAATCCACGCGACCACAGGGAGAACACGCAAACTCCAAATATACAGCAGGCATCAGGGTCGGGATCAAACCCACAATCTCCAGACTCGCCGCCCGCCACGGGTGAGCGGAAGTTCCACCATTGCCTCGGGGCTGTAAACAGGCGATGTGCACTGCCTCAATGGTCATTTAAGCGTGAGATCACTTTTGGTTCGTACGCTTTCTATAGTGCTGCTTGTTTCTGGCCGCTCGACGCTTTGAGCCTGTGGTCCTGTGAGTGCTTTCCGCCCATGCGCTTTCCATTGAAAGCATCAACTCCGCAGGAGGGAAGCCGATGGATGGGGCAGCTTCCTGACGAACTTTTTTTAAAATGTGTATTTGGTGTGGATCAGCTATGCTAATGTACCCGCCCTTTTGTTTTGGTTTATGTATCCAAGGTGTGAATTTCTTTTGATGAATTTTGCCAATAGAGGGCTCCACGGTGATCTGTCTTCGTGTGTGTGTGACTGTGCGTGTGTCTGTGTGTGACTGTGCATGTGTCTGTGTGTGACTGTGCGTGTGTCTGTGTGTGACTGTGCATGTGTCTGTGTGTCCGGAAAAACAACCCCCTATCTCCTCGCGGTGCCAGACGGGCAACTCTGTCGTGGACAGTGCTGTGGGGGGAGGGCCAATTCCAATTGGCCTCTCCCCTCATGGCGTCTGTGACCACCACATTGGCTAAACGGGGGCTCTGGATGGGTGCGAGGGGCTGGTAACCCCTCCACCTTCAATAAATTACCACAAAACCACGAATGAAATATGTAACTAATAAGCTTGTGCCAGAGGCCCCGGGGGGACAGGCGTCTATGACGTCTCCTGGCCAAACCCCAATTGGCAGAGCCAGGAGATTGAATCTCCACCCTCGGGGCTCCTCCAGAAACAACGAAAAGCCACTTCGTGTGGCCACGTGGAATGTTCGAACGCTCACTGCGGAGATGCTGCCACTCCTCTGTCAGGAGTTGGACCGGTACCGCCTGGATCTCTGTGGCATTCAGGAGGTCCGGTGGACCGGTTCTGGCTCCTGCCACCATGAGGGGTGGACAGTCCTCTACTCGGGGCAGCAAACTGCCAAACAACAGGGTGTGGCTCTTCTTTTGAACAAAAGAATGAAGGGGGCGTGGGAGCGTGGCGGTGAGGTGTGGGAAGCTGTAAGCCCCAGGCTACTTTGGGCTCGCCTTCCCATCAACCGGAGGCGAGGAGTGGTGGTCGTGGTTACTTATGCCCCCACCGAAGACGAACATCCGTGGAGGGATGCAGGCAAAGCCGATGAGTCAGATGCCTTCTATGACCTCCTGTCACAGGTGCTGGCTAAAGTGGCCCCTCGGGATAGAGTCATCTTGTTGGGTGACTTCAATGCCCGAGTTGGTCATGATGCTGGCACCTGGTCTGGAGTGATTGGAGGGCATGGGCCAGATCAGCTCAATAACAACGGTAGGAGGCTGCTAGATTTTTGTGCAGCCCTTGGGCTTGTAATTACCAACACGCTGTGCCGGCATCGGCGCATCTACACAACATCATGGATGCATGCCGGGTCCAAGCAAGAACATCTGCTGGACTACATAGTGACGGACCAGCAGATGCGAGCCCATGTCCTTGACACCAGGACCTACCGTGGAGCTGATCTGCCCTCTGACCATCGACTAGTCATCTGTAAGATGCGCCTGCCATTCTTCCACTCCGGTGGTGGGTGTACACCCAGGACCCCATTCCAACCTAAAGTGGCCTGGTCTCAGTTAGCTGATGAAAGTTGCAAGTGAGAATTTCATCACCGCCTGCGGCTGGGGTTGGCATCGTCCCCCACTCCACTTGATGTTGAGGGTAAATGGGCGAGGTTTAAGACTGTGACTCAAGCAGCTGGAATGGCTGCTTTGGGTATGCGGTCCAGACCTCCCCAGAGACCCTGGCTGACAGAGGTGTTCAGGATAGTTGAGAAAAAGCGACAGGCCCACTGTCATCGGCTACAGAATCCGACGTCAGAGAATGAGGAGGCTTACCGCAGCCTTCGCTCAGAGGTTTGGAGAGCCGTGAGGCGCTGCAAGGATGGGTGGTGGTCGCGGGTTGCTGAGGAGATGGAGTTTGCCTCAGTGGCCCGCAATCACAAATGCCTATTTAACTCCATCAAAAATTAACCTGCAGCGCCACACCTATTACCATCATTATGGGAAAAAACGGTGATCCAATCTCTGACCCCCAGGAACAGGTTTGCAGATTTGCTAAGCATTTCTGTGAGGTCCTAGGGGAGGGGAAATCCCTCAGCCATGAAAACATCGTGGCACAAAGTGGGGATGACCCTGCTGAGGCTGCGGTGCCTCAAATATTGGAAGAAGTCACCCCCTGTGGGTGGCTGGCTGAGGTGCCATCTTTTGAGGAAGTACTGAAGGCGATCTGGAGTCTGAGACCAGGAAAGGCAGCGGGCAGAGATGATCTCCCAAGCGAAATGCTGAGGGAGGGTGGCGTTTCTGCACAGACTGCCCTGTATGACATCATAACAACAGTCTGGACCACTGGACGGGTTCCGCAGGATTGGAAGGATGCCCTGGTGGTCCTCCTCTTTAAGAAGGGGGACCACACAGACTGTAACAACTACAGGGGCATCTCATTTCTCAGTGTGCCGGGAAAGGTCCTGGCAAGGATTATTCAACATCGCCTTGCCAGGCACGCTGAGGAGAGGCTTGCGGAGCCCCAATGCGGTTTCAGGAAAGGTCGGTCCTGCACAGATGCCATATTCTCTATCCGTCTGCTACAGCAGAGGTGTAGGGAATTCCAACAAGACCTACATCTCTGCTTTATTGACCTGGTCAAGGCCTATGATACCATCAGTAGGCCTGGACTCTGGGTTGTTCTTCGTGCTTTTGGAGTCCCTGACCCTCTGCTCACGATCATTAAGGACCTTCATGATGGTGAGCGGGCCTGGGTAAAACTACGTGGCCGGGAGTCAGAGCAATTCCCTGTACACCTTGGGGTGCGACAGGGATGTCCTCTGGCTCCCACATTATTTAACATATATTTTGACCACGTAGTTCGTGAAGCCTTCAATAGCTGTACCGAGGGAATCTCCATTTGGTACAGATATAATGGGAGGCTGATCGATGCCCGGGTGCGGTCAAGGGATGGCTCCCTATTGCTCAACCACGTTATGTATGCCGATGATTTGGTAATAGCTGCTCATTCAGAGGAGGAGTTGGGGACGCTGCTGCTGAGACTGGAGCGTGCCACTAAGAGATGGGGCCTTACCATCAGCCCCACCAAAACTAAGCACCTGCCTGGGTATTTTGTACCATCGGACACTCCACCCCCACAACTCCCAATCGGTGATGGGGCAGTTGTGGAGAGAGTGGAGAGTTTCCCATACCTGGGCAGTGTGCTTATGACCGGCTCCAGTTTAACAGCAGAGGTCTCACTCCGAATTAGGCAAGCGGCAATATCTTTTCATCGGTTGCGTAACGCTGTGTGGAAGCTACCTGGTCTGTCGCTCCGCACTAAGCCTCAGGTCTTCTTGGCCATGGTCATTCCCTCCCTTTTCTACGCTTGCGAAACGTGAACCCCCCTGATGGAACATCTTCGCCGGTTAGAAACATTTAGACTAGCCTGCCTACGATCCATCCTGGGTTTAACCAGGCTGGATTGTGTGAGGAGCTCACAAATCCTTGAAAGATCTGGACAAGGTCCCATCGGTGAGCTCCTCCGGCAAGCAAGGCTGCGTTGGCTGGGTCATGTAGCCCACATGCCCAGCCACCGCATGCCTAAACAGCTTTTGTTCGGCCGGATAGAGGGGGCAAAACGGGCGCGGCACGGGCTAGAGAAGAGATGGAGTGATGTGGTACAGGAGGACGTGGAGCTGAGTGGACTTGCCGATGACTGGTACTAGCGGTGTCAAGATCGGCCTCTGTGGAGGAGGCTCGTGAAGGATGCTACTGGGCAGTTGGAGCCAGTCGCCCTCCAACTACATTGAAGGGCGGAGCGATGCTCACAACAACGAGCAGAGCGCCGGCTGGCTAAAGCACAGCAGGTTGGCACAGTCGACCCGTGGCACTTGGGTCTGCCCCGTGACCTCCCGCCAGCGGGCGTTCGACACCTCACGTGGCCTCAAGGTGCACATGGCCTGGCACAAGCGTCGTGGTGACATCACCGCCACTTAGTGGCGAATGGCGGTTGTTGTTGTATGTGTCTGTGTGTGGGGAGCTGTAGTGTAGCGGTTAGCGCGCTGCGCTACGAACCCGGCGACCCGAGTTCAATTCCCGTTCATGGACAAAATCAGTGACGATTATCTGAACCGGTCTTGGGCCTCCCCACGGTCGACTCCGCTTCAAATGAGTACCTGGTGCGGTGTGTAAACATCAGCACTGGGGAGCCAAAGTCGGCTGGGTCCCTTTTCTCGTGCCAGCCTTCATAGGCACTACTCGCGAACAGCACTTGCCCCAACAGTCTGTGAAGGCTACATGGGGGATCTTTGTCTTTGTCTCTGTGTGTGTGACATAACAGAACCCTCGGATGCCCACCATGTTCGCCACGGGTCGCATCTACTCCCTGCTGCTGCTCTTCTACACGGGGCTGCTGCCCTTCATGCCCTTGCCCGAGTCGCTCTTTGAGATGATCATGCCCTCCATATGCTACAGGTGACGACCGCGCGGTAGCAGCTTGGCTTCGCCTGGGAAGCACAGCAGACCATCATCGGTCTATAATAGAGAGGGGTTTTTGTTGTTGTTTTGGGTTAGTTCGCGGAAGGGTTGCCACGTAAAACTGACACAGTCATAAGAGGGTTTTTTTTTGGGTTAGATCCCGTAAAAATATAAATGTGTCGTTAAATCCGCCACCACCCGACACAGACAATTAGTAAGGTTTGTAACGCAAACAGAACATGCCAATTTGTTACTAGTACAGCACATCGGTGTGTTGGAGAACAAATCCACAACATTTACAATCTGAGTACTTGGAATCGGATGTGTCAGATGGTTGTCGGTTTAACGACACATTTATATTTACGCGATCTAACCCACAAAAACCCCTATATTAGGGATGATATTGGTCGCGAAAGTCATTGCGTGTTAAACTGACAAAGCCAGTTAGTAAAGTTTGTCACGTAAAACAAAACGTGCCGATTAGTTACCAGTTCAGCACACCGGTGTGGTGGAGCGTAAACCCACAACGTGTACGATCCGAGTGCTACGTGCCCATGTGCACGATACCATCGTTGCTATTGTGCACACATCGCGTTCGGCGCGATGCTGCCACGCAAGGCCGTAGCCATGGAGTCAACATTGGGGGGGACCAAATCTTCCAGAGTGTTTGGAGGTCTCAACCCAGAAAAATATCTAAATTTGAAAACGAATTTCCTGCCTAAAATATAAAAAAGTCACTAACACATGGGATGGACTTTTTTTTTTACAATAATGTCTAATAGTGTATTGTATTACATTGGTCTGTTTTTACTTTTGTACCATTTCTTGTTTCATTGTATGTAATGGCAGAGATTAGGGATTAATAAAGAACAACCATAACCACAATCATATAAAAATAAATCTATGCATTGATTTATATGAAGACAAATCCCGATATTGTGGCCAAGGTTTATCAAATTGTTCTTTTTATTTACATAGCATAGCAATTATTATTTTTATAGCAATATATTGGGGGGGACATTTTGAGCATATTATAATTACGGCCTTGCTGCCACGGTTGGTGTCACGCTGTGCGCAAGCTCGGCTTTCAGTCCAGAGCGTGGCCCCTTCGATGGCATCTTCCTTTGGCGGGCGCGAGGTGACCCAACGGTGCCGAGTTATTTACTTTCTTCGACGGTTGCGCGGGGCGAGGCGGTGAAAAGTGAGGAATGTGGACCGTCCGGGTTTCACGCGGGATGAACCGGCTCCGCGTTTGTCAAAGCTGTTCGGTTAGCCGCTGTGCACGGGTCCACGAATCGTGAGTGACTGGCGTGCGAGCTGCACCCTGCCCACTCCACTCCCACTCACTCCTTGGGCATTGACACTGAGCAGTGAAGCCAGCGCAGGGACGGGGAGCAGTGAGTGGGGAATGGGATTCAGGTTTCCAGCAAACGTGGCAGAGATCGCCTGATGAAGCTGATTGTTGTAATCACCAGCGAAATGTGGTGGCCTCAAACTGCACCGAGCCTGGCATAAGCGCCGTGGTGACGTCGCCACCGCTAAGTGGTGAACGGCGGTTGTGGTTGTTGTTATTGTGTTGTTGTGACCTGCGGTGTTGGTGGTGGTGGTGGTTGAGATGAAACGGTCAGTCTGGTAGAACCATTCCTCAACATGGGTGTCAGAATCAACGAGTGACAGATTGATTCCGCCACCCATGTTGGTAGTAGCGATAGGAGAGTGATAAGGCGGCAACGAACCGTCAGCGAGCGAGCGAGGGGTCTCGAGTGAATTACGGTAGTGCTGGATCAAAGATCAATATGGCTGTTCCGCGTTGAATTATATCAGTGTATATATATTTCACCAAGCCGCCAAATTTGAATATTCCACTCACCGAGCATCCGTGTTGTATCTGACAGGACCTACATTCCCGAGAAAGGCGATGGCATGCTCAGGTACAGGTGGCTCGTGGGGATCCTGGACAGGTGAGCCTCCCATCTCACCTGTCACCCTGGCCGAATCGACGCGGGGGTTTTAGGGGCTGCAGCCCAGGTGCTTTGGATGTTGAAGGGCTCCCCCCCCCCCCCCAAAACATATATAGTCCTGCTTTATGTATCTCAATCAACTCAGGCCTCCCGTAAACCACGTGACTTCTGTGTGGCCACCCCCACTCTGATTCCCTTCCCTCTCCCAGGCCCCCTGTGAAAACAGACGCCACTGCATGCAGCTCACTCCTTCTTGCTCCTTCTTTCCTTCCTTCTCTCTCCATCTATTCCCTTTCTCCTCGTCATCACCCTCTCATCCCTGACATCTCGGACCGGTCGTTCCCTTTTCTGCTTCCTTTCCTTCCTGCCTGTCACTACCTATTTCTCGCTTCTTCTCGTCTTGAGACGTCTGCCCTCTTTGTCCGTCTTGGAGGCTTTCTTTTTTTCCGGCATCCCTTCCCTTTCTCGTTCATTTCATTTTTTTCCATCCATTATTTCCCTTAACTCGTTTCCCCTTCAGGTGGTGTGCCACGGCTAAAAAAATGTTCTTGTAATGGTCGAAGTGCGATAATGCAGTGCTCTGATAAATTCGATCGTGTGATTTGGTCAGTAAAGCCATCGCACGGCTACGTGCATTACCATACCAGCTGGATTATAATACGCTCCGGAAAGTAAAACCACCCCTCAAACTCGTGCCCGGTCTCAAAAAAGTTATATAAATCTAGTCACACGCACAACACAATCGAACACACACACAGCTACTGAAAATATTCGAGAAAAAAAGACGTGTGTGTTTTGTAATCTGGAGAATACGTTAGTTTTACTAGTTACGTGCAGACATGTAAATCGTTTTGTTTGTTTTAACTTTCATTTAGCTTTGCAATTTATCAAGCACATTTAAATACGAGAACTGTTATAACCAAAACAAAGAGCGATGCTATATTCTTAGCTCTTTCGGTAAAGTCACGTTGAAGGGAAACAATAAAATAATAAAATATATATAAAACAATAAAAATTATCACGACGTTTCGACCATAACACAAACGGTCGTCATCAGATGTTTATATATATTTTATTATTTTATTGTTTCCCTTCAACGTGACTTTACCGAAAGAGCTAAGAATATGAATTACTGCAGTCACGAAAGCTTTAAATCAAAATTTAAAGAGTGATGCTCTCGACGTATGCGTTTAAAAAAAAGACGCGCAATTGCGCAAAATATCACCTGTTATCTTATCTAAATATAGTGCCTTTATCCAATGTGCTTGACAAGGGTTACGAGTGGTACAATGAGGGTAGCTAAAAGTGATACGGTGAATAGGGATGGGGTATGGGGAGAGAGATTTGTGGGTACGGGAATTATGGGGGTACCTAGGGATGGAGGGATGGGCCAGGGAGAAGAGGTGGCTCTTGAGGGAAGAGTGGAAACTCGACAGGGACAGTGCTTGAAATTCCACAGTGCTATTGACGAATGTGTTGAGTTTGTTTCTTGTTATGAAATAGCAATGGCGTGTTTGGCATTGCGCCTGTGTCGCACTCTTCACCGCAGCCCAGACGGCGCCGTACAGACGAGGCAGATGACGATGAGGTTTTTGTGCTTGTTTTAGACTCATCATGAACAAGGCCCTCTTCAAGCACCTGACCGACCGTGGAATTCAGGTGAGCAAGGGCGCGTCCATATTTACCCCACATTGCAGAGTTCACAGTGTGAATGCCTTCGACCCAACACGTGTTTGACAAAGGGGAACCAAAACATTATTTACGTTTCCCCCCCCCCCCATGATCGTTAAGAGTCACACCTGTCCCATGATCTCGGTAGAGTTAAACCTACAGCACCTTCAGGAGCCCCTGGGTGGCCATGGATGGATCCAAACTAAGGGAAGCGTATGCTGAATGCCAACTAGCTGTGCAAGTGATGTCACAAGTTTGTCTTTCGATTTAAAGCTTTCGTGACTGCAGGGATTCATATTCTTGGTTCTTTCGGTAAAGTCACGTAGAAGGGAAATGATAAATAAAAATGAAACAATTAAAATTTGATTGTTATATATATATTTTATTCTTTTATTGTTTCCCTTCAACGTGACTTTACCAAAAGAGCTAAGAATATAAAAAGAATTAAACCTGTGGTTTTCACACCTGATGATGATTGCTTGTGTTGCAATCGAAACGTCGCGAGAATTTTCTTGTTTTATTTTTATTATTTCCCTTCTACGTGACTTTACCGAAATAACCAATAATAAGTTTGTCTTTGTTGCTGCCTGTATTGTATACAATGTCTGCCCAGAAGTGGTGTACCCCTTTATAGTGCTGAGTGGACAGAGGCAGGGGGGTTTAAGACACTCGACTATTCTTCCAACTGCCACGCTGCGTGATAACCGTCACACCTTGGCGGCGTGATATTTTGATCGTCATTAATGTCTTCGGCTCCCCCTTCGGTGCGTGCGTCTCTTCGCTCCTAGGTCTGCCTGTTTGTACTCAACAACGACCGCGACTACAGGCGTGCGTTCGAGCTGGGAGCCACCGGCGTGATGACCGATTACCCGCACAAGCTGGCCGCCTTCTTGCAGAGGTCCACGCAAAACGCTCAGTAGAGACGGTGGCGGTGACGGCGAGGACGATGACCGCGACGATCATATGCACAGGGGCGTCATTTCTCACCGAGTATTTTCTGTGTCGCTGGTAGAGTGGCACGTGGCTAGCAGTAGTAGCGCAATAGTAGCACAGTACCACAGCGAGGGATTTACTCGGTGTGGTGTGTCGGGTCGGTGAATCAGACAGACCAAGGTGAAATTAAGCCATGATCGTAAGACATCGTTCCACAAATCCTCCGCAATCCTGCGCGTCTCCTTTCTTAAATGAGCGTTGGGACGGCACTCGTTTGCAGCATTGGTCCACCCTTACTCAGCCACCGGTTTGGATCTTCCACATTCTTGTGATTGCTTTAAATACGAACTAACCTCAGCCATAGGAATGTGGAATTTCCACCGCCGGGTCACTCCTGCGGTCTATTATACGCGGAGACGCCAAAACCACGGAGTGCTTAATTATATTATTTATGTATGTATGTGTAGAGCCAAAGAGCGTTTCATGCATTTTGTACAAAAACTAATCATACTTTAATAGGCAATGACTCAGAAAGTAAAACAATTACATATACTACAAAATGACACCATATCAACGAACGAGTGTACAACTAGCACAATGTGTGATTGTATTGTGCGTTACAATGTGCAATTAGTGTGGGTGGGCGTACAATGTGCTACCAACACAGCTGGGGCCTTCATCTACAAGTGAACGTGTTCATCGCTCAACTTTTTGTCGTTGTTAATTCCCTCCCATCGTCTTATAGTTCTCATAACCGGTTAGAATTACAGTACATACATCTATTGAGTGAGCACACTAAACTTTCAGTGGTATTGTGGTCGTTTCTGGCTGCTTGGCATTTTTGGAGCGTTGGGGAATAAGCTCAGCAACTGTGATTTGATTTTTTTTTATTTCAAAGCAAATGTATTAACGTAGAGTTAGCTTGATCCATGCTGTGAAATGTTAAAAAGGAAAAAAAAGGAACGTCTTGAAATTTGATTACGGATTTTTTTGTATATATATGAGAAAGGTTTCTGAAGTAAACCTTCATATAAAGTCATGGGTTGCCAGCTTGAATGTTACTGCATTCGTTTGTTCGTTGGGGGGGGGGGTCTTCGTCCAGTTTCTGTAAAAAAAAAAATCAGAATCACTTATCGGGAACATTAAACTGGAGTACATCTCACGTTGTTGAGCCAAAACAATGAGACACAAATAACAAATTGAACAACGCATTTCTGCCCATCGCCAAGGGTTACGTTCTTGAAAATGGCTGCAATCGGCAGCTGAAACATAAACAATAGGTTTTGATTTAAAGCTTTCGTGACTGCAGTAATTCATATTCTTAGTTTTTTCGGTAAAGTCACGTTGAAGAGAAACAACAAAATAACAAAATATATATAAAACAATAAAAAATTCTCACGACGTTTCGACCATAACTCAAACGGTCATCATCAGGTGTGTCGGTTTGCATAAATTTATTTTGAAAACGGCATATTTATTTATATATATATAAATAACGTTTGCGTCACGCGCAACGATGGCAGTTTGCCAGGACTAGTCCATCTATTTTTTGAAAAGAGGAGGGGGGAGACGAAATTTGTTTTTATGTATGCTGTCTGAAAGGCACTGTAAGCGTGAACAATCAATCAAGAACTGAAATAGAATCCATCTTCTTAGCAATCATTGGAAAGATTTGATAAATCATTTCAGTTCTTGATTGATTGTTCACGCTTACAGTGCCTTTCAGACAGCATACATAAAAACAAATTTCGTCTCCCCCCTCCTCTTTTCAAAAAATAGATGGACTAGTCCTGGCAAACTGCCATCGTTGCGCGTGACGCAAACGTTATTTTTATATATATAAATAAATATGCCGTTTTCAAAATAAATTTATGCAAACCGACACACCTGATGATGACCGTTTGAGTTATGGTCGAAACGTCGTGAGAATTTTTTATTGTTTTATATATATTTTGTTATTTTGTTGTTTCTCTTCAACGTGACTTTACCGAAAAAACTAAGAATATAAACAATAGGTGTTTTTCTCAATGTAAAAATATGATTAGTATTTTCTATAGTGTTATATAGAATGCCATTTTTTATGTAATGTACAACACTGTACACAGAAACATAAACCTGAAAATAAAGATAAGGTTAACGACAAGTACAGTAAATATAGAGGTAGTCCCCGACTTACGATGGAGATGCGTTACGACGACCCCATCGTAAGTCGAAAATATCGTAAGTCGAAGATGGCCTAGCCTACACAGGAGTCTTAAAGAATGGTGATAATTTATCAAAACAGCAGTTTACAGTACCGTACTGTATAAACTATATACTGTATGTATTTATTAATTACAATACTGTATTGCACAATAAAATGTTAAGTAAAAAAACAAGGTAAATTCTTAGCCTACCTATATGAACTGCAATTGAATAGAAAATAAATTCAGGAAACAATCCTCCTACCTGCTATTAAAAAAAACTTTTAACATGCATTGAACGTATGTATCATATCGTGGTAACCCTAAAATGAAATTGCTAAATCCATGTATCATAAATGCATTGAACGTATCCGTAACGCATCTTATTGTACTGTACTCACCAAGATTCTGTCCGTCGTCTGCATACTTGAACGATGTTAGGTTGTTGATGGCTACATTAAGTTAGTTGTCGGAAGGGGAGGATGGCAATGCTAAAGTTACAGTATCGTACCCCGTAACGCTGCTGCGTTTGCCCGCCGCGCGAAATAAAAAAATATTTTTACAATTTGGTCGTATCGCTATCGCCATCGTAAGATCGAAATATCGTAAGTCGGACCGTCGTAAGTCGGGGACTACCTGTAATACAGTTTAACATTTTTTATCAATGCTTTTACTTACTATGAATGATGATTACGGCACCGTGTATGTATTCTTACGCGGTGGCATCATCGGCAGCAGCGTGCATTGAAGAGTACAGCAGCAAGGTTGCTTCTTTACGAGGCACACGGGAATCTCGCGGGTCAACCGCGAATCTCACGGGTCAACCGCGAATGGTCAAATTCGCAATGGGGGGGAATCCGCGTTGGGCGAAGTTTGGGTGAACGTATTGCAAGTTGTGACTGAGTGAGACACTGATGTATGAGGTCGAATGATATTCTCGAAGGGCAAAAAAAATAAACAAACTGATATTGGGTACAAATAGAGTCGAGTCGAGTGTTATACCTCTGCTGTAAATGTGTTCGGTTGTTGTTTTTTGGGGGTTGTACCGCCTGCTGTTCTGGGTGATTCACGTGCTCGTGGTACGCTTGAATTCACTTGCCCAAAGAAGCTCCCAGCACGCAATGTGTCACACCAAGTGCCTGAACAATGAGCGGTCTGACGCTGAAGTGGGTTGCAGAGTCTGTGGCTGCAGCTTGAAGAGTGAGGATAATGAAACGTTTTAGCTTATTCCCATTGATAAATGGATTCACATTTTAAATTGAGCTATCCCCCCAAAATGTAGGAGACCAAATGTTTTATAACCTTGACCTAGTTGCAGATTTTGAATGATAATTATATTGCCAGTAACTAATTTTTTTCATTTTTGAAGAGTGTGACACTAAAGCCGATAGAAAACAAGTGAAACCTGTGAAACATACTACCAGGTATATTCTTAGTTTTTTCGGTAAAGTCACGTTGAAGAGAAACAACAAAATAACAAAATATATATAAAACAATAAAAAATAAAAAATTCTCACGACGTTTCGACCATAACTCAAACGGTCATCATCAGGTGTGTTGGTTTGCATAAATTTATTTTTAAACGGCACATCTATTTATTTATTTATTTTAAAAAAAACCGTTGGCGTCACGCGCAGCGATTGGCAGTTTGCCCAGGACTAGTCCATCTATTGAGACTGACGCCATCCAGACTGCCACTCTGCGCCCAACCTTATGGAAGAGGTACGTGGATGACACTTTTGTCATCTGGCCACATGGCCGGCCTGCTCTAGACCAATTCTTCGACCACATCAATTCCATACACCCAGCCATCAGATTTACCATGGAAGTCGAAATAGATGGCAAGATACCTTTTTTGGATGTCCTAATTAAAAAGAGACCTGATGGTTCAATGAGCCACTCTGTCTACAGGAAAGCTACCCATACGGATGCTTATCTGAAACCGGATTCCCACCACCATCCATCACAGAAGAATTCTCTCATCAAGACTCTGTATCATAGAGCCCAATGCATATCCGACCAGGAACACATAAGCAGTGAACTCAAGCACGTACACCAAGCTCTTAGGGCTAATGGTTACTCCGACTATACAATCCGCAAAGCTATCACTCAAACCATGAAGAAGAACCCTCTTGAGGAGCCTTTCAAAACCATCACTTTACCCTACATTGCTGGGATCACAAAAAAGATCTCCAAAATCTTGAATAAACACAAGATCCAGGTCCGTTTCAACACATTACATAAAATCCGTGATCTGGTTCCGTCTGTAAAAGATGTGATTCCGGACATACAATACCCTGGTGTCTACAAACTAAGTTGCCTCTGTGGTAGTAGTTACATTGGAGAAACCAAACGCCATGTCTCGGACCGCATTCGTGAACATAAAGCAGACCTTAAACACGGTAGGACCAACACCTCGGCCGTAGCAGATCATTGTTCTAATTCAGTAGGCTCACATGCCATTGACTTTTCCAAGACGGAGGTTCTTTGTAAGCCATCTGGCTTCCATGAGAGATTCGTTCATGAGGCTATCCACATATACAAGCACAGAGACAATTTCAACCGAGAAGATGGATTCTATCTTAGCAATCATTGGAAAGATTTGATAAATCATTTCAGTTCTTGATTGATTGTTCACGCTTACAGTGGCTTTCAGACAGCATACATTATTAAAAAAAATTCGTCTCCCCCCTCCTCTTTTCAAAAAAATAGATGGACTAGTCCTAGGCAAACTGCCAATCGCTGCGCGTGACGCCAACGTTTTTTTTATAAATAAATAAATGTGCCGTTTAAAAATAAATTTATGCAAACCAACACACCTGATGATGACCGTTTGAGTTATGGTCGAAACGTCGTGAGAATTTTTTATTGTTTTATATATATTTTGTTATTTTGTTGTTTCTCTTCAACGTGACTTTACCGAAAAAACTAAGAATATGAATTACTGCAGTCACGAAAGCTTTAAATCAAAAAATACTACCAGGTATTGCTTTTTGATGTTGACCGAGGTCCCAAAGTTTATATGGAGTGCTTTTGCCAATAAGTTCTGACAGCCCATAAACATTTATTTAACAAACATGACTGTGATGATGATAGCCAGAAGATGAAAACCGGTCCAGTTTGCCAGGTTAAACAATTGTTGCCAGTCTGATGGACTATTTGGGTGACGCAGAATTGGATTTTGTTCTTATAAGTTTTTATTTGTTTTTTTTTACCAATCATATTGTGTACTAAGTGTGGTGATGCACACCTGTAACCCAACGCTTTGAAGGCATGGGGTTAGTGGGTCACATGGAGATTTGTGGAAATTCCAAATCCTCTGTTTTGCAAGGTGGCTCGGTGGATGCCAAAACATGGTGGATTCTTGAATTAATCTGTGTGGAGCTTTGTGAACTTGACATTGTATTATTCATGTACGCATTTTGTGTGTATTCTTGCTTCTTTGAACAATCCAAACTGCCCTTTACAGATACTTCATTTATTGTTGATTTTATAATTCAAAACAAGCTATATTTTAAACAATGAAATTCAAACTATAGTTAGTTTTTAAAAGTGTGCAAAAGCATGTATGTATTGATCATTTTTATTTAAAGCTTTCGTGACTGCTGGGATTCATATTCTTGGTTCTTTTGGTAAAGTCACGTAGAAGGGAAAACAATAAAATAATTTAAAAACCGCCACTTTTTTCAAAATTTCTTGCTGTGGTTTTCACACCTGATGATGATTGCTTGTGTTGCAGTCGAAACGTCGTGAGAATTTTATTGTTTTAAATTTTTATTATTTTATTGTTTCCCTTCTACGTGACTTTACCGAAAGAACCAATAATATGTATCGATCATGTTCATAACTAAAGTTTCTCAATGGGAATGTACTGGAATTGTTTTTTTGTCTCTTAACTGGGGTAGCAGTGGTGCGGTGGTTAGCGCACTGCGCTATGAGCTCGAGTTCAATTCTCGGACCACGGCTATCAGCCCTGGGCATCCGCTCCACTTCACGAACCCACACTGATACACACGCGTAGTCAAGTTTGGTCAAACAAATCTCTGTAACGAACACGGTGTGCTGAGCCCTTCCCCCAGCAGTGTACTGCCAAAGGAACTCTACTGTATACTATAATCTACATTTAAACCATTTTGAATGCAAAGCACCAGCATTCAGAAATATGCACGCTGTGCTTAGTAAACGTGTCAACATCCATCATTTATGCGGGCGATACCAAAGCCAAGGGAGGCGGAAGTATGCCTGAGAAGACGTCAACCGTGGGGATCGAGTGATTAAATCAGTTTGTGTGGATTGTTATGTCGCACGACCACGAGAGATGGAGACGGATTGGGAAGGGGCTTCATCCAGCAGTGGATTGGCCATCGCTGACGATATCCAAGTCAGGAATGTGAAAAGGTTTAATGAAATGTGAACACTCGATCGTGATAGATCGTAAGTGGGATGCCTTCATTCAGCAGTGGAGAGATAATGGCAGATGTATCATCAGTCTGACTTGCTGGAGGAGGATATTGTCCGAAAGGTAACAATCTACTGGACATGTGAAAAAGAGCCTCATAGCTCATCGGATTCCTTCACTATAAATACAATTTCTGATTCTGGGGTGACAGCAAAAGTGTTTTATGCTTGTGGTGACTGATTTTGATTCTTATTCTGATTCGTCCAGTTACTGCACGCGTGCCCCACTCATCGCAACCTCTTCACATTGGTGTCACTACAGGCTGTGTCTCCAGTCTACATGCTGGTGTCACTACAGGCTGTGTCTCCAGTCTACATGCTGGTGTCACTACAGGCTGTGGGGAATGCAACGGTTAGTGCACTGTGCTACGAGCCCGGCGACCCGGGTTCGATTCCCACTCACGGCCAACGCCAGAGGCGATTATCTGCATCGGTCCTGGGCCTCCCCTAGGTCGACATAGCCTCTAATGAGTA
Organism: Petromyzon marinus; assembly: GCF_048934315.1. Lineage (NCBI taxonomy): Eukaryota > Metazoa > Chordata > Hyperoartia > Petromyzontiformes > Petromyzontidae > Petromyzon > Petromyzon marinus. The sequence goes on from NC_133704.1 coordinate 8,563,833, forward strand.
CCTGGTGCGATGTGTTAACATTGTTACCTGGGATACAAAGGCGGCCGGGCATGGTGCTGGCCACCCACCCCCTCGTGTGTCACGCTGGCCTTTAATAGGTTCTCGTTAATAGCACTTGCAACAACAGTCTGTACGGGGTAATCTTTGTCTCTAGTCTACATTCTGGAGTCACTGCAAGATCACATTACTTGTTCTGAAGACATTTCTTCATCATCATCGCACTGCAGGCTTATAACAATTTACGGCGATGTCAGTGGAGATTTTTCCTGGGTTGATAAACGTTTTCAGGGCCACCTGTACGAACTGAGGTGTAGCCTCTTTCATCCATAGTGCTGATCCTGATTCTCACGAACTACATCAGATTACAATACAGATTCGCTTGCTACACATGCACAGCTCTTGAATCCTATACAATCATAGATTTGGGCTTTTCGCTCGGCTTCCCAGCGCAGAGTTCTGGTTGGTGCCATCATTTGGCGAAGTCACAATTCCATTGATAAACCTTAATGCAAAGCATTCCCAGCATAAACATGATTGAAATTATAATAAAACACCAGTACGTGGTTTTATATGTACATATTGTATTTATTCACAAAACCTCATGTGCAGAAAATACATTTACACAAACTCTTTTTTTCATTTTTTGCACGAAGCATTTGTGAAGAGGAATTACAGCATTGATTTGAAGCTTTCGTGACTGCAGGAATTTATCTTTGGTTCTTTCGGTAAAGTCACGTAGAAAAATAAATAAATGTAATAATAGAATACGTTTCGATTGCAACACAACATAGTTGTGTGTCTCTCTCTGTGTCTGTGTTCTCTCTCTCTGCTTGTGTATCTGTCTGTGTGTCTATGTTTTGTCTCTCATATTTAGTTCTACCTGATGACGGTTGCTTGTGTTGCAGTCGAAACGTCGTATTCTAGTATTTAATTTGTATCTCTTCTACGTGACTTTACCGAAAGAACCAAAGATAAATTACAGCATTGTTGAGTATACGTAGGATAATTTAAAGCCATGCGCATTTTTTTTATAATAATGACGTATCACGATGTGTGTGTGTTTATGGGCAGTTCCACGAATCAGGCAACCTCGCGGTCACCATTTCAAAATCCAAATAATACACGTGGGCAGTCATATTGAAGGTAATTAACCATTGCGTCAGAACATATGGTTGATTTTTGGGAAAAGTCAATGGTCTGACACACATGTGAACCATCCACATCCCAGTGTGGATGAAAAAAATAATCAGATCCGTCCCAGTAAGTGTGACACCGTGGTATTTTATGAAAATGTATCCCTCATCAAGAAAGGTGGACAAATTATTTAAGTGAATTACAGCACAGCCCTTGATGGCTAACATACTATGCCAGATTGAAAAGGCCACTTCGCCACTATAATAGTAATAATTACCCACATCTGTAAATTCTAAAGAGAATAAAATAGAAAGCGTCTCCAGCATTCGTCCGAAATCGTGGTACACATTCTTCCCCGAGGACTTCATATGGGAGGCCATCTCGCCGCCATCGCAACCGCATCCTCTGCTTCCCACATTCGTGCGTCTCTTCATTCGTGTTTCACTTTGTACTGTAAGACACACGCCGCAGACGTCACAAGCTGCCTCAGAAGTCGCAACGTCTCAATGCACAGGCACTGCACATGGTCACCAACCAGAGGTACACGCAAACATCCACGGATCTACGTCTTTTTTTTTCTCAAGAAATGCCCAATTAACCATGCGTGACTCTCAACCACACGATTGCCGGTCGTAGCGTTGAGAAACACAAAGGGGTCGGCCAACCGGCTCTTTTAAAGACTGTTTCCTGACATTAATTATTGAGACTCTCTTGTATTCATGTGCATTGCGGGGGAAGGGGGACAATTAATTCAGTAACCACTTGAGTTCACCGTAGGGTCGGATCAAGGTTCTTGTAGGCACTTGGCACTTCTGTTTCGCCACTGTCAGTCGCTTGTTTCACGTGTACTTCGTCCAGCCGCTGGACAGATGTCCTTACTGATACGTTCATTATTAACAAATTTTATTAATGGAGTTCTTTTTTCATACAAACAAAAAAATCAACGGCCATTTTTTTTCGTAGGCCCTTTACTTTTTTTTAATTTGGATAACAAGGCCCTGGTTCACCGTTGCTGGGAATCAAACTCATGTGGCCTGGTTCATTCAGTGCAGTAAGCTAACCACTGCGCCACCACTCACGAATACAACATTTAAACAGAGGTTTACAACTGCAGCCGCTGTCTGAAATTTAGGCACTTGGGAGGAGGGGTGGGGGGGAGACACAGGCACCGGGGGGGAGATGCGGACGCCGAGGGGGGAAGACGCGGGCACCTTGTCGAGCAACCAGTGCGCGTCCTGCAGAGCACGAGCAATGATCTGCTGCACCCGCTCTGGGTCCACCTCATCCGCATGGCTCCTGAAGCCCTGGTGCAAGAGACGGTCTTTCATGATGGGACAGCAAACTAGGTTAGCATTATAGGACAGCGTTCCGTGAGCCAAGGGGGCCCATATAAACATTGCAGATTTAAACACGGGTGTGACCTTGTATTTTGTGTACGTATCACTTGACATCTTGGATACCCCTTGCAAATTAATATCCAGGTAAACTTTTTTTAAACGTAAAGTTGAGTATCCAAACGGGGTGAGTAAGCGTCACAAAATCCATGGGCCCTCACTGAAGAGGGGATGCACTTTGTTCCCTCTGTCCCACACTTCAAGGAGCGAAGCTGGGCGCCCCCATTGAACAGGGGTGAAGGCGGCCAGGGCCGAGGGATACGGACTGTTATGGCGCCACTATGGTGGGATGTTAACTAACTCTGCCTAGTATACAGGAGGTCGTGGGTTCGATCCAGACCCTGACGCCTGCTATATTTTTGGAGTTTGCGGTGTCTCTCCGTGGTCGCGTACATTTTTATCCGGGTCCTGCGGTTTTCACCCGCCACATTTAGAATCAACATCACGCGTTTATAGTATTTGGCTGCTATAAATGTCCACGTAAGCCACTTCATTGAGATATCATTTGTGGCTCAGGTCGCTTCTGAAAAAGAGCTACATAGCTCAGTGGGCCTCTCCTGGTAAAATACTAAACCGTTTTTTAGCTTTCCTTTTTAATGCATTTTTGCCCACTTTCAGCTCTCGTTCCATTTATTGTCCTAACGTCCTTGTTTCTTATCAATATGTCATAGCAGGTCGCATAGTCTTAATTATATCACTTAATTAGCTGTGCATTCGACTGCTTCGCAGCTCTTGCGACTAAAACAAATCGTGTCCCTTGCCAGGCGATGAACGCCTGTTCCGGCAGTAGTTCTGCGATATTAACTTCCAGACGAAACAAAAACGAGCGCCGCGGACCTGCCGCACGGCGTGCTGGTAATGCTCCCGGGCGCCTCCTGGCGGTAGCCTCCTGCAGCAGCGCATGAGGTAGCGGTAGAGATGCACGGGAGAGCGAACCAGCTCGCCTCCTGCCAGCCGAGGCGGCATCGGGAGCAGGAGCTTGCCGCCGGCGTCGGGTCCCGGTGGGTTTTGTGGCCCAGGCGACGTGGCCGGGCGAGGCGAATCGGAGGGCGGCGAGCCGCGCTAGGCGAGACCGTAGGCTTCTTGAAGGGCGCACGGAGGGTGCACGCGGGCCTGGTGTACTGGAGGCGGTTTACGGCGGTGCGTGGTGACGTCAGGGCGTGATTGCGTAGTGACGTCACGGCGTGATGACGCAGAGCCGTAAGGATGGGAGGTGGGGGAGTTGCCAAGTTTCAAGTTTCATTTATTAGGTTGTAGCCCTGTGAGCCATGCGGCTGTTAAGTCGGGTACAACCGCAACAAACACAATTTTAAACACAGAACATCTTAAAGCGTCGACGCGTAACAGAAACATCCTGGAATAAACCAGCAAATGTTCCACACAAAAAAAACGTATTAAAATGCTGTGTGCAAAAATCAATGTGGTGCAATCAGTTCAGTTCAGTTTATTGATTAGGTATAGCCCTGTGAGCCATGCGGCTCTTGAATCGGGTGCAACCGCAACAAACAAAAAACATGAACAAGAAAACATCTTAAAGTGACTGCGCACAACAGAAAAATCCAGGAAATAACAGCAATGTCTTCCTTAAAAAGCACCGCATATCAACGCTTGTTTGATAACAATAACAACCATAAGACAAAATTTTGATTTAAAGCTTTCGTGACTGCAGTAATTCATATTCTTAGTTTTTTCGGTAAAGTCACGTTGAAGAGAAACAACAAAATAACAAAATATATATAAAACAATAAAAATTCTCACGACGTTTCGACCATAACTCAAACGGTCATCATCAGGTGTGTCGGTTTGCATAAATTTATTTTGAAAACGGCATATTTATTTATTTATATATATAAAAATAACGTTTGCGTCACGCGCAACGATTGGCTGTTTGCCAGGACTAGTCCATCTATTTTTTGAAAAGAGGAGGGGGGAGACGAAATTTGTTTACATGTATGCTGTCTGAAAGCCACTGTAAGCGTGAACAATCAATCAAGAACTGAAATGATTTATCAAATCTTTCCAATGATTGCTAAGATAGAATCCATCTTCTCGGTTGAAATTGTCTCTGTGTTTGTATATGTGGATAGCCTCATGAACGAATCTCTCATGGAAGCCAGATGGCTTACAAAGAACCTCCGTCTTGGAAAAGTCAATGGCATGTGAGCCTACTGAATTAGAACAATGATCTGCTACGGCCGAGGTGTTGGTCCTACCGTGTTTAAGGTCTGCTTTATGTTCACGAATGCGGTCCGAGATATGGCGTTTGGTTTCTCCAATGTAACTACTACCACAGAGGCAACTTAGTTTGTAGACACCAGGGTATTGTATGTCTGGAATACCCTGGTGTCTACAAACTAAGTTGCCTCTGTGGTAGTAGTTACATTGGAGAAACCAAACGCCATATCTTGGACCGCATTCGTGAACATAAAGCAGACCTTAAACACGGTAGGACCAACACCTCGGCCGTAGCAGATCATTGTTCTAATTCAGTAGGCTCACATGCCATTGACTTTTCCAAGACGGAGGTTCTTTGTAAGCCATCTGGCTTCCATGAGAGATTCGTTCATGAGGCTATCCACATATACAAACACAGAGACAATTTCAACCGAGAAGATGGATTCTATCTTAGCAATCATTGGAAAGATTTGATAAATCATTTCAGTTCTTGATTGATTGTTCACGCTTACAGTGGCTTTCAGACAGCATACATGTAAACAAATTTCGTCTCCCCCCTCCTCTTTTCAAAAAATAGATGGACTAGTCCTGGCAAACAGCCAATCGTTGCGCGTGACGCAAACGTTATTTTTATATAAATAAATAAATAAATATGCCGTTTTCAAAATAAATTTATGCAAACCGACACACCTGATGATGACCGTTTGAGTTATGGTCGAAACGTCGTGAGAATTTTTATTGTTTTATATATATTTTGTTATTTTGTTGTTTCTCTTCAACGTGACTTTACCGAAAAAACTAAGAATAACCATAAGACAAATTTTGATTTAAAGCTTTCGTGACTGCAGTAATTCATATTCTTAGTTTTTTCGGTAAAGTCACGTTGAAGAGAAACAACAAAATAACAAAATATATATAAAACAATAAAAAATTCTCACGACGTTTCGACCATAACTCAAACGGTCATCATCAGGTGTGTCGGTTTGCATAAATTTATTTTGAAAACGGCATATTTATTTATATATATAAAAATAACGTTTGCGTCACGCGCAACGATGGCAGTTTGCCAGGACTAGTCCATCTATTTTTTGAAAAGAGGAGGGGGGAGACGAAATTTGTTTTTATGTATGCTGTCTGAAAGGCACTGTAAGCGTGAACAATCAATCAAGAACTGAAATGATTTATCAAATCTTTCCAATGATTGCTAAGATAGAATCCATCTTCTCGGTTGAAATTGTCTCTGTGTTTGTATATGTGGATAGCCTCATGAACGAATCTCTCATGGAAGCCAGATGGCTTACAAAGAACCTCCGTCTTGGAAAAGTCAATGGCATGTGAGCCTACTGAATTAGAACAATGATCTGCTACGGCCGAGGTGTTGGTCCTACCGTGTTTAAGGTCTGCTTTATGTTCACGAATGCGGTCCGAGATATGGCGTTTGGTTTCTCCAATGTAACTACTACCACAGAGGCAACTTAGTTTGTAGACACCAGGGTATTGTATGTCCGGAATCACATCTTTTACAGACGGAACCAGATCACGGATTTTATGTAATGTGTTGAAATGGACCTGGATCTTGTGTTTATTCAAGATTTTGGAGATCTTTTTTGTGATCCCAGCAATGTAGGGTAAAGTGATGGTTTTGAAAGGCTCCTCAAGAGGGTTCTTCTTCATGGTTTGAGTGATAGCTTTGCGGATTGTATAGTCGGAGTAACCATTAGCCCTAAGAGCTTGGTGTACGTGCTTGAGTTCACTGCTTATGTGTTCCTGGTCGGATATGCATTGGGCTCTATGATACAGAGTCTTGATGAGAGAATTCTTCTGTGATGGATGGTGGTGGGAATCCGGTTTCAGATAAGCATCCGTATGGGTAGCTTTCCTGTAGACAGAGTGGCTCATTGAACCATCAGGTCTCTTTTTAATTAGAACATCCAAAAAAGGTATCTTGCCATCTATTTCGACTTCCATGGTAAATCTGATGGCTGGGTGTATGGAATTGATGTGGTCGAAGAATTTGTCTAGAGCAGGCCGGCCATGTGGCCAGATGACAAAAGTGTCATCCACGTACCTCTTCCATAAGGTTGGGCGCAGAGTGGCAGTCTGGATGGCGTCAGTCTCAAATTTCTCCATGAAAATGTTAGCTATAACTGGAGAAAGGGGGGAGCCCATTGGGGTGCCCTCAGTTTGTTTGTAGAAAGTTCCATTCCAAGTGAAGTATGTATTGGTTAAACAGTGTCTCACCAGGGGGGGTACCTCAGTGTTTAGTCCTTGATGAACCAAGTCTTCAATGATTGCAATGGTGTCAGGTACAGGAACCTTGGTGAATAAGGAAACTACATCAAAACTGACAAGCAGGTCGTCTGCGAAACGAATTCTTTTCAAAACTAGCTTAGCTCTTATCTCAGAAAAAATCAGACTTATACGCACAGAACTAGATCAGTTAGACAAGACACTCTACAAATCACACTTATCATTGACGGCAATAATGTCCACATCGGATTGGGAACATGTAGACAATATGACTGCCTCTTCAGCTGCTACTATGTCGACCAAATGTAAGGAAAACCTGATTTCCAAATTTAACCTCCTCTTAAACAAAAGACCGGACCCACACACCAAAAAGTTAGACGTTAATAAAGTCGTAATTAATCGCAGTAACAGTTCTATTTCCGATGGTCTGAAATCCGTTTTAGCTAAAGGTCTAAACTTTGCAGTCACACCTAAACACATACCAGTTAATGATATAATTGCCCAAGTAGACGTTGCTCTCAGGGGCCTGGGTCACATCGCTGCAGACGTAGCAAGATCTGAAATCGCTGCAACCCTCAAAAACGCTAAGATGCCAGCTAGCAACCTCAGCAAAGATGAGCGTTTTGAATTATATAAATTAAAAAAGAGGAATGATATTGTAGTTCTCTCAGCTGACAAAGGCAATGCTACTGTTATCATGGATAAAATAGAATACAACAACAAAATTAAAGAATTACTCGACGATGGTAGTTATACAAAAATAAAAAGAGATCCCACCAACAGCCTCGTCACACAAACCAACAAAATAATTTCTGATTCAACCGCATTAATTGATCAATCTAAACAGTTTTCGTTGAAACCTTCTGCTGCCAGGCCACCAAGATTATACGGCTTACCAAAAATACATAAAGTTGATACACCTCTTCGTCCCATAGTCTCTACTATCAGCTCCCCCACCTACAAACTAGCTCGTTTTTTGTCTGAAATCCTGCGTCCTTTCACTGGAAAGACCACCTCTGCGGTACAAAATTCTACTCACCTGGTATCAACAATCAAGGGTATTTCCCTGTCCCCAGACGACCTGCTTGTCAGTTTTGATGTAGTTTCCTTATTCACCAAGGTTCCTGTACCTGACACCATTGCAATCATTGAAGACTTGGTTCATCAAGGACTAAACACTGAGGAACCCCCCCTGGTGAGACACTGTTTAACCAATACATACTTCACTTGGAATGGAACTTTCTACAAACAAACTGAGGGCACCCCAATGGGCTCCCCCCTTTCTCCAGTTATAGCTAACATTTTCATGGAGAAATTTGAGACTGACGCCATCCAGACTGCCACTCTGCGCCCAACCTTATGGAAGAGGTACGTGGATGACACTTTTGTCATCTGGCCACATGGCCGGCCTGCTCTAGACAAATTCTTCGACCACATCAATTCCATACACCCAGCCATCAGATTTACCATGGAAGTCGAAATAGATGGCAAGATACCTTTTTTGGATGTTCTAATTAAAAAGAGACCTGATGGTTCAATGAGCCACTCTGTCTACAGGAAAGCTACCCATACGGATGCTTATCTGAAACCGGATTCCCACCACCATCCATCACAGAAGAATTCTCTCATCAAGACTCTGTATCATAGAGCCCAATGCATATCCGACCAGGAACACATAAGCAGTGAACTCAAGCACGTACACCAAGCTCTTAGGGCTAATGGTTACTCCGACTATACAATCCGCAAAGCTATCACTCAAACCATGAAGAAGAACCCTCTTGAGGAGCCTTTCAAAACCATCACTTTACCCTACATTGCTGGGATCACAAAAAAGATCTCCAAAATCTTGAATAAACACAAGATCCAGGTCCATTTCAACACATTACATAAAATCCGTGATCTGGTTCCGTCTGTAAAAGATGTGATTCCGGACATACAATACCCTGGTGTCTACAAACTAAGTTGCCTCTGTGGTAGTAGTTACATTGGAGAAACCAAACGCCATATCTCGGACCGCATTCGTGAACATAAAGCAGACCTTAAACACGGTAGGACCAACACCTCGGCCGTAGCAGATCATTGTTCTAATTCAGTAGGCTCACATGCCATTGACTTTTCCAAGACGGAGGTTCTTTGTAAGCCATCTGGCTTCCATGAGAGATTCGTTCATGAGGCTATCCACATATACAAACACAGAGACAATTTCAACCGAGAAGATGGATTCTATCTTAGCAATCATTGGAAAGATTTGATAAATCATTTCAGTTCTTGATTGATTGTTCACGCTTACAGTGCCTTTCAGACAGCATACATAAAAACAAATTTCGTCTCCCCCCTCCTCTTTTCAAAAAATAGATGGACTAGTCCTGGCAAACTGCCATCGTTGCGCGTGACGCAAACGTTATTTTTATATATATAAATAAATATGCCGTTTTCAAAATAAATTTATGCAAACCGACACACCTGATGATGACCGTTTGAGTTATGGTCGAAACGTCGTGAGAATTTTTTATTGTTTTATATATATTTTGTTATTTTGTTGTTTCTCTTCAACGTGACTTTACCGAAAAAACTAAGAATATAACCATAAGACAATTAAGATTAAAGTTATTGGTCTAACTCTATGAACTCGCCGACCCGAGTTTGCTTCCCGGCCATGGCTAATATTTAGTGCAGAGGGATATCAGAACTGTTACTGGACTCTTTCCTCCCTACACAGATCCTCATTGACCAGCGTGATGAAGTGTTGTCAAAACGCCCCCATGGCCAACATGGTGTGGGGAGGCCCTCTCATAACATTGGTGAATTGAGTGGCTGTAATTATTACTGGAATAATAAAAATGACTGCAGCTTTGTGCAGTAGGGAGGTAGTCAATCAGTCGTAAGGTGTGCACACAATCAGCTATGTTTAAAGTGCATAACAATCGTTTGAATGTTTAAAGGAATCGGCCTGAAAGCACGGTCATATCTAAATGACTGCTTTAAATTAACACGTTTATTATTGTGGGGAGACGTGTGAAAACCGTCATGATGATTATCGTGGATGTCAAGGGTCAGGGCGCAATGGGAAACTTGAGAAAAATAAGTAACGATAATGTCCCTCTGCATGGTTTCTTTAATTTAACACGTTGGTCTGCATGATTCATACAGCCCGAATGGGTTTACAACTTGACCGACTGTAAAAACATTTCAATTATTCTGCCGGGGGAAATTTTTTTGCCAGTAATAGCCACATTGCATTTTGTTAATTGCTAAGCACCCAGTATATATCTTGCGACTGGCAAAGGAGGTCTCATAGTGCCAAGCACCCAATTTTAATTTCAAAACCTATCGCCAATAGCAAGCGGATTGTAAATGCGAGCGTTTGTGAGTTTGTGCCGAGACTTGCTCTGCTGCCGGCGAATATGTTCATTTGAAGCCCTGCGTGGCAGTCCTCCACGTGTGCGTTGGCGGAGGGCATCGTGCCTCCGGACTTAATTATCGGTAGCGTACAATTGAGAAGAAGAAGAAAAAAACGGGCCGTGGGGTTTGTCCCACTAAATTAGCGGACTCCCCCACCCCGAAAAAACATCCCGCATGTTTTGTATATTAACCTCACGCTGCTCAGCTAATAACACATTTTACAGAACATCGCCGTACCTGAAAGTGCTATCAAAAATGTATTATAAAAACGACTGCTAGCAGCAGCAAACATTAAATGAACGTGCAATTACCTGTACCACACATGAACACGTACGCCAGCTGAAAATGTCACTCGAAATACCGTATGACCTTAACACACACGTCACGCCACACACACGCACGCGAGACTCTTGTTTTCTGTATTTCAAGACTAATGGCAGTAATGTCTTAATCTGATGCCTCATTTATGGCTGCATTGTCTGTGAGTTGCAGCTCGTGCCTGACTGGCTGGCCTGATTGCTAGCTTGTTCGCTCAGTGTGTGCCTGTAATAATGACTGCGTGTGACACTGATGTCTCTTATTAACACCCACGAGACGAGCGACGTGACCATGGAGAGCAAACAGGCCTCTTTTTTTCCCTGCGTGTTTGCTCCTCGCTGCAAGCGGCTCCAGCGAACGTTGAACCCTGGAAATTTACAGCATGTGCCCTTCTTAATCTCTCTGTATTTCAACAACAACCATAAGACAATTTAGATTAATCATGTTTTGGATTCACCAAAATAAAGCTATAAAAACAATGTAGCAACAGTAATCATAGGAACTGTGATTTTAAATTTAACAATAAACGATATACATAACACGTACGACAAAACATGCAGCCATAGCTGGCAGCACGACACTCCCAATGTATGATGTGTGAGTGAGTCCGCAGCAGCGTGAGTCAGTGTATGATGTGCGAGTCAGCGTATGATGTGTGAGTGAGTCAGCATCAGCGTGAGTGAGTGTATGATGTGCGAGTCAGCGTATGATGAGTGAGTCTGAATCAGCGTCAGCGTGAGTGAGTGTATGATGTGTGAGTCAGCGCACGATGTGTTAGTCAGCGCATGATGAGTGAGTCAGTGTACGATGTGTGAATGGGTCAGTGGTTGTGCGAGTGTATGACGTGTGAGTGAGTCAGTGCATGACGTGAGTGAGTCAGTGCATGGTGTGAGTGAGTCAGTGTCGGCTCCCTCTACTCGCGCCGTCGCCCCCCTCCCCAGCTCCGTCGCCCCCCCCCCTGGCTCTGTCGGCCCCCCCCGGTCCCCCCTGGCTCCGTCGGCCCCCCCGGCTCCATCGGCTCCCTCCGTCGGCTCCCTCGGCCCCCTCTCAAGCGGCCCCCGCCAGCCGTTGCTGGGAGCGCGGCCCGGGAGCACGTGTGCCTCAGGCGGCCATCGGCAAGAACATCCGCCCAAATCTTTTTTTTTGTTAACTGCAGGGGGAATCCGATGAGCTGTGAAGCTCTTGTTCACAGATGTCCAGTGAGGGGCACGGGGGTCAGAACTTTACAACGACAAGCAATGCAAAAACACGATAGGAGTGCAAATTGCAGGAGAGGTAAACAAATCACTTTAAAAATATCCAAATAAAATGAAACAATTAACCAAATATATGTTACCAGATAAAGCCTACTGAGCTATTAGCGTCGGGACAACAGCGATACAATTGCAAAGAAGACGCCAAATGATATACTGTTTCGGAACATCATTGTATTTCGAAGAAGGCTACTTGTGTTGTGGCCGAAACGTCGTGAGAATTTTATCGTCTTAGTTTGTTTTATTGTTTTATTCTCATTCTACGTGACTTTACCGAAAAAACCAAGAAAGAACATCATTGTAATAAAGTACACATTGTTATTCAACACGGGGGCCACGTGAGGCGCTGTTGCAGGTGGCGATCACATTGCGGGGAGCGGTGGTGCAGCGGTTAGCGCACTGCGCTACGAACCCGGCCGAACCCCCAGTTCGATTCGCGCTGACGGTCAACGCCAGTGACGACTACCTGCACCGTTCCGGGGCCTCTTCGAAGGTCGACTCAGCCTCAAATGAGTTCCTGGTGTGATGTGCAAAAATAAACCCCATCACTACTGGGAAGACAAAGGCGGCCGGGCGTGGTGCTGGCCACCTACCCCCCCCCCCCAGCAGCCTCTAAAAGGCTACATGCCCTTAATACAGTTTTTTTTTGGGGGGGGGGGGTGATCGCGTAAATATATAAATGTGTCGTCAAACCCGCCACCACAACCTTTTAGTAAGTTTGGTCACGTAAACAGAACGTGGCAATTCGTCGCTAGTACAGCAGCACTAACCGGTTGTGTGTTGGAGAGCCAACCCGCTACATTAACAATCTGAGTACGACGTTTCGCCAGTAATTACAGCTAGCTTCATCAAACTATGCACCGTGTAGTAGGCCCACTGTGATCTGCGCTCCTGAAACGGAGGAGGAACAGCACAAATCCACGAGCTCTCTCTCATGCGCAACGAGTAAGGGGCTTTCCATAAATGACGTCACGCGGTTTTGGACGATTTTTGACCCCCCCCCGTCACACGGCGTCACAAAAAGTCAGACCCCCCTCCCCTCAAATATTACGTCACAAAGCTCTGCCCCCCCCAAAAAAAAAATATATAAAACATGCTTCAAATCGCTTTAAACTATTGTCATCGTAGTGCGTATTTAATGTGGCGCTGCACTCTGATGTTGTAGGAGAAAACATTTATTAAAAAGTCTATTTAATCAAGTAGAACGTGTTGTCTATATTTATTTAAAGTTGCGCATTTTGATGTGACGTCACGTTTCTCAAACCCCCCCCTCGTCACACATCGTCACAAATGTCTGACCCCCTCCCCCCTCCCCCCCCCTAGGTGCGTGACGTCATTTATGGACGGCCCCTAAAACAAACCCAATGGACACGACTCTCACCCACCAGCCCAGCACACTGTCGATTTGGCGACGCAGGCGTGAGAGGCAGCGTGCGTTCCTTCTGACGTCACAACGCAACTCGGCGTGTGACGTCCCCGCGGATCGATGCCCTCGTGAACGGCGAGACCGCATTGCAGACGTTCAGGATCATCATCATCATCTTCAGTATTTTTTTTTACCGCAGGAGGAATCCGATGAGCTATAAAGCTCTTTTCCCCCCCCACAGATGTCCTTGTGTGGGGCGGGTCAGAACGTTACAACAACACGCAGTGGAAAAGAAAAAAAACGACACGAGTGAAATTCATTGGGAAGGTAAAACAACCACTTAAAAGATACACACAGATAAAACTATATATATATTTTTGTATCTTGCCAGGTAAAGCCCACTGAGCGAATAGCAGTTCACCCAGCACTAATTCAAGCAAAGCCTGACTACTGATGAGGCACTGAGTGTCGAAACTAGTCCATGCAGAGTGTTTTTGCTTGTCTTTAATCAATTGATGCACTGAAATTATACACTCCCAGAAGGACGGCCGTCAAGCTGATGGGATGTGTTAAAAAAAATTTACATGAATTTTGCTGTGCATATTCTCCACTAAGACCCGAATGGTTATTGTGTACGTTGAACTTCTTTGGCACCGTACCGTGCTAATCCGACGTGCGGGGGGAAGACAAACTAAGCACAAAACGCAGTTCTAAAGAAAATAGTTTTTAATTGAGACAATTTAGAGTTCAATTCAAATGAGTTTTAAATTATGGTGCCAGGTGTTTTGTGTCGCAATGAAAATGTGGTGTGTCTGATATATTATGTGCATTACATGGCACGTGCCTCTCTATACCACTCAAAACTCCGCACAGATGGATTTGTGGTTAATACAAAGACAACTTTAATCGATTACAATTTACCACAAATGATGCCACGTTGGCAGCGGTGCACAGGCACAATTAACAAAACAACATTTGAAAAAAAAATGTTGTTTTGTTAATTTAAAAAAATGTGCTATGGGGAAGAGCCATTGCCCGAAACGTCGCCCGTGATATAATTTCCATTTTAAAGCAGCGCGCAGTCCTCCCGACCAATGTGTTTGAGACTTTAACGAAAGATAACGATTTTTGGAATCGACTCGCGTCCTTAAGAATTGAAATAGATTCAACAGCATTGCCCCCGGGTAATGAGAGAATCGAATCGAGCGCGCGAATGGAGTCGAGTTCGCTCGGGTGGGTGGTGGTGGGGGGTATGGAACTCAAACAGCGACAATCGATTCCGCCTACGTATATATACAACGAGTTCAGGGAATCGAATCGCCGGTTGCAGCCTTTTTCGCCGGTGAGACGATGGCGGACCAGGCGGTGCACAGAGCCGGCGTCTTGAAGCAGAAGAACAAAACGCACAAGAACGGGCGGCACCGCACCAAGGGCGAGATCGACAGAGACCACAAGGGTACGCACGCTCTCGTCGACGCTTCTTCCCTGCAGAGTTGCGCGGTTGCTGCTGCGGCGGCGACCACGTGTTTATCCCGCGCCGCAGGGCTTGCCTGGGCCTACATGATGCCACCACGTGGTCGCTACATTCTTAAGTATTTTATTTTTTGTATTAAACACAGTTGTAAACTCTGTTGTGATGCGTTTTATTTTACATGGCGTACGTTTTGTAGTAATCTCTTTCGTGTTTAATTTTGTGGGTCTTGTTTTTAATTGCAAGGCGCTTGGTGTGAAATGAGTTTGGCCCTACGGCCATGGTGCAGGAGCGAACGTGAAATAATCTTGATTTGAAGCTTTCGCGACTGCTATTTCATGAACGTGAAATAGTTGAGCACGTCAGCTTGTGAGTTTTATACGCAGGCTTGTCACGACCGACTTGGTTCATGATCGTTTTATTTTGGCACGCTTGATTGACGCGATACTTTTATTAAGTGTCCGTATCGGGTGGACAAGGGGTTTCTGACACTATTTTTTTAAACCTAACATGTTTAATTAAATAGTTAAGACTCGAGAGGCGTTGCTTTCCTCGCACGGTGAATTACTTTTTAAATATTTCCATAATTATCGTCGTCGCCAGTCTTGTCAAATGAAACCCTCCACAACACGTGGCGGCTGTCGAGGCGAGTGTGACCGACCACCACACCGTACTGCGTCGGGATGGTGAAGGGAGAGTGGCCTAGAACCGGTTCGGATAATCGCTCGCCACCGAATTTGGTCACGGTCATAAATCGAGCACAGGTCGCTGGCTTTATATATGTACTGTACCTACTGCAATCCGAATGTGCCATAGCAGATACTAAATATATATTGTTGGGCATAGCTCCCCGGTATCGACTTAACATTGGTCGCAAGAATGCACACGAGCCGCATCTGCTCGTGCGCCGGTAGGTTCAGAATCATATTTATACTGAAGGAATCCGATGAGCTATAAAGCTATTTTCTACAGACGCCCAGTCGCATTGTTACCATCGCACGGTCGTGAGGTTGCAACGACATCGTCTGCCGGACGAGTCGACCTTTTAAAAATAGCTGCTTAGCTCGGTGGGCTGCACTCGGAGTTCCAGCTTGGGGAGAGAGGAGGCCTCCTTGATCCAGCAGCGAATTGACGAAGGTTGGTGATGATGGCTTTATAGCCCTTTCCCAAGGTGGGGGGTCGAGCATATGCATTTTGAGTAATTCTCGCCCGCCCCATAAAACTCCTCGATGCAGAAACTCGGGGTGATTGTTATTCCCCCCCCCCCCCCCAAGCAGGGTTCGCGTTCAAGTTTCTTGTGATCACGAGCCAATGATGCTTTGAGTTATCCCTGTCTGAAATGCGTGTGGACAGAAACACGATCTGAGGCTTTGATCACTACTGCTTTGTCAAGCTAACGTGGAACTGTTCCAAGACTTAACAGTCAAGAATAAATCTCAGTTTGGCAGCGTGAAAAAAAAGTCCCAAGTAAAAATAGATACATAAATAATTCCTCTGCTGAAATGAGAGTATCGGTGCTTACGATTGGGTGGCCCTGAGTCGGTGGTGTAAATGCCACACATGCTTATAGCAGTGCCCAGTCCCTCCTGGGGCAAACCACGGTTGACTTACCACATCGCGATTTGATGCATATTTCCTCAACCCAAGTGGAGTGATGGGTATAGGCAAGCTCTGGAATTTTTTTCTAGAACATTCTACACTAAAACTCACGTTTACACCCAACTAAATTTTTAACCCAAACCGTAACGCTTGCTCGAGCACTAAATATGACCCTAACACGGGGTTTGGCCTCAACATTGACCCGAACATATAAACACTCTTCCCGATACAAACACAAATGCTAACCACCATCACACCGACACTGACCCAAAACAAACACCAAGCATAATATTAACACTAATCCGAACACAGAAACGTACTGACCTTAACATTAACCCGAACACACTGAATCTTCATTTAAGCTTTCACCCAAACACTAAAACGGACTTGCACAAACCCTGAACATAACACACCAAACCCTAACGGTGGCCCAAACAACTAACCCGAGCGCAAACACGACCCTCAACGTTTGCAAGCCGCGTGCAGTGACCATGGGAGTCATGTGGCAGTCACGTGGTAACGTCTATTCCTCTTGTGCAGGGCGTGTGACCGTCAAGGTCCTTACGAAGAAAGCGCGACGGGAGCTGAACCGGCAGGAACGGCGGAACAGATCTACGCAGATCAGAAAAAACAAGCGCGATGCTGTGAGTGATGGCAGCAGCTTCACCGTGGGTGCAGGCCAATCTGCAAGTTCGTGAGTTAAAATAAATAAATCTGAGCTTTTGAGGTGGATGGGTGACTCGGCAGTTTAGGGTGCAGAATTGGGACCATTGGGCTCCTGGTTTTCGAATTTGCTTTCCAGCCACTTAGACTTGCAAGGGCCATAGAGACCGACTTGGAGAATCGTATACCTACGCAGAGATGAATAGACCTGGTTTAACACGTAGGCTTGCATGGCCAATATTCATAATAAAGGTATTTGGGTTAGATCGCGTTATATATAAATGTGTCGGAACCCACCACTACCCGACACGGCCAATCAGCAAAAAAGTGTCACGTTGACAAAAGACAAATAGTTCACTACTTTAGCCCACGGGTGTGTTGAAGAGTGAATCCACAACATTTACAGTTTGAGTACCAGCGATTAATATTAATTTCAGCTGTGAGAATTACAAATTTGGTTCAAGATTCCCCGAATAATGATGATAGAAATAATAGAATTCCTCTCCCTGAAACAATCTTGAGGGAAGCAATTCCACCAAGCAGGATCCATGTTAACATTTCTTGTGATCTGAAGCCAATGATGCTTTGAGTTATCCCTGTCTGAAACATTGTGTGGACAGTAACACAATCTGAGGCTTTAATCACCACTGCTTGTAACTTCAATATCTTATTGATCACAATTGTGCTTATCCTAATTCCTTTTTTCAGTCTCCTGCTTGGTGAAGGCCTCCTCATGCCATTTTAGTTGTGGGGGTTGTTTGACCATACTTCACTCTGATTGTTGCGGGTTGGTGAAGGGGGGGGGGCAAGAATTGCTTTAGATATCACTCACCACTGATTAATTCGTAAATATTATGTTTGACGTCATAAAAGTTGAGCTATTAGTGCTTAATGAACACAACACAATGCCACCAGGTCTTCAACAGCAAGCGGATGGTGGGTAGCAAGGACGGGCCTCCCCACCTGGTCGCCATCATCCCGCTGCATTCTGGGATTAGCACCGGGGAGGCCGTGCGGCTGCTGCGCTCGTGCGACGAGACGGCGCGCGTGGAGGATGGCCCCACATCCGCCAGCGGCAGCGATCGCCGCCCCTTCGGCCTAGTGCTGCCGAGGCACAAGCAGCGGCTTTCCTTCATCCATGTGGATCCTGGTGAGCCATGCGCTCCACCAACTTGCCCTCCCCTCACCTCGGTCTCCTCACCCAGCCTCACCTGACCTCACCCGTCGTCAACTAGCCTCGCCTAAACTCACCCAGGCTCTTCTAGCCCTAATACTTATACTTGGCAACGGTCGCTCTCATTCATCTCCGTTCACGCTGTGGAACTCTCATGACCTCAGCTTGGCTAATCAATGTTGCCTCGTGTATACAGTTACAATGCAGCCTGGATTTATATGGAGTCTAAACAACGGACGACTCGACAGAAACAGTAGGCATTTATTTTATACAGAGAGGCAGAGAAAAAAACCCATTGACTACAGACCTGCAATTGACTAGTATGGAGACCCTTCAATTATAATGCAATTTGGATTCATGTAGGGTCTACACGAGACCATGTCTTGTGTGGACGCTGTACGTAAAAAGTGTATTTGATATGGATAGGCAAAAGATGAACGGAAGGTCCTTAGATTTGTTTATTTACGGGAGTGGCTTATATGTGGATTTAAGCTTAAGTCCTCAGTGATGTCGACTCGTTACTTTGATTTGGGTGTTAGTCTGACAAGCTTACCCAGCCATTGTGTAAGTCTGTGGGCCGATTTCGGGCCGCTCAGCCCTGCGACACCAGCTGCTGCGATGATGAAAACCCGTTTGTCTCGAGCTGTTCAGCGATGAGCGTCAATACAGTTTCACCTCTAACGCGATGAGCGGTGGCCAGGGTACGCTGCGCCACAATGCGACATCTGCACCGCAGGGGTGGGCGGAACATTAACCTAAATACAAATTTTAACGACCCACCCCACGTCAGTCGTGGGGGATGCTTGACGATACTTCTCCACGCTGGTCAGTTGCAGGTTATTGAAGGTAGAGAGGCCCAAAATCTGCTGAGTTGTCACTTGCTACTGAGGTTAGCTGTGATCAGAAGTCAGGTCACCGGGTGCAATAACGTTTCGGCCACATGTTACAATACACATTATGAGCTTTCGATGGCATGTTGGGGTGTTTTCACGTGTATGTATTGCCAGGGGCCGCACTTAAAGCCACCAGGGGCTGGCCTTGCAATGGAAAACAATGCATTAGCGTGATCCAATAACAGTGCGAAAAATGAGCGCTCACCAAATGCAATGCCTATGCCTGCTTGCCTCTCACTAACACGTTAATGATGGGTCGCGTTTCCGAAGTCGACAGACACAACGTTGCTACTGTGCGATGGGAATTCATGCTTTTCTTTTGGAATCTGATGTAATGCTCTAGGGTCTGATGATGTAATTCTGGGGTTGTGCCATCTCGTTTGGCATGGTGTCCGCAACGTTGCGCTCCATGTGCTCGGAGCACAGTTGGCTACATACGGTGCAAAAGAAGTTCAGCATCAATATAAAGCTCCCAGCATGTAGAGTTAAATGACGGACATCGTGCCAAACCTCACGCGGTACGACCGAAAAATACGTCGGAAAGCTCTACGGCACCATCGTGAAACTCTACGCCATAACAGATCTAAATTGTCAACGCAAATCTTGATTGGGTGGAACAACGGTCTCTCGGCGGGCCCAGTTCCTGTGCGGTGAGATGGGCGGGTGTTGTGGCGCCGTGTGGCTCACCATACTGACAAGCGTCCGCCGTGTTTGTCGTTGTTGCCCGTGCGTTTGGTGTGGGGCCCTTGCAGGCGACGCCCACGCCTTGCTGGACGCAGCCAAGGTGGCCGACACACTGCTGCTCTTGCTGGAGCCCAGTGACGGGTGGGACGCGTCCGGGGAGCACTGCCTCTCGTGTCTCTTCGCCCAGGGCCTGCCCAGCTGTGGTACGTGCGTTACCTCAGATTAGCACGGTTGGCTATGTACGGTGCGAAAAGAAGTTCAACATACAGACGTTACCACCACGCCCCCTATTCTACGAAGCGTCACTGCCGCCCTCTCCACTACACAGCCCCCCCCTACCCCCCCCCCCAATCTCGACTGCCAGAACACTATACAGAGGGTATTTGGCCTACTCTTCCAGCCATCTTGGAAGAGGTGTGTAAACCCACACTTTACCCCCACCACACTAAACCTGCCAATCACCGAACTTGTAACCATTCGTGCTTTTCGGTGGACAGACGCATTGCGGATTTAAGAAACTTGTCTCGTTTCAACCACGGTGTCTTTAACACAATTACAACCCTTTGTATCATTCAGAATAGTTAATTTATTTTCGTCAGTCATGCTTCGGTGGGTAGCCGCAGTAACATTAACGCGTGACGATTTCCATCCACTCGTATCCTTGACGGTTGTTTCCGTCACATTTTCCTGAACAGAATTAACTCTTTTGCCCGCCCACCCCCCCCCCCCCCCTTTCCCGTGCCGCCACCACGCCACAGTATTCGGTGTAGTCGGAGCCTCGGAACTGCCGGCGAAGAGGCGCGCCGAGACACGCACGAAGCTGTGCCGCCTGGTGGATCGGCGCGTGCCGGGCGTGCGCCCCCTGCCCCTCGACTCGGCGGGGGAGGCAGCGCTGCTGCTGCGCCAGGTGTGGTCCCAGCGGCGCGCGCGGGTGGCGTTCCGAGAGCGTCGCGCGCACATGCTGGCCGAGCGCACGCAGCTGGTGCCAGGGGGCAGCGCGGACGGGGAGCCGGCCACGCTCCTCGGCACGCTCAAGGTCACCGGGTGAGCGGGGTGGGTTTGGCGAGCGGATGGGCGGGTAGGGACGAGTTGGTTGGGGGTGGGTTAAACGAGGTTGGTGGTTGATTGCTGTTTTTTATTTCCGGACTAAAGGCAATTGAGCTAAGCAGCTCAGGAATTGACCTAGTTTTGGGGGGTGGCGGCGTGAGTGAGAAAATGGGCGAGAGTAAATGTAGGGTGAGCGAGTTGGGTGCGTACGCCACCACGCTTGACCGACTTGGTTGTTGTCTCTGCGCATGCGGTAACATCGCCCTCTTGGCCTGTGCAGCTACGTGCGCGGGCGTCCTCTCAACGTCAACGGCCTGATCCACCTCGTGGGCCTCGGCGACTTCCAAATGAGCCAGATCGACCTCGTCCCTGACCCGCTGACCCTGAACCCGCGAGTGCCGCGCCAGGCAAAGTCCTCCGCTGACGTGGAAATGCAGGTGACTCCCCCGCAGTGGCCGCTTCCTGATACCTCCCTCGCTCCCCTTCTCTGAACCCTTGTGGTTCTGTCGTTTGAATTTCTAATTGCCAATGAAATTACTTTAGCGGTTGGACTGGTGGCTTTGCATTTGGCACCCTGCACTAATAACCCAGCGACCGGCTGACCTGCTTGGTGAAGTATGGTCAAACAATATCTCGTCCAGGGGTTCTGTTTAAAAACGTGTGTAGCACTGTGGCAACAGGTCTAAATATACAGAATGAAGTCGCTGAACCTATTTAAGTGTCACGTGGTCAAAAGCCAATGATGCTTTAAGTTATCCCTGTCTGAAACGTGTGTGGACAGCAACACGATCTGAGGCTTTGACCACAGCTGTTTTGCGTAAAGCTTCATGGAAATATCACTAAGCGTCGTCCGTTCATTATTAGTCCGGTTAGTTGATCGGTCACAAGAGCAGGAAGCCACATGGAAAATGTTGTGGCATTCAGGGAAGGTTTTGAAAAGTAATCGGATTACTGATTTCCCGAGTGATGTAACGTAACCCCCGTGAACGTGCCCTGCTTGACCCGCTGTACCCCCTCCCACCCCCTTGCAGGAAGACACGGATGAGGTGCGGGTCCTGGTGAGGGCTGACCCCGCACGGCAGGTGCCCCTGGATTGCGAGGCCGTGCCCGACCCAATGGAGGGAGAGCAGACGTGGCCCACCGACGAGGAGCTCCGAGAGGCCGAGGGTGAGAAGGGAGGCGCTCGGAGCAATTTGGGGGTGTGTATATGTATGTATTAACTTCTTTTGCACCGTACGTAGCCAGCCGTTCTAATTGGCGGTACGAGGGAACGACAGCAGTTTTCAAATCTAGATTTAAAAGTGCATAGCTCCAGTGGCTTCCTAATATTGAAAGGAAGAACGTTCTTAGATGGCTGCAGATGCGCATCTTAAAGCGCTTGATGCGATGACCATCTTTGTCCGCTGGCTGGCCAAAGCCGCTGCAAGGATGACCTGAGCTCACTTGATGGCTAATGCTTCTTGATGAGATCAGCAAGGTAATGCGGTTAATTTGTGGCAAGCACTTTGTGATCTGGCTGGGTGCATGGGGGGTGGGTGAGAGGGAGGGATTCGAGTTCCATGTTGAGTTTGTTTTAAGGGATTAGAATAGTCACTTTTGTTTTTTAAGATTGACCTGGGTCCACCTGGATGATAAAAGAAAAATTTACAATAAAGTACAGCAACGAAGTGAATAGAAAGTTGAAAAAAACAATTGCGTCGTCATATGACAAATCTTTGTCAAATCATGCATTTCCTGGAGCGTAGCGTAATTCGGCTCGGGCAGACTATTTTTAGACTGATCATAGTACAATTATAATTAAGCTACAGAAACGTGACATAGCTATAGGGTGACTTACTAAAATGTAAACGGGGGGGGCGGGGGGGGGTTAGGGTTAGAGGGAGGTTGGGAAACAATGATTGAGGGTGCGTGGGGGGGTAATTAATCGAGGGTTGAGTTGGTGGGAGGAGTGCGTGTTGTACATGGATTGAGGGTTTCGTGGTGGGAGCAAGGCTCCCAAGTGGGTGGGAAAGAGTGAGGTTGGCTGGTAGGTGGGGAGGGGTGCAGCTGAGAGCAATGTTGGAAGGGAAGATGTGTGAGATTTAGGTATTAAGCCTAGAGGGTTAGTGCATTGGTGAGAGTGGCTGGGGTGTGGACCAGGTACGTGGTAGGTTGTTGGGCGAGTGTGGATGGTAGATGTTCCACTATGAGAGTGGCAATTCATAAAGGGCCCCCCCCCCACCTCTTTTGCCCATCTGTCCCCTCTGTCTCTCCCTCCTGCCCATTCCTTCAACTACTTCGTCCTCTCTGCCTGCGTTATCCCCTCCCTTTTACCACCCGTTCCTCCTACCTCTCCTGCGTATCCTCTCCTCCCGCCCGCCCGCGCCGCCCTGCAGAGTCCCTGGCTGCGAAGAAGCGAGAAGTCCGACGCGTGCCGCGCGGGACGTCCGACTACCAGGCGAGCTGGATCATAGACGGGGGTGGCGGCGGCGGCGGCGAAGATGACGACGATGAAGATGATGACGACGATGAAGATGATGACGACGACGACGATGCCATGGAGGAGGTGGCCGAGTCCCAGGTTTGATATTTTTCTCGTCCCTGTTGGTGCTTTCTTTGTGTGGTGGAGGTGACTAGTAGATTCCACGTCCGACCACCCTAAACAAAGGGGCAGGTAGGGGGATGAGACAAGTTTCAGCAAAACTTAAACTTGTTTATTCGTGTGTGTGTATATATAATTAGCATGGTTAAGTATGGTCAAATGACCTGCAAGACCTCACCCAGTAGTGGTGTAACAAAGGGCTGTGCATATACGCGTGGAGTCTTTTTAAAAAAAAAATTCCCCTTGTCTCTACATATGAAATAAAAAAAATATTTCTCTAGTCTATCTGGCTATTGCTCCACCGGACTACCGTCATTGAAGCAGCATTTGTTTTGTCGGACATCGATCTACTCGGCCCACGAGCCCTCCATGGTCGATAACGTGAATACCACTGTGAATTCGGCAGCAGTGATCATGTTACATTGTGTGGGCACCTGCCAGTGTAATGTGGAATTGCTAACACTGGCTCGGGGCCACCAATCGAAGTGGTCGTTAAGTTTGTGCGTGAACCCATTGGAAGAAAAACTCATTTCGCAGGATTCTCAGCTGACCGACTCGCAGAAATGCCAACGTGTACCGTTGATATGTTCGGGGACCAAAAATCCAATGATTATTTTTTCGTTATCCATATCTGAACAGCCCGTGTGGACAATGTGATTCTGAGGCTTTGGTCGCTGACTCTTGCGGAGCATTTGTCTTGGTCATGGGGTGACTAGACGGATCCCACAACCCCCTCACTTTAAATAATCCCAGCCTATATCCCATCGCAAACGCCCCTGTTTGTGGAGGCTCTTATCCGGCAGTGGATTTACAAAAATGGCAAGCGTTCCTACTTGCACATGTGGGCTGACAAGTTTTTGCAGGACACCAAACTATCCAAACTATGAACTATTTTTATTTTACCAGGTAAGGCCCACTGAGCTATATAGCTCTTTGTCAGAAGTTGACCTGGCTATCACAAATGATAGCTTAATGAAGTGGCTTATCACGTGGGAATTTCTAGCAGTCAAATACTTTTACACGTGTTTCTCATTGGAGGCAAAAGCCAGAGGACCCGGAGAACATGCAAACTCCAAATATACAGGCGTCAGAGTTGGAATCGAACCCACAAGCTCCCGTATAAGTATAACATCCGAGGTGATTCGTGGCGGCTGCAGAAGATCAGAATTTGGGGGAATCTGATGAGCTATAAAGCTCATTCACAGATTGTCTGTAGGGGTGGGTCAGAACATTGCAACAACAAACAAGACAACCATACAATGGGAATTCAAAGTATAGGAAAGGGAAGCAAATCACTTAAAAATATATATATACAGATAAAAAAACAAAAATTATCTTACCAGGTTCAGGTCCACTGAGCTATCAGCTTCTTTTACAGAGACGACCTGGCCACATGATAGCTCAACGAAGCGGCTTAATCACGTGCAGATTCATCGCAGCCAAATGCTCTTAAACGCACATCTCTTCAACAAGGCTGCTCGTGTGGTTTCCCTGCAGCAGGGCAGCATGGACGACGATGCCAGCTCCGACGGTCGCGACGATGACGGCAGCGACGAGGATGGGGGCAAGAGCGTGGCGGACACGGGCACGGTGTGCGACGAGGGCTACGACGCGAGGATGGATGAGGAAGAGGACCAGGTGGCACTGGAGAAGTACCGCGAGGAGAGGCTCGACCGCATGTTCCCCGACGAGGTGGACACGCCCAAGGACGTCAGCTGCCGCGTCAGGCAAGGGCCCTTTACTTCTCCTGGTCGCCCTGCGTGTCTGCTTCATCGGGGAGCGGTGGTGTGATGGTTAGCAAGCTGCGCTACGAACCCGGCGACCCGAGTACGATTCCCGTTCACGGTCAACACCAGTGACTTACCTCAACCCGTCCTCTGCCTTCCTGAGGTCGACTCGGCCTCAAATGAGTACCTCTGATGTTTAAATGTCGCCACTAGGGAAACGAAGGCGGCCAGGCGTGATGGTGGCCATCCCACCTCGTGTGCCGTGCTGACCTTCATAGGTGCTTGCTTATAACAGCACTTGCACAAAAAGTCAGTTTAAGGCTCTACAGGGAATCGCTGTCTTTGTTAAGACTTTCCAACCAAGGTCGAAAGCATTTGCAACATCTCGTTGAATACGTAGGTGTTTCACTTATCTTAGTATCTGGGTTTTTCAGTTTCAAGTTTGATCTCGAAAGGATCGGAAAATAAGACTAAATGTACACCTTATTTTCAATTGGACGGTATCTGTCTGTACGTGTCTGCCTGTTCATGTGGGGGCGGCACAAAAACTGTCATGCTCCTGAGCTAACGCAAAAAGGGAATGGAATAGTATTTTTAGGTGATCAAAAGCCAATGATGATTTTTTTGGTACCCAGATCTGAACATTCCATGTGGAAAATGTTAAACTGAGGCTTTTGATCACCGAATCCTAAGGAAGTATTTGTTTTTTGTAATGGGAATCGCTGGAGAGATTGATTAAGCAACTAGTCTACCCGCTAATCGGTTGAGTAACCGATTGCTTAACTAATCGGAGAGCCCAGCTCTAGTCTACATCACCAACTCCCAGTGTCATGCCCTTGCTACTTTACAACCCCCCTGTTTCCTTGCCCTCCCAACCCCAACCTGGGGTCCAGAACGACCGTTGACTCGACATCTTTTCTACTGCTTCCATGTTATCCGATTATTGGAGGAATATAACTGATAATCGGTTGTGTTAACCTATCGCTCAAATAATCAGACCTGGCCCCACTTTCGTTTCCATTTGTTGGCCGATTTGTTGCATTGCAACGGTTCGCGGTTGTGGTTCGCTTTGTTTATCCGCGGTACATCTCCGCGTCTCATCCTCGCGACGTTCTGACCCTGCTGTTGTTTTCCGGCCCCCGACCCAGGTTCCAGAAGTACCGCGGGCTCAAGAGCTTCCGCACGTCGCCCTGGGACCCCAAGGAGAACCTCCCGCTGGAGTACGGGCGCATCTTCCAGTTCCAGAACTTTGCGGCGGCGCGCAAACGCGTGCTGCGCGACTCTCAGCAGGACGAGGAGGCTGCGGCGGTGAGCGACGCTCCATTAAATGCGACGTGCACAAATAAAACACAAATGGATTCTAGCACGCGTGATTTGATCAATGTTTCGTGAGCTTAAGATTCAATGTCAATAGGCGAATCGATGCATCGTTTCCCCAATGAATAGTGATAATTTATGTCAACGCGGGGAAACCCGGAAGGCGTCTGTGGGGGCGGTGTGGCCTGTGATGTTACCAAGTTATCCCTGTCCGAGAAACCTGCGTGCGGACGTCCTTTCTTTACTGAGGTCATGCCGCCGTCACGAGATGTGATGGGGCAGTGGGCACTGGGATGCTTTGTGAAGTCGGTGTAGTTTGTCGTTGTTTGTGCTTTTAACTATCCACTGGAATTGGTGCTATGTCTTGCCACCTGTTAATATCAGCATTTAGAGACAACGGTTGTCGGGTGTGGTGCTAGCAGGTTGCTCGCTAACAGCACTTGCTGTTGCAGTCTGAGACTTAACAGGGAGAATCTGTGTGTGTGTGTGTGGCGTGCAGCTCGGCTTGTACGTGACGGTTCACATCCTCAACGTGCCCCTGGACTTGTTGGAGGGGCGCCAGCCAGACGCTCCGCTTGTCCTCTTTGGACTCCTACCACATGAGCACAAGGTGAAGCCACTGCTGGCGCCAGCGCCCGACGTCGTCAGTGGCCCTGTTCGTTGGCGACTTCTGCGCGACTATTGACAGAATCGTGAATGCCATCGTCGCCGATGCCGTGACTTCACGTGAAAGCCACCGAAACTTGACGGCAATACCATCGCCGTCTACTGCATCATCAATCATCCAGCCCCCGCACCAGCACTGTCGGTAAAGCTGAAGCAATGTACGCCGCTCACTCCGCAGATGTCGGTGGTGCACTTTGCGGTGCGGAGGCACCCGGGCTGCACGGAGGTGGTGAAGGCCAAGGAGGAGTTGGTGTTCCACTGCGGATTCCGGCGGTTGCGAGCAAAGCCCATCTTCTCGCAGCACACTGGAGGTACCCCTCCACCAACTGCCACCTCACCAAGCAGCACCACGCACGCAGCACACCAACAGGCATTGTCACACACCAACAAACAAGCGCCACAGCCACCCCCCTCCCCCTTTCACGGAAGGTCACACAACACACAGGTGCATGGTGGCGCTTAGAAATGATGCAGTGCTTCTGGGGGTTTGTGTTGGTACGTGACGGTATGTGGTGGTTCTTGGTGTCAAGAGAACACGCAATTTATCCAATCGGTTTGTATAATAGCTCTATATAAGGAGCAGGACCAAGATTCCTCCATCAAGCACCACCACACCATTGAACACCACCACATGGGCCCAAGCACTCCAACCACGGGTGGTGTTCCCATCCACTCTTCTAATACAAAGGGAAAGCCTAGTTTTAAAGAGCATCTCCAAATTTCCCGCGTCATTTAAATTGGAAAGGCTATTTATCTGTTTTCGCCTTGAGCAGAGGTGTATTGGCATCGCACAACGTAGTTATATCTAGAAATGAGCCAAAAATTAAATGGTGACTCAATGAACCTCATTCATCGCTTACAAAGTGTCACACTCCAAATAACACTGCAGTGTTTCAAAGTTTTCTCATTCCCCCCTTGGCCTGCTAAATCAAGCGTGTCCAATCTTCCCTGCACAGCGGTGTCCTGCCATTCCTGGTTCACAAGCCTGTGATGTACATCAAGTTATCCCTGTCTGAGCTGACGATGCTGACAACTGAGTTATCTGAGGCTTGTACCACCAGATTGCTAACGTGGATGGGGGGGGAGGGTGGGGGAGGTGTTTGTCACTTTAAGAGTCAAAACCGTTTTTTTAAATCCTGAAAACTGGAATTTTGTGAAATGAATTGAATACCATAATTAATGGTGACTTTAATTGTGCAGTTATTGATGGACCAGGGCTGAAACCCACCTGCTTTTTTTCCATTAATTTTTTTTCTCTTTTGTCTTTGTTGCTGCTGTGCTAGCGCACCTCCGGGATCTCCATTGTAAAATAGCCGGGCAACTGGCTAAACGGGATCATCGTCCGTGTGACAAATAAAATAAAAAAACCCTAACAATTTGAGAACCCCAGTTGAATCGCATGTGGATGGTAGAGCCCACTATTATTGAACCCAGGATCTCAGCAGTGCCAGCTCTTCTGAGCACTGCGACTACCCCTGAGCCGCCACCCAAATCCCGTGTAGTCAACAGCGGGCGCCGAAGTGCGCCCTGCGGTAAAACTGTGGTTGCTCAAATGGAGCAGCTGTCGTGAGGATCACCATTGAGTCGGCAGGACGGTTTCGCAACAACGCCGTCGAATAGACTTTCCCAAGATGCGCACGGCAAGGCCTTCACCTCTGCTGACCGCGTTCCACCGCAGGCGACAAGCACAAAATGGAGCGGTACCTGCGGAGCGATGTGCCGATCGTCGCCACGGTGTACGCACCCATCATGTTCCCGCCTGCTTCTGTGCTCGTCTTCAAGCAGCATCCCGGTGGTGAGGGGGGTGGGAGGGGGAGGGACACGGGGCAGGGGGGGGGGAGAAGAGATGGAGCAGTGGAACGTTTGTCGAATGCCGCGTGGCCAAATTGCCTCGGGTAGGCTTGTAATGGCCATGTGGATTTATAGCCAGGTCATGGCGCATTGAGACTACAATTCCTTATTGACTTACGGAATTCAGCCTTAGCACGTGAAGTGAAATGGGCCCAGAGAATTCATCCGATTCGAGTTGACAAAGAAATGAAACTGTGCTGCTCGTTAAGTCATTGCTCACGCCTTGGGCTGGAAATGGCCCTATTGGAGCACATCGGACTGTGCAAATCATGGTTTCTCTAAGCCTTAGGGCTGGTTCTGCCAATTCTCATTCGAGTCGCATAATTGCCTTGTCGAAAGCACTGAGCCGGCACTTGTTATCAAGAGCTCAAGCCCTAGGACTGGGCTTCTGTTTATACATTTGGGGTGTCACCATGACCTCAGACAAGGTCATTGTTATCCTGGCCCCAGCCATTAAGTGACCACACGAGAATATTTGTACGGTTTTATTAAATTAATTTTGCTTCGCCCAGATGTTTTCATAAACGAATGTTCCTGTGCCCCCCCCCCCCCCCCGATGTATGGGTTACCGCACCACAGCGAATGCACTCTCTCGTCCGATTACACTTAAGTTAAAGTCGCTCGTACACGCTTGTGTCCCCCTGCATGTGCAGGTTCTCAGGAGCTGCTGGCGACGGGCTCGCTGCTGAAGCCGGACCCTAACCGCGTGGTGGTGAAGCGTTTGGTTCTCAGCGGCCACCCGTTCAAGATCAACAAGAAAGTCGCCACGCTGCGATACATGTTCTTCACCAGAGGTGGGTGCTCACCAACGACACTGCTGGTGCGTTAGTTCACGCCCTGGGTGATTTGGTCGTAGGCACGGAACCTGCTTGTTTGCGGTGTCCGAGACGTACGTCCGACACCGTGGAAGCGCTCGCTGTGTGCCGAATGCAGCCGTGTTGATCTCTACACCACCCCTTCTCCCTGCCCCACCGTGTGTTCGGCGTGGCGGTACTTGCATCGTCTTGATGAGCCGTGGCGTGGGAGAGTCTAACCCGGTGACGCGTTTCGTGCCCCCTCTCGCCGCAGAGGACATCATGTGGTTCAAGCCGGTGGAGCTGAGGACGAAGTGGGGGCGTAGAGGTCACATCAAGGAACCCCTGGGTAAGATGAATCACAAATTGCACGCCTCGTGTGGTGGAGGACGAGAACAGCCTTCCACGACTTTGGGGTTCAAAGAGTCCAGAGGGGGTCACCGAATGCCACCAAATCTAAACTAAGACATTGACATTGGATTACAATTAATTTCACTTTGTCCGAGATTAATGTGAACAAGCTATTGGTAATTCAAATGATAATGCTAATGGTCTCGGGAGCAACGACCCATGTCTCCCCTGCACTAGCAGCCTTGTTTAATGCTAACTCTGGTATGAATCTTCGTTGGTATTTTTAATTTTATACGAAGTTCACGGCAACCTTTGTAATTTGAATTAAGTCTTAGTCTCTGGATTTAATTGACTCAGTCTCTTAGCTCAAGCAGTCACAAATGTAGTCTACTCTTAGTTGGTGTAAGGGGTGTGCATCCAATTGGTGAATCTATCTGCATTCTCTTTGTAACGATTATGAATTATCTTGGTCTGCGTCTGCAACTCGGATGAGTCAGTCTCGCCTGGTCATAATAAAGCTGAGGTGCCTCTTTTAACTGTCCCACATCGTGATTTTCATACACTTGTCGTGATTGTTGACTGGATTAAAATAAATTGGGCTGGCGAATCCTCATGGCTGGTGCGCCCCCCTCCCCACCCCACCCCACCCCATCTGTTCCTCACCGCAGGCACACACGGCCACATGAAGTGCGTTTTTGACGGGCAGCTCAAGTCGCAGGACACGGTGCTCATGAACCTGTACAAGCGCGTGTTCCCGCCCTGGTCCTACGACACGCACGTTCCGCAGCCAGCGCCGTGGGAGCCCGGGCGGGAGGCAGAGCGTGTCTCCCAGCGCGAGGACGCCCACGAGGACGAGATGGAGTGAAGGGACCGTGACACAGAGACGGCCCATCGTGAGAAATCGGCCAAAAAAAAATCGAATTGGTGACGGGGCCTGCTGACGCGACTGTTGAGCAGGGGATGGAACGTGTGGCTCACGGGCTAGACGCGCGCCCCGTGACTTCGTTTTATCTGGCCTGACGACCTGCAGATGGAAAGAAGGGGACCGTGATGAGAATGGCTGTCATTAGACTCGGCCGAATAGGGAAGTAAACTGGGTACAGCCTGCTTATGAGATGGTAAAGTAGGGGAGGGGAACCTACAAGGGTGTTCATTTTTGGCCTGCAGGTCACATGAGGCCCTTCCGCTTGAGTGCTGCCCACAAACTTTCTTTGGCACTGCAAGCATCTCTCGGCAGTACTACGGTACTAAAGACCTCTAGAATAATTTTGAGCTGCCAACAATGGCTTCATAAATTAAGTGTGCTTCAGTCACTTGTGTAACTGAGGGCCTCTTACAGAACAAACACGTTTGGACTCAGTACATGATAGTTTCTGTGGTCAGTCATTGTACAGTAACAGAACTGTACTGAATCTTCTGGGAACAAAGCTTTTATAATGAAGTCTGCTTGTGATTTGCCTCTCTTAAATTCGAAAAACAAAGTATATAAATTTTGCGAAGCCATTCTAAAGACCTAACATTTTTTTTTACCTCTGTGCGTGCCCTGTAAACACTATAGAGTGGAGTTTGTTTACATTATTAGCAGCCAATCGTTGAAGAGCTCTGCGAGTCTTTTCTCAGACTAACGAAAAAAAACGAAGCTATAGTTTATTTTACCAGGTAAGGCCCAATGAGCTCTATAGCTCTTTTTCAGAAGCGACCTGGCCACAAACGATTGCTCAACGATGTGGCTTATCATGTGGAAATGTTTTGCAGCCAAATACTCTCAACACCACACATTGGTTCTAAATGTGGAGCGAAAAACCGGAGGACCCGGAGGAAAAAAAAAAAAACCACGCGACCACAGAAAGAACGCGCAAACTCCAATTATACAGGTGTGAGGGTCTGGATGGAACCCACGACCTGCATACCAGGCGAGGTTGTTTACGTCTCGCCACCATGGCCCAACCAGCAGCGCATTTCGCCCGTCTTCCATCTGCCATTGCTGGAGCTCGTCGTGTCGGTAACATTTTGTGTTTCCGCAGTTGATAAGGTCACTTTATTTATACCCCCATTATGTCATCCAAACGACCGTCTAGTTGCTAGTGGGCAGTACGGCATAAATCCACGTGTTTGGAAATGAAAATGCTTTATTTACCTCTGGTAACAAAGTTTCTGACGGAAAAGTGACGTCACGGAACGCATCTACTTTGTTCACAGAGGTATGCCTGTACATGGTAGTTACTGTGTGGATAATCGCCTCCAAAACTGCTTTGCAGGTGTCAGTTTAGCCTGGTTGAAAAAGGTGTCAGTAAAGTAAAACGGCGCATTGATGACGCACGCTGATTTCAGTTTGCGTCCGGTGGACCTTTCTCGCTCAACGTGTTGGAAAACCTTCAGCATTTTAGAGCTTGGAAACTGCCCTCTTGTATTTTCATGTATATTTTTTTATGAGAAGCACGATTGAGGACATGTGCAGCGCAGTTTCAATTCACTTATGGTCAAAGTCTCTCCCCACGCCATGCAGGTCGTGGGGGGGGGTTATTTGACCATTTGCGACGGGAAGAATAGATGCTGGAGCATAGAGGTACAGTGCAACAATGGATTTTGTTGTACAGCCCTCTGCTGTCTATATTTCGCAAGTACGGAATTCCATCGGTGATGGGATGTAAGCGATGGGTGTGAAATGCTCATACGATTGTAAGATATTGTAATCATTTATGTACGAGTACCTTGTACAAAATCTACTAAGTGCTGTGTTCTTAAATTAAAAGGCAGTTTGGTTGATATTGCAAGCAAAGTGTTGTTCTTTGTTTACCAATGAAAGCCTTAAGTGTTACGACCTCGGAGTCCAGCATTGGTTTGATAAATTTTTTAATGAATGGGTCTACAGCCGTTATCAATCCACAACTGGATGAAGGCCTCCCCAAAGCTGCGTGACCAATGTGGGTTGGGGAATATGGGGCCCCAACAGTGGCTCGGATATCACGCGTGGAATTGTCGTATCTTGATGTGAAATCGTTGGCAGCGATGATGCGCGTCGTAAGTAAACCAAGCAAAAGCTTAGGTCCCCAAGTAAGTCAAGGTGCCCCGGAATAAAAAAAATGGGAATATGGCAAAATGTCAGCTGAAAATTCAATCCTAATGAACATTAACTAATTAACTTAAGCCAATGCATTGCTCGTCTCTATTGTCAACATAATTTCTCACCTCACTACAGTTCTCTTCGTTTACATTTCTCCATGTATTTCTCGATCTCTTATGTTAATCACACGGTGATTGTATAACTTAAGGATGTTCTCCATAAAAAAATATATTCGGCTTCAGGCCCCCAAAGGGCCAGCATCACCCATGGTCATGGGCACAGTTGGATATATAATTGGTGATTTAAAAACAAACTCCCTCTTGCTGAGAAAGTGTTGCAAATTAAACTTCAGATATGTATCATAAACATATAACTAGCAAACCCGCACGGTGTTTGAATGTGACTGTCCAACTCCGTCCATTCGATCTGTCCAACCTTGCGTCCAACAAAGCGTCTGTCCATTCTGTCTGTCCGGCTGTCTGTCCGCTCAGCCGTCCGTACATTGTCTAGCCGTCCATTTTGCCCGTCCATCCAGAGTATTAAAAAAAACAAAGTTGCTCTCTCTCTTGGGTTAATTGCACAAAAGTCTCCCGAGTTGGAGGAGCGGGTAATGAGCATCTCGATGGAATGTGACCTCTGCTGATTAGACGCCGCTAGTTCCCCGTTAACGTCTGCGTTAAGGAGGCATGTGGTGCATGAATTTACCCTATTATATAATTGCACCGTAAGCGATTAATTTTTATTTTGTTGTACGCTTCGTTGAAGCGAATTTTCAAATAAATTGGACAATTGAGGCAAAGGCGCAGCCCTGCAATTGCTTGCGCCGCTGCTGGCTGAAAGCGCCTCAACAACGCGAAGTCTTGGAAGGTGGCAGTTACCCACACTTTACCCAACCACACGAGCTGTCGAGCAACTTACCTTTCGTGTTACCCATTTATACTGCCGGGTGGAGAAACGTGCTCACTTGTTTCAACTGCGGCGCCGGGAAATTGAACCTGAAGTGAACCCGGCGACCTATGCGAACAGACGTCGAATGGAAACGGCCGATTGTCAGACGCGCGAAGCGTTCCTTTTATTGCTAGCGAATGGAATCTATAATTGTAATCGATTAATCTCTCGGCAACAACACCCTCCAATTCGCCACCGAAGTGACGGTGACCTCACTGCGGCGCCTGCGCCAGGCTGGGTTCACTTTTTAAGGCCACGTGCAGTGTCCTAAGGCTCGCTGCTGACGGGAGATCACTGGGACGGACCCACGTGGTTGTCATTGATTGACCGAGATTGCTGACAAGATGCACACCAGCGGTGCTCCAAACTGTGTCAACTTGCTGCATTTTTAGGCCGCCCGGCGCTCCGCTCGTTGTTGTGAGCGTCGCTCCTTGTCAAGTTGGGGAGGAGGGCGGGGGGGGCCGCATTTTCAACTGTAGCGACCTTTTATTTTTTTGAACACGTAGGCTTTCGCGATCAATAGTCACGTAAACAGAACCTGCCAATTCGTTACGAGTACGGCACATCGGTTGTGTGTTGGGAGAGCAAATCCACAACATTTACAATCCCGAGTACGACGTTTCGCCAGTAATTACAACTAGCACCATCAGGCGGACAGCCAGATCTGAGCAAGGTGGGTGGGGAGTTCTAAAAGTAATCCACAAGTAAATGTGGATTTGCTCTCCAACACACAACCGGTGTTGCTGTACTAGTAACGAATCTGCATGTTCTGTTAACGTGACAAACCTTACCAATTGGCCGTGTCGGGTGGTGGCGGGTTTAATGACACAGGCGATCTAAGCCAAATAAAAAAAAACTCAGTATTATGGATGTAGCGTCCTTCACGAACCTCCCTCAATAGAGGCCGATCTCGTGATAACTGCGCCAAGCAAATCGTGACCGATGACGTAACCAGCTGTCTGGGGGGGGGGGCTGGTTACCTGGCCCCACCCACACCCCTTGTAGCCCCGCCCCTTACCCCCCCCCCCACCACCGCTACCCTTGACCCCTTTCCCCAAAGACAAAGGTCCCACGTATAGGCTCAACAGACTTTAAGGGCAAGTGCTGTCTAAGCGAGTATCACCTATGAAGTCTGGCACGGGCACACGAGAGGGTGGTGGGGGGGAGGGGTGGCCAATACCACGCCCGGCCGCCTTTATCTCCCCCAGTGGCGACGTGTTCTTTTCACGTCGAAGTTCAGCATGCATGTGTATAAGCAACTCCTTGTAGACGTCTTTATATCTAAAGTAATAATGTCGACACAGCTCCACGGACAGTCAGCCCCGACGTCTAGTTGCTGGTCTCCGGGCAAGCGGCCAGACTGCGGGCCTCGCTCCGGCTTATCTACCCTCTAAGGCCGACATAAATTGGACAGTGTCCTCCACCCTGACTGTGGCACGTGCCTTTAATTATCTCAACGTGGACATTTCTCTGCATCCCCTGCAACGGCGCCCCACGGGCCAGCTGTTCCCAATAATCTCAACGCCTGCATTATTTAACGAACTTCTTATCTATCCAGTACCGTACGGCCCACCTGTTCTTAATTATCTGAACGCGTACACTTTTACAATTTATTTTGACAGTTAAACCTACACGCGCATGGCACCAGGTACTAATGTGAGGCTGGGTTGACCTAAGGGAGGCCCAGGACCGGTTCTGATAATCGTCACTGACGGTAGCGTAACTAGCGTGGGGGCAAGGGGGCGCCTGGGCCCCCCCCCCCCTGGTTGTCAAAGCTACGAGTTGGGGCCCCCTTGACAACCACCCATGAGATACGTTTCCACCAACGGTGTAAAAATAAAACTTCACGATAGTTATGTGATGAGGGCAAGAGGAGCCGCGCTATGTAATAGCCAAGGTTCTCCCGTGCGATACAAATTAAATATTGGGGGGCCCCACCTCACCGATTGCCGCAACCCGCCCCCCCCCCCCCCCTAGCCGATAATGTACAGGTCGCGACGCCACACCGGTCACTGATGTTGGCCCTGAGCCCGAATCGAACTTTGGAATCGCCGGCTTTGATTGATGGTGAGTGCAGCCACGCTAACCACTGTGCCACCGCTCCCTCCCCAACCGCCACCCCCCCCCGATCACCCCCCCCAACCGCCCCCCACCCCCCAAACCCCCCCCCATCGCCCCCCCCAACCACCCTCCTCCACCCCCCAAACCACCCTCCGCAACCCCTCCCCAATCACCCCCCCCCCCCCCCCAAACAACGTGTTGACCAATCGCGAGACCGGAGCCCATCACCGCGCGGGCGTGGCATAGAGCGGAAGTGGGCCGCGGCCTAGAGCGGAAGTGTCACGCGCGAGCTGCCAGAGGGACGAGGACAACAGCAGGCGGAGGTCGCACTTGCTGCTGCTGCCGCCGCCGATTGTCTTCGTCATCGCCTCTGTTTACAACTTACAATACACACACAAATAAATACACACATAAGCTAGCAATCACAAGAATTGTATTTACAGCATTGACGCACGGTAATATATGATGGCGGCGGGGGCGGCGGGGGCCGTGGTGCTGCCACCTCCGCCGGCTGGCTCGGGCTTAGTCGTCGTGTGGGAGTGGCTGAGCGAGCAGCAGCGCTGGAGGCCGTACAGCTCCCGCGTGTGCAGGCACATCGAGACGGCTATCGGGACCCGCGGGGCAGGTAACGTTGAGGGGGTGGTGGGGGGGGAGACGCCGTTGCCTTTTAGGGTGGGTTTTGAGGGATGGTGGGGGGATGTGGTGGTAAACGTGGCGATTGTCGTGGAGGTGGTGTTTTTTTGTTGTGGTGGTGGTTGATGATTGTGGTGGTTGGTGATGAAGGGTTTAGAGGATGGTTGTTCGTGGTAGTGGTGTTGGAGGTCGTACTGTGATGGTTATGGCGGTGGGAGTGGTGGTCGTGGCATTTGAGGCTGGTGGGTGATGATGTGGGAAGCGATAATGTAGCGCGCAACGCTACGAACCTGGCGACACGAGTTCGATCCCCGCTCACGGCCAACTCTTGACGATTATCTGATCCGATCCCGGGCCTCCCCTGAGTCGGCTGGGCCTCAAATGAGTACCTGGTACGGTGTGTAAACATCGCCCGTCGAGAGACAAAAAGTTGGCCGGGCATGATGCTGGCCACCCATCCCAACCCCTTAATAGGTGCTCGCTAACTTCACTTGGCCCAACATTCTGTTAAGGCTCTACGGTAGCCGATTGTGCAAGCATATCAAGGCGGCGATCGCGCCTCGCCTAGTAGTTAATTTGAGAGGGGGGGGTCATGATGGTTGCGGCGGTGACAGTGGAGTTGGTGGAGGAGGCGATGATTGGTTGGGGTTGGTGGAGGCGATATTGGTCGTGGAGATTTTTGGTGGCGTGTGCAGGCACATTGGAGTGAGGGGGGAAGTGAATGATGGATGAGCCGAGGATTGGTGGTGGTGGAGATGGAGTTCGTCTTAATCGAGGGTGGCGGTAATGAGAAGAATCTATGAAGTGGTGGGGGGGGGGGGGCATTGCGATTATGGTTGTGATTGCAGAGAGTGCTGGTGGTGATGATGGGAGTGGGGGGAGGTGGTGTAGGGTATTTGCAGACACATCGAGGTGATAATGACTGGTGGCGGTTTGGTGGTGGTGGTCATGGTTGTGATGGAGTAGATGGTTGCGGTGGCGAATTTAATGATGGTAAAGTGGTGGCTGTGGAGGTAATGGTAATAATGATGGTCGTGTTTTTTTTTGCCGGCATCGGTGCAGGAGGTGGTGGAGGAGGAAGCACCCGTGGGGGTGGCAGCGTGGTGCTCGGTCAGGCTGAGCCTCTCCTCGCCGCCTACATCATCGATCTGCAGTCCATGTGCCAGTTCCGCCAGGACACAGGTAGGTGACACGCTGCACAACTGACGCATGTCAAAACATCACAAACAGACGTGGGTCTATTGCAGCAATGTTACAACAAAAACTGCATTTAGTTTCGTCGGCATATAAAGCCTTTCCTGAGCAGTTTTTTTCCGACAGCGTTAAAGCAGACATTCTCCATCGGTCTTGACTTTTTAAATCGCATCAGCAGTGTGGTCTGTTATTTTTTCGTATAACCCTTTATATGTGCAGGGTGACTGATATTTTATCATTTATTATTAGAGGATTATAATTTGGCAGAATGTTGAGCCTGGTCGATAACACTATACAGTCGTATGAATATTTTATCATACGAGTTTTATCCTTCTAAATTTCTAAATGTCCTCCATGGCATTGGTGACACGCATCATATCGATCTCAGAGCTTCGGGTGTTCGCCAACTTCTCGGCGGTGATTGCGTGCAGATGCTTCTGTTATGCGCAGGTGAAGACCACTCAAGCTTTCTGGCAACGAAAACTGAATTGTATAAGGAATATATTGCCAAGATTATAATCATCCAGGTCAAGACAGCTGTATCATAATTCTTAAATAATTATTGGTGAAGCTTTATTGACACCTCTGTATTATGTAAAAGTTAATAAGTTAGTATGTCCGTATTCATTTGGTGGCCCTGATCCAGAGCTTCATAGGGCTCATCTCAAAGTGGAATATATTTGATTGACCCTGTACTCTTGTGGTGCGTTGACCTTGTTTATTCACCATGCATTGCCGTTGTGGTTGCAATGCATAACTCGCCATGGGAGCTTTTACAAAGTTTAAGTAATTTGAGCAGGGTTGACACAATTGATTGCCACTTGGTGTGAAATGCCAGTGTATAAACTGACCCCCGCCATGGGAACGTGGACATATCATGGACTCAAGTGGTGCCAGCATAGATATGCATGACCACATTGCTCATTTTAACAGGGAGACGATTTATTTGGGAACCTTAATCTTGGCAAAGGACAGTGCAGCAAAATCCATTGTTGTGCTGTACTTGGACAGGCTTTTATGTTCTTTGGGTCTTTCGGTAAAGTCACGTGGATAGGTTCAAAGAAAATAACAAAAAATAATTTTAAAAACTACGACGTTTCAATCGCAACGCAGGCGTTCGTTTTTTCTCCCTGATGACGAACGCCTGCGTTGCGATCGAAACGTCGTAGTTTTTAAAATTATTTTTTATTATTTTCTTTGAACCTATCCACGTGACTTTACCGAAAGACCCAAAGAATTTGAATTCCTGCAGTCAAGAAAGCTTTAAGTCAAGATTCAGACTTTTATGCTTACACATCTATGCTACCCACCTTCACCAGCCCACACTGGCCACCATGGTGGAGTATTGCTAAATAACCGCCGAGACTCGCACTGCAGGGGAGGCCCTTATCCAGCAGTGTATTGATAAAAGTGTAATGCACGTACCACATCCATTTGAATAATGGCCCAATCGGGCCATTATTTCCTTTCTGCATTAAAGCACTTGTTACGTAATCGATTTTATTTGCGGAACGCAACTGAAACATTAACCCATTCAAGTGGCATTGCTGTGAATCCTTTAGTTATGTAATATATGCTTAGCTACACTTCTTAGCCTTATATTTTAAGCTCTATAAACTACTAAATATATGTACTGTCCTTTAGATAGCCGCATTACTAATTTATTTTATATATAAGAAAGAAACTGAACTTCTTTACCTTCCTATTCTTAGCTCTTTCGGTAAAGTCACGTTGAAGGGAAACAATAAAATAATAAAATATATATAAAACAATAAAAATTCTTACGACGTTTCGACCATAACACAAACGGTCGTCATCAGGTGTGTCGGTTTACATTAATTTATTTATTTTAAAACGGTGTGAAAATTATTTACCTTCCGTTTAGAGCACTTCCCTGTTATAGTAAAATTCTTGTATGGCCTTCATACCATGTGAGAATCAATTAACGGTGTAACATTAATGTCTTTGTGGACTTTATGGTAGTGTGGCGAGGTTGCCTGACATACAAATTGTGACTGCACTTGACAGCGTGGTGTATTCAGAGTTTTACTTCTACCTTTTCATACTTAGACAAGAAAGTAAATACACTGTGTGTTTTTAAACGTTTTCTTTGATACCTCTGGTGTGTTTTAACGTAAAACATTTGCATTGGATTTCTTAGTCTTGGGGGGCGGGGGGGGGGGGGGGCGGCGGCTTATTTTAGCAAAGGGAAACATTTCTTTCAGTACTTGAAACTTATGGTGGGATCCCGGGGTCCCGAATAAACGGAAGTCAAAATCATAATGAATTAATTTACTTTTGGTGACTCCGTCCCACCGCGCACATAAACGCCCCGACCCACCTGGCGCGGATCATTCTGTTGTCATGTCGTCCAAGCGCAGCGAGGACTAATGCGCAGAAGAAACAAAACTTTGAAACTTTGATTCGCGCATCGTGTACAGCTCGTCGACATAAAATGACGTCACAACACAGTTCATGCGAGAGCCGGGGACTTATGGGACTCCGGGGTCCCGCCATGAGGTTCAATTGTTCTATTTTTGCAAGCTCACAGCTTGTTTCGTTTAAGAATTCCAGTAAAACATTACTTGTGGAATTGGTGAAACATTCCAAAAATGTAGCGACCATCCAGAAAAAGTCTGGATCCTTTATTCACGAATGGCCCTTTTGTAATTTATTTCACAAACTTTGCAAGGCAGACTTGATTCCTTGCAAAATGTTTCTGTTTGGTGTTTGAACATCTTAACACCTACATTTTTATTTAAAGCTTTCGTGACTGCAGGGATTCATATTCTTGGTTCTTTCGGTAAAGTCACGTATAAGGGAAATAAAATAATAAAAATATTATTAATAAAATAAAAATATTATTTTATTTTATTGCCTGAAATGGTAACACCTATTCTTATTTTTTCGCACTTTGGTACTGGCAAAAAGGTCCCATTTTGTTTGCAAGGCTTATTTACGAGTGACTTTCATTTGACTTCACGAGAGCTCAATGATATTTATTATTTTTGTGCTCGAGGTCTGGTTGGTAATAATATCGTGTTGAATCAATGTGCGTTATTTTTTTCTGTCCGTAATGGTTTGGTTTCCATGGTCACCTGTCAAGGGGGTTGGCTGTCCGTAAGGAGAGACATTATCAATGGTGTTTTGTTTTATACAATTTCCGAGACATTTGAGTTACGACGTTTATGCAACTTTTCCTGCTCTCTCTTTTGTAAATGCCGCCACAGGGCGTTTAACGCCCACCTCGCATCGAGCGGGTAACAGATGATAAATCCTCAAATCTCATTAGACTGTCATGACACTCCTTAACTGGAGGACATCGTATTCCTGGGGCCCTGCGCTGCAGCAAGGTTAATCAGAATACAGTGTCGCGGTTCTCTGCAGCGTCTGTGTAATTGCTGCGCAGGTACTATCTCTCTGATGTGTTTTTCTGCTTGGAGCGCGTGTTCACTGTGAAGCTCCAGTGAAACGTCGGACATCGTGCCGCACACCATGTGCTACAACCTTAAAATGCACATCTTAGAGCTGTGGAGAGAGCATCGTCGATCTCACAACTGTATATAGCACGACCGCGAAAACCTACGCAGTAGTACTACAGGTACGACCGTGAGTGTTTGTTGACAGATGCTGGAGGGTCTCAACTCGGGTAGCATGATGCGGCTTGTGTGCCGACCAGCTCAGCTGGTGTTTAGCGTCTCCAGATTCGTGTGTGCGGATGTCGTTTGTTGCCATGGTGGCCAGAATAAGGTTGCTGCCTTCAAGGCGGCCAATTGGAATAAGGGGCATGTTGTGAAGTACATTTCTCAAGACATTTAGATGGGTGAAAATGTGATGGGCCATTGCATATAGACATTTCTCATTAAACGTATTACTTCCTATTATGGGGTTATTGATGAATATCTTGAGCTTTTGTTATTTGTGCTTATGCACGACCACCAGTGCTTTAATGCAAAAAAGTACGTTTGTCTTCATTGCATGTATTGCATATACGTGAGGGGAAAAAAGTATTTGATCCCCTGATGATTTTGTACGTTTGCCCACTGACAAAGAAATGATCAGTCTATAATTTTAATGGTAGGTTTGTTTGAACAGAGAGACAGAATAACAACAAAAAAATCCAGAAAAACGCATGTCAAAAATGTTATGAATTGATTTGCATTTTAATGAGGGAAATAAGTATTTGACCCCTCTGCAAAACATGACTTAGTACTTGGTGGCAGAAACCCTTGTTGGCAATCACAGAGGTCAGACGTTTCTTGTAGTTGGCCACCAGGTTTGCACACATCTCAGGAGGGATTTTATCTCAGTCCTCTTTGCAGATCTTCTCCAAGTCATTAAGGTTTCGAGGCTGACGTTTGACAACTCGAACCTTAAGCTCCCTCCACAGATTTTCTATGGGATTAAGGTCTGGAGACTGGCTAGGCAACTCCAGGACCTTAATGTGCTTCTTCTTGAGCCACTCCTTTGTTGCCTTGGCCGTGTGTTTTGGGTCATTGTCATGCTGGAATACCCATCCACGACCCATTTTCAATGCCCTGGCTGAGGGAAGGAGGTTCTCACCCAAGATTTGACGGTACATGGCCCTGTCCATCGTCCATTTGATGCGGTGAAGTTGTCCTGTCCCCTTAGCAGAAAACACCCCCAAAGAATAATGTTTCCACCTCCATGTTTGACGGTGGGGATGGTGTTCTTGGGGTCATAGGCAGCATTCCTCCTCCTACAAACACGGCGAGTTGAGTTGATGCCAAAGAGCTCCATTTTGGTCTCATCTGACCACAACACTTTCACCCAGTTGTCCTCTGAATCATTCAGATGTTCATTGGCAAACTTCAGACGGGCATGTATATGTGCTTTCTTGAGCAGGGGGACCTTGCGGATTTCAGTCCTTCACGGCGCAGTGTGTTACCAATTGTTTTCTTGGTGACTATAGTCCCAGCTGCCTTGAGATCATTGACAAGATCCTCCCGTGTATTTCTGGGCTGATTCCTCACCGTTCTCATGATCATTGCAACTCCACGAGGTGAGATCTTGCATGGAGCCCCAGGCCGAGGGAGATTGACAGCTCTTTTGTGTTTCTTCCATTTGCGAATAATCGCACCAACTGTTGTCACCTTCTCACCAAGCTGCTTGGCAATGGTCGTGTAGCCCATTCCAGCCTTGTGTAGGTCTACAATCTTGTCCCTGACAACCTTGGAGAGCTCTTTGGTCTTGGCCATGGTGGAGAGTTTGGAATCTGATTGATTGATTGCTTCTGTGGACAGGTTTCTTTTATACAAGTAACAAGCTGAGATTAGGAGCACTCCCTTTAAGAGTGTGCTCCTAATCTCAGCTCGTTACCTGTATAAAAGACACCTGGGAGCCAGAATTCTTTCTGATTGAGAGGGGGTCAAATACTTATTTACCTCATTAAAATGCAAATCAATTTATAACAATTTTTGACATGCGCTTTTCTGGATTTTTGTTGTTATTCTGTCTCACTGTTCAAATAAACCTACCATTAAAATTATAGACTGATCATTTCTTTGTCAGTGGGCGAACGTACAAAATCAGCAGGGGATCAAATACTTTTTTCCCCTCACTGTATATACAAGAATTATCAAGTCAAGACGGCAGTGGATTGCTTGACTCGCAGCCGCAGGGGTATGAGAGTGAATCCCAGCCAGTCAGCAGTGGTCGTGCTAAAGGAAGACTGGCGCCGTCCATGCAATGTGGAATTTTCGGCTCTGGCTTCTGGTCGCCAACAGAGATGCATCGCTTGATTGCTCGTTTGGGTGCGGAGAGCGACATTGACTTTTGACATTTCGTTCATCGTCCCGAGTGTGCAAATTACTATACTATTTGTTTGTACAAGGGGTGTATTATTCATTAGTCATTTAAAGAGCTTCAAGTGGTAGCTTCTACCAAAATTCCCTTGTAAATGTTGGCAGTGGGCCTCAAGAACAAAAAGTAATATTTACAAACACTTTTTTTAAAAACACGCTTTTATTAAATGTACTAGTAATGGCAGAACTCCACGACTCCAGGAAGTGGCCCCGAAGCTTGCCATAACGTAAGTGACCGTGGTGATTTACAGCCAGCGTAAGTTGAGCGTGGACAATTAGACCCAAGCCGAAACATAACATAAAAAAATGTTCAAAAATATTTTTATTTTTTGA
The DNA here is from genome assembly GCF_048934315.1 of Petromyzon marinus. Taxonomy (NCBI): domain Eukaryota; kingdom Metazoa; phylum Chordata; class Hyperoartia; order Petromyzontiformes; family Petromyzontidae; genus Petromyzon; species Petromyzon marinus. The sequence goes on from NC_133704.1 coordinate 8,608,001, forward strand.
TAGAATATAGTATTGTCATCAGTATGACATAAGTATACCAAGTTTGCAGTCGAGACCACATTGGGAATTGGGATAAAATTGAGTTACAAGATTTGAGGATACAACGACAACAACAACAGACAGAGTGAGTTAAAAGAAAGCGTGTAAAAATAAAAAAAACAACTCGACTCCTAGAGATCATCTCTCCACTATAGCCAAAATATAACCTATTATATATTGTTTTCCTTATAGATTGCTGCTATTGACGATTGTGCAGAGATAAATACATTTTCAGTTGCATTGTTATTATGAAGTACAAAGCGGTATACAAAGATCTCCCGTATAGCCTCACTTGAGGCCGTGTCGACCTTGCGGAGGCCCAGAATCGATTCAGATATTCGTCACCAACATTGGCCACGAGCAGGAATCGAACTCGTGTCACCTGGTTCGGAGCGCAGTGGCGCTAACTGCCCGGCGGCCTTGTCTTCCTTGTGATGATGTTTACACCGCACCAGGTACTCAAGGACCGGTTCAATTATTCACCACTGTTATTGGTCGTGAGCAGGAATTGAACTCGGGTCGCCGGGTTAGTAGTGCAGCGTGCTAACTACTGCACTACCGCTCCCCCCACTCGCACAAACACACACCATGCCCTCGCTCACAAATCTGCACACGCAATGCAGGCGTTTATCGCAGACTGAGAACTTCCCGTGTTCAAGGTTCGAACGAAAGAAGGCTCTGAATCTGTTCCGCGCGTGTTATTTATGAAAATGACTGAGTTTATGTTTGCAGGGTTGGCCCATCAGCATTCATGGTGGTACAGGCACACCCATTAGCATGGCGGAATGCTGCTAACAACACCCTTACCGACGTTCAAAAATAAAGCGGAATATTAGGTGTCTTCAGCACGCGCGTACATGTTCGTGATTGATGATTGCAGCCGCACAAGGGTGGGTGATAACGCTGCAGGATTGAGAGGCATTAGTGAAGCAGTGGATGTAGCATTGCTTGCGTACGATTACAGAAACAGTTGTGACAAGTTGTAAGTTCACTCGGGCATGTAGGTACGTGCATTTTGGTGCGGATTATTATACGATATTGATTTATTTTACTTTGCAAAACACTCTACAGATTTGGCACAACGTGCAGTTGTAGCACCCTCCTGAAAAAACGTTAAGAGTTGATAAGGCTATTGTTGAGTCGCAGTACAACCTTGCTCTAATCAGCATTGACGCTTGCTCGTCTCCCACTGATAGCCACTAGCCAGTGGTGGAAACGTCACATTCCTATGACGGGATTGAGTCTAACAATAAAGCAATGTTTACCTTTCCACAAAGTGGTATATATTTTATTGACCCCAGAGGGACAATGGGCTAAGTCAATGCCCCCACTCCCAACCTGGATTTGAACTCGCAGCCTTCCGATAACGAGCCGCTCACTCTACAGTGAGGGAAAAATGTATTTGATCCCCTGCTGATTTTGTACGTTTGCCCACTGACGAAGAGATTATCATTCTATAATTTTAATGGTAGGTTTATTTGAACAGTGAGAGACAGAATAACAACAAAATCCAGAAAAACGCATGTCAATAATGTTAAATTGATTTGCATTTTAATGAAGGAAATAAGTATTTGACCCCTCTGCAAAACATGACTTAGTACTTGGTGGCAAAACCTTTGTTGGCAATCACAGAGGTCAGACGTTTCTTGTAGTTGGCCACCAGGTTTGCACACATCTCAGGAGGGATTTTGTCCCACTCCTCTTTGCAGATCTTCTCCAAGTCATTAAGGTTTCGAGGCTGATGTTTGGCAACTCGAACCTTAAGCTCCCTCCACAGATTTTCTATGGGATTAAGGTCTGGAGACTGGCTAGGCCACTCCAGGACCTTAATGTGCTTCTTCTTGAGCCACTCCTTTGTTGCCTTGGCCGTGTGTTTTGGGTCATTGTCATGCTGGAATACCCATCCACGACCCATTTTAAATTCCCTGGCTGAGGGAAGGAGGTTCTCACCCAAGATTTGATGGTACATGGCCCCGTCCATCGTCCATTTGATGCGGTGAAGTTGTCCTGTCCCCTTAGCAGAAAAACACCCCCAAAGCATAATGTTTCCACCTCCATGTTTGACGGTGGGGATGGTGTTCTTGGGGTCATAGGCAGCATTCCTCCTCCTCCAAACACAGCGAGTTGAGTTGATGCCAAAGAGCTCCATTTTGGTCTCATCTGACCACAACACTTTCACCCAGTTGTCCTCTGAATCATTCAGATGTTCATTGGCAAACTTCAGACGGGCATGTATATGTGCTTTCTTGAGCAGGGGAACCTTGCGGATTTCAGTCCTTCACGGCGCAGTGTGTTACCAATTGTTTTCTTGGTGACTATGGTCCCAGCTGCCTTGAGATCATTGACAAGATCCTCCCGTGTAGTTCTGGGCTGATTCCTCACCGTTTTCATGATCATTGCAACTCCACGAGGTGAGATCTTGCATGGAGCCCCAGGCCGAGGGAGATTGACAGTTCTTTTGTGTTTCTTCCATTTGCGAATAATCGCACCAACTGTTGTCACCTTCACATTCCAGCCTTGTGTAGGTCTACAATCTTGTCCCTGACATCCTTGGAGAGCTCTTTGGTCTTGGCCATGGTGGAGAGTTTGGAATCTGATTGATTGATTGATTGCTTCTGTGGACAGGTGTCTTTTATACAGGTAACAAGCTGAGATTAGAGCACTCCCTTTAAGAGTGTGCTCTTAATCTCAGCTCGTTACGTGTATAAAAAAAAAACACCTGGGAGCCAGAAATCTTTCTGATTGAGAGGAGGTCAAATACTTATTTCCCTCATTAAAATGCAAATCAATTTTTGACATGCGTTTTTCTGGATTTTGTTGTTATTCTGTCTCTCACTGTTCAAATAAACCTGCCATTAAAATTATAGACTGATCATTTCTTTGTCAGTGGGCAAACGTACAAAATCAGCAGGGGATCAAATACTTTTTTCCCTCACTGTACCACTGAGCCACCAGGCCGGACACGTACAATAAGATCACACGAACGATTGTTGCAAGGTGTCTGGTGGCGTTGGGTACGTAGTTCATTACGCGCGACGCATGTTTCAGAGGATTTGTTGTTTAATTGCTTTCGTTTGTTAAACACCCAAGTGCAGAATGGCCCAGCATGTGCAGTTGCAGGACCCGACTGAAAGAGTCTGAAAACACGGTGAGGTTTTTTGCGGATAGATAAAAACAATTTAGTTTGAGTCACGGTGCCTCTCTGCTCAGGAGTTTCGGGTGGTTGTCATCTAACGTTTGCAGCCCTGAAGCAGAGCTGGAAATTCTACATTTCCATGGCCAGGGGGGCTAGTCTTACCATAGTGGTTACTCAATTCTATCAGCTCATAAAGGGGTGAAGTATTGAGTTGACCACCGACCAGCCTAATTTTCCCTCAAACCCTCCTGCTTGTCGTGTCACTTGGGTCCTCGGATCGCGGGCGTGAATAGTGCATCACTGGCCGCGATCAGTCGACTGCTGGATGAAGGTCTCGTCAAGTCGTTTGCCTTTGACATTTCCGTTGTTTAACGATCCACCTAGCAGCACCAGCACACAGTCCTGATCTCATCACTCCTCCTCCTCCTCTGTGCAAGTCATTTTTCCGCCGCGTTGCATTCTTTGGCTGCCACTCGGTCACTGTCGCCGAACCGTTGGACGCCATCCCTTCTGGCGACACGTCCTGCCCAACGAATATAACAAAATTAGGTTTGTTATTTTTCACACCACGTGTTGTGACTTCCCCGTGTTAATAGCGGTTCAATGTTTTTTGCAATTCCTTAACGCTCGACGTGCGTGCACGATTCTGTAATTGCAGCCACCGAAATTTAACACTGTTTGTGTGTGAGGTGTGAATTGCATTGGGTTTAAATGGCTCTGGTCAACCACCTCCCCTTCCCCCCTCATCAGAAACCACTAATGAGTTTCTCTCCACAGAGGGAAAAAAAACGCACACAAATGCCCACCGACCAAAACGGCTGCATTCATCGCCAAATGCCGATGGGGGGGGCGGGGTAGGGGGAGGACGTGGGGATTGTGTGCGCACGTTTATCTGGGCAAGCCCAGGCGCCGCGAGCCTTTATGGTGGATGTTTAAACGACGGGTGGCTCGCTGGCGCAAACGCCGCACGTCACGGCAGGTGTTGCCCGCCAGATATGCTTGTACACGCGTGAAACAACGTGGCAATTGAATATTCCACTCAACTGCGCGGGAAGCATCGGCATCTGGTGTTGCGGTGCGATGGATGTTTATTTTCGAGAAGTAATCGGTCCCTGGTTGTGCCGATGACGCAATTGTGTTTTTCAAGTTTTGCGTTGTGTGGCACTTTGGTCAGCCCGCCGCTGGATGATGAGGACCCTCACCAATGCCGTGCAGGTCGCGAGGGTTATTTGGCTGGGCTTCACCATGCCTATCAGTTGTCTACGGGGGCGGGGTTGATGGGGCGGGAGCATAGATGTGTCGGCATAGAAGCACAGTACAACAATAGGTTGTGGTGCACTGTTGTTGCTGACTACGTCGCGAGGACCCGCAGCCGTTTATAAGACCTGCCGTGCATGGTGGTCACTCATCCGCGCAGTTATCTCGGCTCAACCACGCTTGGCTTCCGAGATGAGACGTGGTCAGGCACTCTTGTGGTGATTCAGTCATAAGCATTTAATAAGTAACACAACTGGTACTTGTAACTGCAGTATCACTGTAATTTAGTCTGATTATGGTAGCTTTCCTAAAGGGAAGTGATTGTTGGCTTGACTTAACTCTGGAAATCGAGAGCACTTTGAAACCATTGTAGGCTTTGTGCCATTCATGACCCGTACGCATTGGCTGCAGCTGTCCTCTCTTTAACCCAAGCTGCAGCCTCCCACCATTTCCCCGTTTTTAGTTTCAGAATCGTTTCTTTTAAAGATGGTCAACAAAAAATAGTCGAAAGTCGTCATCTGGCTGTACGTGCAAAACAACGGTAATCCAATTACAAGCTGAAAACGGTGATAGTAATCCAGGATCACTGGTACCCACCATCGGTAATCCGCCTTCACTATCGCGCTAACACCCCAACACCGTGTGCGCATCCGATAGTGCTCGTCATCATTTTCATAACGAAGCGTTTCCTCCGCAGCAGACGTGGTTGAATCCTTGATGCCGATGCGTCACCCTTCAGCGCCAGCAGGTTAGCCTCTTCCCACGTCGTGCCCTTCGTGTTTCTCTTGGTTCCCCGCCCCCACCCCCTGCGCACCCTGGCCTGCAGCTGTGGCCACTGTGAGTGGAGGGAGCCTTGCTTTCGAGAGCCCCGTCGATGAGGGAAAAGGTTTCGCGGCGGCGTTTGGAGGGAGCGCCGGGTTACCTCGACACTGGGCGCAACCAGCGAGGTGTCTTGTAAATAATCTCTAAAAATAGTGGGCTCTCGGAAAGAAAAAAAACACATCAGCCCTCCCCTCCCTGGGCTTTTTGTGGCGAGAAAACGATCGAATCTCTGGTTGCATTTTGTCACCTTCGTAATCTGAACTTGATGTTCAGTATGGATTCGGCTGAATGGAAACCAATTGGCGATTTTTATTTTTAGTTTTACGTGACCCGTGAATAGATCATAGCCACGAGTTCGCGGTTCGTTTCAGGGGCCTATAGCCTCCGCGCCCCATCCCTCGCGGAGCAGCAGCGAGCCCAGCTCCTTGGCCTTTTCCGAATATTCTCTATCCGACGGCGCTTGCGAGTAATTCCTCCGCCTGAATAGCCCGTCTGCCACTTTCTGTGCACGCAGCGTTGGGGTCCTGGGGGAGGTGACGGGCCAGAAATCCAAAGGATGGCGTTCAAATAGTTTTTCCGTCGTTATAGAAGTGGCTGGGGGGGGGGCAGGGTTAGGGGGTGAGTTGTGGGGGGGGTAGGGGTGGTTTTCAGGGAGTGTGGTGCAGTAGCCTTCGAAGAGGCACCATTGTGGTTGGGCGCTGGAATTCGTCTCTGAAAAGCGCGTCTGCTGCGCGATGCGCGCGTGCGAGCATGGAGCGAGCGAGGCGAGCCGCCACCGAATAAAAGGGCCCTGTGTTCCGGCATCAGAACCCCCTACTCCCTTTTCTGTGGACCCTGCCCATTGTCCCCAGAGGCAAGTGGCACAATGGAGCCGTTGACCCTGGGATAAATAGCGTAAGTGGCGGCAGCGAGCGGTGGTGTTCAGCGTGCACGCGCATGTGTGGGTTGGGGGGCAGGACGTTGTTACTGGATGGAAGGAAAGGCGGCCGGCCTTGTTGCGGTGGCTTTTCGAGGGGGGTGCCACGGTGGCTTCGAAGCGTGATTGAAAAAGGGGGCTTCCATTGCGAGCAGGGGGCCCGGCGAGGCGGACATCTGTGAAGCGATTGAGGCGGCGTGTGTTGCGTGTGTGCGCGTGAGGAGGAGGGGGCGGCGCCGGCGGCGCATTCCGCCGTGCTCTTGCACACAATGAGCCCCCCCGGCGTCTTCACGCCGTCGCGTCGGAAAAAGGGCATCGTGCCGTTTGGCTCGGGACCCCCCCCCGGCGACGCCGCGCAGCACGGACGATTTTTTGCACGGCATGGTCCCACGTTTGGCACGTTTGAATCGTTCGTTTGTAGCCAGAGGCCGCTCATGTAACATCATTGTTCCAGCAAAAATGTTCCATTGTTATGGTTGACCAGGCACACGGTGGTGCATGTCTGTCGTGTGTTCCTAAATGGTCGGTAGATCGCACCGAAACTATCGTGTGCTGAGACTTTTGACCTCCCCGGCCCCGCAACAGTTAGCTCGGCTACGCATGTGGTCAGTGCGATAGTAGAACAGCAAATTGGTTCATAACCCCTCTGTGCAAGGCTAGAGTTATGCCCATCCACGTGTCGGCTTTCTCTGGCCAATGCAGTTTCCATGTCATACACATGAGTTGGCCAAACATTCCAATGCAGAGCCCTAATGAAAATAAAGAATCCAGATTCTCAGTGAGGGAATACTGGATAAGTAAATGGACTATAATAAAAAAAAAACAGGAACATTCAGACCTTTGTCAAATACAATGCTGGATGAAGGTTTCCAGCTGTGTCAGTCATGGGGTTTTTTGACAATTTTTCATCATGCAGCCGATGTGTGTTCACTAATCGAACTTGGGTCAGTGAGTTTGTAGCGCAGTCGTCCGTAATGTTGCATCATCGCTCTATCCCAAAGTAAATATGTAATTCTTACATTATTTTTGGATAAAAGGGTCCTGCAGCTTTTAATAGAATCTGTCAGATGTGCCCACTCGTCTAATGCGGAGTTTCTTGTGTTGAGGGCACTGCATGCGGAAAAGGCCAGTGGGCGTCTCTATTTATCGCAGCGGCGGGTGGCGTTCGTTTTTATCTTGAGGTGAAGCCGCCGCAGCAACAGAGCCCTTGGATAAACTATGCCAAACGTCCCCCCCCCCCCCCCCCCGCCGTTGAATTTTAACCTCGTGAGCGACGCTGTTTTCAATTTCCTCCCTTCCCGGCTCAACCCCCGCCGCCCTCCAGCAGTCTGGCGCTCCGCTCTCGTTCCGCTACCGAATAGCGGCGGCGGCGGCGGCCCATTGTCGCGAGCCGATGCGGCAGAGAGCGCCCCTCGGAAGACGTAACGTCTAGAAATAAAAATGCAAATCGTCCCGGTGGCATTGCGACCTTCGCGCAACGGAGTTGCGGACAAAGGCTGTACATTGGCACTCGCGAAATAAGTAGAAATGGGAGCCCCCCCCCCCACCCCAGCACCCGTTATTGACGAGCTGATAAAACACAGGGGTACCCACGGTGCCAGCATCGGACGTGTCATTGTATGTGACGATGCTAGGGCAGTATAAATAAAAATGTTGGCATCTGGCAAAGTTCATAAATAAGAGAACAGGAGTGGCGGGGGAGGAGATCACAATGAAATTAACGGGCATTGGCAGAAATATGTGGATACGCATTTGTTTGTTTGAGTCATTGAGGGGAGGCGGAGAGGATTGTTACAAGCCAAGGTCATTGAGGCCCATTTAAAGTTTCCACATGCCCATTCAGAAACGAAGCCATTATAACACAGATGATCATTAATTACTGCGGTATAATAAAGGGGAAACTCGGCCCATTAGAGCTGCATGGCCAGGCTGTGCGTTATTCGGTGTGTGTTTGCACGCGTGTTTTTTTCGTGCACGCTCGCATTCTCAGCAGCGTGTTGACCGCTGGCTTGGAAAAACCTCAACATTCCGTCAGTCGCCTCGCCATTTCACGAAAGCCGCATTCCAGGATCGTTAAAGCCAATCAATCAGGCCGCAGCAAACAGAGGATTTGTTTCACAAAGGGCCGAGAAGCCTATCTGTGCCGGGATGGACCTCGGGGTAAAGGGGGCAGTGTCGCGTGGGTCAGGGATCGAAAGGTTAATTGGATATGTTTTAAGTACTGCCGTTCCAGTAATGGCACCGTTAAGTTTCGGTTGTTTCCGTCGTCTCTGCCTTTTTTTTGCCATGGATTGAATTTACAGCGCGGCATTAAGGGCACCATCCATTATTAAACAATCATAATTAAACGTCGGTTTGAACCCTGTGCTTGAAGTTTGGGAATTGTTTTGTAATTATTTTTTTTACAAAAACCTTTGAGCATCAGACACAATCACACCCAGGATGTGGGGTGGTCACATGGCAGTAGCGTTGCGTACCGCTTGTTGCAGAGGTTCACGGTTCGAACCCAGCAGGCCGCCCGGGGTTATCATTGCGGGTGTATTACCCATAAAATATGCGCCTTCTGCTTCGCGGCAGATGTTAAAGATTCCCATGACGACATTTTGAAGTGAGATTGCTCCTACGTGCCAGTGTCATGGTCCACGTTTGGGAAATTAGCTGCAAACAACTCAATTGGGATTACACAGCAACATCGCCCTCTACTCTCAAATTGGAGTGAAACACACCTCCTTCGTGATTGCCTTCCGCTAAAGAATGGAGCAAATACCAACTACTACGTTATTATATTGATGAATACCTCCGACCTTCTCAATTCTTGATGTGTAGAGTTTTCGAGTGATAAGATTCATATTATCAAATCATCACTAGTCAAGTATGTTAATATTAATCTAGCTGTGACTGGTGTATTAATATAATTCTTTAAAAATAAATGATAAAGGAGGCTGCCACGGGATAGGCGATCTTGCTGTGTAATCCCAATTGAGTTGTTTGCAGCTATTTCCCAAACTTGGACCATGACACTGGCACACAGAAGCAATCTCACTTCATAATGTCGTGAAGGGAATCTTTAACATCTGTCGTGAAGCAGAAGGCGCAGTTGTATCAATCGGCAGATCGCGAGCATGTGGTGGGGTGAAGTGTGGGTATTCCCACCTATGCAGGACATCTTGCCCGAGTGGAAGAATAGGCCAAATACCATTGAGGATATCCCTCCACTTGAGATCGTTCTGCCAGCAGTGGCATGAGCAAGTCAATGCAGGGCTGAAACTTTTATTTTTTAAAGGATGATAGCATTTTGGACATCCCGTAATATTGTATATCACGCGCACTGCAATGCCCTCCCGGATGCATTGGCCGTGAAATGGAGTGTTTGGATTACTAAGTGCTATCGACGCACGTGATGCCACTCTAAAGGCTAATGAGTCAGTGCGCGGGCGCGCTCGCTATCGATCTCTATCAGAAACGCAGGAGTGTCTCCGTTGCTCGTGCGTTAACTTCGCGCATCGTGTGTGTGCCGATCCAGCTTGTCGGTGGTCAGCATGACCCAACCGGTGCCAGCTTGGGTTCTAACGGTGCTTGCCACGTTCTGCCCATGACCAAAAACCTCCCGGGATGCCACCAATCTTGTCGGATTTCTTTAGAAGCTAAGCAGATTTTAAGCCTGGATGTGTGCACGGATGGACAACCACCATGCATTGACATAGTTTCTTTGGGCTGCTGCGGTGCTACGTTGTCACTAGGGGTCAATGCATTCCACTTGTACTGTACTATGCACCAAGGGCTATGCTTTACGCTTTCAGCCTGTGCTGACCAGTACGTTTAAGTATGGTCAAATAACCCCCGCAACCCACACGGCGTGGGGAAGCCCCCCTCCAGCAGTGGTTTGACAGAAGGGCTGTGAGTGTGCATGTTCTGTGTTCTCTAAGTGCAACGTACAAACATCGACTTGTGGGAGATTTGCCACCTCTGGTTTCCCGTAAAGGTGAACGAGTCGCATGGGTAGGGTTCTGCAAGGAAAGGATGCGGAAGATGCAGCATTGCAGTACGACCTGGATGAATGTGTTATCCTAATGGTGCTAATCGAGCACGTCGTGAATCAAAGGCTTCCAGTCGGGCCATGTCATAGAGCGGCCCACAGAAGACGATACCACGGAGTGACCTCTCTGGAATTTCTTACACATACACGGAATATTATATATCGTTCCCTATTCAGAAATATTGCTCACGAGAAAAGTATGAAACAGGTGTACTTGTTTTCCTACAGCCATGGTAGGTGGATATTTGGACACATCGGAGCTCTCTGTTGGAGAAATGCATCCTCGTGATGGGCATACAGAGCAGGGTAGGTATTAAGCCTTTAATCCAAATCAACTGTAGCTTTGGGGGCTTTGATCAGCCGCTCCGTCCCAGAGAGCAGAAAAAAATATATTCGTTTTGCCAGCGCCCCGAAACTTTCCGTGCGATTAAAAAAAAACGCCGCTTTGATGTTAAAATTTACACGCAATGCATTGCGTTCGTCATTCAGAGGCCAGTTTGACAGTTCATGCCACGCCATTGAGATTCGTAAAAGTGTGTTGTTTTGTTGTTAAGTGAACCGTTGGATTTCGGGTTTCGCAGTGCTAGAGTAGCCGCTGTTAAACGCTTAGCCCGAGCGCGGTGTAATTTGGTACGACTCTAGAAAGGCTGCAAGCGTGAACAACAGAGCGGAGGCAGGCACCGTGCAGCATTAAACACAAACGATCGGCAGTGGTCTAATAACCACCACAGGCTGTTTGTTGCTGCGCGCAGTTACCACACTCCCCGCTATAACCACGGAGGGCAGTTGACGTGCGTGTTTACCGTCGCCTGTGTGAATGGTACCCAGTTGCCCAAACATCTGATGGCACGCTGTGAATACATACGTGGTTTAAGTCGGTGTCAAACCGAGTGTGTGTGGGGTGACGGTAACGGGGAGCTCTCGTGGAGTGAATGGTGAGCGCGCTGTGCTTACCAACCCCCGGCGGTCACAGCCAACAACAGTCGTGATTATCTGAACCAGCCCGACGCCTCCCCTAGGGTTGATTTAGCCTTAACATGAGCAGCTGGTGCAGTGAGCAAACATTAGCAACTGGGGAGACAAAAGTGGTCAGCCTTGAGGATCTCCCGCCACTTGAGATCTTTCTGCAAAGCAGTGGCAGGAGCAAGTCATTGCAGGGCTGCAACTTTTTTTTAAAGGATGATAGCTTTTTGTACATCCCGTAATATTTTATATCACTCGCACTGCCATGCCCTCCCAGATGCGTTGGCCGTGAAATGCGGTGTTTGGATTACCAAGTGCTATCGACGCACATAATGACACAAAAGGGTAACGAGTCGGTGCTGCGCAGGCCTTAATCGTTGCTCGTTGACAGCACTTGTCCCAACAGCCATTATAGGCTAGACTGGGCTCTTCGTCTTTGTTGTGGGCAGCAGTGACGCAGCAGTTAATACACTTCTGTAATCCGGGTGAACTGCATTCAGTTCCTGGCAATGCGCAAAGTCCGTGAGAAATGGGCCTCTCGTAGGTTGACGCGGCCTCAAATGAGCAGCTGGTGTGGTGTTGAAAACATCGCACACTGGGGAGATAAAAATGGTCGGCTGCGGGTTTTCGGCCACAACGGCTTTTTGTGTGCACTGCATATCCTTACGAGGCGCTCGCGAGCATCACTTTCCCCCGTAGTCTATAAGGATATATAGGTGTGTTTAATATAACAGTATATTGTTGTTTATTTTCAGCTTTAAGACCTCGTGAATAAACGTGACGTTCGAATTTCTCATCGCTGTTGTATGCGCCCGTTGAAATGCAAAAATGTTTTTTTTCTAAATGCGATAAAGCTTCAAATTTTGACGTTTATGTGTGTGTTTAACGAACAGTGTTCCACTGTGTGCTAGCTGTTGGGCGCACTGAGCTGCCACTTACAAAATAATTGTATTTTTGGTTTGGTGTTTTTCTAACACGTTTAATTTTAAACGTGCGAGCTCGTGTTCTTCACAAGCATGAAAGGCTTTTGTGCCGAACGAAAGATTAAACACTCCGCCCGTCTTGGTGCATAATTTATTAGCAAGCGCGAGACCCACACGGGGTCTGTTTATTTTTTCCAACTTGATTTTGTTGTTATAATTTATACTTTTATTATTACAAAATCAAAACGTGAATGCCTGCACGCTCGATTGTTCAACTGCATCAATACCATAGCCCTTGCATATCTTTTGGCTCTGTTGTGGATTTATAGTTGCGTGCAATACGCGGCATTTCTGTTTTTACTCTTGGTATGAAGAGGAGGTAGGAGGAGAATCAAAATGCCAGCTTTGTCAAAAATCATTCCTTTATTTAAACACAGAGGGAGAGAGCTGTTCATGAATTAATGGCTGCAATGCGATCGCCAGGCCACCGAGTCGCAGTCCAAGCTTTTATCAACCTCTGTTTTTCCCCATGCAGTCAATCCTCCAAGTAACTGTACTCTGCTAACCAGACTCAACCCCACTTGGCTCCTACGGTCAGGATTGGACACGTCGGGGAGATTTTGTTCTGATGTTTGACCGACTGTAAGAAGGTATTCCGAGTCGACCCCCGACTTAGATTCGAACTCGTGACCTTCCGACAGTGATGCTTTGTCCTCTAACCACGGTGGCAATTAGCTCGGCAGAAAAATCCATGTGTTATAATCCAAACAAAACACAAGGGGCACTCGTTAAAGCTGATGAAACAAATACCCATATTTACCCGATGCATAATCCTTTCCAGATCAACGTACCTGCCCTAGTGACATATTTGTTTCGTTTATTTTCTATATTGTACTCCAATCGCGATTTCCTTTATCGGCATCATGTCGTGAGATGGAAGAATCCATTCAGATCTTTCGCAGAGCAGTGCAGCCCTTAGTGTTGGAGAACGGCCCACGGAAGTGGATGACGTGGAACTTCTTCTGAGATCTAGTAAAGTAACCTCTGATCGACACGGGGCAGCAATTTTCCACCCACACTGACACTGGGGCTAAATATCGTCATTTGGCAGGAAAACCATTCCCATTTCTGGAATTTAGCCAAATTAAGTGGACAGCCATATTTTATTTGATGGGTTTTTTTGAGTGCAGGTGCAGTCTGTTGGATTTATTTCTATAAAATGTAATTGGTTCCACCATGTGTATTTCATCTCCTCTGTTTCTCACCTCCACCACTGCCTGCACCACCACCACCACTCCCATCCTATCCTCGCCCTCCATCACCACCACCACGACCACAACATATCACCACGACCACAACAAACCACCACCATCCCCAACCTACCGTCACCGTGACCTCTGCGCTTCCCTTCGCCGATCATCATCTCCCCGCCGTTGCCGCACCGCTCAGGCACCATGCGCCCGATCCGCAAGCGCTACTTCCCGGTGGACTCGGCGCCAGGCCGCGGCATCGTGTGGAAGTGGGAGCAGGACGGCGGCGCGTGGACGTGCTACGAGGCGGACCTGTGCGCCGCGCTGCAGGACGCCTACGAGCGCCGGCGGCCGGGCCTCGACCTGACTGCGCTCTCGGGCCTCCCCTACTACGTCGACTTCTCCAACATGTGCCAGATCAACCCGCGCACGAACTTCCGCCGCCGCATTCTCGTCACGTACGAGGCGCCGTACCCGCCCGCTTCAAGCCCGCCGCCGCCTCTTCCAATGCATCCGCACCCCCACTACCACCACCAGCCGCAGCACCACCAGCCGCAGCACCACCAGCACCAGCAGCAACATCACCAGCAGCATCAGCAGGCGGGCGGTGCTGCGTTGGGACACATGCAGTTCGTGGCGCAGTCGCTGCAGCCCGGACCGGGTGCGGGTCAGGGAAATGGTTCGTCGCACAGCAGCGGACCGCTGATGACGGCCTCCTCCTCTACCTCGCCGGTGCCGACGCAGGCGGCGGCGGCGGCGTCGTCGTCGTCATTGTCGTCGTCGCCGGGCAGTCCCGTGCCGCACGCGCAGTCGACCCAGGCGTGGCCACTGTCGTGCGGCTGCCAGCAGTGCCAGGGCCGCCCTCCGACGCAGAAGCGCAAGGCGAGCCAGTCCGGCATGCCGGTGCCGGCGGCGGCCGCGCGCCCGGGGCCCCCGCCACTGTCGCCGACGTCGTCCGCCGCCGGTGTCGGGGTGCCGATGCCTCCGGGCCTGGGGCCGGTCGTAGCCATCAGCAGGATGGGGCCAGCGGCCAGGGGTGGCCCAATGAGGCTCGCTGCTGCGCTGCCACCACCAGGGTGAGGGTTTGTACGCTTCACGGGGAATGTTGGTGTCGCCGTGGTCATTATCATCATAACTTTTAAAAGTGTGTGTGTTTCTATAAAAAGACAAAGATCCCCCATATAGCCTTAACAGACTATTGGGGCAAGTGCTGTTAGCGAGCACCTACGAAGGCCGACACGGCACACAAGGGGGTGGGTGGTCAGCACCACGCCCGGCCGCCTTTGTCTCCCCAGTGGCGATGTATACACACCACACCAGGTACTCATTTCAGGCTGAGTCGACCTAGGGGAGGCACAGGACCGGTTCAGATAATCGTCACTGATGTTGGCCGTGAGCAGGAATCCAACTTGGTTCGTTGCGTTGCGCGTTACATTATTGCTTTTGTACACATGTAAACGTATAAATACAAAGTAATATTTTTGTCCATCCGCCTCAAACCTGTTAAGCAGCAAACCCGGCACTTTTTAGATGAGACTTGGCAGGATGAAGCCTCTAGGACAAATTGTGCTGGATCGCTTTATTGCTATTGGGCAAGAAACGTTGAAAGACACCTTGGTGTCTGTTCAGAACAGCAAACATTGTACTCGGTTCATTGTATGCTGCTGTAGTGGATTGTGGTTAGTATTAATATTATACAGACGAGGGTCTGCTTCACTTGCTTTGTAACGGTGCCATAAACAACTGTTTCAAAGCATGACATGATGATACATATTCAGCATGCTGTCAGGCCTTGAGCAGAATGCAAATTTTTCTCGCTGACAACATCAGTCTCGCCACTTCCCACAAATCTCAAGCAGAAAAGCTAATTATTCTGTCAGCTCAGTATTTTTCCTGTCATCTGTTTATTGCTCCTGGGCTGCGAAAGACTGCAGCAAAAGTCGCTTCCTTCACTTCACAGTTTGCACACGTGTGCTGCTTTTTCCCCAACGTACGAACTGCCGTAACGGTTCTCCCAACTACCGATTACCAGTGAACGTGCCCGAGATCTGGGATGCAGCAGGGTTCGGCCCTGCGTTGCGTTTTACACAGGGGAGGTCACCCTGCGCGAAACTGCTGTCGACGTAGGGCTTGCGGGGATAATGCGGTGGGCCAGAGGGGCAGTGCGGCTCAATCCGTTCTCATGCTTGACGCCTGTGCTTCCACGGCTGATGTCCCAGTCTCTGCCGACCCCGCACTGACCAGCGGGTCAAAGTATGCTCGAATACATCCCTTCTCTTGTAATTTTTGAGAAACGTGTTGACTCTTATCTCTTACACCTTCAAGGGTGTGGGCTGTTGCTGGCCGCTTGGCGTTTTTGGGCTGTGCTCAGTGACCGTGACACTGGGAAGAGGTACGGAAAAGCCCTCATCCCGTCGTGGATGTACTTGTCTTGATTTTATGTCTTACAGTTGACCTTTTCTTTCTTTCTTTAAGGATGCCTTCACTTCCAGGAAATGCAATGAACCTTCCAATATCTCTGCAGTCTGCATTTGCAGGTAGGCCTAGTGTTGTGATAGAAAAAGACACATTTATAATGGATACATAACTTATTTTCAACACGTAATGGCTTTGGAATGCCTTTGAACAGATCAGAAGATGTATTACGCGTCGATCTTGTGATTCCGTTGCCGTCTGCTGCCTTCGGTTTTATGTCTAATGGAAACTTGGCACGCGCGCTAAGCCAAGTCACGCAACGGTCACTTCTTGAAAGAGAATCTTTCCCTCTGCTGTTGCAACCGCTGCTGCTGAATCGTAATATTAATCTGACCTCCATAACTCAATACCCTCGCCCCGTCGAGTTTAGATTGCTTACGAACAACACGGAGGGTAGCACACTGGGGGAGTAGAGCGTGCGACGAGGGCGGGCGACGAGGGCCGATGACGTGGGGGGGGGGGGCGGTTGGGGGGGCGGGGGGGGTGGAGGGTTGGCCAGGCACCAGGCTACGAAATGCAGGGAAATCGAGTAGGAAAGGGGGGGTAGGACGGGGGGGTCCCATTTGAACCCAGGGCCCATTCCAGCCATGCTACACCACCACGATCTTGGAGCGGAAGATGGCAGCCTTCACGCGGGCCACTCTGTTAAGTGTGAAATCGCGATGAAAGCCATCAACGCATTGATCACCACCATCTTGAGACGCAATAAGATTTAGACGCTTTATAGATTAATAGGATGTTGCAGCCGTAGCATAACGGTGAGCAGCACACCGTGCTTGCAATTCAGAGATCTCCCAGCGTGGCAATTTAATCCATGGGCGAGTTTCTTCAGTTTCGTTCTCCCTCAGCCTCCATCGCCACAGCTAGTTTGAACGATAGATCGCGTGTGATGGGGTAAAGTGTCTGCCAGCGTCAGAGGTGACAAATATCCTCTAGAGCAACTGTGTGGCTCATTCTTGTGGAGGCCCTTCCATCAGCAGTGATGTCAGCAAAGAGTTGCAGCACAGCATCTTTTTTTCCCTTTCTGCTCACAACACAGAAAAATTCCCACATTACTTAGCCATCCTCTGTCACGTTCTAACTCGTGTTCCTCGCTGCGTTCTAATCCTGCCTCTCACCCTCTCCTTGTCTTGCCCTGCCCTTCTCTGCCTGCCACTTCATGCCCTCGATCTTCTCCTTCTCTACCCTGTTGTTGTTGTTGTTGCTCTCTCTGACCCCATACTACTCTTCTGCCATCGTTGGCCCGTGGCGGTCGGTCCCAGCCGGCGGGGGGCTGCTCCCCATGACTCGCGCCCTCCCTAAGCATCTCTTCCATCCTCCAGCCGTGAGCAAGGACGAGCTGCGACCCGTGCCCGGCGTCTCCGGCACCTGCCGCAAGATCAAGAAGTCCAAGGGCAAGAAAGGTGACGACGCCGCTCGCTCGGCCGTTCCCCACCCCCATGCCACGCCATCGGCAGTGTCCTTTTTGAGTTGACCGAACGAGGCTCGTCTGGCAAAGCCAGCAGCAGCAATCATGTGATAGACTCACCCAGCAGGAGGAGATTCCCGAAATTCAAAACAGGTTGAGAGAGTTTGTTTAAACAGTTGCCTCGTGCATTAATATTGTTTTTTGTGAAGCCAGGAGGATTTTGGAATGAACATGTTTAATTTGTGGGGAGGTGAAATGAGCTGCGTTGTGTTTTTTTTTACTGAAGGATTGGTAAAGATTAACATTTTGGAAACCCCGCGGAAGCGTGTGATTTAGCCCATTTCCCTTCCATCCGTCGGGAGAGAGTTGTTTAAAGTGTTAATTCTCACCCAAGCATTGCGTTGAAGTGTTGTTATGAAGCTTCACTCCGAGCAGCATGTGCTTTGTATGCTCAAGATGATTGTAAAAATGTTGTGATCTCTTAGATGACTTCTCTCCTTTCTCTTCTTTTTATTTTGCCTATCATGGGTTGGTTCAGTTCCGGATGGGGTGGGAGGTGGGGTTTCCAAAATGGGCATGTGGCTTAGGACCGCTCAAACCACGGCTGCCATCGTCGTTTACGAGCTCAGTTCATGAGTCACATCACAGAGACATTAATTGAATTTTCATTCTTGCCTGTCCTTTTGAAGAAACAATCGCCCACGTCCGTATTGGCGGTTATGCGTGCATCATAGAAATAGCAATATTTAACTGATATAGCTGTTTGTTTGATAATAGGAAAGAAATCACCTGAAGATGTGGTGAAGAAATACCTGCAAATGATGAAAAACCCACCGGACGAGGTGAGCTGACTGTGGCGAACACCATATTTTCCCCGTCTGTAAATAACTCTTTGCATATAGTAATACTACTGGTATTTGTAACAGAACTTTCCCGAGGGGACGTTCACCAGAGAGATGGAGCGACGTCATTCAGTTAACGTGAAAGTTCTTACATGGGTTATTACCGCTGCAGGATTGAGAGGCGGCGGCTGCTTTGCAAGGCCTTCGTCCTAAACAAACTAAACTCGAACAATTTTTATTTTACCCGTTAAGGCCCACTGAGCTATATAGCTCTTTTTCAGAAGCGACCTGGGCCACATGATAGCTCAACGAAGTGACTTGGCACGTGGAAATTTCTAGCAGCCAAATACTCTAAATGTGTGATGTTGATTCTAAATGTGTGGGTGGGGGGGGGGGAACCTGGAGGATCCAGAGAAAAATCCACACGACCATGGAGAGGGCACGCAAACTCCAAATATGCATTCGTCAAGGTCGAGATCGAACCCACAACCTTCTGTTAACACGTCGACACCGTGAAGAAACCGCATCTGATGATGATGATGATGATAAGGATTACTCTTATTCACATTCATTCTTTACTAATTGAAAACCTGACCCGATCATGGGCTTCCCTTCGGTTGGCTCGGCCTCAAAAGGTCAAGCGAGCAAGTTTGAAGCTTTGCCGTGTAAACTCTCGCTCCGCTCCCGCCCCCCCCCCCCCCCCCCGTGTCCCCCTTGCGCCAGGACTGCACCATCTGCATGGAGCGCCTCGCCGTGCCATCAGGCTACGAGGGCATGACGGGCTGTACGGGCGTGCGGGCCGACGGACTGGGCCAGCTGGGCCGCTGTGGCCACGCGTTCCACCTCCTCTGCCTCGTCGCCATGTACAGCAACGGCAATAAGGTGCGGGAGACACATCCTTGTCTGCTGTGCCGACGGAGGGGGACGGCACGATGGCCATGATTTTGTAATGGGCGGGGGACGGTGTCATGTGATGATGTGATGTTTGTCGTATGATGTTGTTGTTGGCAATGGCCGGGAAACAAACTCGGTCTGCCCGGGTGAAAGACGGGAAGGACAACGGCAGATTTTATTTGAAAGGACGCTCGCGATCTCACGGGGGGACAAGGACGTGGGAGCCTGTGAAAGTATGGAAACGGTGGTGACCTGAGTTCGACTCCGGGCCACGTCCCAACAGCAGTGGCAAAGTGATGCCTGAATCGTTTCGAGGTGTCCTCTATGTCGGCCTCGGCTTTAAGCGGGTGCCTGGTGGGGCGTTTAAACAATCTATTCCGGGGAGACAAAGCGGTCGGGCATTGTGCCGGCCTCGGTAGGTGCTTATTCAACAGCACTTGGCCAAATAGTCTGCGTAGGCCTACATGGGAGATCTTTTATCTTTGTTAATTCCTCTCCAGGATGGGAGTCTGCAGTGCCCGACGTGCAAGACGATCTACGGGGAGAAGACGGGAACTCAGCCGCCCGGCAAGATGGAGTTCCACGTTATTCCGTTCTCACTGCCCGGCCAGCCCGACTGCCACGCCATCCGCATCATTTACGACATCCCGTCCAGCACCCAGGTGCTCACAAGTCCCCCTTCTGGCCTGTGACCCCCCCCCCTTTGATGGAAGATGCACTGCAGCAGCGTTACAAGATGCACTATAGTCAAGTTACATTAATCTGTCAGTAGACCGTCATGAAATATGTAAAATGCAATATTTGTTGGTTAGGAACAACTTCATACGAGCTTAAAACCTCTGATCACCGTGAGTTATTGAGTTATTGGGCCAAAGTATTTTTACAACACAATGCGGCAGTTGAATTATACTTCCATGAATATATTTTTTCAAACAAGTTAGGCAAGATATTGCGTACGCATTGGACAATACATCTACTCAACAGTGCAGCAGCTGCCCGGTAGCTGTCGGTGCAAAAATGTGTTTGCATATTTGCAAATCATCCTTTTAGCTTTGGCGTGATAAATTTGGCCGGTTTTCAAGAGTACCAGTCCCCCCCCACCCCCCTCGACCCCAAAAGCAATGCAACTTTGTACTAAAAACTTTACGCAGAGGGGAAGTATTAACCTCCCCGTACCCCCCTTGCCGTTTCGTGTTTGTGACATTGCTCTAACTTGCACCCTCCCCTACCCTGTACCCCCTTACGCCAACAGGGGCCAGAGCATCCAAACCCGGGCAAGAAATTCACGGCCCGCGGCTTCCCCCGCCACTGCTACCTGCCGGACAGCGAGGAGGGACGCAAGGTAAAGGGGAGGGTGGCTGCTGCTGCTGCTGCTGCGATCGCCCACAAATCTGCCAATCGACTGCGGTGCGGCCGTTCGTACCGCTGGGTCAACAGCGCGACGCCGGCGGCAATTAAGGAAACTTGCAGCATCGTTTCGAAGGCCCTGGCAGCACGGTAGCCACCGCCGCAGAGAGAGGAGAGGGAGTGGCTGGGTCGTGAGAGTTCTCGAGGAAGTTATCGATTCAATGGGAAGTTTCAGAGTGAAAGTAAACACGTTATCGATTGTTCCAAATATTGAGTACTATATTTAATTCCGTTCAATTGCGTTACCCAGGTCTTCTCTTACCGTTTGCATAGTTAAAATATTGGCGATCCGGTGTGGCTGCTGCTACTGCTAATGCCGCTGCCTCCCCCCCCCCCCCCCCCCCAGGTGCTGAAGCTGCTGATTGTGGCGTGGGAGCGGCGGCTCATCTTCACGGTGGGCACGTCGAGCACCACTGGCGAGTCGGACACCGTCGTGTGGAACGAGATCCATCACAAGACGGAGTTCGGCTCCAACGTGACGGGCCACGGATTCCCCGACCCCAACTACCTGCAGAACGTGCAGGCTGAGCTGGCCGCACAGGGCGTCACCGAGGCCTTGCTACTCGACTAGCGTGCGTCGGGCCCCGCCCTCCCGCCCCTCTCCCCCCCTCCCCGCCCCCCTCCCGCCCCCCTCCCGCCCTCCTGCCACGTTCGCTTCGAACTCGGGCCAGTGGCAGCGGCCAATTGACCGAGAGTCGACAGTCGATGGTCGAGACCACAGGCGGTGTGAAGCTTTGCCCGCGTCCTTGGCCGCCCCTCCTCCCCGGGGTTTGATCTCGCGTCATTACTCTCTTCCGAGTCATCGCTCGCCTTTTGCCGTGACCTCTCGAGGACCTGGCACTTATTAATCGATCAGTCATTAAGACCGTCCTTACCTTACAGCCTTGTACATGCGCTTCGCTGTTAAAATCGTACCTCCCCGCTGTGAACCCCACGCTCGACAACTACGTTTGTGTGCAAGCGAAATCCGGAAGCCTGGTGACTTTGCTTTTTGTTCGTGCTCTAAGGCTGCGATGGCGCAGACAGCGGTGGCTGCTGCTGCTTTGCACTGAAGCTTTCGGGGTGGTGTTGGGGGGGGTGCGTGCATTGCATGATCACATCAGCAGAGGAGATTTTGAGCCGCGTTTGACGGCATGAGCGCTTGAGTTTTGGAGGGAGATGGCGAAGGTGGGGGGGGGGGGAGGCCCTGTTGTGTTTCAGGGCGGCGGCAAGCACTGTATGAAATGGCCCGTGGTGGACAGGAGGTGGCGTGCGTTTGCGCGTGTTGCAGAGAAGGCTTCTACGCAAGCGCGATGGCACTGGGAACGAGGTGGTGCGGGTCTGTCGAGCTGTCACACGCCACGCCATCGCACTGCAAGATGGTGGCGCGGATTTAACGATGTGGTGTAATCACGTCTGCTGTGTTTACATCTTCCGATGCCTCGCAATCCCCGCGCACGGCCGCAGGAGCAAAAGTAAACCTGGGTCTCGTTGCGATGAGGTCTTATGTCAGAAGTACGTCTCGTACCTCTGAGTTACTAGCAATGTTTTCTTTGTTGAGAAATGAATAGTTGAAAAGGTTTGCGGAAGAGGTTAAGAAATACAATACCTTATGACGTATATGAGTATCCCTGACTGGGAAATATATTGTTCATCTTTGCAGATGGCGCACTGTGTGTACTATAAAGCGGGAAGTCCTTTGGCCGCAAGGGGCGTAACCTCATGCGAGATGCGGCAGGGGCGTACAGAATTCTTCCCGCTCACAAGACGAGTCTCGTTTTTTTTTTTAACTCGGCCGCCTGCCCTTCGCAGCACACGCAGAATGTTCAGGCGGTCTCGTGTAATTTTTGTTATTGTACATTAATAATATTTTTGGTTTAGCTTTAATTTTCCGCTTTGTGTGCATGAAGCGCAACAAACTGGCCTATTGAGGGCCCACGTATGGTTTTTCTTGTTGTGGTGGACAACAAAGCCGATCACGGTTGTGCGTCCTTATCCGTGTTTGGTGTTTGTGTTAACCACAGTGCTCAGTTTGAACTATCTCCCAGCCTTAACGATAAATGTTGAAATCGCGTATTGTGTACCGTGCATAGTTATTCGTTGTCAAGCTGGAACTTCGATGCCTGGCGACAGATTGTGACCACTCATCTGCCCTGGTACTTGTGTCATCACTTGTGTGTGTACAGCTGCGGCGTCACTCTTGCATTTGCATATTATCCCAGAGGCAATTTTCCCCCGGCACGCCTTTTACAATTTGAGTGCCATGCGCCGTTAGTCCACAGATTGAAAGGTCAGGCATGTGCACAAGGCCCCACCTCCGTTCCAAAATGCATGGTAGGGTGCCACTCAGAATTAATGTTTGTTATTTCCGTGGTCACGCTTCCTGGTTTTATTCGCTTGCCGGTTAAACCGAAGCGCTGCGAGTCTGAAGGCAATCCCTTTGTATTTACTGGTTGCTCGACGGACTTGAATCGAGCATTCGCATCGTACGCAGCGTGCTAATCGGAGGTGCGTAGAAGAGTTAACTATGCACGTCAAAGAGAATCCGGAGCAACCTGTAAATATTAAGAGGTTAGAATGGCATTCAGCAGTAGATTATAAACACTAAAGGTAACAAATGGAGAGGGTCTGATCGCAGACAATTTAAACTTAACTTTTCCGTATGCATATTGAGTGGCACCCTAATGCATGGCTTCTAAAGAACGTGGCTTCGAGATGCGCGCCGCATACCCCGACCGCAGGGTTAATGCAAGACGGACGGCTCGTCGCCTCTCTTCTGCGGAGGCGGGGGGGGGGCGAAATTGCGAGTCGGGGAAGGTCGGCTGAGGGGGGGGGGATGCCTGAGTCACGGTTGGGAAAGAGTCGGGGGGGGGGGGGGGAGAGGTGTTGGCGATGGAGGCCGTGCTCCGTCGGCGCTTGGGCGAGGGCTGTCGACGGTGCTTTATTGATGGAGCCACTGCACGTGTGGGACCACGTGGATGGATTGGAGTGGAGGTGTCCATCTGACGAGATGCGACGTAGAAGACCCGAGATTGACGCCGTCGCCGTGGTCGATTCTCCTTTAAGTGAAGTGCTTTTGTGGTGGTTGGTGGTTGTGGGTGGTGTTGACGGCCGTGATGTTTTCTGCGCTCGTGGTTACGACGACGCAGGACAAATTAATAGTTCTCACAATTTCGTAATGATGAGTTTGTGCTTCGAATCGTAATAATACAACTAAAAATAAAAGTTAGAAGATAATTGTAAAAAAAAAAATGATATAGCAATAATACTAATAACGAGAACAAATTATATCGTAATACTAATGATTAACGTGTCTGTGTTGAGGTGGAGGAGAAAGCTGACCAACATCTGCACCGTGTGTCTGGGGCTGTGCGCGCGCACGGCCGCTTGGCAGTAAACGTCCCTGCTGAATGTGAGATCACGTAAATCGCTCGCTCGCTCGCGTGACTTTTTGAAAAAGTTAAGCACGAAACTCCCTTAGATTTCACCTGCACCGTCCGACGAACGTTCCGCACAGATGTGTCATTGCATTGTATAATGGACATGAATGTGACTTTTAACAGCACAATGTCGTGCGTGCGGTTAGAGGGATGGCTCTTGTGTTTCTCTTCATTGGTCGCCCGTACTAACGACTTTCTTCCTATAACCTTCCGACCGATGGAGGACTTGTTCCGCAGAGGAATGAACAGACGATTACTTTAAGCGGGATATGTTGAGCCTTAAAGGCAGCACAGTGGAGGAAGTGGTTTATTTTTTTGTATGTGTTTTTTTTCGCAAGATTGTACGAAAATGTTGAATCGGGGGCACGTGGTAAAAATTACCCAGCAAACGCGGTACGCGGTTTGCTGAGAGGCCTTGTTGCTCTGACTGGAGGTTTCCTCAGCGAATTCCTGAGAGCATGTTTGAGTTGCGTCTTTGTTGTTTAGCTTTGCTTTCCCATTGGTTATCGGGAGTGTGAATGCCACTTTTGTGTGGAGGTGGCCGTGTTGCTCAAGGTGTCGTAGCAATTGAGCCGGCACTGTTTTGTCTTCAGCCTGGTCAACCAATAATTGCACAAAAAAAGCCTCGATGTTTTTTTTGTAATAAAAAGTTTCCATTCGATGCCATGCAGTGACCGCTTTGCAGGACATACGAGAATGCTCCACTTAGTGCCGGATAAGACAACTCGGGTGACTTTAAAAGTTGATGCGTTTCCTCTTCCCCCCCGCAACCCCGCTGCGTAACTGAACCGAGCCAAGCCGGGGGCCAAGGTAGCGCCGCGTGGATCAGGACAAGGCAGGTTGTTTTTCCTCTGTAAAAAGCCGAGCCGCGCCGTTGACGTCACAATTAATTGAGTCGTGCCGCATGCGAAAGACGCGGTAACGTGTCCTCGGTGGTACCTGACTGATGTCTCGGGCATGTCGTTAGCCTTCCCCCCCCCACCATCCCCACCGCTGGGCCCAGTGCAAGATTAAGATGTCTTGTAAGGCCGGAATTTCACAGTTTGGTACCGGCTGAGCTCGGCAAATATTCAGCGTAAAGCCATCCCCGTACTGCATGGACCCCGCGTTGGCACAGCTCGGATGTGCCAGTGGAAAACGAAGGGGGGGGGGGGTAATTGACGTCATCTTCCAGGGTTCTTACTTGAGGCTGCTAAGATTGCTCGCTTGTGAGCGATGTAACATTTACTAATGAAAAAATGTGTTAATCTCATCGCGTGACGCCGATGTAAATTGGTTTGAAGAACACGTAGCTTATGTGCCAGCGCAAATCCCGCGTGTCCGTCTCGGTCAGGTGGTAAACAACCTTCCTTCGCTGGTCGTGCGGTGAAACAATCGCGCTTCTGGAATTAATATTTTGTACATTTTCCTGTCGGTACTGCTATTTTGTTCCTTTGTGATTACATGCATTGTCGGACACTTTTTTGTTTGTATTAATGTTGGTTTGCAGATTAACACGCCTAACTTATAAACATTTACCATGTAGTTGAAATGGCAAAATGAGAGACATTAAAGGACACGGGGATGTTTATGTATACGTTGTTCTGAGACTACTGCGTGAAAATTATTTCTCGTGTTCCCCACCACCACCACCTCTGGTACGGTGCCCAGAACGAACACTTCCCACTCTTCATGCCCACTGGCCACAGCCAAGATTGTTTTTCGATTTAAAGCTTTCGTGACTGCAGGGATTCATATTCTTCTTTCGGTGACTTTACCGAAAGAACCAAGAATATGATTTTATTTCGTAAATTTGTCCGGCTTATTTAATAGTCAGGCGTAGATGGATGTAATGCAGAAGAGGGCGTCTTTGGGAAACTGGGTTTTAACTCGTGACTGAGGACTTGCGAGGAATCGTGGCCGAGTGACTCACGGTGGGGTGGGTGCATCGTGGCCAAGGAGGTCTGCAACCTTTCGATGAAGAAGAGCCACCGGGTTTTTTTTGTTTGTTTTTTGTCGTTGACAACAATAGTTCGAGAGCCGCCATCACAAGCAAGAGCCACTTGTCCACAACACACAACAGGAGGTACACAGCAGATGACACGGACATTCTGACTTAAACAAAATCGGTGATGGAATAAACTTCGCCTATTTAGGTGTGTCCCCCCCCCCCCCCCCACACTTAGTTATTATTTAACAATAGTTTGTACATTTGATCGCCACCAAGACATTCCATAGTGTCCATTGTACGCCTTTTGGCGTCTTTTGGCCCATCACCAGTGGAGACTAGGCTCTAACGAAAGCCGTCTCGGGTGTGGACCAATCAAATTCAAGGACAGTGCATATTTTTATAAGAGTTGTCTTTTTGTTTGCATTTTTACTGCTTGTGTTGTGGTTATTGCAGACACGATGCCTTAAATAAAGGTGTCAGTTTTTTGAGCCAGTTAAAAGGGTAAAACCTGTTACTACATTCCATAGTGACCCATTTCCTGCCATATTTAACAAATTATTTTGACTTAAAATATTGTTTTAAGATTTACGTTTATTTTAAAACGGCTACCCGCTAGGGGGCAGCCTAGGAGCCGCATGTTGCCGACCCCTGATAATCGATCATTGCGAATGTTGATATATTGCTCGCAAATTGTATTGTACGACGCAATTGGGAACAGCCACATAGCAGCATCGCCCCCAAACGGGGGGGGGGGGGTCGGGGGGTGGTTGCTGCTTTAATATGCAGTGGTGATGGTGTCCGAATCCCGAGTTGGTGGATTTCAACTCATGGGCTGCAAGCCACTGCCTGCAGGGTTCGGTTCTCAAATGTTGCTACCGATAACTTGACAAACAAAACAAGAAAAAAGCGATAGATTTTAGTTTTCACTTGAACTGGTTTGGGATCCGTAAATATTTTGTTTATGTGCAACAAACACTACAGGGCATGACAGGGGCACCATTAACCACCCCGTGGAGTTTTAGTGAAGTGACATCGGAAGTGGTTGTTTGGTCGCGTTCCAAGAGCCCATCTGAAAAGGTTCGCCGTTCAATTGCTCGCTCCGAGTTCCGAGTGGCGACTTCTTGAGATCATGGCGTACGAGTTGCAAACAACGGAGCACACTACTCGGGACAAGAAAGTGAAAATACCTGTCCCTAGGTAAAAAGACAAGGCTCGATGAGGATAGAGTGGGGGGGGGGGGCTCTTGGTCCAAAGGGTGAGGTCTCAGGATGAACTGAATGGTTAAAAAAAGCGTCACTTTTTTAAAATTTTCTTGCTGTGGTTTTCACACATGATGATTGCTTGTGTTGCAGTCGAAACGTCGTGAGAATTTTATTGTTTTATATTTTTATTATTTTATTGTTATATATTTTTTATTATTTTATTGTTAAACTTCTACGTGATTTTACCGAAAGAACCAGGAATATGGTTCCAGCTCTCTTGAGGTACGCGTGCACTCGGTCCAAGAGGACCGTTCCCATTACCCAGGGCTTCGTGTCAGCCGAGTTGGCGACGTGGAAATTTGTATTCGCCCGGCGACACACCACGTTCAGTGTGCGTCTCGAATTTGGCCGTGGCTGCTGTGTCGCGTGCACGCTACAGCGTGCTCGTGACCCAGACGAGATATTCGGTGAGATTTCTGCTTGGGGGGGGGGGGGGGGGCGAATGCGGAATCGTTATTGAGCTCGGGTTTTCATTTGGTGGCCTTCAACACGCTTCCCAATTCATCGGAGAACCCCGTGGGGTGTAAAGGAAAAGCGGCGCTTGATCGGGGTCCACGGCGTCACCAGTGACGCTGGTGGCAGTTTTGCCTCGTTCGCAGTAAAAAAAAAATGCCAACGTGCATTTCGCTCCGACGTTTGCCAAACTGCAGGCACCGACTGGAGAAATTTTTGCCACGCGCCGCGCGAAAGTTGGTGCGAGCCCCGGCACACGGGGATGAGAGGGGGGAGCGGCCAACATCGCGCGGGGCTCGACGAGTTGGGGAGGGTGGGCAGCGCGTTGTGACGGCCCGCATCCAGCAACCTGTTTGCACTTCTCGTGGGCAGACGCGTTTCGGAGAATCGTCGGTAAGCAAATAGTTGGGGAGGGGGGGGGTGGTGGTGGAGAAGCTTTATTCTGGCAAAAGCACCGCGTGGTGCGACAGAATTTCTGCAGATCAGTACTTTTATAAAACAGCAGTGGTAGCAATGTCAGCGCCTTACTCTAAATAAATTACAACACGCGTGTTTTTGAATGAAGAATATCAATGCGCGTGTTTCCTCTCAGCAGCTGCGGTTAATTAAGCTCATCACCTCTGTGTGTGTATGTGTGTGTGGGGGGGGGGGTGGCGTGGGAGCGGTGGTGCAGTGATTAGCGCTCTACTTTATGAGCCCAGCAACCCAGTGATGGATGGATAAATGTCGTTCGCGGGCTGTTTTCGACTGGGATTCCTCATGTGGCCGCTGGGTCATAGGCAATGAAGTCGAGGAATGTGTTCGGCTCGTGGGTCATTAGGCTCCCCGCCCACGATGTGTTCTGGCTCACACTCGCTCCACACAACTTTGTTCAATGAGTGGACCACCACGTGACTATCTCGAGGTCAAATGTACGGGATTTCTCTTGGGCGAGCTGCAGCAAAGGGAAGCGAAAGGCGATTTGTGTAGCAGAAGCGGTTAAAATCAGGGTTACCCAGCAACTGGGCTCCCTTGCTGCCGGACTACCAGGTTTAATGGGCTACTAAGCGACCGGCTGACTAGGCTGAGTGGCTATGAGGCTATCGGGCTACCAGTCGACTGGGGTACCAGGCTGTCGGCTGTTAGGCTACCGTGTTACCAGGCTCCTTGGGTACCAGGCTGCCTTGCTATCAGGCTACTGGGCAATCGGGCTGTCAAGATAACGGGGTACCAGGCAACTGGGCAATCATGCCGTCGGGCTGTCAGGCTACCAGGGTACCAGGCTACCAGACTACTGGGCAATCGGGCTGTCCGGCCGTCGGGCTCCCGGGGTATCAGGATTCCAGGCTACGCGACAGCGGGATTCACGATGCGTCCCACCAACGGCAGGGCGCCCGTGGCGTCGTGCCGAACCATGAAGACGAAGGGGCGGTCCACGGAGAACTCCATGCGGTGGACGTGCGCTTCCTCGGCGGGGCCCCGGGCCGCCGCGTCGAGGGCCCCGCCGCCGCCGCCCTCTTCGGCCAGCTCCAGCAGCGCCGCGTGGCGCACGGCCGACACGGCGAGCCCGACTTGCGCCTCGGACAGCGCGGAGAGGTCCGCGTCGCTCGAGAACAGCGACTCGAGCTCTGTGGGTGATAGGGGAGGCGAGGCGCGGCCGTGGTGAATGTGGCAAAGGCGCAGCCGAGCGATTTCTCGCTCGCTGGCGCCACTGCCTCGGCTCGGGCGAGCTCTGGAAGAGAGCTCCCTCCGGGAGGTCATTTGTTGGCCAACTGTCTCGCGCTGGCTCAGACGGCTGGGGGGGGGGGGTGGGGAGAAGAGACACAAAGTTGGGTGTGGGAACGCCGCCACTCGAATGAACTTGTTTTTTTTTATTTCTCTAGAGCGCTTTGCGTGAAGCTGGAGTTGCGGAGAAAGCCCGTTAAAACAAGGTGAGTTTTTACGACGAGATTTTACTCAAGTGCAACAGACTCGAGATTCCCGAATGAACCGGGCAACGACTGAATCTCGAGCGAGCACCCCGTGGCGGTGAAACATCGCCACTTGGGTGGACACAGAGCGGTGGGCTTGGTGCTGGCCACCGACCCCCTCGTTACTCGTCCGCTAACAGCACTTGCCCCAACGGGCTACTAACGCTATATGGGGGATATTTGTCTTTTGTGTGTGTGTGGGGGGGAGCGGTAGTGTAGCGGTTAGCGCACTGCGCTACGAACCCGGCCACCCGAGTTCACGGCCAACGCCAGCGACGATTATCTGAATCGGTCCTGGGCCTCCCCTAGGTCGACTCAGCCTCAAATGAGTATCTGGTGCGATGTGGTAAACATCGCCACTAGGGAGACAAAGGCGGCCGGGCGTGGTACTGGTCACCCACCCACCTCGTGTGCCGTGCCGGCCTTCACGGGTGCTCGCTAACAGCACTTGCCCCAACAGTCTGTTACAGGCTATACGGGGGGTCTTTGTGTGTGTGTCGTACTGAGCTGCTTGACGGCTCCTGCCAGGTCTCCCGCGTCGCGCAGCGCGAGCCGCGGCACGGAGAGCCGCGCCCGCACCGAGTGCAGCGCGCGGACGATGTCGGCCACGAACTCGGACGTGAGGCTCTCCTCCACCACCGTCAGGTTGCCCGTCACCTCCACCGGCACGAACAGCAGCAGGCTGCAGCCGCCCTGCAGCGGCAGCTGGGCCACCTGTCGGTCAGGGTACGGGGTCGGGGTCAGGATCGGGGTCAGGATCGGGGTCAGGGTCAGGGTCGGGGGTCAGGGGAGCAGGGCAGGGAGGAAGCAGGGCATGGGGGGTGGGGAGTTGCCGACGGCTTTACCCGGCAACCGAGCTCGGTGTCGAGGCCGTAGCGGATGGGAACGTCGTCTCGGCGCATCGTGGCCACGCGGAGCGCCACGGGCCCCCGCTTCCCGCCGCCCGCGTGGAAGACGCCCTGCGCCGTCTCCTCCGGCGGGAACTGCAGCGCCCACTTGGCTGTGGTTGGTGGTTGTGGTGGTGGTGGTGACAGCAGCAGAGCGAGAGAGAAGTCACGGGTCATCGTGGTCATGCAACATCAATACCGTCGGTAGCTTATTGATGTTTAACGGAGGAGAAAATGCGTCGATCGTTGTTTTATATGATCATTGTCGATTATAGGGCCCTGTTTAATGAGCTTCACTTTTCGGGATTCCCCTCCGCTTGGGAAACTTCTAGATCGACGATGGTTAAAGTCACGGTCCAACTCGGCGGCTTTACTTTCGTCTGCTTTAACGTGCGGCTACAGCTTTGGCTGAAAAGTGTCTCCCGTTTGTTCGCGGGACCCGGGATTTGGCCCACGATTCGCCTTGCTCTGACCGCTGCCCTCCCCCAATGGCGCAGCTGTCGGGTGTTCACGCGGTGCGACTCCAATAGGCGGGCCGGAGGGGCCCAGGCTCTGGGCTACGAGAAGCAAGCGATATTGAGCAGAGGAGGGCATTGTAACCCTTGCACCCAGGGCTCATGCCGGCCGCGCTACGCCACGGCCTTGAGACGACGGTGAACTTTTGAGACGCCGCAGCGATGAACGGGGTCTTGAAATTGTAGAGGATTATTTCGGGACATCCTCACACGCAAATACCACACGGCCACGGCTTAAGGGTCAGGGGTCACGGGAGCACTGCTGTTCGGGGTCGGCTTTGGACGACGAGTGGAAGTGCGGTGTGAGTTTGCGTCGAGAATAAAGACCTGCTCAAGTCTCCTCTTTCAAAAATCATGAGCGCCACCATCGGGCGTTCGTGAATTTCCCGCAGACATCCGCCCAGAGGCGCGAGTGGTTCCGCGTTGTTTAACGTGCAGTGGACTTTCGCGACCAATATTATCCAGGAGCCTTTTGCCCGTACAAGGACGGGTGTATTGCCGTAAATCTGAAACTTGCAAGCTAAAAGCAGACTTGCGACGTGATATTCATTGCATCCGTTCATGTGCAATTTGTAAGGCTGCGGTTGACACAGACTTATTTCATTTTAAGGTTATAATCCCTTGTTCATCACGACGTCCTTTTTACTTATATGTCTCAACAGCAGCGTTACGGAGATTGCGTGACGTGATGAGGGTTCTGATTTTGTAGTGAGGGTTGTGAGTTGACGCTGAGGAGGGGGGAGGAGGCGCCCCCCCCACCCATGTGGAGTGACGTCACCCGCTAATTATTATTAATGGAGGGGGTCCATGTGGAGGACGTCACCTCTTCATGATTTTTAATGAGGGGGGCCGTTCGATGTGCAGTGGAGTCACCTGCTCATGATTATTAATGAGAGGGGTTCTCCATGCGGAGTGACGTCACCCGGTCATGATTATTAATGAGAGGGGGGGTCCATGTGGAGGACGTGACCTGTTCATGATTATTAATGAGGGGGGCTGGTCGACGTGGAGTGACGTCACGCGCCGGGCACACTGACATTCTTGGCTCATTATATCAGTAAATAACAAAGCTGGGGGGTGTTTTAGTTAGATCGCGTAAATATAAATGTGTCGTTAAACCCGCCACCACCCGACACGGCCAATTCGCAAGGTTTGTCAGGTAAACAAAACGCGCCAATTGGTCACTGCTCCAACACACAGCGGTTGTGTGCTGGAGAGTTAACGCACGAACGTTTACGATTCGAGCACCGTGGCGTTTCGCTGGTGATTACAGGCGGCAGCTTCATCAGGCGATTTTGCCAGGATCGTGAAGGAGTCTTCCTCTTTCGGTCCTGGCTTTGGTGTGCTCACCGCTCAGAATCCGGAGGCTGCCGGTGCAATTCAATCGCAATGGTGCAAGATTCTTGAATCACCCCCCCCCCCCCCCCGACCAACGGTTCTGTTCACACAGCAGCGGCAATAGGTTCGCCAGGGCTAGCCTATCGGCAGGGTCGTGTACTGTGTGGGTTAAGGAGGAGTACGCCAAAAAACACCCCTCCAGATGGGCTCTCTACGTACGTGCGTATGTTGAACTTCTTTCGCACCGTGAGTAGTAGCCAAGCGTGATAATCGGAGCTACCTCTAAGCGTTAGGCATGACTATACAGATCTCAAATAGGTGTTATGATTACACTGTATTATTATTATATTTGGGCGCTGTGGTGGCTAGGAGATGTTAACTGCCTCGCCTCGTATGCAGGAGGTCGTGGGTTCGATCCCGACGCTGACGCCTGCTGTATATTTGGAGTTTACATGTCTCTGTCCCCGTGGTCACGTGGATTTATCTCCGGGTCCTCCGGTTTTTCCCCTCCACAATTAGAATCAACGTCGTGCGTTTAGAGTATTTGGCCACTATACATTTCCACGTGATTATGATAAGCCACTTCGTTGAACCATTTTTTGTGATGACCAGGTCGCCCCTGAAAAAAAGAGCATATATAGCTCAGTGGGCATTACCTAGTAAAATAAAAATATATATCGTAAAAATAATAAATAATTATTGTTCGAGCTGCTGGCCATGGTGCTGAAGTGGGGAGTCGGACCCTTGACGTGCATCGCGGACACGAGCAGCAGGGAGAGGTCGGCGGGCAGAGCCGGCACGGCGTCACGCAACACGCCGCTCGTCCGCTGGGAGAGCCAGCCGTTGATGTCCTGCAGGTCCCGGCCCGTGGAGCCGCTCAGCACCTTGGGCTCCGTGCCGTAGAACTTGAGAACGTCGGCAACGTACGCCTCCTTCGGGGGAAGCCCTGTGCGCGGTGGCGGAAGAGGAGGACGAGGAGGAGTGAGCGAGGAAGAGGGCGAGGCGGTGCAGACGACAGCAGCATGAGTCTCTCGTGCGCGCGCGCGCACACACGCGTGGGTTTGCACGGACACTCATTTCACTCGAAGCGTTCCCAATGCAAGGCAAATAATGTTGGTGGTGGTACTGCTGCTGCTGCATTGGACAGTGCTGCACAAGCACACTTAACAACAAACGCTAAACACACGCGCTAATAACAGTGGCCTTACTAGGGAAATATTTAAATATAATAGGCGACGTTTTGAGCGAACCACTGTGCCACTGCTACCCATCCACCGCGCTGCGCACAAACGCATGCGCGCATACATAGCGCGGTGCGCTAACCACCGCACCGCCGCTTCCCCCACTGTTCACACACACACATGCACACCTGGCGCAGTGCGCTAATGACTGCACCACCGCTCCCCGCCCACCGTTCTGCACACACGGACACGCGCAAGCACGTGCGCACGCACCTCTCTGCAGGTAAACTCGCGCCGCGTGCTGCTGCTGCCCCTTCGCCTCGGAGCCGAGTGTCGCCAGCAGCTGCCGCTGCAGGTCGTGCACGTCTCCCTGCTGGACGGTGTCGTAGTTGAGCGCCTTGCTCAGCCGCTTCCACGAGCTCGAGCCCGGGGCCGCTCCTGCCCCACCGAGGTGGGAGGGGGGGGGCGCAACCATGGCCGTGAGACACGACCGGCACTCGCTCATGGACACATCGTCTCTACACCCCAGTCCTCACCTACTCCCTCGCCACCCTTGAGCGCCGTCCCATCCTTAACGAATGCTCCCTCTCTTACCTGCACTTTGGGCCGTCGCGGTGGTATACAGGTGGTCGTGAGTTCGATCCCTACCCTGACGCCTGCTGTATATTTGGAGGTTGCGGTGTCTCTCTATCATCATCATCATCACGGTGGCTAGGAGATGTTAACTACCTTGGCTGGTATACAGGAGATTGTGGGTTCGATCCCGACCCTGACGCCTGCAGGGTATTTGAAGTTTACATGTTCTCTCTCTCTCACCGTGGACGTGTGGATTTTTCTCCAGGTCCTCCGGTGTCTCCCTTCAATTTTATAATTTTCACGCGTTTAGATTATTTGGCTGCTATGTACATTTGCACATGACAAGTCACTTCGTTGAGCTATCTATGTGGCCAGGTCGTCTCCGAAAAAGAGCTACATCGCTAAGTGGGCCATACCTAGTAAAAAAAAATAGTTTAGTTTACATTGACCCAACAAGTACACACATCACACTAACATGCATACACAGCACATACAATGTAGGAAGATATCCATTTACGGGCACTCCATTTAAATAACAGAGGGAAATTGTAGAAAAAGACCACCCCTGAGCCGGTGGTGGTTAGTCCACAATTCCCATGGCAGGGGCAGGTCTCGCCGAAAGGACAAACCACTGTTGACTTCTCCACCGAGTGGTAACTATTTTATCGACCCCTACGAGGATGATGGGTTGAAGTCAATCCCCCCCTAAACAGGAATTGAGCTGGCAACCTGCTGATTCCGAGCCCTTTTGGGTAAACAAGCATAATAAATGTATGCACAAAATAACCATTAACTTTGGAGTTCAAAAGGTCATCACGGCCAGTGCTGCTGATGCAACCGCTTCCCCCCTCCTGCCAGGTTCTTAACTGTTGCACGGATGACATCTGACTCGAACATCCATCATTGCAGGCTGATCCACCATTGATTGTCTGGGTTTAATTATTATTTCCCACATGGTTGGTGAACATGGTCAGTGCCTGGCACACTCCGACGTCACACGAGCGTGATCGGGTACCGTGGAGCCAAGCTTTCGTGGATCAGTTAAAACTTCCAACCCGCTTGGGCTTTATGTACGAATGTGTGTATGTGGAACTTCTTTTGCACCGTACGTAGCCAACCGTGCTAATCGGAGGTGCGGGGGGAAGGACAACAAACTAAAAACACAAAAGGCAGTTCTAAATAAATGAGTTTGTCAATCCAGATGATGTAAAAGTGGATAGCTTTAGTGGCTTTCTGATACCGGAAGGAAGCGCGTTCCAGACGGCCACAAAAGCGCATCTGAAGCGCCCAATGCAGTGACCGTCTTCGTTCGATGGCAACGAGGATGAGCGGAGTTCGCGTGATGATGGTTTCTGCTCCTTGACGAGATCAGCGAGGCATTGTGGTTCATTTGTGGCAAGCACTTTGTGTGTAAGGAGTGCGACCTTTCTCGTCATTAGCCAGGATATGGCAGTACAGCAAGTGGGTTTATGGGCTCGCTCGTGCGGACCTCTGAGTGTTGCGTGGGGGGTTTTCTCCAGGCACTTCAGTGTCCTCCCACACGAAGTAAAACGCTCCTTATTTGAACGCGAATTGGCCAAACATCCCAATGGGGTGGCAGGACCCTCCTGTAAAAAAGAGTCTTGAGACTCGGCAAGGCTTTTCCGGGATAGAGGGCATTATTGTTATTTTGTTGTAATGTTTTTTTTTTAAAGATCAAAATGAGTAGTGAATTCACCAAAAAAATATTTCCATATATCCACGTGTATATGGAGCGCAGAGGGCTCACGACACCGGTGGCCGGTCGCCTCCTGATCACTCTTCTATCGCTACTACCGTGGCCACTGTTCTCGCGCGCGCGCGCGCGCGACATCCAACGCCGGCCGCGGACAACGCGTGCGCACGGCGGCGGGGGCCTCACCCAGCAGCAGCATGGACAGCGAGGTGGACAGCGCGACGGGCGACAGCAGCACGTTGCTGCGCTCGTCAGCCGCCGCCGCCGCCCGCCGGAAAACCTCGAGGCCGAAGTTGGCGTGGGCGCGCGCCAGCATCTTGTCGGGGAACGGAGTGAGGTCCTCCTCGGCGTCGTCCGCACGGTCCTCGTCGGGAGCCGCCGCCGCCGCTGCGGTCGCTGCAGGAGGAGGTGGAGGAGGCGGCTGGGTCACCCGCGGCTTGGCCGGCCTCTTGGGTGGACGCTTGGGTTTGGGGGGCGGCCGGGGTCTCCTCACCTTGCGAGGGAGAGGTTGAGACGGGTGGGGGGCATGGCGTGGGAGGGGGGTGGGGGGGGGGCACGGTCAGGACTCGCTCACCGGTGGTCAGTCGTCTCCTGATCACTCTTCTATCACGACGACCGTGGCTGCTGTTTTCTCGTGGGAATTTTACCCGTCGGTTTCATCGCTCGCGTGCTACGGACTCGGCCTACCAGATTGACTGCTCCATCTCGTCCACACCGCGTTCTACCACCGCACGGAAGGCTACACGCAAACACTTCTCTCTCCTTCTGCTTCTTCCGTCGCACTTTGGAATTGCCTCCCGTCGTCCATTTTCCACAAGTCCTCATCATTATGTCGTTCAATTCAAGAAACGCGTTACGCTCTTAGCTATTACGACTTTCACGGTGCTGTTTGTTACTGGCCGCATGACCTTTTGGCCCTTTGGACCGGAATAATACAGAAGGCTGCAGCTTAGAACCTCCGATTTTGAGGGTCCTCCAAAAGGATATCCAGGACTAATTTCAAAATTATTTATTTTAAATGTGATACGGGAGGCACTGTGATCAACTCACTGTCTGTATTACCACAAGTTGTGTGCCCAAATTGAATAAAACTTTGCTCCATTTAACCTTAGTTTACAATCACCGAGTTGAGACACACGTGAGGCGACGCGGTGACGCCGTGTCCTCACAGTGATTAAAGCTTCATTAGCCCCGCGCCTGGCCCTGCTTGGCCCCAAGCCAGTTTCCGATGTCTTGTGAGGCCTGCGCAGCACGGTGTGGTTCTGGCCCGGCACGGAAAATCCATCCGTAAAGTAAAAGGCCCCACGCTAGCTTGGCTCGGATGTACCAGTGATAAAGAGTTGTGTGTGTGTGTGTCTTTAAGCCTCTGTGTGTGCGTGTGTATGTAACTTAGTGAGTGTCTTTGAGGCTCTGTGTGTCCTTGCCTTTGTGGGGAGCGGTAGTGTGGCGGTTAGCGCGCTGTGCTACGAATCGAGCAACCCGAGTTCGATTCCCGCTCACGGCCAACACCAGTGACGATTACCTGAACTAATCCTGGGCCTCCCCTAGGTCGATTCAGCCTCAAATTAGTATGTGGTGCTGTGTGTAAACATCGCCAATGGGGATACAAAGGCGGCCGGGCGTGGTGCTGGCCACCCACCCCCCTCGTGTGCCATGCCGGCCTTCATAGGATGCTCGCTAACAGCACTTGCCCCAACAGTATTTTAAGGATGTATGGGGGACCTTTGTTATTTGTTTGTGTAGATTAGTGTGTGTGACTTAGAGATACGCACTCTCGGTGGGTCCTGGGCCGTGGTCAGATACACCAGCAGCGAGACAAAGAGGAGTAGCACCAGCAGCTTCCTCATCTTCACCTGCAAGAAGCACGCCAGAAACCATCCTCGCCATCACCAGCATAAACATCGGCGTTCAATATTCGCCCCTCATCGTGAATTTTTTTAGGTATCCTGGAAATATATATTTTTTTACGACGCTGACCCACGCCTCCTAATTGAAAACGCATTACAATCCACTGTCCAACGGTTGCCACTGTGTCATCTCCCCACAGATGAACTGAATTCACTTTTCTTTTCATTCATTAATCAGCAATCGCGTAGCTATCGAGTGTGCAGGCGGTGCAGCTGCACGGGGGACCGTGGCCCGTGGCTCGAAGGCGAACAGACGCCAGTCCGTGAAGAGGTGGGGGGGGGGGGTGGGCGTTGTGCAGGGGGAAAGGACTGGACAGGTGGGCCACATGTCAAGCCTTGCATCAGGGCTCACGCCAACCACGCTATGCCACTCGTGCCACTGATAGTCTCAGAAATCGTAGCATACACACACACACACAAAAAACAAAGATCCCCCGTGTAGCCTTGACAGACTGGTGGGGCAAGTGCTGTTCGCGAGCACCTATGAAGGCCGGCACGGCACACGAGGGGGTCGGTGGCCAACACCACGCCCGGCCGTCTTTGTCTCTCCAGTGGCGATGTTTACTATATACCGCACCAGGTACTCATTTGAGGCTGAGTCGACCTAGGGGAGGCCCAGGACGGGTTCAAATAATCGTCACTGGTGTTGGCCGTGAGCGGGGTATCGAACCCGGGTCGCCAGGTACACAACAACAATAGCTGCCATTTGCCACTAAGTGGCGGTGATGTCACCACGGCGCTTGTGCCAGGCTAGGTGCACGTTGAGGCCACCTGAAGTGTTGAACGCCGCCGGCAGGAGGTCACGGGGCAGACCCAGGTGCCATCAATCAATCAAGTCTTGCTTTTTATAGCACTATTTCGTGCAAAGGATGCAATTCAAAGTGCTGTACAGATAAAAAAAAACATTGTTAATAGACTAAATCGCAAGAAGAATTAAAGCAAATTACGTACAAAACAAAATAGCATTATAATAAATTACTACCGAAGGCATATTAAAAAAAAACAACACTCTCAAAGAATCTCAAGTAAACGCAAGTTTCAAAAGATTCGTTTTTAGATTCAACCTAAAAACTGCTGCGCATTTGTGAAGCCCTCAGATCCCCTGGCAATTCGTTCCACAGGCGAGGTCCATGACTCACTGAAGGCCCCGTGTCCTTGGGACGACTGACTGAGATGACTGGCCGACGCACCGCCTGTGGCCCCCTACCGTGCCAGGTATAAACAAAGATCCCCCCTATGGCCTTCACAGACTGTTGGGGCAAGTGCTGTGAGCGAGCAGAACCTATGAAGGCCGGCACGGCACACGAAGGGGTGGGTGGCCAACACCACGCCCAGCCGCATTTGTCTCCCCAGTGGCGATGCTCACACACCGCACCGGGGAATAATTTGAGGCTGAGTCGACCTAGGGGAGGCCCAGGACCGGTTCAGATAGCCGTCACCGGGTGTTGGCTGTGAGCGGGGTAACGAACTCGGGTCGCCAGGTTCGCAGCGCAGCGCGCTAACCGCTACACTACCGCTCCCCACCAGGTCTGCACACACATAGGCACATACACACACCCATAGGCACACACACACACATCGGCACACACGTATCCGCGAGGTCTCCCACGCAAGCGAGAATGGTGAAATTCCCCCCTCCGGTTTTCAGTTTTGTGCTGTTTGTTTAACTTCAGTCCGCGGCTGAGCTCTGTTGTTCAGAGAAAACTCTTCCTGGCCGCATTCCCTCATCCGCATCCCGATCACCAGCTCCTTACACTTTATCCTCCTCCTAATGTAACGCAAGAGCAAAAGACCTAGAGTCCTTGCTCAATCCACTGCTGGATGAATTGTCCTCCCCATACCGTTTCGGTCGTTCGGGCTATTTGACCATACTTCACCACGATGGTCGGTGCGAGTTGGGGCAGGGGGGCAGCGGGGGGTGTAGTAGGACCGGTTCCGATTCATCACTCACCACTGATATCAGCCGCGGCCGGAGCTTTAAAGGCAGGTCGCTTGGTTCGTAGCGCAGTGAGCTAACCACTGCACCACCGCTCTCTGCCTCAAAAAGCCCCAGCGTTAAACAAACGTTCCCCCGTGCCTGTCATTGACCTTTGGTAGGGGCTGCCCTGTCAGAGCCTATCTCAGATGGCCGATACGCGTATCTGCCAAGCTTATTCTGCAAATACCAACAACGGTTTTTTTTAAAATAAATAAATCAATAAAACATCTACTGATCTTGCTGCAACAAAAAAATAAAACGTATTCATCACACGATGCGTACACGCCATTCGTTGTTACGATGTTACGATTATCGCGATAATGAATCCCCACACATTTGTAACGATGTTTCACAACGCAACGTCGCAACGTCGTAGCATCGTGATGTTGCGTCGTTGTGCTTTGATTGCGATCGAGGGTGCACTTTAAAGTTCTTCAAACTGCGGTTCGCTCAAACGTAAACCTGCCGCGGGTCTTATAACCACTGCATTTGATGTCGCGTATGACGCACCAGAAAGTCATTCAATAATGAAATGAACTATGAAGGTGGTGAACGCCATATCACCACCTTGTTGATGATTACTCCGGAAAACAGATGGCTTCAACTCTAATCATTTTGCATGGAAAATAAGCTGTTGATTTAGTTACAACTTTCATTTATTGAGGTTGTTGATTTCGTACTTTGTGTGAGTAGAAATATAATATTTCAAAAAGCAATCAATAAGTATCGATAATCACGATACGATTATGAGATAAACAGACGGTAATCGTGGCTCTTATGCATCGCCAATCTTACACCGTACAAACACATCGAAGTCGAGTATCGCCATACTGTAGCAACCCGAAGTTTATACATTAAGGGCCCTAGCCATGTTCCGGTGGGGAAAAAAAAAAAACAGCGTTGCGTCGACTTTCCCCGTCACCGACAATGGGATACATTGCCAGAGCAAAAAAAACACACGTTTCAGACACTGACTCAGTGTGTCCGACTGACACAGTGTGTCCAATTAGATTTCCCAGGACGTTGCCTTTAAATCGAGAACGATCCTGGCTCAAAACCAGGACGGGTGGCAGCCGTGATGCGGAGGCCTTCGTCCAGCAGTGGATTTTGACAAAGGACCGTACAGTTACTACATCACATAGCAACAATTTGGAAAGTCAAACGAAAGTAAATACGAGTTGGCATACGGTACCTTGTCAGTGATAGCTCTTGGAGCCAGGAAGGAGTGAGGATCTGCGCAGACTCGCAGCAGAAGACTGTGTCTGTGTGTTTGTACGAAAGAGGATCAACTGCAGAAAGCCGTTAATTTATATATTTTTTTCTCTCTCTGCTTGCACGGGGGGGGGGGGGGGGGGTGGTAAATATTTGTCTCGGACACGGCAAATATTTGCACGAGAGAGAGAATCGCCACCCTGGCACTTCCCTCGTCGGAGCCTCCCGAGACTTCAAACCCGAACCCCTGTCAAAGTGGTTCCGATGGTGTGCGCACGAGGTCAATGCAACCCCAAGGAGAAAGCTTTAGGAGCCTCAGGGAGCTCAAGAAGTCGTGGAATTACGAGAGAAAAATAATGGGTGTGCGTCAAATATCAGCTCAAATGCTTAATTTGAGAGAGAGATAAAAAAAAACCCAATCCAGTTGTGGGATTTTATGTGATGGGGTTTTTTTGTTGTTGTGTGCATTCAATTTATGGCTGGGCAGAGACCTTGAATTCGCTACAACCGAGAAAGAAATTATATTATGGGCGGTGAAACCCAGAATGAACAAACCTGGCCTGCATAGTGGTCACTCGTCCAAGCACGCTTGGATCCACCCTCAACCCCTGCTCGGATTCTGAGTTGAAACCAAACAACCCGGAATGCCTCCAATTAATACGGAGGCTTTAAATATTTCCTCAAGCGAGGCTCGCCTGAGTGATGATGTGGCACCACCGTAACGCGTCAAGTCGCCGGGCAGATCCACTCGTCACGGCTGCGCTAAGATGTGGCCTGAGTATTTGGCATGAAGGTGACAATGACATTTTTTGTTTCTCAGACCGCGAGGATTTCTTTTTTTTTCTCTCTCTCTCTCTCCTTCCTGAAGGGCACTGATCCCAGAGTTGCAGCAGCGTTCAGAAAGGTCCGCCTTTTACAAATGCAACTTTTGTGAGTGCACATGTGCATGTACAGCCCGTCCGTCGATCCACTGCTAGATCGAGGCTACTCCACGCGGCGTGGGTCGTGATGGTTCTTTGACCGCATTGGCAGTTTTATTATTCTCGCTGAGACGCCGTTGTTCGTTATACAGGGACTCCTCTACTTACGAACGAGTTAGGTTCCAGAGGTACTGTTCGTAAGTCGATTCTGCAGATGTAGATGCCACTGATTCTTCATGGTCTGCAGATGAAGATGCCACTGATTCTTCATGGTCTGCAGATATAGATGGCACTGGTTCTTCAAGTTCTGCAGATGAAGATGCCACTGGTTCTTCATGCTCTGCAGATGTAGATGGCACTGGTTGTTCAAGTTCTGCAGATGAAGATGCCACTGGTTCTTCATGGTCTGCAGATGTAGATGGCACTGCTTCTTCACGTTGTGCAGATGTAGATGCCACTGGTTATTCACGTTCTGCAGATGTAGATGCCACTGGTTCTTTACGTTCTGCAGATGTAGATGTCACTGGTTCTTCACGTTCTGCAGATATAGATGCCACTGGTTCTTCACGTTCTGCAGATGTAGATGACACTGGTTCTTCACGTTCTGCAGATGTAGATGCCACTGGTTCTTCACGTTCTGCAGATGTAGATGCCACTGCTTCTTCACGTTCTGCATATGTAGATGCCACTGGTTCTTCACGTTCTGTGGCTGTAGATGCCACTGGTTCTTCACGTTCTGCAGATGTATATGCCACTGGTTCTTCACGTTCTGCAGATGGAGATGCCACCACCGCCATCAATTGCGCGGCGGTTGGACTTATGACTCTCGGTCTGAACAGGTAACTGGGCATACGGACAGGTCTGTTCGTATATCTGAAAATTCGTAAGTCGAGTGTTCGTAAGTAGAGGAGTCCCTGTATCCCTCATCCATCGTCTTCGTTTCCATCTGCCAGATTATTACTTGGATGTCAATTTAAATTGAATAACCCAAACCAAACAGCTCATTTATGAAGTTCATCGAATAAAGCCTCAACGCATATGTTCATAACACTGACCCTACAAGAAAAAAAACCTATAACAGGCAACCCTTTGCACAATAACTCTTTATCATAGAGAGATCAAGGGCCGTTGTCCGAAACGTCGCCTGTTAAGAATCCTGCTGAGTGTGGGTTCTCTATGCGTGTGTATCACTGCAAAAGCAGTGTCGCTCTTTCATTTCTGTAAGACAAATTAGGACTCCATCAATGTTTTTTAAGTCTGAAGATTAATTGCATTTATATTTTTCCCGACATTTAATTTATTGCCAAATGCTATGGATAACTTTTAAAACAAAAAGGTAACTTGAAATACTTTTTTTCTCTTTTTTTAATACTTAATGTTTTCAATTAAAAGTTGAAGGTTTACTTTCTTATGTGCACGCTTTCCTACTCCGGAATGTAAATTGCCTTGGCACGACTCGTGCAAAGGAGCTACAGAGGATGCATTGTTTTCACGTGGCAAAGCGTGGTTTGCTCACACCTTTTCCAAGACGTCTATCCGGCCTGAATGAGTCGACCAAATACACTCTGGAAGGGTCTCCAGAGCTCCCGTTAACAGAGCCTCTTTCGTCAGCAGTGGGGTGAGCGTGCAAGTCAAAGGTCGCGCTCGTTACACACAAAAGTGCTCGCCACAAATGAATCACAAGACCGCGCTGATCTCGTCAAGAAGCATCAATGATCACGCGAACTCCGACCGTCCTCGCAGCAGCGGCTATTGGCTGCTGGCCATCGAACAAAAGACGGTGGTCATCGCATCGCGCGCTTTCAGATGCGCTTCTGCGGGCCGTCTGGAACGCTCTTCCCTTCCGATATTAGGAAGCCACCGCAGCTATGCACTTTTAAATCTGGATTTAAAACTAATTTCTTTAGTACTGCTTTATTGTGTTTGGTTTGTTGTCCTTCCCCGCACCTGCGATTAGCACGGTTGGCTGCGTACGGTGCGAAAGAAGTTCAACATGCATAAAATTGCAGGGGTGCACGTGTTCTTCACGTTCCTATCGCTGTTTGTCCATACGAGTCCTCTGTTGGACCACTCACCTCATGAGGATACCACATTCTCATATCAACTGCGGTAGCCCTTTGGAGGGACTGGTCGGCCAACATATACCACAACCTCTGTGTGCGGCACTCCAGCGCCCATCCCGATGATTATGATAATTTATTAGTTTTCTAGAGCGGCATTCATGCAGATTGCATCTCACAACGTTTAACAATTGGTAATGCACGGATATGGTTTTAGACAAATAGCGTTTGTACATTTTCGAAGAAAACCGGAGCACCTGGAGAAAACCCACACCTTGCGAGGGTGGGTAACAACTCTATCCCATTACAGATGGAACAGATGAAGATAATTGCACACTTGCTGTACCACCATCTACTGGCAAGCCAGGGTATGGCACCTCCTCGGCGCCCAGCGAGAAGAGAGTTTCGCGAAATTGCGTGTGAACCACCAACCCTCGCCACCACAGTTTGCTGGATTAAGGCCCTGTGCATTGACACCACCGCCCTGCAATAGCCGCCTCAGTGGCAGGGGCGGAGCCAGGATTTTGACTT
Source organism: Petromyzon marinus (assembly GCF_048934315.1). Classification (NCBI taxonomy): domain Eukaryota; kingdom Metazoa; phylum Chordata; class Hyperoartia; order Petromyzontiformes; family Petromyzontidae; genus Petromyzon; species Petromyzon marinus. Next base: position 8,652,201 of record NC_133704.1, read on the forward strand.
CAATATTCTGAGATATCCAGTGTTTATGTTTTCCAATGGGCGCCACAAATGTATAAAACACATTTTATTGGATTTGAACGCGGAGTTTATTAATAGGTCGGAGCCGCTGATGTGGCTAATAAGTTCGATAAGTTCGAAAGGCTGCCGCTCAAGCAGCCTGCAGGGCAGCACAAGGTGGCAGCCTGCAGGGCAGCACAAGGTGGCAGCACAAGGTGGCAGCCTGCAGGGCAGCACAAGGTGGCAGCCTGCAGGGCAGCACAAGGTGGCAGCCTGCAGGGCAGCACAAGGTGGCAGCCTGCAGGGCAGCACAAGGTGGCAGCCTGCAGGGCAGCACAAGGTGGCAGCCTGCAGGGCAGCACAAGGTGGCAGCACAAGGTGGCAGCCTGCAGGGCAGCACAAGGTGGCAGCCAGCATTTTGCAGCAGCCGGATATCCGGTTATCCCGATTACCGACTTTCCCAAAATTTCAGGGGGGGCTGAGCTCCCCCCCAGCCCCCCTTGTGGCTCCGCCCCTGCTTAGTGGTGGTGACTGGTGATGCTGATGGTAAAAAAAAAATTGACCGCCAATTTAATCATCTACAAGGTGACGCAATGTAATTTATTTTTTGCTTCTAAATTGACTCTCATGTCACAGGAGACAAAGGTGGCACCCACCTCTTATTGGTGGGTACCCGTACCTAGTAAAACATGCGGTTAGAGATGCGTCGTCGATTCTTGGATGCATCTTAAGGAAGAAGAAAAAAATCACAGAAAACGGTGCACGTATGCGACATTTCGGATCGGTCCGAGGAGCGAATTGTTTCGGATCGGTCCAAAAACGTGACGTCATAGATCGCGAAAGGTGGAGAGCCGTCTGCGATGGACACCATCACTTCCAGTGATCGACCTGATCCCAGGACCACAGTGGCATTTTTTGTTTCTCGAACCACGATGCCGACGATTCCACGAAAGGCGTCCCTTGTGAAACACATTCTCCTGCGGAGGGAGCTGGTAGGAACGTTGGGTTGCTCGGTCAATGGCCAGGGTCAATGGCGGCACCACGTGGTGTATTCCGCAAATATGCCCGACTGTGAGGGCGGGCACAAGCCGGCGTGAGTAGGTTAAACGTTGAGTTTTATAAGGGCACCACGGGGTGATCAGCCCCTCCCCACCCAGCCCCTCCCCACCCTCCCCTCTCCACCTAGCCCCACCCCTCCATTTTTGGATGCACGACGGACGGACGGACACAATAATCCCCTGTGGGCTGGTGTAACCAGGAGGTTCCTACCAGCATTATTCCTTTTGTGCCCCTACTTTCTGTGCTGGCGTTGAGATGTAAACAGCGCCCTCTGCTGGTACCAGCCGGGATCGAGATTCCTTCTTCCCCGGCGGGTACACACGGGATGTTGGGGTGCCTTGCTGTGTGTGTGTGTCAGTGCGTGTTGTGTGTGGGGAGCGGTGGTGTAGCGGTTAGCGCGCTGCGCTATGAACTCGACGACCCGGGTTCGATTCCCGGTCACGGCCAACACCAGTGACGATTATCTGAACCGGTCCTGGGCTTCCCCTAGATCGACTCAGCCTCAAATGAGTACCTGGTGCGATGTGTAAACATTATACTGGTAGGAACGAAGTTGTAAACTGAGTGTACCAGCCTGCAATATATTAATGTGTCCGTCCGTCCCCTTTCAATACTTTAACGAAGTGAAATCTCGTGCTGTTGGGTGTAAAATCAGCAATAGACAGCGCAGAGCCCACCCTGCAGGGACCTGTTCACTGGGGAGACAAAGGCGGCCGGGCGTGGTGTTGGCCACCCACCCCCTCGTGCGCCGTGCCGGCCTTTATAGGTGCTGCACCCATGCACGTGACTGTGTGGGATGAGAGAGTGCCGGATTAAGCTAGTGCGGGGCCTGTAGTATCTGTTATAAAGGGGCCCTAAATAAAAAAAAACACATTTTTAATTTGTAAAGTAATTGGATTTTTTATTTTGCTATACAGCCAGATAATACGACAAATCGCTAACCTTAAACACCCAGTCGTTCATAAAAGTTGAAGGCAGTATAGTACTATAGTAATAGAGCAAGTGCAGAATCACTGAACCGGAATTTATAGCTTGAAAGCGTTTAGCGCGGGGCCCTTGAAAGTGCGGGGCCCGTAGCTTCTACACATGTAGCTACTACACATGTAGCTACGACACATGTAGCTACTTTTGCTACTTGGATAATCCGGCAGTGATGAGAGAGTGTCAGCATATATCCACACCACGATACGTCGTACGATATAAATTCTCACGATAATCGTTTTGTCCGTTTTCAATTATTTCACGGTTATCGTTGCTCACTTAATTTGTTTCAGAAATATTTGTGTTACTTGCTCGTGAAGTACTTAATACAGGGTGCCTCAAGAAATGTGCTGCTGCCTCCGGGCTTTGGAGACCACCTGGAGACGATCCCAGGCCACGTGTTGACAACGATGGCGAACAAGTGGGAGACTGACTTTTTGAAGCTATTAACATCACATTTTTTTTTATCATGTTTCAGTGTATTATCCGTTCTTTTTCCATTAAAAACGATAATCACATATAAGTGTGAACATTTTTTTAAAGCACCCTGTATATATCGACTAGTACATTTTAAAAATGCAATTACAAAATAAATTCCTCCCCCCTTCCCCCCTTCCCCTTATTGAGCGTCTTGGCCCCCTGCTGAAGATGCCATCCATGCATCTGGGACTGGGTGTCTTGTGGCCACCGCTTCGCCGATTGACATGAACTCACTCATGGGCGTTCAAACCACCGTCGGTTTGTTTTTATTTTTATTAACATCATGAACAGCAACAACGACATCATCATCATCAGCACCATCATCACCATCATCGTCGACATTAAGTATTACTCGGGGAGCATCGCTAGAATTTACGTCGCTGGCATGTTCACGGCACCGCCTCTCGGGCGGTGAAGCCGAAATTTGGGAGCCGGTCGGATTCGGCTCCCAGGATTGAAAAACGAAACAAACACTTCAGCCAGACTCTGCATCTGCCCTAAGGGCATTGCCCTGATTCTCTGATAGAAAGCACCAGTCAGGCACGTGGACGATACGTGTGGGGTGTCCTTGGGATTCTCACGTTGATGGTAAGCGACCGAGGTTAAACCGCAATCACGTTTGAAGTGCTGTTCCATTGTAGATATTTACTTTACAGTTACGTACCAGTTGGGGTCCAGTTGACAGAGGGAGGGAGTGAGTATATCGTTTTCCAGAACTCAGCCCAGGACAGCTTCTGGTTTGAAATCAAGGCCCGCTAAGTAACGCCACCACCGTCGCCGTTTTGTTAGCCCAAAGCTACCCCGCCCAGAGGGGCCCACCGCCTTGCAGGAGGAGTTCTCCACACATCTGGCTGTCGTCTGATGATGCTAGTTGTAATTACTGGCGAAACGTCGTACTCGCATTGTAAAACTTGTAGATTTGCTCTCCCAACACACAACCGGTGGTGCCGTACTCGTAACGAATTGGCATGTTCTGTTTACGTGACAAACATTACTAAGTGGCGGTGTTCGGGGTGGCGGCGGGGTTTAACGACACATATTTACGCGATCTAACTCAACCAAAAAAAACCTGTATTATGCTGTACTCGTAACGATTTAGCATGTTCTGTTTACGTGACAAACCTTACTAACTGGCTGTGTTCTTGGTGGTGGCGGGGGTTTAGCGACACATTGATATATTTACGACCCCCCCCCCAAAAAAAATCCACCCCCCCAAAAAATCCACCCCCTATATTATGAAAGTCAATTCCATCCGCGCCAAGCGTACGACGCGAGTAGCCCCATGATCTGTCGCTCACGCCGAGGCAGCATCCTCATCGCGTCGGGAGCACGCTGGGACGCTCCCTGGCTGAGCCGCGTCGTTAGCGCCTCCAGTTGCTCGGGCTCAAGGTGGCTTGGAGCCCGGTGGGGGAGGCACTTTCTTGTGGTGGTAGTAGTGGTGGTGGTGGTGGTGCTCGTGGCACCGTCTCGCGGTCTACGTTGAGGGTGGAGGGGGGACGGTGACAAGCCGGCAGAGAGAGATTGTTCGTTTCAGGAAGCCGTCTGAGCCATCCACTATTGAAATCTAGAATTGAGAACGCATGTCTTTGCGGTTGCTTTTTGCGTGCGTTTAGTTTGATGTCCCCTTGCTCCCGGCACCTCCGATTAGCGCGGTTGGCTACGTATGGTGCGAAAGAAGTTCAACGTGCAGTACGTGCATAAGCAGCTGATATTTAAAGGAAACTTCATGGAGGTGGCCGTCTGGCTGAGGGGCGATCACTGAGACGCAGAGTACAAATTCAAGCCCCGCCTGTGATTTAACTGAATTCTGAAGTGCGGGGAGTCGGTGGTCTCTGTCCGTTCACCAACAACTGTACAACGTGCTTTTACAGTGTACATTAAATCGGTTAGGCACTTGATTTGTATGATTCTGAATATTAGAATATTGATTTAACTACCTTGCAACGAACCTTACAGTGCTATCATAGAGTGAGGGAAAAAAAGTATTTGATCCCCTGCTGATTTTGTACGTTTGCCCACTGACAAAGATATGATCAGTCTATAATTTTAATGGTAGGTTTATTTGAACAGTGAGACAGAATAACAACAATAAAATCCAGAAAAACGCATGTCAAAATGTTAAAAATAGATTTGCATTTTAATGAGGGAAATAAGTATTTGACCCCTCTGCAAAACATGACTTAGTACTTGGTGGCAAAACCCTTTTTGGCAATCACAGAGGTCAGACGTTTCTTGTAGTTGGCCACCAGGTTTGCACACATCTCAGGAGGGATTTTGTCCCACTCCTCTTTGCAGATCTTCTCCAAGTCATTAAGGTTTCGAGGCTGACGTTTGGCAACTCGAACCTTCAGCTCCCTCCACAGATTTTCTATGGGATTAAGGTCTGGAAACTGGCTAGGCCACTCCAGGACCTTAATGTGCTTCTTCTTGAGCCACTCCTTTGTTGCTTTGGCCGTGTGTTTTGGGTCATTGTCATGCTGGAATACCCATCCACGACCCATTTTCAATGCCCTGACTGAGGGAAGGAGGTTCTCACCCAAGATTTTACGGTACATGGCCCCGTCCATCGTCCCTTTGATGCGGTGAAGTTGTCCTGTTCCCTTAGCAGAAAAACACCCCCAAAGCATAATGTATCCACCACTATGTTTGACGGTGGGCATGGTGTTCTTGCGGTCATAGGCAGCATTCCTCCTCCTCCAAACACGGCGAGTTGAGTTGATGCCAAAGAGCTCCATTTTGGTCTCATCTGATCACAACACTTTCACCCAGTTGTCCTCTGAATCATTCAGATGTTCATTGGCAAACTTCAGACGGGCATGTATTTGTGCTTTCTTGAGCAGGGGGACCTTGTGTTGTCCAGTGGTCACTTGAAGGTAGCTCAAGAGGTAGCTCTGTGAGATCCGATTCCATGGGCCACTCTCTACTAACACGAGGTGTTGCCCTTCTGTGCGAGAAAAATCGGCATGACTTTTTTTCGCGGGGGGGGGGGGGGTGGGGGGAAATACCAAATAAAACTTCTGCAAACTTAATTTGGCTCGAGTGGGAGGTTGCTAATCACCACCTACCCCAGTCAACCCCGAGTCGGCGCTGTCCATGGTAGCAACTCGAGATAAAGTTACACATTTATAACGCGCGCAGTTGCCTTAAATTTCAGAGACGCGGACAATCCGCAGACACGCGGCAACCAGCCTGTGAGCACCCTCCAGCCATGCAGTCCTCTGTATGGCCACGTGATATCGGTCAATTAAACGTGTGGATGGAAACCGGACGAGTAGCCAGATGGAACATACGGGGATTAGTCCACACGCCGGCCGTACCGCCATCTGGCCCACGTGAATGGGAGTCGCGCGACAATTGAACTTTATGGCAGGACCCCGGGGTCCCATAAGCCCCCGGCTCTCGCATAAACTGAGTTGCGACGTCATTTTACGTCTGTTGAAGGCGAACGACATTTCGATCTATACCTCTCGACGAGCTCTACACGATGCGCTCATCAAAGTTTCAAAGTTTTGTTTCTTCTGCGAATTCGTCCTCGCTGCTGCGCTTGGAAGACGCGCCAGGCGGGTCGCGGCGTTTATGTGCGCGGTGGTACGGAGTCGCCAAAAGTAAATAAATTAATTACGATGTTGACTTCCGTTTATTCGGGACTCCGGGGTCCCCGCCGTAAGGTTCAATTTGTACGATTCACAAACCCTCGCCTCCGCGGTGCGGGGGAATTGCTGGCAGCCGCACGTGCATGGCCAACCGCGTCCTTTGGATCTCGGCACGAGGACACTCACCCACGTGCTGCCCGTGGCTGGGTCAGCCTCTGCACCAGCTGCTGGATCTCGTACTCGGTGAGGCGCTGGCTCCCGCGAGCTCTCCCGGTTGACATAGCTGATGTTCGGCACACACACGCACACACACAAAGACACACGAACAAAGACACACAAACAAAGACACATACACAAAGACACACGAACAAAGACACACACACAAACAAAGACACACAAACACAAAGGCACACAAAGACACAAACACAAAGACACACAAACACAAAGGCACACACACAAAGACGCACAAACACAAAGACACACACACAGACCCCCCCCCCCCCCCCCGTATGGCATGAAGCAAGTGCTGTAAGCGAGCAGCCGTGAAGATGGGTGGAGAAGAAGTTATAACTCGCCACTCCACACTATTTGGTTCTTTCGGTAAAGTCAAGTAGGTAGAAAAAATATAAAAAAATATATATCACGACGCTTCGATCGCAACACAAGCGGTCGTCCTCAGGCGGAAAAAAATGAATCCACCACTCCTGTTCACACAAATAAAACGATTCACCTTATAGCCTCGCCACACCCCCCCCTCCCCAATACAACAAAGACAAAGGTAAAGATCCCTCGTATAACCTTTACCAGACTGTTGGGGCAAGTGCCGTTAGCACCTATGAAGGGCAGGATGGCACACAAGGGGGTTGGTGACCAACACCACGCCCGACCGCCTCTGTCTCCCCAGTGACGATGTTTACATACCTCACCGTGTACTCATTTGAGGCTGAGTCTACCTAGGGGAGGCCCAGGACCGGTTGAGATAATCCTTAGTGGTCTTGGCCTTGAGCGGGAATTGAACTACGCTACTGATCCCACTTTGCTCCCCACATACACGCAAAAACTATTAAGACAAAAATCCCAAGTAGAGCCTTAACAGACTGTAGGGGCAAGTGCTGTTAGCGAGCACCTCTGAAGGCCGGCACGGCAAACAAGGGGGTGGGTGGCCAGAACCACGCCCGGCCGCCTTTGTCTCCCTAGTGGCAATGTGTTTTTTTTGTTACACTGCACTAGGTACTCAATTGACGCTGAGTCGACCTAGGAGAGGCCCGGTTCAGGTAATCATCACCGGTGTTGGCTGTGAGTAGGAATCAAACTTGCAGCTCTGGGTTCGTGGCGCAGCGCGCTAACCGCTACACCACCGCTCCCCATTGCGCTCTACACACACACCGCTGCATGTTCACGCGAGTGTATTCCATGAGTGAATAGAACATTTGAAAAAGCCTTACCTTCTGCAGTGGCGTGAAGATAGATGTGAGCCTTCCCTCGACCTCAACCCCAGCTCCTATCACAACGCGTCACGTTTGGGTGGCCGTTTCTATGGCGGTGGTGTCAACATTCGGTGCACTCACTCCAAGGACTTTACAGACTCAGCCTTGTTTGCGTTTCACCCACAGAGGCAGCTGCGTGACGTGCAGAGGGTCACGACATGGGGTCGGAACACCTGAGTTCGAATCCTGGCTTGAACCGTCCAACCCTAATTAAACCGGGTTCTGAAATGTGACGAGTTGATGGCCTCAGCCTGGTCACCGGTGACTTGCATAGAGACCCATAGATTTTCACACAGACCCATAGACTCGTGCAGTTAGGTGCAAACATGTGAGGAGAGACAGATATGGGGAGGGGGGGAGAGTTTGGGGAGAGATACATGGGAAGAGACACGGAGAACGAGGAGGAGAGAGATGCAGAGAGACATGGAAAGAGACTCAGAAACATTTATAAACAAACACAAATACAGAGACATGGAAGCTACACACACTCAGGTATAGGATAAAGAGAGATATACATGGAGACAGAGAGACAGAAGGAGACGTATACGGAGAGACATATACACGGAGAACAACACAGTGACACATAGACACGGAGAGTCAGAGCAATACATACAGTGAGGGGAAAAAGTATTTGATCCCCTTATTTCCCTCATTAAAATGCAAATCAGTTTATAACATTTTTGACATGCGTTTTTCTGGATTTTGTTGTTGTTATTCTGTCTCTCACTCTTCAAATAACCCTACCATTAAAATTATAGACTGATCATTTCTTTGTCAGTGGGCAAACGTACAAAATCAGCAGGGGATCAAATACTTTTTCCCTCACTGTACTCTAAGCAGGAAGATTATATCATCGATGACATTACAATTCGAGTATTGGATTTATGATGCTTAAGACTGTATCATGAAATGTATTTTGGATCTTATATTATGAACTTACGGGACTGCAAAGTCAAATCCTGAACATGGGCAGTTTTGATTTGAAGCTTTCGTGACCGCAGGAATCTCTCACATAAACATAGCCACTTCCGTGCCCTCGTCTAAGAGGCCGCTCTTCTATATTAGTTACATGCTAATTTCTCACATTAACATCACTAGCACCGGCCACTTCTTTATAACCCTTGAGCTACACCCATTTCAAACCTTTTAAAACAGTCTGCCTCAGCAGCAGACCATGCTTTCCCACCTGATGATGGACGATTGTGTTGCACCCGAAACGTCGTGATTTATTTTATTTTATACCTGCGTGACTTTACCGAAAGAACCAAAGCATATGGGCAGTTTTACTGTATCCGTCTCCTTCTGTCTCTCTGTCTCCATGTCACTGTTGATTTAAATTGCTACATACTTCCTCGATAATTAAGGCAGATAATTATATAAACTGTGTATGCTGGTCTTAGCACAGGGGCTAAATATTTTTTTAAATAACTTCGCTGCCATGGTAATTTTATTAAAAATCTGCAAGTATGACCGGATTATTACTCTACTCGTTCATCAGATGATTTATTTAAAACACAAATATAAATTCTTCAAGCCCTTCAGAAAATCTCCCCTGCCCGCCTCCAACTTGATTGGTGATGGAAAGTGACGAGGAATAAACTGTATCGTGGCATTGTTTGAAATGTCACTACAGTGTAAATATGACATTGTAAATACCTTCGGTGTTTATTCCTTGTAAAAGTAATTAAAATGTTAATTGTCAATGTGCATTTTGCATTTTGCAAATACGTCGTCGCTTTATTAACACGACTACCTGATTAGCGTCGCCTCAACCTCACACTTACGTCGCTGACAGCTTCATCGTCATCCGTCCTTCCTCCTATCCATTGCCTCTCAGCCTTCGCCTCCACCTTCCCTGTAAATCGCTTTGACTGACGTCGTTTCGATATTCGTTGTCGCACCTTTCAGGAACGCATCCATGACGTAAACCGGGGGTATTGCTGTACCACATTATTGTTTAATGTATGAATTCATTCCTGACAGGAAAACTTCAGCTTTACCCAGTGTATTTTATTCATCCAAGTTTATCAATTGCTCCAGCAAATAAAAAAAAATAAGCACGTCCAATTAACAAAAAGTTAAAACTTTACACACTGCGATTTTAAATTTACATCGAGGCCAAACAAATCAAATGAAAACCTTTAAAGTGTTATGTAAAATTCATCATAGAATTAAAGAACAGTTGCGATTTTTTGTTTGCATTTATATAGTTTTTTAAAATAAACAATAGCATAAACACATTTTCTAAAAGTTATTACCTTTTTTGTGGGTGGTGATTTATTAAGATAGTAATACAAATAATGGACAACCCATCATCAATCGACTAGCCAGATATATGTTTCATAATAAACGTTTTTGGGTTAGATCGCGTTATTTATAAATATGTCGTAACCCTCCACCACCCGACACGGCCAATCAGTAAAAAAGTGTCACGTTGACAAAAGACAAATAGTTCACTACTTTAGCCTACCGGTGTGTTGAAGAGTGAATCCACAACATTTAAAAATTTTGAGTACGACGTTTCGCTGGTAATTGCATCCAACATCATCGGGCAATTTGCCAGAATAGTTATCTTGGGTCGATGAGGCTGGATGTAATTACCAGCGAAACGTCGTACTCAAAAATTGTAAATGTTGTGGATTCACTCTTCAACACACCGGTAGGCTAAAGTAGTGAATTATTTGTCTTTTGTCAACGTGACACGTTTTTACTGATTGGCCGTGTCGGGTGGTGGAGGGTTACGACACATTTATAAATAACGCGATCTAACCCAAAAACGTTTATTATGAAAAATATTGGTCGCGAAAGCCTACGTGTTAAACAGATATAGGTTTCCCCACGCCATGGTGATTGTGTGACCATACTTCACCACACTGGTCAGTTAGGGTCAGGAAAATAGATGGCCCAGAATCAGTTACGATATAACCCGCTATTGATGCTTTTCCACAGCCAGGAATTTATCTTGGGTCGCCGAGTTCACAGTGCAATGCGCTTGCTGCAATGCAAACCACTCCCTTCATGATTAAATACAAAGTTAATGTGGTCTGTTGAGCATTGTGGCTGGCATCAGTGATGAAATCCCACGTTGTTACAAGACTTATTGCATGCACCTCCAATTAGCACGGTTGGCTATGTACGGTGCGAAAGAAGTTCAACGTACAGATGTGAATGCACGTACAACTTTGATGGTTATGAAATAACAGGAAAAGTAATCACGTTACAACATTCAATGTATTTTCACCTAAATACAACTTTGAAAAAATGACAATGTGACCTTTACCAACTCTGCTTGTTCAATTCCGACATGAGGGCTGCGGTGAATAGTAATTCTTCTTTTCCAATACACAACTGGACTTTAGGAGGCATCAGGTCGTGTTTTTTTCCCTGCAGAAGCCGAACCGTGTCATTGACTTCATACGCAATGAATGAGTCCCAGACGCATTTAGATGACACGGTGATGCTGCGTTGCTGTGGCCTCATGGCACACTCATTGACGTCGTGCAATGAACGCCAGGCCCTGTTTGGCCCCGAGCCCGATTCAGCCGCCTTGTGAGGTCAACGTATCATGGTTTGGTTCTGTCTTTGCTTTCCAGTGGAAAACCATCCATCCACGCGCCGGCTCGGCTCGGATATGCCAATGGAAAAGGGGTATAATGTGGCTGTTCAGGTGCCGCAGCATTCTCCCTCACCTAGCACTGCCGTATTTCTTCGTGACGATAAAATCAAGTTCAATCCACATTGTCTGTGGGGGGGGGGGGGGGGGGGGGGGGCGGCACACGGTGTATATGGAGAAAGAGAAAGGTGACATTCCCTTAGTCACCTTTTGTATTATAACTTCACAAATTGCATAAAATGTCAAAACGTTTAATCCCTCGTACCCTTTTCCACTGGCACATCCAAGCTGAGCTAGCATGGAGCCCTCACAGCTTAGTTGACTTTTCCACTGGCTATTTGCCGAGCCTGGCCAGAACCAAACCTTGCTCCGCTGGCTTCAATGGACATCTGACTCAGGCTCGAGGCCACAGCAAGGCCAGGGGCGGGTCCAAACGAGATGCGTTCATTGGACTTGACATCAAACGCAGCTTCTGAATGTTCAGACTCGTTCGCTACGTGTGTGGTGGCGGCAATATGCTGACGGTCACGGCTTCTGCGGTGGGGGAAAAAAAAAAACATATGCCCTGCTGACTCCTGAGCTCCACCGGGTTGGCTCGGCACGGCCCTGATCCGGCTCAGTTCTGCAGTGGAAAAATAAAAGGCGTCGTCCTTATGACGTTTGGTAATTCAGTTTTAATAGTAGTTTATGATGTACTCTGGGTAGATCTGATCAGAGTAAAATATCGCGAAGATCAATGGATTTTTCAGGTCGTCGACGGCACTGTCGTAGACGTTCACCAGGGATGCGTCTTTGGAGGGCGTGTGAAGGAAACATGGGTGCATCCGTTCCGGGGGACAGCTCTTCCCAACAAGGACCCGGGCCAAGAACATGCAGCCATGCCCCCCTGTGGAATTGCGGTGTTTTTCGAAATACGTGTGAGAATAGTAGGGATTCCACGAAAAATAAACAGCTGTGGATGACAAGAGAAATAGCATTCGTGTGACACGCACATACACGTGGAACAAACATTACGTTTATGTTACATGTACAGGGTGGCCACGCAGTTCCTTGCCATTAAATATTGTTATATTCGGAACGTTATGCCCTTACAATTTGGGATTAGTTGAATCAGGAATTCAGTGGATGATGGATTGGGAGAGGATCTAAGATGATGTGACCGCCCCGAAGCCCCGACCTGACAACATTCCCCAGAGGGAATTATCAGGGAGATTGCTTTATACCTACGTAAGATTGACTAATATTGAGGAGCTCAAAACGGCTGTGCGGAACTGCTTTTACGGTACGCAGCCATCCACGTGGAAGAATCTGTCAAGGACAAGTTTGACACAAATCCAGCTTTGTGCCGAGAATGGAGGGCATCACCTGGGATGTTATATTTTCGTCATGCAAAGGGACTTTGTGGCCACCCTGTAGTATATCCATTCCACTTCATGAGCTTTCAATACACTGATAGCGTGACGATTTCACATTTATGAACACAAATGTAGGCAACCGTATCGTGTCCTTAAATATTTAATGGCCCAGGTGGCCAGGAGGCTCAAGAGGTCGGAGGAATCTGGGTTGCCACCCATGCCTAAGCCGAGTTTGCAAATATTGCCTGGACCAACTGTGCCAATCGGAGGTGCAGGGAAAAAGACAACAGACTAAACACAAAAACAAGTTCTTACGTTGGCTAAATTCCCAGCTCTGGGAATTAAAAGTATCGGTTTAAATGTTACATGATCATCATAGCAAAAAATAACTTATTTGAGAAATCCGAAAGGGTTCTTCTTTTTATATTTTATAATTTCAATAATCCCTGTCGTACAGTATTTTAGCATTTATTCTTTATTATGTTGTATTTTTAAATACGTTTTTCTGCTGCACTTTTGTGCTTACACAATGGAATTTGCCATTTTCCTGTACTTATTCAAACCCAGATATCAAATAGACATATATATTGATGATATCAGTGGCGTGGTTAGCTCTGGAATGCCTTGCTCATGCCACTGCTGGAGGGAGGGCTTCCCCTAGAACGAGATCTAGAGAAGTCCCTCTATCGGGTATTTGGCTTACTCTACCACGCGCGATGGAAATACAGTGTGGGTCATCCCGCTTGTGTGGCCCACACTGTACTTCCATCGCACGTAACATACCGATAAACCAAACCGTGGTGTTACCCGATTATACCGCTGCGTAATAAACCTGCACCGTTGTCTCAGCTGCCGGAGATCAGAGATCGAATGGGAGACTTCGACATTAATCAAGAAGAGGTCATTCAATCTGCACATTTTCACTAATGGAATGTAGACAATACTTGTGCTTTACAGCTATCACTCTTCATTTCATTTTCCCGACCATATCTTGATTTTATTTTGTTTTCCTACATCATAACTGGGGGGGGGGTACTATTGTTACGTTTGCTTTGGCCGGTCTTCCGGACATCGCCGTTTTTCATGTACCTGCTGTTGTTGAAAAATATCCATACAATTAGTTGTGGAAAAACATGGGGAGAAAAAAATCGTACCCCTGCCAAGCCGGAGTACATTCCTGGAGTAGCGAGAGTCAAAATTTCTGCGGCAGATGGAATTTAATGCGTTTGGTCTTGTCTTGTGAAACAGTCGCTGTTCATTCAAGTTCTCTTTGCCGTTGTCTCTTGCCATCTTTTCTTTTTTCCTGTAGGTCGAAGTGTAATTGGTTACATACTCAGACTAGTTGGTTGCAGGATGGGTTAGTGCATTGGTGGCTGGTAAGTGAGCTTTTGACCAACACCATAGTGTTGGTAAGTGAGCTTTTGACCAACACCATAGTGTTGGTCAAAAGCTCACTTACCAGCCAAAAGCTCACTCAAAAGCTTGCTTGCGGTGGTCTCACTTCTTTGCATAGCAGAATTATATTATATTTTACAAACTGAGCTCTCTGATTATTTTACAGATGTAAGGTGTTCTATGTTTCATATCCAATGCTAAAATGGAAGGTGAGGCATACAGTCCAGTCGGCTTTCTTTACAGATATAATGAGATTATGGCAAGATTAGATTGGGGCTGTTTACGTTGCAGATGCTAATATCGAATACAGTGTAGACATCATTGCAAGTAATCCAAGCAAAAAATTAGGAAAACATTACCAATTTTACAGTATTATAAGCATTCATAAAATACATAATTTAGGGATTTTTTTTTAAAAAAACATCTTTTCAAACAAATACACGATTCATTACCCCACATTAACAGAAATTCAACGAATACTTTTACACGAAATACGGATAAAGCATCGTGTAACACTGCCTCAATTCTGTAACGCTTTCCGACGTCTGTTTTCCCTCGGAGGGATTTCACGAGAAGTGGAGTGCCGTTGGCGCTCTGCGAAATGTAAAATAAGAGCCGCCGCCGTCACGTTCACGCTGTTCTCACGGAAAATCCTATTTCAGCCAGTTGCCCAGCTAGTTTCAGTGACAAAGGCCCACAGCCACTAACAATAGAGCTCTACGCGGGTCCGGTTTGTGCGGTTTCGCGTAAATGCGGCTCACCTATTTCTATCCAAAATTCGCTCGATGTGGTTTGAATTCACTCGTGTGCGGCTATGCGGTCCAACGTGGGACAACATTGTGTGTGTACTGCGTGCGTGTACTGCGTGTGTGTACTGTGTGTGTGTACTGTGTGTGTGTACTGCGTGTGTACTGCGTGTGTGTACTATGTGTGTGTACTGTGTGTGTGTGTACTGCGTGTGTGTGCTGCGTGTGTGTGTACTGCGTGTGTGTACTGTGTGTGTGTAATGCGTGTGTGTACTGTGTGTGTGTGTACTGTGTGTGTGTGTACTGTGTGTGTACTGTGTGTATGTACTGTGTGTGTGTGTGTACTGTGTGTGTGTACTGTGTGTGTGTACTGTGTGTGTGTACTGCGTGTGTGTGTACTGCGTGTGTGTACTGTGTGTGTGTGTACTGTGTGCGTGTACTGCGTGTGTGTACTGCGTGTGTGTGTACTGTGTGCGTGTACTGCGTGCGTGTACTGTGTGTGTGTACTGTGTGTGTGTACTGCGTGTGTGTACTTTGTGCGTGTACTGCGTGTGTGTACTGCGTGTGTGTGTGTACTGTGTGTGTGTGTTGTGTGTGTGTACTGTGTGTGTGTACTGTGTGCGTGTACTGCGTGTGTACTGCGTGTGTGTGTACTGTGTGTGTGTGTACTGTGTGTGTGTACTGTGTGTGTACTGCGTGTGTGTACTGCGTGTGTGTACTGTGTGCGCTACTCGGCAGCCAGCTGCCTCCTCGTGCGGTTTCACTTTGTGCGCCCTCTTTTTTGGAAAGCATCTACTACCGCATAGAGGGAAACCTGTAATGTAACATATCATACAGTACAATGCAATTTGTGTTCATAAGGCAAGTGAATTCCAATGGGCTCAAATAACAACTGGTTTCAGCAACACAGCACAAAGGATCTTACTTACGAATTGAAGGCAATGCTGACGATTTACCTTTGGTATATGTCCCAGAGATCGGGGTTGTTTACCCTTTTGATGCTGGAAATGGTGAAATATGTTTTGAACATTTTTTTATGGAAGGTTTCAGCCACAGTATTGTACTCAGGACTGCACTGGTTCAGCACTGACATCTGTTAAAATCAAGAAAGAAATGTATCTTCCGTCTGAGTTAAAACGAATTGCTGATGATGACATGACTATGAAGACGGTGCATACAAATTGTGACACATTGCAAAAGTTTTAACTTACCGTATAGTCTTGCTCATAGCTGACTTTGAAGAGCTGCGGTATTTTTTCTTCTTCCGCAAAGCTTAAATAACAAACAAAACATACATTTTGAAACGGTACACTACATGAAATACAGTCGGGCCAGGTGACGGACAAAGTGAAGGTTTCATCTTCTTGGTCCTTTCGGTAAAGTCACGTAGAATGGAAATACGTGACTTTACCGAAAGAACCAAGAAAATGAATCCCTGCAGTCACGAAAGCTTTAAATCGAAATTTAAAGTGAAGGTTGCCTTTTCATTGCAAGCACCTTTGCTTTGTGACCATTGTGCTGACCTCCTCTGCCCTTCTTTGAAACTCTGGCCGTCGCCTGATAGGCCGCTTCCATTTTGCTGTGCATTGATGCATCTCTGCAGCGAGGAAAAAAAAACCGGAATCGCATTCTCTCATGTCCACGCAACCGTGCTGGCTGGCAATGGACGCCAGACCTCACACAAAAGTAAGCCCCAAAGCAGGCCTGTTATTTTGTCACGAATGAATAAGGGTTAGGTAAGCCCACCACCACCCTCCACGTGGCATTTGTCACGGGCCTCCAGGACCCTTCTGGGTGGCCCAGAAAGGTTGGCCTCGTGTTGCCGTGGGGCTGTTTCCAAGGTAGGTCTCGTGGCAACAACCCTATACAATATTTATCCATCTCTGCAAGCATCATAACCGCACTAATCGGCTGCTAGAAGGGAATATGTTCGACCTCTCAATGGTGTGTTTCTAATTTTGGCACGATCACTGCTGTCACTGCAAGGGCTCCCTTCATACTTGGTCGATATGCGCGTTTTTGACGTAATTGGAAAACGCCAATGTGGGCATTAAATAAGTGTGGGCTTGGGCAGAACTCGTCACTCAAACGAATGACAGCCGGTGGACGAGACTAATGACGGAGTGTTTAGCCAAAGGCAAGAACATGTAAGAGTGGGTGCTTACTTTGTAGATGGGTTTATTAAATCGGCTCGTGTGCAGGCGCTCTATGAACTGTTGCATCGCAGGAGCATGAGAAAGGTCGAGGGCCTTGAGGCAGGCCTTCACTCAGCAGCGGGTAGATAATCGCTGATGATGAACTTAATCCCATCAGCAGAGTTTGAGTAAAGTCAAGGGAGAGGCCATAGTTGATTTGAAGTTACCACTGACCTGTCAAGTCCAGCAAGCTGTCTTTGTATTTAATTGTGGCACGAGGCTTGTGGGAATAAACCTCTTCAATCTCGGCACTTGTCAGCTCGGTGGTGATTCCCCAGGAATTCTGAAGAATAATAACAGTAACATAAATCAGGGATGGGGAACGTCTGGCCCGCGGGCTGTATGAGGCCCCGCGAAATAATTTGGCCTCTGGCCCTGCCAAGGCAACTGCAGGCGGGACTCGAAATTCAATAAATCTAGGAACAAACCTGGAAAAGCAGTTGCCAGTAGCAACATCGTCAATACCAGCTAACATCACCACACGCCTCATTAAAAAGAATCAGTTCCAGCCATCACATTAGGGGTGAGTTAATTAAATGTTTGACCAAACATAACAGGCTAATTTTTAAGTTGATAATTTTGTATGGCCCGCGAATGATGTTATAAATATCCAAATGGCCCTTGGCAGAAAAAAGGTTCCCCACCCCTGACAGAAATGAACGCAATTTTCTACATGTGCCTCTTTTTTGTGCTTTTGTGGAAATGGATCACATTTGCTTTGTGAATACGGATGTGCTTGGAATGTTGTTCATATTTCGGTCTATTTTTATTCACTTTCATAATTCAATTAAAGGTCTAAAAAAAACACGTACGATGACATTATCCAAAACAGAATGAGATCGCTTTGACGTGTTTAAAACCACTATACTTTTCCAAAGGTGAATTAGTTGTCAGAAAGTACTGGACAAATGCTCGTAGCTGTGTTGCGTGCATTGATTGCGCGGGCCATGAACAATCATGGCACAGCACTTCGTTACTCCAAGATCACTCAAAGAGTTCACGTTTAAATGAACAACAATCATTCCGCACCTTTTCTCCAAATTTGACCCATTCTTCATAACTGTCCTTGGAGTACCAGACCCAGCGGTCCACTGACGGTACTGACAGGCGACGGACGGACCCGGTCTGTGGACCGTAGCACTTCATGGTGTCAAAGTCCAGGTACCCGATGAGCGAATCACTACAGGAGCAGGCATAACAGTTATGGCAGGTCAGACAAGTAGCGTTGGGTGACATCGGCCCTGGTGCGAGGAATGCAATAGGCCAGTGTTCTTCACAAATTTCCAAAGGGGGGGGGGGGGGAGCACTTTCGCCGATAAGACATAATCAGTGAGAGGGCTGCCACACATTTCAAACCATTGGGGTTTGACAGCAGCACGTTGATGATGATGATGATGGGGGGTGTTTTCACATTTGTGTATTGTCGGGGTCTGAACGTCAGGGGCTGCACTATAAAGACTAGCAGGGGCCTCCAGTGACCCATGGGCCTTGCAATGAGCTGCAATTGGGTGCCCCTCTCAAATTTCTCCCCTTTTTCATAAGCCTCAGCTCACCTGCAGCTGCAACGTCTACAAACTCGATAGCTAGGCCGCTGCGCGCTTCAATTGCAATGACCAATTCACCGTTACACACGCTAAGTAAGAATGAGTGCATGTACAGCCGGAGCGTTGGCGGCGTGGCTATCGCACTGTCGATGTACCCCTTCACCGACTGAGTTAAATTGATAACCTTGACCAACAACGGGTGGCGAGTGACATCTGAGCCGTGCTAGACTCGCCCCGCCAACATGCACTGGACCAGCGTGGTGAAGCATGATCAAACGACAACATGCACGACTGACACAGCTTTGCGGAGGAATTCATCCTGCAGTGCATTGACAAAAGCTTCAACTTATTTTTTGTCATGTCTTGAGCATGCCAATAGGTAGCAAAATGTGAATCTAAAGACATTAAAATTAAATAAGCGTCACATTGTCTATGTTAACATAATATCCCTGGTTATTTTTGTTATTTTCTTTAAACCTGTCTACGTGACTTTACCGAAAGACCCAAGAATATGAATATCAAACTCTTTGGTTCTGTTCGGTAAAGTCACGTAGGTAAAAACTAAAATAACAAAAATCACGACGTTTCGGCCACAACACAAGTGGCCTTCATCAGGTGAAGGGACCGTGCTGTCATGAGGACAGCGTTGGAGTGAAAACAGCCAAGTCCAGGTCGCGTCCTTTAAGCTGCGTGGGAGGAAACAAAACGCTTTGACAAAGGGATTCGCATAAAAATGAGCACGATGTACGTAGAAGGTGCATGATGGACCATGATGGACCAGGCGCGGGTGGGGACCATGACGGACCGTCATGGTCCCCACCCGCTGCTAGTCCATCATGCACCTCCTACGTACATCGTGCTCATTTGTATGCGAATCCCTTTGTCAAAGCGTTTTGTTTCCTCCCACGTAGCTTAAAGGACGCGACTTGGGCTTGGCTGTTTTCACTCCAACGCTGTCCTCATGACAGCACGGTCCCTTCACCTGATGAAGGCCACTTGTGTTGTGGCCGAAACGTCGTGATTTTTGTTATTTTCTTTTTTACCTACGTGACTTTACCGAACAGAACCAAAGAGTATGGATCCTTGCAGTCACGAAAGCTTCAAATCTAGAATATGGATATCCCTGGTCTTTAACCAAATCAAAGAAAACCCGAAATTCAACCAATCGCTTGCATGAAAACAAGCCTTATCTCCCCCCCCCCACAAGCACAACACCAGGTCAGAGTTGAGCCTTACATCAATGTCAACCCTTACCTTAAGTTTTAACCCTCACATTAACCTCCCCCTTGGGCTACACAACCACATCTTTATCTTAACAACTAATGCTCAAAAATACCCTGTCACTCAATTTTGAACCGACAGTAGCATCTTAACCATACATTCTAACTCTAACCATAATCTTAACTCGAACACAACTTGGATTACATCTGTTTGGGTACCTTTCTGTTGACGTGAGCCTATAGCTGTGATTTTGTGGCCTACTGAAGGCTCGCTCAATTGCTTCATTCCGCCTGAGATTTTCCCACTGCCCGTCCTTAAGAATTTGCCACAGGTAAGGCAATTCTGAGTGGTAGTCAGAGCAACCTGCAACAGGAGAGTACAAGTTGGTTAGACAACCTTGTTGCTAAACAACTGAGACCACGTTGGAATATGGCCAGTGACATGGCCGAGGGGTAGCACTTTGGTGCTGAGGTATGTGGTTCGAGACCTGTGGCCACCCTCCTTAATGCCTCACAGTGGACATTAACGATCCCGTTTATATTGTCTGCAAAAGAGTAGGTCTTGCGCGCCAGAATTATGGTCCACGTTTGCAGGTCGGTGCTGCATACACTTTATGCTGCGTAGGGATAGTTGCCACTGGGGGATTGGTTGAGAGGCTAGATTGGTTGAGATGTGATGGAATGGTCGAGGTGAGTTGTAATGTAAGGTGTTTTGAGTTTTTTAGGCATTTAAGCACCCTGTGAATGGTATATCCTTATCATTCATATTGTATTGATGTGGTTTAACTCATAATAATAATGATTTACTTATTTATTCAGGAAAGTCACACCTGAGTCGTAGGATGTTTTCAGCCAATGAATGATAAGATGTATTATACTACAAGTGGGAGGACACTGGAGCACCTGGAAAAAACCCACACGGGCGAGGGGGCAACCCCTTTATCCCTGTACAGATGAAAACAGATGGCGATTGGTTCGCTTGATGCACTGCCTTCTCATGGCGAGCCAGGGGTACGGCTCCTCGTCGTTGCCCACGTGAAGGGAGTTTCACAACATTAGTGCGGTAATCCACCAACCCTCGCCGCTGCCTCCACGGCACTGGATTACGGGCAGCCACGTGCGCTACGTAGCCACCACCGCATAACGGGAGCTTACCAGCGTTTTTTGTGCATTTTTTCTGAGTTAAGTACTGAAGACAGAGGCCGGTGTGGGTCACACTTGAACTCTCTTCCTCTGAATCGTGACACGTGTATACCTACACAAAACACAAAAAACACACAATTTGATCCTTGTCGCGGTACCCAGGGGTACCAAATAATACAAAATGGGCCGAGGCAATTAAATACTTAATTTCTGGGACGCAATTTTTTCCAGGGGTGTTACTTCACTCCGCGACTGGGGTAACCAATCAATCCGAAATCGGTGCCACACTCCGCGATGTCGAAACGCAGCGAGGACGATTGCGCCGAAACCCTGAACGCTCGCACGCACCGTGGTGGTGGTGGTGCATCGTGAGTACAGCTCGTCGTGTGCAGCTCGTCGTGATGAGTCGATTGCCGCATCGCCCAACCATCAACAGACTAAAAATGACTGCATCACGGACATTATGCGAGAGCCGGGGTACTATGGGACCCCGGGGTTACCGCCATAAGGTTCTATTCAATAAATCAATCGTCCTTGGAAGTTACATAGAGTACTGTATTTGGCTGCAGGACTGTGATAAATTACGGCGGCTTTTGGAGGCCTTCATCCAGCAGTGGATCGATTATAGTTGATGATGATAATCAGTGCAGGTAGGTCTTGCAGGTGAATGTCCTAAACACCTATGTATTGATTTATTGCGTACAGTATATTATCTTTGGTGGTGAAGCGGTATAACTTTACTTGGAGTGCCACGAGTAAAATGAAACAAGGCGAATGACTGTAGTCAAAGTGTGTGATTGTCTTTATTTTATTTGAATACATTTGAATCTTACCGAGTCTGTGTCCTCTGATGACATCAAGCCTTCGCAATGGAACGACAGTTTTAGGGTCATTTTGGCCTCTTCTTCTTGCATCTCTGGTGGCACTTGTCTTCGGCAAATGTCATATAACCTTAAGCCTTTGACGACAAAAATACTTCGCGATATTTTTATGTTGCTACGAGAGCAAAGAGCAATTGTGACATCAATAATCATTCATTGGACTACATTTTAAGGAGGCCACTGAGGATATGCAATGGTGCTGACGATGTGGGGAAGCCTTCCTCCAGCAGTGAATAGATCATGGCTGATGGTGATAATTAGCTATAGGTCGGTCTTGATGGCCATCTGCTTTCACGGCTGTCCAGAGTTTACATTGCAATTGTGGTACAATTTGGGTTTATATGGCAAAATCTGAGCGCATCATCTAAAGCTGATCATGGGCCACATTTGTTTTTCTGAATTCGTTCAATCAAAAAAGACCTCCTCACCTCTCAAATTCATTGATTTCACGAGAGGAAAAACTTAACCGAGTTACATAGCCATATGACCCCCATAATGGATACATATTCATTCTAGATTTGAAGCTTTCGTGACTGCAAGGATCCATACTCTTTGGTTCTATTCGGTAAAGTCACGTAGGTAAAAAAAAAATCACGACGTTTCGGCCACAACACAAGCGGCCTTCATCAGGTGAAGGGACCAGACTGTCTCGAAGACAAACAGGCTCGTAAACAAACATGATTTGGTAGTGTCAGTTCACCAAGTATTGATGATACAGTTAATTATATTTTGTTTAAAAAAGCAACTCTTTTCAATTGCCTTCCTAGAGAAAGGTGAAATATTAATATTTATTTTACCGACATAGAGATAACATGCGAGCACTTGTACAACAGCTGGATGAAATCCATAATAGAGGTTTCTTTTTTGGGTTAGATCGCGTATTTATAAATCTGTCGTTAAACCCGCCACCACCCGACACAGCCAACTAGTAAGGGCTGTCACGTAAACAGAAACATGCCAATTCGTCACTAGTACAGCACACCAGTGTGTAGTGTATAGTAGTGTAGTGTATTGTGTAGTGTATAGTATAGTGTACTAGTACAGCACACTGGTGTGTTGGAGAACCAAGCCACAACATTTACAATAAGGACGACGTTTCGCCAGTAATTACAACTAGCCTCATCAGGCGACAGCCAAATCTGGCAATCTGAGTACAAACGCCGTACTCAAATTGTAAATGTTGTGGCTTGGCTCTCCAACACACCGGTGTGCTGTACTAGTGACGAATTGGCCACGTTCTGTTTACGTGACAACCCTTACTAGTTGTTTGTGTCGGGTGGTGGCGGGTTTAACGACACATTTATATTTATGCGATCTAACCCAATAAACCCCTATTATGGATGATGTTGGTCACAAAAGCCTACTACGTGTTAAGCTGGATGAAATATAAAATTATGCTACTATTCACATTTGCTGATGTCAAAGTCTCTTACCTTGAGCAAAATCTTGTTCGTCAACTCCAACCAGAGCATTCAACGGGCTTGTCCGTCAGTGAAGACTTAATCATTCCACATGATCCCGCCGACCCTTTCAAACGCCCTCTCAAAAAAGACTTGCAAGCACCTCACGACAATGTGTTTTTGTCAGGGCATTTTTGACGTTCCTCCGTTGACGCACCCGAAAACACAAACACGTGCGTGCTCGGAAACAGCTCTGGCGTACACGCTGGTGTGCGTCATCGATATTTACCTTTCGAGAGAGCTACGTGTTCACGACTCGCCTCAAGCATTTTGTGTAAAATGAGGTGAAATGAGTTGATGACGACACCTGAAGGCGATGAACACTCTTAATTCCCACCAGCATTGGTAGTAATCCATAAAACAAAAAATGTTAATTTTGGTCAGTCTTTTATTTTGGTCATAGCATGAAATGATACTCTCCAAGTCTCTTGAAGTCTCACCTGGTTGAACAAAAATGACCTTTAACCCGTTAATTTCGTGTTATTGTTTGTGGGTTGCGTTCTAGAGATATCTCAGGGTGAAGACGTGAGCTGCGCCTTCCAGGGTAGTCTCCAGGCAGCTTCGGGCCAATAAGAGGGTTGCATGCCCAGGGCGGGGGGGGGGGTGGGGGGTAAGGCCCCAGGTAGCTCCAGGTAGCTCCAGGTAGAGGATGAAGGTAGCGCAGTGAGAGAGGAATGAGAGAATACGTGAGTGAAGGGGACTGAGCCGACGGCCTAGGACCGGTTCAGACAATCGTCACTGGTGTTGGTGGCTCTGACGGGGGAATGAGACGCGGAGCGCACCAAACACGAGACTACCGCCCCCCCCCCCCCCCCCCCAACACTCTTCCACCTCCAACACACAATCGTTGTCCGAGAAGCCAGCGTGGATTGTTGCATGCCGCGGCTTGCGTGAGAGATCGTGACCGTTTTTTGGGGGGGCGGAGAAATCCTTCGTCCGGCGGTGAATGCATCGCCACTCGTGATGAATTGCGTTGCGGAATCACCTCTCCTATGCGTTGCACTGTGGTGCTGAGCAGCAACGCCATGGACCTCAAGCTCAGCGTGGCTTTCGTGGGCCCTGACCGAGGAGCGGTATCGGGAAAGTCGACAGCATACGCGCCCCGCGCACAACTCCTCCAGCTCCCATGCTCTTCCTTCAGCGCGTGCAACAAGAGGACGCCGAGGTTCATTTGCTCGAGATTTAAGGGCAACGGCTGGTCGGAGATGATGCGCGTGCATCTCACGGTGGTAATACGCGAGTCCCTGATTAGTGAATTGGAGATTACAAATGCATATACATGTATGTATGTATGTTGAGCTTCTTTCGCACCGTACATAGCGAAGGAGGGCGACTGCTTCATGTACTGGGGCAGTGAAGTCTATGTGCAGTTTTGAGTCTATGGGCAGTGTTAAGTCTACGGGTAGTGTTAGTTTATGGGCAGTGTTCAGTCTACGGGCAGTGTTGAGTCTATGGGCAGTGTTGAGTCTATGGTTAGTGTTGAGTCTATGGGCAGTGTTAAATCTATGGTTAGTGTTGAGTCTATGGGTAGTGTTAGTCTATGGGCAGTTTCAATTTAAAGCTTTCGTGACTGCAAGGATTAATCTTCTTTGTTTCTTTCGGTAAAGTCACGTAGAATGAGAATAAAATAATAAATTGATAAAATAAAATAACACAATAAAATTCCCACGACGTTTCAGCCACAACCCAAGCGGCCTGCATCAGGTGAAGGGACGAGACTGTCTGGAGGACAGCGCTGGAGCGAACAAAGCCACGCTCAGATCGCGACCTTTAAGCTGTGTGAGAAAAAACAAAGCGCCTTGACAAAGGAATTAGCATAGAATTTAGCATTGAAATAGCTGAGTGATTAGCTTGTGACTGGTCACAGAAATGGCTATGTTAAAGTTAAAGCATACACATCCACAGTGTTGAGTCTGCGGGCAGTGTTGAGTCTACGGGTAGTGTTGAGTCTGCGGGTAGTGTTAGTCTATGGGCAGTGTTGAGTCTATGGGTAGTGTTGAGTCTGTGGGCAGTGTTGAGTCTATGGTGCAGTGTTTAGTCTATGAGCAGTGTTGAGTCTACGGGCAGTGTTGAGTCTATGGGTAGTGTTGAGTCTACGGGTAGTGTTGAGTCTACGGGCAGTGTTGAGTCTACGGGCAGTGTTGAGTCTACGGGCAGTGTTGAGTCTACAGGCAGTGTTGAGCCTACGGGCAGTGTTGAGTCTTCGGGCAGTGTTGAGTCTTCGGGCAGTGTTGAGTCTGCGGGCAGTGTTGAGTCTATGGTGCAGTGTCGAGTCTACGGGTAGTATTGAGTCTATGGGCAGTGTTGAGTCTATGGTGCAGTGTTGAGTCTATGGGCAGTGTTGAGTCTACGGGGAGTGTTGAGCCTACGGGCAGTGTTGAGTCTTCGAGCAGTGTTGAGTCTATGGGCAGTGTTGAGTCTATGTTCAGTGTTTAGTCTATGGGTAGTGTTAGTCTATGGGCAGTGTTAAGTCTACGGGTAGTGTTAGTTTATGGGCAGTGTTCAGTCTACGGGCAGTGTTGAGTCTATGGGCAGTGTTGAGTCTATGGTTAGTGTTGAGTCTATGGGCAGTGTTAAATCTATGGTTAGTGTTGAGTCTATGGGTAGTGTTAGTCTATGGGCAGTTTCAATTTAAAGCTTTCGTGACTGCAAGGATTAATCTTCTTTGTTTCTTTCGGTAAAGTCACGTAGAATGAGAATAAAATAATAAATTGATAAAATAAAATAACACAATAAAATTCCCACGACGTTTCAGCCACAACCCAAGCGGCCTGCATCAGGTGAAGGGACGAGACTGTCTGGAGGACAGCGCTGGAGCGAACAAAGCCACGCTCAGATCGCGACCTTTAAGCTGTGTGAGAAAAAACAAAGCGCCTTGACAAAGGAATTAGCATAGAATTTAGCATTGAAATAGCTGAGTGATTAGCTTGTGACTGGTCACAGAAATGGCTATGTTAAAGTTAAAGCATACACATCCACAGTGTTGAGTCTGCGGGCAGTGTTGAGTCTACGGGTAGTGTTGAGTCTGCGGGTAGTGTTAGTCTATGGGCAGTGTTGAGTCTATGGGTAGTGTTGAGTCTGTGGGCAGTGTTGAGTCTATGGTGCAGTGTTTAGTCTATGAGCAGTGTTGAGTCTACGGGCAGTGTTGAGTCTATGGGTAGTGTTGAGTCTACGGGTAGTGTTGAGTCTACGGGCAGTGTTGAGTCTACGGGCAGTGTTGAGTCTACGGGCAGTGTTGAGTCTACAGGCAGTGTTGAGCCTACGGGCAGTGTTGAGTCTTCGGGCAGTGTTGAGTCTTCGGGCAGTGTTGAGTCTGCGGGCAGTGTTGAGTCTATGGTGCAGTGTCGAGTCTACGGGTAGTATTGAGTCTATGGGCAGTGTTGAGTCTATGGTGCAGTGTTGAGTCTATGGGCAGTGTTGAGTCTACGGGGAGTGTTGAGCCTACGGGCAGTGTTGAGTCTTCGAGCAGTGTTGAGTCTATGGGCAGTGTTGAGTCTATGTTCAGTGTTTAGTCTATGGGTAGTGTTAGTCTATGGGCAGTGTTGAGTCTGCGGGCAGTGTTGAGTCTATGGGCAGTGTTGAGTCTATGGGTAGTGTTGAGTCTATGGGTAGTGTTGAGTCTATGGGCAGTGTTGAGTCTATGGGCAGTGTTGAGTCTATGGGTAGTGTTGAGTCTATGGGTAGTGTTGAGTCTATGGGCAGTGTTGAGTCTTTGGGCAGTGTTGAGTCTACGGGTAGTGTTGAGTCTGCGGGTAGTGTTGAGTCTATGGTGCAGTGTTGAGTCTATGGTGCAGTGTTGAGTCTATGGGCAGTTAAATTTCTATGGGCAGTGTTGAGTCTACGGGCAGTGTTGAGTCTATGGTGCAGTGTTGAGTCTACGGGGAGTGTTGAGTCTATGGGCAGTGTTGAGTCTACGGGTAGTGTTGAGTCTATGGGCAGTGTTGAGTCTATGGGCAGTGTTGAGTCTACGGGCGGTGTTGAGTCTACAGGCAGTGTTGAGTCTACAGGCAGTGTTGTGTCTACGGGCAGTGTTGTGTCGATGGTCAGTGTTGAGTCTACGGGCAGTGTTGAGTCTTCGGGCAGTGTTGAGTCTATGGGCAGTGTTGAGTCTGCGGGCAGTGTTGAGTCTATGGTGCAGTGTTGAGTCTATGGGTAGTGTTCGTCTATGGGCAGTGTTGAGTCTATGGTGCAGTGTTGAGTCTACGGGTAGTGTTGAGTCTATGGGCAGTGTTGAGTCTATGGTGCAGTGTTGAGTCTATGGGCAGTGTTGAGTCTACGGGCAGTGTTGAGTCTTCGGGCAGTGTTGAGTCTATGGGCAGTGTTGAGTTTATGGGTAGTGTTAGTCTATGGGCAGTGTTGAGTCTATGGGCAGTGTTGAGTCTATGTTCAGTGTTGAGTCTATGGGTAGTGTAGTCTATGGGCAGTGTTGAGTCTGCGGGCAGTGTTGAGTCTACGGGTAGTGTTAGTCTATGGGCAGTATTGAGTCTATGGGTAGTGTTGAGTCTGCGGGTAGTGTTAGTCTACGGACAGTGCTGAGTCTATGGGCCGTGTTGACTCTACGGGCAGTGTTGAGCCTACGGGCAGTGTTGAGTCTATGTTCAGTGTTGAGTCTATGGGTAGTGTTGAGTCTGCGGGCAGTGTTGAGTCTACGGGTAGTGTTGAGTCTGCGGGTAGTGTTAGTCTATGGGTAGTGTTGAGTCTAAGGGCAGTGTTGAGTCTTCGGGCAGTGTTGAGTCTACGGGCAGTGTTGAGTCTACGGGTAGTGCTGTGTCTATGGTCAGTGTTAAGTCTGCGGGTAGTGTTAGTCTATGGGCAGTGTTGAGTCTGCGGGCAGTGTTGAGTCTATGGTGCAGTGTTGAGTCTATGGGCAGTGTTGAGTCTACGGGCAGTGTTGAGTCGATGGGCAGTGTTGAGTCTACGGGTAGTGTTGAGTCTATGGCAGGGGTGGGCAAATTTTTTGACTCGCGGGCAACAATGGGTTCCAAAATTTGACAGAGGGGATGGGCCAGGAACAGATGGATGGAGTGTTTGTGTGAACTAATATAAATGACATGTAAAAATCATTACATGAAAGGATTTGGCCTTTAACATGTAGCAAAGCATTTATTTGCAAGGCAATTGAACAAATTGCACGAACATGAACAATACAAAAACATGTCGTAACTCCCGGTCAAAGTGCGCCATCTAATAGGGAAATGGATTGCATTACAGGAGAAGGGGAAAATTTTATTTAATAATAATAATATTTCGACCAGTTCGGCGGGCCGGATTAAAAAGCCCAACGGGCCGTACTTTTCCCATGTCTGGTCTATGGGCAGTGTTGAGTCTACGGGCAGTGTTGAGTCTACGGGCAGTGTTGAGTCTATGGGCAGTGTTGAGTCTACGGGCAGTGTTGAGTCTACGTGCAGTGTTGAGTCTACGTGCAGTGTTGAGTCTACGGGCAGTGTTGAGTCTACGGGCAGTGTTGAGCCTACGGGCAATTTTGAGTCTACGGGCAGTGTTGAGTCTATGGGCAGTGTTGAGTCTACGGGCAGTGTTCAGTCTTTGGGCAGTGTTGAGTCTACGGGCAGTGTTGAGTCTATGGGCAGTGTTGAGTCTACGGGCAGTGTTGAGTCTACGTGCAGAGTTGAGTCTACGGGCAGTGTTGAGTCTACGGGCAGTGTTGAGACTACGGGCAATTTTGAGTCTACGGGCAGTGTTGAGTCTATGGGCAGTGTTGAGTCTACGGGCAGTGTTGAGTCTTTGGGCAGTGTTGAGTCTATGGGCAGTGTTGAGTCAGCGGGCAGTGTTGAGTCGATGGTGCAGTGTTGAGTCTACGGGCAGTGTTGAGTCTATGGGCAGTGTTGAGTCTACGGGCAGTGTTGAGTCTTTGGGCAGTGTTGAGTCTATGGGCAGTGTTGAGTCAGCGGGCAGTGTTGAGTCGATGGTGCAGTGTTGAGTCTACGTGCAGTGTTGAGTCTACGGGCAGTGTTGAGTCTACGGGCAGTGTTGAGTCTACGGGCAATTTTGAGTCTATGGGCAGTGTTGAGTCAGCGGGCAGTGTTGAGTCGATGGTGCAGTGTTGAGTCTTTGGGCAGTGTTGAGTCTATGGGCAGTGTTGAGTCTGCGGGCAGTGTTGAGTCTACGGATAGTGTTGAGTCTATGGTGCAGTGTTGAGTCTATGGGCAGTGTTGAGTCTATGGGTAGTGTTGAGCCTACGGGCAGTGTTGATTCTGCGCGTAGTGTTGAGTCTATGAGTAGTGTTTTGTCTACGGGCAGTGTTGAGTCTTCGGGCAGTGTTGAGTCTTCGGGCAGTGTTGAGTCTATGAGCAGTGTTGAGTCTATGGGCAGTGTTGAGTCTACGGGCAGTGTTGAGGCGATGGGGGCAGTGTTAAGTCTACGGGCAGTGTTGAGTCTGCGGGCAGTATATTCTTGGTTCTTTCGGTAAAGTCACGTAGACGGGAAACAATAAAATAATAAAATTATAAAACAATAAAATTATCAAGACGTTTCGACTGCAACACAAGCAATAATCAGGTGTGAAAACCACAGCAAGAAAATTTGAAAAAGTGGCGGGTTTTTTAACGTTAGCACCACGGAGAGCGATTTGACAGTTTGTTCAGATGGACGAGTCAATCTATGTTCGGAAAAGAGGAGGGGGGAGACGAAAAATAATGGATGCGGTCTGAAAGCCACCTTAAGCGTGTGCAAGCCATCTGGCTACCATGACAGATTCGTTCATGAGGCCATCCACATATACATATACAAACACAGAGACAATTTCAACCGAGAAGATGGATTCCGGTTTAGCAATCATTGGAAGGATTTGATAAACCATTTCGGGTCTTGATTGATCACGCTTAAGGTGGCTTTCAGACCGCATCCATTATTTTTCGTCTCCCCCCTCCTCTTTTCCGAACATAGATGGACTCGTCCATCTGACCAAACTGTCAAATCGCTCTCTGTGGTGCTAACGTTAAAAATAAAATAATAAAACGCCACTTTTTTCAAATTTTCTTGCTGTGGTTTTCACACCTGATTGCTTGTGTTGCAGTCGAAACGTCGTGAGAATTTTATTGTTTTATATTTTTATTATTGTATTGTTTCCCTTCTATGTGACTTTACCGAAAGAACCAAGAATATGAATCCCTGCAGTCACGAAAGCTTTAAATGAAAATCTATGGGCAGTGTTGAGTCTGCGGGCAGTGTTGCTGGTTTCCGATGTAATTTGACGTAAAGCTTTTGTTATTATCAAGTGTTTTTGTGGATTTTTACCGATTACACCCCGTTATATATGGCCGATAAAAAGAACACATCGGCAAATGATGTTCAGACGATTTCTGTCCATGGGAAAATAGGGTACAATTTACGACAGGATTTCCATGAACGCAGTCCTACCTTCAGATAAGGACATTTAACAGCTGCTTGGGAAATCTGACAACACGCACACAACCATTCGTATAATGGATACAAATTGAGCCCTCTGAAATAATCTCCCTGATGGGTGGGAATGGACCCAGGAGACCCAACGTTGCAGCACTGAAATACAATGACACCATCATCCCTACAAAGCACATATTGGCATTACATCTATCCCACTCCCATCGATGCAATTTAAATTCTTTAATCGTGACCGCGAAAAGTTAAACCGCATCTCCGCTTCCCAAAATCAAACATTGAAAACACTTAATCTTTTTGCTTTTTTCCCCTCTCGCCCAAGGTAAGAATTTAGAATTGTCTCCCATCTCCTTTCTTTTCCAAAGTTCTTACTATGCTCAATTCCAGGAACGTGTTGTGCCTTGCAACTTTAAGTGATATTTGTCTCCAGCCACTGCGTGTTCTGGGTCTGTGCTCAGCAACCGTGATTCAAAAACTCCAACCCCACTTCTATCCACCTCTCTTCATTTCACAATTTTGATTTCGTTCTGCCCTCAACAGCCATCCTAAATCCACATGCTCTGCTGTGCTTGCTTATTTGTGTCCCTCTGAATATCACAAGCGATAAAAAGTTCCTTCACTGTGTGCATATTGATATTTAAGAATAACCTTTGCCATCTGAGTTTATATTTTGGGGAAACTTACTCTAAAACTGATATTAAATGTTTGTTTTAATGTATCTGATATTATCTTTTTTTTGTTACTAAAAACTTCAAATGCCACTGCCATCCACAAAAAACGAGCAACGCAAAAAGCATGACGTACGGTTGTACTTGTTAATTTAATAATAATGTCAAGTTGTAACGCAATGCCGCGTGTCCGCTCTCTTGTAGAGAGAGCGGACGACCCAGGAGCGCGAGGAGCCACAGACAAGCGGGTGGAGGCAGCCACACCGCGGGCCGCCACAGACTCCTCCCCAAGCTCTGCGCTCCTCTGTGTATTAAGGTATTATTGGGCAATAATGAGTGTTTACATGTGAGAGGAAAACGGAGCACCCGGAGAAATACTACGTGTACAAGGGGGGGGGGGGGGGAGGAGGACACACTCCATCTCATACAGACAGAACAGGTGGAGTCCACATTGTTGCTGGTACTGACTTCTCCCGGACAAGCCAGGGTGTGTGGCACCTCTCCTCGATGCCTACGGGAAGAGTTCCGCAGCATTTCACCAACCCTCGTCGCCTCCACAGCGCTGGAGGACTCGAGGCCATGTGTATACCCATGACCGATCGGCTAGCGGTTGTTTGTATGTATGTACACTGATGTCGGAAAAGGATGTCATTTAGCAGGCCCGGTTTTGCATGTACTAACTGCAGCGGCAGCGACGTTCTGACGGCTAGCGGCCACCTCGTCTACCCCCCTTCTTCTTGCCGCCCTCCTTGCGGAGCTTGGCGCGCGTGTCCTTCTTCAGGCGCGCGTCCACCACCTTGTAGTGGCCCTTGACGCCGGCGGGGCGGCCGACCTTGCGGCCGGAGGACCGCTTAGCCACGACGTACGTCACGTCCTTGTCCTGCTTCTTCACGCCAGCCTTCTTGTAGATGCTGCGGAGGCAAGGGAACGACTTTAAAATCTCAATCAAGACTGGTGCAACGGTCTCTGAATAAGTCACGATGAAAATAATTTTACCCAAGACTGCCCGATTTGAAATATCATGTCATTCATTTACGCAGTAAAGCTTCACCGAGTCTCGGTGGCGAGATGTTAACTACCTCGCCTGGTATGCAGGAGGTTGTGGGTTCGATCCCGACCCTGATACCTGCTGTATATGACTTTCTCTCTCCTGTGGTCGTGTGGATTTTTCTCCAGGTTCGGTTTTTCCCTCCACATTTATGCTATAAATTTCAACATTATAAGCCACATCATTTGTGGCCAGATCGCTTCTAAAAAAGGACTATATAGCTCAGTGGGCATTACCTGGTAAAATAAAAATTGTAAAAAATAGTTTAGTTATTTCTTTCATCAGGGTCGCCCCAGCCGTGCCCCAACGAGGCTGTACCTGCGAAGCTGCGCCATCTTCTCCCTTTCTGAGATGTCCACCGTGTCCACCACCGCCTCCGCCTTCTTCTGCGCCTTCTCCACCTTCTTCAGCATCTGCAAAGTCGAGAGAGAGGGGCATCCTCATCGTGACGGTCACGTGACGGTGGCGGCGGCAGTCACGGCAATGGGTAAGCGATGGTGAAAAATGACATGATGCGGACATGACGGTGACACGAACATGATAGGGAGGCGACGGCTGTAATGACAATGACAGCGACTTTGACGTGTTGGCGAAGGGTGATCCCGAAGCAAGCGACGGTTATGACGAGATGGTGGTGGTGGTGGCGACGCGATGGCAAATGGTAACGTAACGCCGCGTGTGCGCACCCTCTTCTTCTTGCGAGCCTTGGCCTCGGCGATCTTCCTGATGGGCCGCGCGTTGATCTCCTGCCAGCGCTTGCGGTACTCGGCCACCGTTGCCTTGTCCACGGGGAGCATCTTCCGTCGGTGCTTGCGCTCGTCGTCGGTGAACCAGTCTGGCAGTTCCCCCTCGTCGTTAAACGCGAACCTGACGCGCACGTACGGGGGACAAGACTCGTGAGAGTTAATCCGGTCGAGGTGTGCCTGTCAAACTGGGACGATATACGTTCTGCTGTAGAAGGGGACCGTGCAATGGCATCACTCGTCAACTTTTACCCGTCACCGGGTAAAGCCTCGCTTATCAACCGTTGCCAGGTAGGCCTCGCTTGTTGGCCGTCACCGATAAAATCTCGCGACGTGGGCCTCGCTTATTAACCGTTGCCAGGTAGGCCTCGCTTGTTAGCCGTCACCAGGTAAAATCTCGCGACGTGGGCCTTGCTTGTTAACCATCGGCAAGGTTGGCCTCGCTTGTTTGCCATCACCAGGTAAAATCTCGCTGGGTAACCGTCGCCAGGTAGGCCTCACCTGTCAAAGGAGCCGTCCACTAGGTCGCGGGTCCTCTTGCGGGAGGTGGCGATGAGGCTGCCGATCGCCAGGCCCTCGGCGTCCAGCACTCGCTCGATTTTCGCTGAAGCAAGGCACAGACAGGCTCTCGATTAATATTTTCAAAATGCCTCATTTCATTTCTTGACCTGGCACTTCAGCAGGTGTTATCCACAAACTGTTGTGGTGGTTTCTGGGCTTGCGTTGGTCCGCCAGCATACGCGTTCCATCTTTTTCTCGTCCCAAGATCCTTTTTTTTTGGCCGAGAATCTTGAGACCCCCGTCAGAGTGTTGGTGGTGGAGTCACGACCCCAGTACGAGTAACGCTGCTCTGAACCATGAGCAAATTGTGATGAGAGCTGCTGGACCAGGGAAGAAATCGGGAGGTGTCACTCCAGATCCATGTTTCTCAAAACTCCAGTCCTTGCGACGCCACCGCAATCCAGCCTGCCGTCAATACCAATCATCAGGTGCGTGTAACGTGTAGTGGCTCGATTTGCATATCTATGGGAGAGCTTGGCATACTGGGTAGATAAATTATTTGTTGATTGCTGCACTGGCAGTGGTGCACAAGCATAATAAAAAAAGTAATCCTATTTATGTGCAATGAAGGGCCTTTGCCCGAAACATCACCTGTTACATATTTTCCTTTCAAAGCAACGGTGTTATTGACGATCGTGTGGCGTTTTTTGCGAATGAAACCCGTGAAGGCTCACCGTGGCGTGGCATGGACCGGAGTTTGAGAAACACCGCTTGGAGGCGAGGACGACGCCGTTGTGCCGCAGATAGCGGACCGCGTCAAACGGACTCACCTGGCTCCTCGATCGGGACCGTCTCGAAGTGATCGTCGTCGTCGAGGTCAAGGTCCGGAGCGGCCGCGTAGCGGCCTCGCCGTCCGGTCTTGATGGAGGCAGAGAGCTCCTTGAGGCGCGCGATCTGAGCAGCGTCGTCATCATCGCTGCTCGCACACACAGACGCAGCGACGCACAGGTGAGCAGCGGCCCATCACGTCAGCGGACGCACGCCACACTCGCGCGCTTATTTACTCGCTCACCTGGGCGGAAATCGAGCTACACAATAACCAAGCGTACCGCCAATCTACTAAGCAATTAAACAGGACAAGAACAAATATAGAGGTAGTCCTCTACTTACGATGGAGATGCGTTACGACGACCCCATCGTAAGTCGAAAATATCATAAGTCGAAGGTGGCCTAGCCTACCCAGGAGTCTTAAAGAATGGTGATAATTTAGCATAAGAGCAATTTACAGTACCGTACTGTAGAAATTATATACTGTATGTATTTATTAATTACAATACTGTATTGCACAGTAAAATTTAAAGTAAAAAACAAGGTAAATTCTTAGCCTACCTATATGAACTGCAATTTAATAGAAAGTTTTTTCAGGAAACAATCCTATCTGCTATAAAAACCTTTAACATGCATTGAACGTATGTATCGTATCGTGGTAACCCTAAAATGAAATCGATAAAGCTACGTATCATACATGCATTGAACGTATCCGTAACGCATCATATTCTACTGTACTCACCAAGATTCTATCCGTCGTCTGCATACTTGAACGATCTTAGGTTGTTGATGGCAATTTGGTCGTATCGCTATCGCCATCGTAAGATCGAAATATCGTAAGTCGGACCATCGTAACTCGGGGACTACCTGTACATCAGTCAACTAACCATTCAGACGCGAACCACAGTGGGAGGGGTGCCGCAAGTTATAGGATTCCAGAGTTATTGGAGAATGGATTTTATGGGTTTTGCTTACCATCGCCGCTGGTCCTATCGACTCTCTCAGAAGCACACACATTGCGTGGTGGGTGAGGTAAGATGCTCACCTATCATCGCTGTCCGAGCCGAACTCCTCCTTGGGCTGCGAGGGTTGGGCGTCGCCCCCCACGTCGTCCTGTCCACTCCCCTGTTTCGTGGTTGATTGCTCGTGCTCGTTCGCGGCTGAGAGGAAACGCGGATTAAAAACACACTAGGGCGTCCTATTTGTCTGCATTACAAAGTCAACATAGATCCCCCGTGTAGCGTTAAGTCTATTTGGGCATGTGCTGTTTACGAGCACCTATAAAGGCTGACAGTACACGAGGGGTGGTGGGTGGCCAGCACCACGCCCGACCGCCTTTTTGTGTCCCCAGCGGCGATGTTTTTAGACACCGCACCAGGTACTCATTTGAGGCCGAGTCAACCTAGGGAAGGCCCAGGACCAGTTCAGATATTTGTCACTGGTGTTGGCCGTGAGCGGGAATCGAACTTGGGTCGCCGGTTTTGTAGCGCATTGCGCTAACCGCGATACTACCGCTCCCCATTACAAAGGTAGTAGGAGACGCGTCGAGGTAAGGGGGCCTTGCCCGCCATCTGTTAGCGCCAGACGGATGGCAAGACCCACACTGGTGGGAGTGTCTTGTTGTTGTTATTTACATGGTAACTGACTGTATTGTTTTTTTTTGTGTGGCGACTACGTCTTGTTGTTGCGTGCGTGGTGACTGATCATCTTGTTGCTGATGTTGTTTAGGTGGTGACTAAATGTCATGTACGTGGTGACAGGTGTCTAGTCGTTGCTGTGCGTGTCCCAGAGAGGCTGCACCTGCACGGGCCATCTTCTTGAACATCCTCTGCGCATGTTTCAGCTCCATCTGCTCGTCCACCTCCGTCTCCAGGCCAGCAAAGATGTCCTGTACAAACCGACACCAACGGTCATTACCAGCAGCTATAGCTTCCCTCCACATGGTACGGGATTCGTGCGTCAGGAGCTGAATGATGGGATTCATTGGCTGAGTGGATAAGGGCTCAGGGTTGCGAGGCGAGTGGCTCGCAGGGTTGTGGGCCGTGCCGAAGGGCGACTCGCCTTGCCGAACCACAGGTTGGTCTCGCGCTGGGCCCTGCTCTCGCTGTCCTCGTAATCCACCACCAGGGCGTTGGGCTGCTCCTCCGACGGCTCCGGCGTCACTTCCCTCCTGCCGGACGGCATGCTCGGTCAGGCGGCACGAGGTGGACACGGCACGCGTGTGCGTTAGTCGGTGTGTGGATGCACTTGTGCGGCGTGCGAGCCTAGATTCCGTGGGACGGCCACGTCTAATCAACGTGAGTTGGCATGAGTTACCATGACTTCTACAGATTTCAAGTCAAAGAAGAACTTTCCGTGGTTTTCCGAAAAGTGGCGTTTCCTTGATTTTTGAACGTTACCCGAGCCATGATGCAAAAAAAAATCTCGTTCGCAAAAGATCAAGACAGCATTGACGGTAAAATTCAACACTCAAGTTAAATTTACATGTTATCACCACCTGTAACAATTTTTGTTCCGGCAACGAATTCCCACTTGGCTGGAACTCTGACGCAGGGTATCGAGGTCTGCTCACATCGAGTGAGACGACTGACAAGAGTTCGGACCGCAGTCGTGACCAACCAAGTTGAGAAGAAAAAATAGCCAAACACGCGCGATCTCAATGCTCACCGGCGAACGGCAGCTCCAACTCAACACCTGAGTCGCGTTCCTCGTGGAAGCGTAGCGTGAAACACCCCCCGACATCAGTTTACAGGTTTTCTTGCCGTCGTTTTCTCTGTTACAAATCACACACCCCCCCCCCAACCCTTACCCACCACCCCCCCCCCCCCCCCGGCCTGCATTGCAGATGGTGCTGCCAAGACGGGACCGCCGCACCTTTTGCCGCCCCGGATCTTGTGCAGCGGCAGCGCGACCTCCTCCTCCTCCTCGTCGGCGGAGTCGCCGTCCGCCTCCTCGTTGAAGTCCCCCATGTTGACGTCGTCGTCCGCCGGGCCGATCACCTCGACGAGAGCCGCCAAAGACATGTCCCCCTGCTCCATCTCCGCCATCTACACACACAACAACATTAATAATGATGATGATTTTATAGGGAGTGCCTTTCCTAATGACATCTCAAAGCACAGTACAAAAATATATATATACACGACATTCCAAACGACAAACACTAAAAGGTGATTATACAATTAATAGCACAAAGAACAAGCTATGAAAGTAAAGAGTAAAATTTACACGCATCGGTAAAATGCACGCGAGCACACACGCATGCACAGATGAAGGTGTGTTGGGCGCAGGTGAGTGGCTGATGGTGGTGTGGGTGGAGGCAAGCGGGCACATTGGCTTTGTTGATGCTCTTTAGGTTGAAGAGGCTGAAGTCAGAGCTCTCGGCCAGGGAGTCTCCGGGCACGTCCATCTTCAACTCCATCCTCTCGCGCAGCTTCCGCCGCTCCTTCAGCAGCTTCTTCTTCTTTCTGCGGGGGAGGCGACGGGGACCGAAGGCTCGGACTGACTCTCTAGGCCGCACGAGGCTGCTACACGATGCCGACGCTTCTGCAAAGTAGCCCAGGGCACGAACGTAGTAGAGCTGTCAGGGGCGTAGTCTAGAAGCCCAGGTGGTCTCCAGGGGAGGGGGGGGAACCCCACCCTACCCCCCCCCCCCAATGTACACCCCTCCCTTAATATAGACCCCCAACTCCCAATCTACATCCACCCCCCAGCCTACCCCCCCCCCCCCAAATCTACCCCCACCCCCACATCTACTCCCACCCCCCGCCGACCCCCGCGTCCCGCTTGGAATCCACCACACTGTGTACGAGTGTTACAGCACATCCAGTGTTACTGCAAACGGGGTTCGCCCAGGGACACTCGGCCACACCGTGGCACTTCGACACGAGAAAGCCTCGCCGCACAGGCCCTCACCTTTTGAGGTCAGCCACCTCGTCGGATTTCATGTCGGCCAGCTGCTTCTCCATCTCCTCCTCGTTGTCGTCGTCGCTGCCATCGACCGCCCCCGCCTGCCTGCCGTCGCTCTCCCCCTCGGACGAGTCGAGGCTGCGAGAAGCGAGAAGTGATCGCAGGGCTCAGCCGCGCCACTCCCGACGTTGATGTTCGGCCCCCCAAAATATTTTTAGTCATCCCGGAGCAACGCTCTTTCAAATCTGCGATTTATGAGGGCAGTATGCCGACCCCTGTTCATTTGTCTGACCCGTTGTAATTACCGTTGGACAATCCTAAAAATGTGCGACACGCTGGCCAATTGTCTACTAATAGTTCCCAGGTTAAGCAGACAATTTGGATCAAAAGCATTTTAATGCAGCTGCCCCACAGATTTGGAACCACCTCAGAGGTCTCTTGGCATCTCCATTCTGCCATCTGTCCCCACTTAATCTTTCGTGATTTTAATAGTCAGTTTAAGTGTGAATGTAATTTTACAAAATAATTGCGATGAAATTATTTTGTTTTATCTGTGATTGCGCGAATGCTTTGATGTTGTCTGCGGGCTGAGTCGCCCTTTAAAAAAACAGCATCTTAGCTCAGTGGGCTTTACTCAGGAAATAGACTTGCGATTACGATTAATACGGTGTTGAACAGCACACCCGGTCGAACGCACAAACAAATACACAATTAGACGCACGCTCCCGCGATGCTAGCGCGTTGGAACGCGTCGGCAGGATTCACGAGTTTGTGCGTGGCTTGCGCGTTCCCCGCCAAGGCCGAGTTGACAGCAGGCACCTATTTCACAGGGTAAAACCCCGAGCAGCTGCGGCAGTGGAATGCGCACGTTCACACTGTGTGGCGTTTGTAATATGGTGAGCCGGACAGAGAGCGAGAGAGAGAGCGCTCACCCCGGGCACACTGCCCCCTGCTGCAGCGACCTGGCTGCGATGAGAAGCGCCCGCCTGCGAACTCACCTGATATCTCCGTCTGTAGCCGTCACCGGCGTCGCCGCTTCCTCCGCGGGCGCCGCTTTCTCCACGGGTGCCGCTCCCTCCTCGGTCGCCCGCAACAAACTCTTTTTCAGTTTTGTCCGCCAGTTGATGAGCGACCTGAAGGGGGTGGTCACCAAACGGGGTCAACTCAACACCGCTCCCTCCCATAATATCTCACCCCCCCCCCCCCCCCCCCCAACAGGTTTACACTCGGAGCATAATAACAATTTAGCACATTTGTAATGAAAGCCATTCCTCATCTAGTCGTTCGTAAGGCGCTACGTTTCACGGACACAGTCTGTGGTATTTTCACAGTGGAGAGGGCGCGATGTTTCCGTGTGTAATCCCAATTTAATAATTAGTGGGCAATGTGTGAAATTTCTCAGATTTTGGCCATGACGCCAGCACACAATGGCCTTTTGTTTTTCGAATGACGTCAGGGGATCTTTAACGTCCACTGCGAATCGGACGTGCGGGTATTTTATGGTTAATACATCCAGCAGTATTAACCAG
Source organism: Petromyzon marinus (assembly GCF_048934315.1). Lineage (NCBI taxonomy): Eukaryota > Metazoa > Chordata > Hyperoartia > Petromyzontiformes > Petromyzontidae > Petromyzon > Petromyzon marinus. The sequence continues at coordinate 8,691,953 of NC_133704.1, forward strand.
GACAGCGTGTGGCTAACGCGCTACTGCTGGGCCGTGCCGCTCCCCAATAATCGTCGACGCGTTCTCAACAAATACCAACTTGTTAACGGACAGGCGTGAGATTTCACTCAACTATTTGAATGCCCAATATCGTGACTCGATAATTATTACTCAAAGAGTTGCAACAAATTTGATCTTAAAGCGAACTCATGCCATTTCTAGGTTGTTGTACGTCTGCATCTGGTCCCTGATTTATTCAACAGTGCAGGGGCCCGGGTTCAAATTGCCTCGCGATTGCTGCTGCCGCTACAGTTGCTGCTGCTTGCTATTCCTGTTACGACTGCTGCCGTTGTTTCGGCTGCCGCTAACAATGCTGCCGATACTGCTACTGCTGCTGCTACGACCACCGCTATTCGCTACCGCTGCCGCCGCTGCTCACCTAAGCTCCTTGCGCCCGAGCACTTTGATGTCTCGGCAGCACTCCGCGATCTCGTTGGTGGTGCTTGGGTGAGAAACCATGCGTGGGTCATCCAGCACGATCTAGAGGGGGAGGGGCAAGGTGGGGGGGAAGGGGGAGGGGCAAGATGAGGGGGGGGGGGCAATTTACAGACCATTGATAATCCACTGCTGGATAAAAGCCTCCCCACGCTGGAGTGTGGAGATTCTTGAAGCTGAGCCCAGGACCGGTTCAGATATAACTCGCCACTAGTGTTGGCTTTGGCCGGGAATAAAACTCAGGTTGGGGGGGTTCATAGTGCAGTGCGCTGACCACATGCTGTACTGCTCCTCAACTGCATGTAGACAATACACATGCAACAACAAGAACCGCCGTTCGCTACTAAGTTGCGGTGACGTAACCACAGCACTTATGCCTGACAAATATCCCCTCTATAACCTTAACAGAATGTAAGGGGGCAAGTGCTGTTAGCCAGCACCTATGAAGGCCGGCGCGGCACACGAGGGGGTGGGTGGCCAGCACCACGCCCGGCCGCCTTTATCTCGCTAGTGGCGATGTTTACACACCACACCAGGTCCTCATTTGAGGCTGGGTCGGCCTAGGGGAGGGCCCAGGACTGGTTCAGATAATCGTCACTGATGTTGGCGAATGGGAATTGAACTCGGGTCCCCAGGTTCGGAGTGCAGAGCGCAAACCACTAACACTACCACTCCCCAGCGGTGCACACTACCACTCCCCAGCAGTGCACATATGAATACACAAACAACAGGGCATCTGCGCAGCTGTGGCACAAAACCCTTTGGTTTATATTTTGTTGTAATGGCACAAAACATGATGTGCATAGCTATATTACAGTGGCTGAATCTTGATAATAATTCTAAGAGTGCATAAAAAGTATATTGAAAAACGCAACACACGCATCAATAACACTGCCTTCAAATTCGAACTTTTTTGTGCTCTGAAGAATGAGCCATCACCTGAAACGTTGCTCATTACATTTTATTTTAAGGCCACGGAGTGTTACTGACAAAAGTGAGTTTTTATTATTATTATTATCAACTGTACTTTTAGACCACTGCCAACGCAGTTTCGCCAATTGATTTGTTTTGACTTACAAACATTGGCGTGATGTTGATGGAGCCGACAGGCCGTAGCCTCGCGCGCCCAACGACCGCCGCCTGAGCGTACGTTTGCACGTACGCACGTTGTTGAGCCTCTTTCGCGCCGTACGTAGCCAGCCGTGCTAGTCGGAGGCGCGGGAAAAACCAACCGTGCTCATCCGAGGAGCGGGCGGCAGCAACTCACCTGGCTGCACTTGTTCAGGAAGTCGATGGGGTTGCTGCACTTGAGGAACTCGGTGGCTGGGAGAGGATGGAAGAGCGTGTAGTCCCCCTCCGTGTATCCCTCGGCCTGTGACGCGGCACGCACAGCCGCGGGCGCGGCGAGTCAGCGTACGAGCAACAAGGTGGCGTTCCATCGTTTAGCCAGGCAGAGCTGCAGCCGCGTCTCAAAGATTTCCTCACGGGAGGGATCCCGCGGGGGGACATTGGACGATTTCCTTTCAGGTATTTTGTTTGGCACGGAACGAAAACCGGACACCAAAGAGGGCCAGCTCCTAACGAGGTTATCTCGCTTGACCACCTGAATGTGAAATTGTAGTTGTTTGCTCTGCATCTACACCGACCAAACGAGACAAGACTGACGCTGACCGAACGTTAATTTGGCACGACCCAAGTCCACTCCCCTTAGCGGCATACCACTGTTATGGTGACCCTCTCCACCTCTCACACAAAAACTCTACAGGCACACCCCTCCCCCCCCCCACCTCCACACCTGAAGGGAGCTGAAGCCGGACGGCCCGATACAAACCCTGAACAAACGTGAGAAACCCACTCGACTCCGTCGCTTTCCACAGCATCAACTGAGGCAGGGCACAGCACTTCATCAGGCTACTGCCACGCAGACGTGCATTACCTCCACCGATGTTGACCACAGTGCATCATTAGGCTCAACGACCCCAATGCACCACACCACGCAACAGACAACCATGCGCACGTGCACGCAACGATGCCTCACTTTGGGTTTTTTCTTGTCGTCGGCAATGTCCCTTATGGTCTTAGCTTCGATCTCGACCTCCTTGAATGCGTACTTTGCATCGAAAAACTTGCTGTCGATTTTGTCTGGAGCTTTGTAACCTAAACATAAAATGATAACGACGACGACAACAACAGACGATATCGTACGGCGCGCGTTTCATTTTCCAGACGCTGGAGAAGTGTAAAACGAACTCCAATAGTGCGGCACGGTCTCCTGCGGGGAGCCAGGAGGGCCGCGCCGCACGTCGTCGCCAGCTGTGAAGTCCGTCAGGGCGTGCCGGGCGGACTGGTTGCCCTGCACGTGCTGGAGGAGGAGGCTGTCACATGGCTCTGTGGCTACACGGACTGACGTTCACTCACATATAACACTGACAAACATATTCATCGATTTTTCTTGCATATCTAGCGCTCTGAAATACATCAGTCACGTGTAAAAGCGTTTGCTAAATAAATCATGATTTCAACCTCTCCGGCTACCACTGGTGCTGATTTTCAGTTTTTTTTTCTTTGCAGGGAGACTGCAGTCATGCCCAGTGTATCCCGAGCCACGTTGTGCATTTATCTGACTGTCCACCCCAACCCCATGACGTGGCCCAGTGGCAGTGGCTTGGCCGCTTGTTGCAGACGTTCGCGGTTCTAACCCGGTAGACCACCTTGGTTAATACTACCGGTATAACAGCTCCCAAGTGTGTGCTGTCTGTTCCACGGTGGACATTAATGATCCTGTGGCGACATTCAAAATCAGCGAGTAGGTAGGCCACTGTGTGACCGTGTTACGGTCCAAATTTGGGAGTACACAGAGTAACACAAAGGCAACATCGCCCCCCCTACTGTGAAACTACCACTACGTGAAATACAGTACCTTCATGATAGCCTTATGTCAATTAAAATTATGCTTGCTGACTGGCTGTTGACCCCCGTGAGACAAATTATGCGTGCCATCTTTTAGTCGACTGGTGCATCCTCCCCTCCTACGACCCCCGACATGTGCCCCCCCAAACCCCCCGGGGGAGACCCACCTTGGCACACGACGAAGATCTCGGCAGACTCGCTACGCGATGCCTGGGGCTTGGTGGCCTGGACCTTCTGGAAGAACTGCTGGAAGAGCCACATGAGCGGCTGGTAGTCGCGCGAGCGGAACACCTTGGTGATGAACCAGCCGCCCTTGTTGAGGAAATCGCATGCCAGCTTCAGCGCCTGGAGCGTGAGCCGCGCTGCGGGCGACAGGAACACGGCGGGAAGACGTCACGTGACGGCCAAACTCTGCCTCACACCACGCCGCTCTGCGTCACACCACGCCGCTCTGCCTCACACCACGCCGCTCTGCCCCACACCACGCCGCTCTGCCCCACACCACGCCGCTCTGCCCCACACCACGCCGCTCTGCCTCACACCACGCCGCTCTGCCTCACACCACGTCGCTCTGCCTCACACCACGCCGCTCTGCCTCACACCACGCCGCTCTGCCTCACACCACGCCGCTCTGCCTCACACCACGCCGCTCTGCCTCACACCACGCCGCTCTGCCTCACACCACGCCGCTCTGCCCCACACCACGTCGCTCTGCCTCACACCACGCCGCTCTGCCTCACACCACGCCGCTCTGCCTCACACCACGCCGCTCTGCCTCACACCACGCCGCTCTGCCTCACACCACGCCGCTCTGCCCCACACCACGCCGCTCTGCCCCACACTCTGATCTACCGCACACCCTGCAATATAGCACAGCCAGCTCTACACCATTCCTCACTCTACACCCCACCCCACACCACTCTACCGCACACCCTGTTCTACCGCAACCCCTCTGCTCGACACCACATTCTACTCTAATGCAGACCGTCTTTATTAAGAATACATGACGATCGCTCCCCCCCTCCCATCCCTCTACTTTGACTTTCGCGACCAATATCACGGGTTTAACGACGTAATTATTTACGCAATTTAACCCAAAAAAAACCTGTATTATGCATCCCTCTCCTGTTAACTCAATTCGAATCCAACTTGCAGAGCATACGTGCCATCAGCTGCCAGGGCCTCAATCCACATTCATTTCCCTTTTATCAGACCTTAAGGGAAACCCAGAGATGCAATTACCATGATGGATCAGCTGTGGTGCTGCCTCACAAGGAAATTCCTCCATGGCTAGCCGCCCCCTAGTTTGAACGCTGTCTGCACAGGGCATCCAACTAACCGCAACGACTACTACGACTACCCAGCCTCACACTCGCCCCCCCCACTGCCCCCCCACCACCGTCTCACCCTGGGCGTACGCGTCGTGCGACCAGTTGGCTCCCACATTGGGCGCTCCGTCGTTGAGCATGCAGTCCACCTTCCACGTCTGCAGCTCCTTCTTGAGAGCCTGCGCGCGCGAACGAACGCGCGCGGCGTCCACGGCGTTAAGGTTTTTACCACAAAAAACCCACGCTTTCAAGAACCCCCCCTGCCCGCGTCACTGTCCCAAAAAAAACAAAAGAGCCAGCCCAAAGAACGTGGAAAAGCTCACGGTCGAGCAGGAGCAACGTCACGAGTTGAATCGTCAACGCCGGCCAGATCAAGGCCTAACCCACAGGAAGACCTCGGCAAGGAGACGAGGAGCGGGATGCGGCCCGATGCGATAAAACTCCCGACGGCGCAAACGTCGGAAACAAACGGCCACAGCCATGCGGCAGGCCCTCTGCGATGCACGAAGAGAAAGGATGGGTTTGGCGGTCCTAAGCAGTGCATAAACGTAGCTCTTTGCATTAAAGCTGGGGTTCAGGGAAGGACTAAGTTTGCTGTTTGGAGTGGCACAGCGTAGGACTGTATGCTATTTAACAATATGCAATGTGCAAAATGCAATGTCCTCTGGCAATCGCCCTTCTGCAGGATAGAGAAGCGGTTACCCAGCTGTACAAGTTGTACGCAGCGCTGGCCAGCAGATGGGCAAGGACCTGCCAATATAGAAGGCGACGTCGCCATTTATTTTTCCCCAATCGAGCAATCTGCGGGCAACTTAACAAATTTGATGCGCACTGCGAAGAACGTGAAGGGACCCTGAACGTCCACTCTTGACGCAGACGGCACGTATTCGCTGTTAATGCACCCGGGCACCATTAACCAGGGCGGGCAGCCGGGCTGAAACGGGCAGAAAAACCTCCCTCCACAAGCGGCAGACGTGCCACTGCTCGGCTGCGTTTTGCCACCCCCCCCCCAACCATGAGCGCACCTGGCGGCACTTATCCGTGGTGATGTCCTCCTGTAGGGTGACGACGTTCGGGATGGACTTGATGGGCACGAGGTCCACGCCTGCCGACGACAACGACCACGAGGCGTCCACCATCCACCCGCAACCACTCACTCGCGAAAATGCCGACGCGCACGGATGGCACGCAAACCAGTACCGTATTATCCAATAGGCAACAGTAGGTACCGTGCCTAGGGCCCATGAAAACTAAAGGGCCTTACGAAAAGAAATGTGACCATATTATGTTTTTGTTTGTATGTATGATAAAAAAAATGCAACCAAGGTATCGTCTTGAATAAATACATATCGCAAGGATAAGCACAGTGTATGCACAAAGAGGCAAGGTCAAGTGAATCGTTTTTTTGTTCATGAGGTGAGATAACTTAACGCCATAGATGAAGCTTTCGCGATTTTTTTCTTTGTAAAATCAGCAATAACATCTTTGAAATTGTGATTTTGCACAATCTCATTCTCAATCTAGTGTAAGGGAAGACAAGCGTTGTTGTCCTATGGTTAATCAGCATTTCCGAGTGACAGCGGCGGTAGTAACATGGGGGAGCAGCAGCAGCAACTGCAGAAAGTCATCACTTAAGGCCTAAGAAACAGAAGTGCCGAGGCCCTGCAAGAACCTTAATCCGACCATGGGGCAAATGCGCCGTTTACTTTCGAGGCAAACCTTACCGATGACGAGACTTGAGATGGGCATGAACTTCGATGCCACCTGCAGCCTGGAAACACAATGCGTAATATATCAAGGGTTGCTCACATATCACAACGCGACTCGTCATAAATGACGGGTCGAGATTCCACGCAGGTCATGTCCGAAGCACCACAAAGGGTGATCACAACAGCACTGCATCTCTATCGACTATCGATTGGGTGTGCACGGCTTATTGTAGGAGTTCACTGGTGATACATTACAATAGACGACACGCTGATGCTCAACCTCGTTTTCAGAAGGGGCCTGCCTGCCTGTTTGGAGAATTGTGGTTTTATTGCATTTGGGAGGCAGCAATCATCTGGATTTAAAAAAAAATGCATGCAAGAGAATTATCAAGCATATATGTGGTCTTGTGATCGTCATATTTGCTGTACAACCTTCTGCAGGCACCTGGTTGGCCGGCGGAATCAGTTTTGGTCTTTGCTGTCCTTCTCACACCACTGGCTAGAGGTGTGTGTCACTACAGACTGCAGCCAGTGCGTGCCTCAGTCGTGTACCCATCTACCGGCACCACGGAGTGTGTGTGTGTCTGTGTGTGTTTGCACTTGACTCTGCGCGTCAGGTACCATACTACAGATGCCACAAGTGTATGTACATGATTCAGTGAGGCATGGTACTTACTACCCTACAGACACCACACATTCGAGATTTGAAGTTTTCGTGACTGCAAGGATCCATACTCTTTGGTTCTTTCGGTAAAGTCACGTAGGTGAAAAAATGTAAATAAGAGTAAAAAATCTAAAATTACTCTTTCTTATTTTTTTCTTTTTTCACCTACGTGACTTTACCGAAAGAAACAAAGAGTATAGACACCACACAGTCTGTGCGTTACTAAGTGAACCGCATACCACCCTACCAGGCACCACGCAGTGTGCACAACTCAAGTTGAGTCGACTACCAACAAAATCCTACAGGCAGCACGCAGTGCGTGCGCGAGTCATCTCGGCGAGTCGCGTATCAATCTCACAGGCGCCGCGCGGCATACACGACTCAGTGAGTCGTGTACCAAAATATTCCAGGCACCGCTCGGTGTGCACGAGTCGTGTAACAATATCACCGGCAGCATGCTGTGTGCGTGTGCGTGAGCGTGCGTGTCCGGGTGTGATGTCGGCGAGTCGCGTACCATCCTCCAGGAGCGGCGCACAGGTCCACGAGGACGCGCGCGCGCTGCAGGAAGCCGAACTTGCGGTTGAGCTGGATGAGCTTGAAGGCAGAGCGAGCGCGGTAGCCTGCAGCAGAAGAGCAACCGCACAGCCGCGTCACACCCCCGCCAGCCGCTCTGCACCTTACCGAACTTTGCCGTTATTTCGATTGAAAGCTTTCGTGACTGCAAGGATTCATCTTATTTGGATCTTTCGGTAAAGTCACGTAGGATGAGAATAAAATAATAAATTGATAAAACAAAATAACACAATAATATTCTCACGGCGTTTCGGCCACAACACAAGCGGCCTTCATCAGGTGAAGGGGACGAGACTGTCTGGAGGACAGCGCTGGAGTGTCAATTTATTATTTTATTTTATCAATTTATTATTTTATTCTCATTCTACGTGACTTTACCGAAAGAACCAAAGAAGATTTGCCGTTATTTTTGGCTCACAAGTGACGACATCACATTTATTCCTCTATTTAAGAACAGGAGGATTCCTCCACAAATCTGGCTGTTGCCTGATGATGCTCGTTGTGGTTTTATTCGCTCGATCGTGATCGCTTTGCCACGCGCTCAGCTCCTCTCCAACCACTCATCACCTCGTCCTTGTTTTCGGTGCAATGCGCCTGCTTATTTCGTTCATATTGTTGCGCTTTTTTTTCTTCACGAACTAACGTTGCCTGCACATCGGACGCGTTCCGTTCCGGTGTTGCCCGTGCCTTCGTACGGATCGCTTTGATGTTGCCGTTCCTTTTCTGCAGTGATGCAACACGAATCCTCCGTGCAAACTCGCTGAATGACTGGCTAAACAGGACTTATCGTGTAACAAATAAACAAAGCCTACGTGTTAAAACCAAATATACAATGATTTATTGATTGATCGTCACTCTTACTACAATGTTACTATTTTTGTTTAAAACACAGTAGCTGAACACTGTCACAAAGGCCCAAAACGTCAAGTGGCCTGCAACATACAGCACTCTTATCAAAGTTGTAATGGTAGTATAGTTTAAGTGTTTATTGAATTGAGCAACGTTAAAGAGCTTGGTTAAAGAGCCAATGGGAGGGAGGTCGTGGTGGTAGTGGCTGCAGTGGTTGTTGTAGTGGTAATAATTGTTGTGGTAGTGATTGTTGTGCGGTGGTAGTGGTATTATTCTGGTGGTAGTGGTTGCTGCTGTGGTATGGTTAAAGTGGTTGTAGTTATGTTTGGCCGTAGTTGTCGTGATGGGTTGGATTGGTTTTTTTTCGATGGTTGTAGGTATTGTGGTCGTGGTTGCGATTGCGTTAGCGGTTGCTGTGATGGGTGGTAGTGGTTGTTGAGATGGGGCAGTGGTTGTTATTGTTGCTGTGGTTGTTGTGAGGGTGGTAGTGGTTGTTGAGATGGGGGCAGTGGTTGTCGTTGTGAGGGTGGTAGTGGTTGTTGAGATCGGGGCAGTGGTTGCTGTTGTTGAAGTGTGAGCAGTGTTTGTTGTTGTTGGGGTGGTAGTGGTTGTTGAGATGAGGGCAGTGGTTGTTACTGTTGCTGTGGTTGTTGTGAGGGTGGTAGTGGTTGTTGAGATCGGGGCAGTGGTTATTGTTGTTGAGGTGTGAGCAGTGTTTGTTGTTGTTGTTGTGGTTGTTGAAATGGGGGCCAGCGGTTACTGTCGTTGTGGTTGCGAGGGTGATCGTCGTTGTGTTTGGTAGTTCAGGCTGCGGTGGGCTCAGGCCGCGCCACGTGCACACTCACCCGTCTCCTTGGCCAGCAGGTAGAACTTGTCGCGCCGCGCCTTCCCGATCTTCGACTTCTTCCCCATCGCTGAGCGGAGTCACAGGCGCGTGTTAGTACACGACTCGCGCGCACCCCATGTGCTACATTGAATACTGCTGCGTCGTTCGTACTACACGATACGGATGCGGTCGTGTATCGAGCTGCAGGCGAGCAGTTGGCTGTGGAGCCTGCTGTAGCAAGGAGTTAGTTCCACTGCACCGTTAAGCTGCTGTGGAAACATATCTCTCTGTCTACGCTGTGCAGCTGCGGTAGTGAGGTGTTAGTACCACTGCGGGTCTGCGGTAGTGAGGCGTTGGTATCCGTGTGGAGCTGCGGAAGTGAGGCGTTGGCAAATCTATGGCTGCGGTAGTGGGCAGTGCCTCTGTGGGAGCTGCAGTAGTGAGTCGCTCGTACCTCTATGAAGCCGCGCTAGTGAGGCGTTAGTACCTCTCTGGGGTCGCGGTAGTGAGGCGTTAGTGCATCTCTGGGGTCGCGGTAGTGAGGCGTTAGTACCTCTGTGGGGTCGCGGTAGTGAGGCGTTAGTACCTCTGTGGGGTCGCGGTAGCGAGGCGTTAGTACCTCTGTGGGGTCGGGGTAGCGAGGCGTTAGTACCTCTGTGGGGCTGCAGTAGTGAGGCGTTAGTACCTCTGTGGGGTCGCGGTAGCGAGGCGTTAGTACCTCTGTGGGGTCGCGCTAGCGAGGCGTTAGTACCTCTGTGGGGTCGCGGTAGCGAGGCGTTAGTACCTCTGTGGGGTCGCGGTAGCGAGGCGTTAGTACCTCTGTGGGGTCGCGGTAGTGAGGCGTTAGTACCTCTGTGGGGCTGCAGTAGTGAGGCGCTAGTACCTCTGGGGTCGCGCTAGCGAGGCGTTAGTACCTCTGTGGGGTCGCGCTAGCGAGGCGTTAGTACCTCTGTGGGGTCGCGCTAGCGAGGCGTTAGTACCTCTGTGGGGTCGGGGTAGTGAGGCGTTAGTACCTTTGTGGGGCCGCAGTAGCGAGGCGTTAGTACCTCTGTGGGGTCGCGCTAGCGAGGCGTTAGTACCTCTGTGGGGTCGGGGTAGAGTCGTGAGCGCCTCCGCGTTTCTCTCGTTCCCTCGTAGCGGCGAGGCTCTCGACCACGTGCAGCAGCGTGGCGGCTGGTGATGACGTCACGGGTCGGAGTTCAAAGTGCGAGTACGGCAGCGGGGCGGGGTCAAAGACGCCAGGGATTTACGAACCGCGTTTGTCGCCAAAGGTCACCACGCCCCCGTAAACAACGTTTCGGGCAGTGGCCCCTTATATGCGGAGCAGAGCGAGCGCGGAATAAGTTGGCTCTTTGTCACTGATCTTTTAAGTGTGTGTGGGGTGGGGGGGTTATCAGTGGCGTAGTGGTTATCGCACTGCGCTACAAACCCTGCGATACTTTAGTTCGATTCTAGGCCACGGCCAACGACCGGTGTGGAGTGATCGCTGTGCTGCCGGTCTTTGATCTGATGATCAACAAATTATTAATAACCCCACAGCCGTCAAACCCTACGGTTTAACCCGTATTCTTGTACAGGGACATTGAGTTTTCAGGGCCATACGGCGTACAGACGTTTCAATACGGACAACAAATTGTGTATATTTGTTTGTGTTTCTCTCCTTGTGATGGGACTTTGTAGGATGAACGTTGAGATTTATAAGGGGCACGGGGTAACCCAATAAGGTCTGAATTCATATTCTTTGGTTCTTTCGGTAAAGTCACGTAGAATGAGAATAAAACTAAAATTCTCACGACGTTTCGGCCACAACAAAAGTGGCCTTCTTCAGGTGAAAGGGACAGACCTGTTGGGACGACAGAGCTTCAATAAACGCTGTTAAGATTCGTAGCGCCCTTTTAAGCTGGTTGAGCGAAAGTCAGGCACCCAAGCAGTAGAATTTAGCATTGAAAAAGGTTGAGGGATTAGCTTGTGACTGGTCACAGAAATGGCTATGTAAATTCAAAGCCTACACATCCACAGAGCTTTTTCAATGCTAAATTCTACTGCTTGGGTGCCTGACTTTCGCTCAACCAGCATAAAAGGGCGCAACGGATCTTAACAGCGTTTATTGAAGCTCTGTCGTCCCAACAGGTCTGTCCCTTTCACCTGAAGGCCACTTGTGTTGTGGCCGAAACGTCGTGAGAATTTTGTTGTTTTATTTTATTCTCATTCTACTTGACTTTACCGAAAGAACCAAAGAAGATGAATCCTTGCAGTCACGAAAGCTTTAAATCGAAAAGGTCTGAATTGGTCTGTAATAAGTTAGGGCACTGATAAGGGGTTGATAGCCGTGTTACCCGGTGCTGTGTGCAGTCAGCAACTAAGGTGATAAAGGCGGCCGGGAGTGGTGTGCCGAGCCAGTATATTATTAGGTGCTCAATTCAAAATAGGATTTTTTTGGATCAGATCGCGTCAAATGTGTCGTCAACCCTCCTCCACCCGACAGACCACAAAGTTGACAAACCTTACTGATTGTCTGTGACGGGTGGTGGCAGGTTTAACGACACATCTAACACCCCCCCCCCCCGTATTATGGAGTAGAGCCTACAGGGGGGGGGGGTCTGTCCCTTTTTAAACGGATTTACTAAACTTGACTCCGATGTTTAGTCGTGGTCAAATCTTGTAATACAAATTTAGTCTACTTCCTGTTGTCCAACGAATCCCTAATTTTGCACACCTATTTCAGATCCGGTGACAATGCATGCCTGTGTCAAAATCGGCATCAATTAATCAATTCATTGGCTCTTTTAAATCAATTTACATTTTGTATGGGCGGCTCATTAATTAAATATTTATTTGGGAAGCCGGCGCCACGTGTCTCAGGCGCGCCTGCTCCGTGTGAACAAGTTATGGAAGTAATCAATTACTGTAATTCCAGTAAGCGTTGATGTGGGAGCAGGCGCCGCGTCGTTGACGTACTTCTCGAGCGTGAGTTAAACGAAGTTGTTAATAAAACCGTTGTTGAAAACACAAAAAAAATGTTAGGAGTTTATTCACTTAAGCAACGAAGGCAAAACGTCCCATGCGGTTAACCTCGGCCGCCGCCGTCCTGATTGTGGGCCCTCGGGGTGGGTTAATGCGAGACGCTTTCTAATAGCGTGGAGCCACGCAGTGGCTTCTTCACTGCTCGCGAGCAAAAGTGAGAACACAACTAACGGCCAACGCAGCAAAAATGTGCATTTATTACTCGATGTGAAACGTGATGTAGTTTTAAAACAAATGAATATTGTCTTCACTTTAAATTAGTGCAAAAATGAAAACGCGAGTTTGCAAAAGAACACGCAAAATTATGCATTTTGTTGAAATGGCAAAAAGAGATAGTGACCTAAACTTCGAAGCAGTTAAAATGTCTAAAGGCATTCTATTTGGTTGAATTTTAACTCCACAAACAAGATGTTCTTTATTCATATTCTTAGCTCTTTCGGTAAAGTCACGTTGAAGGGAAACAATAAAATAATAAAATATATATAAAACAATAAAAATGTTCTTTGTAATGGCTGGAATTGCCAATTGTCCCTTATACCGTGTACGGATCACGGCTCAGTGGTGGGGTGGAAGGTACTAGGTGATGCCAGTGTCAAGTTCCATAGTTCTGTGCCAGCTCCACTGGCACCTCTTAAGTGGACCGACCTCACTGATGAGAAAATATTTAAAGAATAAAGGTGGGTCAATGCTTTATATGGATAACGGATTTTTTTTTTTTTACAAGAACGTGACTGGTACGGGAGTCAAACCACAGCAGATACGGTCTTTGCGTGGCCTTACATTGGAAGACAGAAGAAGTCCAATTGTGGCAAGGGCGTTATTATGAGTGCCATAAATTATGACGTTCTACCACAAACACCTAGAGTCCTGCCATCACTGGACGTCACGAGAAAATGCAAGTTTTAACATCTTAATAATACTCGTTATTTATCCAAGATAGCGAAAATACCAAGAATAGTTTTTGGGTGGCTGCTGCATTTGGCGATGTTCAACCAAATTCCTTTTCAATGGAGTGCTTTCCAACTGGGAGGAAACTATTGCCCAGAGATAACACACACAAGGGAATAAGGATCAAAATGTATTAATAGATGGGTTCTGCAATTCAAATTTCTGTACTGCCATATCGCCGCCACACAGCCCAGCGGGTTCGTGGTCTCCCGGCTCGAGATGACCACTGTGCAAAGCACCGTCCTTGCCTCGAGGCAAGGCAAAAAGGTGACGGGCAGAACATTGGCGTCCACCTTGCTCTGCTCATCCATGCCACGAGGGTTTTGCAACCGTCAGGCATCGAGGGCAGCTCAACACGACCCAGGCCGCAATGACGGCATCAACATTCTGTCATTAGGCATTCCGCAGACTGACCAGGAAAGGGTTGTCCACATAAAGCACCTGTGGCAAAAGGCAGCAGTTGGAAATCATGGCTATATTGTACTGATGATTCCTGACAAGGATGACGCCCTTATACAGTTTTCCTATTGTCCTGCTCCTGGCTAACACGACCACGATATTGGTGTTTTAACATCGTAACACCTGTTTTGTTGCCAAAAAAAGGGGAAAACCTATTCTCATATTTTGGTACTGGCAAAGGACGTCCCATAATGTATATGCACCAAGCCGAGCTCTCATTACTCTGATAGTGGCATTGTCTTTGTACTGTACGCCGTTTGGCGTCCTCTGGTCTAACACTTTAAAACCAGGCTCCAAAGATAGCTGTCTCTGGTGTGGACCAATCAGTTTCAAAGACAATGCCACATTGTGGCATTGTATGTTTTTTGTTTGCATTCTGACCACACAAGTATTGTGGTTAATGCGGACATGATTACTTGTAAAAGGTTTAAGTTTGGTGTTTTAACATCTTAACACCTGTTTTGTTACCAGAAAAAAGGGGAAACCTATTCATAAGGCTGTGCATTTTAAGTGTACATCACGTTACATGCATGGTATGATAGGACTAATGGTGACAATTTCTCTGTCTTTAAATCACCTTTTGTATTTTATTACTCTGGAAACTCAAACGAGTACATTTCTGCAAGGTGACTCACGTAATTTAGATAATTACTCTTAGATTATTACTACTTTATTATTACTTAAATGTGATTACTTTCATAATACTGGCAGGGTCTATTATGCAAATCTGTGTGGATACGATGGCTGGGACCAAGACTTTCACTTGAGCTCAATGAAAGAGTGGACTGCGGGTCTTTTGAAATCATCTTCATGTACTTCATATTCAAGTATAACAAACTGTTCATATCCAAACGTCAAGCACAAACAGCAAGGAACATACATGTGTCATAGGCTGGAATGGACCAGGCACCAACAAAAAATAGCCATAAAAGTAAAATGAAATGAACTCACCACCTTCAAAATTAACACTACCCTATTAGGGAAACATGTACAACCAAATAACATTTCAGAATAATTTTGTTATGGGGCAGTGTTGATGGAAGGTGGTGAGTTTTAAAATATATATTACCACTTTCAGCTTCATGGTAATGTATTCTTAAAACAACCCTGGGATACACGTCAATTACGGCTGACATTGCACTTCGGGATATGGCACCCTATGTGAAATGCAGCATGTCCAGCAGGAAGAACAGAAAAATATTGCAAACCATGCATCTTTATCACTTTCAACACGGCCACCGCGGTCGTAAACTGTGATCGAGACGCAGGCTACATCACTGCTCATGGCGCAGGTGCATACAATGTGTATTTGAAATCCAGGGCTTGGAAAATAACTATTTTGTTCGCTACCGATTGCATATACTTGGACCCTGTATTTTCCTGTCCATGGCAGTGACGTGCTCATGCTCAAAGCTAAACGGGGTGGCTCCCAACGCGCCACATAAATTCAGTCAAACTCCAAAAAATCCTCCATTAATCCGCGAATCCCATAGTTCGTAGCATGCTTATGGTTTGTAGAAACTTTTTAAAGCGGATTTTCGGAGTCGTGTGGCAAAAAAACTCAAATCTGTGATTTATTTTTGCGGATCATTGGAGTAATTTCCATGGCGTGTCACAGGATTCCAGGACCAGCAAAAAATCCCCACATCACGGATTTTTGAATTTCTACTCTGTGTATGACACTCGGCCTGATTCTTGTGTTGGTGGAAAATTAATTCCTGCCAATTTTAGCATAAATACTGCTAAATTGTAAATTGTGGCAATTTGATATATTTCACATCAAACATTCATAAAGGCTTTCCTTTTACCTACACAGGACAGTTTTTCAACGATTTTATTTAACTTGATTCCTCTGTTTGTCATGGTCAAATCTTGTAATCAAAATTTCGTCCACTTCCCGTTGTCCAATCAATTCCACATTTTGCATACGTACTCAGATCCGGTGACAATGCATGCCTGCATCAATTAATCAATTAATTCGCTACTTTAAAGAAATTTACATTTTGTATGGGCGCCTTATTATTTATATACATTTGTGTAGGTAAAAAACGCTGCTGTCCCTAAACTGTGGAATCGGCTCCCACAAAAAGCAGGCGCCGCGTGTCTCAGGTGCCATTGACGTACTTCTCAAAGACCGTGAGTTAAACGAAGTTGTTAATAATAAAATCGTTTTGATTTAAAGCTTTCGTGACTGCAGTAATTCATATTCTTAGCTCTTTCGGTAAAGTCACGTTGAAGGGGAACAATAAAATAATAAAATACATTTTATTTATTGTTTCCCTTCAACGTGACTTTACCGAAAGAGCTAAGATTATATAATAAAATCGTTTTTTAAAAACTTTTTTTAAGGAGTTTATTTTTTTGTGTTTAGTTTTTTGTCCTTCCCCTGCACCTCCAATTAGCATGGTTGGCTACATACGGTGTGAAAGTTCAACATACACACATGTTAGGCCCATTTTGTGCATTTCGTATTTGCTCCATGTGTATATTATGGTATTTATGGTGTGTATTGTATGTTTTAAAAATAAATCCAGTGTTGGGTAAGTTACCTTATTGTTAGTTACTGATTGCAATGTACTTTGATTTATGTATATAGCTTTGTGAAGTCCTTTCATCAGGTAACCGTCTGCATATTCAAGTTTGCTGCAGACGTTTTCAACACGACGATCATGCATAAGCAGTTTTTTATTTCAAGCCATAATGTCACTTAACTAATTTCACAGGGGTGTAATTTGGCTGGAATGACACTTCTGAGAAAACCATAATTATATACCGACACTTTTTAACCTAAAGCAACACTTAGTCATTTGGAAGGGGAAAGAGCAGTGAACATGGGCTCCAGGACTAATAGGTCTCATACCGGGGGACTTTACATTTTTACTGGACGTTTGAAAAAGAGCTTCATAGCGCATCGGATTTTTCCAGTACAAATACATTATTCTGCTTCTGAAATTTCCTCTTGGACCACTAAGCAAAACGAACATTGTGAAAGAAGACTAACATAGTATGTTTTTGTCAATGTCAATTGTAACACACTGGTGCCCTAACCTGTACCGTTTATGTTTAGGTCCTTCTGGCATAATAGACACGTGTCTCAATGGGCCCTTGCCAGGCTCAACTTGCAGAGTAGGGACAATTCCTCAGGCTTTAGGGGGGTGGGGGGGGAGACACCCCTGCTAGGAAGGCAGAGGGGGAATGCTTCACCGCGTGGGGGTAGGTGCCACTGAGGGTGGCAGGGTCTCGTCATCAGCAGAGAAGAGAGCGGAGCCTCGCGTGGGAACCCTGGGCCACGTGGCACCGTCGGGTGACTCTTAACAGAAATTAACTGCTCTGTAAATAAACACATCGCTCGACTGGAGTTAAATCAGCAACTGCAGATCGGAACCTTTTTTTTGCAATGGTTCATTCCGAAACATCTGTAACTAGTAGGCGACCATGGGAAACTGGTGAACACGACTTGTAGCAAAAATAGCATGTATGTGTGATTTCCCATGCAGTTTCATTCTTATTATTGCAGATATTTGAAGTGGTGATTTTCAGCTGTTTCTATACAAGTGTATACTAGCTCAACATCTTCCACCATGAAAGCCCAGGATCTCCAGACTTCTCCAGAAGGTGCCTTGCTTTGAGGCATTTGGTGAAAATGTGGATTAGTAGGAGTTTGGTGTAGGCGATTTCAGATTAGAGGGAGGCTGTGTTTTAACAACCCAATATGATGATGGTATGGCCTAACAGCACTCACAGCCATGACTGCTAGGTATCTCCTCGGTGTTCTCAGGTCGTGCACAGGAACTCTTCTTTGGCCTTGTCTACTCCTCCAGCACCTAGTGAAGATGGCGAGGCTTGACCACACTCGCCTTGAACTCGCCACACTCCCGCAGAGAGAGCTGGGCAGTCTACCCTTTATTTATTTTTCTTTCATCACTTCGACCTTCCATCTTCTTCACGGACAATCAGGAACTGACCAGGTGGGGCGACCGCATGCATTCCCGCCCGGCCTGCCGTGCCGTCCCCATGCAAGGACACGGGCGAGGGGAGCGGCAGGATGGCGCAAGCTTCTCACACTTCTCCTTCCGTATTGCACGAAACCAAGTGCAATGGAGGCTGCCGCCCCCCCCCTCCCCACCGCTGCCTCATCTGACACAGCCTGCTAGGGGGGTCAGCCCTCTTTTATAGGTACTGGCAGAGGATGCGTAGGGCTGGCAAGAAAAAGAGTGCTTTTGCATGACCTACAAACACCCAGCAAAGAAACACCTGACAGTTATGTCCGTGGATGCTGCCAAGGCAGAACTAAATATTACGTATTCAAAATAATGACTGCCAAAGCATCCACGCTGCTAAGTGCTTTCGCAGTCGTTTGTTAACCCAAGGCCCAATCCAACCCAGTCGCTCCTCCTGGCACACAGACCTGAGGAGTGTCGACTGGAACGCGAGAGCTGGCATTAGGCACCATCACGGCGTGGTGCTCTCGGGGCTCGTAGGCTCCATATGATGGTGATTGGCAGCGGCAGCCTGACCCTCGCGGCAGCAACAGGAGCCACTGTCAGCGATGCCGCCGCTCGCTCCCATACCGTGCAGAGGCCCATCACTCAGCCGCTTGAGGAAACGAACGATTTTCTCAATGGTCGCGTCCTGGTACTCGTGAGACCACCTGCGTGGGTTTAGGGATCGCAGCAAACAGGGTGGGTCGAGGTGGGGGTGACGTTGGGCCAGGGTCGGGGTTAGAGGGCGGCAAACAAAAGCATAGAGGTCAGGCAAGTAAAGGGGTCAGCGCCGTCGCAAGACTTGCGGATCGAGGTGGACACACAGACAGCTGGTTCACGTCAGGATTTAAAAAGTACGAACTATGTGTAGTGTCATACATGTGAAAATACAACATTGACAAATATTTCATTATCATCAGCTGCGTCTTATCCACTGCTGAATTATGGCCTCCCCATGTCATTGCCATCCCTTGTGGACTTGAGCTAATCCCATCACTCCATCCCCCTGCGAGTCACTCTCTTAAGCATCTTCCCTCTTTTGGCTGCCATGCTATGACAAGTCTCGCCACCGACCACGGTTTTTATACGCAACACAAACGCGTTTAAACATTCCATCTCCGCTGTGAGCATCCTCTCGGATGTGTTACATTCCTTGACTACTCACTACTCGCAATGTGCCCCTGCCTACTTTTCTCAAGTCAATACAATGTCTCTAAATTGTGGTCGTTTTCTGAGCCGTGGATTCGCTCGACTGCTAAGCCACCTGGTCGGTACTCTGTATAGGCATGGCTAGTAGGGCACTCAAACGGGGCTGATGCCACGCGTGCATTTGGATCGCGCTACCAGCCCACTTGCTGCCGCCGATGCTGGCTCTCTCACTTGATGCCGTTGAACTTGAGAATTCCACGCATGTCCTCGGGAAGGCTGCTGGGGTCTGGCCACTCAAACTTGTCGTACACGGGAACGATGTTCTTCTTGGATTGCAGTGCCGTCACTATTTCCTGGATGGATAAAAACACCGAGCGGTGAGAGGAACTCTCACAACTGCGCCAGGTGCACCTGACCTGTGGTCCCTGTGCAATGCGACTTCCACATCCCTCGCACGTGCAAACACAACCGTGCGCTTCCGTGTGACGTTGCCATGTGCAATCTCAAATTGAGTATTTTGAAGGCAAACGTTCAAAGTTAGACCATGACGCTGGCACATAACGGCCTACTCATGTCAGACTGCGTCCCGAGATCTACAGCAACAGATGGCGCTCATTTTAATACACCTGCAAGTACTAACCAGGGTGGCCTGCCGGATTTGAACCACGAACCTCCGAAACACCTCCGATCAGCACGGTTGGCTCCGTACGGCGCGAAAGAAGTTCAACATTTAACATACGTGCATACAACAAGCGTCTTAACGCGATGCCGCAGGGCAATGTAACCACCCGATAAGTGGCGTCGCATGCCGCCGCGGTGTGGGTTACCTTGTGTACCCAGTCCTTGTGGTCCACGTCCTGCATGCACTTATCGAGGGCCTTGGGCGTGAGCACGAGCAGGAAGCTCTGAGCGGCGCGCACGCTTGCCAGCAGCTTCTCCTCGAACTTTCCGGATGTGAGCTTCTCCACGTCCAGGAAGGCGCTGAAGCCGTGCAGCTGCAGGTGCACCTTGAGCAGGCTGCACACGGTGATGGCGCGAGCACGCATGAACACTATCCCCTCCCCCAAAATTTCCTCTATGCGGCGCTGGTAAAATATGCGTTCCAAGAAAAGGACCCACAAAGCGATACCGCATGAGACAGCTGCCTGCCGAGAGGCGCATATGGTACACGCAAAATTTCGTTCCGCGTCCGACCGCATAGCCGCGTATGAGTGAATCAAATCGCATAATAGAGCGAATTTTGGGGAGAAATTAGTGAGCGGCATAGGTGCGAAATCGCGCAAAGCAAACCCGCATAAAGTGAGGAAAACCTGTATTGCTATCCAATTAAGTGGGACTGTCAATCAATTAAGAAACCGTGATCACCTTTGCAATTATAATACTGTTTGTATTCATATAGCTCAGGGGTCGGCAACTTGCAGCTCCAGAGCCGCATGCGGCTCTTTAAGGACTGCTTCATGACATTATTTATTAAGGACCACCGTCTCAGACTCGCATGCATCGCGGCTCTTGAAATATTTTAGTTTGACCAAAGTCGGAAAAAAATGGCTTTTCTGATTTCGGGCGCCACGGTGGCGAATTGTTAACTACCTTGCCTGGTATACAGGAGGTTGTGGAAGTCTGCATGTTCTCCCCATAGTCACGTGGATTTTTCTCTTTAGAAACATGGGTTTAGAGTAAATTGGCTGCTAGAAATTTCCACATAAGCCATTTCGTTTGGCTATCACTTGTGGTCAGGTCGCTTCTGAAAAAGAGCTATATAGCTCAGTGGGCCTTTCCTGGTAATATATATTTTTAAAAAATATATATAGTTTGATTTTGGTTGCCGATCCCTTGGCATAGCTGGACTAGACTTATCAGATTTGCTCGGTTGCTCGGAGGCCCGTTCACCTGGCCATCTGCGAGCCAGTGGCGCGTCGGTAGCTGATGAACACGTCGGGCCTGTCGCCGCTTGCGGGGCTCTCGCCCCCGTTGCTCACCGGGGAGCCCACGTCCGCAGCAGCTGGTACGTTTGAAAACAGACACACAAACACGTGCACAAAGAACGCTCCGCTTTTGCGCTTCATGCAGGCACCATCAATGGTTCCTCAAGACTCTCACTGTGATTCTCTTGCCTGAGGTCACCGTCTAAAGACGTTTGAGTAAATATGTGACCAAATGATGGGCGGCACTGATACAGATGTTTACAACCGTGCACAGGTGTCGTTCTTATTAGGACTCATCAGTATAGTATAGTCGCCAATGCTCCCTGCTGGAAAGTCTACTTCTGGAAACCATATACACCTGACCCTCGGTCTACATGGGTTATTTCTGCCTAAACAAGATTTGTAGACCATCGTCTGCCCTAGCCGCTGGTATAATTTTACTTTTGGCCTTTCGACCATATTTCCACAGCAAAAAATCAATTATGGGCAACGATAGATGGCGACGATGGCGGTGGGCACGCTGCAAACATGCGATTTAGTTTTATCGCAGTTGCGTCACCGGATCGCAGGCATGCACCACCATGCCTGGCCAGGCCTCACGCACAGACACATGCACACACGCACGCTTGTTACCCCCGGCGGCGGCGGTGAGGATGGTGGCGCGGTGCACGCCGTTGTCGACGCAGCAGTCGTCGGTGAGCTGCGCATCCGTGAGCTGCGCCAGGAACGGCCGCGTGACGCCCGCGCGCAGCAGTCCGTAGGTGTAGCGGCGGAAACCGGGCCCCACGCGGTTCAGCCACTCGCACAGCTTGCTGCCGTCGCACGCGCTGTAGTCCGCGTATGTCTTCAGCTCCGCCAGCTCCCGCAGGAACCTGACACCGGCGGCGGGAGACGTCGGCAGGTTGCGGCAGTCACAAGGCCGCGTCACCCCACCGAGCGAAACTCGCCTGCAGCTTTGTACTTTTTAAGCAACTACACATTTATTTGTTACACAACGATGATCCCGTTTAGCCAGCTGGATTTATGTTAAACTTCTTTCGCACTGTATGTAGCCCACCGTGCTAATCGGAGGTGCAGGGGAAGGACAACTAAACACAAACGGCAGCTGCAGAGTGTATATAGCTTGTACTGACAAATGTATTAATTTCTCCCTATCTCAATAAAAAAATACGTTACTTTTTACGATGTAGATGCACACATTCAAATGCTCCTACATAGTTACTTTATTTTGCACTGTTTTCTACTGACGATATTTTCTTGTATTTGATGAGCATCTCCTTCACTAAAAGAGACCCACTCCTGCAAATGGCCCCTTGCCTAGTTACAAATGATAGCGATGACAAAGAACTGCGGTCGCGGTGCCTCTCCATGAGCGAGGGATTTACCTCCTCCTAGTGACGCTCTCCTTCATCGCAAAGTCACCGCTCAGGTCCTGTTCGCTCAGCAGTAATAGCAGATCCCCATCCACTTGGAGCTCCTGAAAACAAGACGGACAGCCGTTTTTGGCTCAAGTGAGCCGAAAGCTCTTCTCAAAGTCTGCCAACACGGGCAGAGACAGGAAGGCAGTGAAGGAAAGTGACAGTGGGAGAGAGAGAGAGGGGGGGGGGAGGTGCCAGCAGATGTAATAAACCCTGAATAACTGTAAAACAATGTGTCCGCACGGGATGGCACCTCGCTACTTGTCGGAGCTGCGCGTGCCCGTCACAAAGGGCCTGCAAACGACAGTACTTGAGATCTGCTGCTGTCGAGGGCCATGTCGCTAAACTGAGAACGTACGTACGGTGAACGTGCTTTCCTAATCGTGACCCCGTCGTGTGGAACATTCGTACAAAACAAGAGCAAGGACAGCCACTTCAGGCGTGACCTGAAGATGCAGTCCCTGTCCACAGTGCAATGAGAAGGCACCGCAAATTAGATACGCTTCAGCATGATTTAGCGTTCCTTTATGACTACAGCAGAAATCCAATAATCCCCCGTGATATGTGGGAGGACCATATCGTCGATCAGATTATGGGAGGAAATAACCGCTCTCGGAAGAGAGATCAAGATATCCGAAATACTTTAACGGGTTTCATGATCAACAGTCCTGCGAACCGCGGGTAATCCGCAGATAACAATAGTTTGCAGATTATTGGAGCACAGCTTTTTGTAGCTCCGCTGTATTTATATCATTAGTGTAGAAAGGGGGGCAGGCGTTAAGCGAGGGGAACAGTGGAGAATGAGAGAATGTGCGAATGGCGGCAGCAAGGATCACCTGGAACAGCGGAGCGTACTTGCAGAACCCGACCTGCCGCAGCCAAGCCTGCACGTGTGTTGGTCTCCAAGATGGCACGGTGGTGGGGAGGCGGACGGGTGGCTCCTCTCCCAGGATGGTGAGTGTGCGGTGAGCGAGACGGCATGCCGTGCCACTGGAAGAGTAGCTCACCAGCCGCTTGAGGCTCTGCACCACACCGATCTCCTGGAAGAGCTGCCGGGGTTGCACCACGACCGGCGACCAAAAACATCGCATCCGCACAGATAGATGTTTTTGTTACTCATTCCGCGTGCCCCCTCTGTGACACCAGAGCCACACATTGAAATGCAGTACAATAGAGGACATCCTTGCAGCCAACAGACGTGAATAGATGGATCAGAGCAAGGCCCGATAGCTGGAATATTATTTTGTAGAAACACTGGCTCAAAAGTCAGCATTGCCAAACTAAGAGGCAACATGCGTGACAAATTCTAGATGTGAGGTCACAAACAAGGATCGATTTTTAAACAAGTTGTCTGATGTTTTCATTCAGTTTTTTTTGTCTCCTTAAATAACCTCAATTCAAATGAGTAACAGCTACTGCTTATTTTTTTTATAAAATGGTGTGTATATAAATAGAGAACTTTCATCGTTCATTGCACATGTAATCGTGTGTTTTGTCGATTTTATCTATTGTTGGTTTAGTTTAATCAACCGCATAGCGTGGCAGAGCAGACGACGGCGCGCCATACTGTGTCACCAAGCCAAAGATTGCGCTTTTTTGAGCCAACAAAATGATTGTTGGCAATAAACAACTACAGTGCTTGTATGCAGTTGACAAGCACGGATAATCAATCAAACATTATTTAGGATAGTGCCCTTCACAATAAAATTGTCAGAGTGCTTCACAGATGGACACATTAAAACGTATACAACATTGCATCAATACAAATTTAATGACACGACACAACATTCGTTAAACTTAATAACAACAACATCAATACACTCCCCAAGTGAGTAAACAGGCCCCATAAACTGACCATCAAATAGTGGCGTCAACCTGACAGGCAGATCAACCCGTAGAGATTTGTATCAAACCGAAGAGATGGGTCTTCAGGAACCGTTTAAATGTGCACGGACTACCAGCTTCCCTTATGTCAACGGGGAGGTTGTTCCACAATCTGGGAGCCAGACAATGGAATGAGCGCCCTCCCGAGGTAACACATCTCAACCGAGGCGTCACTAGAAGGCTCAAGATCTACGACTTCTGGAAGGAACATTTCTCTCCAAAAGAACAGAGAGATAAACAGGACCTGTGCCGTCCCAAGACTTTATATGTTAACAGCAGGATTTTAAACGTGATCCGGAGGTGGATGAGATTATACATCAGTTTCACCCCCCCCCCCAAAGCATGTTAATTTACGTGGAACAAATATTACCTGCTGTGGTTTAGCGAATACGCTTCTCAGCGACCACAGACAACATCAGACTGTGATGGACGAGCGGAACGGAGAGTAATCAACAACGCTCGCAGGCGCTACCCCTCGCCAGCGCCAATGCAACAAACACAGCACGACATCCGCGCTCAATTCCGTCACCCTCAGCTGCTGCAGCTGCTGCAGTGCTCACAGTGATGGCAACTACGGCTGATAATGATGTAAGCTGTATTCCACTGGCTCAACAATAGGAATCGCATTTTTTGTATATTAGTCTGTTACTTTTAAACGTCCACCGTGGAAATCGAGCGATGAAATCAGCTCCCGTGCAGGTGCTGGGCGGATTGTTACATCGCAGCACCATCGTGAGGGTTAATAGCTGCTTGGGAGAGGCCTTCACCCGGCAGTGGATTGAGGTGGATGATGAATAACGTTGCCTTCCGAGTCACACGAGGTAACGCCATAAGGTGCATGATGCGACGTGGCACGCCTGCCGATGGCGTCACACGACGATGTTGTTGGGGGACGTGCGTGTGGCGTGCCTGACGTCGCTGCTCAAGCTGAAATGGCTATTCTATTCAGCATTGTTACATTTTTTTAGCGCTCAATTGTAGGCAATAATTATTTCATGCATTTGGTCGATTTTCAATCAGGGTGAATCTTTCATAGCAATACGACTGTACACAGAAACACGTCATTCGCGTTGGATCATCTTCACGAGATCATCGTGACTTCATGTTGCGAACCGAGACAGACGGACAGACGGGCAGAGCAAATGCATTAACGCTTTTAACCTTAGCTGGTGAACCTTAAACACAGGTCTCATCTCAATGTTACGCACCTAGGGTGTGCATCCCAAGCTGTCCCACAAGTGGGTTGAGCTTCATAATGATGAAAAGCATGAGAGTTATGTACAGTAAGGAGCTCTAGCATGGTCAACGCACTGACATGTTGAGTTTATTTGATTTGTTGCATGGATGAACCCATTTAACTATATTACAAGGGAGATCCGAGATACTCGTATTCGCGGGTATGACAGTGAAACTGCAGTGACCACAACATTGGGCGCACGGCACGCGGCCGCGACACGCGCAGCAATCGCAAGGGCTAGTTGCTCTGCGGCTTGCATCGTAAACAAAACGGAACAGCTCGGGCGACGGCACCGCTCACCTCGCCGTGCTGCTGCTGCGTCTTGATCATGGCCTCCACGCAGAAGTAGAACGCGGCGACGCACTGCGGCTCCACGCGCGAGCTGTCTAGCAGCGGCAGTAGCTGCTGCAGGTACTGAACGGTGCGGCCCTGCATGTCGTCGCGCGAGGTCAGCAGCTCCTGCGCGTGCTTCTCCGGGTCCAGTGAGGCGATAAAGGGCTCCACAAGCTCCAGCGTGCCCGAACTCAGCACCTGGATTGGCCCACGGAGACATCAACCCCCCCACCTTCCGCAAATCGACCCCCCCATGGCCACCAACCCCCAAGTGTGGTGGCCGTCGACCCACCACGGGACTGCACCGCATCCTGCCCATCGTCACCGCCACGCGCTCAGTGCTTAACACGCGGCTAGGGAAGACAGCTCTAATTTGACAATATTTCAGATTGAAATGTTATTACTTTCGCTCCTGCATTCTTAGCTCATGAAACACACGAGCGCGATGTGATTGGGATCGCCGTACAAAAATCACCTTTGTTACCCGCCATACTATTTGTCCCCTTTTTTAATGAAGTGCTTTATATGAACACTTTTAATCGGCAATTCCTGAATTGCTATTCAAGCCGAGAGATTTTATTCTCCGAGAGCACGGCCAAGATATTACTGGCTCTCATTACGCTCCACATTAACTGCAGTCGAGCTCGTAGTTATGAAGCCTGTCAAGGTAAATGAACGCGAAACTAAAAACAATGGACAATGCATCTGAAGGCAGCAACAATAAATTAGGAAATTAAGAAAAAATTACCAACAAATTACTCAATTGCTATCACACGTAGCAATCATCGGACCAAACTGGCAGTCTAATGACCACTTGCAGGCCAATGCCGAGTCACCATGTGCCAGAGCACAGGGACAGCTGCCACTGGCGGTGGTCTTCGAAATATTTTAAATGAGGTGTTATACGGAAGGCGCGTTTGAATTGCCGAGTCATTTCAGCGCCGTATGAAATGCAAAGGTAAGCTTTGCTGGGTAAAAAAGAATAACAAGAGTAAATAAAACCATAACTAATAAATACGCACGAGCGACTCGACGCACCTTTTGCTGAACCTCCTTGTTGTTGACGAGCACGGCGATGGCGAGGCTCGCCGACAGACGCACGCGCCTGTCGGCGCTGAACGCCAGCGGGAAGAGCCACTCGGCCGCCTTCTTGTCCACCATGCGCCGGTGGTTGTCGGGCCCGCCGTACATGGCGCAGTTGGCGATGGCGGCGGCGCAGTCGCGCAGGACGTCCACGTCCAACAAGCGGCACCAGAAGAGCACGGCGTCCAGGCCGCCCTCGCACACCAGCAGCGAGCACGTCTCCTCCGAGTTCTTGAACATGTGCTGCAGGATGGCGGCGGTGGCGCGCACCGTGCGCGTGTCCTCGCGCTCCTTGGCCAGGCCCAGCACGGCGCCGAGCCCAAAGCGCGCGATCCACTCCCTGTCGCACGTCCCCGCAACCCAAGGGCAGGCACCAGCAGAGGCAGCATTAGGGTCAGCGGCACCATCACCATAGGAATTAGCTACACCATCATCATCAGTATGATCAGCAGCACCATCATAATTAGTAAGATCAGCTGCACCATCACCATAAGAATCAGCTGCAACACCATCAGTATAAATCAACAGCACCATCATCAGTAAGATCAGCAAAACCATCCATCAGTAGGATCAATAGCACCAAATAGGCAGCCCTTGTTTGGTTTAATGAGTCATGAAGTGCATCGAGGCAGTGAGGAATCATTCACGCTAACAAGGCCTGCAACTGGTCGAGCAAAGTATTGAGCATTACTTTTTGCTACAAAATGATTGTCACACATCCATCAGCGTTGCAAAAACCTCGTACCTGTCTCCTATATCTTCCATATCCTTGTTTCAGCTGCTGCTGAGACCCGCATCCGTGGTCTCATCACACCCTGACTCAATTACTGTAACTCTCTCTGCTATGATCTTCCCAAATCCTTCACCTCCAAAATTCAGATAATCCCAAATGGTAACTTAAAATGTAGGTTTTAAAAAAAAATTCGTATGTTTTTGGGTAAGGCTACATGGTAGTTTTATGCCAAAATCCTTGTAATTGTCACATTTACTAAGAATATTTTATTCGTGTAAAATGTACTGAGCAATAAAGCTCCTCACTGGTGGCTTGAGACTTTTCAAGACTGTCGCACATTGTTGCAAACTGTTGCACATTGTTGACTGGTGTTAAACCTAACTTTGATGTTATGTTTGTTTAGGATCCTAGCAATTTGACCCATGGTGCCTGCAGTTAGGTTTCACAGATGTAGTTTTATAGCTTTAACTATACCGTTAATGATTCGGAGGCATCAATCTAGATGCCCTTGTAGTCTGTTGTTGGCCTATAGCTGTTATATTTTATGCTCGTTTGACATGTTACATTTCCACCTCTATGTGCTCTGCATGGGCCACTCTTGCTCGGTGCATAAGTATCTTGATGAGGATGTTCTTCTGCTGTGGATGGTGGTGTGACTTCTCATGTAGGTAAACACTAAATGGTGCTACAAGACTTCTCACCCACACCCGTAAATCGTGACCACATTACCCCGATATTCCGATCCTGCCACTGGCTCCCAATTCAGGCCTGGCTCAATTGTATGATCACCCTTGGAATCTTCAAGATTGCCTATGGACTAGCCCTTATCTACCTCTTCTCACTCTACACCTCTTCACACTCTCCGCTACAGCAACCAAGGGATCTATTATAGTTTCAAGTGAACCTTTATTCTGTGGGAAGTCGTTCTTGCTCTGCTGCTCTTGCAGTTTAGAACTTCCCCACCCCAGCTTTCCATCCTGCCAACTCCCTGCTGTCATTGAAGTCCAAGTGTAAGAACTTCCTCTTCTTCTCGGCTGAAAAAATACATACAGTATGTGTGACTTTTTTTCCTTCCAATGCACATGGCCGACTGTATTTACAGTCTTGAGATACGGTTACATTTATACACTATACTGTATTGTACAGTATGCTTCCAATTATGGACGTATTCCAAGCATTGGCCCTGGCGAGGCCACTTGCTGACAATACGCTTGGCTGGTTTTAGAATCCCATTATTCCTCGTTGGCCTTGTGCCTTTTCTAGTACAGTATAGTGTAGCTTAAATTCCCGTGCGCCCATGGCCTGGTTCCAACAATCACTCCTGACATTATTTTACAGTTTTATACTTTCACTCAACCTCAGTTGTAAAACAAATTTGGCGAGCCAGTCCAGTACACAAGCAGATTGTTCTCGCTAACAGTGATCAAATCGCTCACAATTAGAAACGGATAGTGCATTACGCAGCAGATTTTTTTTTGTATCTGTAGATAAACAATTCCACAGCAAGTAAGCTATTAATGAGAGAAGCGTCAACTATTAATGTTTAAAATTATTGCACCGTTATCGCATTGGCAGGCAAAACGTCCCGGCTTAGAGGGCAAGTAATGGAATGTGCAGCTGCTGCTATGATGGGTTTGTAGTTTTATTTTATCACTGACTCACAGGCCGTCGTGTCTGACAGTGCAGGTGACTGTGGATGACGTTAAACTCGACCGCGAACCAAGCCACTGCGCTGCCTGCCTTTATGGGTGCACCAACCTCACAATGAGAAAGAGGTGGCCAACACCAACCGTAAACATCCTTGCTTTTCAGAAACCATCATGACATGGCCTATTTAATCACTGGCCACGAGTAACTCGGTCCAAATTCATAGCTGAACCACGGCCAAGTTCTACAATGCTCATTAGTGAGGCGCGCCATCGTAGTTATTATACAGAGCTAGGACAACGGCCACCAACACAGATTTGTCAAGTACTGTCCTCTGTTTAATTCATCCAAGGAACTGGCAAACAAGTCCCACACTCCCAGTTAACCTCGCACTCCCCTCGTTATCACTCACACACTCCTAATCAGGGGGTTGGTTTTCATGTGCGGTTTGGGTGCACAGAAAGAACATTTGAAATCAGTTACGGTTCAATCGGTCCAAATGGGTTTGAAAGGTTCGGTTCTGGCTTACTGTTTGTGTAAAGTGGTTTGAACCACTTCACATTTGCACATTTGGCCTAAATTAGCTAAATTAACACCTTCCGTGTAGCTTACATTGCAGGCTACACGGGAGGTCTTTGTTTAGCAATTTTTTTCCATTTCTTAGAGAAATCTGTTTGAATTGCTTCAAAAGGGCGTGCTGCCCTCTTTCTCCCAGCCCTTGACGCAAGTGGCCATGTTGTTTCCATCGTGGCACCGCGCCTCAAGACGTCAACGTGCGAGCATGCACCTGTTGTCGGTCGTAAGGACCTGCTGCAGAAGCTCGGCCGCCCCGGACCTCACGTGAGGCCTGCATGAAGCGAGCAGCGATAGCAGCAGCTCGAGTCCCCCCTGAAGCCGCAGTGTGGAGCACAGCTCCGTGGCCACCTCGCGGCCCACCACGGGCGTGGCCCACGCCTCCTGCAACGTGGCCTCCAGCCCGGCCAAGGTGGCCACCTCCTCCTCTGCCACCTCCTGCCTCGGCCGCCCGTCGCTCTCTCCCACCGGGGAGTCGGGCGTCGCCAGCTCCTTCAGACGCCGCACGCCGTCGACGAGCCGCGGCAAGAGTCGCTCCAGCTCCTGGCGGCCATCATCGGCGTGCTGGGAATCCGGGTCAGGCGCCTGCATGGCGGACGGTGCTGGGCTGCAGTGCGGGGAGCTTTGCTCGCGAAGCTGCTGGTGGTCGGGAGGAGGCGTGCGGGATGAGGACGTGGGCCAGCAGGAGCACAGCTTCGTGTGCGAGGACCGGCCCGACTTCTTCATCTGTGGCAGGGTTGCCTCGTTGCAGTCGGGGGCCGCGTGGCCCAGTGGTCAGCACACCCGCACAGAGCCAGTTCACACAGGAGTGACGGTTCAATTTCAGCCACGGGTGACAGGTTATTTCTGTGGGGAAATGATGAGGTGGATGTTATATTGCCAGTGCAAGCCACTGCCCTCATGAATAATATCGAAAATACCAGGTATAAAATAATGCAGCTTCAATTGTCAAACTCGAGTTTAATCACGTGTGAACTCAAGAGACAAGGACAGTCTCAATTGCAAGAGTGACATGTAGTTGCTTAATTATTATTTCCTACTTTAAAAAGTAATTGGAAAACAGCTTCCCTCATTGTGTCAGTCATGAGGGTTGTTTAATCATCTCACCACACTGGCCAGTGCAGGTTTGTGAAGAAGAGGCGGTGCAGAACCACTTCAGATTTCACTTGCCACTAATGTTGCCAGGAATAAAATGCTGCTCATCAGGTTCATAGCGAATTGTGCTAATCACTGCACCACCACTCCCCCCGACAAATTGAAGCCATGTCCATCTTCCACAGCCCACTGAATCCACTAAACAGCAGACGCAACCCCAAACACATTGCTCTTGTACAGGAGATGTACTGTCTGCTTATTCGCATATTCTCAACAACGACGCCAATGATTATATTCCTGCTATTGTATTATTAAAATGTGCGTCAAACTAGACCCATGCCTTAGAGAGCAGGACCTTGCCTATAACCTCTGCCAGTTTACAGCATTGATTCAAGCAAGTATGACTACTGATGAGACATTGTATATCGGTCCACAGCGTTTTCACGTACTGTATATGAATTAATGCTGCTTAGCACGTGCACTCCCAGAAGACCGTGGGTCTGATGGTTATGTAAAAATTCGGTACAGTACTTTCATTTTGTTTTTACGTGGAGACAGAAATCCGGAGACATTCAAACCTGTAAAACCATACGGTTCACCCGTATTCTTGTACAGGGAAATTGAGTTTCCAGGTTCAGACGGCGTAGAGCCATTTCAATACGGGCAAACATTTTGATGGGACTTTGTAGGATGAATGTTGAGACTTATAAGGGCACGGGGTGACCAATAAGGTCTGAATTGGTCTGTAATAAGGTCGGCACTGATAAGGGTTCGACAGGTATGGACATTATTTTATTACTGATATTCTGCACAATGATGCTAATTATTACTTTATCTTGTACATGTGGGCCAACACGAATGTTTACGTTGTTTGTAGACGCCGTGACATGTCTCGGACCGTGTTCATGAACATAAGACAGATCTGAAACACGGTAGAACCAATACCTCGGCCGTGGCTGATCATTGCTTTAATGCGGTGGGCTCACACGAAATTGATTTCTCTAAGACGAAGGTACTTTGCAAACCCACTGGCTATCAACAAAGATTCGTTCATGAAGCCATCCATATATATAGACACAGACACAATTTCAATCGAGAAGATAGGTATAAACTGAGCAATCATTGGAAGGACGTTATCAACCAGTTTAAGTCATAACTGGCTGTGATGTTCCCATCCTACCACCTTCCGATGTTAGTTGTTATTTTCGGCTCTATGATGTTTCATTAACAGGTTAAATTTCTCACCCTAACACAACCACTTTGCTCACCGAGCTCGAGGTTTTTGCTTTGGGATCTTCCTATTAACATGCTAATCTCTCACATTAACATGCTAATCTCTCACATTAACATAGCCACCTCAAGGCACCGGCCGTGGAGGCCGCTCAACGATCTCACATTATCATGCTAATTTTTTACTGGGCAGCCCTTTGATTGGTGGGAAAACCCACCACCGTCGCGGTCGCTGCCCACCACTTACATTACCATTGGCTGCTGACATTTGGGCTACGCCCATTTCAAACCTTTATAAACCGTTGTCTTTGGAAGCTAACTCCCCCTTTTCCTGATGACGACCGCTTGTGTTGCAATCGAAACGTCGTAGTTTTTTTGTTATTTTCTTTGAACCTATCTACGTGACTTTACCGAAAGACCCAAAGAATATAAGTAATAATTATTCGTGCCGTTGTCGACACTATAAGTCGCTAAATACATAAGCACACACCACGCTTCCTTCACGTAACTATCCCTTCACATACAAAAAAAATACAACGGAATCTTTTACAAATCCCATAAGTCAAACAAAAGGTATTTTGGGAGTGCATAATTTCAGCAGCATTGGTTTACGAAAAGCAAACTCTGGGCCAGTTTGGACATTTGGTGTTTTATCAATGGGGGCAGGCTCGCTTGAACCAGAGTTTGTGAACTACCAGAGAGGCGTTAATAAGGGACCCTTCTCTGTTAGTCGTGGGTTCGCCGCAAACACATGACATAATAATGACAAACCTCGTTGTGCAGAATATAAGTAATAAAATACAGTCAATTAGCATACAATTCGCCTCCTTTACACATTCAAGCAGGTCTGACTGTGCTGATAAGACGATGGCTGTCAAAATCGGTCCACAGTTTGGGGGCCGTTCATAAATGACGTCACGCACCTAGGGGGGGTCAGACATTTGTGACGATGTGTGACGAGGGGAGGGGGGGTTTGAGAAATGTGACGTCATATCAAATTTCGCAACTTTAAATAAATATAGACAACACGTTCTACTTAATTAAATAGACTTTTTGATAAATATTTTCTCCTACAACATCAGAGTGCAGCGACACATTAAATACGCACTACAATGACAATAGTTTAAAGCGATTTGAAGCATGTTTTATATTTTTTTTGGGGGGGGGGCAGAGCTTTGTGACGTCATATTTGAAGGGGGTCTGATTTTTGTAACGCCGTGTGACGAAGGGGGGGGGGGGTCAAAAATCGTCCAAAATCGCGTGACGTCATTTATGGACGACCCCCTGCCTGTGTCGAATAATAAGTGTTCTCCTGAAATCCTGCACTCCCACAAGATCGTGTGGCTGGCTACCAAGGCCGGCGACCGTACAACCCGAGTTCGATTCCAGGCCACGACGGCTAACATCAGTGGCGAGCGACAACACCTGGACTTGTCCCTGGGGTCACCTGGACTTGTCCCTGGGGTCACCTGGACTTGTCCCTGGGGTCACCTGGACTTGTCCCTGGGGTCACCTGGACTTGTCCCCTGGGGTACCTTCCCCGCCGACTCCCTTCACCAATCCGCCCTCGCCCAGAGTGGTGAAGTATGGTCAAACCCCCCCCCCCCCCCGCGTGAGCGACCTTCATCCAGCAGTGGATTGACAAAGGCCTGTGAACTATTGCTCGCAAGTTGCAGGTTCGCGCGCGTTGCGTTAGGGTGATGCTCGCAGGCATCACCTATCCCTCGAACGTTGCAACTTATAACGGCGCAAATATAACGGAGTTAACATCGGCCGGATCAATAATCGATCTTCTGGCGTAAGTAACCGGGGCTGAATTTTGATTTAAAGCTTTCGTGACTGCGGGGATTCATATTCTTGGTTCTTTCGGTAAAGTCACCACGTAGAAGGGAAACAATAAAATAGTAAAAATATAAAGCAATAAAATAATAAAAAATATAAAACAATAAAATTCTCACGACGTTTCGACCGCAACACAAGAAGCAATCATCATCAGATGTGAAAGCCACAGCAAGAAAATTTTAAAATAAAAAACCGCCACTTTTTTCAAATTTTCTTGCTGTGGTTTTCACACCTGATGATGATTGCTTCTTGTGTTGCAGTCGAAACGTCGTGAGAATTTTATTGTTTTATATTTTTATTATTTGATTGTTTCCCTTCTACGTGGTGACTTTACCGAAAGAACCAAGGCTATATAACCGGGGCTGGTTTACGCTCAAAAGCATTCGTAACGACGCAGAAATCTTCACAGCGGCGACGGTACAAGGATCGTCGCCGCTTAAAACAATTCCAAAGGAGGCGGCATCAGACGGAAACAAACAAGCACAACGTATCCAATGATGTTGATGATGATGGAGATGATGATGTTAGATAGTTAGAGAGCGGCTCTTCTTACCGTTACCGCCCGCAGCACTGCGGCCGCGAAGGATGTACTGTAGCGAGACGTCATGGCTCCGGGCTATAAATAGCCACACAAGGAGAGAGAGAGGTGCCCCCCCCCTTTCCTTTGACACTTCACTTGTGCAGCTTAACCCAGAGACAAAATTTACCTCCACCAGCCAGATCCTGGCCAGCAGGTGGGGTTGGTGAGCCGGGACACGAACCGCACACTGCCGCCCCTCCCCCCACGCCTTCCCGGTATTAAACCACAACAAGGGGTCGGCAATCAAACTCATGAGAAGATTAAAAAATATATTCGAATTCGGTATACTTTAGGTATTAAAATAAAACAATATTTTCAAGAGCCGCAATGCACCGCGGTGGTGAATACGAGACCGGTGGCCTTTAATAAATAACGGTTACGATGCAGTCCTTAATGAGACGCAGGTTACTAACCACTGCCCATGGTGAACTGGACTCCCATGGTAAACTGACTTCCACGGTGAACTGGACTCCCATAGTAAACTGGACTTCCATGGTGAACTGGACTCCCATGGTGAACTGACTTCCACGGTGAACTGGACTTCCATGGTGAACTGGACTTCCATGGTGAACTGGACTTCCATGGTGAACTGGACTTCCATGGTGAACTGGACTCCCATGGTGAACTGACTTCCACGGTGAACTGGACTTCCATGGTGAACTGGACTTCCATGGTGAACTGGACTTCCATAGTGAACCTGACTCCCATGGTGAACTGATTTCCACGGTGAACTGGATTCGATGGTGAACTGGACTCCCATGGTGAACTGGGCTTCCATGGTGAACTGGACTTCGATGGTAAACTGACTTCCACGGTGAACTGGACTCCCATAGTAAACTGGACTCCCATGGTGAACCGGACTTCCATGGTAAACTGGATTTCGATGGTAAACTGACTTCCACAGTAAACTGGATTCGATGGTGAACTGGACTCCCATGGTGAACTGGACTCCCATGGTGAACTGGACTTCCATGGTGAACTGGACTCCCATGGTGAACTGGACTTCCATGGTAAACTGGATTTCGATGGTAAACTGACTTCCACGGTGAACTGGGCTCGATGGTGAACTGGGCTTCCATGGTGAACTGGACTCCCATGGTGAACTGACCTCCCATGGTGAACTGATTACCACGGTGAACTGGACTTCCATGGTGAACTGGACTTCCATGGTGAACTGGACTCCCATGGTGAACTGGATTCGATGGTGAGCTGGACTCCCATAGTAAACTGGACTCCCATAGTAAACTGGACTCCCATGGTGAACTGGACTTTCATGGTAAACTGGACTTCGATGGTAAACTGGACTCCCATGGTGAACTGGACTTCCATGGTAAACTGGACTTCGATGGTAAACTGACTTCCACGGTGAACTGGACTCCCATAGTAAACTGGACTCCCATGGTGAACTGGACTTCCATAGTAAACTTGACTCCCATCAGACGACAAACCAGATTTGGATGACATTAGTCGCGAAAGCCTACATGTTATACATCATCCATAATACAAAGAGATGGGGGGGGGTGTTGCTAGTTCGCGTAAACATAAATGTGTCGTTAAACCCATCCACCACCCGAGAACACGGCCAATTAGTAAAGGGTTTGTCACGAAATAACAGCGAATTCTCTCCCCTTTCCACACCCCACCACGTGGCGTGTCCGCACCCACCACCAGCGTCACTGCCGCTCTGTGGCCCTCTGATCCCCCCCCCTCTCTCTCCCCGGCTGTTCCCTTGCAACCCTTGCTCCCCCCTGCCCCACGTTCGCACACGACGACACGACGGGCACTCCGGCCGGCCCAGCTTAAAGCAAGGTCGTCAGCCAGCCCAGCCAAGGCCAGCCCAGCCAGCCAGTCAGTCAGCCCAGCCCGTTCAGTCAGCCAGCCCAGCCCAGTCAGTCAGCCAGCCCAGCCCAGCCAGCCCAGCCCAGTCAGTCAGCCAGCCAGCCCAGCCCAGCCAGCCCAGTCAGCCCAGCCCAGTCAGCCAGCCCAGTCAGCCCAGCCCAGTCAGCCAGCCCAGCCCAGCCAGCCCAGTCAGTCAGCCAGCCCAGCCCAGTCAGTCAGTCAGCCCAGCCCAGCCAGCTAGCCAGCCATGCCTTTCATCGAGATCGCCACTAACCTGAAGCCGGAGACCTTCACGGAGTCTCTGCTCAAGAAGTTCGCGGCGGAGGCGGCCGTCGCGCTTAGCAAACCGCCCGAGGTGAGTTGCGTTGCTTCCTCACCGCCCCCCCCTCCTCCTCGTCGTCCGTCGGCACCACGAACAACCAGCCGATGTGCCTCCTCTCGTGTCCCACACCACCCCCACTCGGTTGTCCACCCGCCCTGATGGCCTTCTCCATTTGTCTTTCCTCTGTGGAGAGGGGGGCTTCATTGTCCACCGGCTTAACGCGTCGACTTGTACTGTACAAAGATCCCCAACACCCTCCTTCCCTCCCTCCCGTGTATCCTTTACAGACTGTTAGGGGCAAGTGCTGTTAGCGAGTAGCACCTATGAAGGCCGGCACGGTGCACGAGGTGGGTCGGTGGGTGTCCAACACCACGCCCGGCCGCCTTTGTCTCCCCAGTGGAGATTTTGTTGTGCACACACACCGCACCAGGTACTCATTTGAGGCTGATGACATTGAGAGCTCGGGGTGAGCAGCGACATAATGGAACCTCTCTTTGCCAGTATTAAAATATAATAGGTTTTTTTTACCATTTCTGGAAATGTCCTGATAGTGGCATTGTCTTTGTGCTGTTCGCCTTTAGGCGTCCTCTGGTCTAACACTTTGAGACTAGGCTCTAAAGAAAGCTGTGTCTGGTGTGGAGCAGTCGGTTTCAAAGACAATGCCATCATATACTGTCAGAGCGTGGTTGTTTTATTTGCATGTTCATCACGAGAATAAGAACGATTGCGGGGATGGTGGCTTGCCAAATGAACTTTAATCCAGGAGCTACCACGTGTCGTTAAACTTATGGAATCACTCACTATGAATGGGACAAACACAGGTTTATTATAATTTCAACTCAAAGCAGATGTTGTGTGTGTATATATACTGTTATTTAAATTGATTGTCCAAATAATGAAAGTTTGCAATGCTGCTTTTCCGTATTTACTGGAATACAGTACAGCTCACAGTCATGAGAATAACATGAAAGTGAAATGTAGTGGCATCAGCCTTTTGTGTTATCTCTCTTGGGAATCTGAATGTTTTATACTGGTAGGAACGAAGTTGTAAACTGAGTGTACCAGCCTGCAATAGATTAATGTGTCCGTCCGTCCCCTTTCAATACTTTAACGAAGTGAAATCTCGTGCTGTTGGGGTGTAAAAATAAAATTGCGCAAAATTCCAATGTTCCTACCAGCCCACCACGCTTTTATTTAACTCACTCTGTTGTTGTATCCTCAAATCTTGTAACTCAATTTTAAACCACTTCCCAATGTGGTCTCGACTGCAAACTTGGTATGCTTATGTCATACTGATGACAATACTATATTCTATCATTAAAAAAATATTTAATGTATATTTTTAAACATTCTTTTTTATATATTATGTTTCGGCTTGCCTCTCCTTGTCTTACACGCTTTTTATTGTATTTAACTCACTCTGTTGTTGTTGTATCCTCAAATCTTGTAACTCAATTTTAACCCACTTCACAATGTGGTCTCGACTGCAAACTTGGTATGCTTATGTCATACTGATGACAATACTATATTCTATCATAATAAATAAAATAAAAATATTTTAACCATTCTTTTTTTATGTTATGTTTCGGCTTGGGTTTTATTGTCCACGCTCAACTGACGTTGGCTGTAAATCACCACGGTCCATTACGTTGTGGCAAGCTTCGGGGCCTCTTCCTAGAGTCGTGGAGTTCTGCCATTACTAGTACGGTACATTTCATTAAAGCGTGTTTTGTTTTAAAGTTTTTTTTTAAAATATTGCTTATTATTGATATATCAGAGAAAATACTTAATGTTTTTTTTTCTCTTCCTAATGTAGGCCCCGATTTAAAAGTCTTGACGTTTTCGGAAAGGCCCCAGTGAAGTTGCTCGAGCCACCGCTGGTGAAATTGCCAACGCCACAATGTTTTAATCACGGTTCGACATGATGTTGAAAATGTGCACATTCTGTGTGTTTAAACGTACAGTACACGTGCTTTCCATTTATGTTTTTGAGGCTTACATGCATGTGGACATGAATGCACATAAGCAATGCTCTCCATGCATTTGTGTGGAAACTGATAGCCATCTCAACCAATGCCAGGGCCACCCCTATGTGTACTCTGCCAAAAACTGATTATGAGGAAAAGGTGCACTTAGCAGGTGCTCGCGAACACACATATGTCAATCCACACGGTTTACCCGTATTCTTGTGCAGGGAAATTAAGTTTTAAGGTCCATACGGCGTACAGCCGTTTGAATACGGGCAAAACACATTTTTTGTCTATTCGTGTTTCTCCTTTGTGATGGAACTTTTGTAGGATGAACGTTGAGATTTATAAAGGCACGGGGTGACCAATAAGGTCTGAATTGGTCTGTAATATAAGGCCAGGCACGGATAAGGGCATTACAAGTATGCGAACAACACTTCCCAGTAAACATGCAACGTTGTTCCAACGTAGGGCCAATGTTGGCGGTCCAACAGTTCCAACCACGTGGCCCAACGTTGTATGTTGACTTGGGTTTCTGTCACGCCTGCAAAGTGAAACGGGGTGTACGTGTGCGCGTATGTCTCGCAGAGGATCAACATCGCGGTGCATGCGGGGCAGCTCCTGTACCAGGCCCTCTCAAGCGCCCCGTGCGTACACGTCAAGGTGTCTGCCATCGCGGTCGTGGGCTCAGCGGAGCAAAACCGTGAGCACAGCGCCCGTCTCACAGACTTCCTCTCCACCGAGCTGGGCCTCCCCAAGGACCGGTGAGCTCCGTTCAAACGTTGTTTACATGGCCGGGCATGCAGCTCGGACTGAGGCCCGTGACAATGGCCTTGTGTGTGAGCAGTGGGATGGAGTGAGTGAGCAAATGTGTCTTGTGCCTGTCGACTATTTTCACAGGATCCTTCTGACGTTTCACCCGCTGGAGAGCTGGCAGGTGGGCAAGATGGGTACTGTCATGACCTTCCTGTGAAACTCTGCACACGACTGGCGTAGCTCAGAGAACCCGGTGCTGATTGTGCGTGCATGAATGAACCAGATGTCACATGGTTGCACCAAATGATGCGTGTCATGTGGAAAAACAAAACACTATCCGATTTGTAAAAGTGCTTTAACATTATTCCTTCCCCTACTTGCACCTGTTCACTCTCTACCTAGTCTTGATTGTAACTGCTAGTCTCAAATGTTGCATTTCCCTGCTATCTGGCAGCTTGGAGTTGGTGATAAAATTCCAGATATGTTTCATGCAGCATGAACTGTGTTGTTTGTGGGATCATATTTTTGGAGCACACCCCCTAGCTCTGATCTTTGGACTGTAGCAAATATGCTTAAAATCACTCAACTGATTCACATCTGCTTCTGCTTGCTTACTTGACAAACTCACTGGTGTATTTATCTGGAGCCAAGTATAGGTCAGTGGTTAGTTTATAAAAACACCTTTTGAATGTTTCTATTATATAACATTTAGTGAAGCTAAGGGACAATTTACGTAACTTTGTTTTATTTAGCTGACCACAGGATCGGGTCACAATTTGAGGCCTTCGTGTGCCTTGGCCAGACAACATTTATCAAAAATCAACACATTCGTCAATACGACTTTAACAAAAGTCAATTATTGCAATTCTGCCGTGATTCATTATCAGGATTTGGGTTATAACAGACCACACTGAGCTGCTTCTGGAAATAAAATGAATGAACTTAAATAAAACATTAGCAAAAACTGGAACTAAAAAGCACCATTTATCGTAATTAGATCTAATAATGCTCTCTGTGCATGAAAGCATAATTGAAAGGGTTTGGTCTCTCTCACGGGTGCTGCTGGACCACAGGTTGTGATCAAGCAGATGTCTATGTTGATCAATATTAAATATGGAAATCCAATTGTAACAGTGGAAAAATCTTATTATGAAAGTCATGGAAATGTAATCGAAAATATTTCTCTTCTTTGGTTCTTTCGGTAAAGTCACGTAGAATGAGAATAAAATAATAAAATAAAACAATAAAATTCTCACGACGTTTCGGCCACAACACAAGTGGCCTTCTTCAGGTGAAAGGAACAAACCTGTCGGGACTGGTGAAAAAGGCCACTGGCCAAAACGTCGTGAGAATTTTATTGTTTTATTTTATTATTTTATTCTCATTCTACGTTATTTTACCGAAAGAACCAAAGAAGATGAATCCTTGCAGTCACGAAAGCTTTAAATCGAAAATATTTCTAATTAGAAACAAAAAACATTTCAAAAAAATACAAAAGTAAAAAACACTGCAGTTACTGGTGATCTTGCCTTGATGTCTGAGAACAGTAGTACGTAATAAATTAACTGATGCTGACGTGCCTTGCTACACAAAGATAGGTGCACGCATTGATTAGCACTTATTTATATATCTCGGAATTGCATTCTTCATTGTTGTGCT
The DNA here is from genome assembly GCF_048934315.1 of Petromyzon marinus. Lineage (NCBI taxonomy): Eukaryota > Metazoa > Chordata > Hyperoartia > Petromyzontiformes > Petromyzontidae > Petromyzon > Petromyzon marinus. The sequence goes on from NC_133704.1 coordinate 8,732,972, forward strand.
TTAGTCTTCAAATGTTGACATCTGCATGAAAATGATCTTTGAAATAAATATAATTTGAACACATGATGGAGTGGAATTTCTGCGTATCTCTGTGTGTTTGCTGCGCTGGCCTTTGTAGGTGCTCGTTAACAAAATTTGCCACAGAAAGCGACTTGCTATGAGGAAGGAATGTTGCCTGGAATATTTTGCATTGTATATTTTTCCTTTTATGCCAGTGTTGTTGGTATATTTTAGTGTTTTGTTATTTGACTCAGAGGGCACCTGCATGTGGTCTTTAAATCTATTTCATATTTCAACTTTTTTGGTATGCACTTTGAACAGAATGCACAGTGGTGGAGAACGAGTACAGTATACAGTTTCAAGTGTCAGACAAGGCGATGCATAATGTACTGCTGCATTTAAGGATATCGTCACATCGTACATATGCACCGCACTCGCGTGAACATGTTGTAATTGTGGTCTGTGCAAAGACATTAATTTTCAGATTGCAATAAAATTCAGTAACGAATAGCTATGATCATATATCACAAATACCAACTCGAACACTGAAGCCCATTACAAATACTGTATCGGTAAGCTATTCAGCATCCTCTGTATCTCCCTCCATGGATGTAAATCATGTTTGATCACATTTTATTTTTACTTGCGATACATGCGTGCATTAACTAGTGCGTGTTGGAATGGTTTCCAATTATGCATTTTTTTAAAGATAATGAACAGAATGAATTAGAATATAAACAAGACGGTGCAAATGAGACAGAACAATTTAAGCTCCCCATGAAGCTATCCATTGAAACTGTTCCCATGCCATCCATCACACCACTGCCCACCGCCACCACCACCAGTTTATGCATTTTTTCCGCACTCCGTTCTCCCCGACTTGTCTCATAGAAACTCAGCAGGACCTTGCACCGTAGCCTGCCAGTCAGTCACGTCGATTCCTGCAGCCACTGCATGTGACTCACTCTGACCGAGGTCCGACAACGTTGCCCCGTTCATCTCCAGCTCTCCGCATCCATAGCTTGGGCTGGCATGAAGAGAAGGAGGCCATGGTGCAAGCTGAGCCGAGCCACAGCACCTTGGCATCATGGGGGGAGCAGTCACGGCGTGCCAGCAAGCAGCACTGTTTGAACAATTGGAGCCCTGCGTAGTCATGCGCCAGCGCCATCAAGATCTCGCATAATAATAACGTTTTTACATTACACGCTTTTTATTATTATTAACTCACTCTGTTGTCGTTTTTGTATCCTCAAATCTTGGAACTTAATTTTAACCCACTTCCCAATGTGGTATCGACTGCAAACTTGGTATACGTATGTCATACTGATGACAATACTATATTCTATCATAAAACATTTTTTAAACATTTTTAATATGTTATGTTTCGGCTTGGGTTTAATTGTCCACGCTCAACTGACGTTGGCTGTAATTGGCCACGGCCCATTACGTTATGGCAAGCTTCGGGGCCACTTCCTAGAGTCGTGGAGTTCTGCCGTTACTCGTACAGTACATTTCATTAAAGCGTGTTTTTTTTAGAAAAGTTGTTTTTTAAAATATTACTTATTTGGGGGTTAGATTGCGCTCATATGAATGCGTCGTTAAACCCGCCACCACCCAACAGCCAATTTTGAAGGTTTGTCACGTAAAGAAAAGTGTCAATGTGTTACTGCTTCAGCACACCGGTGTATTGGAGAGTAAACCCACAATTACGCTTGTGATTACAACCAGCTTCATAAGACCGATCCTGATTTACTCTCCAACACATAGATGCGCTGACGTAACCAATCGGCCACGTCTTGTTTACGTGACAAATATTACTAATTAACTGCGTTGGGTGGTGGGAGGTTTAACTATATTTATACCATCTAACCCCCCCAAAAAATACCTTTATCATGGATAGTCGCGAAAGCCTACGTGTTAAACGGACCATCTCGCTTGCGTGCCAGCCTGGCCAATGGAAGGCAGCAATGTTTACGTGCCAGCGTCTGTGCAGACACGATCTCTATTTGCCTCCCCGTCGCGGTAGAAGAGAAGGGTGAACCATCACAGCAGTCTGAGTCACTGCCCCTCCCCCCCCAACACCGCTCTCTGCTTGACTCGGTGTAACAATCGGCGAGGACCAAAGGGGCCGTCCATAAATGACGTCACGCGATTTTGGACGATTTTTGACCCCCCCCCCCCCTTCGTCACACGGCGTTACAAAAATCAGACCCCCTTCAAATATGACGTCACAAAGCTCTGCCCCCCCCCCAAAAAAATATAAAACATGCTTCAAATCGCTTTAAACTATTGTCATTGTAGTGCGTATTTAATGTGGCGCTGCACTCTGATGTTGTAGGAGAAACATTTATTAAAAAGTATAATTAAGTAGAACGTGTTGTCTATATTTATTTAAAGTTGCGCATTTTGATGTGACGTCACATTTCTCCCCCCCCCCCCCCCTCGTCACACATCGTCACAAATGTCTGACCCCCCCGCCCCTCTAAGTGCGTGACGTCATTTATGGACGGCCCCATCGTTGTAGAAGCAGACGGCATATGTATTTAAAAATTGCTGCATTACTCTCACATGAAAGCGGGACACTTATTTTTGGAACGGTTAGACGTACAAGTCTGTCACCTTTTTTTAGTTCGTGCTAATCATATTGTGGGTGGAGTGGCGCTGCAGAGATTAGCACGCTGCGTTATGAACCCGGGGGTGATCTCAGTTTCATTGCCAGTCACGGAAAACTTTTAGCGAGTGATGCCTTAACAGATCCAGGGCATCCCCCTCCTGCACTGACCATCTTGGTGAAGTAAAGTAGAGCAACCCCTATGACCAGCAGAGGTGGATATGGAACCTTCCAAAGGTGCGGGGATTGGTGGGGGAGGGGGGGGGCGACATGTCAAAATATTTAATAGGGCCCAAAATAGTAAAATAAAAATTAACTAACCCCAAAAAACCTGTATTATGGATGATATGGGTAACGAAAGCCTACGTATTAAACTGTATTTTGTCTAATAAATGCACACTGTATTTCAAACTATTTTTTTAATTAAATTTCGATTTATTTTTAATTAGGCTTGTTTACGCAGGAAAGCGTAATTAGGCTTGTTTATGCAGGAAAGCTTTACTGAGTCTCTTAGGGCAGTAATTGTTATGTATACAGGACTGTATTCCAAATGATTTGCGGGTAATTTTACACACAAGTGGCCTGCCCCCGCGAATGACTTCACGGGACCCTGAGCGTCCAATGTTTAGGGTATCAAGAGGTTGGTGGTGGGAAGGGTTGGGAAGCAATTTCGACACCCCCTGGATCTACAACTGGACCGGCACCACCAATTAGTATAGAAGTCAATGCGTGGCGCATATATACAAACGAGTTCATAAAGCCCGTCTTCGGCAGGCAAACGTTTTCCGTGAATATAATAATAAAAAACCTGATATGATTTTTGTTACAATTTTACGATCAGACACTAACTACTCCAAAAATGCGTATTAGTTACGTAGAAGAAAAATAATAATAAAAATAAAGTGAATAAAAATACAAATGATCAAAATAAAAATCGAAAAACATTCATGTAGACTGTAGCCTGGTTATTAAGTTTGGTGAGTGTACTGGCAGCCTATAGTGTAGACTGTAGTCATGGTTATTAAGCTGGGTGAGTGTACTGGCAGTCTATAATGTAGACTGTAGCCTGTTTTTAAGCTTGGTGAGCGTATTGGCATTCTGTAATGTCAACTTATTGTTGGTTCTTTCAGTCATTAAAAATACAAGAAAAATAAAAAAATATAATAAAGATACAAATAAAAATGTTACCTTGATTCAACTTCTTATATTTAAAGACATACCCATCGGAAACCGCTTAATTAAAAAAAATCCGTTCTTTTTTTATTAGAACAGATATTTCTTAACTTAATAGTCTGAGGGGAAGCTATCTTTTACCGTTTTAGAATTATTCAGATTTGAACATCATAAAATGCATATTTTTTTCGTTGAAAACCCCTTGAATCCGAAATATCTTAAAAACTCAAAAAGATAGAACAATGGTTCTCGCTTTAATTTTAGTTGCTATTTAACGCTCTATCAGATGAAAAAACCCCTCAACCTTATATTCTGAACGGTTTCTGAATGACACGCACAAACATGTTTATGGGGCACTTAAAATCGAGATTTGGGGGCCTTAAAATAAAAAATCTCAGATTTTCAGGTGTCCTGTTGTTTGTGTGCGAAAAGCTGCATTTGAATCACATTTCAGTTTTCTACCTTGTCGGGAAGTACCCAGAGGTTCTTGACACATCCAGATTAAGGTATTCATTTATATACAGGGTGTGTAAAAAAGGACCCAATTTCAAAGCAGTATATTTCACGATGGCAACACGTTACAATTGCACAAAAAGTTACAAACGGTTTCATGAGTTATCACGTTTTACCAACCATTTTATAAATGCTCTATGTGCCCTCCACCTGCTGTACGAACAACATCGAGACGATAGTTGAATTCGTCCCAAACGCCTCTCAAAGTGTCTTCTTCCACTGAAGTCACCGCTGCCGTGATTCTGTTTTTGAGGTCATCCAGATTAGTCGCTAATGGTGGCACAAAAACACCACGGGTCTTTGACGTATCCCCACAAGAAAAAGTCGCTGGGTGTGGTGATGATGTCTGGGGGTGATCTTGGGGGCCAAGAGTGTAGCGCCAAGTCTTGCGGTCCCGTGCGACCTATCCAACGTTGAGGCAGTGTGTCATTTAGAAAACGAAGCGAGGGGATGTTTGTGCGCTGGGAGAGGCATCTAGCGGTAATAATTTGAAACTCTATTCCTCGCTCTTTTAAGTGGTAAAAGTTTCATTCATGGGCGGTTCGTGTTTGTAAAGATATAGCGATTTCAAATCGGGTCCATATTAAAAAAAAACCCTGTAGATACCGGGACAGCGCTGCTTTTCAGTTGCGTGGTGGACACGGCTGAGAGGACGGCCTGCCGCCTCATTATTATTATTCATGATGACGAATACTAACAAGCATTTTGATTTAAAGCTTTCGTGACTGCAGGGATTCATATTCTTGGTTCTTTCGGTAAAGTCACGTTGTGTAAAATATATATAAAACAGCAAAATATATTTTATTATTTTATTGTTTCCCTTTAACGTGACTATACCGAAAGAACCAAGAATATGAATATTAACAAGCATGTTTATGCGTGACGGGCTTCTGATGAATATTAACGATTCGCCCAATTATGTAACATTGCACGCCGTTATATAACGGTGGCAGCATCCAAGACTCGAGGGAGCAACGTAAAAACGAAACGATGTGAAGAATCGTCACTAAACCATGATTAATACAAATTTTCTATGGGTCTTTCGGTAAAGCCACGTAGATAGAAGAAAAATAATAAAAATATCACATTTATTTAGACTTATTTTCATTTTTTCACCTGAAGACGATTGCTTGTGTTGCGATCGAAACGTCGTGATATATTTTTTATATCTACGTGGCTTTACCGAAAGACCCATAGAATATGTATTCCTGCAGTCACGAAAGTTTTAAGTCAAGAATGAATAACATTGTCATTCGTGGCCGGATGCCCTGTTTTTGATGTCACGCTCTTGTGGCCTCCTCGATGTGTGTCCGCTCCTCGCCCCCTTCTCCCGTGTGGCAACCGCCCTCCCGTATGGATGGGACATCGAATGCATAATAAAGGAGTTTTTTTTGGGGAGGGTTATATACCGTACATATGAATAATGTGTCGTTTAAACCCGCCACCACCCGACGAAGCCAATTCGTAAAGGTTGTCACGTGAAAACGTGCCAATTAGTAATCACCACTGCAGCACACCCGGGGTGTTGGAGAGTAAAACTCACATTTACAATTCGAGGACGACGTTTCGCTGGTGATGACAAAAAAAAGTACGGCATAACAGTCCCGTTGTCATGGGATGTGTTATGGGGAGCGGTGGTGTAGTGGTTCGGGCACTGCGCTACGAACCCGACCCCCCCCCCCCCCCGGGTTCAATTCCCGCTCAAGGCCAAACAGCAGTGCCGACTCGGTCCTGGGGCCTCCCCCAGGTCGACTCAGCCTCAAATGAGTACATGGACGCGGTGTGTAAGCATCGCCACTGGGGAGACATGGGCGTGGTGCTGCCCCCCCCCCCCCCCTCAATGCTACTCGTTCACAACACAGCTCGCCTCTACAGTCTGCTCACGGCTATACCGGAGAGAGGAATATTTGGCTCCAAAGATAATGGCATTGGAGCCCCATCCCGAATTGCCCCCTCCAATGGCAGAGACTCCGCCCTTTACATGTGGCCACGCCCCCACGCGGCTGGGCATCATTGTGAGCCACGCCCCCCTCACCGCGAACCCCGCCCTCTCACCGTGAGCCCCCGCCCATCCCATCGTTGCTCCGCCCCCCCCCGCCGCAATCTCCAACTCCTCGTGGCCCCACCCCCGCTCTCCCCCAGCGTGCGTGGAGTCCATCGGAGGAGCGCGACACAGAATTAGCAGCAGCAGAAGACGAAGACGCGGCAGCCATGGGGAACTGTGAAACCGTGGGGCCCAACGAGGCGCTCGTAGTGTCGGGTGAGTTCGCCTCGGCACCGACGCGCGCTGGAACGGTGGCGGCTGTCGGTGGCCGTGGCGTGCGGAGTGAATGGAGGAGGAGAGCTCGGAAATGGCGCGCCCTTTTGTTGCGGCCTGAGGGCTGCGGGGCGTGTTTACGTGCGCGTGTTTGTATGGGTGTACACGCGGTGTGTATGCGTGTGTGTTTACATGGGTGTACACGCGGTGTGTTTACATGGGTGTACACGCGGTGTGTATGCGTGTGTGTTTGCATCGGTGTGCACGCGGTGTGTATGCGCGTGTTTTTGCATGGGTGTACACGCGGGGTGTATGCGTGTGTGTACACGCGGTGTGTACGCGCGTGTGTTTGCATGGGTGCCGCCGCATGCCGAAACAGCTTTTGTTCGGCCGGATCGAGGGGGCTAAACGGGCGCGGCACGGGCTAGAGAAGAGATGGAGTGACGTGGTACAGGAGGACGTGGAGCTGAGTGGACTTGCCGATGACTGGTACCAGCGGTGTCAAGATCGGCCTCTATGGAGGAGGCTCGTGAAGGACGCTGCTACTGGGCAGTTGGAGGCAGTCGCCCTCCAACAACAACGGAGGGCGGAGGAGCGACGCTCACAACAACGAGCGGAGCGCCGGGTGGCTAAAGCACAGCAGTTTGGCACAGTAGGGGGCACAGGTGGTGCATCAGCCAGTCATCTCAGTCAGTCGACCCGTGGCACCTGGGTCTGCCCCGTGACCTGCCAGCGGGCGTTCGACACTTCACGTGGCCTCAAGGTGCACCTAGCCTGGCACAAGCGTCGTGGTGACGTCACCGCCACTTAGTGGCGAATGGCGGTTGTTGTACACGCGGTTTGTTTGCATGGGTGTCCACGCAGTATGTATGCGTGTGTTTACATGGGTGTACACGCGATGTGTGAGCGTGTGTTTACATGGGGGTACACATGGTGTGTGCGTGTGTTTACATGGGTGTACACGCGGTGTGTGAGCGTGTGTTTACATGGGGGTACACATGGTGTGTGCGTGTGTTTACATGGGTGTACACGCGATGTGTATGGGTGTGTTTGCTTGGATGTACACATGGTGTGTGTTTGCTTGGGTGTACACGCGATGTGTGAGCGTGTGTTTACATGGGTGTACACATGGTGTGTGCGTGTGTTTACATGGGTGTACACATGGTGTGAGCGTGTGTCTATTTGGGTGTACACATGGTGTGAGCGTGTGTGTATTTGGGTGTACACGCGGTGTGTGATCGTGTGTTTGCATGGACGTGCATCGGTGTCCACTGTCTGTATTAGTGTCGGTGGTGTAGGTGGGCGTTGGTGGCCACCCACCCCCTCGTGTGCGCACATGCTGGCCTTCTTAGCTGCTCGTGTAAAACCACTTGCCATAACAGTCTGTTAAGGCAATACAATGTAGGGGGGGGTAATCTTAGTTTATTTAGACAGCGTGTGAGTGTTTACATGAGTGCACATAGTGGGAATATGCCTGCATTCGTGTACATGGAGTAGACTACCTCAGTGCATCATTGCACAACATTGGTGCATTTGACGCGTGTGCATAGTTGTGCTGCATGTTTTCACATATAACGTGTGTGTGTGTTAGATATATAACGTGTGTGTGTTAGATATATAACGTGTGTGTTACATCGGTGTATCGTGTGTGCAGTTGTGTACATTGTCCACGGGGCGTGTGGGCTGTGTGCATTACACAACCTACGATTTCACGCATGAGCCAATCCACGTCACACGTGTGCATAATTATCACACGTGTGCTACAAGTGCAATGGTATATAAACTGGCGATGTTCATGAGAAATTGCACACAATTTAACGGGACCATATTTTTGAAACGTATCGGTCGGATCGGTCAGAATCTTTATTATTAATCAAAAGGAAATGTGGTCTCGAAATTATTTTCAGCGTCTCCCGTGCAACCTGATTAGTCTAGACATGCAAAAGCATTGGCATCAATCGCACAACGAGCAGCCAATTAAATTAGAATGGAAGCAATTGAACGGTGGAGGTGAAAAAATACGAAGCAGATGAGCCCCCCAAAAAAAAACAGACGAGCACGTCCAAATTCGTTTGCACGCAATTTTTTCATAGAAAATAAATTAGTTTATTGCAAGAGGCCGATTGAGAGTGAAAAACAAATCTTTTGAGTGGGAGGGGCGGCTTAGGTTCAGCAGTGCATTTGAATACGGCTGGTGAGGCCACGTTCTGTGTTAGAAACTAAATTATTCAAGGTTTTGCAAAGCGGCGGTTTTGATTAGTGAACAATTATCCACAATCTGGTATTGATTCTCGCCGCTGGGCACGTGAATGTTGTGTTGAGCTTACGTTTCGAGGTTTTAAACCCAACGCTCTACAATGTACGCAATCGGATACATTTGGTGGAATATCATTCGTAACCGCTTGGGATAAGCATAAATACAGACACCATCATATGAGACCTCCTTTGCCAGTAGAGACAACGAGTTGTCTCTTTTGTTTGCATTTTGACTGCTAGTGTTGTGGTTATTGCAAACATGATTCCTTGAATAAAGGTGTCAGTTTTTTGTGCCAGTTAAAAGGGTAAAACCTATTGCTATGCTAGACACCATCATTGTTACTCGCGATACCCTCAATGAGCGCACGTACATTGACTTACTTACAGGGCCTAGAACGATGCATCGATGAACATAGCCGATTCTTGCGATCCATGTATTCCAATCACCCAAGAATCGATTATTATGCATTTGTTCAGTGTGTATTGCACACATTTTAGTCAACAGATATGCGGATTTTATGTTTATGCTCAAGAGGCGTGGGCACATTGAGACATGGAGAGAATGAGACAATGACACTTTCTGAATTGTAAACCTGTGAATCTAGTTGCATAGGGGAATGTATTATATTTTGCAATTTGTCTGCGAGTACATCTTTAATCATGGCATGTATGTTGTCTAGCCCCCTCTTGCATACGCTTCACATTGTCGACAGCACATCTGTGAAAAAGAGCTTTATAGCTCATCGGATTCCTCCAGTATAAATACGTACTTAAAGCTTTCGTGACTGCAATAATTCATATTCTTTGGGTCTTTCGGTAAAGTCACGTAGATAGGTAACCTACATATTCTGATAATTCTGATTCTCTGGCATCTGAGATGTATAGGTACATTTTCCCAGCTGCAATATATGCATCTAATTAATCGTTATATAGTCCATGGGCCAGTGGAAAATTCAGTACCACTGGAGGTGTAAAGATTGAGCGATACCAGTTTGTGCATATGTCTCATGAAAAGCGATTATGTGATAACATAGTTATTTCGTGAGATCATTGCATAATTCACATTTATTGGTGATTTTAAATATGTTGGTACAACTGAAGTGGTTCCATTTCATGGACCAGTAAGAACACATTTCCGCAGAAGACCCTTGTTTGATTAGCTGAGATGGAGCTGCGCACAAGTAATTGTGCTGTGCCTACTTGGTCACTTGGAAGTTTGCACGTGAAATATATCTTAAGCTGTGCAATGTCCCTGTATTGGCACAGTACGAGAAAGTACTGTGTGTTGAAATGCTTTAGTAATTGCCAAAACCCCAACAGATGGGAAATACTTAACTGCACACAATGAGAAACGGTTTCGTATTGCATGTGCATGACTGAGGTTTTTTAGATATAAACCTGCGGCAAGATGTGAAAAACTGGGTTATATGTGACTCATATAGATTGTTTTTGTAAAAAAAATGCAAATTTGCTGGAAATATTTAAACTCTGGTTAATGTTAAATCAGGAGTCATTTACATTCCACCCTGCCTAATTCTGATTGCCGAGTCCTGGCATAGTACATTAAAACAGTGGAAATGTGCAGCACTGCTTTCTGCTCGTAACCTCGGTATGAAATAAATCCAAACTTTTAAAACATCACATTTTTGTTGGACATTATAACGAAAACCTTGGCGTCGTAAAACTCGACACTGGCACTCAATAGGCGGTTCCTGATCATCGTCGCCAGGCCGTCGTCGTGTTCACATCGGTTTGGTCGGGTATGCGTCGGCAACACCAGGGTTTCGCTGTTCACCCACCCCCCCACGTTGAACCCGTGGTTGTAAGACTCTCCGTCAGCCCAGCTGCAGGACCCTTGGCCTCAGATCGGTGGTGGCAATGTTTTAACCCAGCAAATAATGCCCGGTATCATCGGTAGTTGCACGTCAGCTGAATTTCCAGCATTCTTGTGAGAAACAATATTTGCATTTTTCGACGATTATTTTTACACGAACAGGAGGGGGAGATGCACTGCTCGGCTGGTATCAATCAGGGAGACTCTGCGCTTGACTTGTGGTTGACTTGAAAAAGATTGCCTTGAATGTAGGGCCAAATGTGCTTTTACTTAGGCGCTTACTGCATGACCGGCTTCACTTGTACGGAACAAAAACTTCGCTCCTTTATCTTCGAGTAATATTCAGCATTTCAGCGCTGTCCTCCAGACAGTCTCGTCCCTTCACCTGATGAAGGCCGCTTGTGTTGTGGCCGAAACGTCGTGAGAATTTTATTGTGTCTATTTTATTTTATCAATTTATGATTTTATTCTCATTCTACGTGACTTTACCGAAAGAACCAAAGAAGAAAAATCATTCCAATGTTATTTAGTTTTTCGTGCAAACATGAAGTTTTATCTACAGACGATTAATCCATGTTGTTTTTATCTGCATCTACATCTGTCAGCACAGCCACAACCATGACCCGGTTTATTAAGCAATGGAGTTGCGTGTGTGATTGCAACACGTGTAGAGTGGGCAGGCCCAACAGCGGCCTCTCATGAGTGGGGTGGCTGTTTTTTTTTAGTAGTCTTTGTTCCCGTGCTCTCCTAAACCATGAAGGCAGTTCTAACCCTGAAGATTACCCTCTAAATCTCGCGTGCGGAATGTTGTAGGTACGTTCCCATGCCCACAACTTCCTAAGCATATCGAGTAGTCTCGTGTTTTGATGGTCTCTTTTTTTATTTTATGTGAACCGTTCTTGCTAGTTTGCAGCAGAAATATCCAGTTACATAATCCACACAGGCTGCCCTTGTTGGCTTTCACGAGGTTGAATAAAAATTTACACACCGAGTTAATCATGCTTTAAGAATACGAGCAATCTCCAGCGTCGTGAGCAGCAGCTCTGGTCTCCTGTAAGCAGTTAATTTCTGGGAAAAGAGTATCGTTCAACAAAGAAGCTCAAAACCGATGTCATGAAATTATTTCAAGGACTGGCTTGCTGTGGTTTAGAAGCAAATTCTGAAAGTGCTTTACCGAACGTCTGTTTATAAAAGTGCAGCTCGATTCGACTGGTTGAGACTGCGTTTCCAACCAGCATAAACCAAAAAACACATCAAGCCATATTGTTTATTCCAAAAAGCAGATTAACGATACTTCAACACACTTATGAGGAGCATGCATTTAAAAAAAATGTGCTTTGCTGCAATTGCTTAGTGTCTTTCTGAGAGGCCTCTCAGCTGAAATATTCAGTGGCAGTTTCAAGTAGAACTTAATTATTTTGTTGAATGCGTACAGTTGGTAATGGCTTTAAAATGCAATATTAATGCAAGTGTCAAAGCTTGATTCTCTGCAGCTCGCTCGTTCAGTCCTCACAGGCTTAGCATTGTGTCCAGCTTGACAAGAGGGGCGTCACTGCCATCACCTCCTTAGGCCTCGTATTGTGCAGCCTCAGACAACAAAAGGCTCGATAGCGATTCGGCATCCGTCCGCTACTCCTGATGGGATGCGTAATTTCCATATGCGAATGTTGGAGCCGACAGGGAGATAGCAGTGGAAGTATGGCGTGCCCTAGATGCTATTCGGCTATAAATAGCGCGGCATTCATTGCAGTAAATTCCCTGCACAGATCCTTCCTGGGCTGCAGGAAGTGAGGCAGCCATTTTACATGTTTAAAAAAAAAAGATCCATTTACTCCATCAGCAATCATTTGCATTCTTCTTGGCATTCACGGCTTTTAGCCACCGATGCCACTAGAAAGAATATGATGCCCCCCTCCAAGAAAAATGTGACATCCCTTGATTTATTTCATTTATAATATAAAAAAAAGGGAAATTTGTGAATATGTGTCTGTTCAAAATGTTTAGCGTACTTCCCGACATGCAACAAACTTGAAATTTGGCATGTGGGTACTTTCCAGACTGTACACCATGCAAAAATTATAAAAATAGACTTGTGGTTTTTGGGGGGGGGGGAGGGGGGTGCAATAATGGATATATTTTGCACGGCAAGTGAGCTGTGACGTCACATCTCTGTCATGTCACCCGCATGCAGAAGCGTCACGCAGTGTGCCTGTTGATGTCACGCATCCCCCTCCCCCAACCCTTCGCGAGTAAAGTGCAATACAAATGTGTTGCAGGTCTAAGGCGTTCTTCGCACAGCATTGCTTTATTATTTGAGTAGTTTACTGCCGTACGCACCCTAAAAGTTGTGTGTGTCTGCAGCAAGTGCGTGTATGTGTACCTATGGACGCGCGCGCGCACGTGTGTGTGGGGGGGGAGCGGTAGTGCAGTGGTTAGTGCGCTGCGATACGAACCCAGCGACCCGAGTTCGATTCTCGCTCACGGCCACCGCCGGTGACGATTATTTGAATCGGTCCTGGGCCTCCCCTAGGTCGACTCAGCCTCAAACGAGTAACTCGTGTGGTGTGTGAACATCGCCACTGGGGGGACAAAGGCGGCCGGGCGTGGTGAATCCAAGTCCCGGGCTAAGCCGGGTAGTAAAGCTAGTTTATGTATATAGAAATCAAGATTGAAAACTAATTTCTTTAAAACTGCATTTCACGTTTTAGTATGTTGCCCTTTCCCGCTCCTCAGATTAGCACTGTTGGCTACGTACGGTGCGAAATAAGTTCAACATACATACATGTATGTTACATGAACACTTAGGAATTCGGCATTATTACAACATGCCTTGCTCTGCAGTCATTTTCATTAAACGTGTGTGCTGTTATTTTATGTTACTCACATGCCTGTGTACCAGTGGTCAGTGGACACCCTTAGAGATACTTTCACAAGGCCCTGATCATTTGCATTGCAGACGATGTGCCCTCGGTAAACCACTGCAGTGCCCAAAAACAAATATGGTAGCATTTTAATGCCATCCAGGTCATAAGAAGTGGAGCCTTTTAACATGGTTATGCCCGATGCTGTGCCCGAGGTGGGTGGTGCGCTAATGAATGTGTACGTCTATGCTGTGCCCAGGTGGTTGGTGTGGCGCTGATGAGAAGAAGTACGTGACCGGAGGATGGTCATGGGTGTGGTGCTTGGTCTCCCAAGCTCAGAGGTGCGTATCTGTGGCGATTTTTTTACCCATATAGCTCTTGTGCCACTGTCCCCCTGAGCCAGGCATGTCAGCATGCCTGCAATGTGACACGTAGTGTACACAGACCAGTTATGCAACGTAAGAATGTCACGAGTTATCTTTTCCTCGGTTCATGATTCATGCATTGCATTGTGTAACAGTTGAACATATATTTGTCATCCGTCTCCTGAATATATGCAGGTACAAAACCTGATATTTAATCTTGTAAGGATACAAGTCTTTTAATAAACATTATTTTTGGGTGATTTTTTACTTGTTTATTGTAAAGCAAATGTCTAAGTTAATCAGCTGAAGTTATAAAATTAGTTATATGTTTCCCTAAGAAAGGCTCACTGAATCTCAAGATTCTTATAGAGGGCACCCTACTTGATTTTTTGGCCAGTTCCTTTTGAGTATTTTTGTGTCTGATGAAACTGAGAAGTCAGAAACCTTAGCTTTGCTTGATCCACCGACCCTGCCTCCTAAGTTGTGTGGTTTAAATGCCTCCACCACCATACCCAGCAATATTTTTTATATTTTCCCTTGAGTAGTACATACACTGCATTGCATAACAATCCTTACGTAATGATTCCAGTGCTGTTTTTTTTTTACCGTGGCCTCTTTAAACCTGGTGCCTTAACCACCCAATAAAACAGTCCATTGCATCTCCCGTGTGCACTTGTCCTCAAGATTTAGTGGAGTAAAGAGTACGTGCGGGCTTCTTTCACATCAGGCAAGGGGGCTGGCATTTTTAGAACTATTTTTTTTTTGGTCTTTGTTATATCTCAACATGAGCCTAAAATCACAGCGAACAAAAATGTGGGGGAGGGGTGGGAGACGCACACACTCCGCAGACCACGTCTGAGAACTTGGTGCTCCTCCTGTATTTAGAGGAAGGAAAAGAATTGGGCTCGTTGCCCCACTCTCAATGTGAGGACCGCTGAACCATAACAAGGAATTTAGTATGGGATGGGGAAGACAAGGGAAGAGGAACTAACAATCTGAAGTGATTGATGGGAAGAGAGGAGGGGAAGAAAGGGGATAGGGGGGGACTTCTAGAGATACTCTTAATGGCAGGCAATGTTGTAATTGCCATTGCATTTTGGAAAGTAATTCGCCACGCGGACACGCCGACTGCACTTTCAGCAAGAGGCACGCTTCTTGTTGCCTTGCAAGGATGCAAATGCAGCAGATGATGTAGACCATGGTAGAGCAGACTGTGGAAGGTGGTGGGTTTCAAATGCAGAGCAGTAAGGGGCAGCGGCCATTTGCAGAGAAAGCGCGTCATTAAAATCCCAGTAACAAAAAGTCAAGCCGCCTGGTGAGGAATGTGAGGTATTTGTTCATGTGACCAGAGCCAGCCAATCAGAATGCCACACATTTAATCTGGACTTTAAACCAGTGGTTGATTAATTGTTTTTAAACTGAACTTCACCAAATTTCTTATCAAACAAAAGCATAGCACAGGAGGATATGGGTGGGGTGGGATTATTTTCTTTCGAAAACAAATGCAGCAGCCGTTCTCACCGCCATGTGTGCACGTGTTCCTTAGCAGAGTTGTGTTGTTGCGGTTGATATCAGTGTGTACGCCTGTTGACATCTGTGGAGCGATGGCACAGATGTATACTGAGAAATCGACCCAGTATTCTGATTAGATTCCCGGCCACTACGAACATAAGTAGCGAGGGATAATTGAACTGGTCATGACACCCACCCCCCATTAACCTACCTGCAATGACCAACGTGGTGAAGTATGTTTTTTAAATCAAAACAACCTACATCGCTGAAAAATGTGGATTGGCCATCATCCAAAAGTACACTGAATATTATATAGAGCTATTATTCGCAAACAACATCACTTTAGCTTGCATACATTTTTGAATGTTATGATTAACATTGGATTGTTATTTTACCAAGGGTACAAAACCTCGTTTAGCGAGCATCCGTAAAGGCTTGCACTATCACATGATGATGTAATGATGAGGAGCCACAAGCACACAGCCATCTTTGCTTTCTAAGTTTACATTAATGGCGCGTGCACACGCACACACACACGCTGGGCACTCACTCCAGGCTGAATTTCTGTCGGGGGGAGTCCTGGCCAGGCTGGGAGACGTCCTCATCGCGGGCGAGTCATTTGTAGCGCGGTGCGCCAACAGCAACTACGCTCCTCCTCACGTGCACACATTAGCTCGCAGACGTGCACATGGCGGCGCGTACGGCTGCACGTACAGCAGTGTAATGTAGTGCATCCATTGGCCCTATCGGACCCTGGTGCGTCACGCAATGTTCTGGCTCCGCTAGCGAGAGCGCACAGAAAGCGAGGGCTTGTGAATGAGAGGTAGTCGTGAGTTACGTGGCGCAGAACATGGCTGCAAGCGAGGAATGGATGCAATTGTGTTCACAAGCGAGGGGCCTTGCCATGCGCCACTGTCTGGTCTCCGAGCTGTATTCTGGATCCTGTAAGATTTTTTTTTATCAGAAAGTGGCCTTGAAATTGAACAGTCATTTTCACCAGGTCGCATACTCGTGATTGTGTTTTCAGATTATTGGATTTCTCATGGTCCTAAATGGGGATGGATATTTTTAATTGATTGTTTTTTTTACGGGTTCTTCCTAAAATGTTGCTCGCAGGTTTTGTGTGCTGCTCGTTGTGTAGAACGCAATGGCCATCTGACCGGCAATGTTTCATTGCAGTACAGGAAGAAACGCACTTCCTAATGAAACAGTAGCTGGCGTGCTTCCCAGTGTTCTGAGGAATTGAATAGTTGAATTGTGGGTAGACTGTACAGGTCTGGCGGTGTACGGCACAGTTCAGGGAACAAAATAAAATTAGAATTGATGTGTAAAATTAGTCTGTAAATGCTAATGTGAATTTCCCATTGCCGATACAGAGTGAAGGGCTGTGGGATGGATGTAATGCATTTAATGTGGAAACAGAACCGTGCTCAGTGGACTGATTAATGCACACTTAGGCTCTCACAGACACGTCAGCTCCCTGCCCATAATTGCGGTTAGTCTCTGGAGTGCCCGTTTACCCCTTCATGACATCATGCCGATGTTAAACTCTCCACAGTACGCTTGCGAAGATGCGCGTATCTGCACTGTACGCTCTATATGGTTGCAGATTGACGCTTTATCGTCAGTTTAGTAAATATGCTCTATGTATGTGCGTTTATGTGTACACTGATGCTGCTTTGCGTGCACAAGGCGTGGTCACTTTTGACAACTGAATATTAACAAAACACAGGCATTGTTTTGCAACTCGTAGTTAAATACACGTTTATACGAATATATTTCATAATGATAAAACCATTTTCCCCACCCCTGCATATAAATATCGATACTCTAATGATACACGTGGAAGTGTCAGTATAACATGCTTATATTTTATTTACAATATATATTTGAAATGAACTTAAAAGCCTGTACACACTCCGCGCATGTGTGGTTCTAGTTTGGAGGCACGTTTTGGCCGTGAAATTTACTAGGATTATCTGAAGAAAAAGATGCTTTCTAATCAGGGCCACACGTCCACATACCTGTCAACCCATACGGTTCACCCATATTCTTTCACGGGTAAATTGAGTTTTCAGGTCCATACGGTGTACAGCTGTTTCAATACGGGCAAAAACATTTTTTTGTGTTTCTCCCTTGTGATGGGACTTTGTAGGATGAATGTTGAGATTTATAAGGGCACGGGGTGACCAATAAGGATTGAATTGGTCTGGAATAAGTAGGGCACTGATATGGTATGTGTCAACAAAACATCAAATCTGACGCCCTCTTAAAATCTGGACATGACTGGCTTACACTGACCAGTCCCCCGACCATACCGGTTCCTCTTTAGCACTTCATGCCTCTCATTGTCTTGACACACGTGTTCTTAGAAAACGGGAATCATTTGGCCAAACCCAGTTGATGCAGTATATGTGGCCATTTTGCAGTTTGTGTTGCATCTGATGGGTTCTATGAAAAAAAATTAAGTAACGTAATTGTGGAGTGTACTCGAGGCATCTTATTATTCATATTTAGGCTGTGGCCTGATATGCATTTTGTGATGGAAAGGATAAATGAATATAAGCATTTTGTATGGATTTGCCTTGCTTGCTTGCAAGGTTTCTTGTCATCGTCATTTGGCATGTACTCCAAAACGTTTAGTGTTTTCCCATTTCCTCCTAAAGCCATCTCCTTTGCACGTGCTCGCCGTCACCGCAGTGCGGGGTCACTTTTCCCGGAAATCCCAAGCGCGGCACAATCTCACGCAACTGCTTCTCGCACGCGAGCAACGATAACATTTTGATCGTATCTACAATGCCAGTCTTCAGAGATGCAAAAATGCGTCACGGACCACGCTTACGAAAATAACCAAGCGCGGTCCACATTCATTACGGATCCTTGTGAGGGTTTTGGCAGCCCCGTTGGGTTTCACCCTGAAGCTCGGACGCAGCAGCAAATGCGAACCACGCCACGTAAATTTGTAGAGGCCGGCGGCGTCAGATTTCACGGCGAGTGGAAATGTGGCGCGTTGGTTTGGGGTGCCACATAAAGGGCGGGTCAGCGAGCACGTGGAAACGAGGCCCTTTCGTCCCAGCATGTATGCACGACCCCCCCCTCATCCCTCTTGCCATCATCACCAGGCCGTTTTTTCCAGTTTTGTCCAGTTTTACCTGTTTCTCCGGGCCAAATTAAGTGTGTGGATGCTTTCTGCTGGGCTACAGCACATAATACCGTTTGGCTTTATAGAAATGGAGGGCCAACTGGGGGTACTCGGGTGGAGAATACAGCTCTCAGTACTGTATTATATTGCACAAGTGAGTTTTATTGATTTGGAAAGGCACCATGTTTCTGCCTTTTGTTATTTCCTTGGGCTCATTTGCACCTTAAATAATTCATATCCAATGATTTTCACCCTATTGGCTAAAATTTGTATCTATGCTTCGTTCCTTTGAAATATATTGGATTTAGTGATTTAATAAGGTGTGCCAGTTAACCTGTTGTCGAAGTTGTCAAAAGTAACGACGGCAAAAAACGCATCTTTTAGTGCTCATCTGTGCAGTTTCTGTAAGCGAGTTGGTCAAAATTATCCCGAGTGCCACCAGCCTCCATGGAACAACCACTTATGGTTCCAGATTTGCGTTGCAATCTCAACCACGTAGTGATCGTTTCACTGACGCTGGAGGAATACAAAAAGATGGCCCTGGCCTACATTCGAGCTCCGTTCTCGGGAGCTGTGCCACTCTGCCATCTGCACTATGCCCAGGGCACGGCGGGTGAACGTCGTAGATGTCGTTAAAGATGCGTGGGTTTCATATTCTTGGTTCTTTCGGTAAAGTCACGTAGAACCAAGAATATGAATCCCTGCAGTCACGAAAAGCTTTACATCAAAATGTATGCATGGGTTTATTGTAGCTTTCCTCGCAGTAAATATTAAACGAGGTAGCACCGCTTGCTGCACTTTCATACATAATTGGAGATTGTGAACTTTCTCACGCTCCCATGTCACAGTACAACATTATTTAAAGTTGCATTGTACCATTGTCCCCTTTTGCTTTTTCGCCTGTTTTGAGTGCATTAACCTCTGCTATTTCACATAAGAGTTTGTGTTTGTGTGTGTGCAGTGTCCACTGTGCTTGGCCATTGCTTTCATCAACTGCTCTTACCCCCTTCTATCTTTGACTCGGCCTGAACCAGGAGGGGGGGGGGGGTGAACGGAGTAGTTAAGTGAAACGAAAGCCTTAAAAATAACCCTCCTGTTATATATAAAAATTCATCCTGCCAAAAGTCATTGCTTCAAGGTAAATTCAGTTGTGTAACAGAAATTGTTATGTCATCTGAATGACACACTCCCTTCTCCCTCCTTCTAACATTCCTTGGCGGATGGGTCCATTGCTCCGTTGAATGGGGGGGGGGAGATCAATTGTCAGAACCACTCTTGTCCTCCCCCCTCCTTGTGCACTTGGCGCAGCTCAGTGTCGTCCATTCTCTGCTTGAGGTTTTGTTTGCAAGGAGAGCTCCATTTTGAGTGGGAGAGTCCAACAACAGCAAAAACACGGGGGGGGTGGGGGGTGACAGTACGTTAACCAATGTCCATAATTCATAGAGCTGTAGCAAAAGAACTAACGTCCGTTTAACACGTAGGCTTTCGCGACCAATATTATTCATAATAAAGGTGTTTGGGTTAGATCGCGTTATTGATAAATGTGTCGTAACCCTCCACCACCCGACACGGCCAATCAGCAAAAAAAGTGTCACGTTGACAAAAGACAACACACCAGTGGGCTAAAGTAGTGAACTAATTGCCTTTTGTCAACGTGACACTTTTTTGCTGATTGGCCGTGTCGGGTGGTGGAGGGTTACGACACATTTATAAATAACGCGATCTAACCCAAAAACCTTTATTATGAACAAATAACGTCCGTTGAGGCCATCATAATGGTCTTGTTATGTGCTTGAGTAGGATCCATGACCTAATTAAATGTTTTCTTCATTGCTTTAACCACACTTTTGAGCCTGGCACCTGGGCCCTCGTGCGCCTGCATCATGGCCCAATTTCTTGATTTCGGTTCGCCACCGGCCAACAAGAGAGCAGGAGGGCGAGCCCAAGCCGTGTGCACGAAGATGCGGTTCATACCTTCGGAGAGCATTTTTAAAAATAAAGATATCGAGGTCTGATTAGGTCATATTGGATCATATGGATTAAGATACCCACACCCACCTTCGGTGGTATTGTTCTGTCTGTAGGATAGGTGGCCGTAGAGTAATTAGGTCAATGAGCTGTCTGTGGAGTTCTTCGTATGTATTCGTGACTTTTCTCCGACCATTCTAGTTTTAAGTCAAGGAAGAGACGAGATTTACCCTTTTTAAAATTAATCTCGTGATGTAGCCTTCATAGATAAATCTTCTATATTTTGTGTTGTCAGCGCTATAGTTTTAGCATGGTTGGCTACGTATGGTGCGAAAGAAGTTCTACATGCATATATAGTCTTTAGACTGCTGTTACATCTGTTAGTGTTTTCATTCACTGTTACAGGCCCCCATCCAGCCTGCATAGAGAGCTTGTCATGGAGTCATGACTGATGCATTTGAGCAGGCATCAGCTTTCAGCTATGCTGCTTTTTCTCCGCAGTGAACCATTCGCTCAAATTAGCTCGGACACGGACATTTGGTACTCAGGCTCAACCATTTAGAGTCTCTTGGAGTACCCTGCCCTGTGCACAGGTCGTGAACATAACCCCATGCGTGGTCCACCTAGCCGCCTCGCTTGCTATTGGGCGCTTGCTGCTGTGCCCCCTGCATCTGATGCTCTCTCACTGTCCTTTCTCTCTGCGTCTCATCTTTCGCATGCTGGCTTGGGCAGACTGCCCCTGGAGCTGATGACGCTGAAGCCTCAGTGTGAGCACGTGGAGACGTCCGAGGGGGTGCCGCTGTATGTCACGGGGGTGGCACAGGTACTGAACCCGCTCGGCGGGGGAGGTGGCTGGAGGGGTGGGGGCGGCGGTTGTGCCACAACCGGGCTCGGCCCGCAGAATCTGATCGCCGAATCTCCCTTCCATTTTCGCCCGAGTGTAATCCATTTCACCCGCCCACGCAGGAAGGTGGCAGCACAACCAGATTCCCAAAGCCAGAGCAGTTAGTGTTTAATCATTAATTAATAATTTAAAGTCCTCTGTGGATCCACTGCTGGATGAAAGCCTCCCGATGTCTTCATGGTTATGAAACTTGTTTGACCATACTTCACCATGCTGGCCAATATGGATTAATAAACGTTGGGGGGTGGGGTAGGGGGGAGGTGGATAGTGAGTCATAACCAGTTCACATATCACTCACCACTGATTTTAATTATATTCAGGAATCGAACTGAGATCGATGGATTCACAGTACAGGGCACAGATGGTGATGCTAACTACTATATGCTGTAAAAATATAACTGTGAGAGCTGGATTTCGGAAATACAATTGAACGAATGTTTTAAAATAAGTTGACAAATAGGTAAGAAATTATAATAACAAGTTTGTCATGAAACATATAATTCAAGACACAAAAGTATGACGAGGATCAGCGATGCACCAAAAATTCACCAAATAATTTCACTTTTCCAAAGTATCAGGTGGTCTTTTGAGAGGCTGCATGTGAACTGACATGGAGAGCAGGTAATTCCGGTTATCCCTGCTAGGTATCACTAAAGGCCCAAGCCGCCATTTATCTCCTCTGATTGGCTTGCTAGTGGAAGTGGGTGTCGTCCTTTATTGTTTATCCATAATAGAGGTTTCTGTGGGTTAAATCGCGTAAATATGTGTCGTTAAACCCGCCACCACCCGACACAGCCAATTAGTATGGTTTGTCACGTAAACAGAACATGCCAATTCGTTACTAGTACAGCACACCGGTGTTGGAGAGCAAATCCACAACATTTACAATCTGAGTACAACGTTTCGCTAGTAATTGCAAGTATAGTTTTAATTGTAATTATTTGGGGAAACTTCGTAACTCTTTATCAGAAGCAACCTGGCCACAAATTAAAGGGCAACGAAGTGGCTTATGACGCTGAATTTATGGCAGCCAAATACTCTTAAACTTGTGTTTCTAAATGTGGGGGGGAAAAAACTGGAGGACCCGGAGAAAAATCCACATGACCACGGGGTGAGAACATGCAAACTTCAAATATACAGCACGCGTCGGGGTCGGGATCAAACCCACGACCTCCTGTATACCAGGCGAGGTCGTTAACATCTCGCCAACCCCAAAAGAGCAGCAGAGCTGGCATGAGCTGGTTTCACGGTCGCCTTGCTGTGCGCACGGCCGCCAAAAGGCATAGCCACCGTCGGCTTTTGCTCAAGTCGTGTACGTTATTTGCGAAACAGTCAGAGCAACCGTTTGAATAGTTAACATATACATTTTGATTTAAAGCTTTTGTGACTGCAGGGATTAATATTCTTGGTTCTTTCGGTAAAGTCATGTAGGTGCTTATGAAAACCACAGCAAGAAAGTTTTCTTGCTGTGGTTTTCACACCTGATGATGATTGCTTGTGTTGCAGGCGAAACGTCGTGAGAATTTTATTGTTTTATATTTTTCTTATTTTATTGTTTCCCTTATACATGACTATACCGAAAGAACCAAGAATATAGTTAACATATATTAATAGTTAATAGTGCCTATGGGTGTACTTGTATTATGTACCGCATTGTAATGTAAATATCGTTATTGTTGCTTCCCCGTAATTTATATTAAAATTACGGGTTGTTCAACAGAGGACTTGGAAAAACATAGTAACAATTGGTTGTTTTATTATTATTATTACTGAATAACTGTGAGCAGAAATGAGTGAACCAATAACGACCGAAAATGTTGACTTTAAATTACCTAGTTGGGATTACACATAGCAAACATCACATCCAACTATGAAAACCTGGTAAGACCCTCTTGAAAAAGTATAGAGACTGAGTGAGGCTTTTCTGGGTAAACTAGTGTCAATTTAATAACAAGTAACAATCATGGATTATATGACAGACTTTGAACCATTAAAGGTTGTTTCTGTTATAATTGTGTCTCAATTGTTCTTAAACAATATGCACATGGTAATAATACACAATGAAAAACATATATACTTACCACAATAAGGAATAAAAAAGTAAAAAACGCAAGGTCGGTAACTCACTCCCTGATCTGGCTGTGCTGTTCACCTCCGTCTGCAAGACTTTTGCATTCTCCCAACAGCCGCCCCCGCCTCTCCTTGAACCTCCCAACCTCCCTCCCAACGTGCCCCATCCCAATAAACCCCGGGCTATTCCCAGCGTCTGTCTCGTGGACTAACCCAGTAACGACTAACCGAGCTCCCCCGTCTCACCCGTCCACAGCAGGGCCACCCATCATGGACCGCGTGAAAGGTAGGTGGTGGTGGTGGTCGGTAGTGCTTCACCCGGAGGCTAACAGTTTTTGCTCCTCAGGATTTCTCTTGAAATCATGACTCTGAATCCACGCTGCGAGGATGTTGAGACGTCGGAGGGAGTGGCTTTGACAGTTACAGGCGTGGCCCAGGTGAGATGGGATGCAGTGTGCGTGCGTGTGTGCGTGCGTGAGCGGTGCCATCATGATTAGCGCTGGCACTGCGCTTCGAAACCAGCGACCCAAGTTCGATTGTCGCTCACGGCTAAGATCGGCGCCGAATGTATGGAGCCGGTTTTGGGCCTCCCCAAGGTCAATTTCACCCTTAAATAATAAATACCTACTGCGGTGTGTAGACATCAGCACTGGGGAGACAAAGGTGACCGGGCGTGGTGCTGGCCACCCACCCCCTCATGTGTTCCTTCATAAGTGTTCTCTCTAATAGTGTTAAGGCTATCTGAGGATCTATATCTTTTCTTTTTGGGCATCGTTTGGCATCATGGGCGCCCATGCCTCTCCTGATTTGTGGGGCTCAAGACTCCACCTTGAGGGGGGGGGGGGGTGGTTTTAGCTTTCCGGTGATGTGTTCATTGTCGAAATGTCAACTGCACTGTCGATCAAACACCAATTGGGCATAAATCTAAGTAACAAGTAATGTTAAAACATTTAATTTTGCACACTGTGGTCCTTTTTGGAAGTGAGCCACAGCAGTTAAACATACATTTTATATCGTACATTCACTACCCTGTTTTGTGAGTTTATGCCACACATTTAACGTCAAATATTAGGGGTATTACAGGGAAAAAAACCACGGTTTGTTTTAGACTTATCGTGCAGTCTTTGATAGCTAATAGCGTTGCTAGTATTACACATTGTGCAGCACTTACACTGCTGGTGTGTTGTTTTCATTGCGAGGCCATTCATATTGACTCATGGGGAGTCATCCATGTCCTTTGTACCTCGTGCCATATTTGACTACTCAAACATCCTCTCAATTTTCTAAGATAACAGCTGTGGACACCAGCCGATGCTGCACGGGTGATTTAATCCTTTTAGGGAGCCAGCATATTCATGGTTCTCACACTGCACTACAATCCCGGGCCACCCGAGTTTAAATCCTGACCGTGGTGCACAAATAGAAGCAAAGCAAGCAGAACCTGAAGCTTACCTGTGCAGCCAACCTAACAATTACTATAAGCTTTCCGAGGTAGTTTGCTTCTATTTTAAACACCTGGCGTGCTGTTTGTCCATTTGTCCAACTAAATTATAAGAGCCTTTCCGAAGGCCTGAATACAAACACCCTACATACAATAGAGTCAGTAGTATCTGCACACAATGGGGGTGGGGGGAAGAAGAGGACATCAGTGGGGGTGACGGGCGAGGTACGAAGCGTTGAGAAGCCCTCCACGGGAGCTAAAATAAGGCGGCCACAGGTCGCCGAAATTCTAGAAACATAAAAATAGTACCGTCTGTTCTCCTATAACGCGGTAGTTGCGTTCTTGAATAACACCGTGTTATGGAAAAATCGCGTTAGAATATATAATATGGGGTAAAGCACAGGCCATGATAGCACGTGAGATGCGTACACTGGCTGAACAAAGACTGAGGCACGTGGGTAGCATCTAGAAGCATCCAGCAGCATCCCGCCTTGTTCGATGCTACGCCGAGCCAGCCGTTATAACCTCTTATTCCTAGTCGCGTGACATAGCGCTGTTCACTCAGTCGTGTTATATCCAATTCGCATCCACGTTCTCAAAAAGTGTGTTGCCTAATACATTAATCGCATTATATCCAATTCGCGTTATGAAAACCACACGCGTTATCGGAGAACGGACTGCATCTGAGGCATTGGATAGACAAAGGTGACCACGTATGCATTGTGCTAGGTCACATGACCTACTTGTGTGCCATACCAGCCCTTACCCCGAGCAGAGGGGGTTTGTGTGTGGCTATGCTGGGTGTTTAGTCGCTTGTTCACCCACTCTGTGTGTATGGATTTCACGGCAGGTTGAGTCGGCTCGGCAGCAGGTGTTCATACGGCACGTGGATACAACAGGAGTCCGGCCGAACTCTCCATATTTAGAAGGAACACCACTTTCTCTCACAAACGGGGGGGTGGGCGTGGTGGCTGTGTTGGCCATTGTGAATGCCGCACACCGTCTGCATGAAAACGTGGAGTCAACATTTCCGCTTTGCTCACGAACGTTGGAATAGGTTTAGCGTTTCTCCTGTGGTTAAACATGGTCACGTGAATCTGTGCTCTGTGGAACATTTGCCATTGATTCTGCTGATCCTCGTCACAGATTTGTAACAAAATTCTGTTGCGCACATGTGCAGGTGTGGATGTGGGGAGTTTTAGAATAATACAATTGGTGGAAAGGTTGATGTTAGATAATATTACACCTAGGCCTCACCATGGTTTGCTCATTCTTAAATGAGTACCTAGTGTGGTTTTATAATTCGCAGAACCAGGGAGATGAAGACTGGTGTTGGCCACACAACCCGTTGTGCCATGCTGGCCTTAGTAGGTGCTTGCTTAACTCTACCATCCAGCAGTCTTTATGGGTAAATGGGGAATGTTGGTTGATGTTGATAAATATGAATGATTATATGTGTTTGTGCTTCGACGAGTGGACCTATGCGCGCCCGTGTTTGTGTGTGTGTGTACACACGTGTATGTGTTTGTGTGTATGCATGGGTATGTGTGTGTGTGTATGCTTGCGTGTGCGTGTTGCTTGTATCCAGGTCAAAGTCATGACAGACAAGGACCTCCTGGCTGTGGCCTGTGAGCAGTTTCTGGGTCGCACGGTGGATGAGATCAAGAGCGTTGTTCTGCAGACCCTGGAGGGCCACCTCCGATCCATCCTCGGTGCGCAGCAGCTGCCTTGCGTCTCCGTGTGTTGCGCGATCTACGCTGTGTGGTCGCATGCAGGATTTTTGGGTTGCAACATCGCAATCCAAAAAGCAAATATCTCTTTTCTTAGAAGCCAAAATATGTCTGAGCATATATATGCCATATGTATGCTGTGTGTCAGGATGGTCCCAGACTTGCTGGATGACTGTCCTCTGGGGGGAGGGGAATCAGCTGACTTGCTCCTGCTTGGATATTCTTCGAGGCTGAGCATCTGAAGGGCGCCGCTGTGGCGAGGTGTTAACTACCTCGCCTGGTTTGCAGGAGGTCGTGGGTTCGATCCTGACCCTGACGCCTGCTGCTGCATATTTGGAGTTTCTATTTTCTCCCCTTGGTCGTGTGGATTTTTCTCCGGGTTCTCCGGTTTTTCCCTTTCACATTTAGAATAATTCCTTTTGAGTATTTGGCGGCTATACATTTCCACGCGATAAGCCATGTCGTTGAGCTTATTTGTTTGTGTCCAGGTCGCTTCTGAAAAAGCGAAATTGCTCGGGTGGGCCTTACCTGGTATTTTCATAGGGTACAAAACCCTACGTTCTGCGTCGTTGGGCGAGTGTTGGCATCGCGTGTCGTGTATTGCGCTGGCGAGCGCGAGGTGACGGCGGTGCGTGCTTTCGCAGGAACCCTGACCGTGGAAGCTGTGTACCAGGACCGGGACCAGTTCGCGCAGCTTGTGCGGGAGGTGGCCTCGCCTGACGTGGGCCGCATGGGGATTGAAATCCTCAGCTTCACCATCAAGGTGCATGCGTAGGCGAGGGCACTTTACGGCCATGTGCTTCAGAGCACCGAGCCAGTGCTGCCATGAGCTTGGGTTTAAAAATCCAGGATTATAAGCATCATACATGGATCAAGGTTCGATCCTAATTTGTTTAATTGGCCTGACCACCAGAAATTCCGTATTGCTGCCATTCTGTACATAAAGCTTGCATTTCCCATCTTTTTGCTTATGTTTTTACGTGTATACTTACATGTGCTGTATGTGTTGATGTGATTGAAGTGCTGAGCTACAATAAACGTTATACAACCTATTTAACAGGCCCAACTGCTGATGAGACCCATAAGGTCAACGCGAGTTCAGAGTTTCCTGCTCGTCCCAATAACTCCTGTAAAGCACTACTAAGCCTGATTTTCAATTGTAATTATGAGTCTCAGTCCATTCAACAATGTGATATTTGTTTTCATTGGACTAATTGGAGGTGAACGGTTATAGGATTAGAACTTATTTCAATGAAGCCTGAGATAAATGCCTCGCAGATTGTGGCCTAATGTTTTCGTATAACCGTGCTCATGTGACATCCCACTCGGACTCTTATGCGAGCGGTCTTCTCATGCCATTTTGTCTCGGTGCTCGGCAGGACGTTTATGACAAGGTGGAATACCTGGCCTCCCTGGGCAAGACGCAGGCGGCGCTGGTGAAACGAGACGCCGAAATTGGTGTGGCCCAGGCCGAGAGAGACGCAGGCATCCGGGTGAGAGCCCTGACTCCCTCCTGGCAAACACGAGCCGCGTCGCATCCGCTCGCTCGACGCTGTCCTGGCCCATTTGTCACACGTACAGAACTGTCCTGTCTCCGTTGTTCCGAAACATGATGCTGCGCAGGTTCATGTTTCTATCTGAGCACAACCGCTGCGACTCCCTTCACCTCCACTCACAGGAGGCCGAGTGCAAGAAGAACATGATGGACGTCAAGTTCAACGCCGACACGAAAATCGCCAACTCCAAGCGAGAATACGAGATGCAGAAAGCCTTTTTCAACCAGGAGAGTCAAACCAAGGTGGGTGGGGAGCGGTGCAGCCCGCCTACATTGGTATGTGATGGTTCACAAAGGCCCTCTCACATCCTTTTCGTGCTTGCCTGTGCGTCCGCTCACTCAGAAAGCCGAGGCGCAGCTGGCGTACGAGCTGCAGGCCGCCAAGGAGCAGCAGAAGATCCGGCAGGAGGAATGCCAGATAGAGGTGGTGCAGCGGCGCAAGCAGATCGACGTGGAGGAGCGCGAGATCCAGCGCACGGAGCGCGAGCTCATCGCCACCGTGCGCTGCCCCGCGCAGGCTGAGGCTTTCCGCGTGCAGCAAATCGCCGAGGGAGACAAGTACGAGTGCCACCGCGCCCGCGGCTGGACCGGGGTCGGAGGGATTCGCACGGTCACCACGCACCGCGATCTCGTTATAGCGAAGGGATTTGCACGGCCAAACCGTGCACTGCGTTCTTGTCGTAGTGGAGGGATTCGCACGGCCAAACCGCCCACCGCGTTCTTGTCGTAGTGGAGGGATTCGCACGGCCAAACCGCCCACCGCGTTCTTATCGTGGTGGAGGGATTCGCACGGCCAAACCACACACCGCGTTCAGGTCGTGAGAAATCAAGGTAACGCTTGATCAAGCACGGCGCGTTTTCCCCGCTCTCACCGCCTCTCCCACTTCTTCCCTCTGCCCGTTTCGAACCGAGCAGGATCAAGCGCGTTCTGGCTGCCCAGGCCGACGCTGAGAGGATCAAGAAGATCGGCGATGCAGAGGCGGCCGCCATTGAAGCCATCGGGCGGGCAGAGGCAGAGGAGATGCGGCTGAAGGCCGAGGCCTACAAGCAGTACGGCAAAGCCGCCATCATCTCCATGGTGCTCGATGCCCTGCCCAAGGTAGGCGCCCTGTGGACGGCGTACGCTCACACCACTCTGCCGCGCGTCAATGACAACAAAACGCCTCTCGGGAGCAGCCGACACGTTTACAGGCAGCTGATATTCTGGGCTGGGCCTCTTCTTCGAGGCAGAGCGAGAAATAAACGTGATTGTGGGGAATTTACCATTTGTAGATAAACATGAGCCAGAAACTAGATAGAAAAAGAGCAGACCTTTTGGGATCTTTGGGAAAAGGGCGGGGGGGGGGGCATCTTGGCAGGCAGGTTTGCGACTCCTTGTTTTGCTTTTCGAATTATTTTTCAAGACACACAAGCACGGGCCAGTGCATTTGCATGGGACACATGGCCGCGGTGGAGGGTGGGTCAGGGGCGGGAGGCGCGACTAACGTCAGCGTGGACGCAACAAACCGACCTCGACACTTACGATGCGGGTGATGTCATCGCGCAGATGTGCACGGTGACGTCACCATTGCGTGCCAGCCAGCCAGCAAAACTTAAAAAAATCAACATAGTTTTTCAGAGTACTTTTCCTTATTACTCTAGTTTAAGTAACTTGTGTGTTGGAGGAAAGCGGAGCGCTTAGGGAAAAACACTTGGAAGCCCTCGAACGTACCGCCTGTCAGAAACCCGCTTCCTGCACTGCCTTGTGCAGGCGACAGTGCTTTGTCCCGCAGGCTTGGGCGTCCCACTCTTACTCTTATTATCGTGGCTTTTGCTAGAACCGGAGAGTCACCACTGTTCACTCCTCTGTGTGATCCACTAACCCAACCTGCTAGTCGTCGTGTCAATAAAGGGATGACATCAGAGCGCCCACCACTCCCAGTCACAGGGCCAGGAGAGAGAGCGGCGATCCAGCATTCATCACTGAAGTGGGAGGTGAGGCACGCTCGTCTTGCCTTCGCCCGCCTCGTCGCTGAGAGCATGGGGTGTTTTTAGTCCAGGTCTCAGCTTCGAATAAGGTCTCAAATTTAACACGTAGGTCTTCACAGCCAACATTGTCGTCGTTCATTCTGACTTCCTGGGTTCTGTCCTGAAGATGCTTGGCACTGTGTCGGGTGAGGCGTCATATCCGATTGATAAATTTGGTTGTGAGAATCGTTCTTCAATCTTCCGGTGAGCTAGAACAAAAATAATCGGCTCGTTAAATGCTTGTACACGTGACAATTGCATTTGTTTTTGGCTTTATCGAGTGGCGGAGGATTTCACGACGTAGATTTTTTTAAATGAATCAAGTTCTCAAATGGAGAAGTTGATCTCGGCCAACAATTTGCGTGTGTGCAAATGCAGTGCTTGCGTGTGTGCGTGTATGTGTGCATACGTACATACATGCATACGCGAGCGTGTGAAAGCATGTCCAGCACTTGAGTTGTGGTGCGTTTCCGTGTCTACACGTGCGTGATCGCGATGCGTGCCCGCCCGCCCTTGGATTAGATCGCAGCGGAGGTGGCGGCGCCGCTGCAGAAGATCGATGAGATTGTGATCCTGAGCGGAGAGGGAAACCGCACCACGACGGAGGTGACGCGGCTGCTGGCGGAGCTTCCTACCACCGTGCAGGCCCTCACCGGCGTCGACCTCAGCAAGGTAAGGCTGAGTGGCGACCACGTCATGCGACACGTGGTGATATACATTTGGTGATAAAAAGTATATGATACAGCTTACGATGCGATGCAGCATGGTGGCACCACACGTGCCGATATGTTACCACAGCTATTGTGCAGGATGTGATGTAAAACTGTGTGTGATGGCCCGTGTTGATCCTTGTCCTTTGTTTCCTCGTCCTCCTGTCAGTCTCCCCTGATTCAGAAAATGACCGGGGTGCAAGCGTGAGCGTGCGCCGTGGGGGGGGGGGGCGATCGCCGTCTCGCCTCGCTGGTGCGCCGCCTCCTCGCGCACACTCCATGGGCTCGAGCCTCGCTGCAGGCGCGTCGGCATCCTGGCCATCGTATCGTTGGGATCCTTAAGACGGCCGTGTAACTTAAGTGTACTTGCTAACACCTCACTAGCCTGAAGAAAATAAAAATACTTAATCATCTCACCTGTCACTGTAATCACAGTGTGGAATACGTCTGGGGATTCAATTGTCACTCATTATCAGAATCGCGGCCTCGTGGGCCGTGGCGCACGGTTGCAGTGTGGTAGTTTGTAGCGCGGTCTGATTTATGATTTCCATGCCCTGTTTTGTGTTGTCCAGAAACAGCTGCTCCTGGTTTTTGTTGATGATCGGCTTCTGGATCCGAACGCGTAAGGATTTAACTACTTGCGTTCCACCGTACATTCGTAACAAACAGTTGCGATAATAGGCAGGCAATTTCACCTTGTTTAGCAGCCCCGGTACGCATTATCCCCCATGCTCAAACGACAGGGGAACCCTGTTCTCGCGGCAGCCATTGGCGAGAAGCAGGACACGTTGCTCATGGATCTGGTGCGCGGTGCTGAGGCTCAGGCCCAAGCGTTCGTGGGCCTCCCTGTAACCCTGCCGTAAGCAGGGCCCCCGCCCTAAAGCCGTGCAATTCAACCCTCGGTGCTGTTTTGTTTGATTCTGATGCTGATCGACTTAAAATCCCAGTGTGAACAAATTTTCTTTATCTTGCATGTCATTGGTTCAACCCACGTGACAGCCTACGGACACGATAAAAAAACATCGTTTCATGGTGTGTCCTATTTTACTTTAGTTTTGGTGAATGTTTTATAGTTTGCAAATATGTACTAGTTCGTCATGACAGTTTCACACCAAATGCGCGTCACAGAGTGTAGCGGTTAGCGCGCTGCGCTATGAACCTGACGACCCGGGTTCGATTCCCGCTCACGGCCAACACCAGTGACAATTATCTGAACCGGTCCCGGGCCTCCCCTAGGTCGACTCAGACTCAAATGAGTACCTGCTGCGGTGCGTAAAACATCGCCACTAGGGAGACAAAGGCGGTCGGGCGTGGTGCTGGCCACCCACCCCCTCGTGTACCGTTCCGGCCTTCATAGGTGCTCGCTAACAGCACTTGCCCCCTACAGTCTGTTGAGGCTATATGGGGGGATCTTTCACTCTCCACTGAGCCATCTACATATCACACCGGGTGTCTTGTCAAGTCGAAAACATTTGCAATGCTGCGCATCGTCGCGCTGCACGCCAACGCTGCTCGGCTCCCGCGGCCACCTCCAGTGTCGCTCCTCCAACACGCCTCCTCCGCTTCTCGAAGTCGCGGCGAGGGCGGCGAGGGGGTTGTCGGGTGGCAGGTGTGGGTGGTCCCCCCCGCCTCTTGGGCTTGAGGTTTTCTCGTTTTTTTTTTCATCGTAATAGTGCGGGGCATTTTATTTAAATTTTATTCATTTAACGATGCGGACAGTTTGAACGTTTTAGCATAAAAAAAAACAAACGGGTTATTGTTCATTATTCTAGCACAGGCCCTTCGCTTGTGAAGGTGCGTTCCGTTCTTCTAACTTTCACTGGCAGTATTACATTTGAACAACTCGGGGGGGGGAGGGGTGGGGCTCCCCCGATGGGCTTGTGGTGGTGTGGGCTGTGCAGCGTTGGGTGTCTGGTGGCTCGCACTGACTAGGACAGAACATGTTTTATGCATTTGTAGTCTTCGCGACTTGGCATTCGTGGATATGAACCTATTGTCTTTTACTACGTTTTTTTTTATTTTCGGGAACGTGAAGTTTATCCGAAGTTACGTCACACTTCTGATTGGTACTTTTTCGTATGCAATTGTCTACGTTATCTTCAATTGTGTTCATCATTTGCGTCGAGATGGCAAGAAAAACCGCCACGTGGGGTCACGGCCAGCCCTTTGCGTCACTTGCATCACATGGATCCATTGAGAATGCAAAATGCAGCCTGTTAACCCTGCATTGTAAGACTGGATTTTTGCATTTCCCATTTACGCTTGTAACATACACAATCGGTGGCCTTTAACAGAGTTCTGAATGCAGTCGCAAACGTGATGGCGATCGCCTCTGGTTCCACGCAGGGGACCTCCTTATGCTGTTACAACAGGAAACCCCATCCTCATGGACTGCGCTTGGCATCTATGGATGCACCTGACATTCTTTGTGTGTAGTTGATTCTATCGTTATATATAAAAAAAAATCCTGGGAATTTTTTTTTTGGGTTCGTCATTACGATATTGCGAGTAACAATACGCAGAAAAACTGCAACGGCCGAGAAATAATATGCAGGATATTAGAAACGTAATGTGATTTTTGTTGTTTATCTACCGAAAAAAAATGTCTCTGGAAATGGGGGCCCTGCAGTGTGAGGCGTTCACTGAAGAAAATTGATCGTTGACGCAAGGAAAATCTCCTGCGATTAATATTTGCGGTGTTATTTCAACCCAAAGTAAAACTGATGTCAAATTATAATAAATCACTGTCATTGTAATAGTCGAAGCTTTACTTAAAAAAACAACTGTATAAAATTTCCCCAGAAATGTTTTTTCCCCAGGAATATTTTTTCGTGGATATTGTTAAGTGTTAGAATTCCGCGCCATTAATTAATCGGTTTCTTATTTGCATGATGCGCGTGTTTGTCAATTTTTTCTACAACAGTGACCTGCCAAGGCACACGGTGAGGGCGTTAACCTCGCTCAGTCGGTGACCTTTTAACCTTGAGAGTCCAATGAAACCAAAGCCCCTTTGCAACAGAGGCCTCGTAAACCTACAAGGAGAGAACTCTATGAAAAACAAATGCTCCATTTTTGTTGTGTGCATGTATAAGATTACTGATGTGACACATCTACATTACAGCTTGACCGCACATGTAAACTGTCATGCATTTGTAATTAACTTTAATATAAAGGAGGCTTCAGTGGGCGTGGAGAGTGATAAAACATCTCCCATGACATCTTGCTATGCCCCCTTACATCGATGACGCTACACCACACGGCACTGTCTCCTCACCCACGTGGTGTAGCAGACAGCACAGTCTCCTCACCCACGTGGTGAAGCAGACCACCGTCTCTTCACCCACGTGGTGCAGCAGACGGCACCGTCTTCCTCACCCACGTGGTGCAGCAGATGGCACCGTCTCCTCACCCACATCACGAGCCCCTCTAGTGCCTTGTGATAGTTGCACCGAAAGGCCGTAAATACTCGAACTTAACTTTTTATTTTACCAGGTAAGGCCCACTGAGCTATACAGTCTCGCTCTTTATTTTTAGTAGCGACCTGGCCACAAATGATAGCTCGACGTCGTGACTTATGTGGACATTTATAACAGCTAAATACTCGAAATGCGTGATGTTGATTCTAAATGTAGTGGGGGAAACCGAAGAACCCGGAGAAAAATCCATGCGGCCAAGGGCAGAACACGCACTGCAGTGGGACTCCTTGCAGCCGACGGACCCTCTTGTCCATCAATGGCTTTCTAAACGCCCACGTGTTGGCAGCTGCATGCGTTATATTATGAAGGTAAAATGTGCGGTAATACCCATATATCAAGTAATGAATAAACCATACTAAGTTGATGTGAAACGTGCTAACCTATCTGCGTGTCCCGTCAACAGCTTTGGTTGCTATGCACGTAGCGTTGACGAAGCTTTATTGTGTCTTGGGTAACCCTTGAGAGCAGTGGTTCCCAACGGTCGCGGACCCGCGGACTACCAATGTCATCCATCCTTGGGTTGAAGCTTCGTGAATGCGAAAATACAATTTATGGCCATGTATGCCATTATAGCGCTTGCAATGGCGTCACTGTGATGCCGTTACATTTCTACGCAAGTGCAGTGGCGTCGCTACGGGAGCTGTGAGTGAGCGTCCGACACGGCTACTTTAAAGTCTGTCCAGCATAAGCTGTAAAACGAAGAGCCTCAGTCTGATGTGGGACAGCCAGGAAACACAGAGCCTCGGCCGGTATCAACCGGACAGCTATTTCTTTGTCCGGGTTGCGACTTTTAAGTCCATGCAGTGTCGGAAGTGTGGAGGGGGGTGTCATTGCAGAAGCCACCACCGATGGGTTTGGCAGTGACAGGTGCTGCTGCTGCTGCAGGGCTCGTAAATGGTGGGTGATGTCCGAGCCACCGGTTCAGAGTGCGCCAAACGGGGACGGCCTTTCAATCGCCATTGCGGTGGCTTTTGTTTTCCTTGCCCCGTGATGCCGCGTTTCACCTTGCGAGCCGACGGGACCTCTTTTTATGCTTCTTGTAAAAATCGTCAAGCTTGACCTTTTTCCAAGAAAGATTCGCTGTGCATGCAGACCTTTGTCAGGCAGTTCCCACTTTTTTTATCAAGGCATTTTGTATGTGGGAGGACACCAAAGTGGTTGAGAAACCCGACACGGGAGAGGGGGAACACAAACAGACCCCATAGGTATGTTTGTGTTATCTCGCAGCCCAGCAGGTTATGGGTTTGACAGACGGTCTCCGCGTGAACTACCTACCCCGGTACCCAACTATTGGGTCAGAATAATCCAATCTAGGCACAGTTGCATTTTCCTTTGAAGGAATTTGATATTAAACCAATGTATACAATATATAGCTTTTAAATGTAAAGTTAGCATATGTATCAGTAGACGTTCAGTGTCTGGTAGCTGAGAGTGCTGTTGCGTGTATACGACTGCAACGCAGAGAAGGGTGGTCGGAAGGATTTGAGAACGAGACGCGGGACTCCCGGCCATGTGGTTTTGGAGTCGTGCCACGGAGCGGGCACCGATAACATCCTGGGTTAGGATGTGGCCCGTGTTTTCTTAAATCAGGTTTTCAAGTGCAGCGAGTTAGTGGTATCATCCTTCTCGTCAACGACAGCACAAAAAGCCATCAAATTTTTTACGATGCCAAAATTCCAACTGAAAGTTATTGATTTGACTCGACGTGTAACGACCCTTTGCAGCAGTGTATGAGAAGGTGTGCACCCCAGAGTGCGTCACAAGGCCACTGGAAGGGATCTCAGAAGTAGTTTTGTGATGTCTGCTTCTTTGGTTGATGCACTGCTCTGCAAGTTTCGAATCTGAACCGTCCCATGGCACGTTGACGATTAGCACAATTAGCACGATTGGGAATATATTTGTTTAAAAGATAGTCATGCACAAACTTAAAGACGAGGCGTATTTTGAATGCGCTGCTTGTCAGTGTGCTGAAGACGTAACGAGAGATGTGGACTCAATGAAATAGGCAGGTGTCTGCTTTTCGCATCTCTGTCAAGTTCTCAAATGGCTTTCGAGAACCCTTCGTAGGTGATTAGTTATTTGGTGTAATGAATGTGTGGGGAGCGGGTAGCTACGCTGCACTAAGAACCCGGCGGCCCGAGTTCGATTACCGCGCACGGCCAACACCGGTGACGATCATCTTAACCGGTACTGGGCCTCCGCTAGGTTGACGCTGTCTCAAACATGTACCTGGTGTGGTGTGTAAACATCACCGCTGGGGAGACAAAGGCGACCGAGCGTGATGTTGGCCACCCACCCCCTCGTGTGCCGTGCCGGCATTCATAGGTGCTCGCTAACGGGGCTTGCCCCAACAGTCCGTTCAGGCTATACGGTGGTGTGAGGCTCGGGGGGGGGGGGGAGTCTTTGTTGTCATTGGCGTAATGTGTGCACGTTTCTATACTACGTAAAAGCTCGGTTTTTTTCGTCGGGAGCTGAAATCATTTTTCGCAATCACAGTACACTATCCGTTCGTACGATGATTAACACTTTTGAGATTCCCCGTGCTCGCTTTGTGATTTCTCGAGCCTCTCGTCTTCGGTAGATGCAGGGGGGTTGGCCACTGATGGTGATATCAAGTGTGAGCAACTTCCTAGCGATAGAAGATCGATTCTGCCCCTGTGCTCTGTAGGGTTTTTTATTCTAGGTATTGGTCGCCCGAAAATGCTCGCCGCACATGCAGAGCTGATAATATAGCGATCCGCCTGAATAGACGAGACAGAGGACTGGGTCACCAACTTCCGCATAAACACGGGAGTCAGATATTTTTAAAAAATCCCATGCCGAGTGCGCTCCAGAAATTTCAAGTAAAAAAAATAGGGCCCTACATTAGTACTACTACGAATCTAAACACATCTTAATCCATTTAATCTGAAAAAAACAAATATAAAATACCTCTTCAGGGTGTCACTTGCGGATGCTTGCCTACTACCAAACAACATGCATTCCCATCATTGCTGCCCACTCACAGATATTCCACCGCATTTGCGTCGGAGTCGCGTGCAGTTGGAATCGCCGAGTGACCATGGACACCTTGTGAACATCCTGCAGGTACAGCATTCGCGTGCCAGACTCCGCAGCGATATCAAGTCGAACTCCTTGCCGATTGGTTTGGTCGACGACGAACTGCTGCTCTCTTCTCTCGTACATCGCACAAGCCGGGCTTTATTGTCCAAATGTTCCACTTACACGACTGCCAGTCCACAGCCAGACCTTCCGCTACCCTCGGAAAGCCAGACGCTGCAAGGGTTTTCTCAAATATCAATGTGCCGCGGCGTCCGTTAAAGCCATATTCGGTCTCTTTTATAGCATCTCTCTATCGCACGCTGATGCCACAAAGGGTCGTGCCCGGTGTGGCTCATTGTTCATGCATTGTGAAGTAGAATGTGCGTTTAGAGTTGGGTGTGGTTGATTAATAGTTATTAGTGTGTTCGGGTTTTTTTTAAATCGACGTTTCGTGCCCTCAATGGTGATAATCATAGGCCAATACAAGTCAGGAATAGCTGGTTATTGAACCCCATCGTGGAGGAATTATCTCGATAAACAAGGCGAATCGCTCTCCCCACATTGACCAGAATCCCCATCGGCTGCCACAGGGTGCGTGACTCACGCTTGGCATCGTGAGCTCGGCCACTGCGCTGTGCACGCCGTGTCCGAGCCTCGAGGACTAGCCTGGTGCGCCTTTCGTTGGGGTAAACGCGGTTTACACCGAGTGCTATTTCCTACATGTCCCAAAAAAAAACAACCCTTGGGCAGGATGGCGGCGTGGCTACTCCTGCTAATCCCGAATAACGAGAGTGCCGAGCCCATCCAAAGTACGTTCAACGGGTGGGTGGTTGCTGCTTGCGCCCGTGATGCCGTTGCCACCTTGCTGAATTCGAATGCTTTGAGGTGTCTGTTCTTTGTGATTATAGGGGGGGAGGGGGGTCACGGTGAAGCCACCTCTAAGTCAGCCCAATTACCTTAAAGGTCATGAGTCACACAAGTTAATTTTTTGGGGAGCTATCGTTGCTAACAACCGTCACTGGCAACGCATAAACCACGAGTGACGAGAGTTATTTCTCGCCAACGACAGCAGTGGTATTAATTGGCTGGCATGGATCAGAGGCCCATTAAAGCCATCGTGGCCCATCACGCCAAACCGTGACAACCACAGCACGCCGCCACACCATCGCACCACATCGTCACCTCCAGATCCATGCAAAAAGCCACCAATTTGGCAAATGAAGAGCGCTGAGATGTTGGATGGTCACGTGATCTCTGACTGCTTTTGACCGGAGGTCGCCGTCCCCGTTTGGACGCCGGGGGGAGGGGGGGGGGCTGGCATTGCATGTGGTCAGACATTGGGCAACGACGTAGTTCTGACATTGCAGTCGTGGACCATGGCACCTACTGCGATCCCATCTTCCGCGAGCATCCACTTCGTTGTTCTACTAAACACAGAGCCATTGTGCAAGGTGGTCCAGATGCCTTGTGCCCCCCCCCTTTTCATTTTCCGCCCTTTGCATATTGGAAATACATCTTTAAAACATGAAGTTTTAAGAGCATTAAATGGGGTTCACGAGGTATCTGGACCACTCTTTACACGATGGCTCTAAGTCACACCCGCGAAATACTGATGGAGTTAAACTTCTGGTCACACATCTGCGTTTGTCTCTGTGCCCTTAATTGTGACGGCTCGGGGTACAAATCACTTGGTCAAAGGAGCCACGGCAGGGGGGTTGTAAGAAGAACATTCTTGTATCTCGGATGGGCGGTCACGTTTCTTGGCAGAAAAAATTCCACAACTCTCAATTTTCAAGTGAGAGAAACTCTCAACCCACGGGGTGAATGGGCATTTTACTCAATGCTGGCACTCCCTCAAAAGGACGAAACGACGATACAATTGTTCCTGGATGCCGAGTAGATGTGCTTCTGGATAGTTTGCTGCATGCATTCGACTGCTGATCACCTAATGTCCCTGTGATGTGTGTGCTCGCTTCATCTCGCTGCCTGCGTGTGGTCTCTGGATGCGCTCCCCGCTCCGTGTGCTTGTAATGCTCCGGGCGTTTCTAACAGATTCCATGTCAGCTGTTACAACTCTACACTGTGCACACCTTTTCAGTTTACAGTTGTACATGGTTTTCATGAGTTTGACTTTACATCCTTGATTATACACTAAATCGTACTCTAATAAAAGTGAATTTACAAACAAAATTAAAACATGTCCCCAGATAAACTGGTCTCTGTGATTGTTTATGTGCCTCTTATCTTTCGATGTACTGCAGGAAAACCGATATTTCTCTCTGTGAAATTGCCATCTGTGGTCTCCCTGTCCACCCTCTGCCCAGTGTGGTCCACGTTAGCAATGAAGCATCGCGTATTACAGATGTAAATCTATCTGGCACGGACATTGAACAGCAAAGCTCGTGCGTTCTAGACTGTTCTGACAAGACGCATCGTTAGTAAGATTTTAAAAAAGCTTTGAATTGAAACTATGAAACATGTTTTTTTTTATTTTACCACATAAAAGCCACTGAGCATTATCGCTCTTTATCTCGAAGCGATCTGGTCACGAGTGATAGATCAACGAAGTGGCTTATCACGTGGAAATGTATAGTAGCCAAATACTCTAAACGCATGTTTCTAAATGGGGGAACCGGCGGACCCGGAGACAATCCACGCGATCACAGGAAGAGCATACACACTCCAAATTAACAGGCGTCAGGGTTGGGATTGAACCCATGGCCAGCATACCAGGCGAGGGAGTTAACATCTCACCACCGCGGCGCCCCCACCAAGTCCGTTGCTCCATCATAGCGCCTTGGTGACAACATTTACTGGAATTACATCACTGATCCATGGCACGTACCGGATTGCCAGAAAGATGCGCTCAACCATGCATTCAAAATGTTTTCCTCATTACCAACAGCTGAGATCCAGCAATAGGTATGTCGCTACAGCAGATGCTTGTTTTGGAGTTTTGTCTTTAACCCCACCTCGCTCACCTTTCACGACTTACTGGAGCCGCTCACCTGCAGGGTCGTGTGACCTCGCGTGCCACACGTCCCACATTCCAGACAACAGGTTATTTTGTCAAATCTCATTGCTTAAGTTTATTAGTATTTCCTTACACATTCTAATTAATAGATTCAGCAGAACCATTGCAAAAGAAGTTACTGCATAATGAGCAGCATCCTTGACACGAATCAAATTTAAAAAAAAATTCTGAACAATATTATAAAGGTGTAACACCACGTGAGATTAGGTACTTAGTTGAATCCCTATCTTTATCTTTCGATATTAAATGCAGCTATTATTTATCTATCTCTGAAGTAAAAAAAATATGACAAGGTTTTATCTGGAACAACGTTCACAACGTCTCTTCGTGTTGTTTCCAATGAAACCCCGAGTGGGTGACCTTTCAACTCAAGACGGCCCGGTCATACTCCCAAAAGTTGTGAAATATGACGATATTGACACTTTATATATGAATACTATCAAGCGAATAAATGCACCTTGACGAAAATCTTGATTCTTGTGTGGGTCTCATTTATACAGAGAGAGAGATGGTTGTATGAACTGAATGGTAAGTTAAAGCAGAGAACATCTTCCCCTGTTATAGGGGCAGATAGTGAAATGTTGAAATACTGTGCGCGAAATTAAGTGCGGCCTGCAGACCAGGCATTTCACGCCTCGGTACCACCTGGGATGGCTTAACTTCAGGTGGCCAATAATGGTGAATTAGAGCATGTCATAACCATGTGAAATTGCATGGGTTTTCAAACAATTCGCTCTCATTGGATGTGCAAATACTCCTATTTTTATTTTAGCAGGTAGGGCCCACTGAGTTATTTAGTAAGCAATCTTTTATAAGAAGCGAACTGGCCACAAACGATAGCTCGCCAAAGTGGCTTGTCACGTGGACATTTATAGCAGGCAAATCCTCCAGACACATGTTTCTAAACGTGGAGGGAATACATGGGCACGACTTAAGTTTTGCGACCTTTCTGCTCCGGCCCGTGGACTCAATACCTGTCTCTCAAAACCTTTGCCTCCTGCGCATGGCCAGACAGCAACGTGGCGCGTCTCCATCCACACGAACGACACGTTACGAAGAGCTGCTGATGAAATTATGCAAGCTGGGCATATAGGCAAAACCAGGGCGTGAGTGCAGTGCGTTTCCACGGAGAATTGCAACTACAACATTCAACAAAATGCACTGTCATCACATAATACTTTTGAATGTTAGGCTTGCTGATACACCCATGCGTACATACCATTAACTGTATGTCGATTGTAAGGGCGCTACGTTTGTAAGGCATGCAGCTCAGGATGAGCAACGCAGCAGCTGCACGTTGAACGGAACGCGCCTTCAGTTTCGAACTGCACACACGAACGTGTCAGAGAGCGCGTCAGGCCAAAACCCATGTGTAAACGTGAGCATTGCAGAAGCGCCTCCATCAGCTGTCAGGCGTTCGGGCGGTGTG
Organism: Petromyzon marinus; assembly: GCF_048934315.1. Classification (NCBI taxonomy): domain Eukaryota; kingdom Metazoa; phylum Chordata; class Hyperoartia; order Petromyzontiformes; family Petromyzontidae; genus Petromyzon; species Petromyzon marinus. The sequence continues at coordinate 8,774,862 of NC_133704.1, forward strand.
CCTGCCATCACCTACAACGCACGTCCATTACCTAATTGGATTTGCTCATTCATCACGCTGTATCATTTACATCGCTATGCATTGCTTTGTACATCAGTGGGGTACATGACTTGTCATGTACGTACATTGGATCCTCGATTACACTACGTAACGCAATTTTTGTTCCTGGGTCCTAAGTGTTATTTTTTGTCTTTGTTTATGTCGAAAAAGTATAGAAAACGGTGTTATTATTATTCCCCACTAGCTTTGCTTTTGTGACCAGGACTTTACGTGAACGAAAGACACAAATGCACACCACGTTTTCTCATTGAAAATAATTACATTTCTAAATATCACTGTCCTGGTCACAAAATCGAAGTTCGTGGGGAATAAATAACCATTTTCTGTACCGTTGAGGCATAAGCAATTAGGAAATAACACTTATTACCCAGGAGCATTTTTTTGTGACAGTGTTATCCGATGGCTTCGGAGTGGGGGGGGGGGGGCGAGGAGTGGCGCCGGCTTTGTAAAAACGGCGGATAATCACTAAAATTTTTTTTTTATATATATATATAAAAAACAAGAATATGTTTTAGTCTTTCTGGAAATAAAACAGATGTCAAGATGTTCGAAAACCAAATAGAAACATTTTGCAAGGAATCGAGTCTGCATTAACCACACGTACTTATGGTGAACATGCAAACAAAATATGCTCTGATAAAATATGTATTGTCTTCGCAAGTGATTGGACTACACCAGAGACAGCCTTGGCTTGTTGTTCGTACTTTGATACTGGCATTATTTAAAATAGCTTATTTTGGCACATTCTTGCGTGAAACGTTTTTAGGTGTTGTGCATGGTTTTTTTGTGTGTTTAAAATTTGTTTACTATATGAAATTGGCATAAACATAGCAAATAGACCAACATTTCTGTAAAAAAAGTTCATGTATTTACCGTAGCGTACTTACTACTCCAAATCTCGAATACTGCATGGGGTGATGTACGTACCTACGCTCGTTTCAACACAGCCACGTGTTGGACGATCGGCGCACCGATGCAGCCCTTAAGAGCGGTGATCCGCTGCACGCCGAATTACACAATGCACTTTTCGCAGGATTGCGTTTTATATTTCCTATTTTTGTATTACTGTAGTTAATTAGTCATGAACATTGTATATAGTGCAGTATTTGCGTTGTTTACGTTGGCGTATGCAATGTATAATGTACTGTAGAGAATGTTTGATACTATAATCAAGCGTAGCTACTTTTCTTTTGATGTCACGCACGCGATGCCGATCGCTGGATCTGAGTTACAGCATTTGGAGCGCTTTTGCCGGTTTCGCCGGATCGGCCCCGGACCGTCGGATAATGTTGGAAGCAGCCGGATGATCGATAATCAACTGCATGGTATTTATAAAATACACTGGCATACATCATGAGTGGAACACACCACCGGTGGCGGATTCTAGGGGGAGCACGGGGATGGGGGCATAACCCCTCCCCCCTGCGTCCCCTCCCCCTTCACCCCACCTTGAGTTCAAAAAATTGGTATTTACTAGAGAAAATATATGGAATGCTTTTGTCAAAAAAATATAATGGGCCCTATTTAAACAGCTTGGGATTTAAGGACCATACCCCCGGGTTGGAACCTCCTAGATCTGCATCTGACACCATGCGTGTGTTGGTGTCGTGCATTTGAAGCGCCGTCCTCGAGGAGCAGTATTCACGTGGCTCTCATCATCATCATTATCATCATCCGCAAGGGCGACAGCTGAACTTTGCACCGAGTCAATGGTTTAACAACCTGGCAAGGAGGCTCACCGGTTCAGCTGATTGGCTTGCACGCCGATGGTCACGTGCTCAAATTCTGGTTGGGGATTGACTCGCCCCGTCATTACTCTGGGGTCGATACAACGAATAACATGTTGTCGAGAAGTCAACGGTGGGTTGTTGTGTAATCTACAAGGGTAAATATAAATGTTTCTGCTCGTGATCTGAGAGTGGACCAAGTAAGGAACATTTTATAAAGTCAAGCAAACACGTGAGTAAGCTGGATTTAGGAAAGGGTTTCTTTCTACCATCGACTACACATACAAGCTATCAATCAGATCCTAGCATAAGACTATTTAATATGTGTAGCTGTTGACTCGGTGGAAACTAATGCAGGTCATCGAGGCTCTCACAAAGCAAGTCCTGCATGGTTAGATGTGGTCACGTCATCGCAATGCTTTATAAATATCGAGCAGCCGCACTCCAAGTACAAGAAGCAACAAAATGGCAATCGGAAGAGCGGTGGGGCAAGGGGATGCAGTCTCGCCGAGGATGAACAATAGAGGAGCAAAGAAAACGGAGAAAGCATTTGCCATCTCAGATGTGCTGACGAACACGTGTACGCATCTTAACCAAGGTATAACAATTTCACTGCAGTAAATGATTGCAGAATATTACAAAAGTACGCCGCGAAGTTGGGCACAAGATAAGTACGAGCAACACAAAAGGTCATGCATAGCACATGTTTTCAACAGAATATAATCATTGTTAAGAAGACAGTGGGATTTGCAGCTTTCAAAGGTGTTTCAAGTTAACGAAAGAGGCGAACCAGGGCAGGTCAGAGTTCTTTTTAAAACGAGAACTAAAAATTGAAACGTAGCATATCAATTTGCGTGAAGAGGAACGTCTTCAATCAGTGCAAATACTGCCCGTTGTGGCATATGATGATACAAAATTGACATGGACATTCAAGATGGAACAAAAACCAAGAAGGTGCACAGAACGCATGGAGAGCTGCACGCTTGGAATTACATTGAGAGACACAAACAAGGGAACATATGGGTCATGGAACACACGCACGTTCAAGACATCATATTGATTGTTAAACTAAGCAAGTGGGTGAACTTGGGCAAGACTCCATCGTGGCCAGAAGGGGGACGACGGTCAATGGACGAGTTTGGTGACGGAATATCAGCCCAAGGGTGAAAAACACGTGCCCCGAGAGGAGGACGACCACCGCGAAGACGGACCAAACGAGATGGGCTCAGGTGCTGGTGTGAAAATCGATCGTGGCGTGGCGAGACGGTGAAGGGAAGGCGACGGGGCGTTAGGGAAACGCCTTCATCCAACAGCGGACAGGCTACGGTGGAAACGACCCACGGGGGTACGCAGATCACGCGCGGCTCACGCGCGGGGCGAATGACGGAGCGCTTTGTCGTCCCCGTGACGACGAAGCGCTCCGTCAGGTCAAGCGGCTCAGGTGCCACCGCGGCAGCTCCCCGTGTCGCGTGGCGGCAACGAGCGGCACTCCGGTCGCCATCCTCGTCCTCCGGCGTGTGCCACCGGCCTCCTCTTGGCCGCTCACGTCGGCGTCCCCGGTTCGACTACGGTCCCTGCAGCCCTGGTTGTGCTCCCGCCTCGCCGTGGCCACTCTTGGAGGACGTCGCGGGTTTGTCCAAGAGCGAGGACGATGGCGGTGGTGATGGCGAGAAGGACGATGAGAAAGGGGAGGAGGAGGCGGATGATGATGAGGCCATAAGCGTTGAGGCCGGCGCGAGGCTTGCCCGCTCCGGCTGTGTGGGAGCGGGCAAGGCGTGCACGGGCCTCCAGATGAGGCAGTAGTAGACGGCGAGGATGATGGCGGCGAGGGACACGGAGAGCACGTACACGAGCACGGTGGCGAGGCGCACCCACTTGCGGTTTGTGTTGCCCGCCACTTTCGCCTTCTTGTCGCCCGTGTAGGTGGGCGCCTTGTCGGGCCGCTTGGCCCGCTCGTCGGGCATGCTCACACCCGGGGCCCGCACGGCCCGGGCCCGCGGCGCCTCCCGCCTCTCCGTGTTCCCGGAGCGGGCGAGGAGCCAACGGAGCAGAATCGTGGCTTGCCTACGGCGACGGCGACGACGATGGCAGGCAGCAGCAGCTGGTGGTGGTGGTGCAGATGATGGAAAGAGACCGCGTGATGACGGCGTCCTTACTGCGAGAGTCTCAGCGTGTGGAGTTCAGTCCCGCGCAACACGAGCAGCAGCAGCAATGACGCGCTCGTGTTCTCGCATCCCTGCAGCGTAGCCCAGAAGCAACCGGGATGAATAAGGCGCCGTATTTAACGCAGCACTTTGCACGTCAAAGCCAACGCAGCAGGAAGGCCGCCACTGTTACAATAAACATCGCAGCAACGCCACTGTGGAGACAAATGACAGCCATTAGCCCCCTTCCAGTTTAGCGGAATCTTGGCAGGAGATGTGAAAGCGGCCGTGGGGTGCAGCTCGCTAGCAGCGGCGTTCAGCACCCCCTGAGTGACGGACAGCGGCCGCGCTGTCCGAACAGCCGCTTGCCTCGCTCCCTCCACCCCCCCCCCCCCCCCCTTACAAAACAGCCGAGGTCGCTTGTTCCCACGCGGACACCACCACCCAGCACCAGCGGCCGAGCCTTTGTCACCACCTAACGTGGTGGGGTGGGGTGGGGGAGGGATTTTATATCATCATCTTCAGTATAAAACTTGGGTGGGATGAGATGAGGTCGCATGTCGACTCTGCAGCCGCTACGGGATCTGGCAGGAGGAAGGAAGCGATGTGGGGGGGTGTGGTTGGAACCACGAAGCTCTTTGACATCAAACGAGTAAAGCAAACAAAACATGCAAATGCGGTCATGCTAAGCCCCGGAGGTGGCGATAGGGTTCAGCTCAGGGGTCGGGAAAGTTCCACGGAGGTGGTTGGCTCGTGTGGTTATAGGGTCATGGCTCGTGTACGCTTGGTTAGGGTTAGGGTTGGGTCTGGTCGCCTGGCGTAGTTGGGATTATGGGCAAGGCTACGGTCTGATTTCACGAGTATAGTCAAGGTTTGGGTCGTGACTGGTTGGCTCGAGTGGCGAGAGGGCTGGGGCTCGGAGTGCACGTCAGGATAATGTGGAGATGAGGGGCAGTGCTCGACCGAGATTTGCGAATGTTCTACTTCTGGCGTCTAATCACCGTGCCCCGTGACGTAATCACTAACCACTCATTCATTCATTGATGACGGGCAAACGAGACTCCCCATCCCCGCTCTCCCCCGCCATCCACACCTCCCCCCTGCACCCCACCGACGTTGTGAGTGGGACTACAGGGATTTAAATAAGCATGGGTGCAGTGACTGTATCAGCAGAGCTTCACCGATTCTCAGGCTCTTTCCATAGGTCATAGGATACGCGTGACCGCAAAGAAAACCAACTAACGTGAATGGTGTAACGCACGCCACGGCACAAACGTCTAAGCCTACTTGTTATGCTTCCCTCTATAAGCACGGGTGCCTTTCTCGGGTCTTTCATAAACCCGATTTAAGACACGGGATGTTTGTTTTCAGTCCGTCTCTTGACGTAAAGATGAAGTGTGCGTTAGATTATAATCAGCCTGTGCTCGAGTGCTGTCGGAAGTGTTTCAGCGTAAAAGTAGCCATCTGGAGAACACTGGTGCAGAAACATAGCCCGTGTTCAATTGTCCAATAATGCATTCACTCGTCGAAGAATTCCCTGCAATTAATTGCTTCGAAACACTTGGGAGGCTCGTCTCGTCGGGATCTGGGTGAGAGGCGATTGCATCGCAGGGCACCACCCAACCGAAACCCGCCACCCCCATCCCCCGTTTGTGCTTTCTTCTCACTTACCCCGCAAAAAAGCTTGAGCGCACGACGGGTGCGCTCACCTTTTACGCACGCGGACGACAGAAAGAGAGTTGCGCCTGCGACCGTGGAGCGCAGCGAACGAAACGACCCGCACGTCGTTCGCTCTGCGCCCATCGACGACGCCATAGGAGCGGCGGCGGCGCCGCCAAAAGCGATGGCAAAAAAAAAAAACACAGCTCACGGCGAGGAATGACACCTGCAACGTCGGCCCCGACGTTGCGTGCCTACCGGGTCAAGAAGCCGGACGCACAGTTGTGTGAAGGGTTCGTTGCTGTTACAAAGATTCGTCGCTGATCTCGGCGGCGAGAGAGGACGAGATGACAGCTGATTGTTCGGAAATGATGGAGCGGCGCCCCCAGGTGGAGCCTGGCTTCAGGTACAGGTAAAATAACCGATTTCTTTTTTCGATTTAAAGCTTTCGTGACTGCATGGATTCATCTTCCTGGTTCTTTCGGTAAAGTCACGTAGAAGGGAAATAATAAAATAATGAAAATAGAACAGGACTTTCCGACAGTTCTGTTTCTTCACCTGAGGAAGGCTACTTGTGTTGTGGCCGAAACGTCGTGAGAATTTTATTTTATTGTTTTATTTTTATTATTTTATTATTTCTCTTATACGCGACTTTACCGAAAGAACCAAGAAGATGAACCGATTTCTTTTTTTTTACTTAAAGCTTTCGTGACTGCAGGAATTCATATTCTTGGGTCTTTCGGTAAAGTCACGTAGATAGGTTCAAAGAAAATAAAGAAATATATTGATTGTTACTTTGAAGTCACGTAGATAGGTTCAAAGAGAATTAAAAATATATGTTTTGTTATTTTCTTTGAACCTATCGACGTGACTTTACAGAAAGACCCAATAATGTGACAACCGATTTTGTAAACTTTTTATTTTACCAGGTAAGACCCACTGAGTCGTTTAGCTCTTTTTCAAAGGCGAACCTGGCCACAAATCATAGCTCAACGGAGTGGCTTCGTCATCGTGCGGAAATGTAGGGCAGCCAAATGTTCTCGAAACGCGTGATGTTGATTCCAAATGTGAAGGGAAAAACCGGAGGACCCGGAGAAAAAAATTCACGCGACCACGGGGAAAAAGAGAGCGAGAGAGGGAGACGCAAACTCCAACTATACAGCAGGCTTTTGATTTAAAGCTTTCGTGACTGCAGTAATTCATATTCTTAGCTCTTTCGGTAAAGTCACGTTGAAGGGAAACAATAAAAAAATAAAATATATAAAACACTAAAAATTCTCACGACGTTTCGACCATAACACAAACGGTCATCATCAGGTGATGACCGTTTGTGTTGTCAGGTGATGACCGTTTGTGTTATGGTCGATGATGACCGTTTGTGTTATGGTCGCAACGTCGTGAGAATTTTTATTGTTTCATATATAACCAATTATTTTATTAATTTATTGTTTCCCTTCAACGTGACTTTACCGAAAGAGCTAAGAATATACAGCAGCAGGCGTCAGGTTCGGGCTCGAACCCACCAGACCTCCTGTATCCCAGGCAGAGGTAGCTAACATCTCACCACCGAGATGACTCAACAACCTCATCATCAACAACCACGATCAATCCACTGCTGAATAAAAGCCTAACATTTTTCAGGATCCTGTGATGAGATACTCCACCGAGCTCCCGGCGCGCGAACTGGTGCCGTAGCTAACGGGGCTAAGCCTCTGGCCTGGGAGCACGGACTTACAAATGTTTGCAGCGTTCAGTTACAAATTAATCCACAAATAAAATTACGTATGCTGAACTTCTTTCGCACCGTACGTCGCGCAAACGCGATAATCGTCGGTGCGGGCTAGAAGGCAGTCAATAGGTCTTGGGGGGTTCAAATCCAACCTACGTTATATATGTAGCACTTAATAAACCATCCTATTTACTTAGTCATTTACTCTTTGATTCTTTAGGTAAAGCCACGTAGGTAAAAAAAATAATAATACATGAATAATAAATAAAATAAAATCACGACGTTTCGGAGGCAACACAAGCTTCCTTCATCAGGTGTAAAAAATCACAGCAAAATAACTGTAGAGAGAGTTATTTGTGATGAGAGACTGTTATATAGGAATAACTTCAAATCTAGAATTACTTAGCCATTTGTTGCAGTGTTCGTCAGCATGATAATATTAGAATAGGGTTTCCTCTTTTTTCTGGCAACAAAACAGGTCTTAAGATATTCTTAGCTCTTTCGGTAAAGTCACGTTGTTTCCCTTCAACGTGACTTTACCGAAAGAGCTAAGAATATGAATTACTGCAGTCACGAAAGCTTTAAATCAGGTGTTAAGATGTTAAAACACCAAACTGAAACCTTTTACAGGGAATCATGTCTGCATTAACCACATATACTTGTGCTCCGAATAACATCTTAACACAACTGTTTTGTTGTCAGAAAAAAGGGAAAAACCTATTCTTATATTTTGGCACTGGCAAAGGAGATCCCATGATGTAGCTGCTCACCCCGAGCCCTCATTACCCTGATAGTGGCATTGTCTTTGTGCTGTTCGCCTTTTGGCGTCCTCTGGTCTAACACCGTTTGAGACGAGGCTCGAAAGAAAGCTGTCTCTGGTGCGGGCCAATCAGTTTCAAAGACAATGCATCATATTATCAGTGTTATTTGTTTGCATTCTGACCACAAGTATTGTGGTTAATGCAGACATGATTCCTTGTCAAAGGTTTTAGTTTGGTGTTTTAACATTTTAACACCTGTTTTGTTGCCAGAAAAAAAGGGGAAACCCTATTCTCATATTTTGGTACTGGCAAAGGAGGTATACAAAAAAAGTGTATAACTCACCACATATGAATTCTAAGTTAATCATTTCATTATGACAGTAATATTTTACCGTGATAAGACACCAGGGGGCTCACAATAAGCACAGAGTTCAATGATCAGACGTCACCACAAGGCGGCCCCAGCAGACCAGAGCTCGCGAGTTCAAATCCAACCTCCGTTATTAAAAAATATATAATTTAACTTCATAAATAATCCTATTTACTTAATCATTTGTTGCAGCGTTCATCAGCATGCTAATAATAAATACAAGTATTTACAATGAATGTGCTATAGTATATTTTTTAAAAGTTTATAAGTCTCCACATATGAATTCTAAGTTAATAACTTCAAAATGACATTAATATTTTACCGTGATAAGACACCAGGGGGCTCACAATAAGCACCGCGTGCAATGCTCAGCCCTCGCCACAAGGCGGCGGCAGCAGCAGTCCAGAGGTCGCGAGTTCAAATCCAACCACCGTCATAAAAACATATATATTTAACTTAATAAACAATCTTATGTACTTCGTCATTTGTTGCAATTATGTAGCTCAGGAGCAGCCCTAGTTTATCATTGACGTCGTAGCATTGTAGTTGTTGTGAATGCGTTGTTTATGCTTGTTGTTTTCCCGCCCTCACCCACGTGACGCTACCAGAGGCCCATCCCCCCACCCATCACCCCCCCCTCCATCTCCGTCCCTTCCAATCACAGCCGCTGTTGCTCACTACGCACGCGCGCAACCCCCCCCCCACCCCTCTCGTCCTCCGTCCACTAATGGTAGAGCAAGGCGCGTGTGACGCACACGGATGGGGGTGGGTGGGGAGAGGTGTAGCGGCCAATAGGAGCGCGCCTTGTTCGTCGGCGGAGTGGTCTCCCCCCACACACACACACACACAGCGATGGCGGACGATGTTCGCGTGGTGCGGGTGACGGCGAGGGAACTGTGTCCCGAAGCTTCCGCGCAGCTGGGTAATTGCTAACACCGGCCCCGCTTCGTTACCCCGTTACCACGCACACAATGCCCGGCTCCCCTCACGATTCGTTACCGCGTTAACGACGGCGAAGCGGTGTGAGAGAAACGTGCGCGTCCACCGGGTCCCGTAAACGCGTTACCTTGCATCGCATTGACAACAACATCAACAACAACAACAGTCGCGTGAAGACGTCAACGTTCGGAATTGTGTTGTGTTTGTGTGTGTGTGTCGAGGGAGAGAGATCGTCACGGCAGAGCGACGGCTTTACGGAATGACTACTCTGGAGGTGGTAAGGGGTTTAAGACATTACTAATAGCTGGTCAAGAGGTGGCAATCTGTCACGATCATGCCAGTGTCAAAAGATGTATATTATCAGAGTTTTTGTTGTTGTTTGCATTCTCACCACAAGTTTTTTGTAGTTAACGCAGACATGATTCCTTGCAAAAGGTTTCAGTTTGGTATTTTAACATCTTAACACCACCTGTTTTGTTGCCAGAAAAAGGGGAAAACCTATTCTTATAGTTTGACACTGGCAAAGGAGGTCCCGTGATGTAGATGCTCACCCGAGTCCTCATTACTCTGATAGTGGCATTGTCTTTGTGCTGTTCGCCTTTTGGTGTCCTCTGGTCTAACACCTTTTGAGACTAGGCTCGAAAGAAAGCTGCCTCTGGTGTGGACCAATCAGTTTAAAACACAATGCATATACTAACAGAGTTATGTTTTTTTTTGCATTCCGTCCGCAGGTATTGTGGTCAATGCAAACATGACTCCTTGTATACAAGGTGTCAGTTTTGTTGCCAGATAAAAGGGTAAAAAAACAATGATCTTAACACTTATTTTGTTGCCAGAAAAAGGGGAAAACCTATTCTTAAACCTGTCACGAGTTTACCGAAGGAGTTTTCAGAAATTACTCGGGTAGAAAGTAACGCGTTAGACACTCTGAGGCAGTAACCTGTCGCGAGATTGCTCTGGTATTAACGCGTTAACAAGTGTTCCGAGATAGTAAACCCGTCACGGAATTGCAGTGGTAGTAGCGTGAAAAGATTCCGCGATGTCGGAGCGTGTTAAGAGCTCACTCTGAGGTGGTAGCGTATTCAAAGTTTACTCTGAGGTAGAAAGGCATTCATGGATTGCTCTAAGGTCGTAACAGTCAGTAGGTTACACTGGAACGTAACAGCAGTTTGCACCAGCAGAGTAACGCGTCGCCACATTAGCCTGCACTGAAACGGATCTTGTGCTCCAACTCGCCATGCCGGTAAAAGTCTGAAAAGTCAACAGCAATGGCCGAGTCATAATAATTCAGTGAAACTTCCATTTGAATGTCTTCAGGGTTAGGCGTTAGACCCGGGAAACGACGCATCAGGGAACGCTGTTTTCTGCAATTAAACACTAGCGGTTCGCTCCTCTATAATTCTGTATATCTCTTCCAAGCTTCCATACACACCTCCCTCGTGCTGTGTCTGCTACATTCAATACGTCTATCTCCATGTTGTATATCTGCTTCTGTTGCACCTATAATTGTCCTGTTTCTCTCCCTCGTATCCCCCAGCCCGTCGCCACAGACATCTCCGCACTGCGCCTGCTCACACTTCTCTCTCTCACACCGTCCTCGCCTCCCCAACCACACACATCTATATGTTGGAACATCTGTGAAAAAGAGCTTTATAGCTTGTCGGATTCCTCCGGTATATGTAAATATTCTGATTTTGACATCATACTATCTGTGCACATCTCTGTCTCCCACGCATCTTCTGCACATCACCCAATGAATCTCGTGCATCTCCACAAGACGTCGCTGCTCTTCACGTGGTCTCGCCAATGACGCAATCATAGCGGCCTCATCTGTAGTGACTGTCAGGCCATGTGAAGACACGGGGCGCCTAACCGATCTGAAGCTTTTTGGAGCGCACATAGTGGTTTGGAAAACTTCCGGCAATAAAAGAGTAAAACGTGTGGGAATTCGTACAGTAGGCACAGAACATTTGAAATAAATCGAGGACTTGCATTGGCGCGACGTTAACAATATATTAATTCGGTTTTTGGTACCTTAAAATTAGACGATATACGTAGAAAAGCAAAGAGAACATAACGAGGTTTCAATCTAGGGTCACGTGTTTACATAGGAAAACCTCAGACTCGATACCCTCTTTTAGGATGATTGCCTCATTTGTATGTTTGGCAATACCATTGACACGTGAGAGGAAACAGGAGAAACTGGAGAAAATGCATGCGTATGAGGAGATAACACTCAACACTGCCATCTAATGGCCAACGTGCAGCCACCAACCTACCTGTTGAAGTACCAACCAGGGTCAACCTGGCATAGCTTTATTTATCCGACGAGATGGGCTCGCATTTAGGATGCTTTGGTTGTAGCTCGTGTTGCTTTTTCATTTTCCAGGAGAGTGCGCAGAAGCTCCACGGCAGCGGAAGGAGAACCGGCGCCCGGACATTGCCCTGTACAAGCCACGGGGAGCCCGCGAGCAGGAGAGCCCTGCTGCGAGCACTGAGGAGCGAGCGCGCAGGGAGGATGTGACACGATGTTCCACTGCCAGCAAGCGCAAGGGCCCCACCGAGCAGCCCTTGCGTATGGCGACGGATCGCGGACAGAATTCCTCCGCCGGCAGCACAGATGTCGTGAGCTCGGGCACTCAAGAGATTGACCATAAAAGCTCGGCGAGGCGCGCAAGAGGTCGTGGCGGCGATAAAGCCGCCACTGAGTGCACGGAGAGCGCGGGAGCGGACGGCGGAAGCCGCGCACGCGGAGGGCGGCCTCCATCCCGGGAGGAGGCAGCACAACACGGCAGGAGGCCTGAGAGGCAAATCTACCGCCCCGCTAGGAAGGGGGATCCCCTTCCGGAGTCAAAGTGGGGGCTTGAGGCCCCCGAAAACAAGGCAACAGTAGAGCTGACTGCCACTTTGGAGCGCGTCTGCCTGAGTGGCGACCCAACCGAGGACTCGCACGGGCGACCGAATCCCAGCAAGCAGGACCTTGGTGGTGCTCAGGAGCACAGAGCTGAGAGGAGTGCAGGCAGCGAGGGCGCCACGAAGGGGAGGAGGTCCCGCAGGCGGCGGAAAGAAAATAAGGAGAAAGATTACGAGGGTGAGGGGCTGCTTGCGGAGAACACGCAAGGGGATGTGTCCAGCAGGAGTGATAGTGATATTAAGGCATCCAAAGATGCGCACAAGTGCGATCAGCCAAATGCGGTGAGAAAGGGTACAATGAGGAGGGACGTAAAAAACTCAAGTGGTAAGCCAAGTAGAGGTGAGCGTGGACTCAGTGACCGCTATAGGAGAGCTGCTGATGACAGGACATTTTCTGGCATAGGTAAATCACGCTCAGAAAAAGACACAAATAAGAGAAATGCTCGGCACGAATGCGGTTTTGTGAGTTCGGACCCCGATGAGCAGAGTCAGTCTAAAGCGACATCACGCACGAGGATTCAACCGCCCGTGGCGCCGAGCGCAAAGACCGAGGCCGAGAGGATGGCAGTCGCTCCCGCACGACGTCTGCATGGCCCCCGCCGCCTCAGAGGCTACCACCCGTCTGAGAGCGACAATGGGAAGCGCCGGCGCGGCTTTAGCGACTGCACTTCATCCGACTCGGCAGAGGAGCTCGGACGCAGCGATTTGGAGGCCGAGAAGAGGGATGAGCGCAGTTCTGCGCCGCTCGGCAGCCCCGTTGCCGCAGCCCTCGGTGGTAACTGGCGGCCGGCGTGCCGCGACAGCGAGAACCGCGTGTCCCCGGGGGCCGGCGTGCGGGACGGGCCCCGCGCTCGGGGAGGGGGAGGAATCCTCTTCCTACCTCGCGCCGTGGATGCCGCTAGCGACGCCCCTCTCCCGCCGTGCTCACCGGATCGCGGGACCCACCGCGATGCGGGGAGGGGTCAGCGTGCTTTGAGGGGCCGCGGCGGCGATGCCCGGCGCCTCTGGGACCCACGGAACCCGGAGCGGACCCCGGCGGGAAAAATGAAGGCGCCCGCGCTGCTCTTCCACGACACGGACGAGGATGAAAATGGCTCCCCCTCAGGCCGCGAGGAGCCTAGCATTGCACGCCTTCCTCCCTACCCCACCACATGCTCCCCACTGCACTACCGCCTGCCGGGTCGCGAGCAGCCGTGCACATTCCCCGTGCCGTACGCGTATTCCATGCCCTCATTCCCGGGCATCTCCAACGGCTCCATGATGTACCCCGGTGCCATGGCATGCGGGGTGTTGCCCGGTGAGCTCTCTTGCGGGATTTAGGGCATCCTTATTGTGTGGGACTGCTCACAGCACTGGCTTTAAATGCTCATTTCACGAGAAGGAAACACCAATCTTCAGTCCACTTTTATAGTAAAAAATTAGTGGGTAGGGTACTGGTGAGGTGTGACGCGACACCTATGTGTCTGCTGGTTGTTATATGTGTGTCCGAGAAATGCTACTCGTGTGTTTACTGGTAGGTGTGATGCTATGCCTGTGTATGTAATGCTGTGTTCTTGTGGCACTGTTTCATGTGCATGCTGGGGCATATAATAATGTTTGCACCACTATGCTGTTGTGTAAACTTCCATGCTTTTATGTGATTGTGACTGCTCGTGTATGTGTGTGGTGTTGTGTTGGTATGACGCTGCTCAATTGTGTGTCGGGTTTCAAATTTAACCCAGGTTTGTTTAATACTTCCACTTTTATTTTACCAGGTAAGGCCACTGAGCTATGGAACTCTTTTTCAGAAGTGACCCGGCCACAAGTGATAGCTCAACAAGGTGGCTTATCACATGGAAATTTATAGCAGCCAAATACTCTTAACCGTACATTTTTATTCTGAATGTGGAGGGGAAAAACTGGAGGGCCCGAATAAAAATCCACGCGACCACGGGGAGAGAGAAAGACATGCAAACTCCCAAATATACAGGTGTCTGGGTCGGGATTGAACCTACGACCTCCTGTATACCAGACGAGGTAGTTAAAATCTCACCACCTTGGCACCCTAGGTAAGACCTCAAGAGAACAGGATTAGTTTCATTTGCATAAGTTACCTGGGTCACCAAAATGACAAAAGAAATGGCGTAAATACAAGTATAATAATGGAGTGAATAGAAATCGGAGCAAAAACAAAATGGAATTAGAACCAAAAAAAAACGCTTTAGAGAAGAAATCAAAAAGTGCATCAACATTGATGTTAAGTAAAACACATTTCTTGTCACAATGTTTTTGGCAAATTAATAAAAAAAACATTGATAATATTTGTATTAAGTTACAGAAACATCAAATTGGATTTGAGATGATTATTGCACTCGTATGTAAACACATGACTGCTGGCTTTTGAAGCTGTTGGTGTGTATGTGTGTATCGCTTGCTTGGTGTGATGATACTTTTCTGCATGTGTGCTTGCAATGTTATGTTGGTGTGACCAACACAATTTGACACAGTAGTCAGCCAACCCATGGCTCCTGGGTCTGTCCCATGACCTGTCAGCGAGCCTTCGACACTTCCTGTGGCCTCAAAGTGCACCTGGCTTGCCACAGGCGCCGAGGTGACGTCACCTCCACTTAGTGGCGGCTTTTGCTACTGTTGTTGTTGTGACCGGTCATGTGTCCTGTGCCGCTAGGTGGCTTCTACGGTGGCTACACGGGCATGGTGCCGGCCCTGCCACTGGGCGGTGGCGTGCAGACTGAAATCAAGACACTCCTGAGCGCTGCCACGGCACTGGAGGTTCAACTGACAGCGCTGCTCACATGGGACCGCCTCGAACCTCAGGATCAAGATCTGGCCGAACACTTGCGGTAACGGCGAGCGGATTTTCATTTGAAGTTTTTAGTGGGATCCGGACGTTGCGGCGCGATGTGTGACAGTGCTGTGTCATTGCGGCAGATTATTTTAATCTGCGGTGTGCGGTGATGCCACAGTGAGATGGATGCCATTGGGGCACCTTTCCAATACAGTAAAACCTTGGATTGCGAGTAACTTGGTCTGCGAGTGTTTAGCAAGACGAGCAACATTTTAAAATAAATAATAATTTGATAAACGAGCGAGAGGGTCTTGCAATACGAGCAGTGTATGTATACGCTTTCTCTGCCGTGCGTCACGTGATCACAGCTGATATACAAGTGCTTTGGATTACAAACACTTTTCCGGAACGAATTATGCTCGCAATCCAAGGTTTACTGTAGTTAAAGTGATCCTTTTAAAAGTATTTTACGCAATAATTTGCGCCATTGTAGGGAATGTGAGTAAAAATATATATAATGAAGGATGCCCTTTTAGCATATCTGTCCCCTGCAGATTAAAATGTATTTTTTCTTACACATTTACTTGAATAACGTTTAAGGAAACGTTTTCTCACTCCTCGCATAGGGAGAATGTGAGGTCTGTTTTGGAGGAGGCCAATTCTGGGGTTCGTGCTGTATGCGAGGCGAATTCTTGGGTGGCAGGGGGATGGGACTGATATTTCACGAGCATGGTGAGTTGGCGAGAGGGACGATGGGGCTACCGCGTGAGTTTGTGATTCGAGAGGGCTGCGCTTTTCAGAAATAAACCCTCTTCCTCCCCCGCAGCACTCAGCTGGTGAACATCTACGAGCGCGCGGTGCTGACGGACATAGAGGTGTGCGAGCGTGCCGGCGCCGAGCAGGGCCTCTGGAAGTATGGCTTCTACCAGGCCATCGAGCGCCTGCGCCAGCAGCTACGCGACGCTGCCAGCCACGACGATGCCGAGAGGGTCAATGCACGCCTTCTGGGCATCCTCGACGAAGTGAGCGCTGGCTCGCCTTCCTGCCCAACTGCACGCCCGTCCGCCCATCTGCACGCCCGCCCACCCACCTGCACGCCCGCCCACCCACCTGCACGCCCGCCCACCCACCTGCACGCCCGCCCACCTGCATGCCCGCCCATCTGCGCCCTCCCCCGCCCACCTGCACGCCCGCCCACCTACATGCCCGCCCACCTGCACAACCCGCGTACCTGCATGCCCGCTCACATGCACACCCGTCCATCTGCCCGCCCATCTGCATGCCCGCCCACCTACATGCCCGCCCATCTGCACACTCCCCCGCCCCACCTGCACGCCTGCCCACCGACCTGCACATTCACCTCCCCACCTGCACGCTCACTCACCTGCACATTCACATCCCTGCCTGCACCCTCACCCACCTACCTGTGTACTCACCCCGCCCACCTGCACACCCACCTTCCCCGCAGTCACTCCTCATCCACTGGCATTCTCATCTTCTTACCTATTTACGCACCCACTCACCTGCACCCTCGCTTTCCGGAACCCACCCGTGCTCGTTCACCCATCTGCTCGCCTAGTGAGCGAACCGGGCTGTCTACCTCAACTACAGCTGCGTCCCCCACGACCCTGCACGGCTGTAGCTGAGATATGTGATGATTCACATGCTTAAGTGTGTTTCCCTATGTGCTGCCGACGGTTTTTAGGGCCTGTCGTTCTACGCGGGCTTGCTGCGGAGCCTGCAGGATGTGTACGTCTTCAGTCTGCAGGAACTCGGCGAGGACCCACCCGTTGGTGCCGTCAGTAAAACTGTACGTGGAACGAATAGCACTGAAATTAAAACGTCTAACCCGTTTTGCATTGAGAACTGGGCTCTGCTGGCCCAGTACCAGCCCATTATGAGCACTGAAGGCCATGATCCACTGGGGACATTTTTCAGCAATAGTTGCTTAGTCGTTTTTGCCGCTTTGTAACAATATAATTTAACATAATCTCAACGAATGTGATCGCAGCGCCCCCTAGTGAGCAGTTGGAACTGCAAATTCCAGTCGGATCTCAGACGGATGTCATGTCATTCTTGGTGGCTTCGTTTTGAGTGTAATCTCTGGATGCTGTCGTGTGATGATATGATGGGCCATGATGGTTTATTAGGCCTCTGCACCACTGCGGCAGATTTATTTCGGCTGCACACTGCCGTGATTGGGAACTCAATCCTTTTGCCTGCCAAGTTGGTCACAGTCGCTCATGGTTATTGTGTTGCTGGCAGTAGTTGCCAATAAATATTGCCTGGATGGATCATGGCCATCCCTTTTCCTTCCTTACCTACCTTCCATGGCCAAGGGACGGGTGGGGGAAGCTGGACCTATAATGAATACAAATATTAAAATGTTTCATTCTACGTGACTTTACCGAAAGAACCAAAGAAGATGAATCCTTGCAGTCACGAAAGCTTTAAATCGAAAATTTAAATGTCCTTTACCTTTTTTATTCATCCAGACATATGCTGAAAAATAGGTAATCACTTTATGGACAATTGACTTGCTTTGGAAGTTGGAATTGTGGTCTGGGATTTGTGTAGTAGTAGACCTCATGGACTCATTTCTTAGTGTTGATAACTCTGTTATTTATGATTTTAGTTTTGGTGCCATTTATTAATTTGTTTATTCTTATTTTGCTTGGTAGTAGGGTTTTCATTTGCTTGGCATGTATGTGTTGGGCTTGTTTTGTGCCATAGCCAAACGCGTATGTGGGATTTGGTCCTTATATATAATTAATGCACAGCGTTGTGGGATGCTGTTGGCATGAATGACACTATATAAAATGAAAGTATTATTGAGGCTCTTTTCCAGGAGAGTCTGGCGTTAAGGTTCTGGATTAATTCCATTCATGAGTGTTTTGCATATGCATGGGAGCCTCCGTACCTAAACAAAACCCATGCTTACAAAAGGGTAACACATTCAAGGCCTCGCGTGGATTCAAGAATCCCTTGCTGTGTTGACATTTGCCGGCTATTGTACTGCTGTTTGGCTCTTCGTATGTATTCTTGCATTCATTTGCATTGTTCCCATGTTACCGTGTGTGTCTCTGTTCTTGATCACCTTGTTAAACATTCTGTGTCACGTGTTGCTCTTTGTTGGGGAAGTGTGGTGACCAATTCAACGAGTGGCTCAAATATTCATTATTTACGCGACAGACAGGTGTGAACCCAGGGGTGTTGAAGTGTGGTGGTGGTGGTTAGGGGTTGCTTGCAGGCCCAACATGTTAACAAGGAGAGTTGGAGATTAATGCATTTTGTGTGTTTCTGCGTGTGTGCGAGCAGGTGAAATATGCATTGATCAGCGCTCAGAGGTGCATGATCTGCTTAGGAGACATTGCTCGCTATAAGGAGCAGTACAACGATACCAACAATTATGGCAAGGCCAGAAGGTGAGGTTCAGAGGTTTCAGAGTCTCAGCGTCCCATTTGACATGTGCCTGCGACGCTTCACTTTCACTGTAAGGCCTTGCTTGCTCACAAGCTGACACATCCGTGGACAATGCTCTATCAAGAGAACAGGTGTAAATGTCACTAACACCGAGTTTAACACGACCGCGCGGCATTTAATGAAAACTTATCGGCGGCGGGTATGTGGGGTTTATTGAGTTACGCGGGTTACTCCGTCAGGCTGTGTGGCAATGACGTGTCTGTACGTCCTTATGGGTTGTGCTCATCAGCGTCACTGACACCACATGTCTGCTCATTTGTTTATGCTACTGCACAATGTCTTCAGCTAAGTTTGTATTTGGAAGCTTTTTCAATCTCAATTGTGACGGCAAGGTGGATGTTTTAGATTTATTCTGTTTCGCGTATTTGTTTGATCGTCAGACGGCCGCATATTCCAGCCGTCATTGCACACACCACTACAGGCGCTTTTTCCTCGAATTCACCATGGCTCCCTGCAGCAGAAGAGCTCTAGAACCCTGTCACCTCTGAAGTGTATAGTAAGGACCCTGGTACATTGCTGCCCACAAGAGTAGGCTTCATGCAACCTACCTATTTAGTAGGCCATATTTATCAAAACATAATCGTCCACGATCTATCCACTACACGATGAAGGCATCCCAAACCCAGCGCCTTTCATCAACGACTTATGAAGCAACAATCCTCATAGATCCAGCACACGAGCTGATTTTATTGTTCCATGTCGATAATGGACATCCATTTGTGGGTATGTTTACCTCCTTTGGCTGCTACTATGACGTAAATCTCAACCACTGCCATCATATTTCCCGCCCCTCCGATTAGCATGGTTGGCTACATACGGTGCGAAATAAGTTCCATGCACAGAACATGCCCTGCCCAAGCTTTCACGGTCAATATATTGTATCTTGACCTCTGTATGTATTCCTAAGCCCACGTGTTCCTCTTGCCATCTCCTCTAGCCATTCCAAGCATGCACCTCTCCATGCTTCATTGTACCATTGACTTTCTCATCTTACTAATCACTGATTCATATCGTACAGGCACATTGGTATGTTCCCTTTCATGAAGTTCAATTTTCCAGTCTCATTGCATTTTTTGTTATTTTGATCCATCTTTAATAACTGCCCTAGGCTTACACTGATGTGTTTTCCAGTTCTGCCCCTCTCACAGATATCCTTAATTGTTTAGTGAATTTGTTGTGCATAATTTAAATATTTCTCGTGTTTATTGTTAGCCCCACTTGGCATCTTTCAGTATTTCATATTTCGATAATTATTTCCATTGGGTATTATAATCATGAAATCATCAGAAAATTTGAGACGTAATATTTTCCCAGTGTATATTTATGCCTTTATTTCTCCAGTCAAATTTCCATAAGCCGTCTTCTACTGTTGCTGTGAATTATTGTAAGATTGTGTCTCATTATATCCTCTCCTTTTGATGCATATATTTGTACTTTTTCCGTCAACATGAAGTGCGGCTGTAAACGGTTTATCTAATTTGTCAAATGTATCCTTCAAATCAATTGCACAACAAAAATGTTCCCTCTACAAAACGTACGGTCATCCAGAGCTCGCTTGAAACGGGGAACAATTGATATCGCCGTGTCCTCAGCTGGTAGCGCACGTATGGAGTCGAGTTGGCGAGTGGCGCTGTCGCTCGTGCTGAGAGCTCTTTTGCGCATCCCGCAGCTGGTACCTCAAGGCCCAGAAGATCGCGCCGAAGAATGGGAGGCCTTATAACCAGCTGGCCATTCTCGCCATATACACGGTGAGGCGACGCGTCTGTCTGTGCCCCGTCAGCGCCCGTTGGTGGGCGCTCGTGGAGTAGCGACTGCCGACTTGCGTTGCTAACACTAAACAGTCCTCTGATAGGGAATCCTCTTGTCAGTACAGGTTTAGTAGCTTTTACCTGCATGCCTGTATCCGTTCATGCATTGTTTAGTTTGCAGGTTTTTTTGCTCTCGAGGTCATTGTGACCTTTTCAATCAGTCATCGCAGTTTTTTTTTCCCGCGCAGATTGGCACTTTCAGATCTATTGTGGAAAGATGAGAGGTCATATTGGGAACACGGAAATATTTACCATCAATCACTCGGTCACTTGCATTCACCTATAGCAGTGTGTTCTATAAATAATCCTTGACTGAAGTAAAAAAAAATCCCCACTGGGAGAAGCTAAATAATGTGTGTTTCAAATGTGTTGCCTTTGTGGGCCCACAGAGGCAGGACAAAGCCAGGGTTGGGCGTACACTAATTTAGACAAATGTGACGCAGTCGGGTTTTCAGGGGTACTGAGAGCATAACATTGGGAGCATATTGTGTGGGTTGAAGTAGTGTGTGCGTGTTCAATTAACCAGCATGCACAGTGGGTCTCGAATACAATCATTTTAACAGTCGGCGGTCAATTTACGGCCGTGGCAAAGCGAGCGTTCTCGGCGCAGGTGTGGATAGCTTGTTAATTTATTTACTGAACATATCTTAGCGGGATGACTCCGCAGGGATGGTGCGAGGTGCCGCTAGCGAGGGTGCGCTGCCGGTGTGTGTCTCTGTCGCGCAGGCAAGCTTTTGTTTCGTGATACGAGCGAACGCGTGAAACGGGCGGTGCCACGAATGCACGCACGTGCAGCGCCTCCGGAGCGAAATCGCACAACTACTGTTAAACGCGACGTAATTTTTTGTGAGCTGCGTGTAATTGCGGGCGTCTCCTCGACTCATTAAAGTTGCATTATAAAATGTGGGGTAAGGAATCATTGACTTTCCGTCACATTTAGTCACACGTTCAAACAGACATTATTAAGGTAATAAACCATTTAACTGCTGCGTTGCCTGTCAGCTGAAAGGAATTTATGGTAATTTGCTTCGTCAGTCTTAGCAAAATATGCAGCATCGCAGCTTGGGTACTGCTCTACGTGCGGATCATATTCCTTTGTTGAAGGCTTGATGTGTTGAAGCAAGAATGCACTTGTGTTGAACGTGTTAGCTTTATTTTAAACATCTGTATAGGGAGTGAGGTTTCCTATTGAAGTCATCTGTTTTTTTTCTTCTTAGAGAGAATTTTAAAATGTCACCCATATTGGCTCGTGGCAGGATTGTGATAAAATGAGCACCACCTGGTGAGGCTGTACGGCTCCACAAGTCAACATTTTAGTTGTCATATGGAAATGTCTGCTCCCTGTCTATAAGAATGCGGAAATGTCACCACTGACTCGGGACCACCAATGGACATTAGCACCACACAGTTCTCATTGAGCAGTTGCATAATTAAAAAAATGATCATGATAGTATGGCTGATAAGAATGTTGGCAGCCGTCATTGGAATCATGAAAGCTTCACTCTCAGTTGGGAATGTTTATGAGAGAGTCTACACTCGTGTGGGATTTACTACGCCGTGCGTCCCCCTCCCCGGGGAGGCCAGTAACGCCTTGTCAGCGTCGAGCTGATGCTGTGATTTTTTAAAAACGGGCGTTTCGCGTGCCTTGATAAATGTGGCATGGCGTGCCCCGTTGGGACTCGGGCCGTGTCGGTTCCTGGGCAGCGTGCGACACGGTGCCGGCTGCCTCGTTTGCGATGCTCGGAGTTGGGGGGCGAGGGGCGGTGGGTGGGGGGGTGTAGCTCTGCCGTGCCCGCACATGCGTGAGCGGCGCGCGTGAAACCCGCTGTCGTCTCTGTAAGCGGCGGCACTTGATTAAGCTCTCCCATGAGACGACGCGAGACTTGGAGCCCGGCCAAGGCCGACCTTTCAGCAGCCCGCACGCCACGCGGGGTGACGAGTGGAGCAGGTGATAACGCGCGCGAGTGCGCGTGCTGCCCCCCCCCGTCTTCTCCCACGCCTGCTGGCACCGCTTGTTGAACCCTGCAACCCGGTTGATTGTGTTATCTGCAACGGTGTTGACGATTGTGCTGAGAAGATGCGAAGGCTTTAATGAGGGCCACTAATAGACAATTTAGGTCTCCCTTTCACACTTTCTAACAGCTTCCGTGATACGTGTGACGATTCGTCAAATTTTTGGAGAGATTCTTATGCTCACAATAATGCATTGAATCTTGCTCGTAAGATTAGGTTTGGATTTTATGTAAAACATATGCACATGATACCGTTGGGCTAATAGAACAAACAAGGCAGACGGCACATCCAAGACGATTAATTAGGAAGTAAAAGTCAGACAAAATAGGAACAAGACCACGCATGACACAACTAAGAATCGAATCAGGAGCATGAATTGTAACAATTCCTTTAAACTCCAGGGATATAGGATGATTTGTTTTGTGTCTTGTGGGAATGCTGTTGCCATTGATACAGGATATGTGCCCTTGCTGGCATATACAGTAAAACCTTGGATTGCGAGTAACTTGGTCTGCGAGTGTTTTGCAAGACGAGCAACATTTTTAAATAAATAATAATTTGATAAACGAGCGAGAGGGTCTTGCAATACGAGCAGTGTACGTTTACGCTTTGTCTGCCGTGCGTCACGAGATCACAACTGATATACGAGTGCTTTGGATTACAAACACTTTGCTGGAACGAATTATGCTCGCAATCCAAGGTTTTACTGTAATGCATAATAATGTACATATTAGAAGAATAGGTTTTTCTACTTTTTTCTGGCAACAAAATTGAAACCTTTTTACGAGGATTCATGTCTGCATTAACCACAATTCTTGTGGTCAGAATGCAAACAAAAAACATGCTCTGATAATATATGCATTGTCCTTGAAACTGATTGGTCCACACCAGAGACGGCTTTCTTTTGAGCCTCGTGTCAAACGGTGTTAGACCAGAGGACACCACAAGGCGTACAACACAAAGAGAATGCCACTATCAGAGTATTGAGTGCTTGGGGTGAGCATCTACATCCTTTGCCAGTACCAAAATGTAAGAATAGGTTTTTCCGCTTTTTTTTGGCAACAAAACTGAAACCTTTTTGCAAGGAATCAAGTCTGCATTAACCACAATACTTGTGGTCAAAAATGCAAACAAAAAACATACTCTGATAAAAGAAAGCCGTCTCTGGTGTGGACCAATCGGTTTCAAAGACAATGCATATATTAGCAGAGTGTTTTTTGTTTGCATTCTGACCACAAGTATTGTGGTTAATGCAGACATGATTCCTTGCAAAAGGTTTCAGTTTTGTTGCCAGAAAAAAGGGGAAAAACTATTCTTCTATTTTGGTACTGGCAAAGGAGGTCCCATGATATAGATGGACATATTCTTTAATAACGCAAGAAAGCTTCACTGTGTTTAAAGATCCTTTTTCAAGAGGCTTTTGCTTTGGAATATTTGGCTTTTCATGTTTTTTTACAGTGACCCTGCAGTATAATTTCCAAAAGTAGGTCATTGTGTGTTTTTTTTTTCACATGGCATATGTTCACTTATAAATGGATGAGTGCAACTGAGTTTACTTGAAGGTCCTGGCTTAAGTGTGTTTTTTTTGCCTGTAAATGTGTTGACCCTCGATGTAGTGTGTCCGGGGGTGAAGGACGTTGACTTGACCGGCTGATGTTCCCCCAGCGGCGGAAGGTTGAAGCGGTGTACTACTACATGCGCAGCCTAGCGGCCAGCAACCCCATCCTGTCGGCCAAGGAGAGCCTCATCAGCCTGTTTGAAGAGACGAAGAGGAAGGTGAGCGGTGGCACGCTTGGTCCGTTCTTCAGGAAATAGCGGGCGAAGGTCCAGTGGCTTCCTAATATCGCAAGGAAGAGCGTTCCAGATGTCCGCATTGCGCGCATCTGAATGCGCGCGATGCGGTGGCCATCTTTGTTCGATGGCTTGCAGAAAGCCGCTGCGAAGACGACCGCAGTTTGCGTGATGGTTTATGTATTATGGTTCATTTGTGGCATGGACTTTGTGTGTAACGAGTGCAACGTTATAATGTAAAACACCAGTAATCATCCACCGTTAACTTGAATTCAAAACATTTCAGCAGTGCTCGATTCCACTCGCTGGGTTGTTGCAATGTAATTTTTGTACGATGCGAAATAAAATTGTACGATTTGGCGATTGTATCGATGCCAGTTTACCATGACGTCTTATTGTTGCGTTTTGATGTAATTTTATTACGTATCAAGATTGCTAAAGCGTTATTCAACTGCAGCTCACTCAACATAAACCTGCCTTCCAATAATTGTAACTATAAAACTTAAAATGCGTTTGTTGCACACACTGTCAGAAAATAACGATGTCATTATTGCCATGCCCTCCATTGCTTATTTTACCAAGCGCTAATGTCATGGGTAATATCTATGCTTTAAATTTTAATGGTTATTGTAAACTTTAACCCTACTTTCAATACCTTTTACGGAGGATTTTACATTGGGATGCGAGGCCAATTTATTTTTAAGGTCCATTCTGCCTGCAGGAAGAAACCAGAGTTAAAAAAAATCCCACACATATTTTATTTTACCAGGTAAGGCCCACTGAGCTACACAGCTTTTTTTCAGAAGCAACCTGGCCACAAATGATCGATCAACGAAGTGGCTTGTCACGTGGAAATGTATAGCATCCAAATACTCTAAACGCACGTTTCTAAATGTGGTGGGAAAAACCGGAGGACCCTGAGAAAAATCCACTTAACCACAGGGAGAAGATGTAAACTCCAATACAGGCATTGGGGTCGAGATCAAATCCACAACCTCCTGCATACCAGGCGAGGGAGTTAACATCTCACTACCATGCACAAGGGGTGCACTCAAATGTGCACAGAGATGATTCACGATCCTACTTTCTTTACCAACATTTTCTGGCCACCTCACATCCAAATCGTGTTTGAGAAATTCACACGTAAACGTGATCCACCAACCCTTGCCTCCCAACTGGTGGAATACAGGCGTGCGCCGAACGCCCCGCTGTTGATTTTACCAAGGCAAACGCAAGAGGGCAGGATGTGCGAGCGTGTTCCCACCGGCGGCGGTGTCTGCACCGCGCAGCAATGAAGCCGTCTCCAGATGCGGTCACATCTAGGCGATCTAAACACTCGGCTTGTATTCGCACGGAGGTTGCTTTCGCCGCATCGGCAGTCCGTCGATTTCTCGTCTTGGTTGTGCGCAGGCCGTGGCGGCGGAGCGTGCGGAACGGCGCTGGCAGCCCGAGGGCGAGGTGGGCGTGCGGGGGGGAGCCCCCGGGCTCCGGGGCGCTGGCTCCGGCCCCACCGCCCCCGCTGCAGATTCCACGCGCGTCGAAATCTGGATCCACCCGAGCCCCAGGCCGGCGCCTGGTGGCCCCCGGCGCGCGGACGAGCCCGCCAGCCCCGATGAACACACCGCTTTGGCCAACGCCGCCGATGTGAGTCTCGCGCGTTCCACACGCGCGAAACGAACAACTGTTATCTTGGGTGTACGTGCCTATGCTGCGTGTCCCAGGGTGTCTCAACAGGCGATTGTGACCCTATGTTGTTTGAGAAAAACTTGAAAGTAACTTTTAGGAGTGCTGTAGTGGTGTAATTCAGATCTTTGGGAATGACGTCACAGTGGCTTGAGTGCAGAAATGGAGCGCCTTACCATAACTCGGTAATGACGCTTTGAACTCGTGTAGGAAAGCCTGAGACACACAGTATTGGCAGATAGCTGCTTTAGTAGGGGCTGTGAAAACCATATGGTCCAGAAACAAAACTCTAGGGGAACCCATGAGGGCAGCGACTTGTGCATCGTGGCTCCTTGGCAAAGTCTACAATCGGCATGACGGCTTCCTTCAGCTGCACTGGAGGGCAGAGGGTGGGGAGTAGTCATTGATGAGATCTTTCTATTTGAAGTCAATTGTGTTATGTAATTGGTCAAATGTAATTTGGGCAGAGCCACTGAGATTTATTTTTCCACGGGGTTTCTGTGGGTACTTATGAATGTTTCCAGTCTCGTAGTAAATACAATTTAAAAGTAGAGTTAAACATTTATTTGACAGCAGCATAGAGTTGCGGCAATGCACACGCTTTTATTTGCACTCAACTATAAAATAAAAAATTTTGACCCCTATAATGAATCACATTTTTCGTGCTGAATAAAAGTGGGGTGGCTTTCATAAAGAAAATGTAACATCGAAAGAGCGCCACCCACTTTTATTCAGCACATCAAATGTGATTAAATCTGGGGGTCCAAATAATGTATTTTGTTCTTTGAGAGTGCAAATAAAAGTTTGTGCATTGAAAAGCTTGCTTTTTCACCTAATTTGTTTTGCCAGTGATGATGTCATTCGGTCTTTAACATCCATCGTAGATACTGCACTTGGGCAATCTGTAGAAATTTGTGGCAGCTGTGACAATTGATCTGCTACAGCTGACTCAGTGGTGAATCCCATCTCCCCCCATGTCGTTGTAAAATCCCTCCGCAGTGTAGTCCTTTTTTACGTTTTCGTTTGAGCATTTTAAATTTGCCTTTCAAATAAAACGTCCCGTGTTTTGTTGCTTTTTTTCCGCCCATCAGCTGAACAAGAAATTTGCGCAAAGTTTCCTGTACGCTCATGGCAAGCTGTTCACCAAGATCGGGTGGGTGGCACGGGCTCGAGCACACCCATCGCGTCTCCACACGGCCCCTCAACATTTTTTTACCCCACGTGAAGGGCAGGCGCCGTCCAAAAGCGAGCGCGCGCCCGGTCTTAACCGTCTTCACGATAGCCGTGCATATGAACGCTAACAGGTGAAGTGAATTCCTGTAGCAAGTAACAGATGATGTTTGCCGTTGCGATACTATATTTTGGTACAGCCCAGGAGGAGCCTTGTCTCGTGTAAATACATGGTTATCCCCGTTATAGAGCGGCTCACTTTACGGACCACTTTTCGGGAACATGTCTGTCCTGTGTGTCGAGGGTTGCTTGTACTTGCCGTTTGTGCCATAGTTTTTAAAGAAAAAATATCCTTTCTGATTTGACTGTTAGACCAAAGTCGACTGCCGTAAACCATGCTATTCACGTGGGATTAAGTGTTTTTAAATGTCATGACTTATTTTGATATTACGACACTCTTCTTCTCCGTTGGAGTATCGAGCACAAACTTTCAAAAATGAAAAGCAAGCATAAACAAAGTATGCATTTAGATGGTGCAGACACCGTTACACAGCTATCAATTAAATGTACGTGTTGTAGAAAATTTAGATGGTCACAATATCGCATTAAAAACTTAAAATATGTCTACTTTTACTGTTGCAGCTGACAGCATTTGCCTTCCATGGAGGCGGTGACTCGTTGTCAAAAGTTCACAATTTTCAAACTTGGCAGGAGCCACGCCCAGGGCACCGCGTTTTCTTTAGGAGCCCTTTACAAACTGCATTTTTGCGAGCCCTGGTCGTTTTGCCCAAAAGCAAAACCCTGCCCGGTGAAGCCGCCAGGTGGCGCCACAGCACTGTTAACCGGCAACCATTCCTGGCGGGTCGGGGGATTTTTTTGTTTGTTTTAAACACAAAGCAAAGGCCTCTGGTTGCACCCATCTGATGCCCAAATGCATCTGACGTTGCTGCAGCAAATTAAATGCGAAGCTGCGCTCGTGCGCCGAGCGCGGCCTTCTCAATCGGGAGCGCCTCGTCTGGCAGGGAATCCTGCGTTCGCGAGTGTGGGTGCGAGAGGGAAGTGCGGCGTTGCCACTTGCTTTGGGATAAAATAATGTGGGTGGATGAATGCTTAAATGCGTAAAAGAAATGCTTCGTAGAAGAAAAAAAATACATTAAAGGCCTGATTAATGATGTCTTCAACATTTTATAGCCCAGTTGTGATTTCCCAGGCTTTGGGTAATTCATTTTATGTAAATGAGGGTATTTTTGTGTGGAGTCTGTGCAATAAATGCAGCAGTGCTTTGAATCAATGGGCAATTACACGATACAGCAGAACATATGTCCGTTACCTTGCGGGCTGGTAACGTGTGTCATGGGCACAGTACGGCTCGCAGCGTATACCAGAGTGCCAGGCTCATATGTGGCAGTAGTGTAGCGTGGCTATGCTATCCTGATGTCTCTTAATACCGTTAGACCGGTGTGCAGTTTCTTTCCTGCCATGTAATATAAAAAGGGTGTCGCTGGCGGGTTGGTTGTGCTGGTGGTGGCTGCACCACACATGCTCTGCATGCGTTAGCGCTGCTTGTAACATTCACAATGAAGATGCTGGAGACTTTGATTTTAGAAAGAGGAATCACAAGCCAGCATTATTAAAAAATATCTTGGTGCAATGCTTCGTATGCAGCCTTCACGCATTTGGCAGGAGTCGGCGCAACGAGACGTGGTGAGAAAACAACAGTGAAATGTATACTAAAACATTAACTTGAGAAATTAAATCAGAGTTATTCCATCCAGGGGGAAGCAAATTCAATGCCCTTATGCAAGAGCGGCGGGCGGCTGTGCATATCCATGGGAATGTGGCTCCGCTTAGAAGCAATTTGCACCTCGTGATTCAGCGCTCTGGGGAGCTCGTTTGCTGCGAAGGCCGATGTGGCCAACTAGGCGGGGGGCGGGGGGGGTGGCCCAAGCTTACACCGTGAGTTGTGGAGAGACTGTGTCCTGCCTGGAGCGTCCTTGTGTCTGCGCAGCTGGGCATCTGGGGGCACGCTCACAGTGGCTCAACGTGATACCTGTGCTGCCCGCAGAGACCGTCTGTCGCAAAGCTCTGCCAATCCTGGCCAACTCGCTCGATTGTGGTACAAATTAATAGGGCAGCGTTAAAATTAAACATTATTTACCTGCCGGTGTTGCACTTAGCCTAGGCGCTAATTGGTTTTAATAGCGGCGGCGGTCTTGCAGTGACTTGCATGGCTATAATTTCACGTCGGTCGCGTGTACGGTTAAATTGCGGATCAGCAGTGACCGCGAGCAGACTTCGTAAACAGTACTTTCCCAAATGACTAGGTGGCCGTGAGAGAGAGATGTGTCACCGGCAGCGTCGGCGCTCAAAGGGGGGGGGGGTGGTCTGAGCCATGGGCGGCACGTTCACGGAACTCCTGTCGCACTGACATTCTCGGAGTTGCGATGGTCGCCGCAGGAATGTGAGCTCCATGCGGTCGAGACGTGCGCTTTTAAAACCGCACCGCGGGCTCGTGATTTAAGTATGCGCCTCTCACCCACAGACAGACGTCAGTCGTCTTGGCACAGGTGTGCACAACATCGTGGCAGGATGAGAGAGAGGAGGGGTGGGGGCAAGAATGAGACGGCGAGGTGAAGCGATACGGATGTTTTCCTTAAATGTTGCAAATTGGTACAACTTAAGCAAAGGCAGGATGACTTGTGCAATTGTTGGCACCTATGAAACCCTGACACCGGTACCGAATGACGCTCGCGCACAATCAGCCGCAGCACCCGGTGTCCGGCGTTAACGGCGGGAGTGCTCCTCGCTGGGATGCCAAGGGTGTTCGGGTTCACGCGCGCGCAAAATATCCACCCGTTTACGTACATAGCCATGGCATCCCCGAGAGGCTCACCTGGCGCTGCAGCCACCAGAATTCTCAATCCCCGTGCGAGACCGGAGTTAAGCTGCACGCTTTGGACTTGACCTGGCGCGAGCGGCGATGACGTCTGAAGGAAATGAGTTTTTACGTCGTTCGTACAAACAACTCTCACTAGGGGCATGACTGTTGGTCACTATTCGCCCACTCCCCTCTGTGCTCTGTGCCTTGAACAAATGGCTCCATCACAACCTCGTGCCCCTTGTGGGTGCTTATCCGCAGGTCAGCCACACCTTGCCGTGGCCGTGCCTCTCAGCCCCCACCACCCCCTCCCCTCGTTGCAGCACGGTCCTCCCACGGGCCGGCGTGAGCCAGAGAGGACGGCGAGTGCTCCCGAGTTTATCTTGGTTCCGTGCCCCCCCCCCCCCCCCCCGGCGCGAGGGCCGTGGCCTCGCCGTCCCACGCGCTGCTTCCCGTTTTAATCGCACGTTAATATTTTGCTGGAGGTGGGCCAGCTCACGACCGCCCGAGCTGCCCTGGGGCTTTTCGTGTGCTTTGTTTAACCAGGTGAGAACGCAGGAGATCTGGATGGTCTCATTTGCAAGAATGATCCGGGTCATTAGTTGTTGCGGATAGCCTTTTTGTGTTTTGTATATAAATTAATGAATCAACCTAAGCTGCGAGGTTAGGGCAAGCGGATGGTGTGCTTGCCACAGAGCTCATTGAGCTTGCAGCAAGCAAGATTGATTCTGCATTCGGCCAGAAATCTACACGAGGCGTCATTAACAAAGCGCACCGATCTACTGTACAGTTGATATTGAGACACTATTCTCTTTCCAACTATCTCAAATTTGAGAGAGTAGACCATCCTTAAGCCATGCGCAATGGCTTCCCGTCCAACTCACTTAAATGTATCGTTCAAATTAATAGGACAGCATTAACATTAATTATTATTTACCTGCCTGCAGTGCACAAATTAGACCAGTCGTGAAGTATACATCCGAATTCTACAAACTAAAACGCACAACAATCGGCGTAACTGTAGACACCCGTGTTGCTGAACCCCACGAGCATGCCTCGGCGAGCCCCCCCCCCCCCCCCCCCCCGTGTGAGGTGGCACCGTGGGACGGCTGCGAGCCCCCGGGGGCGAGGTTTATTTACCGCTCCGCCGTGACCCTCCCACCCAGACACGCTGGCGTTTGCGGTTTTACGCGCCGTTGGCAGCGGCGCTGCGTGCGCCCTCGGAGCCAGACGGCGTCCCGTTCGGCAAATCTTGTGCCAACTGGGGTTGGCGGCATGAGCTGGCGCGCTCCTTCAGTGCGCCAGCATGTTGCCGCGCCCGTGGGTGCTCTTGCTTGTTATTTTTTTTTATTCTCCAGAGCCTCTGCACTCAGGGTTTCTGGGCCTTTTGTTCCGAGGATTCCACACGCACGAGCTATGCATTGTATTCTTTTGGGAAAATTTATTTTGAAACCGAACCACGTAAGCTATATTTTAGAAAATGTGAATATTTCTGATGGTGACTAAACACAAGCAGGTGACTAAACACAGGATGGACAGTTGTTTGGTCTGGAACATTCAGAACACGTCTTCTTGGAGGTGGCTCAGTGGCTCAAAGCACTTAAGAAGCCTGCGCTGAGTTTTGTCATCTGGGCAAACACACGCGGTTGAACTGAGCTCTTTGGTGTAGCGAGTTGATCTTCGTCTTCCCCTTTTCCTGTCACCACAGTCGTATGCTCATCCATTATCAGGCACGCGATTATGTGGCCCGTGACCCTGGTGGGGTCCTCCACGACGCACAGCTCCTCCTCCGGAAGCCGACTGGTCGATAGACGCTCCATGGTCTGTTTCTCACCTCAGGCGCACGTGTCAGTACCGTTCCAGTAGCCCCACTTTCCGCACTATGACTTTTGACCCTCACGATTGCCGTTCGAAGGCGATTTAAACATATCCTGGTCGACCAATCTCACTCTGCGCCAGCGGCGAGGTGTTCCACAAGGTCAGCTTGCATTTTGCAAACCTTTTGTTATCGCGTCGAGTCGCGTTCACCACATTTCCAGTGGCATAGCCCTCGGTGATATTTTTAAGCGGTTCCATTGCAGCTAGGAAGCTCTTCCGCTTACAGCGGCCGTGTGGCCATGGCAGTGGATGTCCAGTGTCCTCACCCTGTCATTATCGTTGTATTTCGCTTGCCACCGCTCTCGCGATATCCGGTGGGGCGATTCCGGCGAGCACTCACTGGCTGTTCGCATTTTTTGTTTTTCGGCATCCGGTAATGCATCGGAAGCTGTCATTCAACACAGGGTTCAGCTTCTTTGCGTGAGCCGATCTTTCCCACACTGGACATGTGTATTCTATCAAAGAATAGCAAAGTGCGAGTGCATTGGCTCGTATTGTTCCTGGGTTGCCTCCCCATGTTGAGTTTGCGAGCTTCCTGAGTTTATTGTTCCGGGCACAGGCTTGGCCTTTTCGCCCTCCCCCCAGGTGTTGCTTTGCAGGAGAGCATGTGGGCTAATGTCACTCCATGGTAGACCGGATTCCATGAGCGAGCGAGCGGTACCCTTGCTCCAGACGATGCCAAGTTGTGTGTCGGCATCCCAGTTGTTACTGAGATGGAAGAGGCTCACTTGAGTCTCGGCTGTTTTGGCACGTATTGGTTCATGGTGTAGTCGACTGATAACCCGGACAGTGCTGCTGTGAGTGTAGCTTCAATCTTGGTGGGTTGGGTAGCTGTGCGTAGCTCATCGGCGTGTCACAGCTAAGTCACCAGCGACTACTCAAAAACCCACCGTGTTAAGTTTAGTTTTTCACTTATTTTTGACATCCCGCAACTTAAAGATTGAAACATATTGTTCATGTCGCTGTCCGATGAACACCCCTGTCGAGCAGAGCAGGTGTGAAGGTGCACCGTCTATCGTGTGGATAAAGAGGCATTAGATGTGACTTCAGAAGTAGTTGTGAGATGTACCCTTCCAGAGTCCGGCCTCTGACGTTGGGTGACACACACTGCTTTCTGCATTGAATGGGGTTGTGAATGGAAATCTCGCCATCTGATAACACGTCACTGATAGCGCATTTGTAATATATTGGTGGTGGTGGTCGGGGAGGCGGGGGGGGGAGAAGCAAAAAAAAGTTAAGCAACCATACGTGACTGTGTTTTGAGAGATTGCGATAGCTGGCATTGAAGCAGCGTGAAGTGATATTGATGTCCGGTAAACTGCACGCCCCATTTGGACCGGCACCTGCCGAAAACTTTTTGAAAGGTGTTAACCTCAACTCGGGCTACAGTGTTACCGCGTGAGCTCTCAGGCAAGAGTGACATCAGGGCACAGTGCCTGTGGGGTGGCACGTGTCCAACGGGCACTCCACGGCAATTAATTCCATCGCTCCTTTTGAGTTACCTGTGTCACACTCGCCGAGTCCCTCACCGTAACAACTGGCTTGTCTCCTTCTGGAATGGTGCCGCCAATTGATTTTGCCATGGCTATTTTGAGCATTGTTGTTGGTGTATCGGAAATAAACACGTGATGACGATGGATTACCAGAGACAAAGAATGCAAAATACACATCAGTTTGTTCAGTTTATATGAAGTTATTTTCTTCTGAATTCCAATTAGTAATGATGCTACCCACAAATTCACATCATACGATTCAGATTTGGTTTCAAATGCCGTTAGCAGGAGCAGCACATTCATACTCACCAGCAGTCTTATTCGTGTGTTTTAATGTTTCTGTGGGGAGCAGTGGTGCAGTGGTTAGCACACTGCGCTACGAACCTGGCGACCCGCGTTCGAATCCCACCTACGACCAATAACAGTGGAGGATATTTTAACTGGTCACAGGCCAACTCTAAGTCGACTCAGCCTTAAGTTAGGACCTTTTGCAGTGTGTAAACATCAGCATTGGGGAGATAAAGATGGCTGGGTGTGGTGTGTGCCGTGTCGGCCTTCATAGGTGCTCCTCTAACAGCACGTGCCCCAACAGTTCTCGCAGCGGCTTTTGTCAAGTCATCAGACAAAGTCGGTCACTGCATTGCGCGCTTTCAGATGCGCTTCTGCGGCTGTCTGGAACGCTCTTCCGATATTAGGAAGCCACTGGAGATATGCCCTTTTAAATCAAGATTGAAAACGAATTTCTTCATAACTGCTTTTTGTGTTTAGTTTGTTACCCTTCCCCATGCACCTCCAATTAGCACGGTTGACTACATACGATGCGAAAGAAGTTCAGCATACAAGGCTACACGGCAGGAGGAGATCTTTGTCCGTGTGTGTGTGTGGGTGTCGTGCGTGCAGGATGGAGAGGTTTGCGCCGGTGGTGTGTGCGTCGCTGCGGGAGTTCAGGGCCATGCTCCAGCACAGCCCCTGCCCTGTGGGCGGCACCCGCATGCTGCAGCTCATGGCCATCAACATGTTCGCCGTGCACAACAGCCAGCTGAGAGGTGCGTGCTGCGCCCGTGTGTGTGTTCGTGTGTGTGCGTGTGCGTGCGCGCTTCACGGCAACGACTACTTTCCGCGGCTCGTAGTGCACGGTCCTGCCACACGGCCCTCTGTTTGAAGGGAGCCCTTCCGTACAGTGTGCGGTGACTTTGATGATGCGACTGCAGGAATAGACCGGTACATGGCCCCAGTTACTTAAACCCCTTTCCCATCCCTCGGTACGTCTTCGGGTCGGAAGGCGTACCGACGCTCCCACAAGGCCATGCCGTAGAACGTGTGGCACAGTTTGGTGCCAGCTATCGTGGAGTGCGGCCGTGTCGCTACAGTTCTCTGCGGTGAAAACAATGTACAGTGAAACCTTGGATTGCGAGCATAATTCGTTGCGGAAACGTGCTCGTAATCCAAAGCACTCTTATATCAAAGCTAATTTCCCCATAAATAATGGAAAACTCAGATGATTCGTTCCACAGCCCAAAAATAATGTATTCATATAAAAATGATTAATACAAAATACCTTTTTAGATTTTTATTATTTAAATTTAATATAAAGTAATTACATTTAATCGTGGCTGGTGTGAGGGAGACGAGACAGAGGAGAGGAGGAGGAGGGTTATTGTGTAGGACGACTTTCACTTGCAGTACAGTTACTAAAGAACAGTCGCTACACTTGGACACAAAATAAAAAAAAATGCTTTGCGCACACACACGTGGTCACAACACTATACTGTAATAAACAGTGTGTACGTGGTCACAACACTATAGTACTATAGTAAACAGTATACACGTGGTCACAACACTATAGTACTTTAGTAAACAGTATACACGTGGTCACAACACTATACTGTAGTTAACAGTGCACACGTGGTCACAACACTATACAGTACTGTAGTAAAGAGTACACACGTGTTCACAACACTAGTAGTACTGTAGTAAACAGTATACGCTCGCACGGATGTTGACTATACGAGTGAGGCACGCCGACTGAGACCGAGCATGGGAGATGATTACCCACAATCCCCCAGCGAGAGAGAGAGAAGAACCATTGGCTCAGTTGTGATCACGTGACGCTCGGCAGACAAAGCGTATACTGTACGTACTGCTCGTATTGAAAGACATCGCTCGTTTATCAAATTATTACTTATTTAAATTTTTTGCTCGTCTTGCAAAACACTCGCAATCCAAGGTTTCATTGTATTTAAAAACAGCAGCGTTAAGCCTCTCGAAATAAAATTAACGTGAACTGCTTGAGCGTTCCGAGATTGAGCGGTGAACGGGACCCACCCTGCAACTTACAGACGTCTCGGAACGGGATATATGGCATCCCCACCTAACACGGCCATAATTGAATGAAATCACTGCATGACATCACAGCCCTGTGATGACGATGCAATCACTCGAGGATTTTATGATGTTAAAAGATAGAAGCAATGCTTGTGTGTAAATAATGATTGCTATTGGGTTTTTTTACCCCCGCATTTCAGGTACATTGTCAGTTTGCAGTCACAGTGAAAACTGTGATTGTGAAATTATGCTTAAATCACGCGTTCATTTTCAACCAGGTTGTCGTGCATTTCCGCTGTTGCTAGGGAGGACAGGGACACGCAAGAAATAGATATGATCCAACAGCTGCTGTCAAACTTGAGCTTTGAGTTAAGACACTGCTCATATGATACCTACTCTTTTGTTGAGTCGAGGAGTCTTTAATGTCCACTTTGCAGAAGGGATTTCAAATGCTTCCTCGTGAAACAGACAAGGCTCCAGTGTGGATCTGCCCTCCACTTGGCTGTCCCCATGCACCACATGCCCCTAAAGATGGGGACACTGTGGCAGCTAATGAGGAGGGAATCATGTTAGGTTTGTGCAGTGCTCGCAGCAGGCAGCTCATTTTTAGCGACAAGAGGCCCGCGAATGTTAACTTGACGTCGGGGCGATCGCCTCGAGTGCACGTAATGAGCTCCTGGGTGACACCGCGGTGCAGTCCATACCACGTGGAGTCGCTTTAAAGCTTGAGTTTTAAGGCTTTCGGGAACTCGGCTCTCTGACCGTGGTGTGGCTACGCGAGGGAAGACTTGTTACCATCGCAGCCAATAGGAAACGAGGGACATAATGTTGTTGCACCTGTAGGTCGCAGCGAAGTGTGGCGAAGGCCCCCAGTGCTTAAAGTGTCAGCATAATATTGAGCCTCCTGTATAGTTTATGGCCTAATGACAGGAGCGGTCACTGCTGAGCCAGTTTACACAGCCGTCCACAGTTCAGATTGCAAAGGGAAACTTGCGTTCACTGGCATAGCATTTGTTTTCAAATGGATGCCATCAAATCGTGTGTGGATACCGAAAGTCTCACTGACTGGTAGGGACTTAATCTGTTTTGATTTCTTTGTCTTAATCCGCCAGTTTTGGTCTTGTCATAATGACGGGGCTAAAACCTTTGGGCAGTGTTTGATAACCAGACAAACGCAGTCGCGTCTGCCGGCTGGCACAGGAGCCCGATTGCTACCGACCACACTCCCTGAACCGTAATGACACTTCCCTCACATTAATCCGTCCAGCTTTGCTGCGGAGCCAGGTCCCAAGTTTAATCTGGTAATACAGCATCAGAAATGATGGGAGCAAGTGGGGGGGGTGGTGGTGGGTTGGGGGGTGTCTTACCACAGCAGATGATGATAATAATGATATTAAAAATATTGGGCTGTCCCAAGAAACCAGAGTAAACCTAAAAGGCATTCATAATTAATTTGGCGCAGGGAATGTACAGCATGTCGGTTATTCTGTAGTCCACTGGGTTAAGTATCGAGATCATCGTTTGAAATTTAGAGCTGTTCCTTTAACAGATGCGACGTTTAGTGTTTTGACAGTACCCGTTTTGATAGCAAGGCGTTGAACACACATTGAGATTGGGCATGATGCAGAACGTATGCGTGCCCCAACAAAGAGTCAAGCGCTGGTGTTTGGGTAGCCACGTTAATGGTGCGTATGAGAAATAATCGGGTTTTGTTTGCCTCTAAATAGCAGAAGGCATGGCCTGACCTTCCTGCACTTTTTAAAACCTCTCACTTGAAAATTACAATTCAGAGAATGGCAGGTTTGTCAGTCATTGTTGTAAACAGGATACATGTTGCTGTTTTATATATAAACTAGACTGACTGAACAAGTGATTTCCATTTGCTAGGAACAAAAATCCATAATTTTGTTATCTATTTACGTAGGGAACAAACCGTGTTTTCTTTGAGGGGTACAACCTCATTTTTTTTGCCTGTATAGCATTGCTTTTGTTTTTTTCATGCTGTCGAGCTATAACGTGTGTGTTAGAGAAGATTGAGGCACGGATGTATGCACACACGAACTCTGAAACCCGTGGCGTTGGATGTAATAATTTGGTTTCTATGCCAAGCATGCAGTATATGCTGCTGAGCGGAAACAGTAATGCACAGTGCTCCAGTGCTCACACACGCACGCGTGACTCGTGCGTCCTTTCGGTTGCATCGTGATTTCTGTTTGTCCACACATTGTACGTTTGGGATGGGTGAGTCCCTCCAATTAACCGCGTAACGTGGGATGCCACGGTGGCGTTGATGTTAACTCCCTCGCCTGGAATGCAGGAGGTCGTGGGTTCGATCCCAACCCTTGATGTCTGCTGCGTATTTGGAGCTTGCGTGTTCTTCCCGTGGCCGTGTGGATTTTTCTCCGGGTCCTCCGTTTTTTCCCCCTCCACATTTAGAATCAACAGGCCTTGTAGAGTATTTGGCTCCTATACATTTCCACATGATAAGCCACTTCGTTGAGCTATTATTTTTCGGCCAATCGCTTATGGAAAAGAAGCTATATCGCTCAGTGGGCCTTAGCATGTAAAATTAAAACAGTTTAATGGTGCCAGATTGCTTGCACTCAGTGCACTGCATGCAGGATATATGCACATATATTTATTTGTGTACTCTACTCGTGTGTATGTTTCTAAATATGTATGCTGTGGCTGGTGTTTTTAATGCAGCTGATGGGCTACTTATTACTTTAGTCGGGACATATCATGTTCATCTGTGTTGCTGCCCATCCATTTGAGGGCATCTCACATTTTTACAAAAACAACAAACCCTTACGTTATTTGTCGTGAAACTTACTACACAACTTGGCAACGCTAATGGCCACACCAGAATAGGTATTTGGCGAGGTTGACAAATAGCGGGGACACTTTGTGCCTTCACAATTAATTTGCACGCTGCTGAACGTGGGCACATGGGTCTGCGCATTTGCACCCTCGTGGATTTGTTCGCATGTGCATTTGTACGTTTCCGTGTGCGCGCTGTCTCCGTACTGTCCAACCCCTTAACAACATGCCTCGTTCTCTTTGTAGACTGGCTTGCCAGCTTGTTTCTCTACCAAACGCACGTATGGTGCATGTACTGGCGCTGTGCATTTTGCAAACTGTTCCTGGCCATGAAGCACAACGCTTGTGACGATTGAAATTTGGAACCTGGTTTGGGTCTCTCCATAAAATGAGTGTCTAGCGTGGTTTGTTTAGGTTTCCACTGGGGTGGCAAATGCGGCTTGACTCACCTAGAACTGGCCACAGCCACCCCCTTAGGTGCTATATTGCCCTGAATGGTTGCACGCCAACATTACTTGTCTGATGGACGATGAATATGAATGCATGACTTGCGATTTTCTATTTGTAAGATTAACTTCACGTGTTACACTTAGCAGTTTTTAGCACGTATTGTTGACCTGAATTGTTTTGTTTGCGTTGCAGCTAAAACTTGTATGTATCTACTTACCATATGTGTGTACTCATGCACACATCTGCACACTGTACAACAACAACAAAAGTCTGAAATAGTTTGCAGTTAAGTCAAAAAAATATTGAATTAAAAAGTCAACATTTATGGCTTTCTTCAAGATTGGGGGGGGGGGGGGGGAGGCGATTGTTCAAAGGCGTTTGTGTGCCACATGGCATGCTGATGCCACTCGGCACAAAGCCGCCTGACCGCTCGTGCGGGCTCGAAGCCGCGGGGTCGCTCGGGTTACTCCAAACAAAGGGAGCGTTTGAGACTCGGCCGTGATGAGGCAGCGTGGCCATCTGGACCGATCGCTCTCCGCTCGGCGGATGTGGGAACACGGGCGAGACAAAGGCACCGCTGAGCTGTCTGGGAACACCAGGGCTACACCGAGTGTTCACTCACTCCTCCCTCTGCCTCTCTTCTTCTTTTCCCTCTCTCTCTCTCTCTCCCTGTGCCTCTCTCTTTCTGCCGCTCAGCCCCCTGTGCCCCTCCAACCTCGCGCTCACTCTTTCACCCTATTTCACCCATGCACCCCCTTACGTTTTTTCTGGTATGCCTCTCGTGTACCCTCCCTCGCCTCTCATGCTTTCATTTCCCCTCTTACAGTGGTGAAGCTGCTGTGTTCCCTTAGCTCTTGGAGCCTCCTTGTTCACCCCGTCTCTGCTGTCCCCTTCATGTAATTCCACTTCCATTTACGAGAGCGGTGGAGAGGTGGGGGCGGTCGCGTTGATGCCTGTATACAAGACCTTCCCGTACGGTGATGAACACCGCACCTTAAGCCTGACATGGCGGGCAGATGTGAGGTGTAGCCTTTTCAAGAGACGGCTCGCCTCCATCAATAGCCACTTTTTCCAGGAATGTTGTCGCCTCTCTACCAATCTCTCGCACTATGGTTCTCTTTGAGAGATTTGTGGGAATGCTTTTTAACATTTTCGTTTTTCATTTTTTTCACAAAAATCACAATTGTGCTCTTGGCCTCCAGGCACAATCAACTCTGGATCTTCTTCCAGCGACAGAGCCACACATTGCTTTCTGGAATCCAGAAGTGGTGCCAGGTCTTTATCTCCACTATGGTTTCACCGATCCAGCAGCCACTACCATGCAGCCTCTTCAGCCTGGCAAGTCTTGTCTGCTAAGCACGACAGAGCTAAGAACAAAACCACATTTCTATGGAGGGGCTTGTGTAGGCGCTGCTGACCTCCTGGAAATATCTGAACCCCCGCATACGTCGACCAAGTTTGGTCTTGGATAGGAGCGCATCATTTGAACCCAGGAGCTCAGTGCTGCTGGATCTCTTCTCTGAGACAAGGGTAACACGAGCATCAGCCCTTTCAGCCACCCGTCATCCTTTGCATTCCAGCTGGCTCATTTGTCTCTCACTCCCTGTCCCTCTCATGATCTTAATTGCCCTCTCCTCATCGGCTCTGTCGTTAGCTTCCTCATGCCCTCCGTCCCTAGTGACTCACTCTGTCCCCGCTCTTCCCATACTCGTCCTCTAATCTGCAGGCAAAAGTTAAAGGTGCAGCCCTAAAATTGCACATTCACTTCATTGAGTCCGCTCGATTTGTTACGTATATGATTCAGCTTATCACGAGCATAGGAATACATTTCAAGCAATGAATCGACGCATCTTTACAATCCGCCCAAATTTAAGTTCTGATTTGAGACTTAGCCATTGCCACTGTCAGGCCTCGACTTACTCTTTGCAAGTGACATTGCAAAGTCCTTGGCATTCCCCTTCTGGTGAACTTCCTACACTTGGACGACCGTTCCCATATGAACGAGCAGACACGGTCGGGAGTTGAACCGCTGGCCTAGCGGCGTCGCGGCCCAGGGTGAGCGCCCATGACCCCCCCACAGGGGGGCTCTGTGGGAGTAGAGGCTTTGTGAGCCGCATCTGCTGGGCGCTGGCTTGGCACGGGGGAGCTACGCTGCGAGGGGACGCAGCTCGTAGCTCTTGTCCTTAAGCTCAATTCTTGGCGGAACAAATGTCAAATGGCTTGGAGTTGTTCTTCTTTTTTCCCTGCGTGCTGAGAGCCCTAAGTGTGTTTGCCTCCCGTGCAGGAATTGCTCGCGATTGAGGAGTAATGTGTAATAGCCGCTCCTATCACTCATGGCTGCCTCGCGTGTCGCAGGGGACAAAATTGGACCGTGCCAGTTGTCCGCATGGGTGCTTTCAAATGCGGATTTTACTCCACAACAACCAAACAGAATTGTGCATTTGTATATGCAGAGGCAGATGCGCTCGTTAATATCACGTCACTGCGTGAGGGTCTCTGTTTACAAACAATGCCCGTGTTGGGGTGGGGGCTGTTGGGATGGTAGGGTTGGGAGGGGGGGGCTTTGGGACAACGCTCACCCCTGTTTCTTTTATTTCATGTTGTTTTGAGGCACCACCAGCGAGCACTGTGGGCCTCTGAGGTCAGGCTCAAGTGTGATGCGTTCTAGGCGGCCACGGAAACAGCGCGTGTGCCCGTGACGGGCACCGTGGATGCTAAACAGAGATGCTCTGCAACAAAGGCCAACTTCCAGGCGACCCTGACTCACTCCCCCCCAAAACATAAACATGTCCACGTCATCTTTTCATTTGTTCGTTCAGGAAAAAAAAGCCTTCAGATTATAGTGGGATGTTTGGCCAATTCCGTGAATGTGTTTATTGTGCATGAGAGTAAACCCCAGAGAAAACCCACGCATACGGGGGGGGGGGGGGGTGGGGGTGGGGATATCACTCAAAGCTCCGTATAGATGAATTCAAGAATACCTTTGCTATCCTGTCATCGCCAGGCCACCTCACAAACAAATTAGTTGGGAGTCTCACATGTCTCTGTGATCCACCAACCCCCAAGCCTCCAAAATTTATGCATTCGATGCATATGCCAAATTGTGGCGTAAAATAACCCAACTCTAACTCAAACCTGCCTCTAACCGAACCCTGATTTTTTTTTATATATCCAAAACCCAGTCCTGATTTATAACAGAGCCCTACCCTATGTACCACCTTCTCAAAGAGCTTGAGAATATCACCATAATGTCTGTCCCTCAGTAGTGCCCGGGGGTATAGAGGAGGGTGAAAATCATATTTCTCGCTTCCAGCCAGGGTCTGGTACAGGTTCATTTGCATCTGAACCGAATCGTATTGGTGACCAGCTTATGAATAAGCAGCGTTTTAGTACTTGCGTTAAATATCGTTTTTTCATAAACGGTCACCGACACGCTTCGTATTCCTCCCGCCGTCTCCTCAAAGTGTCTCCTCAAAATGTTTTCCCAAGAGTATTAATGGGGAAAAATGTCAATTTTAAAAATGGGAAATATTTTTAATGGTGAGAAATGTGTTGATTGGGTCCGTTGTGTGCATTGCCTTGACAAATAGTTCAACTGCGAATGCTGGTTGAGTTGGATCCTTGTGTTATTTGCAGATTTGTCGGTTTTTCCTCACATGTCCTTCCTTGGATGGCTTGGATAAATGGAGATGGAAGTGTCACGTGGTGTGGCAGCTTACCCCCCCCCCCCCCCCTTCCCCTAAGGGAGAGCCCCAAACCGTATGTAATAAGGAAATTATTCAATATTCTTTTATTTCTGGTGGCACGGCACAGAGATTGGGTTCGGTGGCACCTGAGCCGGAGCATGTTGGTGACCACCTGTGAAAAGCAGGTTTTAGCCCGACCACTAAAAGCTCGTCTCCATGTAATGCCGTTGCACGCGTGTGGGCAAGTAAGACGTGTGTGTGGGCACGAATGTGCGTGTGCGCTTTGTGTGCTGCCCCCGAGGGCAGGCCTTTGCTGGGCACGCACACTCCTCTCTTTGTCTCTGTTTGTCACCCAGGTCAGCTCAGGGGCTTAGCCCAGGTATGCACACCACCCGTGGTGGCCGGGCGCGGTCGCGTCCGTGATTGCTGGTCGAGAGGGGGGGTTGTGTTTTTTTGTGAGCTGTGCTCTGTTGTAGGTGCCATGGTTATGTGCGAGTCTGTCCCTTACAAGGGTCTCTGTGTTTTTTTTTGTTTTTTCGTCGAACCTGCTAGTTGCGTTCCCACTTAATTTTGCATCAAGTTTTGATAGATCCGTGTATTTGGCTTTTGAGCGAACTATACATTTTTTATCCATGGCAAACATCAGTTTTGAGCGATATCTGAATTGGGGCCCCTCCTTTTTGCCCCCCCCCCCCCTTTTTACCGACCTGCACTGATCGACATGGCGAAGTGTAGTAAAACAACCCCTATGACCTATACGGTGTGAAGACGCCCAAAACCAGCAGTGGTCTGACAAAGGGCTGTAAAGAACAATTATTATTCTATATCTCACCTAACCAGCTTCACAGTGTTGTGTGGCTTAGCATGATTGGTCACCAATATCAATGTGAGAATCCTAAGGACTTCTGAGAGCTCTGCATCTTCTGTTTTATCTTGAGACCAAAGACATGTTATGAAAACCTTTTAGTGGCAGTGGCATTTCTGCTTCTGTTTAGGCATGCTGGCAGCATTCATCGGTGTGCTTTATTCTACCAGGTGAGAATGGAATGGGATATGTTAGATGTCGCATTCGCGTTTCAAATTTTTTTTTTCAAATTTTCAGTAAAAATTCGCCGATGCCGCCTTCACGATGAGATAAATCAAGATTATTTTTTTCGGCCATTTCTATGTACCTCTGTATGTTTAACTTCTTTCGCACCGTACGTAGCCAACCGTGCTAATCGGAGGTATGGGGGAAGGACAACACACTAAACACAGGAAGCAGTTCTAAACAAATGAGTTTTCAATCTAGATTTACAAAATGCATAGCTCCAGTGGCTTCTTAATATCGGACGGAAGAGCATTCCAGACGGCCGCAGAAGGACATTGG
Organism: Petromyzon marinus; assembly: GCF_048934315.1. Taxonomy (NCBI): domain Eukaryota; kingdom Metazoa; phylum Chordata; class Hyperoartia; order Petromyzontiformes; family Petromyzontidae; genus Petromyzon; species Petromyzon marinus. Next base: position 8,818,796 of record NC_133704.1, read on the forward strand.
AAAGCGTGTGATGCAGTAACCATCCTTTAAGGATGACTACGGATCTCCCATGCAATCTAGCTGGGTAATTGGCTAAACGGGATATTTTACATAACAAATCAATATTGATTGATTTGCATTGGAAACCTTGGGAAAATAATTTTCAAGTTTGTACTTATGCCAACATTTATGTAGCGTATGAGAGGCTATTATTTACAAGTACGATTTTGCACTGCGATGTGTGGACTCTTCCATTCAGTGAGTGCGTGACTCATGAGAGTGAACAAGAGTCTTCATGAGAACGCACATACGTATGTGGGGATGACACGCAAAGGTCCACATGGATTCGATCCACAGCATCAAATCAGTGAGTGAAACAAATCCATCTGTGGGGCCCAACCCATTGCGGTGCTGCTGTCTCTTCGCACGTCGCCACTCTCGCAGCCCCCCGTGCCCTCAACACCTGGTTATGCACTTGCAGTCTCCTGTCCGAGCTCTAACCAGACTTGACGCCCTCAAACCCTCTGAGATGGCGCGAGATTGGGGGGCGTTCGTGGTGATTTGGTCATGGGCAAGGTATCACAGGAAGCCAGCGCTGTATTCCTGAGACGTACAATGGCTTGTTCACGACTGAAAAAAACACCTCAATACATGAATCAATAACACTGCCTTAAACGAAACACTTTATAATCGGCAACATTTTTGGGGAATGGCGCTTGTTCATAGCACATCACTTCGAGTCTCTGTGTTCACTAACAAGCCTCTATGAGTGTGGCTCATAGTTTTCTCAGCAGGCAGCGCTCTAACTGTACTTGCTAATTTTAAATGGATATATGTTTTTAATTAAAATTTACTTAAACACACACTGCTTTTATATCTGTGGTTTTGCAGCCGGTATACTTTCTTCAGACAGCCAAATAGCCTGCCGATGGGCAAGTCTCATCCTATTTTATTGCAGGCTCCTCATGCATTCCTGCGCGTGGCGTATTTACGGGAAAGAAAAAAAAACGATGCGAGGCTTCTTCCGTCATTGATGCAGCCAGGTGAAGCTGAACAGCGTCTCACGCTTGGTCCCGATTTCACGTTGCATTGAAAACACAGCACACGGTTGCATTACGGGTGTACTACGCAACGCATTTCACGTGTTATAGCTTAGTGCAGGTGTCCCTTAGAGACGGGCCCAGACTTATCTCCCACGTGCAGACTGTGGGTGCAGCTGCTGTCTTTTCTCTATATTCATGCGTAAGCGCTTTCATCGAAATTGCACCCTAAATGATGTAATGTTACAATTTTCCTTGCATAGCCTCACTGAGTCCCAAGGCTCTTCCAGGAGGGTCCTGCTACGTTGGCATTTTTGGCCAGAATATCATGAATGAATGTTTGGCTTCATACGGGAGGACACCCAAGTACTTTGGTGATAACCACCAGGCATATGAGAGTGCGACACTGTGATTTGGTCTGTGTGATTGGTCGTGTGCTGTACGATACAGGCAAGTGTTTAAAATGTGTGTCGATTTGAGAAGTGGCCGGAGTCGTATGTCTGAATGTATGTTGAACTTTTTTCACACCGTACGTAGCCAACCGTGCTATTCGGAGGTGTGGGGAAGGACAACAAATTAAACACAAATAGCAGTTCTGAATAAATGAGTTTTCAATTTATATTTAAAAGCGCATAGCTTCAGTGGCTTCCTAATATTGGAAGGAAGAGCGTTCCAGACGGCCGTAGAAGCGCATCTGAAAGGGAGCGTTACGGTGACTGTCTTTGTCCGATGGTTAGCCAAAAGCCGCTGCTGCGAGGATGACCGGAGTTTGCGCGATGGTTTATGCTCCTCGACGAGATCAGCAAGGTACAAATTGTGGTTCATTTGTGGCAAGCACATTGTGGGTGATGTGTGTGCGACCTTGTAATGTATTCGTTCAGTGGTTGGTGTCCTACTAGTCTGGTGCTCGCTGCCCCCATGAGTCTCTTGCCTCGTTCGGCCGGTCACCTTGCTCTCAGGTGACACTGTAATCCCGCCGGCTCGTCTCTCCCCGGTGCCACTCTGTGACCGCTTCCCTTAGGCACACTTGTGCTTAATTGACAAATTTAAAGTGCCGGGATTAACACAGCCAGTGGCCGCCATTTCAATTTGCGCGAGAGAATGCCCACACACGTCTGTGGCGAAAGATAAAAACGAGCTCATTTTCCGCCGCACGGTTACCCTGCGTGTATGGCCCTTTTTTGTTAATGTTTTGAGTGGGGAAGCATTGAGAACCCACTCTATCAGCGATGCTGGCTCAGTACCATCATATGGACGTGAGCCCCCTGAGCCACACAGTAACCCCCCCCCCGCCCCCCAAGGCAGTTTTTTCATTTGCTATATTTTGAGTTTGAGTTTTTATTGTTTTTTTATAGCACCTGGAGAAAACTACGCATATAAGCAGAGGACTTGAACTCCAGGCAACACACTGCCCCCCTCCTTGCTTTCAGTTATCGGCAGATGGTTCTGTTGTATTATTTAGCTGTTCGTCATAGAGCCATAAATTCAAGACCCCCATTTCTGCACGATTCACGAACCCCCAAAAACCATATGTAAAGCCTTCACACGGCCGTGTCTGTTGGTATAACACATCCAATTGACCTTGAATTATTATTTTTTAAACGTTTTCACGAGAAAATATTCCACACAAATAAAGTTTCTGCGTCGCCTTCGGGAGGGGGGGGGGGGGGGGCAGGTGTTTCCGTGCGGAGCAGCGGCGTGGTGACGACTCCACAACTCTTCTCGATCGCGTCCAGAGACGCAGTAGCCAGCGAAGCGGTGCGGCACGCGCGATTTGGACCGGAGGGGGGCGGGGGGGGGGGGCGCGCCGCGGCCGTGCGTTTTTCCACGTAATTACACCAGCAAAACAGCGCGGCACTCGAGTTTCCGTTGGCAGGGCCAGCAGCTGGCTGGGCAGGAAATCCCTAACAAACTGTTTATGCTCTCTCTCTCTCTCTCTCGTTCTCTGCTCCCTCCTGCCCTCCCCTCGGGAGGCCGCAATTATTGTTGTTCTGCTCCGCGCGCTCGCGAAGCGTGCTTCGGGAAAGACGGCTTTTCGGCGAGATCCGCCTGCTGCCGTTTGCGGTGGGCCGCCGTTGACACGTCTGCGAGGTTTTGATCTCGTGACGTGCCTTGTGCACGCCAGGGAAGCGGGATGGTGCGGACGGGGGTGCCGCGGATGACCGCGCACCACGTTACCGTCGCTCATGACGATCCACCTTAGCGCGATTGGGAATTGGTATCTGGACCTCGGCTACGCCTCCGCTATCAACATATAATAATCACCTGGAAAAGTATGTGAACATACGCCATGATGTACATCATCTCACAAATTCGCATATGCAGATGACCTAGCCCTTGCTGCACGGGGCACAAACTTTATAAGAGGCATATTGGAGGTATGTTTCATCACTTTAGTTTACAAAAACGGTCACTGCATTACGTACTTTCAGATGCGCTTCTGTAGCCATCTGGAATGCTCTTCTTTCCGATATTAGGAAGCCACTGGAGTTATGTACTTTTAAGCCTAGATTGGAAACTGATTTCGTAAGAATTGCTTTTTGTGTTTAGTTTGTTGTCCTTCCCGCGCACCTCCGATTAGCACGGTTAACGACATACGGTTTGAAAGAAGTTCAACATACATACGTCACTGGAAACTCCAACCGAATCCCTCCAAATAAGCGCTTTCCACCTGAAAAGTCATGCAGCAGAAGACCACCCTTGACGTGTCCTCATGATACCCCCCAAGATATCTAGGGGGTATCATGAATAGAACCCTGACCACATAGAACAGCTCAAGCTAGCACCCTCCTCCCCACCCCTCCCCACCCCCTTTGTAGATTTCGAAACTGATAAGGTTGTCTTGGGGAATATCACCTTATTTCCTGGCCGAAGGTGGCATCCACATTCTACTCTCCTGCAAATCATAAGGCGAACTTATCAGGGTCACTTTATTCAATCGTTTGGCAGGGGACACTACTTCTTGTTGGTGTCCATGTCGCACATTCAGCGAGTTGTGACACTTAACAAATTCAACATGTTGTGACACTTGCTCTTGGGGAAAAAGCCACTACCGTGCTGTGAGTGTCACACTTTTCCCTCGACTCTCACCTCCTCAGCGCTGTGTGTTTGCTTGTGTTCTTGGAGGAGGCATTGTGCTCTTGCGTGAATACTTCCTCCACCCTTAGATCTCGCTCTGCTCGTAAGCCGTGAGGGGTTGTGGGCAGAGCGTTGAGTAAGTCACGTGCAAGGGACGGGCGCCCGGCGCCTTCTCTGCGCTGTTCGTGGCCCGTTGTGGTTCATGACTTCGAAAAAAAATAAGTTTTTCCCAAGGTAGAAAACCCATCCTCTTTGGGCCTTTCGGTAAAGTCACGGTGGTAGAAAAATTATAAATCACGATGTTTCAGATGCAACACGAGCGTCCATCATCAGGCGACAAATAGTGAGCAAACTGATATATTATTTTTCTACGTACGTGACTTTACCGAAAGACCCAATGAGTATGGATTCCTGCAGTCCTGAAAGCTTCAAATAAGATAAAAAAAACGAATTATATCTATATGAGGGAAAGCGGTAGACCCATTCTCACCGTTTACAATATCTCACAGCCGGTGTTCGGAGGGCCATTAGATGCTGCAATGATGAGTTGTGGCTGCGGCTTGCTGAGCAGATGGAAATATCCTGTGATCACTGCAAAAAAGTAACTTTCAATGCCCACCCCTATTATCCTCGTGAATGAAATGAGTGGCAATATGATCTCCGACTCCAAAGATCAGGTCCGGAGATTTGCTGAGCATTCTGGACGATGCCGGGGGGGGGCGAATCCCTTCTGTGGATGTGGTTCATGAAGGACACTGCTTGCCGGTTGGAGGAGCAACAATGGAGAAGCGAATAATGAGCAGCTCGATGGGCGCAAAAAAACAGCAAGACCACACATTGGGGAGTACAGGCAGTGCATCGTGCAAGTCATCTCGGTCACCTAACCCAACAACATCTGAGTCTGTCTCGTGACCTCATGCCCCCAACCCTGACATGGCCCCAAATTGACATGTTTGGAACCACACTTAACATAGCGTGAAGGAACGCCATCTAGTGCTCGGTGGGGATGAGGCCCACCTAAAGTGACTCGAGAATTAGTACCGTGGCATCCCCTTTTTCCCTGGGTTGTCGCTCCTTGATTCGATGTCGGGCTCGGCTGACTGGAGGTGTTCCCGTAGGGCAGGGGTCGGGAACCTTTTTGGCTGAGAGAGCCATGAAAGCCACATATTTTAAAATAAATTTCCGTGAGAGCCATATAATATTTTTTAACACTGAATACAACTAAAGAAATGTCAGCTAAGATTTATTTGCGAGCCAGATGCAGTCATCAAAAGAGCCACATCTGGCTCGCGAGCCATAGGTTGCCGACCCCTGCCGTAGGGCATTCCCTCACCTATCGAGGGACTGTGTCGTCTTGTGGTGTGGTCTGGGACTGTTCTTGCTGTTGTGAAAAAGAGCTTCATAGCTCATTGGATTTCTCCAGGAAAAAGAAAGATTCTGACTTCAACAATAGCAATCTAAATATATATTCTTGGTTCTTTCGGTCAAGTCACGTAGATAGAAAACAAAAATCTAAATTAAAAGCAAAGAACCCATGACGTTTCGATCGCAACACAAGCGGTCTTCAGGTGGAGAGAAAAGAGCGGGCAAGCTTCCAAATGCAGCTGCTTATAAGGATTATAAGAATGTGGCTAAAATAGTAATTTAAGACATTAACATTAAAATAATGCTTTTGATGTAATTTATTGTTGGAAAAAAATAATCTCTTAAGTTATTTTCTTAGCATCATCACCACCACTGCTCTCATTGTGTACAGAAGTGTGTGTGTGCATCTGTGAATTGGAATTGCCATTGAGTGAGTGAATATGTGAGTGAGTAGGTGAATGAGTCTGAGTGAGCGAATATGTGAGTGAGTGTGAATGAGCGAATATGTCAGTGAGTGGGTGAGTGAGTCTGTGAGTGGGTGAATATTTGAGTGACTGAGTCTGTGAGTGAGCGAATATGTGAGTGAGTGGATGAGTGAGTCTGTGAGTGAGCGAATATGTGAGTGAGTGAGTCTGTGAATGAGCGAATATCTGAGTGAGTAAGTCTGTGAATGAGCGAATATGTGAGTGAGTGGGTGAGTGAATCTGTGAGTGAGCGAATATGTGAGTGAGTGGGTGAGTGAGTCTGTGAGTGAGCGAATATGTGAGTGAGTGGGTGAGTGAGTCTGTGAGTGAGCGAATATGTGAGTGAGTGGGTGAGTGAGTCTGTGAGTGAGCGAATATGTGAGTGAGTGGGTGAGTGAGTCTGTGAGTGAGCGAATATGTGAGTGAGTGAGTCTGTGAGTGAACCTACAAATGTTGTGTGTCTGTGAGTTAGCGAGTGAAGGTGAGCGAGCGTGCGCTTGACTGAGCGAGTATGCGGGTGAGTGAGTGTGTTCTTAAGCGCGTGAGCAAGCGTGTGCGCAAGCGTGTGCGCGGGTGAGTAGGTTAGCGAGCGACTGAGCGGATTGGTGCTGATGGAGGCATGCGGAGCGTGTGGTTTGTGGTGCCGTGCGCTGCCCATGCTTGCTGGGCTGAAGCTGCCCCCCCCCCACCCCCTCCTCCCCTCGTGCCTGTCCTCGCCCCACCTCTCACGTCGCAGTCACTCGCGCTGGGGCAAGATTAAAAAACACAGCCACACACACGCACACCATCACGCATGCGTACTCACGCACGTACATCACACACGCAGAGACAAAGATCCCCCGTATAGCCTCAATAGACTGTTATGGCAAGTGCTGTTAGCGAGCACATATGAAGGCCGGCATGGCACATGAGGGGTGGGTGGTCAGCCCCACGCCTGGCCGCCTTTGTCTCCCGAATGCCGATGTTTTACGCATTGCATCAGGTTCTTATTTGAGGCTGAATCGGCCTAGGGGAGGTCCAGCACCGGTTCAGATCATTGTCACTGGCGTTGGTGGCCGTGAGCGGAAATTGAACTCGGGTCGCCGGGTTCACAGCGCATCGCGCGTGAACCGCTACACTACAGCACAGCACACACACACACATGCACACGCATTGCACTCAACGCATTTACAAACACGCACACACCACAGATGTGCACACGTGCACATGCTCCGAATGTAGGTAAACATATTTAGCACCCACAAGAAAAGGACAGCAGTTCTCCATTTTTAGCTTCAGAATGTTTCAGACAAGTGCTGCGACACAGCACATTAATAAGCCTTATGCTAGGCTGACACTGTTAAGGTTGACCCCACGCACGCCCAGTAAGCTGCCTTTGTTTCTCACTCGATGTTTATTACGCGACCACAGCACGTACTCATTTTAGGCTGAAAATATCAGTATCCACTGCAATTGTGCACAGCCAGGAATTTAACCGACGTCCGTAAAATTGCAGCACAGTGCAGTACGCTCCACTCTGCCACCACTCCGCACGCACACACACACACGCACGCTCGCGTGTAATTGTGTGCACACAAACGTAAAACCACTCGCGCACCTCATCTCGGGCCCGAGTGGTGGCGAGCGTGCAATAATAAGGGGCAGAGGATGGAAATTCACTCTCAGTTCATTTCAGGACATGTTGGTAATGTGCTTGCGCGCGTTAACCCTCGCTGTGCGCCGCAGCGCGCCCGCCCGCCGTGCCAAGCGCTCCCCTCCCCACCCCCCCCCCCCCCCCCGAGTTGCCTTCAACGTGCGCTCCTCCTCTGGTTAAACCGCACACCCTGGCCGAGACACCTTCTGGCGCAGCGGTAGGGGCGAGCGCACACGTGCGTGCGCCCTCCGTTCCCTACTAATCTCGGGATTAGTCCGCGCCCCCCCCCCCCCCCCCTTCGTACCCCACCCCCGAGAGCAGCGGTTCCCGCCAATGTTCGCCCGTCGTCCCAGGTTTTGGGGCTCGGCGAAGGACGGCGCGATTGGCCCCGGAAGGCCACCGGTCCGCGCCGGGGTGTGTGGGTGGGTGGGTGGAGAGCGGGACGGGGCTGGGCCGCCGCTGCGGGCGCGCGACCTCGCCATTCAATTGGCTTAAGACCTCGCGAAGGCTTTGGCGGGCGCGTAGCGCGGTGCTTCGGAGGGGGTCGAGGGTTAAGGACGAAACGAGCGAAATGTATTTTGCCGTTAAATCTCCCAGCATTTATGGCTCGCGGACAAAAGGCCGGCTCTCGGCCCCCGGTTTATCTAGCGTCAAGTGACCCCCGGAGCAGCGTGTCACGGCTACCGATGCGCACACCGGCGCTGCTCTCTGACAAAATATTTGAAAATAAATGGACGGATTTGGAGAGAGCCCGTGCAGTGCCGGTGGGGGATCTGTGCCTGCAGGAGACACAGGCAGCGCTTAGGATGAAAAACCTCGTTTCCACTTCACCACGCATTTTTCTAAACTGCCTGATATTTAACACTTGCCGGAATCCTCTGTTAATCCACGTGCGCTGTGCGCTCGTTGTTGAGCTGACTTATTTCATGAACTAATTGTGAGTGCTCAGGTTCACCTGCCCACTGCAATCCTCCTTCGCCCGTTGGAAATGAGCGACTTGAACCGAGTTGGGATTATTGAACAACTAACTGCAGCTCAGGATACAACCTCACATGGAATTCCATTTTAAACGACACCCTCCGTAGTTTGACATTGATTTAAAAATGACACGCAGACAAACACTAATCTATCGCTCTTCATATATGTGTTGCAAGTAACAAGGCGGATGACGAGGAGCTACATTACTTAAACAATGCCAACGAGCTGTTCCAAGTGGCACTCAGTTTAAAAACAAGAGTGGCCGAGCTGCAGCTGTAACACGCATGTGAATGCCTGCTTGGAGTGACACGGGGGGCTCCGCCGAAGCCTCGGGTTAGCGACGGGCCACATTCCTGACGTGAGCTGCCGGGCTTGCGTGTTCCGTCCTGCCCGGGCCCAAAACTCTCACGCCGCTTGGCACCCGACGCTTCCCCCCCCCCCCCGTGCCCTCGGCAGGCGCGTGCAGGCGTGCGGACGCCTCCCTCGCTTTTGTTTGCGTAATAACTCCCGCTTTGCGATGGGTCCCAGGACGGGCGTGCACGCGGGGTGCCCTGTCCCCCCCCCCCCACCTCACCTGCGTCTGGCTGGAGGCGTGGGCTGGGCATGGCGGCGCCGGGAAGCTCGTTGCACGGCTCTCGTGCATCGCTCGCCTCCCCTTTGGCCCGCAAAGCTTCCATTCGGCGGCGGCAGTGGTGTTGTTGGGAAGCTTCGCGCGCTGTGCCCCCCTTTGGTGGCTCCGTCCGCATGGAAGGGAGCGCTGCCATCCCTTGTGAATTATAAATGGTGCAGTGATGCACAGGCGTGTGAAGTAAGCATTTAGATGCCCGTGTGCCTATGCGCGTGCAAGCCCCCACGTGTCTGTGCTTGTGCAAGCTGTGAGTGCATGCGTGCTCGCGTTTGTGACTTCGTGTTCCCACATTGGTTTTGACCTCAGGTTTTTCCCATCCATCGCGCGTGCGTGTACAGGTGCAGGCCGATGAAGCGTGATGCCTGGGCAGGGCTGAAATGCCATGCTCCTCCGCGTTTGTGTGCCTGCACTAATCTTTGCCCCATGGCCATTCTAAGAAAAAGAACACATTCCACCATGTGTTCCTGATCCCACTGGCAGAGCCATTCGAAATCTGTGGAAGCGCTAATGTTATGTGTTCAATACCATGCCATGCTGGTAGGGCCATTAGAATTCAACATTTGTGTCCAATACCATGCCATGCTGCCATGGCCATTAGAAATCTACAGGCACCAGTGCTAGCATACTGTCATGTTCACTTGCATGAGGCTTTTACAAATTTGAGTGTTCAACAAGACACACTTTAATATCACAAGAACTAGAAAAATCATAATAGTAATTTTGAGATTCATAATTTCAAATTATAATATAATCAGTATGATTATGGTAATATATTCTGATTCTGATATCATTAATTACGCTGTGTTGATGTGACTACAGACCCAACATAATAGTAATTGTTCTTCATATAATTATTTAATTATCAGAACCTAAAATAAACTTAATAAACTATGATGTAATTTTTGTAATGTATTTTTGAAAATGTTAACAACATTAATAACATTAACACTCGCACAAACACTGCTGCTCGCACGCGAACACAAATTAACATTCATCTTAACCTTCACATTAACATTAACCATAACCTTAACATTAATTGTGACCTTAACATTAACACAGATATTACCATTAACTTTAACATTAACTTTAACATTCATGCCTTTGACATTACCTATATTGGCCTTAGCATTATTAGAGGTGGTGCAATCTGCAACCTTGGCGTTACCATTAACACAACACTTACGGCATTGCTCTTAGTATGGGCGTTATTGACATTATTAACATTATTAGGGCTCGCATTAATTGCAGTGTGAGACGCGCGCTGCTGTGGCTTAACAGGGATCTGAGCGCCGGCAGGGTGCTCGTGGGGCGCCATCATTAACAGCCGAGCAGAACTTCACCCTGCGCATGCGCCGGCAAAAGCCGTAAAGGGCAGTTTGCCCCATGCCTTGTTATCTCGGCGGTTGAGCGCGAGGGTCTGGTAAGGGCAGGCAACGCGCTTGCGGCGATTGGCCCCGGCGAGCGCCGAGAACTCGACTCGTCGCGTGTCGCTAAACTGCCCGGCGGCGGCTTGCGCTCGTCCTGACGGGCAGTGTGGTGCGCAGCGGCAGCAGCAGCAGCACGGCGCTGCGGGTAGCGACGATCCGCAGCGGTGCCGTGCGACCAGGCGGCCGCTGCTCCGGCGGGGTCGCTCCCCGCCCGCGGTAGGGGAGGGAAGGGGGGTCACGCCGATTCTTGGCCTTCCTTGGCCATCCACAGTTGCTTTACGGTCGAAGTCTTCTGCGTTTTCGGTCAGCTGCACGATTCCGGAGACAGAAGTGGTGCCGGAACGTTGGAATGAGCACACGTTGTTTTCAATGGAGAAGTTTCAATGCGGTCGTTGGTTCAGCAAAACGTGAAGCCTGTGCAACGACTTGCTTTGGCCCTGTTACGTCTGTGGATTTGCATGATTCCATACAGTGCTTAAAGAGAATAATAAAGTATTAAATGACAAAGGTACAGCTTTGATGCTGTGAGAAGAAATAAAAGCTGCCTTATGCTTAGTTTGACCCTGATTGCAGCTTATATTGCAGCTTAGTTTCAGGTTATTTACTTTTTATTGTACGCTTACTTCGTTTTACCAAAACATTGAGAGGTTTTCCAGCCCAATGTTGTCCTTGTAGTGTGTGGTGTTAGATAGTGAGTTGATTGTGGGAGACAGGATGGGGGCTCTGCTTGGGAAGTGATATTGGGTGGCAGGATCACAGATAAAAGCATAGACTTCAGCATAGAAAACTAAAATATCTTCCAAAGCCATACCATAATGGTTAAAATCGTAAAAAAAACATAACCATTGTGAAAAAAATCACAGTTTTGTGATTAATAATGAAAAGACCTAAAGGTCCGGATTGTAAATGCACTGCCAATTTTTAGCGTTTCTTTAAGCAGCGTTTAACATTTTTGAAAGTAATGGCCAAAAAAACACAAAACTCATTTACAACTCGTGCTTATAAAAAGTAATGCGATTCTTCTGTCCTCCCAGTCGCTGTCCAATCTGCGAATACCGGACTCGGCTTGACCCAAACGCGAGTTTAGTTTGGGGTACATTTGGGACTTCAGCAGCCAATCCCCCCCCCGCTTTGCCCCCCCGCCCCCCACACTCCATGTAGACATGAGTCAATTGGAAATGCATGCAGCCTTTGCTGTTCCTGACCTTAAAAACCCCCTTAAAGAAAATGTTGCATTAATAAGTTTGTTCAGCACCCCCAAATTGCCGAATTAAGAGTCTACTCAGAAGTGTGAGGATCACCCAAGTGTAATTAGGGTGAAGATGGGGAGGGGGGGAGACGAGTGCGTCGGGTGGCCGTGGACTCAGACATCGTTTGCAATTAAGTTTGCTTGAACGAGACTGGCAGCCGAGGGGCGGGAGGCGCGCGAGGCTCAGGCTGGGTTTGACCCTGTCCAGACAGGCTGCTTGAGATGTGGGTTTACCCTCCGCGCATCACTGTCAGCACTGGTATGCCTTCCGAAGATCCCTTAATAATCTCACTTTGTGGAATTGTGCCTGAGAAAGGGGGCAAAGCGCAAGGGGAAAGCGAAAACGGAAAGAAATGTAGACGACTATAAGAAATGGAGAGTGAGGGGAGGGAAAAAAATTGCTTGTGCAGGCATCTTGAGGTTGGTTGTCTCGAAAGAGCAGCCTGGGACTGGGCCCTTGACCTCTTAACTCTTGTCAGCACGGCACAGCTGTTCTTTGGTCAAACACGAGGTTTCGTGACACCTGTAGATAGCGTGTTCTTTTCCGAAGACTGCAGAACAAGCTTGTGTTTTTCTTGCTAGCTACAGTAGATGTTACACGGCGTGTGATGAGATGTGGTGCATCAGTACGGTACCCACCGTGGAGTTGCAGATGCAGTCTTCCAGCGGCGGATTACTAATGACGAATTACGGCACAAGCCGCTGAAAATTGTGGCTTTAAGTGTAAATGCACCAGCGCTCCTTTCGGCCAGCCGAGGTGATTTGAGCACAACTCATTGGCACCCTATTACATGCAATTGCTTAAGGAAGCTTGCAGCAGCTTGGTGGGAACATTTGTTTTCTTTCTCCCCTTCCTCATTTAAATTCTATTTCATATTCGTGAATATTAAAATAATACGGATAATGCGTTTTTGCAAAATAATGGCCGTTCACAGCAATGCGTGTTTGATGTAAAAAATAATAATGCGAGCACGTGTTGGGAAAGAATGATACATTTGAATTAAAACACAAAAGGGGGGCGGCACTAGTGGCCCAGAGGTGCACAGCGCCTTGTCTTGCTGTTCAGGGTCAAGGTTTGGTGGGTTTGAAACCCAATCTTGTGCTGTGGCCGTGGATGCTGAATATGCCCTCGTTTTTGAGGGCGCATTAGGATGATTGCACCGCCTGTGCGTGGATTTTAAAAGCCCTTAGGGCTCCTTACACCACAGGCAGCAGCAGCATGATGGCATCATGGCTGAGAACGGCGATGTTGGTCCTTAACGTGTGTTTGTTAGCTCGTTCCTTAAAATCCTACTTTTTATAGATGCATTCAGTTGCAAAAGATATTAGTCTATCCAGTTGTCCCAGATGACACTGGTGCAGTGCATTACTTGCTCTTTGTTGTGCTTCAAGTGTGCCATTTTGTGCAGTTCGGTTCTCTGTTCTGATGTGCTGTTGATGTGGTGCTGATTGTGCTGTGCATCGTCGTGCTGACTGTGCACTGCGTTGTGGTGCTGATTGTTAATTGCATTGTGGTGCTCATTGTGCATTGCAGTGTGGTGCTGACTGCGAAGTGCATTGTAGTGTTGATTGTGCAGTGCATTATGATGCTGATTGTGCAGTGCATTGTGATGCTGATTTTGCAGTTGCTTTGTGATGCTGATTGTGAAATGTATTATTGTTCTTCTCTTACGATGCAGTCAAAAGTCTAAATTTTGTTTTGCTCCAATGATCATTGAGGCAGTGCTGATCTGCTATTTACATCCCTGAGCCAGTGGTTTAAATTTGTCTTGTTTATCGACAAGACAACCACTGTTGTCTTCCCCGACAAATTTTACGACAGAGGGATGATACGGCAGAGGGATGAGTCAAGCCCCAACTTGGATTCCAACTCGCAACCTTCTCATTGTGAGCTGCTCCTCTCTCTTTACTGATGGAGCCACCTGACAAGATGTAGCGCGTTCTCAGGATATGCGACGTGGCGTAAAGCATTTGCCGAGCGTTTTTTGTTGTTGCGACGAAGCCCTAACGGCACGGTTTTCCGTGCGACGTCATGTGCGAGCAGACGCAGAGGCGGAGGATTGCCGCTCGGTGGTGCAGGAGCAAGCCACGGCGCTGGGGCAAGCCATGTTCACCCTCCTGGTGGAGCGCTGCACTCAGCTGCTGGCCACCTCCCTCAAAGGTAAATGTTGGAGCTCGGAGGTGGTGTAGCTGTCCGTCTGCCCTTATGCCAGAGGTCACGAAAGTAGGGCCTCGCTGGAGAAACTATTTAAAATTAAGCTATTTTTTTATTTTACCAGGTAAGGCCCACTGAATTATATAGCTCTAAATGCACGTTTCGAAATGCGGAGGGAAAAACCGTAGGACCCGGAGAAAAATTCACACGACCACGGGGAGAATACGCAAACTCCAATATAGGCATCAGGGTCGGGTCGAACCCACAACCTCCTGAAAACCAGTCAAGGATGTTAACATCTCGCCACCATTGAGGTATCGCTCACAAGATGAATTTTTTCATCACCCTCTGCGCAGTCGTGTCTGCCTTCACTGTGAATCCCGACAGAAACGGTCGGCATTGCTTGGGAATACATTCTGTTGTTCCCTTCAGCGACATTAATTTTTTGCTGTTCATACTCGGCCTGGAACTTGCTCCCTGCACCCAAACCCAGTCACTCCCATCATCAGCCACGATCAATCCACTGCTGGATATAGGCCTTCAGAAGCCACCGCCACCTCTCAAGAACCTGCGGTGCAGTAATCCATCCAGCACCTGTACACAAACCGATTTCACCGCTCCCATCTCCCCTCCTCTCTCTCGGATGCCTTCCATTCCTTAGCTTTCACCCTGTTATTTCTTCTTGACCGTTGGCCATGAAACCCAGTCACTTATTAAGGTAAAAGCACACGGCAAATTGCCACACGCCACCACAACACATTTGGACCCTCTGAAAGAGTACGTTCACATGCAAATCTTGCTCTGATTTCAACGGAATGCAAATAAAAGGTGGCCAAATCAGCAGCGTATCTCACCCGCTTCCACAGATGGAAAGGCCATTCTCGCACGTTGTCACGCGAATGCTCGTTTGAAGCGTGATTATAGCAGCCGCAGCTGCACACGTTGTTCTGTGGCTGCAGTTCGTGGCTCGTGTGAACACACGTCAGTAATTGGGTGAACAATGATGTTGCTTAAGCGTGTCTCTTTCCCATGTCTCTTTCCCGTGCTTGTTAAAAGCAATTTTTTTTTAAAGAATGCAAATTCATTTTGCTGAATATTGTGAGAATATGTTGCGGTAAAAAAAAACTCTTGTTAATATTTAACTGAAGGATGTTATTTATATTTTCGGTGACAAATTGGCCAAATAAAAAAAAATATCTACTTTATCAGCACCGAGTCAAAATATTCAGCTCGAGTACAAACGAAGAGCAAATAGCCCTTGCTTGAGCACAACAGTGTGCCTCTCCAAGTAGGAGCTGTTTTGAAATTGACATTTTAACGATTGCAAGCCTAAAAGTCGTCAAATATGGTGTACACTGCCGTAGCTATGGCGATCACTCCCAGTAGTTACATTGTGTGCAGCAGTTTATAAGTGTTCTCCTGTAATGTCAAGGGGGATGTTTTCTTTGTTGAGGCTTATCTGCCGGAATACAGCAAAGTCCGTTTGGCAAATGCACAGTGCCGTGTATGCCATGAAATCTGCTCTTGGCAGTCCCATGTGGAAACTCGCGAGCTTAACTTCACTTCCACAATTAAGCAGCATTTTTTGTGCTGCATATTGATGGTGAGGAGTGCAGCAATTTATCTTTCTTGATTTTCATCTTGCATTTATCATAATGTTCCGGTGACACCACCTCAAGGTGTTTAATTGAATGGGTGTGTGACATTTCAGTTCCAGATCGGAGTGTGTATGTTATAGAGAAATCTTATTTTCGATATCTAAATGCTGGGTATGTGTCCTTAGCTCTTTCTTGAGCCAATGGGATACATTTTGATTTAAAGCTTTGGTGACTACAGGGATTCATATTCTTGGTTCTTTCGGTAAAGTCACCACGTAGAAGGGAAACAATAAAATAATAAAAATATAAAACAATAAAATTCTCACGACGTTTCGACTGCAACACAAGCAATCATCATCAGGTGTGAAAACCACAGCAAGACAATTTTCTTAGATATTTTTAAAATATTTTTTTCTTATTTTTATCATTTTATTGTTTCCCTTCTACGTGACTTTACCAAAAGAACAAATGGGATAAGTAAAGAATCTGCTTGATTTGGTTGCCAATGTATTCGTGCTTGGGATTGGGAATTCACCGCTTTCCGATGTCCGAGTGCCCGGTACAAGTCCTTGGCTGCGCTCTCGTCCCCTGGGAGGCCCGTGAGTTTCCATCCCAGTTGCCAAGCCTCTGGGCCAGGGCTCGCTCTCAGGATGGGCCTCCAGGCCCCTCTCACAGGGGCTGAGTCATCGTGTGCGTGCGTGCGTGCCTTATTGCTCAGGGATTTACTGCATGCAGATGGCTGTGCCACGTGGGCTCTGGGTTTGCGACCCAAGATTCACAAGGTCACGGCCGCCGTGGTCAGAAATGTTCCCGGTGGTGCGCGCTAGGGCACCGAAGCGGAGGCTATATGGGCGCCTCGTATCATCATTTTCTAGAGCCGCTGGACAGCGGGAGGAAAATGAGCAGCACGCGCACAGCGGGTAGCATGTTCATCTGCAGCGGTGCGGTGCAGCTTTTGGAACGCAGTGGGTAAGCACAGTGACCTGGAGCAAATCCATCTATATGGGATGTTGGCTGGTTTTGATACAATGTGGGCAGGCCAGCCTCTCAGTGGAAATCAGGGCAAAAAAGAATCACCATCGCTCCAACAGCACGTTTACACACTTGAGCTGTCTGCTGTTTGTGACACTGCGCAGCTGCATCAGTGTAATTTCCAAACTTCTGTGACCTCCCCCCCCCCCCCGTGAAGATCCCGAGAGATCCGCTGAGTCGTGAATTCTGTCAATGAGAGCCCTCATACTCGGCTGGGTCACGACTCGCCACGCCGTATTGTGTAGGGGACGCTTGGCGATTAGTATCGGGAATGCTCCACAGGCCATGTATAAATGCCATGGGGGCACGTAGGCGTTTTGAGAGGTAAAGCGTAGTATTATCTTTTCCAGTTACTTATAATTTTCGGAAAACAATCCAACAAATAAGTAATTTATTTGTTGGCTATAAACCTGGTTGTGTATATCCAGCCTCCCTCAAAAGGCAATATTAGTGCTATGCTTGTGCATGACAGGTTTTTTTTTAATCAGCACCGTATATGTACTATGGATTGAGAGCATTCAGGTATAAAAATCAGGATAATGACAGGTCATTATAGAAAGACCATGAAGTTTTTAAGTTTAAACCTAATGGCTTACTGAGCGAATACTCCTACTCCCTTGCTTCTTGAATGCAAATGAATGAGAAGTTAATTCAGAGGAAAAAGAATGATCATTTCCTGATTTCCAATGAGGCTGGAAAGGTATGAATTATCTTTCAGAGCGGAATTTCCTGTGTTCTGTTATTTTGCCCCAACAGAAGCGCGTGATGACATCTTGACCACCGATGTCATAGTTGATGGCATCATCATGGCATTGTGCTGCGATGCCTGTACGGTGTCAAGAAAGTGGCAGTGTACAGCATTGGATTAAATAATCTAAGTGTGCGGAGCTTTGAGTGGTACCCCCATCATATGCGTGTGTTTTCCCTGGATTCTCTATATCGGTGCTGAAAAAGAGTAAAATTTCGAGCTGAAAAAAGTTTTGACATCATTGCGGAAATTTGAGGTAAATCAAAGGGCATTATTGTGATAAGCAAGCAACACCATCTTTTGACCTAGGTCCCATCGTGCTGGATCTGAGTTACGAAAGCAAAAACGGCAGTACAAGATAGTATAGTACAAATCACGTGAAATAAAATATGAGAGGAGCTTATACAGAGATGATAAAATTCCAACAATCTTATGAACCCGAGGCTGATCTGCGTATTATATTGATGTCTGTAAAAAGAATGAGTTTTAGGTGGCAGAAGCTATCGTCAGCCTATGTATAGATTAAGATAAAGTAGAGATGGTGATGCTGAAGACTTTTAATCTTTGCGTGAAATTTGGTCCGGGTTATTGGTTAACAGTGTGAGCATATTTAGACATTCTTTTAGAAGGTGGAATTTTTCCAAAACTCGGTGGCCCAGGAGAAGGTACTCTAAATATGTGTTTAAAGATGGACAGGAAATATTAAACGGTTACCAACATTCAAAACTAGACTGAGTAAATTACATTAAAACAGAAAATAAGTCCAAGCTCGTTCCACTAGCTCCTGAATCGTGATGTAGGTGGAATCCATAGTCTTAAAATCACTCCATCTCTAACCATGCCAAGTCTTGGTTTCTAATACAGCACAGGTTCACTGTCACGACATGTGCCCTCTGCTTGCATGCACACGTACTTGCTCATGCACAAAGAAAAAAATCCCCCGTATAGCCTTAACATACTTTTCGGACAAGTGCTGTTAGCGAGCACCTATGAAGGCCGGCGCAGCACACGGAGGGGGTGGGTGGCCAGCATCACGCCCGACCGCCTTTGGAGACCCAGTGGCGATGGTTACACACCACCGCACCAAGTACTCATTTCATGCTGAGTCGAGTTAAGGAAGGCCCGAGTAGCGCAGCGAGCTAACCGCTGTTCTGTGACACAAACACAGACACATGCGAGCACTCAAAACAGTGAGTAAACAGATGTACGCACGTGAACACATCTGCGTACGCACATAAACACATCTGCGTGCACACGCCGGCGCGTACTCCTGTGCCGACGTGGCTGTGCGCGCGTGCACGCACATGCGCACACGTTCTTCTCGCCCTCCTGGAATAATGGGATATATGAGAACAATCTGCTCTTGGCGCCGGTGCATCTTTAATGTGAGGAGGCAGGGGTTGAACAGCGTACACAAACATCCTCTCGTTTTACCAATCGGTGTTATTGCATCCCATGTCTAATGTACTGTACAGTAAAAAAAAGTTAATCTGCTGCATCTAGCGCAGAAATACGAACAGCACCTCAGTAGGTGAATGGGCAATAGCAGCAGCAGCAGCAGCTGCCATGAGAAGATTTGCAAAGAGTGGACGCTTGATGAGCTGGACCCAACACTGCGCCTTGGTGCTGTGCGCCATACTTCAAACCCTAATAGCGTGTTGCTAACGGCACATACAGCCCACCAGTCAATGCCAGCCTGAACTCTTTAGTAGTCCCATTCTAAAGAAGAAGCAGCAGTGCTAAAAAATAAAAACCGAACTTTTACGCACACACTCTTTTATTCTCAAACTCACACTTACAAATGTGCTCCAACCTGCTCGTTTGCCTCTTTATTTCCTCATTTTGATTGGAATTCGATTTTCGGAAGCTCAGCAGAATTTCGGATTCGATTTGATCCGGCTCTGATGGATTCGTACCATTCCCAGCATGTGAGTGTGCGTGCGTGTGAGCGCACACAAGTAAGTATGTGTTTGTGTGTAAATCAACAACGTACAAGCTCGCACACAAAGATCCCCCGTCTAGCCTTAACATACTATTGGGGCAAGTGCTTTTAGCGAGCAGCATCTATGAAGGGCAGCACAGCGCATGACGGGGTAGGTGTCCAGCACCACGCCTGGCCGCCTTTGTCTCCTTTTTGGCCATGTTTACAGATCGCACCAGGTACTCATTTGAGGCCAAGTTGACCCAATAGATGCTCAGGACCGGATATACACACGCGCATACACAAACAATTAAGTGAGCGTGTATGACGTGTACATGCGCGTGTGTAGAGAACTACAATAAGGTTTTGTACACCCACATACGCATCTGTAAATACTTGCGTTACCCCTTTTGCTGGTGTCACATTTGTTATCATGGAATTCTTGTTTGGATTGTTTTGCATTTTTTTTTGCCAAAGAGAAATGGCAAAAAACTAAAGAATGCATGGGAAGAGGGAGGTGGGGTTGCAGTAATTGCTCCGAAAGGTCAAGGAATAGTTTGCACCAGAGAATTTTTTTGGAGGAAATTGTTCCTTGCAGGAAAAAAATACACCGGGGTTACTGAGCAACCAGAAAATTTTAATCTTTCATAATTTTCTTCTTTTTTTAGGTTAAATATACATTGGCAAGCGTGTTTTCATTTTCCCAAAATGTTTACGGTGTCACTGCTTTGTATTATAACATTTTCTGGGCGATAAAATTTTGTTTAATTTTACAAATGTATTACTTTCTCATTACTTTAACGTTCTTTTTTAATCACTTGTCCACGTATGCAAAAAGTTTGTTTCAAAAGGGATATTTATTTTCCGCTTAATATTTTTAAAAGTTTATTTTTTATTTGCGATTGGTTGTCGCTTCTTGGCACATATCTGTCCTCAAGGTACAGTCCGTTCCTCCCAGTGGGAGCATAAGGAGAGGTAGGAGATGTCCATCAAATGCCTTGCTCCGTCTCTATATATATTTATCCTTCCATCCACTTGTGTGTAGTTCTGCCTTGCTGATCTCGTCAAGGAGCATAAACCATCACGCGAACTGCGGTCATCCTCACAGTGGGTTTTGACTACCCATCGAGCAAAGACAATCACTGCATCGTGTACTTTGAGATGTGCTTCTACGGCCGTCTGGAACGCTCTTTCAATATTAGAAAGCCACTGGAGCTATGTACTTTAAAATCATCTCGTTGAAAACGAATTTCTTTATAACTACTTTTTATTGTCCTCCCGCACGGTTGGCTACGTGTGGTGCGAAAGAAGCTCAACGTTTATGTATATATCTTTATATACATATGTACGTTGCATAGGCTTTTGATTGGCTATGTTGTGTGGAGGCTAACAAGAGGCTCGCTTTAGTAACTCTCCATTCCTCTGTGCTCACACCCTGGTTGAGTTGACTACACTCAGTTTCAGTATCCAGTCTTCTGTGGGAAAAAAATAGGCTTGCAGTGGCTGTGCCATAAAGAAATTCCATCTCTGTTGTTCTAAGAATTGTTGGTTAAAGTATTTTTTTTCCTTTGCCTTTGAAAGAGCATTTTTGGTTCATAATAGCAAGTAAGTAACGCAATATTTGAATTTTTTTCGGGTTACGGAAAGTACAGTTTTGCTTGTGACATGTGTTAACGTTCTGGCTCCTATTTGGGGATAATTGAAGCGAATGTTGGCTCGAGATGTAACCAGGTTTTTTTTGTATGGTTCGTATTTTTCAAAAAGTTTTCTAGTATTTCACTTTTATTGCAAATGCAGGCTCGTGCAAAGGAACTTTGGGGAATGTTTAAATCCTTCGGCGTCGCCTTGACCTCCATTCGCCTGCAGCAGACAGCTGGCTCTCAGTGAGCCGGCACCATCTTTTTTTATTTTCCAATCCCAGCTGTAAGTCGGGAGTTTGTTGTGGAATTTTTGCAAATGTTTTCCCCAAAATATACTCAAGGAGACTTGGATAATGACTGCCGGGGGGAGGGGTGGGTGTGTTTGTGGCTAGGCTTGTCCGGGCCATTGCAGGTTTGTTACATGGCGTTTTCGTCGGTTGGGGGGGGTGGAGCTCACTGCGAGATTCTCTTCCTACGGGTGCCCGTTGGGTGGCCTCTGCTAGGGCCGCAAAGTGTTGATGTTGACTTCTCTTAGAATATTTAACGGTTATCTCCTCACGCGTGCGGGGTTTTCTCCCTTTACCCAAGTTTCCTTCCACGTCGAAAATATCGTCACAAAAGTCGGTAGGACGTTCCAAATATAGGACCCTCCTGAAAGGACAGCCTTTCGGCTCGGTGAGGTTTTCCCGGCTCAATCCAGGATGATTATGGCGATAAAATGCATTAGATGAGTTTCTCTTTAGGATGTTGCATATTTTTTCAGCGGCATTTTCTCCAGGGATGCTGGCATAAAGAGTGGCCTCGTCTATAAAAAAAAAGTCTTGCAAGCTAATTTCCATGCTGTCTCCTCCCAGATGCCCAAAGTTTCTCTCAGCATCCACCCCGCTCTCTTGAAGCACGGCACTCAAACGGGGGATGCCACCTGGCTCCCCTCTCCCGGAAGACGCAGTGTCAGGGTGCGGAGCCTCCTTTATGAAGCAGAAATTGAAACAAGTTTATTCCACCGAGTATCGTGCCGTGATCCAGGGGCACATACACAAGAGTTCCCTTGCAAAGCGAGCCGCTTTGCCATGGGTCACCCGATTTAAAGTCCGTGTCAATTAGACAGGCCTCTCAATGCGCTTTGTCAAGCGAGAGGATTCAGCCCTGAATGGCCAAACGCAGGGAAGGTCTCTGCCTGGTGGCCCCCACCTTCACTGCCCCCCCGCCGCCACCCCCCAGCGACAAATCCCCACCGCGTGCTAATGAATGCGCGCGTGTGGCTCGAGCGGGAGAGCGACGTGCGAGCGAAGCGCGCTCTGCCCCGCCATGTGCCCATGTGTTTTTTTTTCTGGCCCTCGTTTGAGATGGGGAATCTGGGTGCCGATCGGAGCGTGCAACTCGTTGCAGCCAGCGTGGTGCGGTTTTTTTTTTTAGAAAGAAGATGCTTTGGTATTCACCGTGTAATGTTTCAAAAATGCATCGCGGCTAAGGAGGTAGATCACAAAACTCCCACTGAAATTTCACAAATTAGTTTGCATTATAAACCGTAATATGCAACAACGAGGTGCACCTGAGGTTTTCATACATAAACATTTGTTGTGCGATTTGAATGTTTTTTTTAGTTTTCCCCCTTTGATTGTTCGCCGTGCATGTGCTTTTTGGCTTGGGCGGTTTTTTTTCATGCATTATTCACGAGTTGCCGCGTTCAAACGCTTAATTAGTTTGTATCGGTGCCTTCGCGCCACATCCTATAGCCGATTGTGTGCCCGGCGGCTGAAAGCTCAGTCTGAAAGCTTTCAGACTGAGGAAACAGGTGGATGTCCCCCCCCCTCATCCTGCAGCTCGTTAAGCTGGCGCAAATGAGCTAATTAAATGAAGTGCGTGTGAGGCTAACGAGGATCCGCTGCGGCTCCGCCGTGTCTTCGCTGATGCGTGCGCATCTTTGGCGGCGTTGCCCGTTTCTCCGTCACGCGCGGCCCAGCAAGTTGACGTTGGGCCGCGTGGCCCTGTCGTGGTTACTGCGTGACTGATATTCCGCGGTGCCGCTGCCGCCCTTCCTTCTCCATGGGGCCCGAGGTGACCCTGACGCCTTGCCGTGAGAAATCACGACACCTGCCACCGAGCGCTGGCATCAATAAATCCCCTCCCACTGTCGTGATGTTGCACACGTAGAAGGGCATTGTAGTAACGCGTAGATTCATCCATTTAATCTCTCAGAATAGTTTCTATCACGATAAATGCATGGAATCATGCTGTGAGAATTTAATATATGGCGTTTGTGCATATTATAAACCTATGTATAGTAGTCTTAATTGAGCAAACAAAACTGTATAGACAGTACGAACAATACAATAATAACCAATCATTCACTTAGGACCCCGATTTCTTTGGGGTTGTTGGGGTAAATTGTTACATGGTTGATATAGAATATGCACGAATAATTATTTTGGTTTTTTTTGACGTGATACTTGCACTGATAAGGCGTTTCTGGAATGGCTTTAAATGGTTCAACTGGGGCGAATCTGTGTGCCTTCAATGTCATAATGAAACCTCTTTGTAACTAATAGTTGTACGGGCACACATTAAAGTATACATGTCTAATAGTGTTTGGGGTTAATCTCGTGATTCCTAGCCTGGAATCGTCATGGCATTTTTCAATAAAAATGCGTTCAGGGGAATCTCGGGGCACCCAGGCTGTGCGGAGCCTGGTGTGGAATTTAGGCAAGAGGAGAGGACCCAAAGGGCTCTGGGGCCTGATCTCTTCATCAGAACCACCATTGCCATATATGAGCTGATGGCTGTGGTATGAGTTTTAAAGTTGATCCTGGTCTATGCCAGTCAGCTGGGAATGACGACCAGAATCGCCAGTATCGACCAGAATCGCCAGTGAGGTATATTACGTAGGGACCGGTTATTTGTTTCAGTGATCGTTCCGCTGCCTTGTCTGAAAGTCACGCCGGAATTGGGAAGGAATCGGTAATTCTGCACACGAGGCATTGGAAATACATTTCAATGGCAATTCTGGCTGCCTGGAATTGGTAATACTTAAGTAAGCCAAGCAAAGCTGAACTTAGCGAATCTAGAATCTCAAATGATTCGACTTCTCATGCACACATCTTCTCTGTCATGGAGATTTAACATGGGAATCTCCATAGGAGAAAAACTATTCCTGCAGGAATCATCCAGGGATAAATCAAATACCATTCCTCCAGTAATTATCCAGTTATACTTAGAGCTACATGGAGCAGGAAGACGTGTTGCATCTGAAAGACTGCAGTGCATTTCATTCACAGTGCCCGTGTAAATTTGTTTCTGGGCAAACGACGTCAATACATCAATAGTGTATCTGCAGTGCATCAACATAAGCAGTTGTGAATAGATTGGGTGACACGACCGCCATTAGCCCAGTTTGTGCCGAGTCCATGGCTCGATTTTTGCAGCTGCGCGGTCATTTCTGTGTGCGTTTATCAAAGCCCGCTGTCAGCCACACCGTGGCTGTTACAGAGCCAGAGACGTCATTCATTTGTGGCAGTGTCAGTAGGGGCCAGTACAATAAGTATAGGTTGACAACCTCTCTTTGCTACTTTTTTTTTGTTCGGAACTCTTGTTTGCAATAATCATCATCCATGGTCAATCCACTGCTGGAAGAAGTCCTCAAGCCGCCACCTCTTGTGATTCTGTGATGTGATAATCCACCTAGCGACCGCACAAAAGCTGACTCTGTCACTCTGTCTCCTTGGCGGACGCGCGCTGGGACGTGTTCGATTCCTTGGCTGCTCATTTTTCTTGGTCGTCGCCTATCGTCGTCTCCTCGATCGACTTGTCCTGACCAAGCCCCCTTTATCGTGACAGTGTGAATAGTGCATTCAACTGCGCATGTTCTCAAATCCGTGTCGTCTTCTCTCTGCCTCTCATTGTACGTGTATGTATGTATGTTAAACTTCTCTTGCACCGCACATGGCCAACCATGCTAATCGGAGATGGGGGGGGGGGGGATTTTGTGTAACCCAAGTATGAATCTCGACATATTTCTTGATGCACTTTTCAGTTTTTTGTTTCATTTTCATTTTGTTAATGTCCATGTTACTGATCCGGATGAGTTAAAACTCTTATCTTTTTAGGCACACTGGTATGTTATATATTTTTTTTCAAGTTCAGCTTTCAAAAAGCACTCCATCCTGCTCTCATCCAACACTTTGTTTTAACCAGTTTGATTTTAGTCTCCCTCTAGAGGCACCTCAACGCTGCAGAAAGTGATTTCTTTGTGATCCACTAACCCAGCCTTCCAGTTGCTGGTTTACAGGTGTTTGCCTATATACGCAAAGGGATTAGCCCAAACATCCCAAACAGGGCCCTCCTTGTCGAGTCTTGACTCGGAGAATCTTTCCTGCTTTCGGGATGTTGTGGTGTATCTAGAGGGTGTTTGTGTGGTGGTTAAAACGTTGTTATTGTGTGTGTTGGCCTCCCCCTAGGTCGACTCGGCCTCAATTGAGTACCTTGTGCGGCGTGAAAAAACATCGCCACTGGGAAGACACAAGCGGCCGGGCGTGGTGCTGGCCACCAAAACCCCCCTTTGTGTGCCATGCCGGCCTTCATAGGCGCTCGCTAGGCGCACGCTAACAACACTTGTCTGTTAAGGCTACATGGGAGATCTTTGTTTTGTGTGCAACAGCAGAGGCGCAGCAGCAGGGCGGCGGCAGCGCTGCATTGTGCGTGTCGCGCCTGCACTCGGATGTGCGGAACCTGCTGCCTGGCCTCAAGGTCTGGTCCGACTGGATGCTGGGTCACCCCGAGGAGTGGAACCCCCCGCCCACCTCGCTGGACATCCCCGCAGAGTGAGTCTGTCTGTGCGTGAGTAAGCAACTCCAGAGAGTTGCACCTAGCCTGCCTACGGGAAATCGCTACGTGGATCTAACCCCCAAAAAAATATACGGATCATAGTGTGGCTACAAACACCTACGTTATTAGTTAACTGAGGTGATGTCAGAACTGGTCGGTGGTGAATGGTGGTTGCGGTGTGTGTGTGTGTGTGTCAGCATATTTGTCTGTTGGTATCTCTATCTGATTGTAGGTGTGTATTTGTGTGTGTATATGTGTGGAGCGGTCATGTAGCGGTTAGCGCGCTGCGGTACGAACCTGGCGACCTGAGTTTGATTCCCGCTCACGGCCAACACCAGTGACGATTATCTGAACTGGTCCTGGGCTTCCCCTAGTTCGACTCAGCCTTATATGAGTACCTGGTGTGGTGTATAAAATTATCGCCACTGGGAAGACAAAGGCGGCCGGGTGTGGTGCTGGCCACCCATCCCTTCATGTACCGTGCCAGCCTTCATAAGTGCTCGCTAACAGCATTTTCCCCAAAAGTCTGTTAAGACTCTTTAAGATTTGCATTTCGCCCAAAAGGCTCTGCCAATACATTACATGCATGATCATTAAAATTATTCATATATATGTAATGAAATGCAGTAGACCACGTTACTGTATGCAGTGCGGTACGTATATCAGGAAAAGTATATTTAAAGTCTTGTTAAATGTACGGTCATCATCATCATCATCCATGGGCAGATTGCCCATAGATGTCCACTGCACATTTAGTCATTTATTTCCACTTTCCTCTGTCTTACATAAATATGCTCAAGTAACGTGCATCTTTCTGGCATGTCGTCAAGCCAGTTCCATTTTTCCGAACACCACACTTTTAATGTTCCTGTTGTTGTTCATCCTACACGTGTGTCCAAATAGTGCGAGTTTCCTTCTCATCACTGCCTGCATCATCAGGTCAGCTTCTATGTGCAGCCTTTTTCTTACTGCTACGTTGGTCACTCTTTGGGTCCAGCTTGTACGCTACTTGGCATTAACGCCGGGGGTTTTGGGGGAAGGAGGAGGGGGTGATTCGGGGTGGAGGGGTGGGGGGGGAGCGTTGTTGTGCGATGGGGGTGGTCGATGTATCCTAGACCCGACCAAGGGAGAGAAGTCTTGTACTACTCTTACATGTGTATAATGCACTTAATGTGTTAGGGGTGGTGTGGGAGAATGGTGATGGGGGATTGGGGTTTGCTGGTGGGAGGGGAGGGGAAGGGACCGACTTAACGAACCGACCGACCAACAATAATTATACTTTAATAATAAACACGTTCGTGACAAATCGCATTCGATAACACTGTGCATTCATACCTACTATAATCACCCAGGAATGTCCTGCTTGTGACGTCACTCCACGTCGACCAGCCCCCCCTCGTTAATATTCATGAGCGGGTGACGTCCTCCAAATGGAAACCCCCCCACCCCTCATTAATAATCATGAGCAGGTGACGTCACTGCACTCCCCCCCCCCCCCCCCACTAATATTAATGCGCAAGTGACGTCACTCCACATCGAACAGCCCCCCTCATTAATAATCATGAGCAGGTGACATCCTCCAAATGGACACCCCCCCCCCCCATTATTATTACCTACTATAATGAGCCAAGAATGTCTGTGTGCAACGCTCGTGACGTCATTCCACGTCGACCAGCCCCCCTCATTAATAATCATGAACAGGTAACGTCCTCCACATGGACCCCCCCCTCTCATTAATAATCATGAGCAGGTGACGACACTCCACATAGAGCACCCTCCCCCCTCATTAATAATCATGAGCAGGTGACGACACTCCATATCGTACAGCCCTCATTAATAATCATAAGGTGACATCCTCCAAATGGACACCCTCCCCCCATTCATAATAATTAGTGTGTGACGTCACTCCACATGGGGGGCGAGGCGCCTCCTCCCCCCTCCTCGGCGTCAACTCACAACCCTCACTACAAAGGCAGAACCCTTATCACGTCACGTGATCTCCGTAACGCTGCTGTTGAGACATTAAAGTAAAAATTACGTCATGATGAACAAGGGATTATAACCTTAAAATGAAATAGGTCTTTGTCACTGCGCCCTTACAAATTGCACACGAATTGATGCAATGACTACCATGTCGCGGTCTGATTTTCGCTTGCAAGTTTCAGATTTACTGCAGTACACCCGTCCTTGGACGGGCAAAAGTCTAGTTTTATATAAGGACCAAATCCCATATACATTCACTACCAAGCAAATGAAACCCCTACTCCCAAGCACAATAAAAAAAACGAATAAACGAATTAAGAAATGGCACCGAAACAAAAAGCACAGAATAACCAAAAAAGTGATCACAACAAAGGAGAAGGGGTCCATGTTGAGGTCTACTACTACGCACTCCCAGACCACACTGCCAACTTCCCAACCAAGCCAGGAAACCTTCACACGGGGGCTGTGGTGGAGTGCACGTAAGTTACAATTCATTTATATAAATCGGTCAAATGTCCAAAAAAGTCATTACCTATTTTTCAGCGTATGCCTGGATAATAAAAAGGCTTTTAGTAAAGATTTTAATAATATGATGGAGTCGATTTGTTGGATGTGGAGTGGGAACGTATTCCAGACCGCAATAATAAAAATTCTAAATTATGAAGCGCCGTTAAGCAATCGTTCTCAGGGCGTATGAGTAAGCTTGTCCACGAATGGTTGTAAGTTTATTTTTGGGGTGGAGAGCAGGCCTAGGACACAACACGGTACATAAAGGAAGTACTTTTTAGTTTACAGAGTAAAATGCACATACTGCGCTCACTGATATTTTTGAATGTGTACATACAGTGAGGGAAAAAAGTATTTGATCCCCTGCTGATTTTGTACGTTTGCCCACTGACAAAGAAATGATCAGTCTATAATTTTAATGGTAGGTTTATTTGAACAGTGAGAGACAGAATAACAACAACAAAATCCAGAAAAACGCATGTCAAAAATGTTATGAATTGATTTGCATTTTAATAAGGGAAATAAGTATTTGACCCCTCTGCAAAACATGACTTAGTACTTGGTGGCAAAACCCTTGTTGGCAATCACAGAGGTCAGACGTTTCTTGTAGTTGGCCACCAGGTTTGCACACATCTCAGGAGGGATTTTGTCCCACTCCTCTTTGCAGATCTTCTCCAAGTCATTAAGGTTTCGAGGCTGACGTTTGACGACTCGAACCTTCAGCTCCCTCCACAGATTTTCTATGGGATTAAGCTCTGGAGACTGGCAAGGCCACTCCAGGACCTTAGTGTGCTTCTTCTTGAGCCACTCCTTTGTTGCCTTGGCCGAGTGTTTTGGGTCATTGTCATGCTGGAATATCCATCCACGACCCATTTTCAATGCCCTGGCGGAGGGAAGGAGGTTCTCACCCAAGATTTGACGATACATGGCCCCGTCCATCGTCCCTTTGATGCGGTGAAGTTGTCCTGTCCCCTTAGCAGAAAAACACCCCCAAAGCATAATGTTTCCACCTCCATGTTTGACGGTGGGGATGGTGTTCTTGGGGTCATAGGCAGCATTCCTCCTCCTCCAAACACGGCGAGTTGAGTTGATGCCAAAGAGCTTCATTTTGGTCTCATCTGACCACAACACTTTCACCCAGTTGTCCTCTGAATTATTCAGATGTTCATTGGCATGTATATGTGCTTTCTTGAGCAGGGGGACCTTGCGGGCGCTGCAGGATTTCAGTCCTTCACGGCGTAGTGTGTTACCAATTGTTTTCTTGGTGACTATGGTCCCAGCTGCCTTGAGATCATTGACAAGATCCTCCCGTGTAGTTCGGGGCTGATTCCTCACCGTTCTCATGATCATTGCAACTCCACGAGGTGAGATCTTGCATGGAGCCCCAGGCCGAGGGAGATTGACAGTTATTTTGTGTTTCTTCCATTTGCGAATAATTGCACCAACTGTTGTCACCTTCTCACCAAGCTGCTTGGCAATGGTCTTGTAGCCCATTCCAGCCTTGTGTAGGTCTACAATCTTGTCCCTGACATCCTTGGAGAGCTCTTTGGTCTTGGCCATGGTGGAGAGTTTGGAATCTTATTGATTGATTGCTTCTGTGGACAGGTGCCTTTTATCAATTTATAACATTTTTGACATGCTTTTTTCTGGATTTTTTTGTTGTTATTCTGTCTCTCACTGTTTAAATAAACCTACCATTAAAATTCTAGACTGATCATTTCTTTGTCAGTGGGAAAACGTACAAAATCAGCAGGGGATCAAATACTTTTTCCCTCACTGTATATCAGTTTAACACGTAGGCTTTTGCGACCAATATTATTCATAATTAAGGTTTTTGGGTTAGATCGCGTTATTTATAAATGTGTCGTAACCCTCCACCACCCGACACGGCCAAGCAGTAAAAAAAGTGTCACGTTTACAAAGGACAAATAGTTCACTAGTTTAGCCCACCGGTGTGTTGAAGAGTGAATCAACATCATTTAAAATACGACGTTTCGCTGGTAATTACATCCAGCATCATCGGGCAATTCACCAGAATGGTAAAGCCCTCACTTGCTCCCGCTCTTAAATAGAGCAGCAGTGTGACGTCATCATTTCACTCATTCATATATACACGCACGCATACACAATGTTTTTATTGCATCGGCTCTCATTGTTGTAGCAGCTAGCCGGACTCTTCAGCCCTCCGGCTCAGGGCTCTTCCCGATTCATCTGGGAGGCCGGGGTTTTGCTGCATGTCACTTATTTTTCTCTCTTCGTCTACTTTTTCCACGTGTTTCTGCGCCAGTGTTTGTTCATCAGAGTGTTTTTATTTACTTATTTAACGTGGCCGTGAACATCCTGCGTCTTTCCGTGTTTGTTAAGTCTCTGGGAGTATACCTCAATGTCCCCCATCTGTTAACTCCATCACCGACGTACAGCATATGCCCAAATGTGCGCAGTATATATCTGTGTTGAACTTCTTTCGTACCGTACGTAGCCAAGCGTGCTCATCGGAGGTGCGGTAATGGAGAATGGAGTCCTTCATCTGTCGCACGCGCCGCGGTGTATCTTACTGCTCGGTGTGATGAACGTACAGGTAGTTCTCTCACGGGAGGCGCGCGCGTTGTGCACTACGGGCACACGGGCTCGGCATCCTCTGTTCCGATTTGTACTCCGCGTTGACGCCACGTTGCCCCGGAGTCCGGAGCACCATGGATCACGGGGGCTGCTGAACGGAGGTGTTTTCTCATCGTGCACGGCGACTCGGTTGGGGGGGGCTGGGTGGGTGGTGGGGGGCATGCTTTGAGTCTCCGGTCCGGCGGACGCACTGCAATTTCATGCCGTTTCAACTTTGATGCAAGATCTCGTTTGCGGCGCGGTCACGGTCGCGTGATAGGGGGCCGCACGCCGTTACGGAGAGGCCCGGCGGTTCATATTCAACGCCACCCGTCGCATTAAAATGACACAACATAGTTGATAACGCACGCAATGATAAATGGCTTGTTGTCTGTGCCAGACCTTTCGCCGGTGGGTAATGCACGCGCGTTTGCTGCGGCGTGGGGTTGTTTTTAGAAATAGCCTCGGTACCACGGAGGTGACCGGTAATTGCGTGTGGTGTTGCATTCTGGGAAGCACGTGGCACCACCGAAAACGTTCACGCGATGGTGCTTGTTTGACACCCAGAATGCACTGCGCTGACGTTTAGTCTTCACTTTCCTTGCGCCACTGTTTTAACTCGCAACGCTTTCCAACTTGGATTGAAAGTCTTCGTGCATCACCTTGGTTGTCAGTGAAACTGCCGGCTGAGGAGCCCACAGAGCCCCCCCCCCCTCTCCTCTCGATGACGTCATTACGCGTCACTTCGTCTCGTCGTGCGACGTGAAATGTAACGTCATGAAGCAGTTTCCAATTTGAACCGCCTCTGGACATACCGATTCCTGTAGGTGCGCAGGCCATTCCCTCATAATTAAATGCTTCCAAGGACAAACTGATATTGAAAACCGTCACCTAACCCAATGCATGTGCGGGATTTTTTTTCCTCCCTTTTTTACCCCCCAAATGCAGATGTAAACAATCTCTGTTGTTATTTAGAAGTTTTTATTTTCAATATAACAGTGCTCTGCTTATAGCTCAGCGTCTGCTTCCATCTCTCTTCCTGGCCTTCATGGATTTGCCATTGCCTGAGTGAGACATTAACGTCATATCTTCAGTTTACAAGGCAATGTTTTTTTTTAATCGCAAAAAGAACAATGATATGTTTTGTCTTCTTTTGCATGCGACTACCAGCACAGTCATTGATATTTCACGTGCAGGATCTGTGCTCTGACAGTAGTGGAAATCCCTTTGTAGCAGTGACACTCGGTGTATATTTTCAAGCTTTGTTTTGACGACGTGGTCGGACTCCGAGGAAAATATTGTCGTGCCCCCATTCTTCGCTATTTCGAGCTCGGTTTAAAAAAAGACAAAAGTTTAACAAGAGTTCAAACTAAACAAAACAAAATCTCAAACTGGAAATGATAGCGACTACTTTCCCCCCACCCCCCCTCCCCCCCCCTTGAGAATGCAAAAGACATGTCTTGGCCTGCAACCATCATACATGAGCTGGAGTAATGAACTGAAATTGCAGGCGATTGTTTTTCAGCTGGAATTTCTGGGGGGAAAAGTGCGCCGAACACATGTAGGTGCACGAGGGTTCAATTGACGAATTAAAGGACTGATTTAGTTTTGCAAAAATAAAAGGGAACGTAATTTTTCCTGCAAAATTACAAAAGACGACTTAAGTGATTATACGTCCGTGCGCATGGTCGCAAACTGCTATTTCTAAAACGGCCTTTTGTCATCGCCGAAGAATGAAAACAGAAAGTCCATTAGACGCCTAGTTCTGGGCACAGCAGATTTTCCGAAATGTCAAAAGCCTCTGGGCATTTGGGCTCGTAGTTTACCGTGAATTATTCTGGTGTTTCCGGGTATGTTAACAGACAACCTTCAGTGCCAACAGGTGTTTCAGGTCGCGCTGCAAGTGCCGGTAATTGCGAGTCTGCCCGCTACGCTGAGCTGCAGCTGGCAGTGCTGACAGTGCAGTGCCCGTGACGGCCTCCTCCCGCAACCGTGACTGTGGCAGGTTGGCACTGCAGAAAAGTTGAAGCATCTTCCTAATGCCTCCGAGCTAGTCTGAGACAGACCAGGCGGGTTGACGACAAGTGGTGTGTGCCGAGTCATTGGGAGCCAGTCAATGGGCAAATGCATCGGTTCATCCCATTATCACAGGAAGCAGGAAAAAAAACATGATGGTGGTGGACCCAGTGCCCCCCTCACTAAACCAGAGGGAAGCCCCAGTAGGGTTCTTCAAAAAGCAGGTCCTCTGAGAGACATCACCAGGTCACTGGGTTGACAAACCTTTTGGCAGAGACGATTGCTCCAGGGCCAATGGTCAGAGATGGATATAGATGTCAGTTTAAACTTCCTGGAATCTCCACTTGCAACACTGCCCTGCGTAATCTCCTGATTGGACCACCAGCAATCTGGCGTTGAAATGTCTTCTCACCATCAAGACAACCCTCTTGATTACTATCACAGACCTTCCGTTGATGGTGGTGTCAAAGGACCAGAGCGATTTTAAAGAGGTCACCTCTCTCGATACTCGATGGTAAACTTTCACGTAACCCAGGAAGTGGTTGGGCCATCCTTTTTCCTTCCTCGATGTCACCATCCGCTGGTGGCAAGTTAACCATACGTTTACGCAATGCCCATTGGTGTCACGGAACGTGTTGCAGGGAGGATGACTGAGGTGGGCACCTTTTGCCGCCACCTCACTTCCTCAGCCCGCTGCCAGTGAGCCTCAACTCGGTTTTTTTCTGCACATTGGAGTGAGCCGCACGGAGAAATGTAGCCACAGGTAGACAAAGTTAAAAATAACAGCTTATTTACAGTTAAAGCTTCCACAGAATCAAGGATCTTAAGAAGGCGTCTTTCTTAGCTTCCTCCGCTCTCTCCAATACAATACCTTTCTTTACCTATCTTACGTAAATTGAAAAATACCTTCCGAAATGTAAGCACTATTTTTAAGCACCGGATGCAATACGGCACCAGAGTGCTCGATTCAGCACCACTGCTGGGGGGGGTTGAGTTCACAAGGAGCGACTTGAATCCATGGTGTTTGACGTGGCTGGGAGCCGCATAGGATCTCTCCCGTCTTGAAGAGAGGCAACCGTGTGCTAATTGGAGGTCGCAGACGCGTCTGTCGAAGACTTGCGTCTTCTGCGCAGCGTGTTGCGACAGGAGATATTCCTCCCGAAGCACGAGTCTCTACTGTGGTTCCTGCCAAACGCGGCTTGTCACGTGACGGCCGGCGGCGAGAATCGCCGTCTTGCCTCTATTCGAAGCCACAGTGGCCATGGCAATGTATCCAACAGCGGCACACGAGTCTGCAGCTGGTGGCCATGCCCGGGGTTAATGCTGGCGTGGGGTGGAGCAGCGCCGGCAAGTGTGGACTGCCTTAGAGCGAGTGCTCGCGATCTCCACATCTCCGATTGTGGTACAGAGGGCACTCGCTGTTGCTACATTTACTGCTCGGTTTCTGGGCTGTGAGCTCAAGAAAAGTATTATTACTCGTCCATTGGACAGGCCTTAATACCCTGCATTTTAGGAGAGGGACTTTAGCCTCTTTTGCCTTGCTACCTTCTCTTCGCACGCAGAAGCTAGGCTGCAGGAAGTTGCACCCCAATCATAGCGTTATCCTTCTATCTGAGATGGTTCAAAGCCTGGGGAAAATCAGATTAGCTGTTTGTGCTTCAGGGCTGCCAAAAGAAAGCGTTGGCCTTTAAGCAGATGTGACATCCTGGGTACAGGAATGCGAACGCTTCGAGGAGCCTTGCAAAGTTAGGGGCCAGACGCGCGTAAGTCCAAAGTCGTATTCAACTTGACGCATCGGTCATCTCCTGGGCGAGTAGAGGTCAGGGGGCACCTCTGTCCGAAATAAGGAAATAAGGAAAGCGGGAGTGGGGAGCTCTTCAAACGCACGATACGTTACAGGCTTGGACACGGTTTCCAGAGGTGGCCGCCAGCATGCTACGTTCTGCTACCACCCTCCAATCCCTAAAAAAATTACAGTTAAAGGTTTACCGTTGAGTGTGTTGAGTGCTAATGTTTGTCAGAATGGACCAGTAATCCTGGGAAGTGCAGGTGTTGGCGCGACCATCCGAATTTGGCTCCAGTAGTTTTAGTCCTAAAGGACATGGCGGCAGATGGGTCGTATCGTGCAAAGGCGGGGAATCCACCCCTACCCCTCCCCCCCAAAATAAAAGATTAATAATTAGTGTCATGAGCCAAAGTGTGTCGGCAGCCGGCGATGTAAACGAGTGCTTAACACAAGTGCTTAAGCTCTGTTTGTTTACACGCATCGTCGTCTGTATGTGTTTTTTTTGGTCTCAACTCTCAATCCCAGTGGTCTGTGAGCTCTGGCAGGACATGGCTCGGCCCTCTGGCAAAGCAAAATCCCCATGGCGTTTGCTCCAAATGTTGCTCCCACCAGGACAACTCTGGCTTCTGTAAAGATTCAACCTCCCCCCCCCCTCCCCAGCGCCCTTTAATTCAATGAATTGTCAGTCACGATTCAGGCTTGCAATTAGTTTCAGTCGATTCATTTGGTCCATTTTTACGTTGTCGTTTGTGTTTCGTCGCGGTTTTTGTCTTCTCATTTGTGCAGTTGAGCCGAGATGTTACGTAGAATTCTATTTTCATTGCACATTTTTAGAGAGTTAGATAAACCGCGTGTATCACGTGTTACAAGAGAAAATAATAACTTTTAAGTCATCCATAAATTGTTCTTATTCTTGAAGCGGTTCCCAAAACCTTTACATCCCAACACTGGGGTCTGTATTTTTGTATTTTACCAAGAACAAAATATATAGCTATGCTAGCTAAAGTTGAGGAAGTGTTCCCCTGGAAATACCAACACAATTTAAAGGCCGTTGGGTGCAGGCAAACACACAGTATCGATAAGGGCAAGGGGTCCAGTCTGTGCTTTGGTAACCTCTCGCGCTCACCTCCAAGAGCAATTCCCGCGGGGATGGAGCGGTGTGGTCCCCGGGGGGAGATCAATCCCTGGGTTTTACTTCAATGCTGCTGTCCACGCTGCGCGCGGTCCACACAGTGCCGTTCGTTTGCCATGCGTCCCGCCAAGTGTTTAAGGCAACACACAGCGATGAGTTTATCCCACAGGGAGATTATACTAATTATTGTAATTTTGAAAAAAATCAAAGAGCTGAAAATTGTGATTTTTTTTTTGTATTCACAAGGTCAGCTTTCCTCACTGTGTTGTGTTATTTGACGGTACCTCACCGCACCATGCGGGTTGTTTGACCGAACTTCACAATGCTGCCGGTAGGTGCGAGTTGGTGAAAGGGGGTGCCAGGAACTAATGTTCGCCGTGGTCGGAAATCAAACTCAGGAAACTGGGTTGATGGTGCAGTGCGCGAACCACTTCGCCACAAAGCCACCCTCCGTTTCTTATTGCTGGAATATTTTATTTACGAGCCTGTTTTTGTTGATTTTATAGACTTGCACACATCAAAACTCTTCCAAACAACAAAGCCTTACACTACAAATGTATTTTCAGACAGTAACAACAACATCAGTACCTTGATGGATCAGCTGCAAGTAAAAATGTCTAGCGCTGATTTTTTTTTATTGTAATAAAATCAAAGTCGAGTGGCTGTAGATGGCTCAAGGAGCTATTACTCCGAGCACTGAGGCAGCACTGATGAGACCCTGAGTTTGAATCCAGGCAACTAGCAAGTTTTTAACCGTAGTAAGTTGATGGTCTCTGACCGGTCATCAATGAGTTCACAACAAAAAAAACACCCCTGTAATTTTAAGTTTGCTTCGTCACTTAATTCGGCTCAATCCAGCTCTCACTTTTATCACAGGGCAAGTGAGAATGTGCAGGGTCCCCATTGCAGATAATAGGCAATTGAAGGGATCACAGAGGCGGTTGTGTGAGGTTACCTTCCAGAGGCCCTTCTCTTGCACAGGGTGAATGCTGTCTGTGAGTGAGAGTTCCGAATGGATATGTCTACGTCGAGATGCCCACGGCACAATTGTAGTATCAGAATTAAAGGCCAAAATCTGGTTTAGCAGTCTCAGTAGGAGCACATTACAAAACAGGCAACAGTGGTTGCTTATTAATTGATGGCCACAATAAGGCAATGCCGTTGGCAATTTCCAGGAGCAGCAGGAGCAATGTCCCAAGTTGGCTCTTAACCACTGCCTTGATTATTTCCACTCGGGTACTTTGGGCCGTTCTGCTGACGAAGAACAGGGATCAAACTGGGCTCGATTGTACTTGGATGTGAGGGTCCTGTCATGGCAACCTCTTTCTCACTGTAGGCATTGAAGGTGAAACGGCACAATTCAAGTGAATTGTTAACGAACAATAATGGTTACCGTTTCTCCTCGCAGGAGTGCAATTACCGATTGATTTGTGTTATTATCAATGACTGCAGATTAATAGCAATACATCTTACAATAAATAATTTAAAGTGTGTGTTTATACGCAGTGTATACACACACACAGGCCTGTTATTTAAATGTGTACGAAGACTGCCTGAAAGGTTGTGAGCAACAAATTACAGATCATCATTGGACCTCCTTTGCCAGTACCAAAATATAATCATAGGGTTTTTCCCCTTTTTTCTGGCAACACAACTGAAACCTTTTTTTTTTACAAGGATTCATGTCTGCATTAACCACAATACTTGCAGTCAAAATGCAAACAAAAAACACTGATAATATATGCATTGTCCTCGCAACTGATTGGTCCACACCAGAGACAGCTTTCTTGAGAGCCTGGTCTCTGGTGTGGACCAGAGACCAGGCTGGTCAAGCACCAATTGAGACCAGGCTCTAAAGAAAGCTGTCTCTGGTGTGGACCAATCAGTTTCAAGGACAATGCATATATTATCAGTGTGTTTTTTGTTTGCAATTGACTGCAAGTATTGTGGTTAATGCAGACATGAATCCTTGTAAAAATAGGTTTCAGTTTTGTCGCCAGAAAAAAAGGAGAGATACCCTATTATTAAATTACAAATCTTTACATCAACATAATGTTTGATGGAATTCTCCATGCTTTTATTGACATTTTTTATTATTTCGCAATGATTCGGTTCTGAATATGTATGTTACATGAAGCAAACAATGCCAAATTTAGTTTTAGGTTTGCGAGCAAAATGTTAACATTAAACCAAACGGCATTTACTCCTGGTTAAATCCTGCCCAGATCATATTTGTGTCTTTGAACAGAAGGCTATGGCCCGTTTATTCTTCATTTTATTTATTGTTCGTTTTATAAATGTTCTCTCGCCACCTCCGTCGCACCACCCACCCGTGCCTAAACGCTTTTCATGACTGGACAAAAGCTCGGGGAGTAGCGCTGCGGACAAAGACGCGGCGGGCACCAGGGGGTTAGCGGTGGCGAGCGAGCGAGGGGCGTGGGGGAGCTAGAGGGCAGCAGCGTTCCGCGCACTGCCGCTCGCTCGCTCGCTCACTCGCCCGACCGCTCGCTCGCTCGCTAGCAGCAGCAGCAGCAGCGGGACTGTTCGTTATTTTCCCTTTTGCTCTTCAAACCTACAAACATTTTGTTACAGGATTTCTATTTTTACACGTACAAAAATGTAATCCTTTAAATTACATTTGCATGCCTCGCTAATCGTCCGTAAGCTACGCTATTTAGCGTACGGACAGCTGTTAGCAAATTGAGCGTGTGTGTGTTTGCGCAGTATTTTGTATATATTTTTTTTTCATCCTTGTGACCTATATGTGTACCGTGAGCCATGCCGAGCGGAAACGTGACACGGTGTCAACTCGCTGCAGTAAATAAAAGGGCTGCGGCGATAAGCATCCTGATTAACGGCCATGAAATGCGGCGGTGGTGGAGGAGGATGGTGGGGGGGGGTGCTTGCGCTCCCTTCCTGCCCACGGCGCTGCCGCTGACAGCTCGGGGTGCTGGCGCCGGGCCAGGTGGCGCTCGGCCAGCG
Source organism: Petromyzon marinus (assembly GCF_048934315.1). Taxonomy (NCBI): domain Eukaryota; kingdom Metazoa; phylum Chordata; class Hyperoartia; order Petromyzontiformes; family Petromyzontidae; genus Petromyzon; species Petromyzon marinus. Next base: position 8,857,556 of record NC_133704.1, read on the forward strand.
CCTTCACCCCCAGATGCACTCGCACTCCTCCCCGCTCGGCGGGCACTCGCATCCCCCCGCCTCTACTCATCTTCACTTGACTCTCACGCTAACTCCCCCCTCCTTTCAGCTGCACACGCGCCGCCTGCATCGGCTGCGCCCGTGCCCCCTGCTTCGGCTGCGCCCGTGTGCCCCCTGCATCGGCTGCGCCCGTGCCCCCTGCATCGGCCGCGCTCGCATTCCCTGCGTCAGCTGCATTTGCACCCCATCTCCTACAGCTGCGTTTAATGCCCACTTCTTTTTTTAATGCTGGCAGTAGGAGATGGGGGGAGGGGGGGGGCATTAGGCGGATGATGAGCGAGTGGCCTTAAAAAACCCACGCAGATCAATATCCCGGGCCCTGAACGATGATGACGATGATGGCGGTGACGCCTGCGTCGAGGATTGGCGGTGCGCCAGCTGCTGGGCGTGGCACCGCGCCAGCGCTCGTTGGCGGTCGCATAATACGAAGGGGGGGAGGGGGTGGATGGAAAAATGACACTGCGCTGCGAAGCGCTTCAAAGGGCTGCGCCGCTCACTCCTCCGCAACCTGGCGGCAGCGTGTCCGGGCACTGGCATGTGTGCGTGCGTGCGTGCCTGCGAGCGCGTGGCGGCGCGCGCTGCTGGTGACGTGCGTCTTGGCGAGTGGCCAGGACAGCACGTGTCGCGCAGCTCGCGTCGCTGTGATGGCCCTGGGACAGCTGTACTTTGATTTCACACTGCCTTGAGAAGGCTGCGTCACGCCGCTGCATGTAAAGTGGTGCTGCCCCATAATGGCTATGTTTTGTGAACGTTCAGAGTGACATTTTTGCCTTTTTTAAATGTGTGCGCGCTGAAGTGCATGTGCATTTTTGTGGCTGTGTGTACATAATTGCTGTATGGGATACATGGGAAGTTGGGGTTTGACATCCTCTGCCATATGATCCCAGTGACTTGGGTTCAATTGCTGGACGTAGTACACCGTGCAACTGACATTTGTTATTTGAAGTTGACATCACCAAGGCAGACAGCACAAAATACCCAGCCTACGTGCTTCTGTGTTATCATTGGTGTAGCGGAGCATTTTGGAGATCACATGTCTTCTGAGGAAGATCTTGGAAAATTCCTCATACGAGGCTTGGCGAAAAATACTTATTTTACACAAATTGCAGACCTGGTTACCATACTTTATTTCACCCACTTAGTACTCCTAGGTTTGATCGATTGTTATCAATATCTTTGTATTTTTTGGGGCATTTATTTTATAACACTGGTACACAGTTGCCTATAATTACAAATAGATGATGCCACGGTCTTGAATATCCACCTGGAAACTCATGGCACACTTTGGTAATTCCCATAGAAATGATGAATACACAGCTGCAGGTAGTTAACAGATGACACCATTCGGATTGGTCCTTTGGTGAGATCTACGTCTGCTGGGCTGCCCAGTGGACAAATCGGCCCTCAATAACTGTAGCTTAGATTAAATGGGCTGAATGGCCATGAATCTGGGCCGAGCGAACAAGCGAGCCTTAAGGGGTACATGACGTGACAGGTAGACATTTATACAAGACAGGTAGATCAAGTGTAAGAGGCATGCAAGGCATTCCTTTTTAACTTTTGCGCACCTGTTTTGACTTTCTATTATGCAGCTCTTTCTGGCAAGTTCTGTCTGTGAAACGTTGGTATCTTCACAGCCTCCTGGACAAAGAAAGGGTAATACATGCGTGTGATAATTACATGGACCCTTTGCGAATAATTTCAAGCTAGTTTATAAATTGCGGGTAATCCACAGACTGCTTAATAATGGCATCGGAGGCAAAAGGTCTCCGTGGATAATAGAGGTTACTCCATTTGGGGATAAATTAAAAATGCTTCTGTGTTGTTGATTTGTCCCTCTTGTCACAACCTTAAAGGTGGCCTGCAACCCAGTTCCTGTCTTCCTGCAGATGGGTTTTGAAGCTGCTAATTCTGGAAACGCACCTCTGGTCGTCCCATAGCTTTAGGGCATCAAGTTGAATCTCCACCGAGAGCGTGGCTCATCAGGATGGACGTGTTGTGATATTCAGGGCCGAGACGCAGTTGTGTAGTTCACAAGCGTCTCAACAACGTGATGGCGCACTGCCGGTAAAAGTCAACTTGGCTTTCCTCTGCCACCTCCACAATACCTGTTCCCTCATCAAAAGACCTGTGCAAAGCTGTTTGACCTTTTGAAACTCACAAGTCCTCGGGCGGATGGGATGTCAGGATGCGCAAGTCTGGTCATGATTAGAATAAGGTTTTAATTAGAGTAACATATTTTACGCAGACCGCCGCTTATTGATATGGGTGCCGCAGGTTGCGGAGAGGGGGCTATTTTGACCCAGGATAAAAGTGGGTTGTGTGTGCGCGCACCGCAGATTTGATCGTGCCCCGTACGAGGGAGACGTGAGTTTACCACAGTCGGGGTTCTGTACCACAGGCGTGGATCATACGCATACCCTAAAAGGGGTCAAGTACCACAGAAGGGACTGTGCGCTATGAAAGACTTACATCCGTGAGCACTGTCGGTGGTGTTGGCGGGGGGGGGGGGGGCTCTGAGCGTGAAGGCGGGCGTGGGGGATTTGCGGAACTGCGCAGAGATTCCCAGCTACAGTTTCCGCTTTAGCGCGGCAGTGAATCGGGCCAGTTCATTGCGGCAACGCAAATTGATTCGTCTCTGAAAATGTCGCCGAAAAATGTTCCTTTCGGAAATAGTTCTATTTCCTTTACCGTAAGTGTAATTAATATAAAGGCTCAACGAGCAGGTAGTTTTATTTCCGAATGAACAAAAATCGCCTCTGTGACCAAATAGCATTTGGTTATTTCTTTAACCAGAAATAATTGATAGCTTATTATTGATTCATACAGTGCACACATTTTGACGATTGAAATTTGTGACACGTTTGTTTTTGTGAAGTAATGCTGAAGCAAAATTGGGGGGGGAGGGGGGGGAGGGGGGGATGATTCCGGCGCGACCTCAGAAGACTCACGACGGGCGAGTGTGGAGTGGCCCGAGTGTGATGTGCAGTGAGTGTCCCCCAGCGAGGCCCCCGCCACTGCTGGGCACAGCTGCTCACGCACGCACACACGTGCACACAAAACAAAGATAAAGATCCCCCTGTGTAGCCTTGGCAGACTGTTGGGGCGAGTGCTGTTAGCGAGCAGCACCTATGAAGGCCGGCACGGCACACGGGGGGGGCGGTGTGGCCAGCACCACGCCCGGCCGCCTTTGTCTCCCCAGTGGCGATGTTCACACACTGCCCAATGTACTCGTTGGAGGCTGAGTCGACCTAGAGGAGGCCCAGTACCGGTTCGGATAATCGTCACAGGTGTTGACCATCAGCGGGAATCGAACCCGGGTCGCCAGTTTCGTAGCGCAGCGCGCTAACCGCTGCGTTACCGCTCCCCGCACGCACGCACGCGCACACACACACTCATGCACACGCGCACGCTCCCACACAGCCCTCTCGCTTAGACACAGCCCGATGTCACTGTCGGGACCTCTCATCAATCGCAAGCGTCATTGCGATCACGTGTTTTTCCGTGGGCCCGTCGTGAAGCTGGCGCACCCCGTTAAAATCGGCTGCATTAAGTCTCCAGGGGTCCGCTCGTCGTACGGGACCCATGCCAGTCGAGCACGGTCAGACGCACATGTTTGACGGCTACGATTTGCTTGATTTCTCGTAATGAGCTGCTCGAGTGTGATAATTATTAACAATGTTTAGCTTTGTGTATAGCGTCGGCGTTCACGCAAATCGCCCCTCACAATTGCTGAGGAACCACAGACGAGCTGGAAGACGGCCAGGCGGAGGCAAGGCGAGCCGGCGCTGCCAACAATTGCCCAAACAGTATCCGACGAGTCGATTTCACCGTGTCAATTGCCCGGCCTTGCTTCGACTGTGCTTGCCCGGTCACCGCTACCGCCCAAACTTTTTTTTTTGTGCCTCGGAGCAGCAAATGTAATTTAATTAGCGCGGTGTGTTCCGCACACCGCGCTAATTTCGTTAACGTTACCCTCGTCCCTAATGGGCATTTGCTGCCGACGGGGGGGGTGGGTGGGGGGGGTTGTGTGGAGGGCGGCGTGGAGGGCGGCAGCCAGACACCGCCCGTCGCTAAACGCATCACGCAATTACCGACCCCGGCGGACGCAGGAAAGGGTGCGGCACCTGAATGATTAACATCCTTAATATCACCGTTTAATATTCTTTTAGCAATGCTGTGTACAATTTATAATAGAGCGTAATCGATTGAGGCAATGCCTGGTGAGGCAGATCTCATGCTCGTTAATGCTTTTTTAATGGATTTTCATCATAAATTCCGGTTATAATAAATAATGGTGACTTCCAAAGGACTGATGGATATGGCTCTCTCAAGGTTGCCTTCCTGCCGAGACGTCAACAATATCTTTGTCAATCTATTCAACATTTTTCCTTCTCAGTCCCCCTCCCTCTTTCACTGAAATTAGAAGAAGCCAAAACCGCTGATGCAGCGGGAAAGGTGCCTCGCGTGTCTGCTATTTTACCACCACCACTGCCTCGGCGCGACGTCACAGAATGTGTATATATTTTTTTACGAGGGGCACGAGCGACAAAAAAATCACAAGGTCCTCCTTAGGGCCTGAGCTCGCCGCGTGGCTTGGAGGAGCGTGGACCCCGAGTGTTTGGAAACAATTAGGCATTGGGACGCACGCTGGCGGCCTTGTGACGTGCGGTGGAGCTGATAGCAGTGGGGTAGTTCTGGCCGCACGCCAGGCAGCACGTGGATTGCCGCCAGCGATCACATCAAACCCCCACCCACAACCACGACGCTTCCCTCCCTTACCTCTCTCCTACCCACCACCACCCAACCCTTCCTTCGCTGGCTGTTCTACTTGGCAACCGTCCCAGACCCCAGTGCCGTTAATTACGTAACGGTCAAGGGAGAGTACAGGAGAGGGGGGGAGAGAGTGGATGTGAGGGCTTTTCTCTCTTCACATGCTGCCGTGCAACTGGCTGCCTGTGTGCTGCGGTGTTGGCCGCCTGGGTGGGTGGCTGAGTGGCTGGGTGGGTTAAATGGTCTCGCTGGCTGGGTGGATAGTCTGGCCGGCTGCCTGGATGGCTGGGTGGGTGGCTTGCCTGTAGAATAACCGCTGGTCGACCGGTCGCTAGTGGGCTGGCTGGTGCTGGCATGAATGTCGCTCGACTCGGTGGTCGTCTGAATCAAGGAAGGTGGAGCGAGTCAGCTGATTGGTTGCATTGGCTGAACTGCCTGATGGACTGGCTGCCTGCGGGCACACGAGTGATGAGTTATCATGATGGCGTGGTGGCTTGATGGACTAGCAGAGATGGATGATGGTGGTTTGACTGGCTGGATGGTGGCTGGGTGTCTGAGTGTCTCTGGGTGGTTAAATGCCACGGTGGCTTCCTCGTTGGCGGCTCAGCTGGTTGGCTAGCTGCCCAGTCGGTTTGACATGGTTCCAGCTGGCTTGCATCCAGTGTGTGCTGCGTGATGGCTGTGGGCATATGGACTCCTCCGCTGGAAATCTCGGTCAGTTGAGCAGGGAGCGAGGGGAGAGAAGCAGGAGAGAGGAATGAGGGAGGGGAAATATAAATGGAGCAGGAGATCAGGAGAGAGAGCAGAGAGATGGAGGAAAGAGATGAAGAAATATGTAAGGCGGGGGGGGGGATAGGTAAGGCAGAGGAAGCAGACGTAGAGGAGGGATGGATAATAGAGGGAGCAGAGACGGAGGGGAGAAGGCTCTTGCCGTGCATCATCCACGTTTGTTACAAAGCCCCTGGTTCTTAACCATTGCGCATCCACGCGTGACACAATAAACAGCACCGTTGGCATTCCAAACCACTGCGCGAGCGGCCCGCTAACCCCGTTGGCACATTCTCTCATCAACGCGTGGTCAGAATTCTGTAGATATTGTGTACAGAAATAATATCTATATTACTAAAGGCGTCAAAAGCGGAGGCGTCCGTGGTGTATTTTGAGCTGGGATTGAAAATGAGCAGCAGCCTGTGCGGCTTGGGGGGGGGGGGGCTTTTGTTTGCCGGGGCCTGCGCGGCTATCGGAGCGATTTTAGCCGTGTTGCCTGTGGCAGGGTTTAGGTGGAGCAACGAGTCTCCGAGGCACAGTGAAAACGCCGCACTCGCACAAGCACGCTCACACGTCTACTGCCCAGCACGGTTTCATTGTTTTTTTTCCATAGTTTCTCTGTTTGACCAGAGGTGATAACCCGTTCAGATGCATTGGGGACGCATGTGGGTGTCTGCGGTTTTCAGCTGGACTTCCGTCAAGTTGTCCATGAATTTCGCCTCTAAATAACGTTTACCGCTTAACGTTTGGGCTATGATGCTCGCATATGATTTTTTTTAATGTTAGTTGTGTCATATAGCCTTTATTGTTCACTTCAAATAAAAATTTTGGAAGGGTCCCCATAGAAATTACATAGCGGACAAGGCAATGAAGTCGGTAGCCTGTGCTAATTGGCTCCCTGGTGAGTACCTATGATCCCTGGGATACCCCTTGGTACTGAGATTGATCCAAACCCCTCGGGCTCACTGGACCTCTACAGCTCCACCAGAATCACCCGCCAATGCCAGCAGTGAATTTTGCACCCAAGCCGCTTCATTGATGCATTTCTAAGCTTTTTTTATTTGCGAAGAAATCTTTGTAGCTCGCGTTGATGCCGCTTCGTAGAGGTGTGCGTTCCACCACCATGCACCGCACAAGGCAAGAGGCTCTGCTCGCACACAGTTATATTGCATTTCAAAGCCGAGAGAGAAATATAAATCTGGCACATCCCCAAGACCTGCTCAGCCACCCTCAACTCTGCGTTTCCTTCCTTGCACAGTCTGTCTGTGTCTCTTTCAGTCCATTTCTGTCTGTCTGTCTGTGTAATTGTGGTATAGGTATTAACATTTTTTGCTGTACTCTTACATAGCATACACAGATACAAAGAATTATCCTGCGGTGCTCACCACCGAGCCAGATGTGTCACTGGGTGGACTGCACAGTGTTGCCCACCGCTTGGTAATTTCTGAGGAATTAGCGTAGGTGTGTCTAGACGTGCCGCGATCGTTGCTCCTGCCTCTCGGCTGCGCGCCATTAGTCGTCTCTGGCGGGCGGCTTGTGGGTCCGTCAGGTGGTTGCACCCAACGTGGCCCAATTCTGCTCCGAGTTTTCCAGCCCCAGGTACTTTGTGCCGGTGATTTAGTTGAATGTGACGACAGTGGACTCCGAGCTCCCTGCCTCCACCCGATGGCACCATTGGAGCCCGTTTAACTTCACCCCAGACGTGTGGCGCACAACAATCGTAATTACCATTGCACGTTACCTGCACATTCCAGTGATCAATTAATCACCTGCTGCTGTCACCTGCGCATGGTGAAGGCGAGGAGGTATTTGCTGCTTTCTGACACTGACGCCAGGAGCTGCCACTCATCACACCTCGTGACTTGAAGTTCGCTCAGTGAGTGCAGTACAGATTGGGATGATGTAGGAAAAAGGAAGTCTCTGAAATGCGAATTTCCTGATTATTTTATTCCTTCTCATGCGTCTTATGCTCAAGCCTCTCAAGTTAACAGCACTTGCCCCAACAGCCTGTTAAGGCTACACGGCGGGGGATCTTTGTCTTTTGGGGAGCCGTCTTGAGTCGCTTGCTGTCACCAAAATCGCATGGCGCTCTCTCGGCAGCAAGGAGGATGCAGCGTTCATCGGCAGTGCCGCGCGTCGCACGGCCACCACGTGGAAGGGCCCTCGCTGTCAGCCGCTGCACCCTACGGTGGGGGCACAAGGGGTGTTCTCTCCAAACTTCGCCGAACAATGTTCACTCCACAGATTCATAGTTGTCAACCCACACGGTTTACCCGTATTCTTGTATAGGGAAATTGAGTTTTCAGGTCCATATGCCATACAGCCATTTCAATACGGGCAAAACATGTTGTTTCCCCTCTTTGTTTGTGTTTCTCCCTTGTGATCACTGGCGGAGCCAGTGGGCGGCGGGGGGGGGGGGTGGCACGTGCCCCACCAATGATCCGATCGAAATCCCTAATTTCGATCGGATCATCGGGGTTTATTAATAATAAATCGGCATTCTGCAACCCCCACTGGCCCACCGTGTAGCATATTATTATTACGTGTCAGGGACTCTATGAGATGATAGGACAATAGTCTGAGTCCATAATTGTCAATAAGTAACGGCAAAGCAGTTATAAGTGACTCAGAGTTGTACGCAGTTGCCGATCACACAACGCGGTTCGAATTCGGCCCTCGATCGATGGCTACGCCATCGCCACACACGCGCCGAATAAAAAGCAAGGGACGAGTCCTTACTTACTAACAACTATTATTTTTCATTGCTGGAGGGGTTGCCCCCTCTCCCCCTACCTGAAAATCCTGGCTCCGCCATTGCTTGTGATGGAACTTTGTTGGATGAACGTTGAGATTTATAAGGGTACGGGGTGACCAATAAGGTCTGAATTGATCTGTAATAAGGCAGGGCACTGATAAGGAGTTGACAGGTATGCACATTCGGCCTACGCCACGTTTCATAGAGCAGGACTAATTTTGCACTGCAGCCTTCTCTGCATTAATCACCAGTGACACGGCCGCAGCTTTCAGACCCGCTCCACTCGTGAGCTTATGTTTAGATTTTAACCTCTGCTATAACGCCGGGGGGCTCAAACCCAGGCTCCCAGAGGTACATACTTGGCCTTTGCTCTGATTTGGCCATTCATTCTTTGAGTCGGCTGTCTGTTGCTTTGTGTGCTTCAGGTGTAATAACAGGTTAATACCTGCGTGAGGGTTACAGCAGTATACCTCTGTGTTTAGCCTTAACGATGTAGAATATTGATAAAACAAATTAAGCAGAACTCCCATCCGCAATGAACTGATTCTAGCCCACAACAGTGATTTGCCCCATTCATCGCCACTGCATTTTCCTTTACCTACACTAAACGGGGATGATATGGCGGCTGCAGCAGTAACATCAAAATAAATAACTGCAGCTTCTTTCACGTCAACAACAACATTTCAGCAGCAGAAAGAGTGTACGCAAACAAAGCCATCAGCAGGGGCGACATCATCAGAAGCAGCAGCAGTCGCAGCAACAAAAACACCTGCGTTGGCTTCCGTTCCCGCCTACATTTGGCAGTAAATAACATATCAATCGTTGCCCTGCACAGCGTTTGTTAATAAGACCATATCAGTCACAGTCATAAATAACATCTACATCATCGTCTTCTACAGCAGTCGTATGATGGCACCAATCGGCAAAACTTTACGGCAACAGAAGCAATGAACATCAACAAGCATGAACGAGGAGCATCTGTACCTGCAATAACAGCGGCCCAGCATTAGTAACGGCAATCTTTATCGGTAAAATCAACAGTGCACAACTTACGGACAGATTTGTAAGGAAGCCAGCTGTGAAGTGCAAACCCGTACGTACAGCCGATGCTCCGGCTGCTTAATCCCATGTCCTGAATGGCCTCGGGTATTTATCGCAAGGCGCTCAAGGAAACCATTTCACTCCCTTCTGCTCTGTCCTCGAGCATGCAAGAAATACCGACGCAAAGAACGGCCTCAACATCGCGAATGTTGTCGTGCGAGACAACGTTGGAGGAGCAGTGCCCTGTGCGGTCAGCGGAAGCTGTCGAATAATGGGATAAGGAATCGGCATTTTCAGCGTGCCCTATAACGAGAATTCTTGTCCAGGAAATGATAACAAAGTAATTTTCGTGCGGCGCTCGTAGGGTTTGATGCAATTTCCCTTAACGTGTCGCCGCCACGGCCCCGCCGTAGAAGGTCCCGGGCCGTCTTGAAACGTGAAGTCTCTCCGCTGTCAGCACGCACGGCTCTCGTGCCCGTTGCCGCCTCGCGTTGTCTTTGTACACAAGTGAGCGTAAATAATGTGTTGTGATGTATCGCGGGGGGGGGGGGGGCAGTTTGGTAAAAGCAATTAGCGGTGATCATGTTAAATTTATAAATTTTCCTGCAGCCCAGCGCCACACGGGGGGCCTGGTTTGTGGCCATGGCACCGTTAGCAAACCTGCGCGTGGCGCAGTGGCCGCATAATAGCATTTAAAAGCTTTTTAGGAGAAACAAGTAATCCCATTTCTAGCCCTGATTAGGGAGAAATCTTGCAGCAGGAAGTAGCGCAGCTGCCAGCCGGGATGCGTGTGCGTACGTAAAGAAGTGCGCGCGTGCAACGGAATATTTCGCGCGACGAAGCAGCCATCGCGCGAAGCTTCGCATCGCAGACGTTCGCTCTTGGAGGCGATGCTTCGCAACGTTCGCTAGAGTAGGCCGTCACCTTGCACTGAAACACAGGCTGCCACGATGAATGAGCTCGGCGATAATGATTTGATGGCTTTGCGAATTGTCTCGCCCATTTTGCTGGAATGCTATTGTTTGTAATTATTCGTAGTTTTGAGCCAGGCCTGGGGCCCTGCACGGGCTGTGATCTGGTGCTTTGGAGGCAAGGGTTGGTGGATCAAGCGCATGTGTGAAACTCCACTGGGCTGCGAGTTTTCCAGTCGACTGTACTAATTAACGTTGAAGGCGTGTTGTTGTGGGTAGGATCTGGGAGTTGGTTGTGCATACTGCATTCACAGACTTGTGGTAAACTGAGTCTCTGTAATGTCACGTGTTAATGTGGGCCCATGTCATTTTCTTGTGATCTCGGAATAATTTTGATGCTGCCAAGGTGGGAACTAGAGGACCCAGTGCATCGTTCCACGAACACTTCCAATTCTATTGCAACCATTGGAGAATTATAATCACCCCACCATCTCACAGAAAAGTGCTTGCACAACGATGATTTTGCATGAAAAAAGACCTCACCCTCAGGTGGGATTAGGAGTGGAAACCAAAGAGCTTGAGATTCCCTTTCGCGGCTGAAGAGTGTCCACTCTGCAGTGCTTACTGTGGGGATGCCCATCGTCACATATGAGGCGCGTGAGCATGTTTTTGGTATATTTTCTTCCTCTAAAGAAATGTACGTATGTATATTGAACATCTTTCGCACCGTACGTAGCCAACCGTGAAGTGCAATTGGATTTTTTTCCCACAATTTACATAATCTGACCACAATCCCATTTTCATGGGTAAGTTTGATGTTTTCCGTGGCCCTCTGATGAAGGCCGGCTTTGTGGAAAGGGATTAACGTTCACTTGCACATCCAGTTCACGTTATGACATTACAACGTTCCTTAAGAGCAAATATATGGTTTATGAAAGCTAAAGTTGTTTGTGAAACAAAGACAGTATTAGGAATTAATGAAATTTATCTGGAAGTTCACTTGAAGTCCATTACACTAATGTGTCATACATATGTTTTAATCAGCGGAGCATATGTGCATAAATTGCACGTTTTAAATTGCCCTCTCGCTTTGAGCTATTGCACATAAACTGGAGTTGCCACACATAATTTGCCACAATCTTAGAAAGCCCTTATCAGCCGCAGACATGTGCACGCAGAGCGTGAACGTATACTGGTGGCTCACTCGCAGAGCGTGGAGCAGCGCTGTTCATTTTCTAAAAGATGTGTCCCGAGATTGAGTGTAAATTCTCGGGAGCAAATCTGATGACATTTTTTGGCCTGCTCCGTAGAGACGCTAGTTTGTCGCTCCGCTCCGACGCGGGCGAGCTCAGAGCTACGTGCCGCATTGACAAGTGTTCCACAGCGGGGTCAGCGCAGCCAGCACACTCGGCCTGGGGTTGAACCTGTGGGAATACCGCCACTGTGGTGCTGTTTACCTGCGTACAGGAAAGCTGCTACTGTGCGTATGTTTGTCTCGGGAGCAGTGTTGTGGCTAATTTTGTGAGTGCACCTTGGTGTGATACGAGCGAACAGGGTAAGTGTAACTCCCTGGCCATTTCACACTGGTGGCAATTTGAACGTCGTCTGGGCCTCCCCGAAGTCAACTCGGGCCTAAAGTGAGCACCTGGTGTGTTGCAGTCAACGTCGGTACTTGGGAGACAAAAGGTGGTTGGGTGTTTGTGATTTTGTTTATGATGTCGCCTCGGGCTTTAACGTACCACGTAAGTAGGTGCTCACTAACACTACCCAAGCAGTCTCTTCAGACTCGGTGACTTCTCTGTATATATAAAGAAATCAAAAAGCTGCTTTTATTCAAGTACCATTATTAGGTACTGGCCAACCTCACTGGTGCGTTAATATGAATCACAATTCAAAAATGAATTGTGTTCTCAACGGTCCCCTGTGCATATATTTATTTCATCTCAGTTTCAGCACACCAATTGTGCCAAACAGACACGTAACGGTGCATCAATTCCCCATTTAAAATTGATTCGTATGCTCTCAAGGTGCACGCATCACAGCGTGTGTGCAAGCATACGTTAGTTACGGAATGCATCAAATGCTGCAAACGATGACGCAAGAAAAATCTTGTAACAATACCAATGAGACAGTAGACGTGTGACAAAAAAATCGATTCTTGAAGCGAATCGCATCTTCGAATCGTGACTGTTCATGGAGTCGTTGGGGCAATGAATCGTTACATGCCTCATCACAAGTGATTTCCTGCCCAGCTGAGTAGTAACGGCACTCCATTGCATGTTCTTACAGCCCTGAGGCAGTGAAGGAAATTCCACATTCTCTTTGGTTCTTTTCGGTAAAGTCACGTAGGTAAAAAATAAAACAACAAAAAATCACGACGTTTTGGCCACAACACAAGTGGCCTTCTTCAGGTGAAGGAACAGAACTGTCGGGACGACAGCACTACCATTCCTATGGTAGAGGAGTCTTCAAGAGGATGCCCACTGTTTAGTTCCCGCACCAACTGTGGTGCTCGTTTCGTTGACCGCGGAAGGGTGAGAGGGCTAAGGAAACCACCCCAACCAGCATATGAACTCGGAAACCTTTGCGATTGCGTGTCGCACACTGCACCCGCAGCACCCACATGGCTGGATATCCATGCCTGATGCTGAATGAATGGTGGGGGGGGGGGGGGTGGGGGTGGTGGGGTCCCCCTTTTTCACGAACAAACAGGTTAACAGCGGAGTCGGGAACGCAAGTTGCTTTGTTTTTGCATTGGGGTTATCAGGTCATAAAGAGTGACGGCGGAATGAAAAAAAGACACGCCACTTGAAGAGATGAATCAGAAATAATTTTTGCTTTCACTGCGGGGATCGCTTGTGCCGTAGGCATCGCCCGCACGTGGACCTGAGTAATCGACCCCCGACCTTGCCGAAAGATTTCAATTCAGATGGAGCGGGATCAGCAGTAATCTCGGCTGTAAAAATGCTTTGCTGAACGTTGGCGACGTCCTGTACCAGCAGAAACACTCGGAAGCTCCTCCCATGTGTGGTCTGCTGCCTTTCATTTCGGTTTTGCTGAGATCGTTTGGAACATCTAACAAAGAGGCATCCTCAAGTTTTGCAGATTTATTTTCCTTCTCTATATATATGCGCCTCACCCGCAGGCAGCCCATGTTTGGTGGATGGAGTGTGAAGCTTCCCCGCATTTCTCCACTACTACGACGCCAAATCGCGCAGATCAGTTGACTGCCCAAGTTCAATAATTCAGCGCGGCCTAAGTGACCGCCGTTGTTTTGGTAGTTGTCGTTATTTGCTGCGCGCGCCGTGTGTACGCGTGTAATGGAGTGTGGCCTGCCGATGCGTGCCGATAGGCGCTGGACGATTCCCTCTCGTCGCTCGCTCCTTCCTTCCCTGGGTCTCGCGGTTTGGGGAGTGGCTATGGATGCATGGGGGGCGGTGGAGTGGGGGTAGTTTGTGAATTCGTGATGGCACTGATGAGTAAGCTGCTCCAGCGCACGCTTTCAAAACAACAGTGGGAAATTTCAAGGATTGCAACAGTGCTGGCAAGTCGTTTATAGGGGAATTCTTAAAACAAATAAGCTGTGCTGTTTAAAGTTTACTCCAAGAGTCAAACTCATCAGCTTCCATGAAGAGTTGGGAAGCCTTCGCTGCACTGTGTTTTTTTTGGAGTAGGTACAATCTGTACCGGCTGCACGTTCTGTGGTAATGACGTCGGCTTATGTCGTTCAAATACATCCAGAGTTGCACCGTGAAGTGGCTGCATGAACATTGATTTTGATCATTTATATATTGGAACGCAAATGTTTTTTTTTTGTGGAATGAGATCCATTGATTTAATATCCTTTATTTAATCCACGTGGCAGCCAATTGAGGCACTGAGGCTCTTGCCAGGCAAGCCTGCCTCCTCCCTTGCCCAGGAATTAACTTTTAAGAGTTGCATTAGCCTTCCCAGAGTTAGGGTGCGCGACTTACAGCTCGTGTGACCTCTGGTGTACGGCCGCGTAGATTGTTACTGGCCCTCGAGCACCAGTTGTAAGGGACTTGCGGGCTGTTTGCTTCGAACAGGACTACTAGGGCCCATGTTGTTGTTTACAAGCACGATGTCGTTCTCGCTGACCTGACGTGACAATTTGAGATGTTTCCACGTGACCCCCGCGGCCCTCGGAGAGCTAGGAGATTCTTAACGTGGTCTGTTGCACACCCCCCCCCCCCCTGGCCCTATAGTCTGGAAGGGGTTTACTATTGACTTCCCACAGCTGCCTGGTAGTGGCCTCGGTTGTTATTTCCAAACCTCACTGTCTGCTTCAAAAGGGACATTTAAATCCTTTGGTCAGTTGGGGAGACAAAGTGCTGCCCCCCCCCCCCCCCCTATTGTGTGGACTAGAGGTCACTTGAAGGGATTTCAGAGGTAGCTCTTTGAGATCCGCTTCTGTGGGTCGTTCTCTCACGTGACGAGATGTGCTGCTGTGAGATTTCCAAATGGATTCTTCGTCCCATGGCTTTACCGTCGATAGCACAGTTGGGATATTTTTAAGAAATGCTTTTTTTAAATCTTGTAACAATTATAACAATCACTCCGTTTTATAACTTTTTTCACTTCATTTTTTATTTAAATGTCTTATTTATCCTGTCTACTCTTGTATGCAGTATTAATTGGTTATACTGGTAGGAACCCCTCCTGGTTACACCGGCCCACAGGGGATTATTGTGTCTGTCCGTCGTGCATCCAAAAATAGGAGGGGTGGGGCTGGGTGGAGAGGGGAGGGGCTGGGTGGGGAGGGGCTGGGTGGGGAGGGTGGGGCTGGGTGGGGAGGGGAGGTTGAGGAGGGGCTGGGTGGGGAGGGTGGGGCTGGGTGGGGAGGGAAGGGTGGGGAGGGGCTGGGTGGGGAGGGTGGGGAGGGGCTGGGTGGGGAGGGTGGGGAGGGGCTGAGTGGGGAGGGTGGGGAGGGGCTGGGTGGGGAGGGTGGGGAGGGGCTGGGTGGGGAGAGTGGGGGCTGGGTGGGGAGGGGCTGGTCACCCCGTGGTGCCCTTATAAAACTCAACGTTTAACCTACTCACGCCGGCTTGTGCCCGCCCTCACAGTCAGGCATATTTGCGGAAGACACCACGTGGTGCCGTTGACCCTGACCATTGACCGAGCAACCCAACGTTCCTACCAGCTCCCTCCGCAGGAATGTGTTATCGGTGATCTTGTCAGTTTAAAGTGGAACTGATGTGCTGCTGCCACCTTGCCGTGGTAATTAGGGTACAATCGGATGTTTTATTCTGATTAAGAAGTTAATGATTTATTTCGTAATAAAAAATTATCATCCCATCTTCCAAAAAGTCAACGCTAAATTTGGCAAATCCACTTTCATAGTTGATACTCCTCATAAGTGCACCAATATTGATCGTATTGCATTTTAAGTAGTTTTGTCCCAGTAAACCTTCATGAAACATTTATCATCTTGATTGGGCAATAGATTTATGTTATACATTTTATTTTAAAAGCCTTTCTGGACGAGGCTAATTTACGTCGACATTTTTAAATTAACTTTGATTAGATTTATATGTGTATGTTTCTAAAATTGTTCTGAATCTCTCATGAACTGTTTTTCTTGTTTCGCAGTCTGTGTAATGCGTTTTTTTTCTACTTTCAATGCAGACAACTTTAACATTCATATTTTAGGTCTCAATTCGGGCTTTTACCTCGTTATAAATAAGAACTTGACCCTGCATGGGCTGTTTTTTACAAGGTCGACCTGGTAGAGATGACCATCAAATAAAATGGAGAGATAATGCGAGCAAACAAGGTATTTCAAAGTATGAATGATTGACCTTGGGGTCCGCTCTGCAGCAGAGACGAGTGAAACATTTAACCAGCAACTATCCCGAGCCCAGTAAAACGCGCTCCAGCCACCAATCCGCCCAGCCGCATTGCTCGCGATTCGCGCGCTGTGGCCCGTGACCTATATGATCCGTGCGCAATCCCCTGTGATCCTTGACCCACGCTCGCCGGAGCTTAACCATGGCTCGCGTGGTGTGTGCAGCGTGTGCGGGGACACGTGGAGCACCCTGGCGGAGCTGTGCAACGCGTTGGCTGGAGTGGCAGTGAGCGAGGTGCAGCTGCATGCGCAGGCCGGGCCGGGCCTGGTGCCGCTGGTGCTGGATGAGGACCGTGCTCTCGCTGGCTTCGTGCCGCTGCTGTCCGCGCCGCAGGAGCCATGCTTCGTGCAAGACGACGCCGACCAGGTGAGGCTGTAGCTCCCCTGGCCACTTTTTCCCTCCCTCCCTCCCTCCCTCCCTCCCTCCCTCCCTCCCTCCCTCCCTCCCTCCCTCCCTCCCTCCCTCCCTCCCTCCCTCCCTCCCTCCCTCCCTCCCTCCCTCCCTCCCTCCCTCCCTCCCTCCCTCCCTCCCCCCCTCCCTCCCCTTCCCGCCCTCCGCGACTTCTCTTGAAAAGTCCACAACTTTCTGGGGATGCTTCTAGAGCATCTCGAGCGACGCGATGTCTCCCAAGTGCTTTCGACGAAGAGGCCTGCGTGCAGGGCACTGACCAATGCCGCAGAGTGTTACCCTTAGGTTTTGCCGGAGACTCATGCACGGCGGAGTAATGCAGATGCCGGTGCGGTGGCAGTAGTGCTCGAGGGTAGTGAAGTGGCTGCCGGCATCTAGTTGCATTAGGATTCGTTGCTGGCTGGTAGATTCGAGGATTCTTTTGGGGTGGGTGCGGCTGACTGGATAAGGGAGGACGATGGTACGCGTGTGCTTCTAAGGCTGCTGACGTACTCACTGACTTTTTAGTACCCATGGTGCTATGTGAGCCGTGCTGTCCACGGAGTTGTGTCTATGCGTCTTTGTGTGTGATGTCAGGATGTCTAATTGTGTGTGACGTCAGTGTCTGTGACGAACGTGTGTCTCTGTGTGATGTCCAATAATCTATTTGTTTTTGAGATTTGGAGGCTTTGTGTGATGTGTGTGTGTCTCAGTGGACCTGTGTCTTTGTGTGATGTCTGGTGTCTTTTGTGTCTCCGTGTATGTAATCTGTGTGTTTGGGTCTCTGTGTGTGACATAAGTGTCTGTGTGTTATGTGTTCATCTCTGTGGTGTCTGGAGCCCTATCTCCATGTGATGTATACATCATCTTGTGATATCTGGATGTGTGTGTCTGTGTGTACTTTCTATCTCTTATGTTTTACATCTGGAGGTCTGTCTCGACGTTTTGTGTGAATTAGATCAACGCCTCGAGTGTTGTTACTGCTGCAGAATTATGCATTTTGGACTGGATAGCATCCAAGCTGTGAACAGGTGCTATGAGCTGGCTCAGAGGCTGTTGTTGATCGGTGTCATTTTTTGGGAATTTTGTACATCGAACTCCTGCAGAGAGTAGGGACGTCCTCTTTCCCGCAGCGAACACGTGTTCTTGCCAATTTGTAATTTACTCACTGCATAATGTATGTTTTGTAGTGTAACATGTATGTCAGTCGCTTAAGGTTTTTTATTCAGTGTTATTTACGGGAGAGGACCTGGGGAACTGTTCAAACGGTGACTGCTGCTATTATCAGGTTTAAAATTTTAGCTTTGAAATTTGTGTACTATATAGATGTAATATGAACAACCAGGATTGGGTACACAGTGGCCAACTGTTTTGCGATTATACCATGAGGTCTTTAATGTCCACAAAACAAATCGCGTCGTCCGTACGCTCAGAAATTGTCAGCATCTGCAGGAAAGAAAAAATTAAGTCCCATGCCACCTGGCTTAGTAGCAAGAAGGCTAAACTTTCGGCCACCCAGCCAGCAGCATATGCAACAATTGCTGCTACCATCATCATCTTTATCATCAATCATCACCACCACCAGCATCCTAATCGTTACCTTTATCATATAGTCATAGTGATCTTCTGTTCGACCAAGCATTGAGGTGGTGCTCATCTCTAGTTTGCAGCCAACAGAAGTTTGCAGCCAACAGCTGGTGTGCAGAAATTCCACAATTCCTATGGCGGAGGTGTCACAACCACAGTTGACTTCTCCACAAAGTGGTACTCAGTTTATAGCCCTGGGAAAATTGGTGGTTGAGGAGTTTGAGATGGGCTTGGTACTCAATTATTTTAAGATCAGGTGTAGCTGCTATGTCAGCTTGCCCGTGATAAGGAAAAGGCAAGTTGTCGCGCTTCTGTAAGGTTTGCGGCATCCAAGGCTTCCCGTGAGATGGGGTGTGGTGCCATGGAGTGTCATCCCCTTGGATTTATTGGGCCTTTGCCGACCATCCTTTGAGACTCTGACAACTTGTCCTTTAAAGATGGTGACGTTGAAGATGGCCTTTCTAATTGCCATCAGGCGAGCTTGGAGATGTGGGCAGATGCGTGCACCAACGGTGATTTCTCCTTTCACTATCCAATCCTCCGCACGCAGCAACATTCGCACACAAATGCGTAAGTTCACATACGCCAACAAAGTTCACACACACACACCAATGGGCCTTGTGCACACGCGTTAACAACATTCACGCACCAGTGTGTTAGTTCACACGCACTAACAACATTCACGTACCAGTGTGTTAGTTCACACGCACTAGCAAAATTCACACACGAGTGGGTTAGTTGGCATACACTAACAACATTCACACACTAATCGGTAGACAGATGCATTAACAGGCATATTTGTTTACAGTAGCAGCCTCAAATTGACCCCTGACAATCGCTCAACCTATTATCATACGAATGTCATCATTATCATCATTACCAAATTCGGTCAGGATTTGAGCATGCAACCATGGCTTTGTTGGCTGATAATCGTGTAATTTCCCTTTAATTGGCTGTTATTTAGACATCATTTATCATGCTTTGTTCAGGAGACCATATGTCTTTCTAAGAGATTTGCTTTCAATGTGAGGTGCAGCAGTAGATCCTGACAGCGATGCTCAAATTATCTGACAGAGTGTGTGGCTCCATGTTGGTTTGAATACACAGCCTGTGCGCAAGTACGGCATTATGGCGCACGTACATGTGTGTACACGAGTGTGTGTACACGAGTGTGTGTACACGCGTGTGTGTACACGCGTGTGTGTGTGTGGGGAGCGGTAGTCTAGCGGTTAGCCCTACGAACCCGGCGACCCGACTTCGATTCCCGCTCATGATCAATAACAGTGGTGAATACTTGAACCGGTCCTGAGGCTTCCCCAGGTCGACTCAGCCTCAAATGAGTTACTTCGTGTGGTGTTTAAACATTGTCACAAAGGCGGCTGGGTGGGTGCTGGCCACCCATCTCCTTCATCGTGTGCTGTGCGCAGACCTTCATAGGTGCTCACTAACATCATTTGCCCCAAAGAGTCTATTAAGGTTATACGGGCGATCTTTGTCTTGGCCGTCGCTCATAATCACTGCAGGGTTACGCAAGGACCCCGGGCCGCCACAGGTGCGTGATAATGGCAGCAATGAAGGGCGGTCCGAGAGCTGGCTGGCAGGCCTCCAAGCAGATGTGGCGGTTGATAAAGCCTGGGATTATGTGCTTGTTGTGGTTGTGTTTTGCCATTGGGCCAGAGTGAAACCTTGAATCTGCTGCCAGTTTTCTCCTTGGAACAGTATATTTTTTATCAAGTGTTTATGGTAGTCCTCATCAGATAATCATACCATAACTAGTTGGCATGCGGCCGCATATACAACAATTAGTTTTTGCTACCTGCTGTACTTATTTTAATCTATCGGAAAAGTTAATGGTTTAAGTACTTCTATATACACGGAATTTGGTTTTCTTTTTTTAGCTGCTCTCTTTTTTTTTAGAGTCACAATTTTGCACTTTTGGGCCTTTGCAATTGGAGGACTCTTATTTCCGATTAATTTTCAGGCTCCGTTTATTATTATTTTAGGCCCCTCTTCCTGTTTAGACCACGCCTCTTTATAAGCTGCACATTCCTGTTTAGGCCCCGCATCCTTCCACCTTAGGCCCCTCACCTTCCTCTTTAGGCCCTGCCCACATTTTGTTTTAGGCCCATCCCCTTCCTGCTTAGGCCCAGCCCCTTCCTGCTTAGGCCCCCCACTGTCCTATTTAGACTCTCCCCCCCCTCACTCCTCTGATTTACGCCCTGCCTCTTTATTTTGTAGCCCCCTCACACCTAACTCTGGATGCAGGCTTGGGCTTGTTTTTAAAAGTAGTATTTTTTTCTTTTTCCCCATGAGACTTGGCAATTATGGGCTAAAGCAAGTTGATTTGAGTGAGAGACATCAGGTGAGTAGCAAAACTCAGCAAGACCGCGACTTAAAAAAACTCACCCAGGCAAGAGCGAGTCTACAGTGTGGGTTACCGAATGGGTTTGCGCAGCAGCAATGGGCTAATGTACACCACTTAGTGAACACTCCCATGGTAAATGAATTAATAATAACCTTGGATAGTTACGATTAGTTTCTTGCCTTTTTCTCTCGCAGAAAGGCTGTGAGCAAAGGACAACTTTGGGAATTGTCTTTAACATAAGAGCAGAACCATCAGCAGCTGCTGGTGCACTGCAATAAATAAGACTGGGAGTATTCTTTTCGGCCATTAATAAAACGTCCTAATCCATTGCTTGGCCGTGAGACACTCCATGAAAACCCATGAGTCTCAAGGGTATTCCTTGAAACTTGACATGATTGTGTGCATGTTGAACTTCAACTGTGTTAATTGGATGTGCGAGGAAAGGACAACAAACTAAAACACAAAAAGTAGTTGTAGAGAAATTAGTTTTCAATCTAGAATTAAAAGTAATAGCTCCTATGGCCGCAGAAGCGCATCTGAAAGCGCGCGATGCAGTGAACGTCTTTGTTCAACGGTTAGCCAAAAGCCGCTGCTGCGAGGATGACCGGAGTTTATGTGATGATTTACGCTCCTTGACGAGATCAGCAAGGTATTGTTGTTCATCTGTGGCGAGAAATTTGTATGTATTGAGTGCGACCTTAAAATGTATTCGTTCGGCAACTGGAAGCAATGCAGCTCGGCGCGCACTGGACGGACGTGGTCGGATCTTGCAGTACCCGTCACGATAGGTGCCAAAGAATTTTGGAGTAGGGGTGGGAGTGTGTGCCGAGACGGCTTTTCTTAGAGCCTAGTCTCCACTGGTGTTGGACCAGATGACGCCAGTAGGCAGTGGTGGGTGTGGGCAGTAGTTGGTAGGGGTGGGGTGGCTTCACGGCAACTGTAATTCTTCTTCGAGCAATATGATGTATTATTGCATGAGATCTCAGGTCACAAAAACGAAGCAATGTCCTTCTAACAACTACCTCCTGTCCAGGACAGCCTCACAGCATCATGTCAGGAGATGGTCCCAGAACTTTTTTTCGTGGCCATTGACAAGCTCCCTCCTTTCGTAATCAATGAACCTCATCATCTGTTTCAGCTCTGCCAGTATATTTGGAACTGAAATTAAGTTTTTGTCACTTCACATCCTGTCCTCCCCTACTAATCCTACTTACAACAAGTTTTTGATATTTTGGAGACCCACTTCCTGTTGTATGTTTTGTGTTCCAGGGAGGGCAGTGTTAGTTTTTGTTGGTGGTCGATCTTAAGCGGCCGGAGTTTTCGCCAGGGCCGTGGCATTGGAAGGATTTTGTCTAGCTTTCTTGAGGCTTCGGCTGCGGTCTGCCAGTGGCAAAGTAGGGCTTAGCGTGAGCCTCGGAAGAATTGGTAGCATAAGTGACATGTGTGCAGCATGAGCGTGGTAAGCGTGGCACATTGCTTGAAAGCAAAGATCCCCAAATCCAAGTGTTTTACTTTCCTGGGACCACCTCAAAGCGGGGCGGATTGTATCATGTACGAGGCGCTGCTGGCTAGGGAACTGCAGGAGAGGTCGGCCAAGTGCACGGTGTGGACCATAAGCGTGGATACCAGAGCATGGGAGCGCGAGGTCGACACCCAAAGTTACAATACCCCAAAGGAGTCGGGAAGTTGACCCCACACCCAGCACTCACAGCAAGCAAGGTGGGTCTGATGGAAGTGGTGGACAGTCGCAACCTAAGTGTACAGTCGCAACCTAAGTGTACAGGATGGTTGGGGCTGATGAGTACCCCCACCATTCGCAGCACAGGGCGATCGTTGACCCCGATCACAGGAGCAGAAAGCCTTTTTTTTTTAACAGGATCGATTCTAACTCCACGGGATGGACCCTAACTCCAATGCCTTTTTTTTCCTTGTCAGCGTAACTGGCAGCCAGGGGTACTTTGTAGTGATGGCCCGCAAAATGCTCTCAGGGAGGCCAGGTACGGTTCGACGATGCAGCACTCGCACCCCCAGCCTTCTTCAGGGGCCTACGCCACGGGCAGAGCTGCATATGTTTATAGACTATGCCGTGGGCCTGGAGGACAAGGAAAAATATGGTGTGGATGAGGAGGCTGTTTCCAAAGCTTTGTTTTCGGTAAGCACCAGGAGACCCAATAATTTTTTGGGAAAGCGCCCCCTTCCAAGGGTTGCCTTAGAAGTGGAGGGGGGGGGGGGCACTTTCAGTTCGCCTTGAGGGACATCTTAAATCGGAGCGTGGAGATAAAGTCCCAGAAGAACATGGTGAGGAGGAGATCAACCAAGCACAAGAGGTGACCCAGATCCTCCTCGGAATCATCTGTCTCGTCCCCATTGTCTTGCTGCTCGTCTTTTATCAGTTGGGAACGCCGAAGAATGAAACGAGACGGAGCAACTTCTTCTTCGAGATCCAGGCTCGCCCGACTCCCCATTATCTCGGTCAGGTTTCTAACTGTCGAGGGCGTTAGTTCCTCATTGCCGTTCTGGTACAGTTGCGTTTGTTCTACCGTGGCGTGGAACCTGTTATACTGTTGCCATTGGGACTGGTCGTGGGGGGGGGAGGCAGGATGCGTGGAGCCTAGAAATATTTTTCAGTTCTGGATATTCTAGCAGAGCGAGTCCGCGGGAATTCATTGATCGCTGATGAACGGAGGGTGCTTGTCAACAGCTGCTTTAAGAAACCGAGCCAACACAAGTGACCGAACTCGTTTTCAGCACCTTCTGGAATCGCTTCAATAGAGCCGTTTTAATCAGCACCAGGTGGTCCTTGTACGTGCGGTGAAGAACGATTCACTATATGTCAGTCATCTGATATAATAGATTTTAACCCAAAAATTTTGGGTGAATTGAATGTAAAATGTTTGGTCTAGTTTTGTCTGTGGTTGAGTTTGGTCCCTGGATTGCATCATCATGTTCTAAAAAAGCTGACACAGCTGTAAAAAACGGTGTACTATTGCATCATTCCAACCGTGGCCGTGGCACACAGTGGCCTAACTCTTGGTAGTGAAGCCATAGCTTCTTCACGGTCCGTTTTATGAGTAACAGGAACTTTCTGGCAGTTGCCTGCGCAAAGCTGTGGGAATCAAACCATGCACCTGGGGATATCGGGTCAGTGGTGAGCACATCATCAGCTCATGGGCTGCGAGCTGCCTGCCTGAGTTGGGGCTGGTCGCCCTCAAGCGCTGCCCGTGTTCCTGTGTTTGTCTGCCCGTGCGCTGCAGCTTGTTTTATTAATGCTGAATCAACACGTACAGCCGGGCGTTTGTTCAGGAGGATCATTAGCGGCGCTGATGGGGAATGAAAAGAGTGGAGCGGTGAGCACAGCAGGCATGCATCTCCCAGCTCCTCGTCCCAGTCCCTTTAGACAGCACGTACCTCCTTCGCTAGGTTCACTCAAACTGAAAAACGTACTCGGTGATGTATGTATGTTGAACTTCTTTCACATTGTACGTAGCCAGTGGTGCTAATTGAAGGTGCGGGGGAAGGACAACAAATTCGATTTGAAAGTGCACAGCTCCAGTGGCTTCCTCGGACTACTTCTAGACTGACAGCCCCACGTGAGTGCTCAAGGAGGTCCTCCTCTAGATTAGCTCAGCTTAAAGTTGGGAGGATCTCTTAGCGTGCGACTCCAGCTACAAGTAGCAGCCTGTGATACCTTCATCACGGGGTAAAGCCTCGTGGTGCAAGTCATGGAGAAGCCACCTCTCGTCCGTTTTCCCAGTATCGGTGACGATGCCAACCAATTTTACATACCACGATGAGTCGTAATAATCGTGGGAGGCTTGAAAATATACATTAATTACAGACATAATAAACAAAGCGACTGTTATCGTTCTTCATTTTGATTGTTTTTCATGGGGGTAGTTTTTTTTTATTTAAAGCTTTCGTGACTGCAATGATTCATCTTCTTTGGTTCTTTCGGTAAAGTCACGTAGAATGAGAATAAAATAATAAATTGATAAAATAAAATAACACAATAATATTCTCACGACGTTTCGGCCACAACACAAGCGGCCTTCATCAGACAGTCTCGCCCCCTTCACCTGATGAAGGCCGCTTGTGTTGTGGCCGAAACGTCGTGAGAATATTATTGTGTTATTTTATTTTATCAATTTATTATTTTATTCTCATTCTACGTGACTTTACCGAAAGAACCAAAGAAGATAGTTTTTTTTGTCAGAAAAAACTGGTTGTTTATGACAATGTTTCAAGCAACAACTGGTTTTTAGTTGCCTACTACAAGTTACAAACCAAAACAATTGTGTGAAACGGTCGGAATGTGGTGGTGGCACGAGTCAAACTTGGGCAACGGCGTGGGCAGGAGGCGCCGGCGCCCCCCCACCCAAGCGAAGATCGCTGTGCAAACAGCAGCAGAGTGCCCTGCAGTCCATCCCGGCGGATAGGCATCGCGTAGCCTTTCCCGGTGGCCGTGCTCACGTCCACTTGACACTTCCCCGCATTTCCTGGCAACCGCACGGTTGTTTTAGAGCCAACGTTCTCGGGGCCTGTCTCCCATTTCCTGCCTACGGCTGCACTCCCTCTCTGCCCCATTCCCTCCCACTCTCCCGCGCCCGCTCTCCCTCTCTCGCCGGCTCGGCTGACTGTCCGTCCACCCACTCTCATCCCAACCCCATCCACCCCCTCCTCCTCCTCCTGCACTCACCCCCCCCCCCCCCCACCACCCCACCATCTTCCCTGCACCGTGGCCCCTTGGGGAGAGCAACTGGGGTGTTTGGTCTTGGCTCTTTCTGATTAGCGGAGAGCGCTGACCTGGCCCGACCCCCCTTTGACCCGCTCCCGCGGGGGGTAACGGCGGACTTTGCGTGCGGACAGTCGCTCGCCCAGCCGTGCGCGCGATATAGCCCAGGGATCAGAGCCGTGCGGGATTGTTGTGGAAAAGCTGCTCTGCGCTTGGCGTGAGGCGCGGCGAGGCCTCCGTGATTGACGCACAATGGCGTTGGGGGAGGACAAGGGATAGGTCGGGGGGGGGGGGCGAGTGGGGGGGGGGCAGGCTGGGGAGGGGCGGCACAACCCCAATTGGGACCCACGCTGCCGTGCATTCACATGCTTTTAACAAAAGGTTATGTCATGTGCTGAAACCTCACAACAACCTTGACATTTCCTTTAGCCACTGGACATCATAATTAATTGTTGCCCGTTTGCTGTTTTCCTCGCAGAGTCAAATTGCTGTCGAGTTGTGCACACCTGGACACGCGTATATTTTTACGTGCGGTTTGTCTTTGTGTGTGCGCGCATGACAATTCGGGTGGATGCAGTCCGTGTACTGTACCACTCACGTGCCACCCGTGAAGTGTGTCATTTTCCTAACCCATGGAAAGTAACGATCAGCAAAATGTGTACCGATTGTCAAGCAATTACGAGCACAGAGCGTTCAGACCAGTTGTTTGGTTTTTTATTTATTTATTTGAGCTCATCCAGCCCACAAAGCAATTCTTGAGGTCTCTCTGAATTGAAACCTCTACGTGCATTTGATCGATTCATTTCACCTCGTTGTTTAAATCTGCGTGCGTGTGGCTGCCATTGCGAAGTCCGTGCTGGTTTAGCGGGCCGTGTGCCACGCACGCAAGGAGGCGGCCGTGCGCTAGCGGTCGTACGTCTCAGCCCGGGGTGTGCGTAGCATTTTGGATTTAGGCGCTCATGCGGAACATTTAATGCCCCCCACTGCACCGCGCAAACATTCGCTCCTTCCATCGGCAGAGCATCACATTAGGTCACATGTCACCTCATGTTGTCTTCTGGGATTCCTGGATGATGACACAACAGGACTGCTTCTGGAGCCACCTCGAACTCTCTAGGCCAACACGACATGCTGCTGCTCCTTCCACCTCTAATGAGGGGTTTACCGCGTGTCAGTCATCCGCTTGAAATTTTACATCTCAGAGCAGAGCTGGGTGGAGAAAGCAAAAAAAAAGTGTTTAGATTTATGTGCACTCGTTGGTGGCTGGGCACCACAGTATCCTAAGAGAATCTGGCTTTTCTCACCGGTGACTGAAACTCGGATTTCACACCCACGTTTCAGCGTGAGGAGGGCTATAGCAGTGCTTTGTGTGTATCCCCAGTGACATGTGCAGCCTGTGCCAGGTTTTGCAGACGTATTAACCAATGATAATTGAGTGATTTATGGTTTATCTGACAGTCTACATATCCGGCCTCCTCAAATCGGCTTCTGCTCATTTATGTTGCACATGTGACCAACAATTTGCAGAAAATAAATGGACTTCATATTCACTCTATGCCATCATCATCATCATTATGACTGATTGATTAATTGGCAAGATCTGCCTTGCAACAGTTTTAATCCTGGAGGGATATATTTTTCAGCTCACTGCAGCACTCTTCTTTTTGATGCATTCGATGTGCATGCATATGCACACGTGCACACTTGAAGGAGTATTACTCTGGAGGTCCATGTCCCATGATCCTGGTGTGCCCGTGTTTGATTCCTAGCCGTGACTCACCCCACCTGTGGCAATTGCTATTTGAAACTGCCCCTGGGACCAGCGTTGTCCTACTCACTTGAGTGACCAGTCGGCACAGCCCGTGCCTTCGACAACGAAGAATTCCTTGTGCCCACTTGTTCATAATAAAAAAACAAACTACAGAGCAGTGGAATTGTTCCTTTAACTTCCCCAGCTGTAGGTTTTGTTTAGTAGCTGTAAAAAAAATGTAAGTGGAATTTGCCAGCAGCTGTCTTATTTACAAAAATGTACGACACAAAATATCGGAACGAACTACGTGGGTGCCCTTTTTTTACGTATACACTCATAAAAATCATTAATTGTCAATACCCAACCCCCCTCCGCTGCAAAATGGATATATATTTTTTAGTTGCGGTTGCTTTAGTCGCAACGCATTACTCCATGGCCGCCCATAATTGTGCGAGCATTTTAATTTCTGCGCAGCGATCGTGCGATGCGCACAATTTATCCATTTACTCAGCCCAACCCATTCCCGCCACTTAACCTGAATGCTGATGCTGTGCAGTCAAAGCCCACGGGCCACTCAGATGTGTATTTTTTTCCCCCCTAACCTGCGGCAGCTCAAAATCGGCATGCAGTGTAATAAATTAGGGAGAAAAAAACATGTGTATCTGCTTAACATTTTACAGCTGTTATTAATGTTCAACAGCTATTTAGTGGACCGCTTGAGCAAACACTACTTAATATTCACTTTGCAATTTTTTCCCCTTCTCTTGCTATTAAAATGTCATTTGACATTGCCTTTCATCCCGGCGGAGTGCTGCCAGCTGTGGCAGACGCACTCGCGGGCGGACTCTTAATTAGACGGAGCTTTCTTGTGGGCGGGCGGGCGGGCGGGCCGGCTGAGTGCAGCCTCGTCCCATCTTACTCGCCAGCGAGCATCTTTAATCACAAAGTGACAAGCAATCATTTGCTGTCATCTCACCTGGGTCATTACTCCCGCCTCTTGCCACTGCCCACTCTGCTGCTGCTCCGCCCCGTGCCCTCCCCTCACTTGCCGCTGCCCCCCTCCCCCCACCACCTCCCCACACGGCTGTCCTCGTACCTCTCATGTCCCCCATGCCTCTGTGCCTGCGTCCTCCCCCCCCCGGCCTCTTGCCGTCTCCGTTCTCCTTGCCCCCCGTTGTCGCACTGTCCCCACCCTCCACGTGGGCCTGGCACGCTGCTCATCCCACGCTGCGCAGTGCTTTTGCAACGTAGTTCATGTGTTTTCCACTGTTCTCTCTGTCTTGCTCTCTTGGTGACCTTGAGACGTATTAAAGGAACACGTGTATTAATAAAAAAATGCATATTTTATTCGTATTAATGCTAATTAAGAGTGATGCATGTATGTATGTATGTCGAACTTATTCCGCACCGTAGGTAGCCAGCCGTGCTAATCGGAGGTGCGATGCATGATAAGAAAAGGTTCATCTCTTGAGAGAATGCCTGAGACAAGGGGAGACCCTGCAGAAAATACAGACATCCTCCTGAAAAAGTGTGAAGACATCTGAGGATGGTCGGTTCCTATTGTGGGATGTGGTCAATTTCCTCAACACTGTGTGGGAGGAATCTGGATAGCGCAGAAAAAAAATCAAACTTACGAGTGGCTTCACAGTCACGAGTCCACATGGACAGGGCAGCAACCAGCTTGATGTACTCCCATCTTCGGGCTACCTTGAATCTGAAAAAAGTATCATCTCGTATGATGCACCACCAACCCCGATATATCCTCAGTGGTGAATTGTGCCTGGCGTGGATCCAACCAATCTTAATAATCCTAAATAAGTGTCGCGAGTATGTGTGGAGTCCACAGAGCCTCAATTCCCAGCTTGCGGTGATATTCATTTGCGTGGCACGTCGCTCATTTACGTCGCCG
This sequence comes from Petromyzon marinus, assembly GCF_048934315.1. Lineage (NCBI taxonomy): Eukaryota > Metazoa > Chordata > Hyperoartia > Petromyzontiformes > Petromyzontidae > Petromyzon > Petromyzon marinus. The sequence continues at coordinate 8,886,461 of NC_133704.1, forward strand.
TTAGTGAAGCAGTCAATGTGTAATAAAGCGGCATTTTGAACGTGTTGTAAATCCACCTTTACATAGTGGGAATGATGTACGGCATCTTTTGCGTTTATTATAAATCCGATTCCACACCTCCAGGTGATAAAACTGCTCTTTTGTGTTTATTGCAAATCTATGCCCCCTCAACGGTGGCCCGATCGTCCCTTCCCCACGTTTACGAGGAATCCATGTGCCCGTGTATTGTGGAAGGCCTCTGCGTTTACCTGTAATCCATAGTAACATTCTGATGGTGCCCACTCGTAATGTTTTGGCGCGGCGACGCACCCTGCACCACCTCGTAACTTGACCACCCCCCCCCCCACCGCGATGATTCCGCGGAGTGTGGCGAAGCACGGCAGGGGATGTGGACGTTTTAGAAGAGAGGATCGAGGGTGGTTCTGTTGAGGATGGGGATGGCACGCATCTCTCCCGGTGTCGCAGGGTACTACCAAGCCTAACTAAGGCCACGTGTGCGTACCCATTTGTCTGTGTATCTCACTATATAATAATGTTTAATTTTTGTGTGTATATATGTAGCATCCTTCATGCAAACTGCGTCTCATAATTGCTGAGGAACCACAGACAAGCTGGAAGGCAGCCAGGTGGTGAGCCGGCACCAACAATTGGCCAAGCTTTGAATTCCTCTGCATATTAAGTTAATGAGTGTTTATGCATGTGTAGTTGTACCCTTATATCAAAATTTTATTCTTGACATCATGCTGGAATGCGTACCGAGTGTTCCTTCTCCCCCCACACCCACACCGATCGTTCTCTTTTGAATGTATTTATTTATGGGTCTCTTCGACTTTGCCTCTTAAGCAAAACCGACAGCGTGTTTATACGAAACGGCGGCGCAGTGGATCTTCTCTTTCGCGTCCCTCCACCAATTGTCAAATGTCCTTCCAGTGGCGAGCACGTCTCAGGCGCTCGCAGGTCGCCTGCTGCCAAGACCTTGCGCGGTGCAGGGGGCATTCCTCGAGCCATGGGCAGACGGAGAGGCGTCGCGCGGTTGGTGATTCTCGCCGCAACCATCGCGGCTCTCTGGATTTTGTGGCGCGCTGCCACGTGGCCAGGTTGAGCTGCCCCCTTGAGTGCGGGGGTCGGTTCAGAGTTGTCCACGTGGTCCACCCCACGATTGCTCCCGTGAGGAGTTGTTCACTCAGGATCAGATTTTTTTTTTTTTATTCATGCCGGAAGAATCTAATGAGCTGTAAAGCTCTTCTTTCACAGATGTCCAGTAGGGGCACGGCGTCAGAACGTTACAACAAATGCTCATTGCTTTCCAAGGCGCTCCCGCCACATTTCCTCACGTGTGGCCGCAGGTGTTTCGTGCGATTGGTTAGCAGAGCGTGCGATTGGTTAGCACAGCGTGCTATGAACCTGGCTTCCTGAGTTCAATTCCCAGCCATGACTGACTAACAACTAAAGCAACAAGGTTTACACGGCCAGCTTTAATTAATTATATCGCAGGGCCTTCAAGGTTCAGCTTGGCATTTTCTTTCATACTGGTCTCTGCCGGATCTGGTAGTGTGTTAACAAATGTGGTCTTAGCTACACTTTACCTCACCACAAGCAGTGTGATAATAGAATTAATGGCTTCGGCAGACAGAGATCATGTCAGTTAAATGAATTGCAAAAAGTGCGGTGTAGTATAATAAGAAATTGAACCTTCCGTCATGACAATGAATTAATGAATAATATAATCAGACAAGAAACTCTTTTGCGGCCATAACATGAAACATCATTGGCTCAATGGTTCTGAGACAACTGTGCTAGCCAGGCCGCCGCTACAGACGCGCGCGCACTGTAGATGTGCGTGCGTACGTGCGCGCACACGTGCACGTGTTAACACGGGGGTACAATGGGCTCACACTTTAAGGCTACTCACAATGCGCTCGAGATTATTCCGCTGAAGCGTGCACTCGTGATTTGCATGCCGCTATTCATTTTTCATCCGTATGTTTATTCCACGTGGTGAGGTTTTATCTGGGAAATGTGCCGTTAGCGTCTGTAGGTTGTGCATGCATTTGCAGCGTTTAGCAAGACCAATGTCAGTAATAATAGCAATAATGGTGAAAATGCATTTAACTAGATAAATACACAGACTTGAAAGTATGGAGCTGATCACAATAGAGGCATCACATTCCTTGCGTAATGACATGCGAAAGCAGAACTAGTGTAAACATGTGTGCATAATAACATGCATGTGTAATATTAGCAGAGGTATTTTTTTACTTATTTAAATCTAAACAAAAAAATACTTTTTTTTATTTTAACACGTGAGGCCCACTGAGCTATATAGCTCTTCTTCAGAAGCGACCTGGCTATCTCACAAATGTTAGCTCAAAAGAGTGGCTAATCATGTATATTCCTCGTCCATGGGGTGAGATAGCATGCAAACTCCAAATATACAGCAGGCGTCAAGGTCGGAATCGAACTCATGAGCTCCAGTATACCAGGCGAGGTAATTTATCATCTCGCCACTGCGGCGCCCACTACTTATCAAAGATGGCCACACTGAGTCGTAGGACTCTTTTTCACGAGGATCCTGCCGCTACATTGGGATTTTTATTTTAATACGTTGTCAGCCAATTTCATGACGGATGGTTTATACGTGTTGGAGGAAACCGGAGCACCTTGAGAAAGTCCACACTGCCAGTGTAGCAACCTGAATGCCTACTGGTTATGTCTTTGGTGAGCAAAGAGCCGACGTGACTTGTTGATTGAGTGCCCATTTAACTGGGCATTCTAACAGGTGTTGTATAACAAATACAATCGGGGTCCCACACTTACTGTTTAGCTCCGCTGCATTTGCATTTGAGAGAATTCAAATGCAGTGCACGTTGTATGTGCATGCGTGTGCCTGTGTGTTGCTGGACAGGTTTTGTCAAAGCAACTCCCACTTGTGTGATGCGAGCATTGCCACTGGAGGAGCGGCTGATGCTGGTCAGCTGTTCGCTCTTGTGGCGTGCTCACTTCCAGCACCGTGGCTAATGGGGGGGTCACTTGATGGTAGCGAGGGGCTGGTAACCCCTCCACCGATTAAATCGATTACCAAAGCAGCACTGAGAAGTTCAACTTAGCAGGTTTCAGAGGACGTCAAAAACATTCCCTGGCCAAACCCCCTTCTGGTGGAGCCAGAGGACTGAAATCCCACCCGTGGAGTCCCTCAAAGAAATAACAGGCAAACACTGCGGAATTTCCAAACACTCGCTGAGGAGGAGAGGCTGTCATTGCTCTGTCGGGAGCTGGATCTGTGGCATCTGGACTTGTGTAGACTACACGGGTTTCTGTGGATTGGTTCTGGTTCCAATCACCACGAGGGATGAACAATTCTCCACTGGGGGCAGGAAAATGTCAATTTACACACATGGCTATTTTTATTACTTAAATAATGAAGGTGGCGTGCGAGCGTGGGCGGTGTGGTGTTGGCAGCCGTTAGTCACAGGCTATTGTGGGCTCACCTCCCCATCAGCAGGAGGTGAGCAATGGTGGTGGTGGCCTGGGCCCCACTGAAGATGAACATTTGTGGAGGGATCCAGGCATGGCTGATGAGTCAGATGCTTTTCGTGACCTCCTCTCCCAAGTGTTGGTTTAAGTGGCCGCTGAGGATAGCGTCATCTTATTATTAGTTGACTTTAATGCTCTAGTGGGCCATTACGCTAACACTTGGGCAGATGTGATTAGAAGGCATGGGCCAGATCAGCTCAATAACAACGTAAGGAGGCTGCTAGATTTCTGCGCAATCCATGGACTTTTAATTACTGGCATGCTTTTCTCCCATTGGTGCATCCACACAACATCTTGAATGCACGCCAGGTTCAACCATGAACATCTGCTGGACTATATAGTAACAGAACAGTGAATGCTAGTCCACGTCTTTGACACCAGGACCTACTGTGGCGCTGATATTCCCACTTGTCACCTGTAAGATGCGCTTGGCATTCCTCCACTACAGTAGTGAGCTTCCACCTAGGATCCCATTCAAATCATTTGGCCATTGAAAGTTGCAAGCATGAATTGGATTAGCGCTTGCAGCTGAGGTTGGCATCATCCCATCCCCCCTCCCCACCCCCTCCTGATGTTGAGAGGAAATGGATGAAGTTCATGAATGTTGCTCATGCAGCTGCTGTCGCTGCATGGGTACACATACCAGACTGCAGAAACTCTGTCTGACAGAGGAAGTGTTCCAGCTTACTAAGAGAAAACGGCAGGCCCACTACCACCGTCTACAGTGTAACATGCCTGATAATGAGAAGGCTTACCACAGCCTATGCTTGGAGATTCGATGAGCCCTGCAGGGCTACAAAGGATGACTGGTAGTCGCAGGTTGCTCAGGCGATATAAACTTTCCTCAGCAGCTGGTGATCAAAAATCACAAATATAATAATAAAAAAAAGTAACTTTCAACACCTCACCCTCTTACTACCCTGAAGAGAAAGCAGCGGTGATCCGATCTCCGACCCCCAGGAAGAGATTTGCAGATGTATTGAGCATTTCTGCGAGGTCTTTGGATAGGGTAAACCCCATAGCTCAGATGACATCGCAGGGGAAAGGTGGGGGGGGGGGGGGGGGGGTTGACCCTATTATAGCTGTGGAGCCTTGAAAAATTGGAGAAAGTAGCCGGGCACCCCCGCGTGAGTGGCTGATTGTTGTGCCATTTGTCGAGGAGGTGCGAAGAGCGACCCAGAACCTGAGGCCAGGTAAAGCGCCGCTTAGAGTTGATCTCCCAAGCAAACTGGTGATGAAAGTGAGGATTTTAGGATAGTTGTTCTGTTTCCTGTAAATGTATTCTATGGGTCTTTCGGTAAAGCCACGTAGATAGAAAAATAATAAAAAATATCACGGCGTTTCGATCGCAACCGAAAGACCCATAGACTATGTATTCCTGCAGTCACGAAAGCTTTAAGTTCTTGTTAATGCTTTTCACTTTTTGAAATATATAGTTGTATTTAGCCATTGTTGGACTGAGTTAACACTTTCCAATGTCAAACTGTGGTGGAGGGTATTGCCAGAAAGGGTAAAACCTCTGCTTCTTATTTCATCATCGTCGTCGCTTTGTGTTCTCCGATATCTCCTCTCAGTTTTCTCCTGGGCATTCTACAGAGGACTGTGTATTCTGTCTTCACTTTTGCATCTCTGTTTCATTTTATATTTCTTCTTTTCGTCAACACAGTGTTTTTTGTGGCTTCGGACACTTGACTCACGGTTTAGTTTCTAACCTCTTCTCCCCCACCTTCAATGCATCATCCATTACAATGCGAGTAAATTCATTCTTTTTAAGTGGTGGCATCACTTTCATCAATTTGATCCTCCAGGCATTTTGAATCTCTTGCTTCGGGTTAATCTAAAACGAGTTACCCACTGACCTCAATGTTTAATGTTTACTGTCTTTTTGTCTGCAATTTTTTTTCCCTTCTCTGAATATGTTGAAATGCAATTTTGCATCGCACCAATCTGTGATTGCTTCCAGTGTTTAATGCGCTGAGGACAGAGACGTTCGACGATCTGGGGTTTGTCAATCTCGTTACTCTGTTCACCGTGTAAGCTCCTCCATGTCCATTCCTTGAAAAAAAAGTAATTGCTTTCATGTGTTTGCTGGCTGTGAACTCGAGTTTGAGCGTCCATTGGAGTTTGCACCCCTAGATGGACACATCATAGCCTGAACTTAGTCAGCGCTGGGGAGACATAGGCGGGTTATGCATAGTGCCAACATGCATGAGTGTGCCAGGCAGGTCTTAATAGGTGCTCACTAACAGTACTTTCCCCTACCTTAAATGCGGACTGGAATCCATGATCTCTTTTCGGTTAGTACATTCGCACGCTTTTGCACGTATAGCTGTTTCGTATGAAATAGATATATTCTCCCATTCCCCCTTCTACCACCTCTCTTCCGACAACAAAGCGCGTGCCTTTAATTAACAGCGTCTCTCCCTTCTCACCTGCAGCGTTCACCCCCCCCCCCCCCCCCCGCGGCCTGTGGCGGCTCCCACCTGGGCGGCTGCGCTTGCCCTGCCCTCTCTGTAAGCCCTAATTAGTTGCTCATGCCGAGGACGACATGACACGAATAACTCCCCCGCGCACGCTCCCCGCACGCCATTAAGCCCCCCCCCCAGCTCCCACGGCTCACTCGGGGAGCGTTTGCTTCCTCTGACAAGGGAGCTGTGAAAGTCTAATTAGAAACTCTTTCAGGCAGCACAAGAGGAAGCTTGAACCGCCTTGTGACTCGGAGGAGTTGGCGCTTTTGGCAGCGGCTCACACGCGCGCGCGCTCTCTCTCTCACACACACCGCCTCTTTTGTGCGGTGGAAATTATGGTGGTCCGGTTCCAGCGCGGCACATCTGCTTGACAGCAATTCACCTGAACGGGCAACAGGAAGAGAGTTTGTAGGAATACGTTTGGCAAGTGCGCCCATGTGCGAGTGAGAGTGCACAATGTTTTGTTCTTGTTAACTACGTGTACATTGAACGCGTTTTGTTTGCCCGCGCTCCTTTTCACGTTTTTTCTTTAATCGTGCACGCTTCCACGATTGTGGTCTTTGTGTTAGCGTGTTATCACGACACCTAAATTCCATTTTCATTATGCGGAGCTAGTGTCAATATTAGGAAATCGTTTTTTATATATCGTATCTATATCTCTATATGGCTTACAATATTTACATACTCTAAGCTTCCCTCTGATGGCTCTGCCTGTGGCTTGGAGGTGTTGATGCCAGCGAGTGCTAGGATTTAATTTTCCCGCAGGGGGGGGAAATCTGCCGCATGTAAATTCGAGCCCGCGAGGCATGCGCAGAAAAAACTAAAAACGTGGGAACTAGAGGAGAGCGTGTCGGCGAGACGGCGAAGGTGCCGCAGGCCTCAAGTAAAACGAAAGTGCGCCACGGCTTGCTGTGAAATTGTGAATTGCGAGCAGGAGAATAGGTGAGCTTGGATATTTTGAATCCGTTACGTTCTCGGTTGCGTCGATAATGATGATGAACCGGCGTGCAGTGTGCGAGCATCCCCGCCGCCGAGGAAGCAGAGCCACCGGCGTTTTCGTTTAACTTTGTTTAATGCCGCCGTTCAGCTCGCCCCGGTGTTTGCGTGCGCTGTTGCGACACGGGAGCGGCCAGGCTCTGGTTTCCCCTGGCCCTTCCGTGTGACGGGATCTCACGCGGTCAGCGCATGTGAAGGTGCTTACGCTCGGGTAACGTGGATAGCCACGCTAAACTCCCACCGCGAGAGGTCGGTTATTTAACTTTCTACGGCTCACGATCAACTGTTGTATGGCCGGAGACGATAAACACGTGTTTTTTTTTCAATTATTAATTTCCTTTCTTATTCGCAGCCGAGAGCCCACTGAGATTATGCATCGCTTGAAAAAAAAAAGCAGCGCATTAATTCTTGTGGCTCATTAGGTAATTTATGTGTCGTATGGCCATTCACAGAGATGGGCCAATTTGGGGCAGTTTGCCCATAGCCTATTTCAGACGTTTATTCTTCCCTGAAATTAATAAAATATGGAGACCATCTTTGTGTAACACTGTCACTTGTAACTGACCGCTTACGCGCACGGCCTAGCACAACCAGAGTGGCGTGCTCCAGGACAAAGGGAAGGCGCTCGCGCGGACTCGCGCACCCGGACACCGGCAAAGTAGCGGGTCACGACGACGTCCAAAAATAGCCGTGTTTGTGCAATCCCAGTGTCGCACTGTGAGAGCAGAATTGCTCGGCTCTCAAAGGAGTTGTTTTGAACTTCAAGCTGCAGCTGAACCCCAGCAGTCTGTGGCTCGATTTCCTGATCAGGGCAGCAGGGAGCCTTGACCCTCGCTGTATCGGACTTTTTTTTTTTTTAAGGAGCGAGGCTTGGCGGAGTTCCGAGCTAGAAACAAGTTGGCCCCCGCCACCGCCCCAGTGCAACCAAGCGAGGCTGGAAACGGTACGAGGATGTTACCCAAATATAGCTGCACCGTCAGGGCTGGCACAGCTCGTATGCTATAGCATAGCAGCACTCCAATCTTAAGTTAAAATCCTGTCATCACTGTCATCATCATCACCACTATCGTCACATCTCTGGTGAACAATCACTTGGTGGGAAGGCAGCAATTGTGGTTTTGCTATGGGTAGTCTGATTCATGCCGTAAGAGATGTCAACTCCCTCGCCTGGTATGCAGGAGGTCGTTGGTTCGATCTCGACCTTGACGCCTGCTGTATAGTTGGAGTTTGCGTGTCTCTCTTCCCGCGGTCACGTGATTTTTCTCTGGGTCCTCCGGTTTTTCCCTGCCACATTTAGAAACACGCGTTTAGATTATTTCGTTGCTTGAAATTTTCACGCAATAAGCCATTTTGTTGAGCTATCATTTGTGGCTACGTCGCTTCTAAAAAAAATAGCTATATAGCTCAGTGGGCGTTACCTGGTAAAATACAAAACGTTTAGTTTATAGTTTAGTTTGAGTGAGAGCAGGGAATTTCCTTCGCCAACTGGAAACGAACACGTGCGACGTGCTCACCATTCGCACGACACACACGTTACACAACCTGCACATGACACGCAATAATGCAAACAACACACATATTACTCATTGCACTTAGCAAATGACGGCGCACACTGAACAAGCAGCACTCATGACACAACAAGACACATAACACACTCCACACGCGCGCACACACACACGCAGCACGGCATGCACTGTTATTGCCGACACTCCACGATTGACCCAGAATCACATTTCATTGGCAGCGCAAACTGCCGCCCACTATTTTTACCCAGCAGGCCACAGGAAGGATGGCTGATTATTGTTCACAAACGAAGCTCGGGGAAAAAAAAAAAAGGGGGGATGGGGGAAATAAAATGTAAAAATCTCCCGGGGATGTCAATCATCAGAGCCAGAGCGCAACCGCGCACCAGAGGCTCGTCTGAAATAACTCCGCATTCAAACCAGGGTCATAACATTTGGAGAGGAAAAGTTTGCACAGACGTTACCCCTCCCCCTGCCTCCTCCCCCAAGTGTACAGGGCAACACCTGACATGGGATAATTTTAGACGTTATGACTTAATTTTGTGGGAGGTCGCACGGTTGTCTTGGTGGCGTACGTCACCGATGGAGAGGAATCTCTTAAAGCTTCCTTCCTCCCTATGTCTGTTGTCGCCTTGGCAGTCGCAATGTTGCGCACCCACTGAAGCGTTCGCACCGCAAGCAAAGCCGAGCTCGTAGCTGCAACAATAACAACAAAAAATCCTCGTGGAACATTTCCACTTGCAGTTTTTCGAGCTGCCCAGTTTCCCGCAAGCGCTACTGTGTGTGTGTTGTTCACGGTTAAGACCAGATGCAAATGTTTCATTGGTTGCAAGGAAGTTTTACATTTGGCAGAGACGTGCCTGATTGTGAATTGGCGGTGTGGGGCTGGACCGATAGGCCGGGTAAAGGCAGTGTTTGCTCAATCGTGCATCCGGGCTAACACGTCCGCACCGCGGTCAGGGTCAGGACGCCCTCCTGGAGTAATTAACACGTGACCTTTCGGTGCAACGGAGCGTTCGTGAGCTCTGGCCTCACCACTCTGTGTCAGCCTCTTTCACAGTAAACAAACGCTCAGCAGACACCAACACACAACACGGACACTCAAACTCCTGATCAAACTTAAGCTTCCACGACCAATATGGTTGATGATCGGTTTCTTTTCGGTTAGATCAGCCACGTGCGTCTCCGGAGCCGCATGGGGCTCTTTAAGGACTGCATTGCGACTCTTGAAATATTTGGTTTTCTACCGAATTCGAAAAAATCGCTCTTCTTGTTATTTTGGTTGCTGACCCCCCTGGGTTTGGTCATCTTGTGTTTGTCATGAAGCCTCTTCCACCCGACCCAGCCTATTAATGAAAGTATCATGTGAATCAAACATGCCAAATGTCAGAATCGGAATATGTATTTTATACCGGAGGAATCCGATGAGCTGTAAAGCTCTTTTTCACAGATGTCCAGCAAGTGTATTATTGCATCAGCAGCACCATCGGTGTTGTTCTTGTTGTTGGACAAGAAATCTCAGAGGAATCTCACGACGTTTAAATGGGTTGACGACGTTTCGCCGGAAACGGCATCCAGCATCATCAGGTTGTTAACAGGAGCTAAAAACTCCGATTAGCACGGTTGGTTATAGTACCGTGCGAAAGAAGTTTGACATACATCCAATTGATGCAATGACGTCATCGACACAGTCGAAGCATGATATCTAATTTACGCATTATAATTGATTGCTCGTTGATTGGTTGTGATTGGCAGGTTTGGTTAGTGTAATAAGGTGAATCTGTTCGGCGGTTGTTGACTAGTGTCATGCACCGAGAAATCACATGTATAGTGAATTATTCTGTTCCTATTTACATCAAGCGAATAGTCTCCGAGTCTAACAACATATATAACCAGGTGAGGTGCTGATGTCCCATTTAAAATATTCAGTTGCTGAACGCTCACAAAACCAAGCCCCACATATGCGGAGATGTGTAGCACGAGGCACATTTGGAATATTATGGTTGTTTGTGATTTTAAATATCGGTGACATTTTCGACAGTGACCAGATGCAGTGCCCATTAATTATTATTTTGTATACCGTACAATTTTTCAATGTCCAATATGCTTATTTTACTTTCCATTTTAACTTTTTCCAAAAAGTGTAATAGTTCCCACCGGCTTAAGTAAAAAAATACACACAAGGACAGATTTAAAATAAATATATCTGCAGCAGAATACGAGAGATATTTTATTAAGTAGTAACAACCACAAGGTCTCAGCACAAGCAAAGCTTTCCTTCATGTAATTACCCTGTTTGCTGCTTTACATTTTAAAAATCAGATTGTCTCGTCTGAAATCGAGATTTAAATATCCTGAATCTGTTGCCAGCCTACTTTGACCGCCCGCACCGATTCATAAAATTACAACACATCGGTGGGGACCTTGACAGCATTTACCATTTCCAAGAGCCACTGAGCATTGGCAGGCCATGCGGGGAACGTTAAACGTTTGCTAATTGACATCGTCAAATGCTCCGCGCTTGTTACGGTCACCGATAAACACGGCACTCGCTACAGGCGCGGAGTTGCTCCCGCCCGTTAACCCCCACGTTCCGCCGTGGGTTTAGCTGTAATCCCGTCGCGCCGCGATTTTTACTCGAGGCAGAAATTAAACTTTTTTTTATGTTCGCGGAGCAAACGGTGCTCTCAGGTTCGGCACGCCTTACCCTCCACAGCTCCTCCCCTCCGGCCGCTTGAAATCGGCACGCACACCAGGAGCATCTGGCGGTCACGCAGCGTGGGGACGTTCATTCTGCGGCTGCGAGGCCTCAGAGTAACGGGCTCCGACAGCCGACACGGCTATGGTGGTCGTGGGGAGGTGGGAAGGGGTACGGGCGGGGGGGGGGGCGGGGGGGCGGTCGTGGAGTCGGGGTGGCCCCCGTGCACACCTGCGTAGCACACCCCCCCCCCCCGACCCACCACTCCCCACCGACCCCGTCACAGCCCCTTCTTATTACATTTTAATCAATGGGGTTGTCTTTGTGGCGTGGAGCTGAGTTTAATTAAAACGTTGGGTCCGATGACGGACGGAGTCGGCCGCCACCGTTGTTCCCGTTCTCACGTGGCACGCAGGGCACTTACAGGCGGCACATGTGCATGAGCAGGTACGCGCAGACAACGCACAGCAAAAAATAGCCCTGGCGAACCGTGTCCGTTCTCGATGGTTTCTAGAAGAGTAAGCCGCCTTCAGCCTGGTTAATACTTGGATGGGAGACTGCTGCGAGGTGGCCAGATGATGGAAGGATGGCGAGTGATTGATTTTCGTTGTTTTCTCCGGGTAGGCCGATTCCTCTCACTTGTCAATCAATCGGTCAATCCGAGATTTGTCACGCGTGGCCATATTCGGCAACAGGTTGAGACGTAACCCGCGGATAGCACAGCGAATATTAAACACAACAGAAGCGAAAATAAATGTTTTTAGTCCGGTCTTGAAAGCGCCGATGGTCACAATTGAGCGGACTTCACTTGGCAGATACTGTTCCAGACCGCCAGGGCGCCGGATGAACAACCGAGTTGATTACACACAGCAGCAGTAGCAGTAGCAGCGGCAGCAGCAGGTTCTCAGCAGATGAGTGTAGGTTTCGTGATGGTACGTATAGGTGGATGTCATTGACGAACACCCATCGATGGAATTGGCCAAATGTGGCAATGCAAGATCCTTCTGAAGTCTTGAGACTCCGTGAAACCTTTTTTGGCTGAACAAATGGAATCATTATATCTTTACACAAACTCACAGGCGCATACGAACAGGAGCATATATGCATTTCACCCAGTGATGCATGTATATTTTATTTTGTCGTCCTTCCCCCCGCACCTCCGATTATATTATCACTGTTGGCTACGTATTGTCCGAAAGAAGTCCAACATACATCTTATTTGCTACAGCTAATTTACAAATCAAAAAGTAACTCAAGTTTAAGCGGTGCATTTTCTTTTTTCTGACTGTGCAGCGCTGGTCTATAATGCCCAATCTTAGGAAGCGTGGTTTCCTACCCGGCAACATTTGCCTCCCCCCGCTCCCCCCATTATATAATCACTATAAAACAAAACAAAGGCTATAAACTGTCACCAAGGAGCCATAAAGGACACACCTACAGCAAGCGGTGGTCCCAGCACAGCCCTGCACACGCTTCCCGCATCGCCCCTTTTGACGGATTCCTTTTTGATTGTGATGGAGAGCGCAGCGCTCGCTCTGCATCCATCACCGGAGTGCCGTGCGGACACCTAGCTCTGGCTCGCCAGGCCGTGCCTTGCCTCACCGAGTTGTGCCACCCCGTGCCGTGCCTCACCGTGCTATGCCTTGCCATTTTGTGCCATGCCTAGCGTCACTGTGCTGTGCCTAGCGGTACCGTGCCTCGCTGTACCGTGTTGTGCCGTGCCTCACTGTGCCGTGCCGTGCCTCACCATGCCATGCCGTTTAGTGCCATCGTCAAGCAGCATAAACCATCATCCCGCGAACTCCGGTCATCCTCACAACGGCTCTTGGCTAGCCATCGAACAAAGAAGGTCACTGCATCGCGCCCTTTGAGATGCTCTTCTCTGGCCTTCTGGAATGCTCTTCCTTCCAATATTAGGAAGCCACTGGAGCTATGCACTTCAAAATATAGATTCAATACTCATTTCTTTAGAACAGCTTTCTGCGTCTAGTTTGTCCTTCCCCTGCACCTCCGATTAGCATAGTTGGCTACGTACGGTGCAAAAGAAGTTCAACATACATACATACATACGGTGCCATGCTGTGATGGAGTCTGCCATTTGCTTGAGGGGACGTTCAGACGGCTTCGCGCAAGAGGCGGTGAAAATGTCACGAGACTATTTTTTTGGGAAAGGTGATTGTTTTTAAAGGAACGAATGTCCCCACGAATGAAAATTTTCCCGAAGAGATGCGAGCCCAGTGATAGTGATACGTAGACAAACCTCGAGGAAATGTATGCTCCCCCATGTTTTTAAATGAATGCTTTATTCCAAAATTGAAACGTGAAACCAAAACAGCAACACATCCTATGAATACGTGGTATTGCTATAGTTCTCTTCACTTCATAATCACATTTCTTCACGTGTTTAAAAAAAAACGTAACCCATAAAATTGCTTTTGAAGCCCATTTAATGCAGGTCTTGTCTTGATCATGGGCGTTTATAGAGCGTGACCTGCCGCTATGTTTCAGTGGGTCATTGAGAGATTTCCCTTCGCTGTTGTCCATTTTCCCTTTTGTTTCCCCCAAATTTAACGAGCAATAACTCTCGCCGAGCCATCGAGGCCCAAGCCGCCGTCGCCGGCCTCTACGCTTAGCGAGGCTTCGCCATCCAAATGGACGGACGGACGTGGGGCTGTTACTGCAAAGATAAAATTCGCTAAGTGGGTGGTGGGGGGCGGCGGGGGTGGGCGTCCGTGCCAGAGAGCCCCTAGTGTTGACGCAAACGTTCCGCCCGCTTTATTCCACGGCACGCCGCCGAGACGATAGCGGCCGTGCGCGGCGGCAAGCCGACTGCTCGGGCCTGTCCTGCTCCTCTTACTGGTGGCGGGAGGTGAGGGGGGGGGGGGCATCTGCTCAACGCCGTACAGGCGCGGACTCCCGCGTGCACACTGAACGCATCACGCGCTGACACCGTGTGCAAATTGCAGGCTATACCGGAGGTTGTTTTAAATGCAGGAGTGAGATGGGGGCGATCAGCTGGTTTAGGGTGAAGCGACAGTTAAGGGGGGAGGTGGGGGTGCAGGTGGAGTCACTGCCATCGTCGCTGCTATTCGTGTGGGGAAGCGGTGTCATCGTCATCATCAGGGAGTCGTCTTTATAATATACGCGACGGGCCTGCTTTGTTGCAAAGTGTGACCTCCAAAACACATCAGCGGGTATGTGCGCTGTGAGCCAGTGATGTGATTAAAGACACTTAATTGAATTAAAGTATAAAAAAAAATAACAACCTCTCAAGCGCAATGTGGTACGGGTTACATTTGCAAGGGATTGGGTGGAGGCAAAATTATTAAGCAATCAGCTAATGAGGTGACTCCCCAGATCACACGTGATTTTAATTCAAGCTACATGCCTTGTGAAATCCCATTGAGATTCATGATTAATTTTACATGCGAGACCGTGATAAATATTTGGCCAGGAACAATATATTGATTCATCGATTACATTTGCGTGAAAAAGGTGGCATTTAGAAGCCGTGTTACAGCCATGTTCACGCAGGACATGAATCCTGATCTCCGGTCCACGTGTCCGCCTCGCTCCGTCATTCCACGTCCACCGGTCTTCTCTGTTCAGATGTGAATAAATGTGATCCGACATAATGACTAGAGTTTGGGAAGGCCTGCACTCGATTTTTGGTAAAGATGGACAAAAACTAGCATGGGAGCCTGATGAATATATGTGTTGGGATGTGCAGTGCAAGTGAGTAACAATGCACACTGGGCACGCTGTTTTCCAATTGCGAGCTTCAAATTTGAGTGAATGAATTTTTGAATCAAATGCGGCAAGGCTCGCCCTGGTGTCTGTGCTGTAAATGATTCACAGCAAGGAAAGGCTCACTCGAGTAAGCCTTATTTAATGGCCACGGGACAATTTGCACCTATCAGGAACGAGGCTATCGGGGTGTTTAACGTGAATTCTGTGGTAAAGATTGGGTCGCGTAATCTGTGGTAAGTCATCGAAATGGTACTGCCTTAAATCAAACTCCAGAAAAACAATCAATTTTTTTCATGAAACTCAAAATAAATCCAGGGCTATTTATCTATGAAAAAATAAACACTTTTTAAACAACGTGCACGCTTGTATTTTGCAGAATGTTGCTGTTGGAAGTTATTTACTGCTCGTGTTTATTTCTTTGTTCAGCCATCTGCACGTTCATTTGCCCGTTTAATACTCTCTGTATTTACATTACGTTCCTTTAAGCAAATATGAAAGCTATGGGCCGCCGTAGAGCTGATTTTATGAACCTGACACATTGTGGCTCTATATGCGTCCATTATTGATCGTGTGGTCCTACATTAATAATGCGATTCATATGTAGGAGCCGTACTCTGGCAGGCGAGAAGCAAGTAGGGAATTCGATGAAGGGATGAGCGCTCTGTGAACTTGGACTTGCTTTTATGACAAACGAAGCAATATACTGGATGATGACCGTGGCTAGCGAAGCTGGTTGAAGTCTGCATGAGAGCCCTCCTCATTAAATAGATCACCGCTAGATTTAGTGTTCGTAAACATTCACGACAATTTGCAAATGTGCGTTTGAATAGACTTCCTGGAAATATAATTTATCCGGCAGTCGGGGTGGGGGGGCTGTGCCGAACCGACGGATGAAATTTGAGAAAGGGATTTTGAGCTTCCTGTGATTCTTTTGATTGATGTCTGCCGTGACGGCAACGTGATGAGCAGCACGGTCCGGGTGGCTGTTTGCCACCCGGAAAATCTGTATTTCTTTTTTGTCTCCGTGCCCATCTCCGTTCCAGCCTTCATGGCCGTCTTTGTGTCTGTCTCGCTCTTATCCGTTTCCACTTCGCTGGCTCTTTAACTGCATCTCCCGGTGTCACGGGGTGAAGGTTGGGCTCCAGGCCAGGGCCACGCACAGGGTAATTACCCATGCAGTGGGTAGGCCCCCGCGCTCTCGGCTCCTAATTGCGCGGCTCGCGACCGCTGCACGTGGGCCCCGTCTTGCTTGGCCGCGTGCACTTTTCGGGGAAGCAAAATTTTTTTTTTTGTAATAAGTATTCGCGGGAGGAAAAGGGAAAGAAAAAAAAGTGCATGTGTGCACATGTGTGTCTTGGCGCAGCGTTGGTTGTGAAAGTAAACACGGGGCTGGCGCACTCGCCGTGCCACGGAGCGGCGTCTCGTGAAGTGGAGCGAGCGAGCGAGCGTGGTGCGTGCCCTCCCCCTCCCGCACAGCGTGTGCTCGTCTGCCTGCCTGCCTGCCTGGCGAGCAGCAAAATCGCCCTGACCTCGCCACGACCTCCCAGCATGCACCGGGCCTCACTGCTGCTCGGCACGTACACGGCACTTCCCAGCATGCCTCTCGGGGGGCGCCCGGGACACACTGACTCACTCCATTCAAACAAACAGCAGTGTGACATTCTCCACATGGGTTGGGCAGCGGCGTATTCCCCGCGATGAGCTCTGCGGGGAGGGGGGAGAGGGGTGTGCCAAGGGTCAGTGGGGGGGTTTTCACCCCCCCTTTTTTAAACGCAAAGCGCTTGCTTTTCGTGGCTTTTTGTGACGGGCGGCGGCGGCGGCGAGCTTCCCTTCGTCTCTGCGTGTTTTTTGTTGCGTTTTGAGAGAAAACAAGGAGCAATTTCTTTTTAAATAGACCGTTGTTCACATCCAACTAACAACTTCAAATTCAAGCAGGGTAGTGCAAGGGTCATGTCTGCTTGACTTGGTCTTTAACAAGGCCATCTTAAGCAATGTATCTCGATTTTTTAAAATTGTGTTCGGGGCAGAAAGGATGGTATTTTTTAAAGGAAATAATTCGATTAATTCCTGATTAAATTAATCAATATTATTGTGTGAAACGAATGTAAGAACAACTTATTGATGAAGGTTTTTTACAATTCTGCTCTATCGCAAATATTTCCTTTTATTTTGTTATACATATTTGGATTTTTATACCATAAATGAGTGCATTCAATGGCAGATTAACCCCCCCTCCCCCCCGCAAGAACGCTTAACTGCAAACCCTGCCGATTGTGCTATCATTCCCGGTTGTGGAGCAGATACTACAGTTAGAAAACTTAGAAGGAAAATATTTGTTCATTCATATTTTGGCAAAAGATGGCTTTTTTAATTCCTGCTAAAGCGCTCCCAGTTTTTATAGCATCCAGAACAATGGGGTCTTCAAAAAAAACAAATGGAGCATTGAGCAGAGGCTCGTGGCGTTGTGGAACATCAGCCCGGGCGAACTGCTGCCTTCGCATTGTTTGCGTGACCCCGGAGCTTGCGAATACAAAACACAGCAGCACCCCCCCCTGCCCTCCCCCCCCTGACACCCACGCCACCCCTCCCTCGCGGTCGGGTTCCGTCTGTTGTCCAACGGCCACGGCCAATGGCGTTTGAACACCCGCGCTCGTAAAACGCCAACCCCCCCCCCCTTCCCCCACCATGGCCCGCAGGCCGTTCACAGCGGAGCCGTGCGATGGGGCAGCAATTCCAAAGGAGGCCAGGGTGGCTCAGGGCCGCCCCGAGCGAGCTTGCGGCGTGCGTGAACACTCGCTCGTCGCGCCGCTCGCACCCACTCTACTCCCAGAGTGCACCGCTCCCATGCCTTGACCGTGCGTCGCCGTCGCTTTTTGCATGGCTGACGAGGCGTTTGGCCTTGAGAGTTCTGGGTCGGGTCCCTGGTGACCACCGTCTGCCAATAGGGTCGGGGGAACCGGTGGTGGGCTGCGGGGGGGCATCGGGGTGTGGGCATAAGGGACGCGGCGGGGGTGGCGCCTGGAGGTTGGCTGTTTGTCCAGGGAATGTCCGACGACTGGTTTAACGGCATTCACAGGCACATGGAGCCAGGGGAACCTAATAGGCCCTCTCAGACCCTGACAATAAACGGCTGTCACATTCTGCTCGTTCGCAAGTGCAAAGCACGGCCAAATGTGGGCACTGTTACCAGGGCACTAACCATTTCTTGGGAGGATATTTTACGCCACATATTTTGTGTTCAAAACATGCCATTTTAAATGTCACGTAAATATAAACCACATGCTTGTTAACGCTGTACCCAATTTGGTCACTTGGGCCAAAAAAAAGGTAATAATTCCAAGAGGCTTCCTGGGGCTTACTTTGTGAACACATATTTACATGAATGAATAACACCGGTATTTTTTTGTGGGGGTTTAAGGTCTTCATTATTTGGGGTGGCTTGTTCGGAACTAGACGTATGTGAAGACACGAGCGAATGTTCCCGACCTTGAGGAGGAATTTTTCATGCTTTTTCTTCGTTTCGGCCCCCAGGCTATTTCAAGGAACGCAGGGAGGGAGGAGTTGATGGGCTCTTTTCTCTGCCGCCACCGCCCCTTACGCGACCACCACCTCTGCGAGGCCTCGGCCTACTGGAGGCCTTGACCTACGAGAGGCCAACTAAAAAGTGCCACTGTCCCGTAAACGTTAGACAGTTTTTCAGAGCACTCAATAATAAAAACTCTTCAGTTAAGAGTTTGCATATAACCAGAGATGTATTTTACAAGCTTTTCATCAACCTTTATTTGTGCATGAAAGCCTCACGCAGCCGTAAGACACATTTCTAAGGACAGTTCAGCATTGTGCGTGCTTGCAAATTTGCCGTGTAAGTGTCAGCTATGAAGTAATTGAAGTTGCATAGCAGACTAACCATAGCAGGCCCAGTGGTAGCTGGCCAGTTGTAGCAGGCCAATAATGCAGTGAAGCATATCAATCTTATCCACACTGTTCCTCATTCGCTTCTGGGTTTAGGCCTCTTCTATTTGATTTTGGGTGATGAAAACAAGTGACACGTTTGCTGCTCACAGAGAAGGATTGGAACCAATGTTCCTTATTTTCAAGAATACGATGTTTGGAGTTGTTTTGCTTGAGGAGGCTTACTTTTAAATGTGACAAACGTGTCCCATCTGTAGGGCTGGCTTTAGAGGAGACGATTGCGTCTCGGGATGTCGACGAGTGGACTTTAGTGTCAGTGGTGACAGGGCAAGCAAGCTTGCCCACACATGGCACCTTGAGTTCTGCCCACGCCGTTCCCATCCTGCACTCTGCCGCCTTTAGTCATGTGACCACGCAGCTGATGATTGCGGAGCGCAAACATACCTGGGTCTGTTAGGTGTATAATGATGCATCAGTTGAATTAAAATAAGCATTGACGCTGATTAATCGTGCGTGTAAGAATAGGTTATCTGGGAATTATGCTACTGTCTTGCAATGTTTTTAGTGCGAATGGTGCGAACAAAGTTGTGCGAACAAGACTTAAAAAAGAGACAATACCAACAAGGTGGGAAAAGTGAGACAGAAAATAACTATTGAATCACACCATGATAATTAATAAAATCAATGAGGAGGTGCAGAGGTGGTGAATCGCGTCATATGTAGTTGGCTGCACTGGGTAGGGTTGGGGTTTACGTATTTGCACCCATCTGTTTTCCCGTGTGTGTGTCTTATGTATTTTCCGGGCACGGTGTTGGCCGCCCACCTCCTCGTGTGCCTTACCGGCCTTCATAGGTGCTTACGAGCAGCACTTGCCCCAAATGTATGTTAGGGCTCTACGGGGGAATCTTTGCCTTGTCTTTGTCTTTCCTGTTAGGAGACCACTTGCTCACAAGATGCCACGACGGATCCGGGTGGGATCGTTATAATCAAAAGGTCTTTCTGTGGGATGGACGGCTGTGGGTAGTGAATCATGCCTGGCTCCCCGAGTGGACTTCATGCTGCCTGGGCTGTGAAGCATCGGACCGCGGTTGTAGTTGAGGCCGCCGCCTGGTTCTGAGAGGGCCGCAATTGAGCCGTCCGGTCCCGCTCGTCGTGTCCCCGACAGGGGCATCCTTAACTCTGCTTCGGTCGTTCTCTGTGCTTACATGACAGCCCTGGACATTCCGCTTTGGGAATCCGCATCTTTAAAGAAACCACAGAGGAGCGCGAATACTGATTTATATATTGTCATTCATTAGTTATATATAGTGTTGGTTTCTCATACAACAATATTACTAATGATGGTATATCCATTTTTGTTTAAACATCTATTAAATCCTGGTTGTCCTGCCAGATTTCTTGTTATGAGGCAACGCCAACATTAAATATCCTGTGGCATCATTGGTAAGAAAAGAGATGTTTGTATGTCGTATCCTAGCCCAAAATAAATTCGAAACAAATGACAAAAATAGACTGGGCTTCTATAAAGTCAGTCCCAGATCTCCCATGCTAATGGACTATAATTCTGTTCGAGAAGAGGACGTTGAAGCGAATTGCGCTGTTGAACCCCCCTGTGACTAAAGATGTACACATGCCTCTGGACATATCCACATAAATATCTAACAGTGATAAATTTATCAAGACAATGAATTATTGAGTCTCGCGGCTGCACATGTCGGTGCAGGACAACGTCCGGTTGGTGTGACAGAGTGTTCAGCTTGGAGGTCAAATAATCCATAGCGGTTCACAGCTTCGGGAGTGAGCACCACAGTCCCCTACTTGACGTTGGTCGTTGCCGTCATAATTATACGATTTAGAAGGTCCCCAGATTCAGAACTGCTCGACATTTCACGGTATCCCTAATTTAACCAGGCAGATAACCCCTGGTTCACATTTGGTTCGCGTTAATTAGGACTCTTCCATTGATCTAGAAGCCCCTTTGGATTCACTGTTATTCATCTTGACGATCAAGAAACTTTCGTTTCTGTTTTTTTGTTAATACCCCATAGTTACTTTGGAACATTTACTAATATTATATCTTGCATTTAGGCACTGAAGTGGTGCAGTGGGCATGTAGCCTAGTTAGTTGTCTTAGAGTAGACCCTTTCATACCTGTAAACCCCTTCTCAGTGCCTACCTGATTATAGACCACTGCAAACCTTTTTGGTCACCCCGTGCCTTTATAAATCTCAACGTTCATCCTACAAAGTTGCATCACAAGGGAGAAACACAAACAAATAGGCAAAACAAATGTTGTCCGTATTGAAACGGCTGTACCCTGTGTGGGACTGAAAACTCAATTTCCCTGTACAGGAATACGGGTAAACCGTATTGGTTGGCAGCTATGCCCTTCCTAGCCTGCGAGGCCAATAGAGATTTGTTCAAACTTCATCATAGAAAATCTGGCATTTGAATTCACAGTCCCCTAGTGTTGTGGATCGTTTGTCTCCCAACACAACACTTCCGGTTACCATCCACTCCTCCACGGAGCATCCCTCGCCATAAACGTCACGACCTCTTCGCCTGTACTTAGAGGCGTCCGTACTCTCTCAACGCTTCACTGAGAAAACCGAGGGCAGCGTCTCGCACGTGGCAGCAATGACAAATTGTGGCTTGAATTGAGCTGCGTCATCGATGCACGTACATGTGTTGAACTTCTTTCGCACCGTACGTAGCCAATCGTGCTAATCGGAGGTGCGGCGGAAGGGCAACAAACTCAACACAAAAAGCAGTTCTAAAGAAGTGAGTTTTGAAAATATATGCAAAGGTGCATAGCTCTAGTAGCTTCCAAATATCAGAAGGAAGAGCATCCCAGATGGCCGCAAAAGCGCATCTGAAAGCGCGCGACGAGGTGACTCTCTTTGTTCGATGACCAGCCAAATGCCGCTGCTGCAAGGATGAGCCGCAGAGGTCACGTGATTGGTTTATGTTCCTTGACAGCGGCTCATCCACATTCCGAGCAGAGAGCGCCCGGTGTCGCGAAGCTTCACCTCTAACCCCCCACCCCACCCCCACCCTGTGTCGTGCAGGTGCTGGCGGCTGACTGCAAGCGCGTGGCGGCGCTCCAGTACTTCCTCGAGGCCCTGTGCGGCCTGGAAGAGCCTCTGCTTGCCTACAAGGGCGGCAAGTACGTGTCGGTGGCTCTAGGACGTGACGAGCCCACCCCATCAGCAGGGCCACGCGAATACGGGGGGGACTTCTCCAGGTACCAGGTGAGGGGAAAGCCATGACGTGGAGAGCAGGGCAGCCTGATCAAGTGTTACCCCGCACGTGCGTATGCTAGTGCGTCTGTACCTGTGTGTGTGTTCTAATTATGGGGAGCAGAAGTGTAGCAGTTAGTGTGCTGTGCTACGAGCCAGGAGACCCGGGTTCGATTCCCGTTCGCGGCAAAACACCATTGACGATTATCTGAACCGGTCCCGGGTCTCCCCTAGGTCGACTCGGCCTCAAATGATTACCTGGTGCGGTGTTGTGAGGATCATCACCCGGGAGACAAATGCGGCCGAGCGTGGTGTTCGCCACCCATCCCCTCGTGTGCCATTCTGGCTTTCATAAGTGCTCGCTAACAGCACACTCCCCATCAGCATGTTAAGGCTTTATAGGAGATCTTTTTCTTATAACCATATGCGGGTACATGCATTCTCTACATACAAATGTGCACACAGGTGAGTGCACTAACATGTAAAAGCACATTTGCTGGTACAGGCCTAAATATTTTCCCCCTCCCTCAAACCAAATGCTGCCTTCTGCAACCTGATAACATTTGGGGGCAATAACTCTTACTTCCAATCAGTGTCCACTGTTCACTAGAATTCCAACAATATGCATAGGTTTGAGTTGAAGGAAAACCATTAGGGACAGAATCCTAAAAAACATTTTGGGAGAATGTTGTGTTAGGGTAATATGTATATAAACTATAATGGACAGAGCACTTCGGGCCTCCTTGCAGAAGACCTCAGGTTCGTGATAATCATTTGCAGTGTCACTGAACCCGGCAGCACCACGAGGCTCTCTCTAGGTATGTCGCTGCCAGTTCTCAAACACTGAAATTTATTTCTGCAGAGGGAGCATCTCTTCATTCAATACCAGGCAGAAGATTTCAAATGGTATTCGCTGGTGTGTATATATATTGAATGTATGTCAAACTTCTTTCGCACGGTACATAGCCAACCGTGCTAATCGGAGGTACGGAGGAAGGATAACAAACTATACACAAAAGCAAGCAGTTCTCAACAAATTAGTTTTCAATCTAGATTTATAAGTGCACAGCTCCAGTGGCTTCCTTATATCGGGAGGAAGAGCGTTCCAGGCGGCCGCAGAAGCGCATCTGAATGCCCGCGATGCGGTCACCGTCTCTGTTTGATGGCCAGCCAAAAGCCGCTGCTGTCAGGATGACCGGAGTTCACATAACGGTTTATGCTCCTTAACGAGATCGGCAAGGTTTTGTGGTTCATTTGGTTAATTTCTCACATGTCCATGAAAGGCGTTCTGTCCACGGTGCGCCAGTCCTCACCGCGTGCCGTTCCCGACCTCACCTCGTGCCCGATCGGACCCCACCCCCCGTGTTCGTACCACAGTGGACGGAAAACATTAAGGGGTCGATCCGACATCAAATAAAAAATTGCCCATAAAGTCTGTTTAGCCTTGGTTTATGTTTATTTAATCAAACGCATAGGGAGGATGCGGGGTTAAAAATAGGGGCTCGTTGTAAATAAGCCCACGTTGCTGCCGGTGTGACAATGTTTTTAATTCGTTTGTTTACGAGATCCCCGCGGCGCGCAGGGCTTTGTTGTCGGGGTCGTGGCGCACGAGGTGGCATGGCCAAGGGGCCGCGTCCCCACGAGCAGCAGGGCTCGCCGCACTCACCTCCTTCCTGGCCGCTCGCTGACATGCGGGCAGATGTTGCGTGTGGGGGGCAGGAGTGGCATGGTGCGGTGGAGGAGGGGGTGGGGATGCGTGTGTGTGTTTGTGTGTAGTGGGGAGCGATAGTGCAGCGGTTAGCGCGCTGCGCTATGAACCCGGCGACACGGGTTCGATTCCCGCTCACGGCCAACAACAGTGACGATTATCTGAACCGGTCCCGGGCCTCCCCTAGGTCGACTCAGCCTCAAATGAGTACCTGGTGCGGTGTGTAAACATCGTCACTGGGGAGACAAAGGCGGCCGTGCTTGATGCGAGCCATCCACTCCCTCGTGTGCCGTGCCGGCCTTCATAGGTGCTATCTAACAGCACTTGCACCAACAATCTGTTAAGGCTACACGGCGATCTTTGTTTTTGTATGTGTGTGTGCCGACTCGGCCTCAATTGAGTACCTGGTGCGATGTGTACTTGCCGCCACTCGGGAGACAAAGACGGCCGGGCATGGTGCCGACCACCCACCACCTCGTGTGCCGTGCCGGCCTTCATAGGTGCTCGCTAACAGCACTTGCCCCAACAGTCTGTTACAGGCTTTTCAGGGGATACTTTTACGTATGTTTGGAGCGGAATTGCAGCGGTTTGCACATTGCTCTCCAAACCGTAATAATCAAATTGAAATTCATGAGAAAAAACCCCATCTTAACAGAATAATAGTGCAGGCCGGAAAACCGTACGTTTCAAACAAACACACGCTGAAATGCGTAAAAAGCACACGGCCTCTGCATTATGCAAAAACCATCAGCATTTCCTGAAGACGTGCATTGTGGTCCTCTTGTCACCGTCAAAATTAATTTGAGCAAATGTGACCGACTGAGAGGCAGCAGTGATGCGGTGACAGACAACTGTGGACCGGTTTTGTCCACCGCACATATTTTCCCAATTAATTTTGATGGTGACCTCAGACAAGAGGACCACAATGCACTTCTTCAGAAAATGCTGGTGGGTTTTACTCGCGCGCAGAGGCTTGCGTGCATTTTACACATTTCAGCGTGTTGTTTGAAAGCATTAAACACTGTAACCAGTGTTAGATTCCTGGCCATGCATGTCAGTGACCAGTTGTATCTGGTCCTGTCTTAGACCTCTCCTAGATTGACTCCGACTTTAATCGTTGTGCGTGTGTTAGTAGGCCAGTGCGCGTACGTGCGTGTATGCATATTATGTGCTTAGTCATGCACGTCGCTCAAGACAGTTGTATCTGGCCTGGGTGACCGAGCCTTCAGTGAGTACCTGATGTAGTTGCGTGCGTTCTCGTTCAGAGAAGTGGGGTGACCGAATAAGATTCCAGTGGTCTTGGACACACCACTCCCTCTTGTTGCATGATAAACATACCTCAATGGGTGCCCGCTAACAACACTTGTCAAAACAGTCCATTCCAATTAATAGGGGAATAGAGACCTATCGCTGTGTGCAAGTGTAATTTTAGGAGTGATTCGTACGTGTGTTCCAGCATGTAAGTATGAAAGCATGTGGCTATATGTGTACACATGCCTGGCTGTTCCGCACGTGAGCAGAGACTTGGTGCACGGGTGGGGGGTAGGGGAGAGAATAATAACAAGTAATTCCAGCTACAAACCCAATATCAACTCGCTGTGTCCCATGACCGATGGGCGCGGGACATTACCACCGCGCGTGGCTTCAGTGCAGCCATCCTGGCAGAAGACTCGGAGGTCGCCTCGGTATCGTGTAGTTGCAAAGGGCGGCTGCTGTCATCGTCGTTGTTGTTGTGCGTGGATGAGCGCAGCACACGTGGCATTCTGCAAGTGACCCTGCTGTGATCGCGTTGAGCCGCGCCCACCCCCCCCTTGACACCTGCGTGGCCGCATTCTCTCTGTGCCGCTCTAACCGCTCTTCTTTGCGTTCTCACCATGTCGTGTGACCCCCTCCCCGGGTTTAGCTGCCCTGCCCTTCCTTTTGCCCTGAAACGTGTTGGGAATTGAGGCCGGCCTCCTCGTAAATTTCAGGTGTGTTCAGTTCTTTTGAACACAAACTTTACACTCGAATTCGTTAATCGAATGTCATCCTCCCACAAATTCTTTGTTCATAACGATTGCGTGTCTAATGTATGCTGAAGTACAGTGAGGGAAAAAAGTATTTGATCCCCTGCTGATTTTGTACGTTTGCCCACTGACTAAGAAATGATCACTCTATAATTTTAATGGTAGGTTTATTTGAACAGTGAGAGACAGAATAACAACAACAAAATCCAGAAAAACGCATGTCAAAAATTTCATAAATTTATTTGCATTTTAATGTGGGAAATAAGTATTTGACCCCTCTGCAAAACATGCTTGGTGGCAAAACCCTTGTTGGCAATCACAGAGGGCAGACGTTTCTTGTAGTTGGCCACCAGGTTTGCACACATCTCAGGAGGGATTTTGTCCCACTCCTCTTTGCAGATCTTCTCCAAGTCATTAAGGTTTCGAGGCTGACGTTTGGCAACTCGAACCTTCAGCTCCCTCCACAGATTGTCTATGGGATTAAGGTCTGGACACTGGCGAGGCCACTCTAGGACCTTAATGTGCTTCTTCTTCAGCCACTCCTTTGTTGCCTTGGCCATGTGTTTTGGGTCATTGTCATGCTGGAATACCCATCCACGACCCATTTTCAATGCCCTGGCTGAGGAAAGGAGGTTCTCACCCAAGATTTGAAGGTACATGGCCCCGTCCATCGTCCCTTTGATGCGGTGAAGTTGTTCTGTCCCCTTAGCAGAAAAACACCCCCAAAGCATAATGTTTCCACCTCCATGTTTGACGGTGGGGATGGTGTTCTTGGGGTCATAGGCAGCATTCCTCCTCCTCCAAACACGGCGAGTTGAGTTGATGCCAAAGAGCTCCATTTTGGTCTGATCTGACCACAACACTTTAACCCAGTTGTCCTCTGAATCATTCAGATGTTCATTGGCAAACTTCAGACGGGCATGTATATGTGCTTTCTTGAGCAGGGGGACCTTGCGGGCGCTGCAGGATTTCAGTCCTTCACGGCATAGTGTGTTACCAATTGTTTTCTTGGTGACTATGGTCCCAGCTGCCTTGAGATCATTGACAAGATCCTCCCGTGTAGTTCTGGGCTGATTCCTCACCGTTCTCATGATCATTGCAACTCCACGAGGTGAGATCTTGCATGCAGCGCCAGGCCAAGGGAGATTGACAGTTCTTTTTTGTTTCTTCCATTTGCGAATAATCGCACCAACTGTTGTCACCTTCTCATCAAGCTACTTGGCAATGGTCTTGTAGCTCATTCCAGCCTTGTGTAGGTCTACAATCTTGTCCCTGACATCCTTGGAGAGCTCTTTGGTCTTGGCCATGGTGGAGAGTTTGGAATCTGATTGATTGATTGCTCCTGTGGACAGGTGTCTTTTATACAGGTAACAAGCTGAGATTAGGAGCACTCCCTTTAAGAGATTAGGAGCACTCCCTTTAAGAGTGTGCTCCTAATCTCAGCTCGTTACCAGTATAAAAGACACCTGGGAGCCAGAAATCTTTCTGATTGAGAGGGGGTCAAATACTTATTTCCCTCATTAAAATGCCAATCAATTTATAACATTTTTGACATGCGTTTTTCTGGATTTTTTCGTTGTTATTCTGTCTCTCACTGTTCAAATAAACCTACCATTAAAATTATAGACTGATAATTTCTTTCTCAGTGGGCAAACATACAAAATCAGCAGGGGATCAAATACTTTTTTCCCTCACTGTATATAGAGTGCGGCGATTTGGAGCGCGTGCACTTCTTAAACCTGTTCGGTGTGTCATTGAAACGACAAAAAACTGCGAAGCCCTCTCAAGAGATGGAATTTGAGCAACGTCTGCTAAAATATCAGGGAGGTATTTTGTACGATGACAGAAGTTGAAATCGACTGTCGAGGCTTTATTTCGCCCTGTTTGTCGCCGAGTGATTTTTTACTCGTGCAAAAACCGAGAAGCACCGAGAGGGAGGGGGCTCCGGGATGATGCTCACAACTGTCCAGCTGTAGATGCGTGGGTTTTCAGAGTCGAAGTTAGGGCAAGTGATGTCATGGACTGGATGCCATCCAAATCGCCAGTGCGGTTCGCAGCGATCTGTTTTCACAGATGCGGTGAAGTGAACTTGCCATGGGAAGAGAGAGAGATAGCGCAGAGCAATTACCGCCCTGCCAGAACTCGCCGCACTCATGCAATGTAGGCCGTGTGGAACTTGAACAAAAAAACAACGCAAACATGAGGTGGCCGAGTGGCTTGTGGAGCACTGCTCTGGCCTCGAGCCTGGAGTGGCCACTGATGGCGTAACACTGTGGGTGAGGTTAAAGCGTCTCGCTCGTGTTGCCATTCGTCTGCAGACAAAGCAGCATCACCGGTAACCCAAAGATGGCTCAGCACATGGGGCAAGTAGTTTCATCCCCCCCCACCACTGCCGGCAGGGTTCCAGCACCCGTGGCTCCCGCTTGAACCCCACTTCGCGCTCTGAGCGGCCGTCGCGTCTGCGTGGCGAGATCGGGCTCCGTCAGGGAGGCACTGCCTGGGCCCCGTCTCTGTAACACTACACCCTGGGGGCGGCAGTGACGCGGTGCAAACACACCGTGCCATGGCCCGCAACCACTTGCTTTGTAGCACTGCGGTGTGTAGGAGGCGATCCCACATGGGGACTATTTCCCAGCATGTGCGCTTGATTAGACCTCGGCTTGTACTTGAGAGGGCACGCCACTTGTGTTCCTTGACTCTGCTGCCCCTCTTTAGTCGGTCCAGGAGCCAATCACGTTAAGCGCCGGCGTCGACCAAAGGAAACAACCTAACCACAGTCACCACGGCGGGAGAAGGGAGATCGACGTGAGGAATGACGGTGTCCTGGAGGTGAATGTTGAGGTCTAATCCAAGGACTGCATGTGGACCTCTAACGAATGAATCCCTTTTGCCTGGGTTGCGGGTGAGCGTGTGTCCTTCCCAACCGGACGACACTTAAACAGCACAGCCATTGGCGTACATGCCTGTAGATTTCTCTTCACTGCACGCATGCCTGTGAATACCTTTGACCGTTTCAGTTTAGTTTTATTTATTTAACCAGAGCCCCAAGGCTCACCATCTCTTCTGTACGTGTCACTGTGGAGCTTTGGTTCTTTTTTTTTGGTTACTGTTTTAGATTGATTGCGGTGATTTGTCTTATTCAGGGTTTCAGTCATAACACAGGTACGCTGGCTTACCTTTGTAATTGATGAAAAGTCCTTCGTGTAAAATCAACCTCATCATCATTGTCATCATTGTCATCATCATCTCTTGAGTAACCAACCGGTGAGTGGCTTTCTCACAGGGATTTTTCTACACCATAGGAATGTGGAATTTTCACTGCTTGTTCAGGAACATTCGTGATTGTTGAGCACCAGCTGACACTTTGTTGATCCTTGGGGACTCCTACTAAGAGAAGCAGTGCGAGAGAACCACCGTGCTCGGATCATTTATCTGATAGGCGATGTACCGGCAAAGCAATCGCGACACTGCTCTGAGTTTCAGAGCGCGCTCGTGGCCCGCTTGTTGGCGCATGTTCCCGCAGTGCCGCTCCTCCGGAGCTCGCGCCTTCCTCTGGACGCTGCTCCGTCGTGTGCTGGGGGTCGGGGGGGGGATGTAGGTGAAGGAGCGTGTGAGTGTTGACGTGCGGGCCAGCGCTGCGTGCCTGCGTCGTTAATGCAGTCCTTAGCTCCGCCGACTCTACGATGCTTTTAATGAATGAGTGCTGCTGCTGCTGCTGCTTCAGCAGCTGGGAATGCGACATCGATTGCTGCTCCGGCACAAGCGATGTTCTCGAGTCTCGTGGGGGTGGACGGGGGGAGAGGGGGTGGGCGGGGGGGGGGGGGAGAGGGGGTGGGCGGGGCGGGGTGGGGGGCTGCTGTCCGGAACTCAGAATATTTCATTCTTTACTTTTCCATCGAAAAAAAAAACAAGTTTTTTTGTTTCAGAAATGATGCATCGATGTGTACATACACAGCAGCGGGTGTCAATCACCACTTAGTTGTAGTTATGTCACCGCAGCGCTTGTGCCAAACCCAGCTCGCTGGCGGCAAAGAGCGCTGAAGGCTTCTTGGCAGAAGCTCGCGGGACAGTCCCAGGTGTTTAGTTTTCAAGTTAAGTGACGGATGTACATTCTTATACGTAGAGATCCGTAATGCGCATGTACACGTACACGCATAGACACGTACGCTGAGACCATTGGCAGTGAAGAAACAAATGAAATGAGTAAGAAAAAAAACCAACAGCCATCACAATCACTAAATCTTTAAAGTTGGCATGCGCCTGTAATATAATTACCACTTTAGCATACCTTTATGGCCCAGCAAGCGTGCATTTAGCGTGCGGAGGACCGAATGTGACACTGCGCGTTGGCACCGTGCCCCGCACAGCGCAACGTTTCGGCACCACGCAGAGCCAGTCTCCCCCGTGTAAATAAAATATAAAAGGCTTAAAACGACCACAAGAAAATGCCGTGCGTGTGCACGCGCGTGTGTATATATTGCGGGGAGCGGTAGTGTAGCGGTTAGCGCGCTGCGCTACGAACCCAGCGACCCGAGTTAGATTCCCGCTCACGGCCAACACCGGTGACGATTATCTGAACCGGTCCTGGGCCTCCCCTAGGGCGACTCAGCCTCAAATGAGTATCTGGTGCGTTGTGTAAACATCGCCACTGTGGAGACAAAGGCGGCCGGGTGTGGTTTTGGCCACCCACCCCCTCGTGTGCCGTGCCGCCCTTTATAGGTGCCCGCTAACAGCACTTGCCCTTACAGTTTGTAAAGGCTATGCAGGGGATCTTTGTATATACCATAAACATGAGCTGGCACACGCAATGCAGCCAAACCAGACGCTCGGGTGTAATATCGCCTCTCGTCTCGCAAACACCAAGCGAGCACAGACGGAATGGGCTCGCCAAATTTGGAAGGCTCTCTGTGAGACCACCCAGGGCACAGACTGGCTAACGTCTGCTTCTCTGCAGATGGAAAATGGAAACCATTAAATCAGAATGTAACAATGTTAAGTGGGGATCCTGTTTGCGTGGCTACGTAGGAAATGAGCTCGTGGTTTTCATTCTCTTCGTTCCCTCTCTTCTTCTGTGCGTTGGGTTTTTTTTGTTTGATTATCCTTGGCTGGTTAATAGTTTTAAGAAATAATAATTCTTGGTTCTGAAAAAAGAGAAAAAACAGGTCTTGAAAATCATCCGGTAATGTATTTTGAAATGATATTCATACGTGTAATAACAGTGGTAAGACGTAACGCTTGCAGGGAGGGGTGTCTATGCGCTCGAGGTCCAGGTTTGTGCACTGCATTGCCAAACTCGTCATCACACGCTCATCGGGAACGTGATACAGACATAGGCCATTGTGCGCCCTTGTTCTATCCGCGTACCATCTTAATATCCGCATACTTAAGTCTTGAATGTGTCCCTGCTCGTAAGGATAGTGCGTTTAAACTGATTTTACGTTGGCGCAACCAAGTACGAGCCGAAATGTAGCTCGGCTGGCCGAGAGAGTGGCGGGGCACCCGCGAGATCAAGTTCCAGCCAGGATCAACTCAGCCCAAAATTATTATCGTCGTTGTCATAACCACGATCATAATCATCGCCACTCTCATCATCATCAACCGAATCAATATCATGATGATCGTAATCGTCATCGTTATCACTGTTAATGCAACAATCACTCCTCGGGGGATCAGTAAAATGACCACCGCTTAGTTGGGGGAGAAGTCGCCATCTATCGAGGTCAGTGGTTCTTAACCTTTACTGCAGCCTTTGCGCCCCTTTGGTTCGCAGTCGTTAAAAAAATTTATATTGCTAATACATACGTAGGTTTGATGAAGCAAAGTAGTTGCAACTTTCGTGCCCGTGCTTAAGTTGCGTTTCCATGGTTTACCTTCTAAAATAATCTGGCCATGTCGCGCACCCCCCAGGTGGGGTGCAGTGTGCGCACCCCACGTTAATAACCGCTGATCCAGGTCATCCTCTGAAGGCTGGTGCTCGCCATAGGAACGCGGAATTTCCACCACCGGCTCGGCACAACCGATGGGGGGGGCGACCGCGTCACCCGCGATTGCGATCGCGGGTGACGCGGTCGCAGTGCCAGAGCTCGCTCCTGACGTGCGCCGGTGCTCGCGGTTTGGCCGGCCACGAGTCCCTCCCGCGATCGCTCGCACACGCACGGCACCGGCGCCGTGTAAACCCCCACCGCGTCGGGCGGGTGTAGTCCTACTCGGCACCGTGGCGCGTCCACGGCGCCCAGGTCCAAAAGGCGCTACCGTAGCCCGCTGGCCCTAAGTCCTCCGAGCTTGCGTTAAGCGAGCAATACCAATTTGTTTTAATACCGGGGGGAAAAAAAGGTGGGGGGGGGGCCATTTTTTTGTTGTCGTTTGTTTTAGTGCCCTAATCCCCAATTGGCAGCATTCCACTTGTGCCATGATTAACCGTGGGTTCAATTAAATGTTTAAAGCTTTTTAAATAAAAGCTTTACGGTGCACAAGGGGTAATGAGGCAGTTCGCACAATGAGTGAATTACACTGTGTAAAATACAACGTAAATAAATAAGAAGCCACTTCACCGGGCGTGCTGGGGGGGGGACGGGGGGGGGGGGGTGAAGCGTGAGGGGGCGAGAGTGCGAGGGGCTAAGGGAGGGAGGGTGGCAGCGTGTTGTAGAAGGTGCAGCCTTTGTCTGAGCACGAAACTCCTGAAGTAAGTAGCAGCCAGACAACGTAAACGTTACAGAAAACAAAAGAACACGTATGCATCAAAGGGGATGATTTGTGTCATGTGGGCGAGGGTGACACAGTAACAACGTGCATCACCCGGGCGAGAGTGTGACACAGTAACAACGTGCATCACCCGGGCGAGAGTGACACAGTAACGACGTGTCACCTGGGCGAGAGTGACAGGCCGCCATTGTGTGCAAAGAGAGTGACTGTGATGATGTGTGTATCACCTACGGTGGAGGTGACGCGTTGACGGCGTGTGTCTTGACAGGGAGAGGATGATGTGCTGGTGGAGGAGGAGCAGCTGGCGAGCGAGGGGAGCGATGAGGAGAGTGATGACATCCGGCAGTTGAAGGCGCGCAGGGAGGCGCTCACGCTCAAGGTGGCAGAGCAGCGGCGCCGGCAGGAGCAGATACAGGTACTGGTGACACAAAAACAGAGGTCACAGACACAGGTGACATCTACACCGGGGATACAGGTGATACAGGTGATACAGGTGATACAGGTCACACAGGTCATCGAGATGCACGTGAGACACAGGTCACACAGACATGGGTCACACAGACATGGGTCACACAGACATGTGATACAAATGACAGACACAGGTGATACAGACACAGGTGACGCAAAGGCAAAGATCCCCCCTGTAGCCTGAACAAACTGTTGGAGCAAGTGCTGTTAGCGAGCACCTACAAAGGCCGGCATGGTACAAGAGCGGGTGGGTGGCCGGCACACACATGCAGTGAGGGAAAACAGTATTTGATCCCCTGCTGATTTTGTACGTTTGCCCACTGACAAAGAAATGATCAGTTTATAATTTTAATGGTAGGTTTATTTGAACAGTGAGAGACAGAATAACAACAAAAAAATCCAGAAAAACGCATGTCAAAAATGTTATAAATTGATTTGCAATTTAATGAGGGAAATAAATATTTGACCCCTCTACAAAACATGATTTAGTGTCGTCCCGACAGTTCTGTTCCTTCACCTGAAGAAGGCCACTTGTGTTGTGGCCGAAACGTCGTGATTTTTGTTGTTTTATTTTTTACCTACGTGACTTTACCGAATAGAACCAAAGAGCATGACTTAGTACTTGGTGGCAAACCCCTTGTTGGCAATCACAGAGGTCAGACGTTTCTTGTAGTTGGCCACCAGGTTTGCACACATCTGAGGAGGGATTTTGTCCCACTCCTCTTTGCAGATCTTCTCCAAGTCATTAAGGTTTCGAGGCTGACGTTTGGCAACTCGAACCTTCAGCTCCCTCCACAGATTTTCTATGGGATTAAGGTCTGGACACTGGCGAGGCCACTCCAGGACCTTAATGTGCTTCTTCTTGAGCCACTCCTTTGTTGCCTTGGCCGTGTGTTTTGGGTCATTGTCATGCTGGAATACCCATCCACGACCCATTTTCAATGCCCTGGCTGAGGGAAGGAGGTTCTCACCCAAGATTTGACGGTACATGGCCCCGTCCATCGTCCCTTTGATGCGGTGAAGTTGTCCTGTCCCCTTAGCAGAAAAACACCCCCAAAGCATAATTTTTCCACCTCCATGTTTGACGGTGGGGATGGTGTTCTTGGGGTCATAGGCAGCATTCCTCCTCCTCCAAACACGGCGAGTTGAGTTGATGCCAAAGAGCTCCATTTTGGTCTCATCTGACCACAACACTTTTACCCAGTTGTCCTCTGAATCATTCAGATGTTCATTGGCAAACTTCAGACGGGCATGTATATGTGCTTTCTTGAGCAGGGGGACCTTGCGGTAGAAATTCTACGTGACTTTACCGAAAGAACCAATAATATGAATCCCTGCAGTCACGAAAGCTTTAAATCAAAAGTTCTTTTCTGTTTCTTCCATTTGCGAATAATTGCACCAACTGTTGTCACCTTCTCATCAAGCTACTTGGCAATGGTCTTGTAGCTCATTCCAGCCTTGTGTAGGTCTACAATCTTGTCCCTGACATCCTTGGAGAGCACTTTGGTCTTGGCCATGGTGGAGAGTTTGGAATCTGATTGATTGATTGCTTCTGTGGACAGGTGTCTTTTATACAGGTAACAAGCTGAGATTAGGAGCACTCCCTTTAAGAGTGCTCCTAATCTCAGCTTGTTACCTGTATAAAAGACACCTGGGAGCCAGAAATCTTTCTGATTGAGAGGGGGTCAAATACTTATTTCCCTCATTAAAATGCAAATCAATTTATAACATTTTTTACATGCGTTTTTCTGGATTTTTTATTGTTATTCTGTCTCTCACTGTTCAAATAAACCTACCATTAAAATTATAGACTGATCGGTTCTTTGTCAGTGGGCAAACGTACAAAATCAGCAGGGGATCAAATACTTTTTTCCCTCACTGTAGTTGATACAAACATCATCTATACAGACACATGTGACATAGCCACAGGTGATGCACACGTACAGGAGGTCAGAAACACACAGATGACGCATACAAAGGATATGGTGATACAGATACTGGTGGCATGTATTCAAGCGATACAGTTTTGAACAGAAGTGACATGGTTACACACACACATGACATTTACTTGACAGCAGCCAATGGCTAACCCCACTCTTGGTATCGACACATCGGTCCGTGTCTTGGCAGCGCTATGAATCGGTCAACACACACAGACATGCAAATATTGATCCCTGGAGGCCATCAGTTCTAACATTACCATGTCTCAAGATTGCTACTTCCAGGATATCTAAGACCATGCCATCCATAAATCTTTGCCGCTCCAAACCAGTAAGTCTTTTGTGTTGGTTACACGGGCGATAGACAGGCACGCACACAGGTTACACTGATGGCACACACACACACACAGGTGGCACGTGGGTGACAGGCGACACACGCACAGGTAATACACATGCAAGTGGCACAGGTGATAGAGCGGGTGTTATGGGCACGGATCGTTGCACAGTTGGGAACGTGGTCGTCACAGACGGTGGTAACACGGGTAAAAATAATAAAATTGTGACATCAGGAGAGACGTAGTGAAGCTCACGTGCATGACACACACACAGCCGGAGGAGACACGCATTCACAAACGCGCGCGAGTGTCCCGTCCGATTGGGTTTGCGGTGAACCTTAGCGCCGTTAAAGAGGCTCTCGTTCGAGCCATGTGGTAATTGTTGTTATTTTCACATCACCCGGCCGGATTAATAGTTTGTTGTGCTGCAGATTGTAACAGATGCACTCCCCCCCACCACCACCACCACCACGTGCTTCCCGAGTGTTTTCAAGAGTTGGCTAAAAGTACACAGCCGTTTAAGATGTCGCTGAGTAAGACAAAAAATAATTCCACCGTTGTTCGAGCCAGTCTTTTTTTCTTACGTTTAATTACATTTAAGAAAGGTAATTATAAGTTGATCTATTAAAAAATGTCGTGGACCCTTTATAAAGAGGGGAAAAAGAGGGAGAAGGCAAAGAAGAAGAGTTTGCAGAGATTCTTAATGTTTATGAAACAACATTGATGTCCCGTAATTCTGTTGCGTTGTCGCTACTTTTAGTGTCTGCTTGGACACATAGTCCATCTGTAGGCAAAGCTATCATCATTGGTAAGTCATATCAGACCTGGACTTTCCATCTTCGGTAACCGGTACTTAGCGATGGCAGTCTGTAGCCTGGCATGGCTCACCGATGAGCCCCTATGTTAGTGAATCCCATTTGCATGCCTCATTGTGCCCGATGTCTCTGCAGAAGACCTCCGAGCCGAACGATTGAGCTGACTGTACCAGCGAGTAAAGACAAAAACCTTTTTAATTAAAAGCAAGAATTGTGTTAAGACAATACTGTTACAATAATAGCATGAGTGGAATAGCATTGTAAAAAAAAAGAGAAAATTGCTTTTCTGTAATTCAGCCAAACTTGGCAATGCTAGTAAATGAAAGATAAATGAAAATGAAAATTATTAACGTATAATAACTTAATGATGTTATCGGCTATGATCCAAAACAACGGCACTTCAAGTTAATGGCTTGAGAAAAGCAGGCTCTGTGTCTTGAAAGGCAGGGCCGTGTCTCGCACGTCTGCCGTTCATAGCGAGATCGCCTTCATCCCTGACAGAGCCCCGGCTTGTTTTCTGTTTGCTGTCCTTCCTTTGCGGGGAATCCGATCCCTGCCAGCTGTACTGTTGGCTTTGTTTACGAGTAAAGTTAAACCCTCTTGGTAATTAGCACTCTGCACATTTTTGAACGACAACTTGGGATTGTCCGTGTATACATTGTACTGTACCAGTTCACAGACTCCGCCACGCACACATGCAGTGTTGTAAATAAGAAAGGTACGCGATTTTTATCTTTATAATTACACGTACAAGCAGCATGAAATTACCCGGTTATTTTCCTGCACACGGACTCACAGACAGGTAAGTGCATTCTTTCTCAAACGCGGGGTGTGATTTGGGCTGGGTGCGGTGCCAGCGCTACCCTGCTGGTGCCTTTCCGCGTGATTGCTCTCGTGAGCCAGTGGCTGCACAAGCGCAACGAGCCCCCACTGCGACCCCTGTCCCCAGCGCTTTGTCCCACCAACCCCCAAGGCCGTGAGCACGCACGCGCGCCCGCACGCCCGCACGCACGCACGCACGCACGCACGCCCGCACGCACGCCCGCATGCATGCCCGCCAGCCCGCTCGCCCGACCTCGCACTAGTGCTGCTTCACGTAGCCCAACCGGCAAACTGCGTCCACGTTTTGCCGAGAGGCACGTGGGGATCCGCCACGTGCCGTGACCTGTCCCAAAATAACAACCGCCGTGGCCGCGCGGCGCGTGACCGCCGGCGTCCACCGCATTCCAAGCAGGAACCGCGTTGGGTCCTCGGCGGAATCCGTGAATGGCACGACGGGGGGCGGTGCTGGTACGACGGGTGGGGGGGGGGGGTTTGGGTGGGTTATTTGCGAGATGCTGTTTTTGACCCTGTTTTTCGACGGCGATTATTGAGTTCTAACAATACACGCCTCCGCTCAGATGTGCATGGGCTGTTGGCCTCCCTCCCCACACCATCCCATCAGCGCCGCCCTCCCAGGTCTCTGCTCCCATTCTCCCTGCTCCTCATCTCCCTGCTTCTTTTCCTCATCCCCGCACTCTCCTCCCGTTGGGATTAGGGGTTGGGGCCCGGCGGCGCGGCGCGGTGCGGTGGTGCAGGTGTGGGTCAAGGATTCCCCAGTTGCCGCTGGATGTTTTCTCAGCTCACGCCTGCTTCCTCCGCCGCGCTCCATGCCGGTCAGGCCTCGGTCAAGCCCCACCTCGGGGACGGGAGCCGCGCTCTCCAGCTCTCTGCCAGACTCTGCACGGAGCGAGAGGCCCTCGGTAATTGTGGCTCGAGGAGGACGGGGGAATGCAGCAGAGTCCCTTGGGTTGCCACTCAAAATTTACTCGAGCAGCGGCGGAGGCTGAGACGTTGCAAGCAGTAGGGGGATTTTAAAGTTTTTTTTTTCCTTTTGGCTCTGCCAACCTCTGTCAAGCCTCCTTATACCTGAACCCGCTGAAACACCTGTTTCTGTGCAAAATTTTAAGAAAAAAAATTCACCGCCATCAAAAATCTTACAAGAACACGGCATTTTGATGTGAGAATTTATGCATTCTTGTCCAGTGCCAGAACCCGTCATACCTTTATGCTGCTTGAGCTTGGACAAAAGCCATATCCCCTTCCACAGCTGTGCCAATCAAAACGAGAGAAAGCCCGGCTGATAGGGGCCGCGGGGAGGGCCTTGCACCGGCACGCCTCACGGCTCCGGTGCTGCCTCTTGACTCCTTTACTTGGAAATGAACACGCGGAACGCGGAGGCGTGAGCTTGGCCTCAAAATAAAGGCGTGAGGAGGGGGGGTGGTGGTGTCGCCGGCACTGATGTGAGAGTTCCTCTCCATGGCTAATTCTATGTTTATTTATTTTGTTTTATTTCTTTATTTTAGACGAGAGGTGAAAGGAAGGGAAAAGGTTGGCGGGGAGGGTAAAAATAACCCCCCCCCAACCCCCGTGTTTTAAATTTACCAGGTTAGGTTACCGTTGATGTTGAGATGATTTAGTCAATTACAGTTGGAAACTATGTTCGGCTAAATGTGGAGTGTCACAAAAGACATTATGTTATTACATTTAGCAGTTTCATTTATTTATAAAAAGTCACTTGGGTTACGCCTCTTTTTTTTCTCTACAACCCCCGTGGTCCAAAAAATTCATCTGCGAGCGATTGGGACTCTCATATTTATAAATTCGTTTTCCTCCACTCTCTTGTTTTACGTGCGTGTTTATAATTCATTCATTTCCTACAAAAGCGCCTCGCTGGCGCCCACCCAGCTCATCCTCATAAACAAGGATGCCAGAAACAGCAAAAAAAAGGTCACCCAATAAAATGTCAGCGCCTGAGCAAGAAGCCCAAACATTGGCAGAACCTGGCTGTCGAAGCGGTGGCTGGAGCAGTGAACTCATAGCGACAGTGAGGGTCTGCATGTCAGCACTCACCTGTGTGAGGCCACTCTGCACTCACCACTCACCCGTGAGACCCCAATCTGCACTCACCGCTCACCCGTGAGACCCCACTCACCACTCACCCTTGAGGTCTCGCTCACCACTCAGTGTTGAGACCCCACTCTGCACTTGCCACTCACCCGTGAGACCCCACTCACCCATGAGACCCCACTCACCACGTACCCTTTAGATGCCACTCTTCACTCACCATTCACCTTTAAGGCCCTACTCACCTTGGAGACCCCACTCACCACTCACACATAAGATACAACTCACCCTCGGGACTCTACTCACCACTCACCCTTTAGACCCCACTAGCTCTTGAAGCGTCACTCATCACTCACCCACGAGACTGCACGAGATCTCGCTACACACCCATGAGACACCACTCGCCTAGAAGACCCCACTCACCACTTACCCACAAAACACCACTAACCCAGGAGACCTCACTCACCACTCACTCAAGAGACCTCAGTCATTAATCATCAATGGGAACCCACTCACTACTCACCTTCTCCACTTTAAGACCCTGTCTCTCTGCTCCACCATAAGACCCCTTTTCCTTGCTCCTCCATGAGACCCTGTCTCCCTGCTCCACCATGAGGCCCTATCTCCCGTGCTCCACCATAAGGACGTTTCTACACTCCGTGAGGCCCTATCTCCCGTGCTCCACCATAAGGATATTTCTACTCCACCGTGAGGCCCTATCTCTCTGCACAAACGTGAGGCCCTGTCTCCCTGCTCCACTGTGAGGCCCTGTCTCCCTGCTCCACTGTGAGGCCCTGTATCCCTGCTCCACTCTGAGGCCCTGTCTCCCTGCTCCACTGTGAGGCCCTGTCTCCCTGCTCCACCGTGAGGCCCTGTCTCCCCGCTCCACCGTGAGGCCCTGTCTCCCTGCTCCACCGTGAGGCCCTGTCTCTCTGCTTCACCGTGAGGCCCTGTCTCCCTGCTCCACCGTGAGGCCCTGTCTCCATGCACCATCGAGATGCCCCGTCTCTCATGCTCCACCGTGAGGTCCTGTCTATTCCACCGTGAGACCCTGTCTCCCTGCTCTGCATTCGAGACCCCGTCTCTGTGTTCCACTGTAAGACCCTCTCTCTATGAGACCCTGAAAGAAGTTAAACATACATAGGCTCTTTGCTGCACTTACAGTGCTCTGGCCAAACACAGAGTGCTAGAGGGTTGTTATTATTAATAATGGTAATTATTATTCATTAGGCTTCGCCATCGTCCCATTTCTGTGTTCCCTGAATTTTTTTTACAAACGTGGTGGATATGGAAAGGTTTGCGCAAGCATATGGTGGCACCGATGTTGTTGATGTAACCACTGATCCCTCCCGCCTGGACTCCCTCACACCCGCTCCTCCCACCTTTCTCTGCCGGCCCCTTTGTGAGCCGTCTTCCCAGCTCACCTCCCTCTTGCCCTCCCCTCCGCCCTCCTCCTCCCCCCCACCCCCACCACCACCAGAAACACCCGGCCCTTGCGATTCATGGAAAGTGCGCCGTTGCCACGCTGGTTTCCTGACTCGTGCGTTTAAACCTTGCTTAACCCATGCCGCTGGGATGGCTGGCTAACATGGAAGTGGTATCACTTCCAAGAAAACCCAGTCTAGAACAATCATTTTAAAGCCACTGGCGCTTTCGTTGGCAAACGCTGAGCCCCGCTTGTCAACAGAGCAATTTATTTCGCTGTCAGGTCTTCTGGGGTAACGTCATGCACGAAGGCCACGTCGCAGAGCAGCTGGGTGTGCACGGTCAGCCAAAGCTGCCCGACCTCTGAGCCCCCATACCGTAGTGCCGCGTATCCCCGTGCTGCCATCGATGGCCTCCAAGCCCCGGTGCACTCTACATAGTGGCCAGACAACATCGCCGTCGCTGAAGTGCCTATAACCTCCGATCTCCCAGGATGAAAGCTGCTTGCGGGACAGGGTTTGATTGGAAATTATTTATTTCTGAATGTGTTTATTTCTTCTCCGCATTTAATTTTGCCCCTCTCGTCCATGCCAAACTTTAGAAAGGGCCCAGAGCCTCTCCTAGGTTTTCCGCCCCAGTGCTCTCTCAAGTGAAACGCTCTTGACTCCATTCCAGTTTCCTATTGCTTTTTCAATTAGTGCTAAATTTTCCCTC
This sequence comes from Petromyzon marinus, assembly GCF_048934315.1. Classification (NCBI taxonomy): domain Eukaryota; kingdom Metazoa; phylum Chordata; class Hyperoartia; order Petromyzontiformes; family Petromyzontidae; genus Petromyzon; species Petromyzon marinus. The sequence goes on from NC_133704.1 coordinate 8,927,580, forward strand.
TGTTCTGACGGCCATCACGTGAAATGTATAGATTCTCAGTACATTAGTCATTATTACTTAATTATTATTATTACGGCGACTCTGCCAAAGAAAGAGAATGGGAAATTATACATGGCTCTTGGCGCTTGAGTCTAAAAACGTCAGCAGGTGAATGTTTGGGTCAGCATGGCTCCGAGCAAGCACATTGATCCAGTTTAGTTTTGAAACTATTTGTTGCCATTTCTCTCGTCTGCGGTGGGAGAGAGGCGAGTCGCTCCATTCCTCCCCCCACCGCCGCCCCCCCACATGTCTCCTCCCCCCACTGCCCTCCCCCCACTGCCCACCCCCCACTCGCCTCCGCCCCCACACACCTTGTTTCCCGTGGTGCGAGCGCCCGTGGGCCAGTGCAGGGATCTGTCCACATGGCGGAAGCGCAGGGCATTGCAGAATTCTCGGGAGGGCTGTGCGGATGACATCACTGCTGTGCCAGCACAAAGGAGGCAACGTGCAGATTGATTGGGCCTCTCTCTCCCCTTCCCCTCCGTCTGAACCATGGGGGCATCTTACGACTTTGCGTAACACGTTATTTATTTATTTCCCTTTCCTTCACATATCCTGGAATGGGGTTTTGGGGCCGTACAGCTGCTCGGTCCATTCCCCGAATCTGCTCGTTGCACATCTTAATTACCCTATGCTGGGAAAAAAAGTGGCAACCGCTGTGCATTTGGACCGAACGGGTCTCCGCCGGCCTTGGTGCAGCTGCGTTCCAGCCCAGTGAGAAGAAGCATGGCACCGTCACTCAAGAAGGCATCTCTCTCTCTCTCTCTCTTGCCCAGGAGGCCCAAGTCAGGGGCGGCGGGGGAGGGTACCTGAGAGATGACAATTTTACTAAGATAGCCTTTGGCAGGAGAAGCAGGAGGAGGGTGTGGGTGGGGGTGAGAGTTGAGCAAGGTGGAAGTGTGTAAGGCCATGAAGGAACACGCCTCGGAGTTCGCGCGTGGATCTCCGCTGGGAGGGGGGCTTCGCTCTCGCTGCAGCGAGCTTAGCCGGGTTTATCCCGCGCTGCACGCCCTGCCGACGAGCACTGCCGGGCTCATCGCAACGAGCAGTCGGGCTCGGGAGCTTGGCGTGGGCCACCCTGACATTTCGCGAGCGTGAATTTACCTTGGACGTTGCTGCTGAGCCGCAACAATATAGTGGCAAGAGGTCCCCCTCTTCCACTCCCAGGGTGCCGTCTGCCAGCCTGCCGGCCACCCGGTCCCATCGCTCGTGATTCCTCTCTGCATTTGTTGTTTCACGCTCTCATAATTTGACATTCTCCAGAAACTCACATTTTTTTTTCCCCTTTATTTATTTTTTCCTTTCATGAATCACATGCTTAAAGTTGTATTAATTAAGTTGTTATTGCAATCTATCACGCTGTGCTATTCGTTGCAGTGAAGTACGGCACGGCGTGCGCTCGGACGCTTCGCATTTCTCACAGCGCGAGATTGCGAGCCGCTCTCGCTGTCGGTCCGTGTCTCGACTCGTCCAGCCGCCGCCCCCAGGGAAAAACAGGCCGCGAGAGGGCCTCGTTTGCGGGCAGCGCTGACCCGCGGTGCGTGCAGGCAGGGCCCGCACGCTGTATTAATCACACGCGACAGCGCCCTGGTGTGCCCGATACATTTAGGCACCGCTCGACCCGAATTTGTAATGCCACTCTGACGGCCCTTTGTAAAGCAACAGCTGGATCAAGGTCTGTCCTTGCGTGTCGGTCACGCGGGTGGTTTTGACCATACTTCATCCCAATGCTCAGTGCAGGTTCGCGAAGGGGGATGTGGTCATGTCCTGGTCTGATATCACATCCCTTGCCGCTGATGATAGCCTTGGCCTGGGATGAAACTCGGTACACTCGGTTTATAGCGCAGTGTGCCAAACACCCCCCCCCCACTCCACCCCAAATTATATTATAACGACTGTTTTAAATGTCCTGGGATGTCTTGTATTAGGCATATAAGGAAGGCCGTGTGCCAGTGGTCATAGTGACATTGTTGTAAAACATTTAGCTCAATTTCGCCTCCTCCTTGATTGCCTGCTTAAAAGCACTGTGTTAAACTGCGTGTGTGCACGATCATGACGTAGATCCATAATAGAGGTTTTTTTTACGGGGTTAGATCGCGTGAATATATTAATGCGTCGTTAAACCCACCACCACCCAACACAGCCAACTAGTAAGGATTGTCACGTAAACAGAACATGCCAATTCGTCACTAGTAACGCACACCAGTGTGTTGGAGAGCCAAGCCACAACATTTGCAATCTGAGTACGACATTTCGCCAGTAATTGTAACTAGCTTCATCAGGCGACAGACAGATTTGTGGAGAGTCCACCTATTTTTGGATGATATTGGTCGCGAAAGCCTACGTATTAAAATTACATAGGTGCGTGTGATTGCCACGTACAGCACAGCCGATTCGGAGTGATTCCGATTCTGAGTGCACCGAGCGAATCACGGTAAAAGGTTCCTCATTTCCAACGGAGAGCTCGTCTTTGAAACGCTAACACTGGCAGATCAAAAACGCAGGACTCTGGAGAGCTGCACTTCTGACATTTGACCCCATCGAAGGGGGTCGTAACGACATGGATTGTACAGAATAAAACAAGTGCGGTCATCCACTGGCCATGCTCACATTGCCCTAGTTGATGTATATATATACGTTGTGTGTGTGAGTTCACAGTAATGAATTCCCTTTGGCATTGTCAGAAATCTGTTTTATGTTCCTTTAAGTTGGCCTGCATTTCATGAGGGATGCTTTTTTTGGAAATTCATCACCGAAACAGGAATCCTCCCATAATGCACGCCGCCTTCTCGAAATCCGGGCGGCCGGACGCGGAGACCGGACTGGCGGGCTCTGTCCCCCCCGCGCCTCCACGGCGCGGCAAGTGGAGGAAGCGCCGTGGGGGGAGACGCATCCCCTTCACGTTCCTAATCTCTCCCCAAACGATGACATAACGACACAAAATCTCACAGTCTTTGTTTTTCCTCCCTACCAAGCACACTGCTGGGAGAGCAGTGGAGGCATTTGGGAGTTGTGGACATCAATATCTGCAGAACGCTTGTTTTACTCTCTCTCTCTCTCGCTCTGGCTTTATCCTCTTTGTTGAAATGATGATATATTGAATTTCCGGTTGTTTGCGTTCTGCTGATAACGAGTCAGCTGCCACGACGACCCGCTCCGATTTCTCCCAGAGTCACCCGGTCGCTGGTTGGCGTTAGCGGTTTAGTCGCCGCGTGTAACAACAATGATCATTTATTTTTGCTTACCTCGGAGAGTCTGGCCAGGCCTGAAGACTCGCTTGCAGGAGGACCCCTCTCTGGGACGTTTGGCCATTGGAATCTTTTGTTTGTTTTAACGTACGGAAGAAAACCCGGAGAAGTGCCAAGGGGGAAAACCCTGCGCACGTAGTAAGACGTAACAATCACAACCCACGCTTTGGATGGAGCCGCTTGGCTGTACTGCCTCATGAAATGTGATGCGTTGATCTGCACTGCTTTATGAATTTCCGCATGTTCCATCAACCCCACCTCTAAATCAGCGGATTGCAGCCATGTGCGCCTCATTCATAAACATGTTTTTTTTATGATTTACCGCACAGTACGTCTTATTCACATGTGAACGGCCCTACACCCACACCATAAGATATGCATGCGTACATTTATGGAGCACACAAATGCCTCGAATATGTAAAATTGGTTCTTTTTAAAACGTCCCCCGTTGTGTTGGCTTTGGGCATTCATTGGGCGATGTGGAGAGAAGGCGCATTAGCCAGCCCAGGCGTGTACAATTGTCGAGCAAATGTCCATCATAAACGGGCTCGCCATCCTTTTACAATTTGAGATAGCGGAACAGATCGTGTAGAGATGCCTTGGCCGCCTTTCAGGGCCAGCTCTATAATAACGGGCGGTTGGGGAGGGGTTGTCATCATAAAGGATCTTAAGAGGAACATTAATTCGGCTTATCTGACAAAAAGGCTTAGAGCGTAACAATGGCTCCACATCTAACCCTGTCCGTCCGGCCACCTTAACCTCATATTCCAAAGCCGCCCACCTCTGCGCCGCGGCCACTACCGCTCGTTGCCTGGGAAACAAGGGGCCCCGTTCCTGCATGAGCGCACGTGATTGGCTGTGGCGTGAGTTGATGGGCAGGCCCCAACTCTGAGGTTATGGGTGACATGAAAGAAGTAAAGATGTTCACGTTCACTCTTCTATTTGCTGTGCTCAATCCGCGACGAGGAAATCTGTAGATGCACAGATCTACCACTTTTAAATCTTAACAATCGCATGGGGCTGCATTGTCGGTGTGCATCTATTGAGACAGGCTGCTCTGGAAGAAAATCATAGCCGCGCGAGTTCGTCTGAAGGCCGGTATTTGTTAATAATGGGAACAATGAATATTTTAAGAGTGCATTTCGAATGCTGTTAAACCATGGCCAGCCACCCTAACCTTGCAACAGAATTATCTGCGAAAGCCCAGCTTTCTCAACAAACTCGCCGCGTGAGGGCACAGCAACTTGTCGCTTTAAAAAGTGGCAGAGGTTTTACAATTTGGGTTTCGACTGGCACCACCAGCTCACAAGTGACAACCGTGCGATGATTCTCACTGCCCTGCCAATGCTCTTTACTCTCATGCCCTTTGGGATCTTCCCCTTGCCGGAGCCGTTGGCCTGTGGATAACAGAGAGAGAGAGAGAGCTTAGCGAGTCAGAGTGCCGATTTGGAGGTTGAGTTCAATGTCTGGTTAGGTGTTAGGGCCGTGACTGTGGGACTCCACCCAGACAAATACGAGCGCTGGGTGAGGTTCTGTGACCCCCCCCTCGCCCTGGCGTTGACATAGTCCACAAGCGCCGCTTGAGTGCATCGGATCGCCGTTGCTTGTCCTGGCCGTGTTTCAGCGAAGTCGACGCACGTTCTGTTGGTATTATCTCTTTCAAACCGACACTCGTTTTGAAAACAAAAATTACCACGCTAGGTAGTTCCCACGTAAAAGTGAATCTTTTATTTTCATTAAAATGCTACCGGTGCCATCCAGGCTGGATTCCGGAAGTCCAACCTGGACACCGGGAGTCAGACACCAGACTGCAGGGACAACATTCGCCACACGTATTTGAGTGGGTTCGGTGTGCTCACAGCATTACTAAATATGTTTCAGTTCAAAGTTAATTTTAAAACACGAATATTACAGCCCGTCACCTTTTAAAAGCCCACCCCCTCAGTGACTATCGATTGTAGTTTGTTCACCGGTTTTTTTTGTGTGCGTGTTTGCATTCGAAAGGAGCAAATGTCTCACGCCCGTTTGTGTGAATCTTTACAGACGTCGGGACGTCCGCGAGGAAACTGCTAATTTACCTCCTTTTAACGTAGCTCCACTTAATTCCGTGTGTGTATGTTGCGTGAGCGGCTTTTCACTGTGACGGGCGGTGATGTGCCTGCGCGCGTAGCCTCTAGGCAAGTGTTTGCGCGTGTGTGTGTGTGTGTGGGGGGGAGTGAGCGGTAGTGCAGCGGTTAGCGCGCTGCGCTACGAAACCCGGCGAGCCGAGTTCGATTCCCGCTCACGGCCAACACCAGTGACGATTATCTGAACCGGTCCCGGGCCTCCCCTAGGTCGACTTGGCCTCAAATTAGTACCTGGTGCGATGTGTAAACGTCACTAAGGAGACAAAGGTGGCCGGGCGTGGTGGCCACCCACCCCCTCTTGTGTGTCGTCCCGGCCTTCATAGGTGCTACTCGCTACTAACAGCACTTGCACCAACGGTCTGTTCAGGCTATACGGGGGATCTTTGTCTTTGCGTGTGTCTGCTGATTGGCCTTCTCCGGGCTCTCTGCGCATGAAATGTCACCTCTTGGTTTCCCCAGCACTCTGCCTACCCCATCAACCCTCCTGTCACCATTCATATCACTGAACAGTGTTGCTTTGTCAATACTGTGCGTGTGTGCCTACGATCCTCAAGTATCTCCGCTGTGACAAGTCCACACTTTGATTGCACGTGTGACCTGTACGTGAGCACGCCTTGAAGAGAATGAGTTGGGTTTTATTTTTCGTTATGAAACCCCCTAAAAAGAGATTGTTAAAACAATTATATGAATGTAAAAAAAAACATTTAAACAAGTTAAAATTAAGAAATTTTGATTTAAAGCTTTCGTGACTGCAGTAATTCATATTCTTAGCTCTTTCGAAAGAGTTAAAATTAATCATTTTAACCCGTGCATCCTATTTTGGAATGGAAACATTTTCACGTTATTAATATGATTTTACTCGGTTGCCATATTGCCGCTGAAACAGCTGCACAGTCTGGTGAAACCACCTCTGCCGTATGGCATACGGGGCAGTCATAAATATTGCGAGCATATACCGGTAATTGATGCAGGTTCATTAAACTCATGAGCCCCTAAAAGAACAGGCCTAATTTCGAAGTCATTTTCGAAACATCACCCTGCCACTTTTTCTTTTGCAAGGCTGTGTTAATGACACACGTGGTGGGTGTGTCCAATTCGAGCTGCCGACGCAGGCCTGCTTTGGCGGTGTGCTCTAACGACACACGTGCGCCGCTGTTAGATTTGGAGTGTCCGCGTTTTTAGAGTACGCGAGCCCGCGTGTGTACGCCGTGGCCACTTCTGCTGGGCGTCCCGCGTGCGCGAGGCGCGCGTCTCGCACCCTGCGTCTCTTTTTCAGTAGGGATGGTTGAGCAAGTGTCCGATTGGGCTTAAAGGCCACATGCAGTATCGTTAAAAAAAAAAAACGATCCGACTAATCTTCCGGCATGCTTTCTTGAGCGCTGCGCCTTTCAAGTGATGCGTCCCAGATAACGCAATTCTGGGAACTGCACGTTTTGAATTTCTTGCGGCGCACGAGTGGAGAAACTTAATTTAAAAGTTAGCGCAGAATGGGCATGCTGGCAAACCAGCAGTGACGTGCATCTTAAAGGCATCAGGGCCGGTACTCGGGTTACCCCCCCCCGCCCGCACGCCCCATGCCTCCCCGCCACGTGTTCGGGGTTCGGGCGGCGCCCGTGGGTGGTGGGCCGTGGGCAAGGCTACACATTTTTCAAATTTACCCGTCTGCACAAAATCTTAACACCTCCCGAGAGGAGAAAATTCATCAAAAAAGCAGGTGCTGCCTTGGCTCTCGCCGTCCGCAATTGAGGTCAAGTATTCTCCACAGCTTAGTCTGTCACTACAGAAACACATCAGGCTGTTTCCGCTGTTCGCCCAGTAAACCCTGACGCATGGGGCGGGCGGCGGTGCCGGAGGAGTGGGGGGCGGGGGGGTGGTCGCGGTGGAAGCGAAGAGGCGGATGGGGGCAAGCGCGAGAGAGGGGGAGCGCAGGGCTGGCTGCTCCCTGCCAACGGAGCCAGACGCTCTTGGGTTCCTTGGTGGGAACAGGAATTGACGGCCGGGGCTCAGCCAGCAGGGCCCCGCGAGGCCCCGGGCTCCCGCCAGGGGAAACAGGAGCAGGGAAATGTGTGGGAGATGCTCGCGAGCACTTACACACGCACGCAAACGTGCACGCAACCATACCCGCACACGTACGTGTGTGCGTGTGTGCACACTCGCACGCCCGAGTACACAAAAGTGGGGAGCGGTAGTGTAGCGGTTAGCGCACTGGGCTATGAACCCGGTGAGCGGGTTCGATTCCCCCTCACGGCCAACACCGGTGAAGATTATCTGAACCGGTCCTAGGCCTCCCCAAAGTCGACTCAGCCTCAAATGAGTGCCTGGTGCAGTGTGTAAACATTGCCACTAGGGAGACAAAGGCGGTCGGACGTGGTGCTAGCCACCCACCCCGTCGTGTACCGTTCCGGCCTTCATAGGTGCTCGCTCACAGCACTTGCCCCTAAAGTTTGTTAAGGCTATATGGGGGATCTTTGTCTTTGCACACTCGCGTGCCCGAGTACACAAACGTATGCACGCACGATAGCGCGCACACATGAAAGTGCGCGCATACTGACACACAAGCAGACGCACACGCGCACAGACCTTCATAAAGGCACAAAGACAAGCATAATCAAAGATGAAGATGCCTGTATAGATTGTTATGGCATGGCACTGCTAGCGTGCACCTACTAAGTAGTTATTAGCACAGCCTACGAGGTGGTGGTGTAACTGGCACCACGCACGGCTACCTTGGTCTCCTGAGTGATGTTTTTTGCACACTGTCTGTACCACAGACTAATTTCAGTCTGAAACTACCTAGGGGAGGCCCACTGGCACTAGCGCAGTGTGCTAATCACTGCAATCCTGCTGCCCACCCAAAATACACAAGCACACAACACAAAGACAAAGACCCACGAATAACCTTAACAGACGGACCAAGTGCTGTTAGCGAGCACGTATGAAGGCTGGCACGGCACACGAGGGCGTGGGTGGCCAGAACCACGTCTTTGTTTTCCTTGTGGCGATGTACGCACATCGCACCGGGTTACTCATTTGAGGCTGAATCGACCTCGAGGAAGTCCGGGACCAATTCAGATCATCGTCTCTGATGAGCGGGAATCAAACTCGGGTCACCAGGTTCGTAGCGCGGCGCGCTAACCGCCACGCTACCGCTCCCCACATGCACACACACACACATGCTCACCACACACATAATACAAAAACACTCAAACAAGCACGCACTTTGGGAACAATTGCATGCACACAGCAGCCCATGTGCGTGCCGATGGGGCTACATGGAGAGGCGCTCGCCGTTCAGAGGCATTCTGTTCGCCGTCCTTTATTTGGCCATGTGGCAGCACAGCAATGATTAATTATCCCTATTGTAAGTGAGGCCACGAGGCAGAGACAGCTATTATTATTATTTATCGCCAAACCACGTGTCGGAGTAAGACTCGTGTTTTTGCGTTCCGATACGGAACGCATAGTGGCTTTTTTGCGCATGTGGACGGCAACGGTGTCCCCCCTGTCGTTGCCCACTGGCAGAGCTGCGGAGGGCGCGCGCGCGGGTCGGTGACTCCCTGCCGGCGGGCGCCAGCGTGTGGCCGCAGGAGCGGCGCTGTCGACCGAGGGGAGCGGCATAGTGGGGCGCGGACTCCGCCACCTTACCAGCCAACGGAACAGCCGTTCGTGTCGTCGTGGAGAATATAAATCGCAGCGTAGGCAAGCAGACAGTGCTGTCCCCCCTTTCGCACGTCTGTGTCTCCACGGGAAAAAAAAAAGTATTAAGCAACCCATCAGCCAAAGCTGCCTTCTGGGAAGTGCATTATATCAGCAGTATTGATTCGGTACAAGCAAACTCTTGACCGCTTTTGACATCCAGTGTCTGTCGAGAGTACGGCTTGCTTGAATTAATTAAGTAATAACTTGATTTGTAACCAGCCACAAGTTTTATGTCTCCGAACCCGAAGAGAATGGTAAGAGAAGTGGTTGTTGAAAAATTGTAAAACGAGAGACGTTTATGTTTTATTGAGCGGAAGATATTTGAGATGTTTTTTTTAATCGTCCCCCCCCACCCACATTACTTATCTTAACCAGCGTTGGCCTCGTTTTTAATGTCGTAGGCTTTTCACAGCAGGGCTCAGAAGCGATGGACGTTATCCAGTGCAATACGAAAAGTAAACAGCATTGTCATGTGCAGATCTACGGCGGAGCTCATGTCATGAGCGTAATTAGAGGGGAGATTGGGGTCGACAGTGAACCCCAATTTTACGTGCTGATACCAAGCAAAGAGTGAAAAGCGACTCCAACTGAGAGCGGGCCTGGGGCCAGAACGAAATGTTTTTTGCCGTATGGGAATTAATAGCTTTCTTGGTCATCGTGCTCACCACTGAGCCAAGTAACGGTTCAATTCCTCCGGCCACCTGCGACTACCACGATTCGCCTCCAAAGCTCAGCGTCTGCTGCGACGTGGCTGTTCACCCTTTCCCGTTCCGAGACGTCTGCAAGTTGCAGGGTGGGGGTGTCCCCCCCGTTCACCGCCTGAATTACGAACGCGCGAGCATCTCGGCGTTAATTTAATTTAGAGAGGCGTAGTGCCCTTGTTATTAAAGACGTTGTACTCACCGCAGAGAACTGTAGCGACACGACCGCAACTCTACGATAGCCAGCGCCGAACTGTGCCCCGCGCTTTCCCGCATGGCCTCGTGGGAGCCTCAGTACCGATAAAGTTACTTGAGTTTTTCTTACGGTTCCATTCCAATGACGTACATACAGTGAGGGGAAAAAAGTATTTGATCCCCTGCTGATTTTGTACGTTTGCCCACTGACAAAGAAATGATCAGTCTATAATTTTAATGGTAGGTTTATTTGAACAGTGAGAAACAGAATAACAACAAAAAAATCCAGAAAAACGCATGTCAAAAATGTTATAAATTGATTTGCATTTTAATGAGGGAAATAAGTATTTGACCCCCTCTCAATCAGAAAGATTTCTGGCTCCCAGGTGTCTTTTATACAGGTAACGAGCTGAGATTAGGAGCACACTCTTAAAGGGAGTGCTCCTTATCTCAGCTTGTTACCTGTATAAAAGACACCTGTCCACAGAAGCAATCAATCAATCAGATTCCAAACTCTCCACCATGGCCAAGACCAAAGAGCTCTCCAAGGATGTCAGGGACAAGATTGTAGACCTACACAAGGCTGGAATGGGCTACAAGACCATTGCCAAGCAGCTTGGTGAGAAGGTGACAACAGTTGGTGCGATCATTCGCAAATGAAAGAAACACAAAAGAACTGTCAATCTCGCTCGGCCTGGGGCTCCATGCAAGATCTCACCTCGTGGAGTTGCAATGATCATGAGAACGGTGAGGAATCAGCCCAGAACTACACAGGAGGATCTTGTCAATGATCTCAAGGCAGCTGGGACCATAGTCACCAAGAAAACAATTGGTAACAAACTACGCCGTGAAGGACTGAAATCCTGCAGCGCCCGCAAGGTCCCCCTGGTCAAGAAAGCACATATACATGCCAATGAACATCTGAATGATTCAGAGGACAACTGGGTGAAAGTGTTGTGGTCGGATGAGACCAAAATGGAGCTCTTCGGCATCAACTCAACTCGCCGTGTTTGGAGGAGGAGGAATGCTGCCTATGACCCCAAGAACACCATCCCCACCGTCAAACATGGAGGTGGAAACATTATGCTTTGGGGGTGTTTTTCTGCTAAGGGGACAGGACAACTTCACCGCATCAAAGGGACGATGGACGGGGCCATGTACCGTCAAATCTTGGGTGAAAACCTCCTTCCCTCAGCCAGGGCATTGAAAATGGGTCGTGGATGGGTATTCCAGCATGACAATGACCCAAAACACACGTCCAAGGCAACAAAGGAGTGCTGAAGAAGCACATTAAGGTCCTGGAGTGGCCTAGCCAGTCTCCAGACCTTAATCCCATAGAAAATCTGTGGAGGGAGCTGAAGGTTCGAGTTGCCAAACGTCAGCCTCGAAACCTTAATGACTTGGAGAAGATCTGCAAAGAGGAGTAGGACAAAATCACTCCTGAGATCTGATCATTTGTTTGTCAGTGGGCAAACGTACAAAATCAGCAGGGGATAAAATACTTTTTTTCCCTCACTGTATACGTCATTGGAACGGAACCGGAAGAAAAACTAACGACGTACACCAATGTCAACTGATGACATACACCTAAGTCATCAAAACGGGGAAAGGGTTAAAGGTACGGGCACCGATATGAACCAGGCGAGAGCCCATGGAGACTAGGAGCCTCTTGTGGAAGAGAGACCTGGGGTTAAGTATAGAGGTTGGAAAAGGCAGGGCAATGAATTTCAACAGAAATGGAAGCACAAAGTGTACAAAAATAAGTGTAATCAAAATGCAGTGCAAGCGGATATAATCAAAACAGTTCAAAGTGAGGACTTCCTTTCTGTGTTTTGTGCATAGAGCGATCCGCGCATTTACTCGTAGTTCATGCAGATAGGAATAATGTGATTGCAATCTTGATAATACCAATCCCGTGCCTTTGTTTCATTATATTATGCTTTCGATTACTTCCTATAGCTGACCAGGGCTATATTTATGTGACACAGCTCATAGTCGGCACTTTTAAAAATACTAAACCCCCTTTTTGCGTGTTGTTGTTGTTGCTATTATTTATCAAGCGATCGGTTCGGATTCGAGGCTTCGGGTGCCCATAGCATTTGCTGGTGGCCACATCACAAACGTTGTGCTGCTGTCCCCCGCGCCCTCTCCCCACGCCGCATTCTCCTGCCTGTGTCCGCACGTCCGTCGACGAGGACGTGACTTTCGGCACGCACGTGGGCCCGGCAACGCGACCGAGCGAACGCATTGGCGCGCACGCACTTTATCGCTACGCCAGCCTTTTGCTACGGACGCCGAGTTGCAGCTTTTTGGCGTGCAGATGTCAGCAAAGCAGCTTGTCTCACGGCCGCCGCATGGAGCTGTCAGGCGGAGACCCAAATCGGCGTAAAAAAGCGCTGACAAAGGATGGCCCTGGCTTCACGGCAGACAAGGTCACAGTGCCAACGCGTGCGTGCCGCTGCTAACGCTTAATGTTCGGTGGCCCTGACCGGCAGACCCTTTCAGATCAGAATTGGGACACGGGAAGAATTTCAAATCATGCTCAGCAAGCTGTCGGGTGTGTTGGCCCACAGATCATCGCGGGAAAAGTCTGCAGGAACTTGGAAGCACCACCAGAGCACGCTCACGTGTACGGCAGCCTGTTGTCATACACGGTGGCGAGATGTTAACTACCTCTCCCTGGTTTACAGGAGGTCGTCAGTTCGTGGGTTCAATTCCCACCTTGACGCCTGGATATTTAGAGTTTGCATGTTCTCCCCGTGGTCGCGTGTATTTTTCTCCAGGTCCTCCGATTTTTCCCTGCACATTTAGAATCAACATGCATTTAGAGTATTTGGATGCTAAAAATATCCACGTGATAAGCCACTTTGTTGAGCTATCATTTGTGGCCAGGTCACTTCTGAAAAAGAGCTATGTAGCTCAGTGGGGCCTTACCTGGTGAAATAAAAATAAAGTTTAGTTTTTAGTTTTGTCGCGGAACTATCATTACCGTGGCATTAAAGCAACATGGCCCTGCTTTGTGGTGGCTTCACGCTCATTTGGGATCATCATTGCCAACTTGCAGCTGTCCCTGTTGTGGGTTTATCTGGCAGCGAGGGCTACATTGCCCTGACTGGGTATGATCTGGTGGTGGTGCGGAGCCGTAGCGTCTGCTGCTGTTGCTGCTGCTGCTACGGAGGCGGAGCGTCCCGACCTCCCTGCTTCCCGCTTCCTCTCGTATTCATCTCGTGGAGGGCGTCGACGCTGACCCGGCGAGGTTAGCGCTTGCTCGTGTTTCATGTTCATATTCAAAATTGGCATATTTCTGGAGCGCAGACTTAGGGGACAATAAGGGGAGGAGGGGGCGGTGGGTGTGCGGGAGATGCTCGGAAAGCGAGGGGAGCACCTGAGCCTGGCCGTGCATTCGTGGATTTGCACCGATCTTAGAAAGAAACAATAACAAGTGGTTGTTGGGACTGGGAGGGGGGTATATTTATTTCTTTTTGCAAACACATTGCTAAAAATACACACGTGTGGCAGAATGCGATCACGTTCGGAAAAGCAATTCCGCCACGGAGCCGTGCAGCTGCAGACGCTGTTCGTGTTTTTGGTTGTGTGGGATTTTTTTTTTTATTCCGCTGAAAAAGAATTTGCCGGGAAGCCTTCCAGGGCAGTGCTTTGCTTTGTACCCCCCAGTTTGAATTAAAATTTCAAGGGTACAACTTACAATTGAGGGAACATTTAATAGCATCGCCACATGTTCGCGCGCCCTCTTCGTTGTGTGACCTTGTATTTAAAAGCATGTGTGTGGCCATCTGTGAGCCTACGCACAGCGCGTCGAGCTGAAGGGCGTCCGTCTCTCGCTCGCCGCACGTGCGCTAACTTGCTGGAAATCCGCGACGGCGCGCAGCTACGAGGGAGGGCGCGCGCGTACAACACGCAAGCGCCCTCCTGTTCGTCTTCGGCGGTGACGCGTGCTTAATAAGGATTGTCTTCACCTAGATTCCAGTGCTGGAGATTGTTTTCGTCGGATTTCTGCTCGACGTTCTGCGGCCGCTTTGTTTCGACGGAGCCCGCGCGTCCTTTTCATGTCGGCGCCGCGCTGCCGCCGATGTTTGCGGGAATGCAACGTGTCCCGCGCACCCACAGCGTGTTGAGTGAGGTCGTAATCGTTAGGTATTATACACGCGGTGCCATTAGCGCCCCTTGTCAGCGTGGGGACGAGCCAAGTGTTTCGGGCAGGGGGGGGGGGCCCCCCCCTTTGAATGGAGCCTCGTGTCACGAACCCCCCCCCCCCGCCCCCCCCCCCTCCGATTGACGCACATGTCCGCCCGCTGCCGGCACCGTCATAGCCGTCACTTCATCGTCGCGTAAATTTGCAAGCGAAGAATTGGTCAAGACGGAACATGGTTCAAAATAAAGTGTTACGCTTTCATTGGTCTGTGTACCTACCTTTGCATGGCATCATAAAGCGGAAGTGGGCATTGGTGCATGAACACTCCACTCGCATGTAATGGGTCCCGATCACCTGCACAGGCAAATCCCGATCCAGCGGCGGAAATTCTACAATGCTGTGGCCGACTGCTGACCATCCGTCGGAGGAAGCACCGTTCACTTTCAACCAAGCGGTGCAACCCCCCGCATGCGGTGCACGTCTTACCGTCCCCGGGAGGATGACGGTAACGATGATGACGATAACAATGATGACGATAACAATGATGACGATAACAGTGATGACGATGACCCTGTCCTGGACGTCAACTCAAACTTAGCGAGTGGAGAGGCCTTTCAAAGCCTCTAGGAAATGTGCTGCACAGGTCAAGGATATCTTCACGTCCAGTGGAATTGACGCCACCGCATGTCGCCATTGCTCGCGCCCCTTCTCAATCTCGCGGTCATTGCAGAAGTCAATGTCGTGCCCTCCGTGGCGCGCTCTCAACACGTCCAGGCCGTGATTGCGCTCTATGCCACGCTCGTGATGAAAGGCGCGCTTGCTCTATCGGCGGCAGCGTCACACTCTACGGGAGGCAAATCCGCTCGGCTCGCCGATGATAGTGATCATATATTTGTTAAGTGTCTTAGCACAAGACTCAAAGCGACGCGGCAAGCTAGGCGCTTCCTGCCCTTTGAGGCAAGCCAGTCACTTTCAGGTCGTAATTGATGTGAGTCCCGATTAGAAAATGTTGGCTTTCAGTTGGTTCCGGTTATAAGCGTAGGTTTTTCATGTTCATATTCAGCATTGTCAGATTTCTGAGAGCAGAATTAGAGGACACTACGGGGAGGGGGGGGGGGGAGGTGATGCCCGGGGAGGAGCATCTGGGCCTGGCCGTGCATTCACGGATTTGCACCGATTGAAGAAAGAAACAATGACAAGTGGTTGTTTGGGTTATTTATTGCAAATAAATTGCAAAAAATACACAAGTGCGGCAGCATGTGATCGTGTTCACTTTCAGGTCGTAATTGGCACGAGTCCCGATTAGAAAATGCTGGTTTTCAGTTGGTTCCAGTTATAAGCATAGGCATGACTGACTATTTGCCAAATTTCAGCTTTCTGACCCTTCTAGAACACCATTAGAATTTTCTTCAAGCCACTCAGGCATCATCGTACCTGATACACTGTCTACATTACGTGCAACGGTGGCTTTCGCTCCGTTATAAATACCGTAATATTAATATTTACTTTAATTCTCATTTCTACACACACACACGTATAAATAACGCACACGTGCATACACATAGATTTTATTGCAGATGTAATGCTCGGCAAAGTCTCCGGTTTAATTTCCACATCCTGCGCGAGCAGGGAGCGAGGGATTACCAGGGCGCTGTGTGGTTCGTATGCGTGCCCTTATGATGTCAGGTTTGTAAGTTTTCCAGATTAATTCGAGGGTGGTCCACAAAGCCCACAGCCCAGTGTGGCAAGGCATGTTGAGGATTTGAAATATGTGAGCGGTTATTTAATACAGGTGTGGGTTTTTTTCTGTTGCTGCTTTCCCCCCCCCCCCTCCGCTTTTCTCATGGTCGCGAGGCCCACGTATGTTGTTTATTAAAACCAAACAAACTCGGCGCATTTGTAAACAACACTCGCCGTACAAAAGGGAAACATGTATAAGAAACGACATTTCGGGCAATGGCCCTTTGTAATATCACGTAAAATAGTTAATTGTGCTTGTGCACCACTGCCAGCGCTGCATCAGAACATTATTGTCTCTAGAAACATTAAATAAACAAGCCGTGGATGGCGAATGGATGATGAGAGACGGCGATGATGATGGCGGCAAATTGTGGAAATGAATTTGACAGCGAAGATGATGATCGTCATCAACGTGATTGTACAAAAGTCGATTTTGCATTTTTGACAGCACCTGGCGAGCAGGGGGTTGGACAATGCGGGGAAAGCACGTTAACTCTTATTATGAATCTATTACACATTCAATAGTGCCGTTATGTTGCTGGCTGCTTGGCGTTTTGGGCCTGCGTTTAGCAAGCGTGATAAAAAAAATAGAGCGTGCACAAAGAGTCGGCGAGGGTTGGCGGGCAAAGCGTTTTGCGCCTCGGTCTAAAACGACCGTCGGCGTGGAAGGGGGCGGTCGTTAGCGCGACGCGCATTGCCGGCGTGTTGGCGGTTGTAATGTGGCGAACGTGCCGTTTGTCTCCGCGCCGATCGGCGTGGCGCTCGGAGCGATTTATCTGCATGAATGCACGCGTAAAGTACTGCAACACTCGTCGTTTACAGCACGCACGGCCAAGTCTAGATGTACAATGAAAAGATTGTTTAGAACGACAAAGTCCATTAAATTACCATTCCCGTGTTCGCAAATGTTGCCCGTTGTAACAGGAGTGGCCCTTTTCATGTCGGTCCCCTTTTTTAGATGTGGGTGGTTTGGCTTAATTCCAAGAGCTTCATTCAAACACCCAACAACCCTTTATCTGCAGACCGCTGCGATAACGCACATTGTCAAGCACTATTCCCACTGCAATTTTTTTGCCTGTGGACGATGGCTACTCAGAGGGTAGCGCTTGTTTATTTTGACGCGTCTGCGACTATACCTTAATTAAATTACCCTTATGAATATACACATTTGGACTTACACTGACACGCGTTGGCCTAGAATTACAAATGACATCACAGAGGCTTAAATGCCCACTTAACACGCAAGGCACTTTGGTAATTCCATGCATTAGCGAGCTGGTATGGGAATTGAACGTCGATCCTGTGCTAGCTGGCCTACTGGCTAGCACATGCCTACATCTCAGATTTACGGCCGCCCAAGACATGTATGTATGAGTGTTGAATAAATATGCCTCATAGGCTGCGAGTGTGCCAGATAAAGAGAGGGGAAAGTGGGAGAGCGTGGTGCGTGTGGGATGGGGGCATGGTGAGGGCTCTACTCCTCCTTCGTTGGGAAATAATTCTCCACGTTTTTTTGTCTTTTCTTTTTTTGTTTTCCTGGCTTGGACATGCTTTGGGCATTTGCTGTAATTAACGTCGGGCCGCAGTCGGCAGAGTTCTCACACATTCAATACTCCCCTTGGCAGGCGGCTAAAACACACACGCGCGCACACGCGGCAGAGCGAGGAGCAAGCGGTATCGCAGATGACTAAATATCTAGCTGGAAAACAATCGCTTTTTTCATTCCAGCTCTGCCCTGTCTCAGCGCCCCGTTCCCAGGCTTTTCTCTTTCCATTTCCTGATGCCTTAACGGGCCAAGCAGCGACCGCGGCCACCCCACCCCGCCTCCCCGCGCTCCCCCTGCCTCGCGTTCCCTCCACTCCCGCCACCCGCTGCCATGTGTTTTTTCATACCAGCCTGAGCCAAAGCACATGGCTGGCAGGCGGTGCGTGTTCCTGTGCACAGCGGCTGGCAGAGCCTCCGGGGCGGGAAAACTTGCCATCAATTACAGGGGAGGGACTCTCACCCCCCTCTACCCCTCAAGGCCCCCCCCCCCACTTTGTTTAACTTGTTGTCAGCTGTGCATGGAACAAAGCACTTGATTTAACAGTGGTCTTGGGAATACACAATTATGCCACCAAAGATGTTGTGTAGGGGTTGTGTTATGTACACAATTTACGTGTGTGTGTGTCTACACGCTCAAATGGAGAGCCGTAGTGCAGCGGTCAGCACGTTCACGGCGAAAATCAGTAACGAATGTCTGAATCGGTCCTGGACCACCCCTTGGTCGACAAATGAGTACCTGCTGCAGTGTGCAAACAATCTCCACTACGGAGACAAAGGCGGCCGGGCGTATTGCTGGCTACCCCATCCCCCACGTGTGCCGTTCCGACCTTCTTCGGAGCTCGCTAACAGCACTTGCCCCAACAGTCTTTTGATGCTATACGGGGGGGGGGGTCTTTGTCTTTGTTTTTGACACGGTCAAGATGCTGTTCCGTATCTTCACGTGTTGGTCATCTAACGCTCGCTGTTAATGTGATAACTGAAAAACTGGCCGGGTGGTGATGCGGCGGAGTGCTGGTCTCCTCCCGTTTATTATAGGCTGCAAGTTCAGAAGGAGTTGATTCCTTCCGTTATCTCTCTGGGTTTAATAGAATGAGTACCACTTTTTAGGAAGTAAACAGTGTTTTTTTTTTGCAGCGGCTGCTCCTTGCCATAGGAATGTGGACTTTCCAGTACTTAGAAAGGCTTGCCGGTGGAAGAAAGCACTACGAGTTTGAGAATTCTCACACCGGCATGTCACAGTGAAGCAGGAAGCGAGAGTTTTGACGTTCATTTACTTCCCCATTCACAAAACTGCGTTTTTCCAACCATGCGTGTCGTAAATCCGTGTGTACCTATTCTGCGTGTACACCACCAATATGTACGCGCCCACACGCGCACACAGGATGGTGTGAGCCTGGTGGTTAACAAACTTGTAACTAAGCCTGTTTGCACAAAGTCCGCGATCCCAGCAGCTTCTGCCGGGCTGTACATTTCGACGGGGGGGGGGGGGGGCTCTGTGAAACGCCCCCCCCCCCCCCCTCTCCGTTGGCTCCGTGGCAAGTCAAATTTGCCGGCGGCAGCTTTCAAGTCGGCCAATTCCACAAAGATGTGAAAATCTCCACAACCTAATTGTGTGAATATGAGTACGTTGCAGATCTTTCAGGGTGGATTGTCACTCTCGCTGGCGCGGGGGGAGGGGGGTATTTAATTTAATGTTATCGCTCTCATTTGGTTCTGTTTTTTTTCTTTTTCTCATCAGTCGACACGGGACCAGGCGCTGCATTTGCGCCATTTGTTGTAAGCCACGTCCCCTCTCACCTGCGGCTTCTCCGTCTCACTCCGGCGTCTCCGGCCTCCCGACTCATTTGAGCAACGGCTCACTTGTCCCACCGGCTCTGCGGCTCGCACGCTCACTCCGGCTCTACTTCTCCACTGGCTCCTATGGCTCGCTGGCTCATTGGCTCTCATTAGTTCACTGGCTCTTTGGCTGGCACACACGTGGGGGGGGGGGGTTGAATTCAGACGTTGGTCACCTCGAGGGGTGGGTGGGTGGCCTCCATAATCCTCGGAGTTTAAAAAATCCGCATTAAGTGCCAGGGCCATTGTTTGGACCCCCCCCCCCACACACTCGTCTTTTGTGTGAGGAGAATTGTTATGTTGATAGAATAATGTGGGCAGATGCTATTAAATCAGGTTCGTATAACATCTGTCAATGTAAAGATTACTCCTTCCAATTCAATCCATTTCTCAGAACTATGCTTCGGTAATTAGCTTGATGGCTTAAAGGCCGGTAGGCTGAAGCGTCGGCCATGCATATAGTGCCCTCAACACTTGTCTGATGTTTTGTCATCATTGGTGGTTCGTTTCCTTTCTTTTAACTTGACATTTCTAGTTTTTGTACACGTATTTGTTATTGATATCGCCTTGTCATTCACATTAATTGATTTTCATTTATCATGGTGTGCCAAGTTACCTTTCAGCCCTGCTGGATGAAGGCCTCCCTGAGGGTTGTGTGATTATAATTAACTACACTGGTTAGTAAGGGTTGGTGAAGAGATGGCATCCCAGCTTTTACTCTCCACTCAACGTTGGCCGTGGCTGGCAATCAAGCTCGTGTGGCTGGGTTCAGAGCACGGCGTGCTAACAACCGCCGCTTCCACTTCTGCTCCTTGACTCGGCGGAACGTCCTCACCGACGGCCTAACGTTGGTGAGGACGTTGAAGTCAACACCAACCGTGCGCATTTCTGAGTTGAATCTTGACCCTGAGTTGTGTCGTGGCCCATGAATTGCGACTGTTCGATAAGTGGGGTCACAATTTCTAGAGTTGGTGCTGCACCCCCCCCACCCCCACCTCGGCACTGCGTGGCCACCTGGGATAGGGACACCACGGAGGCCGAGCGGTGGCCCGAGTGGAGCCATTTGGGTACGAGGGTCGCAGAACCCAGGAAATGTTGTCCTCGGCGGGAAGGCTCCGCTTGGAACCATCGCGCATCCCCGCGGCCCTGCTCGGTCGCAGCATACAATGCCGATCGTTTGATCTGCGATGTTCGAAGAAGTTTAGTCGTTTCCCCAAAAGTTGTTTATGGGCGCCGAGCTACCGGGAAGTCAACACGAGAGTCCGTTTGCTTCGTCGACGCGCGAAAGTGTTTTGCGCTTGTACGTGGCCGCTTGGAGCGTTCACCCCCATCCGCGTGGTGTTTCTGTGCAGCAGGTGCTGTTGAAAGGCCACTGGGATGTTAAGGCTTTCCAGTCACAATACAAGCAACCAGACGTTATATTTCATTGTCAGCTAGTGGTTATGATGTTGATGAACAATTAGCGGTTGCAGTTGTCAGCGGATGCAATAATGAAGAACACTCGAAAGTGCCGTTGTGACGCTGACGACTGCACGTGGGACAGTGGCTGCTACAACAGTGGCTGCTACGACGCTCAGTTCGTATTTACTGGGGGCAGCGTCGCCAACTCCCTCGGTGGCGCTTGGTCACAGCGTCGCGTACCGATTCATCGTTTAGAGTGGCACCACCCCCCGATGACGATTATCGCTCGTGACAGGCGAGGCGTGCGCGACAGCGTGACCGGAACGAGCATTAATTAATCGTGTCGACGCTCAAGAACGCGAAGAAACGCCGGGACGATGGCGGCGGCGATGACGGTGGCGGCGATGACGGTGGCGGCGCTGTGAGCCGCGCTCTGACCTGCACCCCGGCACGGCCATCCCCCGACGGCCCCGGTGCGTGCCGCTCGGTTGCACTGTCGGATGTTTTCGAACGTGATTTACTTATCGTCCGAGCCGCAATCTGCTGTTGAGCTTGGAAGGCGTCCACGTGCGGCAGGATCCAGATGGGGAGCGCCGCATCGTCTCTCGCCCGCGGGGCCCCTCGCGGGCCCGTTTTCAGCTCCACCGTATCGGGCGGAGGAATGCAGAGGCCCCGTGCCTCGTGGGAGAGTGTCCGCTTGCTTTGCTCGCCCCGCCCGCTCCTCTCGTTCGCTCCGACGTCTCGGAAGCCCCCCCCCCCGAGTCACGGTATTCTCTGACCTCTGCCGCGGGTCTGCGTTAGCGCAACAGCCAAGCCGGTGCGCGGGTTTGGTGGCTGGGATTGGACGAGGAGCCCGACCCCACGGTTTCGCTGGCTTTGTCGATCGCTGTTGGGTGCACGAGAAGAGGCAGTGCCCTCTCCACCAAACCAAAGCGCCGTCATCGTTATCGTTGAACGCGTGCCACCATGCCCAGAATGTCTCGCTTTCCTTGTCAAACCTATTGAGATAATGGCTGGAGTTGTGGGGTCACCACTTTTAAAAATTACGTCTTTGTGTTTTAACATCCCTGATATGACACTGACCATAACCGTAGCCAAACGTGCCAGATGCCGCCCGCTCATCAAACTTTCAGTGAATATTCATGATTTTAGTGTAACACATTTACATCGACGTTAACATGTTTACAGCTCCGAGCCGAGCTTAAGGTTTATCGTTGTGCCCATCTTCCCCATGCCCCCGTTCCCTGTATCCTGGTTTTGATGCACGCCTTTTCCCATCATGCCCATGTGCTGTGTGTGGTGTGTGTTGTGTGGTGTGTGTGTGTTCTTGACATGTATGATGAGTGATGTGTGCTTTGTGATGTACCGGTATGTCTGTTTGTAGTGTGTTGTTTCATGGTGGTGTGTGTATTCCTCTATTGACTGGGTCATGTCGCCCGCATGCCCAGCCGCGGCATGCCCAAGCAGCTTTTGTTTGGCTCGATAGAGAGGGGGCTAAGTGGGCGCTGAATGGGGTAGAGAAGATATGGACTGATGCGATACAGAAGGATGTGGAGTTGATTGGACTTGCCGATGACTGGTACCAGCGGTATCAAGATCGGCCTCTGTGGAGGAGGCTCGTGAAGGACGCTACTGGGCAGTTGGAGGCAGTCGCCCTCCAACAGCAAGGGAGGGGAGAGGAGCGACGCTCACAACAACGAGTGGAGCGCCGGGGAGCTAAAACGTGGCAGGGTGATGCATCCGCCAAATCATCCCAGTCGGTCAAGCGAGCCTTCGACACTGCACGTGACAGCCTCAAGGTGCACCTAGCCAGGCACGAGCGGCGTGGTGCGGGGCGTGGTGCGGTTTGCTTTTGGTGCACGCGTGTGACGCGTTCCCCGGTGTGGCGTGCCGTGCGCAGGCGGTGCTGGAGGACCACTCGGGCGGGGGATGCCGCATGGAGATGGAGGTCGTGCCGCTCTTCCTGGTGCCCGACACCAACGGCTTCGTGGACCACCTGCCGGGGCTGGCGCGCCTGCTCGCGCTGCGCCGCTACATCCTCGTCGTGCCGCTTATCGGTACGTTCCCACCGCGGCCTCTACGCCGTTCAATCTCACGGGCAAAGCCCCACGGAGGGCACCTGAACCGTGCGCGTTGCCGGAATCGACGTGGGTTCTTACGAGGATTTTAACAGCGGAAGGGGACAAAATACCGCACTTTCTTTTCTCCCCGTTTTTTTTTTTTTGCGCCATTCGTTGCTTCGCATCCGACGTTAAAAGTTCCCGCGACGTCGTTGGGGAAAAGTGCGGGCCGTTGTGTGCCGGCACCGTGCTCACAATTTGGCACGTGTGAAAAATAACCTGCAAATTACTCACTTGGGATTACGCATGGCAACATCGCTCCTGCTGTGAAACTAACACAGTGTCTGTGAAACGGCGCCTTTGTCTTAGAAGCCTTGCGCTATAAGAATGGCATGAATACAAATTGCAATCAATTACTAACAATATTATTATTATTCTTAGATGTGGCTAAGAATAATAATAATTAAGCTAAGTCAACAGGACATTTTTTTTTTAAGTTGCTCCATCACCCAAAACAGATGCATTTGAGAGGTGTTTAAGGATAATTAAAAAGAAAAGGAATATTAAATAAATACCTGGTGAGTACGCGAGGTGGTGGGTGAGCAAGATAGTAAGGAAGCGAGGGAAGGGGTGTGAGGCAGTGAGCGAGTTAGTGAATAAAACAGTGAACGAGACAACTGAGAGAGTGCGTGAGTGAGCAAGGGCAGTAAAACGGCAAGAGAGTGACTGACAAGTGAGCGAGAGAATAAGAGTGAGCTAGGGAAAGATTGAGAGAGAGTGAGCGTGGCTTAAGAGAATGAGAGTGAGCTAGGGGAAAGATTGAGAGAGAGTGAGCGTGGCTTAAGAGAATGAGAGTGAGGGACTCTTTGAGAGTGGGATAGTGAATGAGAGGGAGAATGTATGAGTGAGTAAGTGATTGAGTGAGGAGGGTGAGTAAGTGAGAATGAAAGAAATGAGCGAGTGAGAAAAATTAGCAAGTAGGAGAGGTTTAGTGAGTGATTTGATCGAGAGAGTCGATGAACCGAGTGAGAAAAATTAACGTGCAAGTGAGTGATTGAAAGAGTGAGTGAGCAAGTGAGAGAGTAAATCAAGCCAGTGTCAGTGAGCGAACGAGTAATTGGGTGAGTAAGCGTGCGAGCGAGAGAGTGAGCAAGTGAGTTAGCGAGTAAAATAACTGAGCAATTGAGTAAGCGAGCGATTGAGCAAGTGAGTTCGCGAGTGAGTAACTGAGTTAGCGAGTGAATGAGTGAGTAAGCAAGCGAGTGAGTAACTGAGCGAGTCGGTGAGTGAACGAGCGATTAAGCGAATGAGTAAGCAAGCAAGCGAGTGAGTAAGCGTGCGAGTGAGAATGAGAATGGGAGTTGTGTTGGATCCACTGGGTTCCCAGGCTCATTGTGGTGTTGGGCCAGCGGAGCCGTGTGGGCATGAGCCCCACGGCAGCGCGCGGGGTTGCAGGCGAGGGGCTGGCACGGCGCCAGCGCAAATTGCTGGCATGGGGTTGGGTTTGTGGGGCCGGCTTTTGGGGGTTGGGAGTCGAGGGAGAGTGGTGGCGAGGGTGATTGTGGTGCGCTTGCCGGTGAGGAGAAATGGGTTGTTGGCAGTGTTGGGGAGAGGATGGTGGTGATGGGGGGTGGGGGGTAGTGATGATTTGTGCGATGGTTGTGGTGGTGGTGACGATGAGATTTGGGAGTGGTGGTGCAGCGGTTAGCACGCCGCGCTACGGACACAGCGACCCGAGTTCGACTCCCTCTCACGTCCAACACCGGTGACAGTTATGTGAACCGGTCCCGGTCCTCCCCTAGATTGACTCGGCCTCAAGTGAGTAACTGGTGTGGTAGTAAACGCCGATAATGAGTAGACGGTCGGGCATAGTGCTGGCCACCCACCCACCCCCTCGCGTGTACCGCGCCAGCCTTCATAGATGCTCGCGAACAGCACTTGCCCCAACAATCTGCTAAGGCTACAACGGGGGGGTGGGGGATGATCTTTGTCTTTGGGATCGGTGGAAGTTTTCATAGGGGCTGGATCGGTCGTGATGATGGTGCAATTACATTGGTACGACGCCATTGTCGGCACCACCGGCTGTGGCAAAGTGGTGGCTGTTGGCCACAATTAACTTCGTTTTAGTTTTGTGTTTTTCACCGTTTCCTTTACTAATGCTTCTCTGTTATTGGCTCGTGTCGACCCCCCCCCCCCCCCCCCGGGGTCACTCTTGAAAATGAGAATCTCCTGGTCACTTTTGAGTTCTCACCTGGTTACACAGCATGAACTTCAAAGTGTTTTGGCTCCATGTACCTCATTGTAACTGCGTATAATTCACATTCATGACATATATAAACATGTGATTCTTGCGCACAAGTCCACACGTGTATAGTGACCCTTGGAATCAATTTGACGAATCGATGCAGCGATACATAATCAGTGATGATGGCAGTGGCGACGGCGGTAGGGATGGTGGTGGTGGTGTTGATGATGGTAGAGATGGTGGAAATCAAGGGGGTGGGTGATAATGGCAGAGGTGGCAGTGGGTGGAGGTGGTAGTGGTGATGTTGGTTGTGATGGGATCGTAATGATGGTTTGGTGCTGGTGATCATGATGGGGGTGGAAGTGATGGGGGCTGTGGTGGTGGTGGCGGCGGTGGAGGTTGTCTCAATAGTGGTTATTGTAGAGGCAGCGGCGCTGACAGAGGTGTTGGTGGTGAGTGGAGATGGTGAGTGGTGGCGAATGTCAGTGCTTGTGAATGCTTAAGTGATGCTGAGCGGTGGTGGTGGTGATGATGATGATGATTAGAGATGGTGAGAAGTGGTGAGTAGTGGTGGTAAATGGAGATGGTCAGTGATGTCCGTGGTGGTGGTGGTGGTGGTGAGTAGAGATGGTGAGTGCTGGCGAATGTCAGTGCTTGTGAATGCTTAAGTGATGCTGAGCGGTGGTGGTGGTGATGATGATGATGATGAGTAGAGATGATGAGAAGTGGTGAGTAGTGGTGGTAAATGGAGATGGTCAGTGATGTCCGTGGTGGTGGTGGTGAGTAGAGATGGTGAGCGGAGGCGGCGGTGGGTACACGAACGTCATGTGGAGGGTGGGCTGCTCACGGCGGCGCTCTGAACCCAGGCGTCTCCGCTCGGCGGGGAGAGCGAGCGAGCTGGCGCATTCGGCATCCCGTGACCAGATGTAGCCTCTCCATGCGGATGCGGGGTTGTGTTTACAGTGGAGTGCCCGTTGATAAATGATGTATTAGCCTGTTTACTCAAGGCGGTGGGCTTGTTTCATTCTTATAGAGAGCATATTGCAAGCTGAACAGCAGTTTGTCTGAATTTATGCTGCCAGATTTTTTTCTTCCCTTCCTTTAAAATGCTTTTTTTTGGGGGGGGGGGGGGGGGGCGGGCGGGAGGAACCTTTTTTCCAGAAAGGGTAAGACCTATTCTTATTTTTCATGATTTTTTTTTATTTCCTGCAAAAAAAATGTGGGCGGGGGGTGGTGGGAGGAGGCGGTTGGGCATCGCCGTAGACAATAGACGTGCGGCCTCACTGGTGCTGCAGAGGCCCCTTTGTGTGGCGCGCGCACATCCCCAGCGTGTCCAGGCCGGCGGTAATTTATTCAGGCATGCAAATGTTCAAGATGCGACACAAAGAGAAAACGGGGAGAGAGAGAGGAGGGGGGGGGGGTGGAGAGAGAGAGAGAGGGGTGGGGGAGGATGCGTGAAATGTCCAAAAGCCCCTGGGTGCCAACATTTGAATGACCCACAGCAGTGCGGAACATTACAAGTTACAAATAAAGTCACCTCTTGTCAGCCCGAGCGGTGAGCGAGTACCTGGGACATTGCCCTTGTTTTGCGCGCGAGCTTCCTCTGTTGGTTGAAAAGACGGACGGGGCTGGGACGCTCGTGCCCCGTGGACGCGATGGCGCCAGAGCACGAACGCGCGAGAGTGGGCCCGCACAGGCGAGGGGAGTTTGGCGATGAAGGCAGCCGCACGCTCAAATCAACCTGTGCTTGGTCGTGAAGGAAAATAAAACGTCGCTCTTGTCAAAGTAGATTTAGGGAAAAAACGTCAACTTTTAAAAAGGTTTTTACTGCATTCCCAATGTGCATTTAAGTCGAGTGATGGATGGAACTGTAAAGCGTATAAGAATTAAATTGAGTGTATTGTATAGGCTGAATGCGAGAGATTTGAAGTGTTAGTGCTGTAAATGTTATTTTTTTTTACTCTAACCATGTCACCTCCAGTCAAAACAATCCCACTGATTATCCAAGCGTACGGGTGCTCTGGCGTGTAGGATTTAGCAGCCAAGACACAAGGAATCTTGGGATCTGGCATGCAATTTCTAAGCCGTGGGAACACAAGCGAGCTCTTTAGCATTAGTGACCGCAACAGAGTCTGTTTGAAGACACCAGCTATGAGGCCGTACAAACGGAGCAACACATTTCTGGATAACCACTTTATTGAGCAAACGATGCCCCTAAGACGTAAATGCAGCCCCCCCCCCCACCCCCTTTTTGCTGCCAGGATTTTATGTTGGCGTCAACAACTTGTTACTGCTTTGTGTTGTAAGGTGGGTACAAGATCAATGTTTTATTTATATTCTTTTTACCAAAGTCTCTCCTTATTAGAGATGCTTCAGAGCTGAGAGCCTCCTTGTTACGCTTTCTCTTGCAGCGAGTGGCAGACGGTTGAGTTGTGTGTTGCCGATCAGTCGGGGACGGTGCCATGAGATCCCCACCCCACTGTGTCCAGGCTTTGGCCCTGAGGCTGAGGCCCAGTCTTGTGGAACCAAATAGTACGAAGACGCAGCAGAGTGGTTCCCCTTCCCCATAGCTCAGGATCCCAGCTGGGGCACCCGAAAAACAGGGGAAGGTTCTCAATGTGTCACGAAACAATGACGCAATTTGAATGTATTTAGTCCGTCCAAATGCAGCTGTATTGCATGCATGGCCTTCACAGATGAAATATTATTTTCAATAATAAAAATGCAAAGGACGGCGGTGATAAAATGCAACATGCCACATGGTGTGAGGCAGGAGGGTGACTCAGAGAGGATGGTCTCACGCTGCCGACAGGGAGGTCACAAGGTCAAATTCTGCCCCTACCCTCCCTCGGCTGTGCCAAAGCCAAGTTCCTTTGTGCCCGAGCGGTTCCCCAAACTTAAGCCCCACTGCTACGAGGCAGTGCTTGGCCAGTGTTTGTAGCCATGCTGTTTTTAACACAGTGCTGCCAAGTTGACCTCCATTATACGACACTGTTAGTGCCCGTGTCAGCCCATATTTACTACTGTTAGCTTATATTTCTTCTCATTGCACCAACTGTGACTGCAGGCAACGGTCCAGCTTGAGTATTTTTTTTTATTTCACTATTTGTAATTTCATAGATTTTTGGAACATTCATTGACAGATCAAGGCAGAGGAGTGGTTTTGTTTTGTTAGCAATTCGCTTCATCTTCAGGGGCGGATTTTTTTTTCCTTCCCACCACTAACGTGGCACGCTTCCTGTAAAGAAATCTCCGAGAAGACATTCCGGCTGAGCCGAGCTGCCAGAAGGAGACCCCGGCATCCATCGGCAGTGCTTCGCCCGTCCGAGCGCGACGCGCGAAGCGGAGGTTAGGCGTGCGGTGAGCTGCCCATGCTCCCAGTGCCCCAAGAGACAGAAGCCATCTCTCGTATCAGAGACGACACGAGCCCAATCTGCAGCAGGGCCGGCAGGATTCGCCAGGAACGCCAGGGCCTAGCATGGGAGACCCGCCATCTCTAAATTTGAGCCCGTCAACTACGCTCGTCCAGGCTCCTCCTCTGGCGTGCAGCCTACCTGAGGATGCAGCTCAGCTGGCACCGATGGTGAGGCTGCAAACTTGGGGGGGGGGCATCTCTCCTCGGGCCGAGGGTTCAGCCTGGGTAGTGCAGGTTGAACTCACATTGTTGAAGGTTAAGCGCATTGGTTGAAAAGGGCTTGGCGTGACTTCAGGTTGCTGTACATGAGCAAGCCGACTGTGGCCACCCTGTTGTTGTTGCTGCCCCGTACATATTAACGGTTATGCCACTAGTACACGAGTGCGCCTGCCGCGTCTGCCATGCTGGCGACTGGTAGTCAAGTTGCCCGTTTTGTGCCACTCGCCGTTTTTCGATGTCTGCCCAGGTCCAAGAGGCATCTCGAAGAGTTTTGCCTGTCGATGGCAAGAGGCTCGTTCCCGTAAGGATCCGCCGGATAGGCTGAACAAGCCTGAGGGGTCCTTGAAGGAGTTTAACAAACCTTTTAAATTATTTTTGCTATTTCCACGGCAATAATTGAAACTGGAGGGAGGGGGGGGGTGTTCA
Organism: Petromyzon marinus; assembly: GCF_048934315.1. Classification (NCBI taxonomy): domain Eukaryota; kingdom Metazoa; phylum Chordata; class Hyperoartia; order Petromyzontiformes; family Petromyzontidae; genus Petromyzon; species Petromyzon marinus. Next base: position 8,956,628 of record NC_133704.1, read on the forward strand.
GTTCCAGAAGTATTCCTTGTTATGCGTCCTGGTTTTTGGGGTGAGTTTTTTTATTGTTGCACCAGAGGGTAAGACCTGGGGATAATGGCCCTCGCTGTAAACCGGCCACTCGTCATTCTCCAGTGTTCGGTTTGTCGTGCCCCGCACCCCCGATTAGCACGGTTGGCTACGTACGGTGCCAAAGAAGTTCAACAGGACCGTAGAGAACGGCGGGCCTGTCTTCTGTGGCGCAACTGGGGGAGTGGAGGTGTTTGGGGGGGGGGGGGCATTCATTGCCATTTCTGTCAGGGATGTGTGAAGACAAACATCTTCAATCCTCCCAGCGCTAGTCTCAGTTTCAGGCCTGGGTGCCGTCGTTATTCTTCATTCCTCCATCGCGTTATCACGTGGTTCCTCGATGTTGGCACACGTTATTTAAGTTCTCAGGTTGCGTGAACGACAAGGCTATAGTGTGCGGCGTATGGTTTATTCTAAGCTACCTCTTCTGGTCGAGACTGTTACTGTTTGAGAGGACTCTTCTCTGCAGCGGCGGTTGATTTAACTGTAATGAGTACGTGGCAACATGGGCACCAACGGCTTTCAGCCGAGTACAAAATCTACCTTCCTGCCTTACTCTCGCACATGTCTGCATTTTCTCGACGACCGTTTCACGCATGAGTTAGATTCCACCCGATGAAGTCACCCGACTTGTCTGACCCCCATCCGGTGGAATTGTCCTCTTCAAGTCGCTTTGAACTCCTGGCAGGCGTAGAAGAAGAGTGGCAAATAACGGCGTGCGTAATGGCGGCGTGGCCCTGTGCACGCCTCCCGTGCAGATTACCAACCCGCGGTCACATACACACAGCCGTGGGTTGACCTTTGACCTGGCGAGAGCCCCCGTAGATTTAGAGTACAAATATTTCAAGAGAAACATTGGGAAACTCTGTTCGTCCAGGGGTGCAGAATATCCGTGATTTACTTCATGGTAATTTTTTTTTATTGGGATTGAGAGTTATGAGGTTGTTTTTCTTCTTTTTTTTGCCGTCTTTAATAATTGGTGGAGGCCATCTGCTGTCTACCCATGAAAGGCCGCTCTCGACTTAGCGGAGGTTTAGATTAAAACCCAGGCGCTCATTGGTGTTGACTCAACGTAGGTATAAGCTCATCTCTGCATCAGTCCAGCTGGCCACCTCCCGCGTTCCGGACTTTGATTTAGGAATTCGCCCGTCGGAGAACAAATAAATAAAAGAGCTGTGAGGCGGATGCATTTTGTGCGAATCAATGTATCGTTTACCGCCTCCACGTGTTTGACATTGCAAGTGCAATGATCGCCTTCGGCGATCCTGCGGAGCTGAGCCACCATGCAAGCAGAATTCCTCTGACACTGCACGGCCCGTACTTCAGATCACAGTCGCCGTTCTTGTGCCGGGGTGTTGATACACATAAGGGGGAGGCTGGCTGACTCGTTATCTGATGTCACATGGCAGGTCACTGGGCCACCACGTCTGATATCCTGAATTTCAGATTCAGGGAACCATACCTGATTAAACTTGGTTCTCAATTATCGTGGTTTCATGGTCTGAGCAGGGTCACCAATGACACTACTCTTGTGTTTATTCCAGTGCTGAGAATTTCATTTTAGAAAAATGTAATTGCGATGCAAATTGAACTCTTTGTAGGGTATATAAAAGTTGTGCCCCGAGTGTGGATAGAGTGTGTCCTATTGATGTATTCAAAGTAAGCCGAAAAGGCTACCCAAATAAATAAATAAATAAACGTCAAAAGAAACCAAATCACTTGAACCGGAACACAATTTGCATGCTAATTGGGCAGCTCATTAGTTTTTTACGACGTCATCTTTCATGTCCGTTCTCTGACGCAGGGTTGTGCACTGCTCGCTCTTGAGAGTAGTGAATGGAAAATGAGTTGCCTCTGGACATGATGCCAGTAGCCGCGCAGTTGGAATAAAATTAGGGGAGAAAAGTTTACCCTCCTGGACACAAAACCACAATTTGAAGAGAGTTTAAAAGCCAGAGTGTTTATGTTGATCTCCGTTGGCCCTTGTGTGCTGTGCTATTACCCCACGGCCCACTTAAGTCGCGTGATCGCCCATTTAATAACAGCCCGTTTTTCAGGACGGTCTCTGATTGGGATATTTGGTCATTTCCTCATCGGCTCTTTCACCATTTGGAAGGAAACTTGCGTGTCCAGTCTTTCTCGTGTTTGATTGTGCCTAAACTTCGTTCATAACTTCAGTGTGGCATGATATCTATGTATGGGGCCGGTAAAACTATCTCTGTATCTACTTGCCTACATATCACCCTCCCATGACCCCGCTCCACGCCTCTCCATGTACTCCTCTACCTCCCTCTCTCCTGCCCTCCATCCACACATTCCTCTTTGCCCTCTCTCTCTCCGTTTCTCCCAACCTACCCACCTCGCCGCCTACTTGCCCGCCTGCCTGCTTGCGTACCAACTTTTCAGAACGAGAGAGATATGCGTGTAAATTAACACGCGCGCACGTCAGGAAAGGCACACGTGAAGCGCTCGTGCAAACAGTAATACGCGGAGTTTTGTGACACCCCCCCCCCCCACCGACGGAGACACCTGAGCGGTTGTACAGCAGGCGTGTTTACCGCTCATCGTCGTCGTAGAAGCCACGTCGCCTCCAGCCCTGCTGGGTGTATTCCCCTGCCACCCCCCCCTCCCCCCCGCCTTCTGCCGGCCGATGGAAAGGGCTCTCGCAGAAATCTGCGGAAAGCGTCCTGGTTTAACACGCAAGGTGATACCGCGTCAATTGCGCGTTTGAAACTTTGCCAGGCGCTTCCCCTGGAAAGTTCGGTTGAACTTTGGTTGCAGGTCAGCATGCGCAAACCTCTCTGTTCGCGTTTTGCTTGAACTTGACTCGCTAGAAATATTCTCACGCCACCTTTGTAGCCTCGGCCACGAGCTTTGGTGCCTCCGAGAATGTTTGGCCAGCCTGGTTGTGGGCTAAGTGCTGTTCGCTGGTGTTTCATGGACATGGGTTTGGCAAGGGGGGCGGGGCGGGGGGTGGTTCGGTGGGTGACCCACACAGCGCCCACTCCACACAGGCCCTGCGGCTGTGACGGGCGCCAGGTGTTCATTTCGCAATAACTCCAGCCGTTCCCATCCTCCACACTCGCCCCCCTATGTGTGGTGTAACCTTGTTCCACACCCTCCCTATGTGTGGTATGGCCTTGTTCCACACCCTCCCTGTGTGTGGTGTGGCCTTGTTCCACACCCTCCCTGTGTGTGGTGTGGCCTTGTTCCATCCCCTCTCTGTGTGTGGTGTAGCCTTGTTCCACACCCTCTCTGTGTGTGGTGTGGCCTTGTTCCACACTCTCCCTGTGTGTGGTGTGGCCTTGTTCCACACCCTCCCTGTGTGTGGTGTGGCCTTGTTCCACACCCTCTCTGTGTGTGGTGTAGCCTTGTTCCACACCCTCCCTGTGTGTGGTGTGGCCTTGTTCCACACCCTCCCTGTGTGTGGTGTGGCCTTGTTCCACAGTCTCCCTGTGTGTTGTGTGGCCTCGTTCTACACTCACCCTGTGTGTGGTGTGGCCTTGTTCCACACCCTCCCTGTGTGTGGTGTGGCCTTGTTCCACACCCTCCCTGTGTGTGGTGTAGCCTTGTTCCACACCCTCCCTGTGTGTGGTGTGGCCTTGTTCCACACCCTCCCTGTGTGTGGTGTGGCCTTGTTCCACAGTCTCCCTGTGTGTTGTGTGGCCTTGTTCCACAGTCTCCCTGTGTGTTGTGTGGCCTCGTTCTACACTCACCCTGTGTGTGGTGTGGCCTTGTTCCACACCCTCCCTGTGTGTGGTGTGGCCTTGTTCCACACCCTCCCTGTGTGTGGTGTAGCCTTGTTCCACACCCTCCCTGTGTGTGGTGTGGCCTTGTTCCACACCCTCCCTGTGTGTGGTGTGGCCTTGTTCCACAGTCTCCCTGTGTGTTGTGTGGCCTCGTTCTACACTCACCCTGTGTGTGGTGTGGCCTTGTTCCACACCCTCCCTGTGTGTGGTGTGGCCTTGTTCCACACTCTCCCTGTGTGTGGTGTGGTCTTGTTCCACACCCTCCCTGTGTGTAGTGTGGCCTTGTTCCACACTCACCCTGTGTGTGGTGTGGCCTTGTTCCACACTCACCCTGTGTGTGGTGTAGCCTTGTTCCACACCCTCCCTGTGTGTGGTGTGGCCTTGTTCCACACCCTCTCTGTGTGTGGTGTGGCCTTGTTCCACACCCTCCCTGTGTGTGGTGTAGCCTTGTTCCACACCCTCCCTGTGTGTGGTGTGGCCTTGTTCTACACTCACCCTGTGTATGGTGTGGCCTTGTTCCACACTCACCCTGTGTGTGGTGTGGCCTTGTTCCACACTCACCCTGTGTGTGGTGTGGCCTTGTTCCACTCTCTCTGGATTCCATAGCGTGGGCAAACATGGCGGGGCATTGTGTCACACGGCTTGTTTTTACAGAACATTTATCGTTGAGGTATCGAGCACTATTGAAGTCCCATTTCTAATTAATATCAAGCGAAAGCTCCGTGCACATTTTGTTTTATCCTGCACACGCGGGGATAAAATTCCGGCCTTCCTACTTGCCCCAATGGTCTGTTAAGGCTATGCGCGGGGTGGGGGGGGGGGGGTGGAAATCTTCCTCCTTTGTGGGTGAACCACGTAAGTTGTAGTGAACATAAGGTGAGCGAATGAACGCTTTGCGTCTGAGACGGTGTGCATTAACGCTTATTAACTCACGGTAAAGGGAGGAACGCCGGGGTCATTGCTGCGGGTGACCGTTGTGTGTGCGCGTGTGCGAGTGTGCGCGTGTACGCATCGAGGAGAGCAGCTTATTTGTCTTACTTAAACAAATTAATTCCATCTTGGGCAGCACTGCACGCGAGATATATGCCGAGTTACTCGACTGCGCCACTTAAGAACCAGCGCCATTAATTTCCCACCGAGTGGGTGAGTGTGTGCGCCCGCTCCCGCCGAGCACACCCCCACAGGCCTTTGTCCGTACCCCGTGAGTGTGTGCGCGTGTGTGTACGTGTGAGTATGTGTGTGGGGAGCGATAGTGTAGCGGTTAGCGCTACGCTGCGCTACGAACCCGGCGACCCGGGTTCAATTCCCGCTCACGGCCAACACCAGTGACGATTATCTGAACCGGTCCCGGGCCTCCACTAGGTCGACTCGGCCTCAAATTAGTACCTGGTGCGGTGTGTAAACATTGCCACTAGGGAGATAAAGGCGGTCGGGCGTGGTGCTGGCCACCCACCCCCTCGTGTACCGTTCCGGCCTTCATAGGTGCTCGCTAACAGCACTTGCCCCTACAGTCTGTTAAGGCTATACGGGGGATCTTTGTCTTTGTCTGTGTGCATCTGGGGAGTGGTGGCGCAGCAGTTAGCGCACCGCGCTCAGAACCCGGCGACCCGAGTTCGATTGGCGCTCACGGCCAATACCAGTGACGATTATTTGAATCGGTTCTGGGTCTCCCCTCAGTCTACTCAGCCTTATATGAGTACCTCGTGCAATGTGTAAACGTCGCCGCGAGGGAGACAAAGACGGCCGGGCATAGTGCTGGTCAACCCACCCCCTCGTCTGCCATGCCGGCCTTCATAGGTGCTAATCGCTAACAGCATTTGCCCCAACAGTGTGTTAAGGCTATATGGGGGTTATCTTTTGTCTTTCAGTGTTTGTGCATGCGCATATTTCATGTCCGTTAATTACTTTTTTTCACGATTTGTTCTGCATGCTTACTTGTTCACGGTTTTCCGTTCTCTTCAGTGCAACTCTCCACGATGCGTTTAACCTGAGACCGCTTGAAATTAATTCTCTCTCGCAAGAGAGACCCGCAGCAGAGTTGGGGTTGCACAGAGACGGTTGCTTCTCGATTTTGTGAAACCAGCTGCGACTTGTCCGTACGTTGAACCTCTCTTGCACCGCACGTAGCCAACCTCGCTCATCGGAGGTGCGGCTTGGTTGACCAGGCGTCGGGTTCTGCATCGACACTCATACACAGCGGCCTGCCCTTGCACACACCGTGTTTGACGTGTGCCACGCACAGCCTCATCCTGCCGGGGAGATGCCGAGGTGCCGCTCTCTGAACCGAACTTCTCAAGAGTCGTTCGCTCCGTGCCTGATGCCGCCACCGCGAAATTCGCCAGGGGCCAGCTCCGGGTGCCGAACCTAGGCCGTTTGGAGGCGTTAAACTCCGCCGTCTTGACACGCCCATTATGAACATCCCCTCGAGACGCTGGGGCTCCAGGGCGCAAACCCCCCCCCCGCTCCCCTCCAAGCCCACGAGAGAGATCTCTTCCGAGGTGTTAGCTCGGCGCTCTCACACGGCCATTATGAGCCCCGCGAGAGCCCACCGGTGGCGCGGTGCGCCCGTGTGCGTGTGCAGTGATTAACGAGCTGGACGGGCTGGCGAGGGGCCAGGACGCGCGGCGCGCGGCGCAGCAGGCGCGGCTGGTACAGGAGCGGGCGCGCGCCGCCGTCGCCTTCCTGGAAGGGCGCTTCGAGGAGCGGGAGCCGTGCCTGCGGGCGCTCACGAGCCGCGGCAACGAGCTCGAGTCCATCGCCTTCCGCAGCGAGGACACGGCCGGGCGGCAGGTGGGACACGCACCCACACGGCCGCTCGCCCGCTCTCGCCCGCCCGCTCACCTCCGATTAGCACGGTTGGCTACGTACGGTGCGAAAGAAGTTCGACACTTGCGTGGAAAGGCACGCCCGGGCTCCCGCGTACCCACACACCCACACACGCGGGCACCCATGTGTAAACACGCTTTTCTGTCCAGAGATACACCCAGGTGCCCACGTACCCACATGCCCACACACACACCCAGGCACTGATGTACAGACACACGCGTAGCTGTTCAAAGGCACACCTTGGCCCACTGGGGGCCCCCCACCGCGCACCGTCGCCCACATCCGCCGCCGGTGGTCCAAGGGTGGCTCTTGCGACGCTCGCCCGGCGCTAACGGCGCCCCCTGCCCATGTGCCCTCCCACAGGGGAACAACGATGACCTCATCCTGTCCTGCTGCCTGCACTACTGCAAGGACAAAGCCAAGGACTTCATGCCAACCAGTAAAGGTGCTCGCGTGCAACCACTCACTGCCTCCTCCGCTCGCTGCTCACCTGCTCGCTGCTCCCCCACCACTCGCTGCTCCTCCACCACTCAAGGTTTCCGGAACACAGTGGAGTGGTGTGCACACGCGTCCGACACGCGCCCAGCACGCGGCATTACCACGCTGCATCACCACGCTCACTCGTCACGCTGGGGGTGTGGCAGTGTGTGTGTGTGTGTCGTGTGTCTGTTTGACCGGAGTGTTACTGTCTGTGTAGCTGCCTGTGTGCACGCGCGTTGGACCTGTAACGCTGCGTCCACCTCGCGATTCAATGAATCGGCACGATCCGGCCATCGCGATTTATTCTCAGCATTGTTTTTAACGCTGTGGTGAAGGTAACATTTCCAGTGGTTGCAGGGGTCACGTGACCCCATTACGGCACAAATTGAGAATAATTGATTCTCCCGCAAATGACTTATGCGTGTGTTGCGATCTTAAGAATTAATTTTTGTCAATTAATCGATGCGTAGTCGCATGCCTGATGTGTGTGTTGCTGACTGTCGTTTGCGCATGTGTGTATCGCTGGCTGGTGTGTGGGTGTTTGTGTGCGACTCGGCCTCAAACGAGTATCTGGCGTGGTGTGAGAGGGACACGAGAGAGACAAAGGTGGCCGGGCGTGTTGCTGGCCACCCACCCGCTTCGTGTGCCGTGCCGACCTTCATAGGTGCTCGCTAACAGCACTTGCCCCAACAGTCTTTGTTTTCTATACAGACTACCATCAATACGAAATTGCCGCCTTGGCAAATTTAACAAACAATATATTTATGAATCGACTGAAATTAATTCACTAAAATTACAAAGCACATCAGTAAACCTTCAGAGCCGATATTTTTGGCTAACCGACCAACAGGAAAACGTTTACGTTGGCAAATGTGGGACACAGCAGACTTGGCTGGGATTCTTGCACTGAGCGCTCTTCAGAAATCCAGAGCCGGTCCAAGTCTCGCGTAAGTGACAGTGAGATATTTTGCCCTCACAAAGGCCAATCAGTCACAATACGGTTGGTCCGTTTCCTTGCAGTGATCGTATTTGCATTTTACACACGTAGCACATGTGCGTCGTTGTGCGTCCGCCGGGAGAGGTGGCGACAGCACTGCGCCCCGAAGCCAGCGACCCGAGTTCGATTCCCATAGCCACGAATCGCATTGACGCGTGGTGTGGGCCGCCCTGCCCCCAGGTCAATTCGGCCTAAAATTAGTACCTGGTGCAATGTTTGACCGCCATCACCAGGAAGCCAGGGGCGGTGGTGCTGACCACGCCACACCGCCGTGCGCCCCTTTTACCCCGTCTCTCCATAACAGTCTTTGACTTGCGTGCAGCGTAACTATGGTTGAAGATTTCCAATCGTTCATCCCCACTGCTTTCTTTTAAGTGAACCCAGTGCCTTTGAATGCGACGTCCGGTGATCGCAGACTTGCACCTTTGTGTTAACACACAGACACGGCGGTGGGGGGTGGGGGGTGTGGGGTGCCCCTCTCAAGGGGGCACGAGGACCGGCGGCATGAAAGTCGGGTCGAGGAGACCGTTTTAGACAGCTCTGTTGGAGCGATATCACCAGCAGACAGGTGGTGCTGAACTCACTAGCTGATGGACCGAGATAATGAGAGACAGCACTCCTTGCTGCTGGGAGAGCGGGCCGACTGCCAGGTGGAGGGAGAGACGCAGTCGTTCAAGACGAGTCTCTGTTAGGCACACGGACAACGGGGCCCAAGAGGGGCCTTCGAGGTGCCTCCGTGCGCCGTGCCAAACCTCGCGATGCAGTTTCCTACAAGAGCAGGCAACGCCATATGTTCACATTGCCATTACAAGGCTGCCACTGCGGAGGGAGTGAGGGCGGCCATTGGTTCGCGTATTTTGGTACGAGCGAGGCAGCCCATGGTGGGTGCAGAGTCATATTTTACCCCTCACCAGTATGCACTGATCTATGTAGTAAAGTACGCTCAGACGCAAGTTATAGTTGGTGACTCAAATTCGTATTGATATTATCACCGTCATCGGCTACGCCACCATCGTCATTCGTCATTTCCTCACCGGGGTCACGTTGAGCACTGAGCCAGGGGGAGGAAACATTTGCATAAAGGGGTGTGCCTAAGCAAATGTTTTTGAAGACGCCTTCTGATTTGCCCAGGCCCGATCCGGCAGCTGCCCCCCCCGGGTGATCGATGATTTGTGAATGGGGAAGCGGATTGAAAAATGCAGCGGAAAAAGGCGTCTAACTCTGCGCGCCATAGCAATACGCCCAATAATTATTAAACATCGCTTCAAAATGTAAAAAAAAACAGAAGTTAGAAAATTACTTACACGCTATTTACGTTCCTACTTGAATGCATGTTCATATATAAATTTACTTAATACAAATTTAAGCAAACGTTTAAGAAAGGGTGCCACCCCAACGCCCCGAAATGTCCGGCCGCCACTGGTCACACAGTGGACACCGCACGGGGCGGAGAGACCTTCAGTCCAGCAGTGGATTGGCAAAGGGTTGAATGTGACAAATCAGTGTATGTATAGTGCAGGTGTGGTGGGTCCTGTGACACGGTGCTGCCAGTTGCTGCTGCTGCGCTGCTGCTGTGCTGCTGCTGCGCTGCTGCGGCCCGCCTGATCGCCACGCTCGCACAATTTGCCAAGATTGGGCTGAGCCCTGAGTGAAAAGCTCCCAGGCAAACAACAATAATGATTATAATGACAACGATTAACACAAAATCTTTTTTGTAACGCGCGCAGATTTCACAAAACGGGCAAATCGCAGTTCAATCGTGGACTCTTCTAGTGATGATTTGCAGTGACAATAATTACTGCAGATGTTGCCGGCTCTTCCGCAAATCCGGTTCGCTGACCGCCCCCCCCGTGCCGTCCCCGCTCGCGCCCGTCCCCCAGGAGACCCGATCCGCCTGCGCCGCGACGTGGTGCTGCTCACGGACGACCGCAACCTGCGCCTCAAGGCCCTGACGAGGAACGTGCCGGTCAAGGACGTGCCGACCTTCCTCGCCTGGGCCAACGTGGGCTGAGGGCGAGCACACGGAGCGACCGCCCCGAGGGATCGGAATAGGAGCGAGCGGCGGCTTCCTCGCGACGCACGCGTGGCGCGCGTTTGACGACCGCGCGCCCGTGCTCCCTCTGAGAGGAGTGCGGGGTGAGGCGGGCGAGGGCGGTAAGGCGACTACTACGCCCGTGTGGCTACCTCCACCCCCCGCCGCGGCGAGCCCCGGCGGCCGGCACTCGCGGGTGGCGGTGACCCGCGGGCGACCGGCACGGCAACCCTGGCACGATCGGCGGTTGCGGCTCGAGGTGGTCGGTGGTGATCTCTGGAGAGAAGTGTAGTAAAAAAAAAAAAAGGAAAAAAATAAGAATGTATTGTTAAAAGTGTTTAATGGAAAAAAAGGTGCAACCAGAAAGTTCGGGAAAAAATATTAATCGGTTGCGCAGGGGGTTTAAATGTTGAAAACAATTATAGAAATGTCAAGAACAAGATGTGGAAATACCACGAACGTCGAATTCTGAGAGAAGCGGTGGTGGTGGTTGGTTCTGGGTTGTGTCTCACCCCGTGCCGCACAGTGACGTTTGTTGAGAAGAGAGTTCGCTGGGCAGAAGTGCGCTTTGGGGCGGCTGCAATTGGCAAGAATTATTATTTTTTTAAAGGCTAGTGTTGGTGGAAGGCATTGAAAATAGTGATGCAAAAAAATACTTGCTATTATTATTAACACTTTGGGGAGTTTTTTTGGAAAAGCTTTTAAAACTCCACTGTTGGAACCAAAGCATCAGTGGTGAGGCTCTTGGCAAAGACAAAATAAAAGTGTAACATTAACCTGTCAGGTTATTTGCTTTAAAGTATTCCAAACGATCTTTATATTTTTAATTTTCCTTTTCCTGATTGAGTTAAATGCCCCCTTCGCGAAGCCTGACACAACCCCTCCTGGGCCGAACCGCTGGTGAGGCAGCGTGCCACGACTCGTGGATGACAAGCACTGCCCCGTGGACTTGGTGGTGCGTCGAGCCGTGGCGATGATGGCATCACGGTCTGAGCATTTGAGACCGGAGACGGAGCCGCGTGCCGCGCTCTCTCGGTGGGCCTTGCGCCTCCTCCCCCCCCCCCCCCCCCCGCGCGCCGTTTGTCTTTAATAAAGGGCAGGGGGGGGGATGGTGGTGGAGGGCGTTTAATGAGCAACAGAGTCGCGGGGTTTTCGTTTCCCTCGCTCGCTCTCAGCCTGTGAGCCCGGCGGAAATGTACGGATTCCTCGCTCAATTCCGCTCGTCCTGCGAGGGCGGTGGTCGTGGGTTTGGGGTGGCGCGGTTCATGGGGGGGGGGGGGGGGGGGGGGGGCTCGCGCGGCGCAAGCCCCCCCCCTCCCCACCCTCGTGAGCCGCGCGGGTTCGTGGGAACGCACGCACAGCGCGAGGCTGCTCAGCCCAGCCGCCCCCCCCGTTCAACTCGCGCCTAACCCCCCCCCCCCCCCGCCAACTCGCCTGACCGCTTTTTGGCCACGGCTCGTTTTTGAGCGAGCGCCCTCTTGCCGGATTCCAACTTGACGCTGAGCGTCAGGGGAGCTGCTAACAGTTGTTATTCACTCTGCGCCGGACTTGGCAGCGCCAAACGGTGCACACTTCCTCTCCTGCCACCCCCACCCCAGCACCGTCTCCCCGTTGTATTTTATTCTCTCCCCCCCACCCCCCCCCCGTTCTCTCGCTCTCTCGGTGTTTGGCCAGTCCGCGTGCAAGTGGCTTGAGATTCACACCGCCCGACAGCCTGCCGGGCGCCCTGCCACTTTTGCTTCAAGTCCATCCCCGTTGCTGCAATGCTGAGCGAGCTGGCACGGAGGGGAATTTCATGTTTAACGTGCGCTTTGGGGTCGAGGCATGCTGACGTGATTGTACATCAAAAGGAATCCACGTTGAGCTCGTGACGGCTGCTGTGCTTTTTTTTGGGTGGTACGAGTGTGTGCCCCATGTGTTTCCGTATTGCAGGCAACACGTGTGCCATGGATTTGAGTTGGCGCGTTGTCTCGCAGGCCCTAAGCACCCGAGTTTGATTTATGTGCCGTGCACATCGGTGGCAATTGGCGTTCCGGCTCGCCGCATTGTCAACTCGCCCTACCGTACACAGTGCATAAAAAACATTGGCACTGGAGAGACAAAGGTGGCCGGGAGTGAGCGGTGCTGGCCACACCTCCCCTTTTCGGTGCTGTGCCAACCTTAATAAGTGCTCGTTAGCAACACTCCGACCAACAGTCTTTCCAGGCTAGAATGGGGATCTTTGTATTTGAGCTCAGGTTGTGCATGTGCCTGTGTGTTTGTGTTTTGGAGCATTCATATCTGCTGTTTTCAGTCATGTTTGGCTTATACGTGCGTGTTCATTCATTTGAGTAAAAGTAAAAAAAAAATGTTCAATTCCATTTTTTGCGTATAAATAAAAGTTGTCTGAATTGTGTTAGGTGGACATCACGTAACACAATTCCATCCTCAATTTCATCGAACTTCGGGGCGGATGTCTCGTCAGGAAGATGTCCTCCGCAAGGAGGTGGCGCTCGACATGTCTCGTTGGGGCGAGGCTCCAGCGGCTGCGTAAGATGGCGTTCCTCTCGTTCAGCAAACGACGACGCGGGGAAACCCATTGAGGAATTATTTCCCGAGACCCAGATGCGTTTCAGGGGAAGATTCGGTAAAGATGTAAACAAAGATATGGTAAAATGGAACCGGACCATCTGTGGCTTCTTGGTCCAGGAGTTTTGAGACGGCGGTGGACCACGGGATGGCCGAGACCCAGAGGAGGTTGAGGAGGAAGGCCCCCTGGTCGGTTTTTGCGGCAGGTCGGCTGGTTCACTGGGGGACCCCCCCCTCCTGCGTAACGAGGAGCGCACGTGCGGGTTGCACTGGCAGCTGAGCGGTTGCGTTTCGATGTGCGCGCCACTGGCGCAAAACACCGGCGACCGTTGCCGATCGCGCGGTGACCCCCGACCCCCGTGCGCGCCCACGTTTTGACGGACGTAGAAAGTGAAACGTGAAAACGGGCGTAGACGAGGTTGTTTGTCTGCAATAACAAAAAGTTAAATACGTGGCTTTATTTTAGTGTTCTTATTGTGTTATAAAACTGTTTTGAAAATAAAATAAAAAATGTTAAAGAGACTTTCTTTCTCTCGAGTGTGAATCGCGTCGTAACGGGCGTTCACCGACGGCTCTTCCCCCGCGACAGTCTCTGTGGCCGAATGCAGAGCGATTGTCTCAAGAGGTGTTTGGCCCTCATTGTTGCCGGTCTCCTGTCACCGTGTTGGCGAACTTCGCCTTGTCGTGCTGAGACGGTACTGCACTGGCTTGTCTCTCCGCATTCAGTTACAAGCAACAATTGAACAAAAATGTTTTACCAGGTAAGACCCACTGAGCTATATAGCTATTTTTTCATAAGCGACCTGGCCACATGATAACGAAGTGGCTTATCCCGTAGAAATGTATAGCAGCCGAATACTCTCAACGCACGCATGTTGACCACGAGGAAAGAGAGGAAGACACCGCAAACTCCAAATATACAGCAGGTGTCTGGGTCGGGATTGGACCCACGACCTCCTGTATACCAGGCGAGGTAGTTAACATCTCGCCACAATGGGGGGGGGGGGGGGGGGGGGGTAGGCCACAACACCGATCCGTGCGGTTCAACAGCCGCACTACCACGACTACTGGCAGGCAACGTAATGCCCCGCGAGGTAACCTTGGTGAGAGAGCCCTTGTCAAAGGCACCTTGCGGACAATGGTCACTGGGCACACTTAATTGGCCTACAGCAAACTATGCCTGGACCCCACTTGAGGTTTCGTTCCTTGCGACGACAGAAAAAATCCTGTTTCAATCGATCGATCTGTATTTTTACGTGCCGATATCGCCCTCAAGAAGGTTGGGCATCGGTGTGCATTGCAGCAAAACGGGAACAGTTACGGGGAGGGGGGGGGGCTCACGGAGCAATAAGGAATGAGAAAAGAGAGACCCGTCCTGATCTCGGGCCCGAACGCTGACCGAGCAGAGTCAATTGCGCGCAACGAATCCCGCAAATAAATGTAAGCAGTAAATACAAATGAGTCGATACATTAAAATTAAGAAACGGCTTATGATTTGACTTCGATTTTAATTTCATGGGAAGGGAAGCAAGTCCGTTCTTATTGAAAGGCTGCAACTGTCACACTCACACCGCTGTGGTGCACGCTCAGTTTCTGCCACACCACTATTCGGTAGTAGAATTGTAGAAAGTTACGCACGAGTGTGCGAGTGCTGTTGCACACAGGGCAGCCAGAATATCATTGCGGAACTGCGGCAGTGCATTGGCAATGCAGTGCGTCTCAATGGGCTGCTGCTGCTGCTGCAACCGGTAGCAGCAATGCATGTCCAGTGCAGGGCATTCTCAATGGGCTTTTGCACCTGGGTTTACGCAGTGGCGAGCAAGCGGCGTGTGTGTGTGGTGTTGTTATCTCGGGAGTGGGCTCCCGCCTGCGCTTGGCAGTGGTCGCAGTATCGCGCTGCCGTGTGGGACTGTGTTCAAGGTGCGGACCGCACGGGACTGGCGCGGGCCGGGCCGTGGAGCGAGATAAGAGATCACGGAGACACAACATCCCCCACAAAGAGCTGCGTCCACGCACAGCAGCGCGCACGTCCAGCGCACACGGCATCGAGGCTCCCAGCACGCGCACTGCACACAAAGCACTCAGTAGACGCAGCACGCCCACAAGGACACACAGCAAACCACAGGACACACAGCACCCACAAGACACACAGCATCCACTAGACACACAGGATACACAGCACTCACAGGATACACAGTGCCCACGAGGCACACCACCCACAGGATACACAGCACCCACTAGACACAGCACTCACAGGTCACAGCACCCACAAGACACACAGCACCCACAAGACACACAGCACCCACAAGACACACAGCACCCACAAGACAGCACCCACTAGACATAGCACCCACTGGATACACAGGATACACAGGAGCGGCAGGACACACAGCACCCACAGGATACACAGTGCCCACGAGGCACACATCACCCACAGGACACACAGCACCCACAGGACACACAGCACCCACTAGACACAGCACTCACAGGTCACAGCACCCACAAGACACACAGCACCCACTAGACACAGCACCCACTGGATACACAGGATACACAGCATTCACAGGATACACGGTGCCCACGAGGCACACAGCACCAGGCTCCCTGCACGCAGCATGGACGCGCGCGCACACACAACATCACGCCAGCGCATGCCTCGAACCAAACCAGGTGCGCGCCACCCATGTTGACCCCCGTGGAGCGAGCGGAATGGGAAGGAGGGGGGCTCTCCCCTGGAGAATGTCGCTCGGTTTGTGAGCGCGTTGCCGCGATCGCCTCCTCCTCCTCCTCGAGTCGCCTCTCACGGGGGGGGGGGGGGGGGCTCTTGATGTAGCCGCGTGTCACGGGCAGCGAGGCTGGTTGGGAGGGGGGGGGCTGGCTGGCTGGCTAGGGTGGCACGGAGTCACCGGTTGGACTCCTGGCCGCGCGCTTCTCGCTATCTCGTGTGCTGCTGTATCCTGCAGCGATAGCCGCGCGTACGCAGCCAGCAACTGCCGAGTGTAAATTCAAGAGGACCGCGTGCGCCCTAACATTGACGAGTCCCCGGACGTTGCCATAAATCGCGGCGCCTCACGCGACGACGTTTGCAAGTCTATAATTTTAATTGGATGGTTAAAAATACATGGCAGGGAGATCTTCATCCAGCAGTGGATTGACCACGGTTGATGAGGATACCTTTTTGAAAAGATCTTCCAGCTATTGCTTCGATTTTCTGGGCAGGCAAGAATCAAAATGGAGTATATTTGAAACACATGATTTGGTGGTGGTGGTGGTGGTGGTGGTGATGCTGCGTTGGGCAGTGGTGCACAAGCACAATTAACAAACAACGAAAATTTCGATTTAAAGCTTTCGTGACTGCAAGGATTCATCTTCTTTGGTTCTTTCGGTAAAGTCACGTAGAATGAGAATTATCAATTTATTATTTTATTCTCATTCTACGTGACTTTACCGAAAGAACCAAAGAAAATAACGAAAACTCATAAATAACACTACGACCGTTAAAGGGAGAGATAGAGAGAGAGAGACAGAAAAAAAATCCTATAATATAGGCGACGTTTGGGGCAATGGCCCTTCCTCGGAGCACGTAAACATTATTTAGAGTGCCGTGTGCGCCAAAGGTCCCGGGCCCTTCTGGAGGAGGTGGCCCCCTGGGGATGCTTGGACGTGAAACGGGGAGGGGAGGGGAGGAGGGGGAATCACCCCGCGGAAGAAACAACCAATCCCACACGCTCACACACAAGACAAAGATCCCCTGTATAGCCTTCACGGTATTTTTGGGACAAGTGCCGTTAGCGAGTAGTACTACTAACCCCGTGGAAGCAGGCACACGAGGAGGAGGCCGGAACAGCACACTCGGGATCGGGTGGCCAGCACAACGCCCGGCCGCCTTTGTCTCCCGAGTAGCGATGTTTGCACGTGGCACCAGACACTCATTTGAGTCACATCAAACATACCAATACCCCATATAGATGGCGGTGACGTCACCACGGCACCTGTGCCAGGCCACGTGCACTCTGTAGGCCACGTGAACACACAACAGAGTGACACGCACAATCACGAAAACACAAATATTAATTTCTCACAGGCTGCTGCTGCTGCTGCTTGCTTACCGCTCTCCCCGTTCTTGCTGTGCAGGAGGCGTGGGTGGGTGGGTGGGGAGGCATTCGCGAGTGGAATGTGGCCAGACGCGTCCCGCGAGCGGTCCAGCAAGCCCCTGGTGGGGGGGGGGGGGGCTTTGGTGGTAGAGGTGGACGGGAGGTGGGGGGGGAGGCATTGCGAGGTGGAGCGAGCGATGGACAACCGCCGAGAGAGAGACAGAGATGTGAAGCGCTCACGAACGAGAAACGTTGAAGGCCACTGGCACGGCTAAAGGGGAGGCAGGGGGAGTGGCTCAAAATAAAATGTAAAAAAATATTTATTAAAAAATTCGGCCAAGTCGAGTGAAAGCAAAGTGACCCACAAGTTTCAACAATATACACCTCCGTCTTTAAGTTGCGCTCTCTCACCTGCTATCATAATAACAACAACAATCAGCTGTTTTTTTTTATTAAGCTGGCTTTGTGTAAATGCTGAAATGGGTTGTCACGGTAGGGGGGGGAGGCAGGGGGGTTTGAACCGTGGCAATTAACAAATTTCACTCCGTGGCGGCTCGCGCTGTTTGGTCTCGGCCGCGTGACTCCGCGCCCGGCGGATTTGCTGCGTTACTCGCGGTGTGGTTGCCCCCCTCCCCGCCGGCTAGGTACGGTGCGAAAGAAGTTCAACGTGCGTACACACCAAGGGCGAGTGAGGTGTGGCTTCGGGTCCCCCTTGAAACGTTCGCGGTGGTGGCCGTGGTGGTGCGGTGCGTTTAAGTCACCAGATTTGAGTTTGGAAGTGGCTTCCATCCTCCCGAAGGGATGGCCATGCCATCGTTACATCCACACCACGTGGTACGTGTCCTCTTGTCGCCTCTCTTCAAATGTTGTTGTTGTCGCGTGGGGCGCAGGCGATGTTCGTCGGACAGCGAATTAATGTGCACACGCTGGAGTGTGTGTGTGTGGGGGGGGGGGGGTTGATTTTTCAGTTCAGTTATTGGTGACCTGGATGAGCTAATCATCTCCATCATAATCATCATCCATAATATAGTTTGTTTGGGGGTTAGATCGCGATCTATATTATGGATGATAGTGGTCGCGAAAGCCGACGGATAATCATCATCGATCATCGTCGGTACATTCCAAAAAACAGCAATCGTAACCCATGGGAGACAATGCAGTGTTCGTGTTCACGTGAAGAGCCCGGGTAATACGCAAGGAAGCGCAGGAGACGCGTTTACTTCACTGGGCCTTAGACCCCCCCATCACCCCCCCCCGCTCCTGCACCTACCGCCAGGTCAACTCTCAACTTGACTCTCAACTTCACTCTCAGTGCCGGGCAGTAGGGTTAGGGGGGGGGTGAGCCCCCCCCCCACCTCGCACCACGTGACCCAGCTGCAATTTCCCTTTAGTGTGCCACGTTGTGTCACAGTGTGTGTGTGTGTTTGTGCCACGTTGTGTGTCACAGTGTGTGTTTGTGCTACGCTGTGTCACAGTGTGTGTGTTTGTGCTACGCTGTGTCACAGTGTGT
Source organism: Petromyzon marinus (assembly GCF_048934315.1). NCBI lineage: Eukaryota > Metazoa > Chordata > Hyperoartia > Petromyzontiformes > Petromyzontidae > Petromyzon > Petromyzon marinus. The sequence continues at coordinate 8,974,941 of NC_133704.1, forward strand.
GTGTTTGTGCTACGTTGTGTGTCACAGTGTGGGTGTTTGTGCCACGCTGTGTGTCATAGTGTGTGTTTGTGTTTGTGCTACGCTGTGTCACAGTGTGTGTTTGTGCTACGCTGTGTCACAGTGTGTGTGTTTGTGCTACGCTGTGTCACAGTGTGTGTGTTTGTGCTACGCTGTGTCACAGTGTGGGTGTTTGTGCCACGCTGTGTCATAGTGTGGGTGTTTGTGCCACGTTGTGTCACAGTGTGTGTCACAGTGTGTGCCACGTTGTGTGTCACAGTGTGTGTGTTTGTGCTACGCTGTGTGTCACAGTGTGTTTGTGACACGTTGTGTGTCACAGTGTGTGCCACGTTGTGCTACGCTGTGTCACAGTGTGTGTGTGTGTTTGTGCCACGTTGTGTCACAGTGTGTGCCACGTTGTGCTACGTTGTGTGTCACAGTGTGGGTGTTGTCGGGAGCGATCAGCGCGCTGCGCTATGAACCCGGCGTCCCGAGTTGGATTCCCGCTCACGGCCAACACCCAGTGACGATTATCTGAACCGGTCCTGGGCCTCCCCTAAGGTGACTCAGCCTCAAATGAGTACCCGGTGCGGTGCGTACACATCGCCACTAGGGAGACAAAGGTGGCCGGGCGTGGTGTTGGCCATCCACGCCCTCGTGCGCTGTGCCAGCCGTTATAGGTGCTCGCTACGAGCACTTGCCCCTACAGTCTGGTAAGGCTATACGGGGGATCTTTGTCAGTGTGTGTCACCTCTTGGCTGTGCCACTGCGTGTGTCAAGCTCACTCGATGGTGTCGCTGTGTGCGTGTGTGCGACCGCGTGTGAAATGCAGCATGGAGCGGCGGCATCGTTGACAAAAAAAAAACATCTCTATCTGTTCTGCCTCCACGTGGCACTGAACATTCCACGGTACGAATATAAGATTGAGTGGCTCCTTTGTTACGATGAAAATTAAAACAAACAAAAAAATGATGCAAATGCTACGATGATGACAATGAACGCACCATTTGTTTCAATGCATCCGTCTCTGTGTACGTGCCGTGTGCTTCCCAATGCCAACCCCCTCAATCAATTAAAGCATCGTCCTAACGCCTGCCATGCACAACGTGCAGTGCACACACACGCACACATGCGCGCACAAGCCGAGTTATTCACAAACCACCACCATCAAAATTATTCTAAACTAAAGAGTAAATTATCCTAATTAAAGAGTAAAAAACCCACACTGAACCCACTCATGTACCTGGCCGAATTGTAATAAATACATTTAACTTGAACGGGTTCGATTTAAAAGCCTGATTTTCATGTTTGACGAATGCCCCATTTTGGTAAAAAAAAAAAAGATATTGACGTGTCGCCACCGCTAACAATGGGGGGCAATCACCAAAGCAGTTGGTGTTTTCTGGTGTTTCACTTTAATATTTGGAATGTTTTGTCAACTGATCAATTTGGCTGATGGCTCTGCGGGGGAGAATTCACGAGAGGACATCGTCAGGGGACCTGAATTGGACAGCCCATGTGCGCGCAAATGTACGCGTTGGCTGGGTCATATAGCCCGCATGCCCAGCCACAGCATGCCTCCTCAACCACCGGATGTCCAAGCAACTTCTGTTGTGCCAGATAGGGGGGGGGGGGGGGGGGTTACATGGTCACCAGAAGGCAGAGATGGGCTGATGTGGTCCAGGAGGGCCTGGGGATGTGTGCACTTGCCAATGACCGGTACAGTACTGTACCAGCGGTATCAGATTCTACTGGGCAATGGGAGGCAGTCGCCCCTCCAGGAACAAAGGAAAGCGGAGGAGCGGCGCTCACAACAAGCGGAGCGGTCCGGCTGATAAAACGCGGCGAATTGGCACAGAGGGCACAAGTGGTGCATGTGCCAAATCATTTCAGTTAGCCCATAACCCCTGAGCATGTCCTGTGCAGATCTGTCAGCGAGCCTTAGCCACTTCGAGTGGCCTCAAATTTGATCTATCCTGGCACAAGTGCTGTGGTGATGTCACGACCACTTAGTGGTGAATGGCGGTTGTTGTTATTGTTGTGTGCACACGTGTGTGTGTGTATATTCAGGTGTACTCAGTCACAGCCCATTCCCGAAAAAAAAGTTTAGAAAGAAAGAGGATGTTTGTCTTCGTGCATGTTTGTGTCTGTGCGAGTATTTGAGTGTAAGTTGATTTGTTTTTGTATGAATGTGTCTTTGTTTTTGTTTGTCTGCATGAGTATATGCATATTTATGAATGAGTGTATGTGCGTGTCTCTGTACAGTTGTAATTGTCATGTACAGCCTGCACACAATTACTAGCCTCCCTCAGCTGAGTAGTTCACTTGGGAGTTAATTTCTGGCTGAATCAGCCTTAAATGGTTACCTGGTGCGGTGAGTAAGCATCAGCACTGTGGAGAGAAATACACAAGTGCACTTGCCCAACAGCCTGTGTATAGGCTACACGGTGAATCTTTATCTTTGTTTGCACTGTGCGAGTGTGTGTATATGCATATGACATTGGGCATGTGTGTGTGTGTATATATTTCTGCATATTAGAGCCCGCGTGAAGAATTTCAACTCTTGTCATCGGCAAAAAGGCGCCTTTTCCACATCACACGCAACAGGCACGATTGAGGCTGGAGGCGATGTTTAAAAATTCAGTAGTTGCCTGCACCGCCGCTGCATTGCTAATACAAAGACATCTGCCCAAGCTATAGGCCGAGCCTCACTTTTTTTATTGGAATATTTTTTAATGACGCGCGACTCCTTCGGAACAGGGATTTTATATTTCAGAAACACCCAACTCACGCCCAAGCCACGTGCATTGCCTCGCGAGAAAGGGGTCGCGCACGACACGGCCGCGTGCGGACGCTTTTGTTGAGCTCGTGAACATTTTCGGGGCCAGATATATTTCACATCTTGACCAAAAGTTCACTTAACGTCCGAAGGAGACGTGCCAAAATTTTCTCCGGCTCGCTCGCACAAGTCGGGCAAATTGAAGGCGAAAGCGTTCGGCGGCTGTCTTGGCACGAATTAGCTCTCCCCTGGTGCACTGTGCATTCTCATCGGTGGGAAACGTCTCCTGTTGTCGGTGGAATAGTTTGATCAAAACAGGCAGTCCAAGCGCGCACACACACACCCGAAAACGGGGCTTTTGTCTTTAAAATCATTTTATTACAAGATCTCTAAATCTGTTCTCTTTACATTAAGACAGTTTTGGTTCTTGAGGCTGAATGTTTGTACAACCGAGGAGGTTTTTCTTTTTTAAGATTGTATAGAAAGGTACAGAGATACAGACAGAGGCTGGCAGCATTGGCTGAGTTGAGACCTGAGCTCTGGTGCCAAAGCTGGCGAGTCATGGCTAACAAAAGCTGTAACTGCTTGTGCGCGGAGGGGGGTCGAGAGGGTTGGGGGGTCAGGGGGCGACGGGAGGTCAGACATGGGGGGGGGTCTCGCGTCTCGTTCCCCCGAGCTTCCACAAGCGCGCGTCACATTCTGCCACAAAAGAAAACAAAAAAAATCCCAAATAACTGAAATAAAAACAGACCCAAGACGGTACAGTGGTCAGCTTGGGCCTGAACCAATCTCTCACCCACTGGGTCATTCCAACACGGGGGTCAGCGTGTGACCCCCATAAGTCTGTTTTTAACACGGCACCCATGACAGCAAACGTGGCGGGCTCTTACCGTTTATAGGATATTAAATATAGCGTGGGCGCTTATGAAATAAACAAAAAAACACTTGCTTGACAGAGCAGTGTCGATCACAATCAGGGACGTACATATTTCATCTGATTTGTCATTATTATGAATACGTGACATTATATTAACAGATGGGTTCGAGGTGCAGCTGCCTGGGCGAGCAGCCCTTTCCATGGCTTCAGAGCAATAACCTCCTCTGCAGAAAGATTAAAGTCGCGGTGAAGAGAAAGACGGGAAGCAGTATCAGAATATAAATATTTAAAACCTTTCACATTTAAACCAATTCAAATGAAAGTCGGCTTGGCATTATATTGGCAAAATTGTACATTTTGGCTTTTTTTGCCAGAATTTCTCGTCCACGTGTTCCGTGTTATTTATTTATAAACTGAAAACAAGTTCCCAGTGGGGTCCTCATTAAAAATTCCCTTAGTAACATCGCATCACGCTTGGTGATCTTTGAAAATATGGCTCAATGGGTTGTGCTAACACCAGAGGTTGTCCCAACGTGCTGTCGTGCTGGCAAGAGCTGCTGCCCCTTGGTGTTTAAAGAGTAACTTTTAAAGAGTAAATTAATTACAAAACATTAATAACGAGCTACGCAGTCCTCACTATAGCCCACTCAACCGCACATTTGAGGCTCGGGATCCAGCCGATCAACGTTCAACATCGGAGATCAAAACCAATCGGTACTGACAAGAACAGCGAACAAGAAGAACAAACCAATCGGCTCGCTGCATGTTACGGGGGGACACGCCTGGTGGGTTTCCGCGACGCGGCCACAAGCTGGTGCCAAGGCCCCTGGTGCCGAGACGCGGTGGCTCGATCCCGCCCCAGCTTGAGCGACGTCACCCTCTTGGGGCTCTTAAAGAGATGCGCATTACAAAACAACGCCGTCTCCCGTCTAGGGGGGGCCCGGCGCTGTTGGCTAATAAAACGTCGACGGCAGGCGATTCTCGAGTTCCCTTTTACTGCCAGAGCGACAGCACGGGGTTGGTGCTCCACCACCCTCTGGACGCCACGGGCACACCCCTGCGCCTAAAAGCCAACGTTTCCTCCTCGTCCTCCTTCGCGACATCTCCCAAGAAGCAGAACCGTATTTGCGGACTGCACACTCTGCTCGTTCTCCATACGCACGCAATATATTTATATAGATTTTTGTTTTTTTGCAGGGGGGGGGGGGGGAGCCACAAAAATAAGTTTCGCCAGCCTGCCTCGTTCACCGCTGGCAATACCGTCACACGGTCGTGATGAGGACGACCGAGCAGCAGCAGCAACCGAAATTCATCCTCGGCCCCCAAACCTGGAAATTGCATAAATCAAGTTTTCAGCGAGGGACTTTTTCTTTGCTGCCACCATTTGTTTGCCCGCACAACCGGTCCGAATCTACAGCCAAGGCCGCCGCCGCCGCCGCCAGAGGTTTGAAAGCGGTTCGTTAAAATGCCAGCGTGGTGGATTGGTGGGACTTAAGAAAGGAAAACAAACCGTATTTCTCCACCGAAGAGTAATTTGCGGGTGGCCTAAACGCCTGGGGGCCGGGCCGGGCCCTGCACGGATGCTGCTCAATCCTCGTCGCCCTCGCCGTACCCGTCCAGGCCTCGGAGCGCAGGAGACGACAGACAACAACACAACAAAAACGCGCTGCGTTTGTAACGGGGAACGCGTTTCCCCCTCGACGCTTGTTTTTGTGGCATGGAATTGAGGTTTCAATTTGTTTTTCTATCTCTCTCTCTCTCTTTACGAGGCATTAAGCCACTACGTGATTGGTACTTCACAATCACACATGGCTTCGTTAAATTGCAGCCGTGTCAAATTACCTGCGCTGCCCATGCGTCTTGCCGAGCCGCCACCAGCGTCTCCCAGGGGCAGGAGAGGCCGGAGCGTCCCTGCAAACGCGGACGGTTTTGCGGGCACGTGCTGCCTGCCCCCCCCCCCACACCGACCCCGACCGAGGGCCTTGCAAGGGCCTCGCAAGGGCCTCTCACTGCAGCGAGATGACGGAGGAGGGGGTAGGTGGTGCCGGCCGGCCGGCCCACTGACCGGCCTGCCTGCGAGAGTTTACCCTGTCGCTGCCTATCCCTGCCGCATCACAGCCAGCATCACGCGCATTTTGGGTTAGTGTGTTCCTCTCATATATATTTTCTTTTAACTCTAAAAGGTAGCGGGGGAGGGCATTGCAATGATTATTGCTCGGTTAAAACAGCGTCTGGTTGGGAGTGTTCACGTCACACAAGGTTCCCAACCCCATGGGGCCGTGACGCTCCCGAGTTTAAACTCCACAATGCGAGCGTGTCTTAATTGTCAACGTATTTACATTGCAGTGAGGTTACAGTGGTCTTTTGGAATTTATGATCATTTATACCAGCCTTCTACAACGATCGTGGTAAACACAACACAATTCATGTTCGTTTCACCATTGGAGCAAAGAAAAATACCGATCAACAAATTACATTTCACCCATTTGTGGTCTTCACGAGCAACGGTCCACGTCGTTCTTCCCCCACCACCCCCGCGCGCGACAGGAAATGCCCAGTGCCGTTTTGCTTCTCTAGCGGCCGGTGGTGAAAAGTGGGAGCGACTATTCACGTGGCCGGGGGGGTGGATGAAGAGGTGGGCGCGCAGGACAAAGAGATCAGGGGGTTGAGTAATTGGCAACAAACTACACCTGAGCCAAACACAGCGGGCGCACAGCAGCCCCACGTGCACCCCGGGGTGAACGGTGCACAGGAGCGGGGCGCGCAGAAGAAGGGAGTGACGCAGAGACCCGAGAGACGTGGAGTGAGAGACGTGGAGTGTGTGACGTGGAGTGAGACACGTGGAGTGAGACGTGGAGTGAGAGACGTGGAGTGTGTGACGTGGAGTGAGAGACGTGGAGTGAGAGACGTGGAGCGTGAGACGTGGAGTGTGAGACGTGGAGTGTGAGACGTGGAGTGAGAGACGTGGAGTGTGACACGTGGAGTGAGAGACGGAGTGTGACACGTGGAGTGTGACACGTGGAGTGAGAGACGTGGAGTGTGAGACGTGGAGTGAGAGACGTGGAGTGTGAGACGTGGAGTGAGACACGTGGAGTGAGACACGTGGAGTGTGACACGTGGCGTGAGAGACGTGGAGCGTGAGACGTGGAGCGTGAGACGTGGAGTGAGACACGTGGAGTAAGAGACGTGGAGTGAGACACGTGGAGTGAGACGTGGAGTGTGAGACGTAGAGTGAGACACGTGGAGTGTGAGACGTGGAGTGTGACACGTGGAGTGAGAGACGTGGAGCGTGAGACGTGGAGTGTGAGACGTGGAGTGAGACACGTGGAGTGAGAGACGTGGAGCGTGAGACGTGGAGCGTGAGACGTGGAGTGAGACACGTGGAGTGAGACACGTGGAGTATGACACGTGGAGTGAGAGACGTGGAGTGTGAGACGTGGAGTGAGACACGTGGAGTGAGACACGTGGAGTGAGAGACGTGGAGTGTGACACGTGGAGTGTGAGACGTGGAGTGAGAGACGTGGAGCGTGAGACGTGGAGCGTGAGACGTGGAGTGAGACACGTGGAGTAAGAGACGTGGAGTGAGACACGTGGAGTGAGACGTGGAGTGTGAGACGTGGAGTGAGACACGTGGAGTGTGAGACGTGGAGTGTGACACGTGGAGTGAGAGACGTGGAGCGTGAGACGTGGAGTGTGAGACGTGGAGTGAGACACGTGGAGTGAGAGACGTGGAGCGTGAGACGTGGAGCGTGAGACGTGGAGTGAGACACGTGGAGTGAGACACGTGGAGTATGACACGTGGAGTGAGAGACGTGGAGTGTGAGACGTGGAGTGAGACACGTGGAGTGAGACACGTGGAGTGAGAGACGTGGAGTGTGACACGTGGAGTGTGAGACGTGGAGTGAGAAACGTGGAGTGAGACACGTGGAGTGAGACACGTGGAGTGAGAGATGTTGAGTGTGAGACGTGGAGTGTGAGACGTGGAGTGAGAGATGTGGAGTGTGAAACGTGGAGTGTGACGTGGAGTGAGAGGCATGGAGTGAGAGACGTGGAGTGTGACGTGGAGTGAGAGACACGGAGTGTGACGTGGAGTGAGAGACACGGAGTGTGACATGGAATGAGAGACACGGAGTGTGACGTGGAGTGAGAGACACGGAGACAGCGAGTTAGACAGAGTGAGAGGCATGGAGTGAGAGACAGAGAGGAGGGTCACATGGATGAGTGAAGAGACACGGAGGAGCGTGCACCCACACTGGCTTGACACCATGCCATCACTAATGCAAGGGACGGTGAATATACCCCAGTCCCCGCTCAATTCTATGAATGGAGTCGACCATCGGTCGGTACATAATTACGTGTGTGGGGGGGTCGGAGTGATTACCACAGCGTTGTGCGGGGAGAGAGGGGTGGGGGGTACAAACGGGGTCCGAGTGCCAACAGCAGCCGCCTCATCACCAAGTCACGCTTTCGCCGTAGTGGCTTCAGGACATTTGATCACCGATGCGGTGATTGCTCTCGACTGGGGCGATCCAGAGGCTCACCCCATCCCGACTAAACATTCGGCAAGGGTTGATGGTTGAATGTGCTACAGCGAGCGAGCGAGTGCGCGCGCATGCGCGCGCGGCTTCCGCAGATTTCTATGGGGTGTAGCAGCAGGACAGGTGTCTCGTGCTGCACCATCCCCAGCAATTACGAATCTCACCCAGGGACTGCGTGGGGTGGGCGCGGAGCTGGGGAGCCACTCCACAGAATTAGAGAGGAGGAGGAGGATGGAGGGAGGATGGAGGGAGGGAGGGAGGAGGATGGAGGGAGGAGGATGGAGGGAGCAGGATGGAGGGAGCAGGATGGAGGGAGCAGGATGGAGGGATGTGTGGGGGGCTCAACCAATCGCGGGTGACTCCCCCTCCCCCGGCTGTCGTCTCCACCATGTGACGTGAATCGCAGGCAGAGCCCCCCCCACCACCAGCCGCTGTGTCGCCTCATCGGCCCCCCATTTATATGCAAACGAGGAGTCCGCTCCCGCTTGTAAATTAGCTACTGTACCTAGCGGCTCCGCTCCGTCTGCTCCGCGGTGGGGGTTGTGGAGGGAGCCGGGCAAGCGACTCTCGGGCGGCCCGTAGCGGGGGGGGGGGGGAGGTCACGGGGGGGGGTCACGGGGGGGGGGGGGGTGGAGGACAACGCACTGCCGACCGTTGCTCGTCCATCACCCACGGCGTACAGCGGCAGAGCGGACGATTCCGAATCACCTCGCCCGCCCAACCACCACCACCAACAACCAACAACAACCACCACCACCAACCACCACCAACAACAACCACAACAACCTGCACACGGCTCTCTTCGTGGACGCGACTCGCAGCGTCGGGGGCCGTGCTGGTGGGAGGAGAAGGTGGGGGGGGGTGGTGACCTGGCACTCATTATTTTCGAAACTTTGGAGAGTGGAACCTCTGGAGATCACTGATCGACGCGCACGTGGAGGGGGGGGGGGGTGCATCATCATCACCATCAACACCGCCGCCGCGTGCGAGTCGACGTGAAAGTTTTGGTTTCTGCTCGCCCCGCGCGCGAGGTCCCAGCACCGCAAGGCGCTCGGCTCCCTCGCCAGCATTCTCAGCCCGTTCGTTAACGAGCCCCGGTGGAGGTTTTTTTTTAAATGTTATTGTTGAAATACATAGCGCCACGCGGTTCTTTGTTTTTTTGCGATTCACTCTGAACTACACCCACCCACCCACCCCCCACGACTATGCGGGGCTTCCTCGGCGAACACCGCGTGCCCCAACACCACCGGTGACCCCAGGCGTTCGCACTCGCTCACATTGCCAGGGCATTTCGTTCGTGTGTTGTTCGGGTACCGTCAAGTTCCTAAAAGACGCGCCACTACACCACCACCCTTCCCCAGCCAAGCTGAGCCCGTCCACGCTGACAACCCCAGCGAAGCGCGTTCACTGGGGTTGTCACGGCTGGCACCGACTTCTCTCTCCTCTCCTGCTGCCTTACCCCTGCCTCCTTCCTCCTCCTGGCCGCGATTTCCAATTCAGACGGCGTGTATCGCCTCTCTCCGTGCCACACAATCTGACTCGACGTGCAAGCGAGAAGCCGCTTTCCCGATTTACAAGGTTGGCGGCTTCCCAACGCCGAGCTTGAACCGCAAGGCGTCTCGGGGTGGAAGAAAAAAAGGGCCCTGAGAGCCGGCCCCGTCTCCTTCCTTACCCGGTCCCACTCCTTGTCCCACCTGGGCCCTCCACTCGCTTGACCCTTCCTCTCTGCGCCCGTCGGTACCCCAACTCCTGTCGTTTTGCTCCGCATGCGGCACCTCCTACCCCGCCACTACTCCTCCTTCAAGACTCTTTCCTCACGCCCTGTGAAAATCTAACAGTGCCTGAACACCACCACCCCCCCCCCGCGTCCTCCTTTCCCATCCCGCCGAACCGACAAATGTTTTCGGAGGTAAACATCCACCTGGGGGGGGTTGGGGGGGGAGCGAGAATTGCGTTTTTTCGTTGTTGTCGAACACATTGGAGCGATGCGACAATCTCTTTCCTGTGAGTGGATGCCCGCCTAATTAGTAGTAGTGTGGTGTTTTTTTTTGTTGTGTGGAGACAATTTACAGAGCGGAATTGTTTGGCTCCTTAAATCGCCGCGGCGCTTGCGGTGCTTTTGAATGTTTTGGGGATGAGCTTTGGGACGCGTCGAGGCCGTGGCATTGAACTGCGACCCAGGCATCGCGTTGCCTTGTACAGGGTTCGGGTTGGGGCTTGGAACGTCCGCTCATCGGATTCCTCCGCCCCAAACAGAGATTCTGTCGATTCTAGATTGGTGTTTGTCAACGCAGTGCCCCCCACCCCTGCAGTCCGTCATGGGAGGTGACCCCCGTGAGACCGGTGGAGGGGGGGGGGTGATTGTTTTGCCTTTGTGGCTGGGCGCTTTGTGGTCGGACGCGTCTAACTCAACGTTCGGGACGCGTCTAACTCAAAGTTCGGGACGCGTCTAACCCAACGTGCGTGGCGCGTCTATTGGGGACGTCACGGTAGAACCGACACACTGTTGCCCCAACACCCTCCTTGGTCAATGTGAGCCCCACGACACCACCAACAACGTTGCTCGTTAAGCTGGGAGTTCGAACGAGCGCTCGCTTCTTGAGGATTTTGGCTGCATGAAACCGCGGCCACGTGGCCTCCCCTCATCCTCCTCCACTGCCCGGCACCACCTCATTCACCACCCACATCGTCATCAACAACAACAGCAGCAGCAGAAGCAGCACCATCGTCGGTTACAACGCAACATCGCTCGTCCGCTGCACGCGTGCGTGTCACTGGCTCGTACAACAACGCGTTCTGGAGACACACTGGCCCACGTGCGCGAATGCAATGGCCCGTCGAGATTAACCCGTTTCAAAGGAGCCAACTCCATTATTTTGAGAGAGAGGGGGGGGGGGGGTAGGTTGGGGGATGGGGTGGAACTTTTCAATTTTGCGCCAATTAATAAATATTTCTCATCGCTTCGTTTTGCGAGTGGCGAGGCTGTGCGCGCGTTCCACGTCGCGATGGGGCGAAGGGGCCACGCGGCAATTGTCGAGAGTGGGGCCACAGTCGCGGCGATTGGTGGTGTGGGGAGTGGGGGGGGTGGTGGTGGCCGTGAGAGGCTGACGCTCCCGTCCGGTCGCGGGGAAGATGCGTCCGCGGGAGAGGGGGCCCCCAGAGCCGCGCGTGTACAAGACGAGAGAGAGAGAGACACCACAGGCAGCCTCGAGCGTCGCGACACCGATCATTCGCGTGGTCACACACGACCGTCGTCATCATCATCACCATCGCGTGGGGCCCCGTCTGTTCAAGCGTCAAACGGATAGGGGAGAGTGGTGGTGGGTGGTGGTGGTTGGGGGGGGGGGCTTCGGCCAGCGCTTAACGAAGGCGCTGAACCATGACAAACTCCGCCACCACCACCATGGCCACCACGGGGTCAAAAAAAGCTTTTCTCGGGCCGAGGAGGCCCGGCAACACAACGCGGGGGGCGGGGGTTGCGGGCCCCCCCCCCTCCTCGGGCCCACAAATGAACCTGCCACTATTTTGGTTTGCTTCGTTACAACTCCCCCTTTAAACTTAGCGCATTCGTTTTATATATATACCCTTTTGTGGTTGGTTTGTTTTTGTTTGTACACACGCAGTTACAGCTTTGAAAACGCAAAAACAATTTTTTTTCAAAAAATAATTGTGAAACAAAAAAAAGTTATGTTTCGTTGTTATTGTACAATACAACACCTGGGTTTTTCTTGTTTTGTTTTAAACTCGTGCGAAACATTTCAGCAAATGTAGATTTTTTTCTTCTTCCGTTGAGGTGACCCAGAGGCATTTTTGAAGTGTGCTTTAGCAAAAGTTGAACGTGGTTAAAGCGTTATAAAAAAGTGTGATCGGCTCCGTTATTCTTATTGGTTTTACATTCTGTGTTCCCCTGATATGTTCTATGGCTACGTAAGGTACTGTGAATAAAAACTTGAATGTGTATCTCTTGTGTGTGTGTGTGTTGGTGTAACAGACAAAAACAATGAACGAAGCAGAAAATTTTAAAATAAAAACCTCCACACAGAACGAACCGTGCAATAAATACATTCACTGATAGCAAAAAAAAAACCCGAAGGAAACGTGAGGAGAAATATAATGTGAAATAAAAACTAAATTCCGAGAGTAATCGATGACAACACTGTTTTCGCGTGGTTCTGGCCTGAACATGAAAGAAAAAAAGATTACGGCGTTTATGTCGGTTAGTGAGTGCTACCACTTTTCGTTTAAAAAATACACTGTAAACTTTTTTTTTGGTTCTTATAAAAATGAGGTTTCGATTTCAAAAAAATAAAACTTTGGTTCAAAAAATTCACCCATGGTTTTGGACAGAAGCTGCTAAACAGTTTTGAAGTTTGAGCTGGGTTATGTAACACTGAGAGATATTTCATCTTAAAACGTTAAAGAGAACAACGTAAAATGTTTAAACCCCCCCCACCCACCCCCCGAACCCTCACCCCGCCACCATAACTACCATCATAAAAAGTACGTACACAATAATAAGGACTAGTGTTTCTTTTCTTCCCTCTCGTTATGTTTCTCTAATCTAGATCCCTGCAGAAGACTTCGGCGAGCTGCAATACTGCATTTCAAAAAAAAAAATGTCTTGAGCCCACAAAGTCGTACAAATCCCTGCATCATGTTAATCGAGACGCCTGGTCGTGGCGGAGGGTCGGCGGGGGTGGCACGGGTGCGTGGCACGGAGCCACCGGCGCTCAGCAACAACACCGACACGCTCAACACACGAGCCGCACGCGGCACAACACCGAGACACGAGCCCACGCTCAGCACAAACAAGCCACACGCGCTCTCAAACACAATTCATACGCAGCACAAAACTGAGACAAACCCCGGCACGCTCAGCGCAAGCCACACGCGGCACAACACCGAGACACGGACCACGCACAACGCGAACCAGACAAACCATACGACAAATATTATAACACCGAGACGGAAACACGCCAAACGGAAACGCCCGATGACAAGCCCCACTCGGCCACAACCACGCTCGGCACCACACGAGAGACAATTCCACGCTCAACACAATCCACACCGAACCCAGCGATGCAATGCAAGCAGTCTGTCCCCCCCCCTTCGGCTTGGGAACACGTTTGAGTTAAATTGTTTCTAATTACAAACTAACAACTGTAACTAAGGCGGTTAAAAACAACATGAGATGTGTTTCCCTACCTGTGACATTATATACACGTTATCAATTTACAATATGGCAGGTTAAATTTAATTGTTATTCTATGGTCCGTGACTCGTTTGCTCCTTAATACGACTGATATCGCTACATACCTTTTTTTTGTACGATTTAACGGAATCCGATTCAACATTCTGTAACGTCTGGTGTCTATATTGCTTGTGACACGGTTACATTTAAAACACACAATACTCAAAACGCCAAAAAGTTCAAGGCCTCTTTAGTGTCAGGGCAACACCTTGTACATCCACTGGCAGCGGCACGTGAGGACAGAGCGACCGCTTGCGAGGTCGTGCGTTCTGAGCGGCAGGCATTCGAAGACAACAACACAAAAAATGAAAGCTAATATAATCGTGTAGACTGCTCTCCGCTGCACACATTTAAGACATGAAAGCTTAAGATCTGAGGTAGAGTTTGTTTTCATTTTGTTTTTAAAAAAAAAAAAGCTTATCGGTATAACAGCCTATCTTTCTCGTAAGTTCTTTGACGGCAATGGCTAAAATGAAAAAGTGACAATGAAACGCAAACCAAAACGAACTCCTTAAAGTTATTCCTGTAAACAGCCGGACAACTGTGCAGCTGAATTTAGCTGCCAGAGTTAAAGCTGACATTTTATTACAAAATATGACTCTCAATATTTTTCTCTCTTCTTCTAAAATACCTCATCACACCCTGTTTGTATAATGCCCTCCAACGAAGAGTTTTGGTTCATTCTTGTTTTTAAATTATTTTTTAGGTTTTTTTTTTCTCTCCCTCTCTCTCTCTTTAAAGCAAACGTCGGTAGCGGTCTGCTACCTCAATGACGGCGTCACGACCCAATACCCCCGCCCCAGCCCAAGGCGCGGAGTAAAAACCCGCCACGCGAAATCGGCGGATAAAAAAAAATATGCGTCGATAACGCAAACTCTGCGTTAAAGGGGGGGGGGGGTCCCGCCCGCAAGCGCCAAGATTTGGCAGTGAGGAGCGCGCTTGGCTTCGGAGGTTCCGGCCACACCAGCCCGTGGCGGCGGTGGCGGGCGGGCGGGCGGGCGGGCGGGCTAGCTCCAGAGTTTGTGGGGGCGGCGGCGGGGGGGGGGGGGGGTACGACTGCATTGCCTCGCTGGGAAGAACGGCGGAACCCGTTCCCACACGCGCACGAACAACGCACGGATAACAACACGAACGCACGACACGACACGCACGACACACGCACACCTCACGCGCTCGGTGCACACAGCCGGTGACTCTCCTCCCCCGCCGTTCGGAAAGGTAAGTGTTGTATCGTTTGGAAAGGGTTTAAAGCAGCCTGGTTTGCTCGCGACAGGTCAGGTGTGGGCTTTGGAATAAAGGGGAAGGGGGAGAAAGGGGGAACTTAATAGAAAACAAAAACAAAAAAACATCATTAAGAATAATTATTGAACAAAAAAAATGTAAAATTATAGGAGAGTGTTGAGGGTGAGTGAGATAGACAGAGACAGACAGAGAGAGAGAGCAGAGGACCCATAACGTTATACGCCAACAAAACGTACTGCATTACTAAGCAGCTATCCAACTTAAGTGCTGTGCAAGAACCATGCTACTGTCAAGACAACACCACAGACACCGCGCCGGCTGTCACCGCTACCAAAAAACAGACACAGAACAAAGCTAATACGCGCGCAAAAAACCAGGTACGTACAAACGAGGAAAAGCATGCTAAAATATACACCTTCGTTATTATCCTTCGCAATTTTTACATCCTTATCATGAACCTGCAATCACTGCTTTGATCCACAGGCATTTTGGTCAACAGTTGATAATTGTTGTTATTAATAATAGTTTTTTTCTTTTCAAAGCTTCTTCCTCTAAGTGACTATACAGACATTAGGACATTGATAAAAAATGAACTGCAAACTATAACAGGTTTTTCGTCACTTTCGCCACAGAAAATAATGATCATGGTAGGCGCCAATTTTGGCGTTGGCAAGCGGGGGGGGGGGGCGGTGGTCGCCACCACCCCCCGTGCCGGATTCTCGGCGAGAGCCGGAGGGAAGCTCCACGCCAGTGCTGATGTTGAATACGACACAGTTTTAACTGTAACCGAAACATCGTTCCCCTATTTAGGAAAACATTTCTCAACAAACATTTTTTTTGTACACATTTCAATTTAACCAGTGAACATCTGTTCTTTAGAGTCCTGTGGACAAACATTGGGAATATTTCACCTTTTGTTTTGTAGAAATTCAAAACGTCTTTGATATTACCATTCGCAAAGAGTGAGAGTATCCTACATATATACTTTTTACATCACAATGTTCACTGAATTTTTTTTTCAGTCAATTATTTTACGCCCCCCCCAATTGTGAGGAAGCGACCGAGCGAGCGGAGGACGAGAAAGGGTCGGGGGGGGTCCTCGAGTGTCTCGTTATGACATCAGCCGCTGCATGTCCCGTGGGACGGCCTTCGTTCCTCGGGAGCCGGGGCCACACTTGCACCAAAATGCCTTGTGCCCGCCACGCATGTTACAATGCACACGTATAAATATATGTATACCTGCATACATATATTCATAGACGTACAGCATGTGTTCAAGAGTTTGTAGACGTCACCTCGAGCCATCTGCTCGCAAAGCGTATATTATAGAAATAATTTTGCATATAATTGTTATATTTATATGTTTGGGCATGCGTCTATATATCTACACACACACACACAATTTTTCAGTGCTGTGCAATTTCATAATAATATCCAATTAAAACCTTTATAAAGTGGCATTTATGATTCATGTACAAAAGCCATTTGGCCAAAGCGAATGTTGGTGGCAAGTGCTTTTTTTTCGGCGAGCATCTATCAGGGCCAACGCTGCAATTAAGGTGGTGGTGGTGGTGGTGCGGGCAGCACCACTAACTCGGCCACCCCCTTTGTCTGCCAGGTGCCGATGTTCGATTGCACAGCACCAGCAAAAGTTAATCGAAGGGAGGCCCCCCCCAGGCCAGGCTTAAGATTCCAATTGCAACAGGCATTGTGCAAGGCCAGGGAAATGGAAGCTAGGTGGCCGGAGTCACGTCGCAGCGAGTGAACCACTCCACATTCATCTGTGTGCAAAGACAAATATCCCCCCCCCTCCCCCCAGATTGTTGGGACAAGTGCTGTTAGCAAGCATCTATAAAGGCGGGCACAGCACACGAGGTGGGGGGGTCGGTGGCCAGCACCACGTTTGGCCACCTATGTCTCTCTAGTACGATGTTTACGCGTTGTACTGGGTACTCATTTGAGGCAGAGTCGAACTGCGGGAGGCCGAGGACCGCTTCAAATATTCGACATTGGTGTTGGCCGTTGAGTGTTTGCACACGCGTGCGTGCGTGCGCGCGGCGGATAGGGGAGATGCTTTGCAAAGGAATAGCATGGCCCGAGTTCACTCTACGTGCACATTCACCAGGGGGACAAACGCTCCTGTACACCCGTGTACAGTACACGGGTAGGCTCACGTAGACGTGTGTGCGTCTTTACCATGATCATTATTTCTGCTGTATAGCCACTCTTCCCTCCTGCATTTTAAATTAGTTTACAAGTCACATACACTTACACAGAGTGCCTGTCAAAGAGTCAATGTAGGGCCTCCAATCATATAAATATATATACCGTATACCATTCGTAACAGAGATTAAACAGATAAGACAAAAAAAAACCTCACTACGTCACAGGTAGTGTAAGCTGTTCCCGTTTTTTGTTATTTTTCTTTTTAAAGCCTGCAAAAAGGAATGTGCAAAGGGAGAAAAAAAAGACAGATTCAATTCATTGGTCAAAATCGAGAGGACACGGTGAGGGTTGGCGATACCGGCACAAAGCTTCGGGAAGCCCCGCCGGCGGGCGCCTGCACAGTCTGCTGCGGCGCGCACCTCGGGCAAGCGGGGCAAGTTTTAGTTTTTTTTCTTTCTCTCTTCCCGTTTTCAAAGACTATCCGACCCCTCGCGTCGGTTGACCCTGTCAGCCACTGGTCCCATGCAAACCACCGGCCATTAAACAACAACAACAACAAAAAAATACCTCTTTGTTTCGTTCCTTTTTTGTTTTTTTTTTTAAAGAGTGGCATTGTATCGCCTCCTGCCTGAGTTGCGGGGGTCGTGTGTGCGAGAGGGCGAGCGATGCCACGGAACGGCGGCTGGAGGTTGTGGCGTGTGAGTTGGCGGGTGAGCTGGTGGGTGAGCTGGCGGGTGAGCTGGCGGAGGAGCGAGCTGGCGGGCAGTTAGTCGGGGCTGCCCACGATGATCGTACACACCCGTTGGTTGGCGCAGGCCTCACGTGGCGATGACTTCGATTGGTTCAGACGGCAACCAAGATCCTCCACCCCACCACCCCCTCAAGCCTCAATGACATCTCCCGATATGCGAGCCGTTCGCTCAGAGCGATCTTTTAGACAAATAGACATCACTAAAATTAATTAACCGTTTTCGTAAAACGAAAATGCACCAAGCCCACTTATGACAGCCCAACACCTGTAAAATGATCACCTTTAACATTTTAAAAGGGACGTACACTCATATAAAAAAAAAATAACGCATATAAAAACCATCGTAAATTTTGGTCCATGGATTTCTTAAAATCAGGTTATAGGTGCTACTGACGCAGTGTCACGAGGTTAAATCAGTTCCAGCGGCAACGCCGATGACAAACGGACGGTTAATCGAGAACCCTACAAACTGCGGATGCCCGCTCGCCAGCTCACACACTCGGCCCGATGCCAACGCGCCAGGCTCACCGGCTAGCTCGCTCACCTCCACGCGCCGGCGACCACAGCCCATTGCGCCGGAGGGAAAGGGGGTCCAGAAAGGGAGGGAGCGGGGGGGGGGGGCCTCACATGGCCTGCCCGGCGCTGTGCATCTTCATGTGGCTGATGAGGTTGCGCTGCTGCGCGAACTTCCCACCGCAGAGCTGACACTCGTAGGGCTTCTCGCCCGAGTGGATGCGCATGTGCTCCGTGAGGCGGTACTGGCGCGTGAAGCGCATGCCGCACTCCTCGCACGCGAATGGCTTGAGGCCCAGGTGGCTGCGCATGTGGCGCGTCATGGTGCCGCGCTGCGTGAACTTCTTGCCACAGATGGCGCAGGGGTACGGCCGCGTGAGCCAGTGCGTCTTCTCGTGCTGCCGCAGCGTCGCCGCGTCCTTGTAGGCGCGGTCGCACGCCATGCAGCGGTACGGCCGCGCCTCTGCCGAGTCGTCGGCGCAGCCCGCGTCGAGACCGCCGGGCCCCCCGCCGCCGCCTCCCCCGCACGCCGAGGGAGGGCCGCCCCCGCCGCCGCCCCTGCCGCCTCCCGCGCAGCCGCTGCTGCCGTCGTCGTCGTCGTCGCCGCAGCCGCCGCCGCCTCCTCCGCCGCCGGCCTCGCGCTGGTAGAGCTCCTCCTCGGTGTGCGTGTCGACGTGGGCGTTCAGCTGCTCCGAGCTGGGGAAGCCCTTGCCGCAGGGGATGCACACGTAGAGGTTGTCGCCGCCGAAGGCGTCGGGCTCGCCGTAGGCGGCCGCGTGCCGGTGGTGGTGGTTGCAGTGGGCGTAGCGCTCGAGCCCGGGCTCCGAGCCGCCGCTGCCCGTGTCGCTCATCCCGCTCTCGTCGTTCAGGCTGCGGTTATCGTCGTCGTCGTCCTCCTCCATGGCGGCGACACCGAGGAGCGAGCGTGTCGTCTGGTAGAGCCCCGTGCCGCCGCCGCCGCCGCCGCCGCCTCCACCGCCGTCGGACTTTGAGCTTCCCGAATAGACGACGACGCCGTTGCTCGGCGGCACGGGCACCTCGTCGTCATCGCCGGACGCCCCGGCCCAAGAGTTCGGAGGGGTCTTGTGGTCGCCCTGAGCTGATGGCCCGTGGTGCAGGTCCTGTGTGAGAAGCGGCATTGCGTGCAAGCGTATTTACACACACGCACGTACACACAAATACAAAGCTAAAGATCCCCTATATAGCCTTCAACAGACTGTCGTGACAAGTGCGGTTAGCGCGAACCTATTAAGGCCGGTTAGGGCACACAAAAAGAGAGGTTGACCAGCACCACACCCAGCTCCCTTTGTCTCCCCAATGCTTATATGTACACATGCAACCAGGTACTCATTTAAGGCTCAGTCGACTTAGGGGAGGCCCAGGGCTAGTTTGGATATTCATCATCCAGAAATGCGCATGCAAATCTACGCCGCACCCAGTGCTCGTGCAGAGGGCTGGACACCATCGCCGGGGAGAGTGAGCTGGCCTCATAGGAGATGTGGGGGCCCGACATTAATGTAGGACAAAACATTCAATTCACAAGCCTATGTTTTTGCAGAAGGGGCAGGGTCTGGGGGAGGGGAGAGAGACAGGACACAATGGAATTTGACAGAGAAGGTCCAGGATGTACGTAATATTTTCTCCGAGTGAAAATTATGGGTAAACAAAGATTAAATCTGACCGCTGGCCTGGAGCTGTGGGCAAAAGAGCATACGTGTACACAAAATGCACCCGTGTCCCTGCCCCAGGAAACGCTGCCGATATTCTTTTCTTAACCTCGTCGCGAGTTCCGCCCCAGGCGCTCACCTGATCCTTCCGGTCGCACGGCCGCTCGGCCGGCTCCTGCTTGAGCCAGCTCGTGTTGAGAGGCAGCGGCAGGCCGTCTGCGGCGCCGCTGGAGACGGGCAGCTTACTTCCGCCGCCTCCGTTGCCGCCACCGCCGCCGCCGCCGCCGCCGCCGCCACCGCCGAGCGGGGACGGCGCCGTCCGTCGGATGAGGCCCAGGCAGGCCTCCGCCTCGCCTAGTCCCGAGCCGCGGCCCTCGTAGCCGTCGGCACCGGAGGGGGCGGGCGTCGGCGAGTGCAGTCGGTCCGCGTGCTCCGCACCGCCGCCACCGCCGCAGGACGCGCGTGAGTCGCGAATTGGACTCTTCTTGGAGAGGTCGAGGCCCACGAGCTGGCTCCGCTCGCTCGACGAGACGCCGCCACCGCCGCCGGCGCCGCCGCTGCCACCGCCGCGCAGGTCGAGCCCCGCGTCGTCCGGAGCCACACGCGATGGGAAATATTCTCCGACGCCGGAGCCCAGGGTGTGCAGCTCCCCGACGCGCTGCAGCTCCCCGACGCGCGGAACTTCCCGGCTGCGGAAGACGACCCGGAGAGAGCGGCACTTCAGGATGGGGCCCACACAACGCGCACGCAAACCTGGCCCATGGGCGCAGGCAACCGAGCAGCATTTTGTTTGACTGCCCGTACCCTGCTCATGCGACTTCACTCCGAGCTTTGCCGCTTAAGTTTTGCTGGAAAATACAGGTCCCTGTGGTCCACAGCTGGATGAGCTCTTTAAAAGTTATTTTATTTATACTTGGCAAAACAGACCCTTTGCTATTTATTATCGCTGGATGGCTTTTTTATTTTTTTAGTCGAGACGCCGGCATGAATGCAAACTCTCTACGAATTCCGCCGTAGTCATCCAATATCAACGTTGTCATCGCTATCTGAATTTTGGGAAAGAGAACGCAACAGAATATTAACATTTACAATCCATTATCCCGTGGATCGTCCTTAACAGCAACTAAGTCTTATATCGGCAAGGTGTGGGGCCAGACAAATCACAGCTCAACCACAACAACCGTAAGATACACAAACGCCACGGGACACACGTTGAAGGCGCAGCAGTGGGTCGCCGTTGCTTCTGGGAATCGTGGTTTCTGAGAGACTGACCGTGGAGGGGGAGAATTGTTTTGCTTTTGCGAACGCGCGCAGGCAACCCCACGCCCATTCGTGTTTTCACCACAAGTCGCCGAAGCAACGCACCGCTACGCGTGACTCGCGCGCGAAAACACCCGCGCACGTGTTAGTGCGAGGTTGCCATGGTGCCACCGGTGGCACCGACACGGGCACGAGAACAACAGTGTCCAGCTGCCCTCGCATCTCCCAGCGCCCCCCCCCCACCCTGTCCGCCATTGCCGACACTATATATTCTGGTGTCAGCTAATCGACAGGCTTTGTCCGATTCGCACCCGAGTGGAGACGGTTTGTAAACATGGACCAAAGGGGGAAGAGGGGGGGGGGGAAGGGCACGATTTGCGAGAGGTGCGACATTTGGAACTCTGCCCATGGCCAGGTCCAGCCTCGCTCGTCCGACGACAAAAAAAAATGTGGTTCAGATCTTTACGTTTCCCCTTCCCCACTTTCCGACGTCAACCGCAGACATCTCGTTTTCTCTTCCGACAGAAAGCCACCCGCACCTCCGATTAGCACGGTTGTCAATGTACGGTGCGAAATAAGTTAAACGTATGTACCCCCCCCCCCCCAATTTCCAAGAAACGATAAAAACTTAAAATGTACACACTCACACCACCACTCACTCTGAAAGCCTTGAGGCCATCTCAGAGAACATTCGAAGAAAGCACGTCTGCCGAATGGACGCGTAATGATACAAACAAGGCGACGGCCACAATATCTGCGCCTATTGTAAACGTTCGCTAAGTTCAGCTTAATCTTTCAAGATACAAGAAGAGTCTCTCTCCACATACGAGGCTGTTATGACAACACTGCCCCGTTCCCCATTCTGCTACAACTGGTTAACCCTGCACCAGGCTCTCTGTGGTATGCGAGTACAAAAAAAAATGACCCGATGTGTCTTGTCAACGCTTATCTGCAAAGGCATGCGACTTCACTGTCATGAAGCCGACACGAGCACGGGATGGGCAATTGACACCCACACCCCCCATAGCCTCCCCCCCCCCCTTTTTGTGTGCCGATGCACGTATACCAACGCGGACGTGTGCAACGTCCATTTACTTGCCCAGAAAAAAAGAGTCACCGAGACCCAAAACGTTTCTGGGATGGTTCAGACAATTCCATTAATGAGTGCTCGGCACGTGGTAGGAAACGGGAGAGAATCCGGAGAAACCCCAATTGTACGAAGGAGGGATGCGACACTTAAAACCTCCACGTCGATTGATTAAATAACCCATTTGTTGTGTAAGGCTGCCTCGCAGCCCAAGGCTACAACACCTGGTGTATTCCCAGTCACTCTCCCACCCAAGTACCAAACCAGGCTCGCATGCGCTTGGCTTCTGAGATCTGATGGGTTTGGGGCATTCATAATAAGTTGGTGGTACATTATTATTATGCATTTACAGCATCATAAAAAAAAAAGTCTGAACAAACTATTAAAACAGTTTAAATTTAAAAGAAAAACGGCCAAAAAACATTCACGTGAGATTACTCGGCTCAACGTGATACAAACCAGGAAACAAATCGGTGTCCACGTATTTGTTTTTCTTTTAAGTCAGCGCAGTCCTCCTGCACGACTCGCCGACCTTCTCCACACCCCACCGAAGAAGATGCAGGAGGTGCGAGGCCCAACTGGCTTTCCCTCCTCCCTACAGCTCGCGCTACCTGCCCGCACACCTCACCATACCTCACCAGGTGCTCACCGTCAGCCGACTTGACCTAGGGTAGGCGGTTCCCTCAGACCAGGTGAAACCCCCAACTTGCCACTTGATGTGCGTCGCTGGGAGTTTATTGCCGTATATTGCCCGCAGCAGCAGCGACACTCAGCACTCAAGCAGCCGCAAGCACGCACGCGCACGCGCGCACAGGTTCACACGCACGCACACAGGCTCACACGCAGGCGCACACCCACACGCAGGGGCACTGGTGCCGAACGACGTTGCCAGCACTCGCGTCCGGCGACTAGCTCGCTCGCGACGGCGTCGCCTCCAGGCAACTGGGGGTCTCTCTCTATGCCCAAAGAGATGCTAATGTAACAGCAGCATCATTGCCCTGGCTGCAACTCCAGGATCACTTGGGACTGCCTGGACCATGTGGTACTGTGCCGATTCCCTGAGCAATAACTTGAGGAGTTAATGTATTTGCCGCAGCACCGGAATGAATGGGCTATGCCAACGCTCGGCTCCGTATGCATCACTCTTCATTGAAAAGGGGCAATAGCGGCGGTGGCTGGGAGCATAATTCTTGGGCTACACCCAGAGCATGGATGGGTATGGAACTGCCGAAGTTTAATCTGATAATAGGATAACATCTATCGCCAGCACACACACACTTAAGCATGCGTGGTAATACACACGGACTAGAACAAAAAGGCACACAAACACAAGCTCACACACACACAAATGTCTGTCGCTAGCAGCCAAATCTAGGGGACCCTTTCTTGTTGTTTGTTGTTGTAACGTTCTTACCCGCCCCTACCCCTACTGGACATCTGTGAAAAAAAAGCTTTAGAGCTCATCGGATTCCTCCAGTATAAATATTGATTCTGTCAACGTTGCCGCATCTGACAAAGACCCCGTTTCCTGCTACACCTCCATGAGCTACACGCCAGGTCTCGGCGAATCGCTCCGAGCTCTCAGAAACAAGACGCCCTCTCACTGTTCTGCGCGCTCGACCACTGACCCTGCAAAGCTCTCCCCTCTGGCAGCAGCCCCCCCCCCCCCCCAGCCTGCCAAGCTGGCGTCAGTCTCTAACATCACGAGCTTCTTTGGAAAAAATCCTATCGGGTTTCTCTTTCCTAACCTCGGGGCATTGGCAGGTCCTTTCTCGCCGCCTGTGACGATCGGGGCAAATACTGCCACAAGCTCTCCTCCCGAGTCACATTTGTTGCAAGAGGCACCGCTGCAGCGCCCGCATCCGGAGCCTGGCCCAATCATCTACAATGCCGCCGCCATGTGTCCCAAGGTCACCCACGAGCAGACCCTTGCTGTGGCTCCTGCCCCCTCGATCGGCCTTTTGGCCTCCGCTCGCAGCCGGCCGACTCTTGAAGAATCTCCAACTGGACCTGTGCCTAGGGAGATCCCAAGGTGTTGCAGGCCACCTCAGGGGTTAGACTCTTTGACCCCTTCTAACAAGGAGGTTTAGGATCTTCTCTCCCCCCCCCTCACCAACACTGGTAGATAACAGCCTTCATGTCTTTCACTAGCGCTCTCTGAGGCTTCTTCTGCACTCTTGAGAATTGGCCCTCCTACTCTTCTTCTTCCCATTCATCTCCTTCCTCGCACTCTCCCTGGGCCCTCAGACTCCTCAGGCGAGGGACTGTGGGCCCTCCTCTGACCGTGGTTCTCACCACCACAGGTCGCTTTCTGTCGAGTGGCCCCCGAGTGCCGGCCTCGGACCGCTCCTTTCGAGCGGCCGCACTCACAGAGGTTCTCTGCTCGTACTTCGGAGCTCCGTGGCTCTGACCGACGCCACCGTCCCCCGTCGCCACCGTCAGCGTCGTCTTGTAATTTCTCCGTGGCTTTGTGGGCGCCAAATTTTCAGCTTTCCACGAGCGCTCTGACCCATCTCTCAAGCAGACAAGGGCCATTTGCATCAGACGCATTCTGCCATTGCACGTCCATGCCCCAGGCGGTGGAGGCCTTTAGAGACACCCGGCACTCTTGTTACGCGCACGGCCGTGCCCTGGACTCGCTCCGGCCGCACCCGCTGTGTGCTCCCTCAGCTCCGCGGCTGGGGTCGTCACCGAATCTAACTTTACTCACCTAAACTCAGCTCGCAAAATGACTGAAGGCCTTAGCCTATATGCAGAAGCTACACTAAACTCTGGGCACCCGGTCCAGAGAAAACGAAAACACTAAGGAAATGGTGGGGGGGGGGGGGGAGTCATATGGTGCAGTACGGAGCGGTTCCCCCCTCCCCTACCGCCCCGCACTTTTTAAATTAATATATGGATAAAAGTTTTGTGGGTGCCCGTTACAGGATGTTGTTCATCTGTATAGAGTCGCAGTGTGTCGGCGACCACCATTAAACTAACCGAACACACATCACTCTCGCACACTCGCATACGTACATACATACGTACACACACTCTCACATGCACACAACAAAAACAAAGGTCATCTATATAGCCCTCTATATAGCCCTCTATGCCACTGTTGGAGCAAGTGCTGCTCGCGAGCATCTTTTAAAGCCACCAGGGCATCTGAGGGGGGCGTCTAAAAAAATTGTCATTTACACACACGAGGAACTCATTTAAGGCTGAGTCAACCTAAGGGAGGCCCGGTTTATCAGTGCGCTAACCGCTACACTACCGCTCACCACACATGCACGCAACAACCGCTCTTCACCACGAAGTAGTGGTGACGTCACACACGGTGCTTGTGCCAGGCTAAGTGCACCTTGAGGCCACGTGAAGTGTCGACGGCTCACTGCTGGCAGAGGGTCAGAGGGCCGACCCAGGTGTTATGACTTGACTAAGATGACTGGCAGATGCACCCTCTTGTGCTCCCTACTGTGCCAATAGAGTGCACACAAGTACAAAGAGCCCCCTTGTAGCCTTAACAAACTGTTGCGGCAAGTGCTCGTAGCGAGCACCTATGAAGGTTGGCATGGCACAACAGGGGGTGGGTGGCCAAGCATCACGTCCGACCGCCTTTGTCTCCCCAATGGCGATGTTTACACACTGCCCTAGGTACTCATTTGAGGCCAAGTCTACCTAGGGGAGGCCCAGGAGCGGTTCAGATATTTGTCACTGATGTTGGCCGTGAGCGGGGGCCGTGAGCGGGAATTGAACTCGGGTCATCGGCCACCGCAGCCAAGCGCGCGCTAATCGCTGCGCCCGCAACTCACAAGACGGACCCACGCACGTTCACGGGCATGTTCACGTTCACGGGCACGTTCACGTTCACGGACCCACACACGTTCACGGACCCACACACGTTCACGGACCCAAACACGTTCACGGACCCACACACGTTCACGGACCCACACACGTTCACGGGCATGTTCACGGACCCACGCACGTTCACGGACTCAAATAATTTCACGGACCCAAATACGTTCACGGACCCACACACGTTCACGGGCACGCGCATGTTCACGGGCACGCGCGCGCGCTCGCCAACACTCGCCCCGCCCACACAGCGCCAGGGGTGGCTGCGGCGTTCGCGCGGTCGTCCGTTGGCTGAAGCGCCGCTCTCCCAAGGCCGTTGCCAGGCAACGGCGCCACCACCGCTGCCGCCGCCGCCGCCACTGAAGCTGCACCGTGCCCCCCACCCCGCCCCCCTCAGTACTCACCGCGGGGTGGGGCCACGGGCAGGGTCACAGGGGGTGATCCTGTACAAGTTCAAGGGTCATCGGCATGGCAACCCGGTCCACCGACTGCCCATCATTTTCTGCGCAACGTGGAAGGGCTTTTTCGGGGCGAGCGCGCTGCCCCTGCGAGCCGACGTCCACATTGAGGTTGGGGGACGAGGCGGGAGGGGGGTGAAACCCTGCGTCGTTCTTTAATCGACGATCAAATTAACGTAATTAACGTAATTAACGCCGAGCTCCTTGGGAGTCTGTGCGAGGTGCACTCGCGAGCGGTAAATGTCTCGGTGCTGTGTCCCCGTCTAACTCACAGCTTGAATTAATAATAATAATAAACTGTGTCTGGCACCGTTTGAGACGAGGCTCAAAAGAAAGCTGTCTCTGGTGTGGACCAATCAGTTTCAAAGACAATGCCACATATATTATCAGAGCATGTTTTTTTTGTTTGCATTCTGACCACACAAGTATTGTGGTTAATGCAGACGCGAGTCCTTGTAAAAGGTTTCAGTTTGGTGTTTTAACATCTTAACAGAGCTGTTTTTGTTGCCAGGAAAAAAAAGGGGAAAACCGATTCTTACGTGTTTAGGTTCTTCACCAACGTTGCCATTGCAGGCACGCAGCAATGGACTTGACCATTCAGTACAGCTGTAGTTTAACACAGCCAATGCACACGTGGTGGAAGTGTACGCAACGACCTTGGCAGTGATTTCGCACTTCTTCGCCAGCTATCCTTTAAGGGACCTCACTCATCAACATATGAACTCTAGGATTGCCCCCTCTGAAGCGATTACAGATACGCGCGAGTGGCTCTCCCCTCTTGCCTGCCGGATAAATAAGCCTCTAGGGTCGTTCCCTGCCGAATTAAGGGCAAAAAGCTCCATCTTCAGTTGTTGTTGTTGTATTACTGTGATGGCGGCGTTATGCAGTCACCGGTGAGCAGCTGAGGGCCGTCAAGCTCGCCGCACTCGAGAAGCCTCTTTTATAATCTCGGGGCGGGAGCCGGGGATTGGAGGTTCTCCATGGTGCTGGCTCAGTGCTGCTCTGACACGGGCCACGGGCGATAACCCCCCTGAGCCACCCGGCCAACTCATGCAATCAGCTTGGCTCTTAATTACGTGCCCGATTCACGGCGGTGACGGTGGCCGGCCGTGCTAAGCCGACCGCGGACTCGCATGGGCGAGCGGCTGCCTCCCCCACCACGCTAAGTCGCCGTCGATTTCCTCTCGCAGGTGTTTGCGCGCGAGGTTGCGTCAGGGCGCCGGGGGAATGCGTCAACGCAGGGCCCACAGAAGGGCAAAGGCCACAACACAAGGTCACCGATACCCACATCGGGAGGTGGGGTGGGGGGGATGGCATAACGACTCCTTGTGTTGACAATTCATTCATTCGTCAATTAAAATCGGTTCGTGCGCTCTCCGTACACGTGATTTGACTCCGTACACGTGACGCTCGTGTGTGTGTGTGCGAGCGTGAGAATCGATTGCTTAGGAATTATACAAATGATACGTTGTTACGTTTATGCTCACGGCGTGAACAAATCTGTACAAACGAGACAAAATCATTACATGCCTGACAAATACCCACCGCATCGCGACACATGGGCGTGACGATACAAGTAAGCTCAGAGATATGTGCTACACGATCATTAATGCAATTGGACAAACATCCCAATGCAGGAACCTCCTGAAAGAGAGAATTAAAACTCAACTGGGGCATTGCTATTGCAATGACAGCGTGATTATAAATAGTTAGAATGTAAAAACTCAACTACAACTATTTTTTTTTATTTTACCAGGTAAGGCCTACGAAGCGAGATAGCTCTTTTTCTGAAGCGACCTGGCCACAAATGATAGCTCAACGAAGTGGTGTATCGTGTGGAAATTTATAGCAGCCAAATACTCTAAACACGCGCTTCTAAATGTGGAGAGGAAAAACGGAGGGCCTGGACAAAAATCCATGTGACCGCGGAGAGAACATGCAAACTCCAAATAGACAGCAGGCGTCAGGGTCGGAAACAAACCCACAACCTCCTGTATACCATGCGAGGTAGTTAACATCTCGCCACCGTGACTGTAGACCAGTGGTTCTTAACCTTTACTGCATGAAAAAAATGTATAATGTAAATAAATACATAGGTTTGATGAAACAAAGTAGTTGTACTGACGTGCCCGTTCTTAATTTGTGTTTCGATGGTTTATCTTAAAAAAAAATCTGCCCATGTCTCGCACCTTCAGAAAGGGCATCTCGCACCAACCTCTGCTCTCGACTCTAGTCACGTGGAATAGTATTACCACAACTGCACTTCCTCTCCGCCAACTCAATGGAATTTCACAGCGCTCATCCCTCGTCTGTTCGTCCGCGTGCTTCAGAAGCGACGAATGGCGGGCAGTATCTGCAGTCACGCACTTTAATATGTTATTTTAATTAATTTATTGTATTACAATTTAGAGCTGGTGATGCAAAAGTGTGATTGTTTTACATTTTTTACTCTTATTTTTTAACCGACACTGTGTAATAGTTTTTAAACAACATGTTTGCTCATTAAACTACCTTTTTTCAGAAATATCAGTTTAAATCATTTCTGTCCAATGATTTAAGGCTCTCCCATGTAAAACAGTGGTGCCTCTCATGATATAGCTATTAAATCACCCACATGCATACCCCCAAGCACCTGCCTTCCCATCTGTTCAAAATACCTAATTACCTACTCATCTGCCTACCAACCTACCCACCCACCTACCAACCAAAATACCGATCAACATAATCACATTCGTAACAATACACATTTAATGTGCTTGCAAGTGCATAGACGTATGCCAGCATGTGTAACACAACTGAACTCCGCACCTCCGATTAGCACGGTTGGCTACGTACGGTGAGAAAAAAGTTTAACATACGTACAAACTTGTGTAATGAAATAATCCAGAGCCCTTTGTCAATCCACTCCTGGATGAAGACCTCCCCCCATGTGCGTCGGTCGTGGGGGGTTATTTGACCAGACTTCACCACGCTGGACAGTGCCGACGGGTGAAGCGGGAGCTCAGGATCGGTCCGGTTATCGGGCACCATTTACGTTAGCCGTGGTCAGTAACCAAACTCAATGCCGCCAGATTCCTCGTGCAGTGAGCCGCTCTCGCGAGCTGCTACAATATGACTAATAGCCAAATAATGTTGCATAATAACGCACCATATTAACCACAATAAAAACACTGGCCTATAATTTTTTAGACGTCTGCTTCAGAGATTAAATGTGCTGTTTTTGCTATGGATTTTGATGTGCTGAATTAAAATGACAATTAAAATAACTGATTGGCTATCGTTCCCAAGATATTTAAGTTGTTACATTTTACGTCTATGTATATATTGTGTAGATAGTAGAGTTTTACTCATAAATTGTAAACCTAGGTCTTTTCATGTGTTTATGGTTGCTTTACGTGATAACAAGTCACCTGTCCTGTTCATGTAACACTTTAAAAAACAGCAAAAGGGTTATATAAATACAATTTATTAGGATACAAAAGGCAAAAAAACTATTATGTGTAAATAAGTACATAGTTGGGTCATTATTCAGTGTATACTCGGCGCGTCTTGGCTTGTCTCTTGTATTCATTAAATGGAGCATCTCTTGTCACTGTCCAGCAATAATCTGCAAGCATTGATGGGCTCCATTTGCCCTGATAGCGTTTCTCCATTGTTGCAATGTCCTGGTGAAATCGCTCGCCATGCTCGTCGCTCACTGCTCCGCAGTTCGGTGGGAAAAAATCTAGATGAGAGTGCAAAAAATGTA
Organism: Petromyzon marinus; assembly: GCF_048934315.1. NCBI lineage: Eukaryota > Metazoa > Chordata > Hyperoartia > Petromyzontiformes > Petromyzontidae > Petromyzon > Petromyzon marinus. The sequence continues at coordinate 9,005,115 of NC_133704.1, forward strand.
TCTTTAGTGACATGTTGCAACTAAGGCTTTTCTATGCCTTGAGGAGGTTACCACCAATTCCCTGTAGTTGTCTGCCTTGTTGCTTCCGAGAAAATTTGTTGCCACTAACTGGAAGGCGTTCCATGCCGTCTTTTTCTTGCCATGCAGTGCACTGTCAAATGCATCATCTCGAAGAAGTTCACGAATCTGAGGACCAACAAAGACACCTTCCTTTATCTTAGCTTCACTTAACCTTGGAAAATTCCCACGGAGGTACTTGAAAGCTGCTTGTGTTTTGTCCATGGCTTTGACAAAGTTCTTCATCAGACCCATCTCGATGTGTAAGGGTGGTAACAAAATCTTCCTTGATTCAACAAGTAGTGGATGCTGAACACTTTTCCTCCCAGGCTCCAATGACTGTCGGAGTGGCCAATCTATCGTAAAGTAGTGGGAATCTCTCGCACGACTATCCCATTCGCAGAGAGAACAGCAGTACTTTGTGTATCCAGTCCGCAGACCAATCAAGAGAGCACCAACCTTCCAATCGCCACAAAGCTGCCACTGATGTTGGTCATAGTTTATGCACCTCAAAAGTTGCTTCATGTTGTCATAGGTTTCCTTCATATGGACTGCATGACCAACTGGAATTGATGGCAAAACATTGCCATTATGCAGCAAAACAGCTTTAAGACTCATCTTCGATTAATCAATTAACAGTCTCCACTCATCTGGATCATGAACGATGTTGAGCGCTGCCATCACACCATCGATGTTGTTGCTGACTACAAGATCACCTTTCATGAAGAAGAATGGGACAAGATCCTTTTGATAGTCACGAAACATGGAAACCCTAACATCACCTGCCAGGAGATTCCACTGCTGCAGTCTGGAACCCAACAGCTCTGCCTTACTCTTGGGTCGTTCCAAATCCCTGACAAGGTCTTTCAGGTGTGGTTCAGAGAAGGAGGATTGGAGAAAATCTGGGTCATGTGACCTTGATGGTTCAGGACCAGAAGTTTCATCCTCTTCCTCGTCTGACTCAAGTGAGAATGATTCTGGTGCATCTGGAACTGGCAGTCCTTCTCCGTGGGGTACCGGGCGTATAGCTGATGGAAGTTTTAGATAATGCACAGTCCACTTTTTCTTCTTTGACACACCTTTCCCAACTGGAGGCGCCATGCAGAAGTAACAATTGCTGATTTGATCTGTTGGCTTTCTCCAAATAATTGGCACTGCAAAAGGCAAAGATTTACTTTTCCTGTTCAACCACTGGCGAATATTTGTTGCACAAGTGTTGCAGCATATGTGTGGGGCCCACATCTTGTCCTGATCTCCAATTTTCCAGCCTAAAGAAAGGTGATAGGCTTTCTTAACATAGTGGTTATACTGCACTTTTGTGATGCAAAAGTCACTTCACCACAAACATAGCAGAAGTTATCTGCCTTGTTCACACAAGTACGAGGCATCTCTGCTCACTTTGGCTCAACAGAAATGTGTCCCTTTGCAAAACCAAACACTGACAAATAAGAGAGCACGACACTATATGATTTATAGAGCTGATATTGGGCAATTTGTTCAGCAGAGGGATGTAAGCCTAGTTATGATTGCATCATCCATGACTTCGAGGAATAACATGATGCAATTCATATAATGTATGACGCAATACCAGGTTCAGATTGCATCATTCATTTTTTTGCTCAAAGAGCAAGTACTGTCCAAACCCAGTCATAGATTTATTCATAGATCCAGTCAAATATGTATTTGAGTAATTTCTGTCTGAAATTGAGATCCCTTCCCTTTATAACACATGCTCCACCATTCCCAAGTCAAGGATCGTATACACTCACCCAGTAGCATATCTTGGAAACTAGAGCCAATCAACAATTTGAAGCATAATTTTCATACTCAGTGACCCAGAATTAATAAAAGTTGGACTACATTCATTTCGGAAGCATTTTGGCTGTAGACCAGTGTAATCAACACATCCAAGATCGATTAGGAGATGGCTATTAATAAATACACTCGAAAATGAAAGTGTCATGTATACAAATGTTGTGGCTGTTGCCAGTGCCTTTAGGTTGCCGGGGCCTCGTGTCACGCTCTCGACTCTCCACGCAGCGGAGTCCCTAACGTGGCGTCAACAAACACCTCTAACCCCGAGGCCAAACGTGCTTCTTGGTGGATCACGCTGCGATGGAGCCTGTGTTCCCCCACACCTGCAGGAAAACGATGGACCCAAGCAGGTTGCTGATGGGGCATCCGAGCGGAGGAGTGAGGTGTGGAGCTGAGCGGACTTGCTGAAGACCGGTACCAGCGGTGTCAAGGTCAACCTCTGTGGTGGAGGCTCGTGGTGGACGCTACTTGGGTAGTTGGAGGCAGTCGCCCTTAAACAGCAGTGGAGAGCAGAGGAGCGCTCCTCACAACAAGTGGAACAGCGGGCAGCTAACATGCAGAAAGTTGGCACGGTAGGGGGCACAGCTGGTGCATCGACCAGTCATCTCAGTCAGTCAAGCCATGGCACCTGGGTCTGTTCAGTGACCTTCTGTCAGCGAGTCTTTAACACTTTACGTGGCCTCAAAGTGAACCTGGCCTGGCACAGGCTCGTGGTGACATCTCTGCCACTTCGTGGCGAATGTTGGCTGTTTTTGGAGGGAGGTTCTTCAAAGATACCTACGGCACTGCAGGGGTTATCGCTAAGCTGCGCTACGAATCTGACGACCCGAGTTTGATTCCCACTTATGGCCAACACCGGTGATGATGATCCGAACCGGACTTGGGCCTTTCCCGAGATCGACACAGCTTCAAATGTGGAGCAGTGTGTAAACATCGGCACGAAGCCAGGTGTGGTGTTGGACATCCACTCCCTTCGTGTTCCGTGCCGGCCTTCATAGATGCTACTCGCTCACAGCACTTGCTCCAACAGTATGTTAAGGCTATACACGGGATCTTTGTCTTTGTGGGTTTTTTTCAGAAAAATGGACAGGCATCGTGGTGCAGAACCCAACCTGATGCAGGACCTTCCTGGAAAAGTCTTGACACTCAGTGAGGCTTTACTGGACACTTGGGGAGAGTACTGAATATTATTATTACATTTTTAAGAATACTTAAATACAAAAAGTACTCACCCGACATGTCAAAAAGTGAACACTCTGACCCAATCAACGAGGTGTTTCCGTCTGTGCCTGCGGCCCACCGGTTGCTCAGACATAGGCGTAGTGTACGAGGCATCACTGCGAATAAAAGCATTAGACTGAAATGCAAGAGCCTCGCGCGGGAGGTGGCACATCCACATCTGTGACCCCTCTCGCCCCCCTGAGCTCTTGCTCTTTTCTGCCCCCCCCCCCCCCCAGCATCACAGGCCACCTCCACCCCGAGCCCCCATGCCTTCCTGGGGAGGAGGGGGAGAACCTGTTTGTGTGGAGCCACCCGCAGGCACAGAGGTCACATTCCTCAAGCTGCAGGTGACGGTACTCACCACAACCGCCATCACCATCATCACCCCCATCTCTACCACACAACCACCATCAATACCTCCAACACTGCCCTAACTCCCCTTGGTCACGCCATCATCACCTCCATCACCACCCCCCATCACCACGACCATCACACTTACCACCGCTTTTACCATCCCCACCCTCATCACCTTCAATGCCTCCATCACCAAACCCATCATCACCACCACCATCTGTCACCACCACCACCGCCATCACCACCACTACCCCCCCCATCACCACCAAAAAACACCACCAGTACTACCATCACCATCCCCATCCCCATCGCCACCATCAACCACCACAGCACCCATCACCTCCACCCCCCCATCACCATCTCCACCACCCACATCACCTCCGATCATGACCACTAGCACCGCCGCCACCCAACCCCACCCTATACTCAGCGCTACCTCCATGCTCTCCTACATCTCTCAAACAAGCTCACCATCTGTTCTCCCACACGCAGCCCAGGCACTGCCTGCAATATCCTTCGCACACGCCATCACAGTGCCTTCTGGTTTTTTCCCCATTTTGTGATTCTGACAGGTCAGCAGCTGACCTGTCTGTCCCGAGTCGGGAGCGTTCGCCCTCCTGGGGGTTTCTCTCGGTACCCGGTGTCCTCCCGCGCATTACAACACGAAGCAGCTCCCAATGAGCACGCCCGGCCCAACGACCCAGAGCAGTTACCTCCCGGAAAAACAAGGCTCGCACGGCCCAGTTGTATTCATTCGGGTTTTAATCGGTTTTTATATAAAACCGGAGCACCTGGATCCTGCCCAAATCCGGTTTTATTCGGTTTCATTAAAGTTAAGTCGGGATTTCAGTCGCACGCACCCGTTAGCGGCGTTCGGGCCGGGGCCCGGGCTCAGCCGCCGTGCGCGTCCAGCTAGTCGACGACCCGTGCAAGGAGCAGCTCTACTTGGAGTACACACAGTTCAAGATCGCGGCGACGAAGGAGAAGACGCACAAATCCTTTCGCTTTCAGCTCCTGGCCAAGCGGAGGAAGACCCCGCTAGAGGGGTGGCTGACCGACGGCAGCGACTATCCCGCGCTCCAGAAGATCGCCATCAAACTGTTCAGCATGGCCACGTCGACCGCTGCGTCTGAGCGAAACTTCTCGACGATGGGATTTATCCATTCCAAGTTGAGGAACAGCCTGGCGCCCAGCACAGTCGAGAAGCTCGTCTTCATCAAGTCGAACCTCAACGCGTTCTACGACTACCCGACGCCCGACGACGGCGGCGACAACACCGAGTCCAGCAGCGAGAGCGACGACGAAGACGACACGGCGGTGGACGACGACGAGGAGCAGCATTGAAGTGTGCACGAGACGCTGATAATAAAACCAGGTGTTAATCGGCAAAATCGGGTTTAATTCCATTAAAACCAATAACCCGATTTGTCGGGCAAAAAAATCGGGTTTTTCCCACCCTTGCGGACAAAGGAGCAAACAACGAGATGCATTCCAGATTATGTGCACATACACGGCACACCACTGCATATGCGGCGCCGGCTCCACTATCCCATTTTCCAAACACAACAACAAGTTTCTCGACAAGTTCACTCTTGACTCAAACCTCATCCCCTTTGGACAGGTGCACCAACCACAGAGTCAGATTCTCACAACTACCACCTCGGGGCGCCCCGTCATTCACGTCCACCCATCGCCACCGAAATCGCCAAACATCCTCGCTCGCAGAATAGCCGGGTCTCGCATTGGACTACTACTACTGCAACCATTTCGTCCGCATCGTCCTCGGCTCGATTCCCAACGCCTCCCTCCGCTCCCTCCAAACGGCTTCCCATTGCCACTAGGGCCAGCTACAAGATCGCCTGCCTGTGCCACCGAGCCTCTACTTTTGCTCGTCCACCGTGTCCCTCTTTCGTTGCTGTCGCCCTGCGAGTAAAAACTCAGAGTGGAACTCTCCGCAGCAGTGTGGCTCACAGCCTCCTCTCCACACCGAGGGCCAGGACCGGCAACGCCGAGCGTTGTTTCTCCCTCCCGCCGCCCCCCGCTGCCTAGAACGCCATTATCCCGCTGAATCAGAATATCAGAATATTTATTTAAAGGCCCCCACCCCACCCTCTTGCCGAGCTTTTGAGCGACACTGAACTTGGCTCCGCGCAACGCAGTCAACGGTCATCCTCGTCGAGAAAAAAATATTGTGCGCGTCACTAATTGCGTTATTGTTGAATCCAGACACAAGTGGCTTTGGCGGCTGAGCAAGCGGATCGCAGTCGGAAGGTTGAAAATTCAAATCTCGGTTCGGGGGATGGACTCAACCCATCAGGGTCCCTTCGAGGCCAACAAAATGAATATCGCTTTGGCGGGGGGACGTGAACGGCGGTTGTCGGCTCGTCCCTGCCACAGGAACACGTCATTTCGACCGCCGGCTCAGGGCTGTAAAAGGGAGGTGGAGCACCGCATCAATGCTCATTCGAGCGGAAAAATCACCGACTCAGGCCGCCCCCCGTCCGCCCCCCCAAGTAAGAGGGGATTGGCACTGGCGGGAACGAATGGACGCAGATTAGCGGCAACGGCGCACAACGTGCCGCGCGAGGTTGGGGGGGGCGTCGTGGAGGGGTTGATGGTGTGGGAAGGGAGGCCCGAGTCGTGTCCTCCACGTCGCGTAGAAACAACAGAAAGGGGCATCGCGCGGCGTTCCCCACTCGGGGTGGCAGTGAAACCGTATGCAGGTGCCCCCCCGCCGGCCAACACAGCATCACCGGAGTGATTAATCTCGCCAAATTAAACCGCAGCAACCGCAGCAACCGCCATTCACTGCGCCTGACAAATGGCCGCCGATACAAATTTCTGTGAAGAAAGAAAATATAATGGAGCAATTGCTCGTTTTCATTAATCATGTGGGCGCCGGGCGGAGGGGACGCGCGCTTGCAGGGCCGGGCGTTTATACGTCAGGCTCCGCTTCACAAATCCATCGGCAAGAAAATGAAGAAAAATATTAAAAATAGTTTTACAGATGTTTTTTCGCTCGCGGTAGTGGATACGGGTTGGCCTGGTTTCATGGTCACGTCAATTAAGGTTGCCATGGCAATGCGTTTCTCTATTAGAGGTTGAAGCATTATTTTTCCTGGCGTTGGGGAGCAGTGGTTAGCGCGCTGCACTATTATGAACCTGGCGACGTTGAGTTTGATTCATTCACGAGCGCGGCTATCACCGGCGGCGTGTGATAACCGACCCACGGTCCTGAGCACCCTTCTCTTCGCCCGCCCACACCATGGGCAAACGACTTGACACGCGCACGGGGAGGGCATTTATGCGGCAGTGGATTGACCGAGTGTTTGAAATCATACATCACTACACGTGAGATAGAAGCAAGATTTAAAGTCCGACCATGTAGAGCTTAATTGTTTTTTTTTTAATCTCTGCCACCGATTGCTACCGTATTGTATAACCAAACTGTCGTCATTTCCCCTGCACCTCCGATGAGCGTGGTTGGCTACGTACGGGCGCGAAAGAAGTTCATCATACGTACATACAACACGTGTGTCTTTGTGGAACGTCTTCAGTTGGCCAACGCTGGGATCAAACCAGGGAATCCTTACTCTTTGGTTCTTTCGGTAAAGTCACGTAGGTATAAAATGAAATAAATCACGACGTTTCGGGCGCAACACAAGCGTCCGTCATCAGGTGGGAGAATCCTGTTATAGTCTCGCGTACGGAAAATTACGTTCAGGAGCTAAAGTTCCAACGTTGAGGAGGAGCCAGGGAAGCGTTCGTCTACCATCACTGCAACGGTTGTAAACCAATATTCTCGCACGATACACGCGTTTACTCATGCCTCATCCCACCCCCATTGTCAATTGATCTCCCGCACTCAACTTGAGATGGCGCACGACGGCGCTCTCTCCATAGGGGGCTCGCTACGTGTCCGTTCTCCCGTAATATTCTCATCAATGGCGCGTGCTGCTCCCCGTCAATTGTTGCGTAATCACACGATGTTGGTGGGGGGGGGGGGGGGGGACAGGCGAGCCATCGAACAAAGACGGTCACCACATCGCGCGGCGCTTTCAGATGCGCTTCCGCGGCCGTCTGGAACGCTCTACCTTCCGATATTAGGAAGCCACTGGAGCTATGCACTTTTAAATGTAGATTGAAAACGAATTTCTTTAGTTGTGTTGTTCCCCCCCCCCCCCCGCAGCTCCGATTAGCACGGTTGGCTACGTACTGTGGGAAAGAAGTTCAACATGCACACATACAGGAGAGGGGTGGGGGTGCTCAGAAGGGGGGGAAGCTGTAAGCACACAAGGCTCACTAGTTCCATTGTCTGTGGTGACGGCAATTCGCTGCCGTCTGCGATAACCCCTGGGTTGGTGTAAGGCCACCACAAAAAGCCAAGGACAAAGATCTCCCGCTCCGTACAGCCTAAACAGACTTATTCTGGGCAAGTGCGGTGAGCGAGCACCTACGAAGGCCGGCACTGGTGGCACACGAGGGGGCGGATGGGTCAGCACCACGCCCAACCGCCACTCGTTTTAATGCCCCCGTCTCAGCCGATGGAATTTTAAAAAAGGAACAGAAACGGAAGTCTCGTTTATTTTACTGTGCACAGTATACTACCCTTTTTAACCGTGGACTGTTGTGGGTAATCGAATGAGAGGTGAAGATCCGAGCGTTCCCTTTCACCGTGTAAATAAATAACACACGAGCGCATCAGCTTGTCGGGGGGTCTTCTGGAAAACGATGTTTTCCGGCCGCATTTTATTTGACTTCCTCCGAGTGTCACCAGCGGAGTGCGTGGCCTGTTCAGACAAATGCTGTTGTGTTACCTGGCGTTCTAGACAAGAGCCCTCCCACAAACACGGTTGGTCTCAGTCAGTGAAGTACTGTACAGCACCCTGCACTCTTTAGGATTTCTCCTTTTAGCGCTCCGAAAGGCCTTTGTGTTCCAGGAACCCGTTCCACTGCTTCTAGAAGTACCTTCAAAACGCACGTGGAATGACCAAAGATTCCTACACCCTCCCCGACCCCTCTTGAACGAAATGGACCGCTCTGGAATACACACTTCAAGTGCCGCACCGCCGAGCGTGGCCCAAAAAACCGGAACGTCTCATTTCACCAGGGGGGGGGGGGGGGGTGGTGGCTTAGGTCATGCGGAGTCCTCACCGCTTAGGTCGACGGCCACACAGTCTGCTGTGTAGCTCGTGACTGCAATAGCTACAAAGCAATGTTCTAAGCGTACTTATTTATACCACCGCCTTTCCCGATTTAAATTGGGGGGGGGGGACAATACTTTTCACGGACTCTTAATGTCAAGCTCAAAGTCTAATCACGCAAGCCGGGAGGGCCTGCTTCTTCACGTGTTGGCAGAACCCACTTTTCCCACCGGTTTTCCATATATAACCCATGACCGAAAATCATGAGAAAGTGGCGATTTGGCTGTGCTCTTTTTTCCCTTCCTTCCACTTGCACGGTCCAAATCTGCCTTTGCTGGGCGGATAAGTGAAGAGAGGGTCCCCCGTTGCGTGCTAGAGGCATACGGTGTACCCGATTTTCAGTTCTGAAATCGGAACGAACACACCGCCGAAGTTTCTCTGAAAGATGCGATACCTTATCCCGAGCGGACTTCCACCTGATTATACGTGCAACAATTATCGTGCATTCCTCCCCCTCCTTCCAACCCTGCTCCCCCCCCCCCTCCACCACCCCCCGTGTAACACAGCACCCGCCTGTGTCTGTCCCAGGCAGTGGGCCCACATGCACGCAACCAAGCCAGCCCGTACCAGTTGGACTCCAAACACCGTCTGATAACGAAGTCGGGTGTCTATTATTATTATTATTGATCAAAGCGTGCCATGTGCTGTTCAGTGGCATTAAAACATGCATGTGACATCGTTACATTGTAAAGCAGACATTAAACACTCAAGAAATATAATGACGATAATAAAAATAAAGACTTCCCTATTGTTTAGAGGCCCACCTGATACCATCAATAAACTGATGAGACTGTAGGACAGAGAGACGTTAAATCACCTTGAGCCAAGCAACACAATAACATGATAATCATACAGTGTTCTCATGCGGCACGTTACATTCATAAACCAAATGTGTAAAGGGGTGGGAGAGAAAAAAAAAACCTCACAAACCATTTCCTTAAAACCCTAAAAAAGCAAAACCCTACCACTACTACGAATGACTGGAAAGCACAAACATAACTCGTGTTACGCAACACGCACGCGAGTGGGGAGGGTGGGTGGACGTGCCCGCAGCCCTTTCTCTGCCAGGGGCTCTCTCAGATTAGATACCGCTGAGGTCCGGCACTAAACCGTCCACATTCCCCCTTTCTCACCCGCCAAGCCCTTTTCTGAGAGCGTCCCCTTCACATTTTAACAATTCGCGGTGGGCAACAGAGCACAGACGTGCGACTAGAGCGCTGCCTCGAACGCGTTGGGCAGGTAACGGCGCGGCAGGGCGCGTGACGGGCAAAGTGAGAGGAGGCGAGAAAAGCAACTAGAGTTGGGGGGGGGGGGGGGCTCGCGGCGAGCGCACGCAGCCCCCCTCATTGGCAAGCGACCCGTCCCCAGCCGGCCGGGTAACGTCACTCGGCGACTATCGCTCCGTGACTATGACCGCCGACAATCACTCCGTGACTGCGACCGTGACTGTTGACCATGGCACCGTGACCGTGACGAGCACTGTGTAGACCAGCACTCCGTGAACATCATTCTATGTGACCGCTTTGCGACAATCACTTTGTGGCTGGGACGGTGTGACTAAGATTCGGGGGGGGAGTTGGACAATGGATTGGGCGTTGAAGTGACCGAATTAAGCCTCCACTCTGCTCATGGAAACAGATCATCCCCCCCAGCAGAACGAGCCCTGTGATCTTTCCAGAGCTCCGTCTGAATCCCAGTCGATCGGGCAACAAGATCTCACGCGGCCGCTGTTGCCACGCTTGGCACTACCCCAGAATGTGATGACGTCTCGGCAGAATTGCTGCCACACCTGGGTCCTCCCCGCTCTAGAAACTCTCTCTGGGTTGCCCGGTTTTAATCGAGACTTTGATCCCGCAGGCAGATTACCTAAACTTCGGCATGAAATAAAAGTCATCACCCTGCTTGAGCCAGGTAAGGACCCACAGAATGCAGCCTGATATCATCAATATTTCTGCTTGGCATCGGCTGCATGGTCCTGGAAAGGAATAATCATCAACGGTGGGCAGCGTTCTCGTCAATGAGAAAGACAGATTTTTTTTTTTACGTGCCAAAGCTGGAGCGGACCTGTGGACGAGTACCAGCACTACACAATATTTGATGAAAATGACTTCTCCGAAAAAGGGACTTGAAAAAAGCGAGCGCCGCGTGTGTTGATCTCCGCCACGCCCCGACACGTCGGTCAACTCGTGAAGCGGTCGCAGTCCTGCCAGGCTGCATTGTAAACTCGGTGGGGGCGGCCGGGGGGGGGGGACCTCTGCTACGAGACCATCGGGTTCAGAGTTCATACGGGGCAATAAAAAACAGTTCATGGTGCTCTCGGGTCAATGATCTACTTCGTCGTGGATCCGTTGTGGCTCAAACTCTCCGCAATTGATACATCACCAACCTGCAGCACACTCAGTCCGGCAGGTTATTCTATGAAAATGACATAGAATTTTCACCGATCAAAGAAGGCACTCTGAACTCTGACCTGGCGGTTTTAGCCAACTACCGCCATCAGTGGTACCTACTGCTCAACTCATATTCTCAACTCTGACTTGGCTGTTTTAGCCAACTACTGCCGTTAGTAGCGTCTACTGCTCAACTCGCCTAGAACTGTTCCAAGAGTGTTTCATCTTTACCATGCTAAAGCGGATCGTGAGGGAACTAATTCCTCAATTTGAAATCAAGTCTCAATCCGGTTTACCAGGATTCACTCTTGATGGGATTCTGATAATACATAGCCACCCATTAAAGCTGGCTGCCAAAGTCAAGACCCAATATAATTTACTTAAAGAAGCTCTCTTCATCCACATGGGGAGGATCACACCGGAACTCTTGGGACATCTGCCCTTGCACTCTACGTTAGTCAGTGGCCGAGTACTGTGATCCAGTGGGCGCGTTTATCACACGCAGAGCTTTGTCGATATAGAGCTCCACTCAACGATGTCTCTTCAGTGGCTACCAGTCCAGTGCTGCCCACCACTGCCCCTCCACACACCTGGTCAGCAGTTAGGTAGCCAAAGCCAAGCCGATAACAAAGCTGCAAGATACGCCAAACCTGCCGCTGGTTCTCATTCTCCTTGCATCCTCACCCAGTGCTCGACTTGCATCATCACCACAACACCGACTGAGATCTGAGCTTCCACCCCACAACTTCTGTATGTATGTAACTTCTTTCGCATCGTACGTAGCCAACCGTGGCTAATCGGAGGTGCAGGGAAGGACAAACTAAAACACAAAAAGCTGTTCTAAATAAATTAGTTTTCAATGGAGGTTTAAGAGTGCACAGCTCCAGTGGCTTCCTAATATCAGAAGAGCATTCCAGACGACCGCACAAGGGCATTTGAAAGCGGCGATGCAGTCTCAACACTGGACAACAACATCATCTCAGTGGCATCTAAAGTGGCGGGCAGGATGAGCCTCGTCAACACTCGCGAAACAATTTTTTCATCCTGAGAAAACGAGCCCGCCACCACTGCCCGTCAACCATCTTTCCACCTGCATGCAGCCTTTGCCATCCGTGGGTTCTGCCAAACCGTTCTCTCACTCAGCAAAAGGAAGGCCACACGGAGCACACGGAACAGCCCAGAGTGTGAACGCACACAGGTGCAGCAGACTGACGCACATACGGTAGTGGAATAGGACTGCATGGAACACTGACAAACACCGACGATGACACCGTGGTCTGGCTCGGCCAAGTATGCATGCGCTAGCAGGACTATACTGCAACCAGCACTCCGTGACTTTGATTCTGACCATGAATCCATGACTCTTACTCCTCAACCTTACCTTGGACAATTCACCCAACTGAGGTGAGATAGGACGGACTTCGGTTGAGTCAGGCTGCCGTCTATTGCGACGGGTCAACCTATGCCGTCTGATGATCCAGGTGGACACAGTGGTCTATTCGCGACGCCTGATCTCTCGGGCCTCACCGACACCTTCGTCCGGCGGGGAAAAAAAAAAAGTCACTGGGGGGGGGGGGGAAATAACCCAAGAGAGCAGAGCAGAAACCGAGCCTACAGCACCGAGCAGAGAGCGTCCAACAAAGCAGACATTGGGAGACGGTTTGTAGGAATGTGCATTGCAATCCTCACTCTGTACCTGCATGAACATGCCAATGCGCCATTTGCATCTTTGACAGAGCGTGAGCACGAAATGGTAAAAGACCCACCATGGCCATAGTGTGGTAATCTCAAGAAGATTAACGGAATTGTTTCATCATGGGACCTCCCCCTTGCCAGTATCAAAATATGAGAATAGGTTTTACCCTTTCTGGCAAGAAAACAGGAGGTGTTAAAATATTTGAACACCAAACTGAAACCTTTTGCAAGGAATAATGTACTGAATTAACCGCATATACTTGTGATGAACATGCAAACGAAAAACCATGCTCTGGTAGTATACGCGTTGTCTTCTAAACAGATTGATCCACAACAGAGACAGCCTTCTTTAGAGCCTAGTCTCAAACAACCGCAAGTATATGTGGTTAATGCAGACATGATTCCTTGAAAAAGGTTTCTGTTAGGTGTTTTAAAATCTTAACACTTTGTTTTGTTGCCAGAAAGGCTAAAACCTATTCACAAAGAATTGTTTTGATTTCAACAACACGATGTTAGAGATATTATCGGGCCGTTACAAATGCAAATGTTTTAGACATACATTTTTTTACACGAATGCACCCAAATGAGTGCTTTTCCACTTCAAATAAAAAATCATAGGACAGTACTGAGCGTCTAATTATCTGAAGGTTCGCATTTTACCATGTATTTATCGCAATGTACATTTGCCAAACTGCGCATTCTGCGCTGTTGCCATATACGCATTTGGAAATTTGTCGATATCTTTGCCCGTACTCTTAGAAACTCAGCTCTCCCTAGGAAGAAAAAAAAAGACTTCTGGTCCCAATGGGGAATCTTAGCTGATCAGAAACAAAGGTCATCTATCTATCATTCAAAGCTAAATGAAAGCAGCATCATCTCTCATCAGCGCACAACAGTCCTCTCCCGGGGCGTAGTAACGCCGCCGGACCGGAGACCATCCCGAGCCAGGCATCACCAACAGCATCGACGTTCCCGTTCCCAGGGCCCCCCCCCCGCCTCCCGCCGCCCCCCCGTCAACTCTATTAGGAATTACCAGAGCTGCACCAACCGCTGGTCAAGTGGACATTAAAAAGACCCTTGTGAGATCATATATCCTACATTTTAAAATGTCAACATGCTCTAAAACAAAAAAATCTGACAATTATGGAAAAACCAAACAAAAAATATTCCAGCCACTTTGCTTATAGAGCCACTCACTCACACAGGACTACCTTTCAGAATAGAAATGGTGTCAAAATGGGCCCCTTACTAAGAGTCCTTTGGCAAGAGACATTTGATTGCTTTTGAAATACCAAAACGCACACATTTGTGGTCGACTGCTCTGGGACGAGAATCTGGTTTCACGGTCTCCGGCCTGCCTCGCTGTGAGCGACTCGCGTCACTCAGGACGACGGGAGCCTGCATTCTCCGCACGCAGCAGCCACAGCGGACTGGGCAAAAGTGCAGGGGCACCCCCGCCACTGCGATTCATCATTGCGCTTTTTCGATTCATCGGTGTTGCACGGACACCGATGAGCATTAATGCAGCCTTTAAAAAAAAAATACATCTTCCACGAAACTACAGCGGAGTGTCGATTAACAACACACATTCATCTCTTACAAACGCTTATCCAGATAAGAACCAATTATTATTCGATATTGGTCTAACCAAAAATGAGGTGACGGTTTAAAGAGCCCTTAAATATGGATGATAAATTGACCCCCCCCCCCCTGCCAAGTATGATCAATTAATTTTCTGGCTTTACGTTCACCGCCAAAAAATTTATTTGTGCCCCGGAATGGATTTTTGACTCTCTGCTGCCTTGTAAATTGCCATCGTCGACGCATCTGCGCTCGCGGCGCCAGCGTCGCCCCCCTCTCGGTGCCGCCATCGACGGGTCCTCGTTGTCACCGCGCACACGCTGGGACGCGAGCGCTAGGCCCCGCGTGAGCGCGCGTCCTCATCAGTATGCACGAGCGGCGACCGAGAGCCGGGCGGGCGAGGAGGAGGAGGGGGGGGGGAGGGGGGCGCGAGCCGGAGGAACGAAGGCACGCGCGGCACCCACAGCTCCCACCATCAAACGCAACAACACACACCGCTACGATGGCTTTTGTCAATAGTGTAAGAATTAATTGCATTTTGGCGGCCCTGATAGGCGAAGGGCCTGCCCTCACACCATGTCGGCCACGTGGCTTTGCCTGACCGTAACTTCAGCACGCCGCCGGTTGAAGCGAGTTTGTCGAAGCAGAGGACCGAGGAGCGGAACCAATATCACTCGCAACTGATGTTAGCCACGACTGGGAATGAAACTCAGGTCTGCGGGTTCAAAGCACAGTCTATGAATAGGTGCAGCACCAGCCACACCCCCCCACCACTCCCCGAGTTCGATGTATGTCTCTTTAATATTTTGTGCTCACACGCTTCACCAGCTATAGACTAATTACTCACGCAAGCAACGGGAGCCATTATTGCGCCATTCAATGAAGTGAAGTTACAGACTCTTACCCAATATCCTTCAATGGTCCATCTAACTCGAATCGCTTGTGCAGCTGTGCGGAGACGACTGATTGGGTCACCGTGACCTCAAAACTGCGCTCAACCAAATCCAGAGGAATCCCTGGAAAACCCCAAATTCTCTCTTGGCTGCACAGTCACTCGTGACACAGCTGACGTGAGCAAGTCCCAACCACGAGGAAACGGCGCCCTGGTTGTTTCGTTTAGGAGCCCAGGATCCCAGCTTCCGTAAACGCGACATCGTTGCTCAGACGCGTGCCGAAATTGGCCCACCGAGCCATCGTGGTTGCCAAGGTGGCTCGGAGATGTTAACTACCTAGCCTGGTATACAGGAGGTTGTGGGTTCAATCCCATCCCTGATGCCTGGTGTATATTTGGAGTTTGCATGTTCTCCCCGTGGTTGTGTGGATGTTTCTCTGGGTCTTCCAGTTTTTCCCTCCACATTTCGAAACGTGCGTTGAAGAGTATGTGGCTGCTATAAATTTCCACGTGATAGGCCACTTTGTTGAGCTATCATTTGTGGCCAAAATGTCGCTTCTCTAAAAATAACTACAGAGCTCAGTGGGCCTTACCTGTTAAATTAAAAATTAAAATAAATGAAAACAACTAAATTAAATCACGACGTTTCGGAGGCAACACAAGCTTACGTCTTCAGGTGGAACAGTCAGAGCAAAAATAGCTGATACAGCTATTTAGCTGGTACAACTATATTGCTGTGACTGTGCCACCTGAAGACAGAAGCTTGTGTTGCCTCCGAAACGTCGTGATTTAATTTAGTTGTTTTCACTTATTATATTTTACCTACGTGACTTTACCGAAAAAAACAACGAGTATGAATCCTTGCAGTCACGAAAGCTTCAAATCTAGAAATATTTTTTTTTTTAAATAAGAATTCGAGTTGTATTTATCTGATGTGCGTATACCTCTCAGACTGGGTTTAATTGCCCCTAACATGCGACTCAATAGAAGCCTCTCGAACGGAGCATGTGTGTACACGCGCGCGTGTGTGTGTGTGCGGGCTTGAATGTGTTTGTGTTATTTTTGCGCGTTTGCCTACCTGTGTCTGTGTCGTCGTGTGTGGATGTGTTCGTCTCCGTGCCGGTGCGTGCGTACGCACGCGTCCGAGGGAGCAGTGGGCCCCAAAGTTGGGTACTGCGCTACGATGTTAGCTCCTAAAATTTCAAATCTCCAGCAACAGACCGCAGCGGTTGACTGTGATATCTGAACCAGTCTTGGGCAGCTTCTAGGGCAACTCCGCCTTAAATGGGTATCCGTTGTGATGTGTGACCATCAGTACGTGGCAGACAAAGGCATCCAGGTGCGGTACTGGAATACCACACCACCATCTACCACCACCCTCTGCGCCATAATCGCTAACAAACAGCACTCGCACCGACACTTTATAATAACACTGTAGGGGGAGATCTTTATCTGTGCGTGCGTGTGTACGTGTATAAATAGACGAATGTATGAATTTCCACAGCGGTAATGTAATCATGCCTCGCCGCTTTGCCCCTGAGAGTTCTGTGCGCGAGGATTTGTGTTTGCGTTTCAATTACGGTCCCGCGCCTGGAGTGAACGTCGCAAATCGCGAATTCTGCTACCGCTGCCGAACACCCCGCGGCAAGAGCCGCAAGAGCCGCAAGAGCCGCAAGAGCCGCAAGAGCCGCAAGAGCCGCAAGAGCCGCCGCGTTCGCGCGCAGGCGCCCGGCTGCTCACAGACTGCTCCTGTCGGAGAGAGAAGCCGCGTTTCTATACGGGACCCGAGGCCCTTTCAAGGAGGGGTGCCGCCTCGCTCTCTCAAATTGACAGCTCTACGAATACAGATATCTACGTATGCCCTAATTATTCGAAGACAATAGGTTATATTTTGATTTAGAGCTTTCGTGACTGCAGGGTTCTTTTGGTAAAGTCACGTAGAAGGGTGGTTTTCACACCTGATGATGATTGCTTGTGTTGCGGTCGAAACGTCGTGAGAATTTTATTGTTTTATATTTTTATTATTTTTTATATTATTTAATTGTTTCCCTTCCACGTGACTTTACCGAAAGAACCAAGAATAATAATAGGTTAGTTTGCGAACGCGATTACATTTCCCTCAAGCCGACTGGTTCAAACAGATCACGTGACCTTTTATATTCCGCACTATTCTGCGCGCGTAGCCATAGCGACAGTTTGTGCACGCGCAGTCGTTGCCAAGCAACCAAAAATATGGTGGAGGGGAATTGAAACGCGCTGCCGAGAGGCCGAATAAACTTAAAGTGGTGCTCCTTCCTTTCCAACAGCGATGTTAAATGAAAACAACTCTCACATGCGCGTGCACACAAATATAAACATCTCCTCATTAGCCTCATAAATTACAAGAGCAAGTGCTGCAAGCATGCGCCTGTTACTGTGCGCAGGCTTTTATAATAACAAAAAACAACAGCTGCCATTCGCCACCGAGTGGCAGTGCACAGCGCTTGTGGCTGCCTAGGTACACTTTAAGAGGCCATATGAAGTGTCTGACGCAGACCCCGGTGTTGTGGGTTAACTGACTTTGATGACTGGGAGATGCAACACTTGTGCACTTCAATGCGCCAACTTTTATGCACAAGTATGCATGTTGAACTTCTTTCGCACCGTACGTACCCAACCGTGATGATCGGAGGTGCGGGAGAAGGACAACAAACTATAACACACACAACAGACTGTTGGGGCAAGTGCTGTTAGCGAGCACCTATGAAGGCTCATGAGGCACACGGACGGGTGGGTGGCCAGCACCACGCCTGGCCGCCTTCGTCTCCCGAACGGCGATGTTCACACATCGCATCAGGTACTCATTCGAGGCCAAGTCATCCGAGGAGAGGGCAAAGACAAGTTCTGATATCACTCGCCACTGAAGCTGGCCACGGCGTCGATCACCGCACCCGCGTTCCCTGCTACCCACGCACGCGGCCGCGCTCGCGCCTTGCCTCGGGGTTGAGGTAGAGAAATACGATTGGATGACGGGGGTGGGCGTGGGCGTCCTCGTGCGTTCCTTCTCGTCGCCGCTCCGCTCCAGGCCCGGCACGGCCCCGGGCAGCACCCCGACTCCTGGCACCCCGGCGGCGGAGCCGGTGGAGGCGGTGGCCGCCGCGGCCGCCGCCGCGGCCGCCGCGGCGGCGGCGGCGGCGCGCACGGCCAGGGCCGCGGCGCCTCCCCCGACCGCCACAGAGGGCGGCCGGCCCGGCCCGATGCGGCCGTTGCGCTTGAGGCGCTTGCGGCACAGCGCCACGAGCTCGGGCAGCTGCAGGTAGCTGGCGGCGGTGAGCAGCGCGGCCAGGCCCGGCTCGCTGCCGCCCACGCCGGCGCCGCACGCCGACACGGCGGAGCCGCCGAGCCGGCCCGTGTAGATGTACTCGAGCACGGCGCGGAACACGGGCGGCGTGATCACGTCCGAGTCCAGGTTGATGAGGTTGTCGTGCACAACGAGCGACTTGAAGTAGAGGCTGCTGGCGGCGAGGACGGCCTTGTGGGCGCGGAACAGCGCGTTCTCCACCACCACCACGACGTCGCACAGGAAGCCCTGGCTGCGCTGCTTGTTGAGCTGCGACAGCAGCTGCTTCGCGTGGCTCGGGACCTCCATCATTTTCGGCGGCGCCGTTGGTGGCGAGAAAATGTAACGGGTTTTCCTCTTTTGTTTTTGTTGTTGTTTTCTTTTGTTAAGCTTCGTCCTCTCTTCCTGCGTCGCTCCCTCTCCCTCGCTCCTCAGCAGCGACTCACTCCGTCTGATTACACACACACACACGCGCGCACAGATTAAGGAACCTTAATGAACAGATTCTAGTTAATCTTACCGTCCCCCAACTGTCATGCCCGTGGTCCCCACAACCTCATAAGATTCACATCGGCCGTCTCCCACGAGCAAGGAGACGCAGCGGCGTCTGGGGTGATGGAAAACTGACCAACACGCTTTATCGATAGAGCACCTGCAGGGCACAGCACTAATCGAGCCCCTGCAAGGCATTAAGAGCAATTACAAGGGAACCAGTGGGCTAAATCTTGGCAGTGCCTGGGAACAGCGACTCCAACAAGAGAACCAACACGACTTCACGAGCACACTGACGAGGTAGCAGGAGACTGCCATTTGCACGTAGACAATAACCAAGGGGCATGAACCGGGCACTGACAAACGATGCATCAATCGGGAACTAGAAAGGGACGCATTGAGTAGCCAATAGCACAGGCCTGCGGTCATAATAGGGCATCAATAGGGCATCAATAGGCACAGACATTAATAGAGCATCCTTCTGATACCAAGAGGGCGGTAATAACGCACCAATAGAGAACCGATACGGCCCCATTAAGTTATCAGTGGCACAAGTGGCGCCTCGCAGCGGCGCGTTAATACAGAGATGAGAGGGCATCAATAGGCAGCGATAAGGCTCGGCGGCGCGAGTGTCAGCGGGGGAGCCACAAACGCGGCGAGAGGGCCGGCAGCGCCGTGCCTGGGAACGCGCGACGGTTCGCAACCACCGCTGCTCCCCCACGCCGCCGCCGGCAGTGGTGGGTGGAGGCGCAGGCTCGCGGCATGACCCCTTGACGTTTGTCACAATGACCATTTCAGATTTTGAGAGTGCCCAGACGAAAGCCGCGTTTCTCAACAGTTGCGCGAAAAAACATCCGAGACAAGCGGATTGCGGGCAAAACTGTACGATTATGCCGACTCTATTTGTTTAGGGAGACGAGACGGTTGTGGGCGGTGGAAAACGAAGGTGCCTTAGCCGTGATACGAACAAGAGCAGTGATTCTGGCAGCATAGACGACCCGCGAGAGGGTATTGCAGACTATGGGGGCAGCAGCCGGCTGTGTAATCAATAAGCTACTGTTCTTGGAATTGGAGCAGTGAACTCAAAAAGTCAGAAGACTATGGTTTTGAGACGCAGAAGACTGCACTTTACAGTGGCTTGTTCACAGTGTGCGGCCAAAAGGATCCGCTCTTGGTTTTGCAGATGGCCCGTGTCAGACTTTTCCAGCAACAGTTACCGAAAATCACACCGACAGTGCCGTCAAATCATTCAATTAACCTTGTGACGTGGCTGCCGTGAAACACCCGCGGGGGCCGTTAGGCTGCCACCTCTCATTTCAGCAGCCGGGCACTCGGTGTAGAGTTTCACCACAACGATGATTAAACAAAAAAAAATTCTCTAAACAAATCGGCCGCGTAATTACGGCACGACATCTCGCACCAACCAACGCGGTAGTTCCCACACGCTGTCCCCCCACGTCCTCCCCCCCCCCACCACCACCACTGTCCAGCTTTTCACGTCTGCCAACCTTCTCCATACACGTGGAAGATTAATGCGCGTCGCCCGCTCATGTGGGCTGGCAGGAGGCCTGACGGCGAGGTCGGGAGGTCGAGGGAAGGGGGCGCTGCAACGGGCGTTTGAGGCCCCTTGGCGGGGGGAGCTGCAGGCGAAGCTCCTCCCTCGGAGAGCTCAGGACCTCGCTAACGCGGTCCAGAGCGTGACACGGCGGTGGCCTGGTTCCACCGCCAGCCAGCGAGCAAAAGGGAGCGAGACCCTCCCCGCTGACGAGCAACGCGCGCGCGCGAGAGAGCCATGGCTAGCGCCCGCAGGCGCGCATGCACGCAAAAAAACCAAGATCCACCAGATAACCCGTGCGCCAGCGGGGCAAGCCCTATTAGTGAACGCCGATTAAGGCGATCACGTGGTAGGGTGGTGTGGTTAAGTCTAGGACACCGGCGAAACAAAGGCAGCCGGGTGTGCAGGGTGCTCGCCGCAACACCCCGTCGGGGCCCAGGCCCAGACGTGATTCCTGCTGTGGCTGTGGGGTCACTTCCCAGGGAGAAGCGGACGGGAAGCGCTCTCAACGCCTTCACTGCAACACGGCGGTTTTTTTTGTTTGTTATAAAAGTTAAACCGTGGTGCGGTCACAAAACTACCAACTTTTTTCCCCAATGATGTCAAAGGTTTTTTTTATGTGAGTAATGTTTATACTGAGCCTAGTTTATGAGCTACACTTACATCATCCGCTGGGTGGATTTGCATGCAGAGCAGATGCGTGAGGCTGAGGATGCCTTGTAAAGTGTTTGTACAATGTAAAAAGTGCATTGCAGTTTTTTTTTAAAGGTGCGGTAAAGGATTTCTTATTATTGTTTAATTTTCAGACGTCGGGCTTTGGTAAAGCCCCAAAAAGATGATGGGGCGGCCACGGGAATGGAACTTTTGAGTAGCTGCTCAATCGGCTCAGCAGCAAGGGTTTCTGTCACATTGCCATGCGACAGCCGAGACAAACAAGCGACTTCAGTGGCTGAGCTGGTGACGACTAAGTGATTGACCAGTTGAATTTAAGCGGACGACTGAACGAGTGACTGCGTAGGCGACAGTACTGGCTCCTCCATGTCACGGCCACCGCTTTGTCGACAGCGAGCAAAGTGCCCAACACCACGTGATGAGGTTTAATATCTCCCAGCGGCACACAAGCAAAACTGGACAACGAACCGGACAAAAACAAGTTTGGCAGGACCCTCCTGAAAAAGAGCCTTGAGGTTCATGATTATTTTAATTGGTGAATTAAGGGGCAATTATGTCCTTAAAAACAAGTCGAGCAAAATGTAATCCTATTGGTTGAATGAATACTGTAAAAAGAAGTAAATTTTTGTGGTGTCATTTTGGGAACAAATATTAATACAGAACAGAAAAAAGCGGTAGAGCATGGGGAGAAATGATGCACTACGTGAATCGCTGAACAGCATGTCTTACTATCTGAGTGGTGCATGGCCAGTGAGTGTGGCGTCAGCTATGGAGCCTTTGAGGAGCCAGTGCCACCTGGTACCATTTTTGTGGTTGCCAGTCAGCGTCCTGCCCATGTGCAATGTGATGGCACCTTCGGTCATGGGAACATTGCCCACAAAACGGCGGTCAGTGGGGCAAAGTGCAAGGATCACGTCCTCACTTCAACCAATCAGCTGGCAGGAAATGGCAGAACGTTGCAAATTTGAATACACCTAAAAACCTGAATTATTCACAATTCCTATTATCCACAAAAACTAGAATCCTTGTTTTTTGTATCTCCCCCCTCCCAGATAACAAGACTTGTGTTTATCTGTGGGTGACCATGCAGATATCTGAAACAATTTTTATGGATAAACGAATAAGAGAATCTGACAATAGCGCGCGCCACGACAGACCCCATCAGCGTCGCGAAGAGGTGTTTCAACAGCTTTCCTGCAGAGAGCTCACCCTGCGAAGCCAATCACTGTCTCCCCGTCCCCCATCACGGTGGCAAGAGAAGCGTGGTCCTTGAGGAAGCGTCCGCACCGGAGATGGCTGCCCCCCCCCCCCCCCCCCATTTCTTATTCATGTTTTTTAATAACCACGGGCGCGGTTGCCGGGAGACAGGAAGGTTAGCGGGACACGGCGGTGGAGAGTGCCGTGTGGCTGCTGGCTTCGTCAATCGAGGAGAGGGCACAGAGGCACCGCTCAGCACCCCAAACTCGCCGCAGCTCACCCGACGCAGCGCTTCCAGGATTGCGGAGATTGTCGGTCTGCACGTAAATTATTTAAAGTGTAAATATTTCCGTTTTTATTTATTTAGCACCAGATCCAGAAATATAATGCCAGCATATCTCCCTCCATACGAAGCCCCTACCTCCACAGGCGAATCTGTCAAAAAAATACACCTTATCAACATCAGCCTCAGTAAAAAAAAAAACCCACACAACCGGGGGCTAAAAAACCCTGCCACCAAATAAATCTAAAAATGCATCGATCAATATTGTTTGGTAATCCACACTGAGCGGTGTGGTGAAGTATGGTCAAACAAATCCAAGTGCACGGTAGAAAACGCAAGCAGGTGTGAGGATAACTCTGACAATGCGCTGTACAGACGCCTGGCCAAAACAGAGTTGTCCAATCGCACGCCAGGCAGCCAATAAGGATTGTGGGCAAATGCTGATTTGCAAATGCTGATTTGCCCACAACCAATGGGGGTTCGGGCACATGACGTGGCCTGTGACGCTTGGAAACGCCGCAAAGGTTCAACGCTTCCCATTACAGTGTTCAAATCCAACCCAGGTCAAATGACCCAGAAGGCAGCCAATCAGAGCACGGACGACCCCCATGTGCTTGCCTGGGTCGGTCACGGTCTCTCAGGAGGCACAAAGGAGCGGCATGGGCCAATGGGCACGAGGTTTCTGCTGCGGTGGCACAAAGACAGTGTCATTAAATACCATTCCCAAAATCATCGCAGTGTTCTAATATATACTCCGGAATCGCACTGCGCAAAACTCTCACATCTCTTTCAACGTCTTATTATTCCCGAGTGTATCGTGGTTTTTAATTATTTTCCATCGCCGCCTGCCCCATCAGAGGTGAATCCGCGGGCTTTGGGAGGGAAAACATGCAGGGGGTTGTTCCCCAGCCCCAGAGATGGCAATTTCATCATCACCCCCTCACCCACACAATGAGCACTGTCTGCTCAAATAATTGTCTCTGCAGAAAGTATGCACATGCAAGGGTAAGCAGTGTGGCATACACAATGCTTTGGTAAAGCTTTGCAATATCTGAACCACAAACCCTTCCAATCTGCCACGTTAATAACATGCCCCGTCAATTAATTATGCTGGAGTCATTCTGAGCCTTTTGACACAAACTGCAGCGTAGGTTTCCTTTGGCCGATGCCTGTGCAGATTGATCGCCGGACAATGAGGATCATTTTTCGTTATTTTATAAGCAGTAACCGAGTGTTATTTTTGGAGCCGAGCGTTTTCAGGCGCTCCGGAGCTGCAATTACGAATGGGGCAGCCCCGCGCACTGCGTTTGCGGGGACCGCGATCGATCGGGGGGGAAGGGGGGGCTCAGCACCCCCCACCCCCAGCTGTAATTCATGCGGATTTCACCCTTACCAAATTGTCCAATTGAATTACTCGTTATTGAGTCCCAGCGTGCGTGCGATCGGTGGCCATAGAGCAAATCGCCAGAGAGCAACCGCCTCTCAAAACTGCACCCCCATTTTGCTTCCGAATGCGAAGACGATGCAAGGTTGTGCTGGCACCGAGCATCAGACGACGAGACGCGTTGCTCAGCGCGCCGCATCATACCCAGGAGGCCTGCCCCTTGACGTCGGGTTTCACACAGCATTGAGATGTGCGGGGGGGGGGGGGGGGGCAAACCGCTGCAAGGCAATGAATGCTGTGAGTGCATGTTGATGAAACACCAATGGCAAGGCCTTCAACCAACGGTGCATTATTAATTACCAACGCAGATATCTCTATTATAGTGCGTGTGTCCCATTGGTATGTACGCGTTCAATAAGCACACAATTGTATTATGAAGTGTACTTTGCATAACTATTAGGGGTGTAATGATGCATTGGTGCACGAGTTTATTATGCTCAGAATATGGGCATCGAATCGTGCGCGTACAAATCAATAAGGTTCTTCATATTGTACACTTGTTACATAAATCAGTTGGTCCACATGACCGCTGCTGCCACTTAAGAGGCCGCTACATTTGCCACAAAACAAATCGTGAAAAGTCATTAAATCAAAAAGGGGGATAGAGGCGAGCTAACCTTTACAAGCGTACTCGTATATACCGCACGGGAGGAAAGTGAAGGGAGAGAGAGGGTATGGACAGTCACATCCAAAGGGGCATGGGTGGGGGGGTCTGCTGCCGAGTTATTACAGAAAAAAACAAACCCGAGGCCATTATCTACACAAACTATTTACGCCCGAACGCTCCAAAGTGTGTGGTTAATAAGCCTGACAACTGTGGACAAACATCCCAGCATAAATGAACACATGGCCATGGGACATAAGTACAAAACCACATAACTATGGACACAACCATGGGACACAAGTACATAACCACATAACTATGGACACATAACCATGGCACACTGCTACCGGTGCTACACACAGGGTTGACGTCTTTTCCACTGCAGTCAAAATTCTCAGACATAATTCTCGGACATAATTCTCAGTCAACCAAGGTCTATTATATATATATTTTAAAAAAATGTTTACCGTGATAAAATTTAACATGACATCACTAAAACAAAATCAATACTTGCTACCCAAACACAAATGCCAAACCTTCACTGTCCCAGGTCAAACCCGGAAAGGTGGTAACCTCAACTTACTGTAACAGCACAACGTGTACAGTATTATTAGTGGTTGTTTGACCATACTTCACCCAACTAGTCATTGCGCAGGGGAGGTGGTGGTGGTGGTTGGTGCAGGATTCTGAATCAGCGATCACTCGCCACCGTCCCACATATGCCGAAACAGCAAATACCGTGCACGTTTTAATGTTAACAATAATTTTTACCACGCAAGAACATGCTATTTACATGCGTGTCACACAGTAACATTCAGTTTACACGCGTGTTGCGCAGTAACATGCACTTTACATGTGTTACACAAAAACACCATGCACTTTACACGTGTTGCAGAGCAACATGCAGTTTACACGTGTCGCACAGCAACAATGTGCACTGTGTATATTTTATTATTAAGTGATTTGTTCACCTTTACTATACTTTGCACTCCAATCCTATTTTTGTTGTATTCTTTGTTGTTGTGGTTGTAACTTTCTGACCCCCCCCCCGTGCCCCTACTGGAACATCTGTTGGGAGGGGGAAATAGCTTTTTGAGCTCAATCTGATTCCTCCAGCAGAAATAAATACTAAATTTGACTCGTTTTCTGTGTTTACGCGTGTCGCACCGTATGGTGGTGTAGAATAAGCACGGGAATTGCTGAATTAGAGAAGATGCCGGGGCGGCTGGCGGGGGGAGAATGCGTGAAGTGAAATGAGCGACTTGTCGGGAACACTGAGAGATGGTAAATCACGCGTGGTGGTGGTGGTCATGATGATGGTGGATAAAGCGGCTCGTAGCCTCTCGAACAACCATCATCATCATCATTCAACCTCGCCCGTCTTCCTCGCGAGTTCACGTCACCCCCTTCGTCGAACGCAGGGGTGGGAAACCTGCGGCTCCGGAGCCGCATGCGGCGGGCTCTTTAAGGACAGTTTCGTCGTGGTGATGGTGGTGGTGGCGAAATGTTAACTACCTCGAAATGTTAAACACCTCGCCAGGTATGCAGGAGGTCGTGCGTTCGATCCCGACACCGACTACTGCTGTATATTTGGAGTTGGCGGTGTCTCTGCTCTCTCTCTCTCTCCACCGTGGCCGCGTGGAATTTTCTCCGGGTTTTTCCCCTCCACATTTTAGACTCAGCACGCGTTTAGATTATTGAGTCGCTGTACATTTCCACGCGGCAAGCCGCCTTCGTTGAGCTATCGTTTGGGCCAGGTCGCTTCTGAAAAAAGAGCTATGGGAGCTCAGTGAGCCTGATCAAATGTAAGTCCATTTGTTTAGCAAGTCGGAGTAAAAACTCGACTTGACGATTTCGTGACTGCAGGAATTACTCTGGTTTTTTTTGTAAAGTCACATAGAAATAAGAAAAAATAAAATTACATAATAGCATACGACGTTTCGATTGCAACACAAGCAATTATCATCAGGTAGAGGAAACACATAACCACAGGTATATATACAGACCCTAAGTAGAGGGAACTAACACAGATAAACTACTTAGGGTCTGTATATATATCTGCGGTTATGTGTTTCCTCTACCTGATGACGATTGCTTGTGTTGCAATCGAAACGTCGTATGCTATTATGTAATTTTATTTTTTCTTATTTCTACGTGACTTTACCGAAAAAAAACAAAGAGCAAGTCGGAGTAGTTTTATTTATTGAGCACCGTCTCCTATTACATTGTGGCTCTTGTAATATTGATCGGTTTTATTGTTTTATACTATTCGAACAAAAATGCCTTTTGTTGTTGTTTTGGTTTTCCGGTCACTGGGTCTAACAACTCAACTCACCCCCCCCCCCCCCCCCGCGAGTGCTAAGTTAACATTACGATTACATCTCTTAGCACAAGTAACACTGTTGGGGGGGGGGGGGTGGGAGCACACAAGGTGCTTGATAGTCGAGAACCATCTATCACGGCCGCCTTTGTCTCTCCAGCGCCGATGTTTAGACGCCACTCGTTTATTGAGCGTATGCGAGTCCACTTAACAGGGGAAGAAGAAGGCCCTCTCACTGCCACTGGTCCGGCCGTGGTGGCTGTTGGGCATTGTGGACATCGGAGGGGGTGCATTGTTGTGGACATCGGAGGGTATATTATTTTGGGTCTTTCGGTAAAAGTTACGTGACTTTGCCTAAAAGACACAAAAAGAATACGAATTCCCGCAGTCACGAAAGCTTTAAGTCGACATCGGCGGGGTTTGCCAGGGTAGATTTTTTTTTGCGCGCTACGGATCCGTGTCGCAACATGATTTGGGCAAGCCGTCAACGAATCGCGCCTTTAAGAAATGACGCGCGTCGTCGTGACATCGCAACAAGCAACGCTTGCGTAAGAATCGTTGCTCTTAAAGAGTTTGTCAATGAATCTCAATCACTCCCACGACGGGAGCGAAAACCACCTGCGGGTGGGGGGGGGGAGGAGACGACCCCAAGCGCCAACGCCACGTGGCCGCCCCAGCGCCACCAAATCCCGGCAGAGCCCCCTCAGGCGAGGCTCCACTAAGGCCTCGTACATCCACACACGCCACCCCCGCAAGTTGTTGTAATGTACTTCCACGTTCCCGTGTCTCGTCGCTTGCCTGCATTCAACCAAAGCAGTTTTTGATCGCTCTGATAGAGCCAACGTCAGGTTTCTCATCCAGCAGTGGACAAGGAACTCCTCCAACACTTGAAGAGCCGAGTGTTGTTTTATTTGTTTTTTTGTTTGTATCACGACGGAAGAGAAGGGGGACGGGATGGAGGGGAGCAACAACAGCTCACGATTTTACAAGCAAACTCGAACGAATCTTTATAAAAACGT
Organism: Petromyzon marinus; assembly: GCF_048934315.1. Classification (NCBI taxonomy): domain Eukaryota; kingdom Metazoa; phylum Chordata; class Hyperoartia; order Petromyzontiformes; family Petromyzontidae; genus Petromyzon; species Petromyzon marinus. The sequence continues at coordinate 9,033,229 of NC_133704.1, forward strand.
TAACCAACCCGGTAGGGTGTTGACTGTTATGTCAGCCGACTCTCTGTGTGCTGTTATTGCATTATATTTCTAAGTTTACTAGCTTTGTTTTCTCTTACATTTGTACCTGATGATGATGATGATTGCTTGCGCCGCAATCGAAACGTCGTATGTTATTGTTTAATTTTTTTTTTCTACGTGACTTTACCGAAAGAATCAAAGAAACTCGAACGAACGAAACCACACACCGGACCAAACATCCACTCAAAACACAAAACTGCAACCCGAGACAATAAATAAACAAACAACAACAACAACTTCCACGCGTTACAATCGACATCGGGAGAGGTTTCTGCGCCAGATCCTAAATATTTTCTCGAAACTTTCCAAGCGCGGCCACTATCGCGACCTTTCCTTTATTGACGAGGCGTTTGTGACAAGTCTCACCTACGATGTCGGACTCTTGCCCACCAACCCTCGTGCTAGAGTGCGCTAACCACTGCGCCACCGCTCCCCAGAGATACGCAGTGGCGCCAGCGCTGTTTAATGTTAAGGGGCCGCCCATAAATGACGTCACGCGATTTGGGACGATTTTTGACCTACCCCCCTAGTCACGCGGCGTCACAAAAAGTCAGACCCCCCCCCCGTCAAATATGACGTCACAAAGCTCTGCCCCCCCCCCCCCCAACGTAAAACATGCTTCAAATCTTATTCTTGGTTCTTTCAGTAAAGTCACGTTGAAGGGAAACAATAAAATTATAAAATAGGGAAACAATAAAATAATATATTTTATAATTTTATTGTTTCCCTTCAACGTGACTTTACCGAAAGAACCAAGAATATGAATTACTGCAGTCACGAAAGCTTTAAATCAAAATTTTATGCTTCAAATCGCTTTAAACTATTGTCATTGTAGTGCGTATTTAATGTGGCGCTGCACTCTGATGTTGTAGTTGAAATCATTTATTAAAAAGTATATTTAATTAAGTAGAACGTGTTGTCTATATTTATTTAAAGTTGCGCATTTTGATGTGACGTCACATTTCTCAAACCCCCCCTCCCCTCGTCACACATCGTCACAAATGTCTGACCCCCCCCCAGGTGCATGACGTCATTTATGGACGGCCCCTAAACACCATACGGTGTTTAATAAGTTTCTTCATAAGAGGTTTTTTTTTTGTTGGGTAAGATCGCATAAATCTAAGGTAAGGGTTGTCACGTAAACACAAAACGTGGCCAATTCGTTACAAATACAGGTTGTGTGTGTTGCAGAGTAAAACCCACAATAACATTTACAATCTACAGACCTTACTAATCGGCTGTCGGGTGGTGGCGGGTTTAACGACACATTTATATATTTACACGATCTAGCCTCCTCCCCAAAAACACCCTCTATTATGAATGTTGGTCGCGAAAACCTACTACTGCGTGTTAAACTTTATAAGTTTAATCTCAACGATGCAAAACAAACCCTCGTCATCCAGAATGCTACATTTTCAACAACAAAACAACACAAATAACAGAATCCGTAAGGTAGGTACAAGAAAAGGTAGCCATGGAATAACATTGCCCGAGTTATGCGACGATATATTTTTTAAATAAACACCCCTATCAAAGTCAACAAAGTTGGGCTAAAACAATTGCCATCAACTTTAGGGGCCGCCCATAAATGACGTCACGCACCTAGGCGGGGGAGGGGGGTCAGACATTTGTGACGATGTGTGACGAGAGGGGGGGGTTGAGAAATGTGACGTCACATCCAAATGCGCAACTTTAAATATAGACAACACATTGTACTTAATAATAAATAAGACTTTTTAATGTTTTCTCCTACAACATCAGAGTGCAGCGCCACATTAAATACGCACTACAATGACAATAGTTTAAAGCGATTTGAAGAATGTTTTATTTTCAAAATGTAAATATGGTTTTGGGGGTGGGGGGGGCAGAGCTTTGTGACGTCATACTTGAGGGGGGGGTCTGACTTTTTGTGACGCCGTGTGACGAGGGGGGGGGGTCAAAAATCGTCCAAAATCACGTGACGTCATTTATGGACGTCCCCTTACCATCTCTGCTGTAAAAACTTGGCGGGGGGGGGGGGTAATGCGTATATCAGAGTTTTCGCGAATGAGAGAGACAAGAGTTTTAAACACCTTGGGCACGATGCGAAATCTGCGCAATAAACTCCCGAGATCATCGTCGTAGGATTCCGCGGTCGATTCTCAACGCTCAAAATATATAAGAGGAGAGAGCAAGGCCGTAGCCATGGAGTCAACATTGGGGGTGGGGGGACCAAATCTTACAGGGGGTCTGGGGGTCCCCCCCCCCCAGAAAAAAAGTATAAATTTGAAAACTAATTTCCTGCCTAAACTATATAAAAAAAAATCACTAACACATGGGGTGGACTTTTTTTTTTACAATAATGTCTAATAGTGGTATTGTATTAAATTGCTCTGTTTTTACATTTTTTTTACCTTTTCTTGTTTCATTGTATGTTACGGCAGAGATTAGGGATTAATAAAGTACAACCATAACCACAATCATATAAACATAAATCTATTTTATAGCGATATATTGGGGGGGGGGGGGGGGGGACATTTTGAGCATATTTGAATATATTATAATTACCGCCTTGGGATAGAGAGAGACTTGAGCGACATGGAATAATGACGAGCTACGAAAAATGTTCCCACCCGTAACGCGGATGGCTCAAATGTCGCACTTGGGCCAAGAGGCGCACGTGTCGTAACAGACGAGAGACGGAAACTAAATAACCACGTCCCATGAAGAATGAAGAGACGGGCAAGGACGCCGAAACAAACATTCGTGAAAGCCGGGAAAATCACCCCGAGTTTCTTGAACCGAATCGCAAACCCCCTCCCCCCTCGTGGTGACCATCAATCGAATCGCCAGGGGAGAGGCAATTGCTAAGAGGGGAGAGGGATAACGAGCAGGCGCGCGTGTGCAACAACAAAAACAACAACACGTGGAGAGGCACTACAACAACACGTGGAGAGGCACTACAACAACAACACGTGGAGAGGAACAACAACACGTGGAGAGGAACAACAACAACACGTGGAGAGGCACTACAACAACAACAACACGTGGAGAGGCACTACAACAACAAAAAGTGGAGAGGAACAACAACAACACGTGGAGAGGAACAACAACAACACGTGGAGAGGAACAACAACAACACGTGGAGAGGCACTACAACAACACGTGGAGAGGAACAACAACAACAACACGTGGAGAGGAACAACAACAACAACAAGTGGAGAGGAACAACAACACGTGGAGAGGCACTACAACAACAACACGTGGAGAGGAACAACAACAACAACAACACGTGGAGAGGAACAACAACAACAACAAAAAGTGGAGAGGAACAACAACAACAAGTGGAGAGGAACAACAACAACACGTGGAGAGGCACTACAACAACACGTGGAGAGGAACAACAACAACAACACGTGGAGAGGAACAACAACAACAACAAGTGGAGAGGAACAACAACACGTGGAGAGGCACTACAACAACAACACGTGGAGAGGAACAACAACACGTGGAGAGGAACTACAACAACAACACGTGGAGAGGAACAACAACAACAACAAGTGGAGAGGAACAACAACACGTGGAGAGGCACTACAACAACAACACGTGGAGAGGAACAACAACAACAACAACACGTGGAGAGGAACTACAACAACAACACGTGGAGAGGAACTACAACAACACGTGGAGAGGAACTACAACAACACGTGGAGAGGAACTACAACAACAACACGTGGAGAGGCACTACAACAACAACAACAAGTGGAGAGGAACTACAACAACACGTGGAGAGGAACTACAACAACAACACGTGGAGAGGAACTACAACAACACGTGGAGAGGAACTACAACAACAACACGTGGAGAGGCACTACAACAACAACACGTGGAGAGGAACTACAACAACAACACGTGGAGAGGCACTACAACAACAACACGTGGAGAGGCACTACAACAACAACACGTGGAGAGGCACTACAACAACAACACGTGGAGAGGCACTACAACAACAACACGTGGAGAGGAACTACAACAACACGTGGAGAGGAACTACAACAACAACACGTGGAGAGGAACTACAACAACACGTGGAGAGGAACTACAACAACAACACGTGGAGAGGCACTACAACAACAACACGTGGAGAGGAACTACAACAACACGTGGAGAGGAACTACAACAACAACACGTGGAGAGGCACTACAACAACAACACGTGGAGAGGAACTACAACAACACGTGGAGAGGAACTACAACAACAACACGTGGAGAGGCACTACAACAACAACACGTGGAGAGGCACTACAACAACAACACGTGGAGAGGCACTACAACAACAACACGTGGAGAGGAACTACAACAACACGTGGAGAGGAACTACAACAACAACACGTGGAGAGGAACTACAACAACACGTGGAGAGGCACTACAACAACAACACGTGGAGAGGCACTACAACAACAACACGTGGAGAGGCACAACAACAACAACACGTGGAGAAGAGAGGATGGGCCCCCCGGCTCAACTGGAGCCGCATCTGCTTGGAGGCGGAGACGGAGCGTGAAGAACCCACGACCCCGGCTCACAGCGAGGCGGCCCCCGGCTCCTCATTCACCCCCAACGCGTCTCCTCCTCGCCGCCGGTCGAGGTAACAACCATCCTCAACCCCCACAGGGGCCCACCCCCGTCACCACCACCAACAACAACAACCCCCACCCACCACCAACCACCACCACTAACAACCCCCACCCACCACCAACAACCGCCGCCACCCACCACCACCAACAACCCCCACCCACCACCAACAACCGCCGCCACCCACCACCACCAACAACCCCCACCCACCACCAACAACCCCCACCCACCACCAACAACCCCAACCCACCACCAACAACCCCCACCGCAACCACCACCAACAACAACCACCAACAACCCCCACCACAACCACCACCAACAACAACCACCAACAATCCCCAACAACAACCACCAACAATCCCCACCAACTACCACCGACCCCCCCACCAACCATCACGACCCCACCCACCACCCCCAAAGCAGCATGCGTTCCTGCCCACACTGGAGGAATCAAGCACCGCCCCCCCCCTTCTCTCCCTGCCCACTGAGTGGTGGCGATTCTGCCTCATCACAAAGCAGAAGGCGGCACGCAGCGATGGCACAAGCAGGGTGGGGGGAGGGGCAGGGAGGGGTGGGGGGAGGGGCAGGGAGGGGTGGGGGCGGGGTTTGTTCCCGAGGGGCTGCCCCATTGTTCGTGGGGAGCTGCTCCTCTACAGAGTGGAGTCATCCTCCTCCACCACCCACCACACACCCCCAGTCCACCACCACACACACACACCCCCAGTCCTCCACCACCACACACACCCCCAGTCCACCACCACCACCACCACACACACACCCCCAGTCCACCACAACCACCACACACCCCCAGTCCTCCACCACCACCACACACACCTAGTCCACCACCACCACACACACACACACACCCCCAGTCCTCCACCACCACCACACACCCCCAGTCCACCACCACCACCCCCACACACCCCCCGTCCACCACCACCACCACACACACACCCAGTCCTCCACCACCACCACCACACACACACCCAGTCCTCCACCACCACCACCACACACACACCTAGTCCACCACCACCACACACACACACCCCCAGTCCACCACACACACACACACACCCCCAGTCCTCCACCACCACCACACACACACCTAGTCCTCCACCACCCACCACACACCCCCAGTCCACCACCACCACACACACACACACCCCCAGTCCACCACACACACACACACCCCCAGTCCTCCACCACCACACACACACACCTAGTCCTCCACCACCCACCACACACCCCCAGTCCTCCACCACCACCACACACACACACCCCCAGTCCACCACACACACACACACCCCCAGTCCTCCACCACCACCACACACACACCTAGTCCTCCACCACCCACCACACACCCCCAGTCCACCACCACCACACACACCCCCAGTCCTCCTCCACCACCACACACACACCCCCAGTCCACCACCACCACACACACACACACCCCCAGTCCACCACCACCACACACACCCCCAGTCCTCCACCACCACACACACACCCCCAGTCCACCACCACCACACACACACACACCCCCAGTCCACCACCACCACACACACACACACCCCCAGTCCACCACCACCACACACACACACACCCCCAGTCCACCACCACACACACACACACACCCCCAGTCCACCACCACCACACACACACACACCCCCAGTCCACCACCACCACCACACACACCCCCAGTCCACCACCACCACACAAACACCCCCAGTCCACCACCACCACACACACACACCCAGTCCACCACCACACACACACACCCCCAGTCCACCACCACCACACACACACACACACCCCCAGTCCACCACACACACACACACCCCCAGTCCTCCACCACCACCACACACACACCTAGTCCTCCACCACCCACCACACACCCCCAGTCCTCCACCACCACCACACACACACACCCCCAGTCCACCACACACACACACACACCCAGTCCTCCACCACCACCACACACACACCTAGTCCTCCACCACCCACCACACACCCCCAGTCCACCACCACCACACACACACCCCCAGTCCTCCTCCACCACCACACACACACCCCCAGTCCACCTCCACCACCACACACACACCCCCAGTCCTCCACCACCACACACACACCCCCAGTCCACCACCACCACACACACACACACCCCCAGTCCACCACCACCACACACACCCCCAGTCCTCCACCACCACACACACCCCCAGTCCACCACCACCACACACACACAAACCCCCAGTCCACCACCACCACACACACACACCCCCAGTCCACCACCACACACACACACACCCCCAGTCCACCACCACACACACACACCCCCAGTCCACCACCACACACACACACACCCCCAGTCCACCACCACACACACACACCCCCCAGTCCACCACCACCACCACCACCACACACCCAGAGTCCTCCACCACCACCACCACCACACACCCCCAGTCCTCCACCACCACCACACACCCCCAGTCCACCACCACACACCCCCAGTCCACCACCACCACCACACACCCCCAGTCCACCACCACCACCACACACCCACAGTCCTCCACCACCACCACCACACACAGCCACCGCGTCCCGCGAAAGAGGCAGCGTCCACGTCGATCCTTTCCGCGGCGAGGTACGCGCACGGCAAGTGAAACGCCGCCACAGAAGCCGCTGTTTGTTTTAATTTTAGCGGCGGGGGGCGGAGGGACGAGGTGCAGGGAGGGGAGGTAGCGAGGGAGGGGGGCATGAACGCGGTGATGGTCTCGAGTGGAGTAAAGAGGAACTGGGGGTTTCTCGCTCCTCGAGAGAGAGAGGAGGCACCACTCCCCAAGTGACAGCCAATCGCACGCGGGCACGTTACTCAACTCACTCACCACCCGCACCACGGGGCTCACGCTCTGCCTGCCAGAGGCGGAGAGACGTGGCTGCAATAGGAGTCGTTCCGACCCGAGGGAGCAGTGGGTTCATCTTCTTCTTCTTAAGCCGCGGTGCAGGCAACCCCTTGTGGGGGGTTGCGAGATGCCCTTTGTGGGGGCGCGAGAAACGGCCAGATTTTTTTTGTAGAAGCTAAATGATCGAAAAACTAATTAAGAACGGCTACGTGAGTACAACTACTTTGTTTCAAACCCTGTGTATTTATTTACATTATAAAAACAAGACGATTGAGGGCCAAAGGCCGCAGTAAAGGTTAGGAATCGCTGCAATAGACAACGCCAACGTTAAGTAACGTTGGCATTTGGTTGGTACCGCTGGATCAACGGTTCCACGTTTACACGTTTACTGGGTACTTGCCACCACGTGTGATTGGGTTTGTCAAGCCACGTGTAATCACCGGTACGACTACTGCCACACACACGTGATGTGTTAAAAGTGCACATCTTTTAATGAAGTACTCTACAAACGCTTCGACACTTGCCGAGGAGACTGCGTTGCCACTATTCGCTCAGCGATGAATCTCAAAAATGTTTTTTTATATATACATGGAAGAAAAAACAGCAGCTCAAGTCTCCGCGTGCACCTCTGTGACAATTACAACCGTTACGACGTTATTAAAAAAGAAATACTGCTTTTTAAAATTCTATTGGCCTTAGGGCAGGCCATAAAGTAGGCCATCAACTGACATCACCACACAAATAACCCGTGATCGCATTCTCGTCTTGCTTGTATTTTCATTTAAACGCTTTTAATGTCCGTTAACAAATATTAGACATCTGAAGAGAGGGCCCTCCTAACAAGGGGCAACAAAGGGTAATTCATGGCCATTAGATCAAGGGCCAATGTATTTCCAGGGTCAGAGTTCACGCGAAAGGGTCAAGGTTCCCGCCGTCTCCTTGGGGAAATCACGAATCGGCGCCGCGATGCGTCTCCCGTAAAGATTTTCTTGTTCATTATTTTGGATGGGTTTTTAAAAAAATATATATAACCCGGTGCATTCATCGCATAACAATGCACGCACATTAATAGACCGTGTGCTGCCGATTACGAGCCCGTGTTTGTGCTAAAGGTTCACGCGGCTTCGTTTGCCAGAGCTCCTCCCGGCCACAGAGATGCGAGCGCAACACTCTCGTGCCGCAAACACGACCCCGAGCCGCGTGAAGCTCATCCCGACTGCACCTCCAACGTGACAGGTCAGGAGAAAGTCAGCACCCTTGCCTGACATTCGATTGGCTCGCGGCTAAAAACTGCATCTCCCCCCCCCCCCCCCAGAGCTAAACCTCGGCTCAGAAATCGCATCACATGGGGCATTGGGGGAGGAAGGGGGTTAGCAGGAACCCCCCACTCCACCCCACCCCACACCCACCCCCCAAAAAAAACCTCACAATTGCAGTCTGTTTATCTTATATCTTGTGTATTTTTGTGTCCAAAACGGTAGCATTGGAGGATTTAGCCGGGAGGAGAAGGAAACTGCTTCCTTCTGTATGGCAAGTCCCTGTGACATTGACTCTCACCCTTTTTGACCTCGCAGAGGCACCGGGCCTGGCCTAGTGACGCCACCCCTTGCCATCTGTCGGCAGGGCCGGGGCAGCTCAGAACACACTCGGCGAGTGAGGAACGATTGGGGGCGCTTCACTTGGCGGAAAATAACAACGGGATGGGGGCGTCTCCTACCAAGCCAAAAGAGCAAGTCGGCGTGTATTTACCCATACCCATAGATTCCTCCTCTCTTAAGTCACTGCCTTGGGAGATGAACCACTACCAGAGATGGCATGCATACATAGGTGAATTGTAATCTCACAGGCTCCTTAACTCGTTTAAACCCAGGGCACTCCCGTGAACAAAAGACTTGGTCCCAATGGACCAACACGGAAATAAAGAACAATTAATTTACTACAAGGCGCCCCTGCTGCGTGTATGGCACCAGCACCAGACAGCATCCCTGTTTACGTGACAAATCTTACTGATTGGCTGTGTCGGGTGGTGGCGGGTTTAACGACACACGTATATATTTCCGCGATCGAACCCAAAAAAATACCTGCGAGATTGGTCGCGTGTTACACAAGACAGCATCCCGTCGTCCCTTCAGGTATATCAAATCAAGGGGGCAATGACCCGCTTTAAGTAGATCCCTAAACTTCCTTCAGGTAAGGCGGCTGAACGAAAACGATGCAGCAAACAGCCCTGGTTGCTTAAGAACACCCAACGACCTCGCACTGCACGCGCGGCGCACACTACAATAATTACATTACAAATAATTATTATAAGCCACTAGGGTTACCTTCAAGACTCGTGTGATGGAGAGGCGTGGGTCAACAAGTACAGTAACTACATGAGCCAAGGACGTTTAGAATTGCGAGGATTTATTTTATTAAACGCCTAACACTATAGGCAATTAAAGTACAGTAGTAGGACATGGGAGAAACGTCCCAAAGCTGACCTGCAATGACTCACTTCTTATTAATGATGGTGAAGCTGTCTGTGTATGATCTGTGAAGCAGCAATTCCACTCGTACACAGACAGGCAAGCACACAGCACAGATACAACCAGGGTATGCGGTTCATAATAAGGGTTTTTGGGTTAAATCGCATAAGTATAAATGTGTCGTAAGCCTCCACCACCCGACACAGCCAATTAGCAAGGGAATTGTCACGTAAACAAAACGCTAATTAGTTTTAACTACTTCAGCCCACCGGTGTGTTGGGAGAGTAAATCCACAACATTTAACAATTTGAGTATGAGGGTACACGTGGACAGAGCACAGGGATGAGGCCAGCCCAGAGAGAATGAGCACGACTTGAAACTGCCAGCGGACATTACAGGAGTGAGCGAAGGGGACAGTCCAGGGTAAAACTGGACAGACAGGGCGGACGAGGCCGACTTTAGACCTGACGTTTGAACTGACAAGACCGGACACGGCAAAGCGAGCAGGGTGGACAAGACAGACGGACACACGGCCCCAGCGAATCCTCTTCACGCAAACCCGTGACAATAAACAACAGCCCAAAAAGAGCAACACCCCCCCCCCCCCCCCCGTCGCAAGCTAATAACGAGGGTTTCCCTGTTTGTTGTTTTATCGCCGCTGTTTGTTTGTGGTTATTTACTGCACCCGCGTGCGCGCGCCTCTCTCGGCTTCACCACCCCCCCCCCCATCTCAACACGAGCGCAGCGGAGCGGCAATTGCAAAATGGTCGTGAGCGGCCAAATTCAATTTGAACGGCTCAAGGTCATCAATGGCTCTTCAACACGGGGAACGAAACGTTGCCCCCCCTCCCCTCCTACTCCTGGATGTTACGGAGCGCGAGTGCCGCGCGCATGCACACACACACACCCACACACCTGCACACACCTGCACACACACACCTGCACACACACACCTGCACACACACACACCTGCACACCTGCACGCACACCAAGGCCGTAGCCATGGAGTCAACATTGGGGGGGACCAAATCTTCCAGGGGGTCCCCCCCCAGAAAAAAAGATAAATTTGAAAACGAATTTCCTGCCTAAAATATTTTAAAATTCACTAACACATGGGATGGACTTTTTTTTACAATAATGTCTAACAGTGGTATTGTATTACATTGCTCTGTTTTTTTCTTTTTTGCCTTTTCTTGTTTCATTGTATGTAATGGCAGAGATTAGGGATTAGTAAAGTACAACCATAACCACAATCACATAAACAGACATCTATTTTATAGAGATATATTGGGGGGGGGGGGACATTTTGAGCATATTTGAATATTGGGGGGGATGTGTGGAGGGGATGTGTCCCCCCCAATATATATTATAATTACGGCCTTGACACACACCCGCACGTGTGGACGGGGAAGGCCCTCCTACGGCCTCGGCCCGCCAACAAAGGACGGGCTTCGCTTCGCAGACATAGGCAGACAGAAAGTCTTGTGTTTTTAAATCTCATCTCTTGTATATACACATCTATACAGCACAATATTTTTGAAGGTAGATCTGTTGACATATTTTGGATAATTATCAATGCAGAAATGCTGCATATGTACATATACATAGTCACAAATTAACAATAGCTGAATAATACTTAAATAAAATGTGCATGGAAAAGAAAACAACACTGCACATGCAACACATCTGATTCAGGCGATCAGCCACGGCGCGGATGAAATGACTGTAAATAATGCAATTTTAACGTAAACTCCTCGAGCAGGAAAACACCTGAAGTAATGTTAACCCATTAAAGAAGCCTTCGTCTGAACGCGACAAGCAAACAACGAGTCCCTATCTTTATTAATGGCTGTAGGAATCGCTGCAGACAATTCTTCGTTTTTATAAGAGAGAGAGAGGCTTCGATGAGTCTGGGGGCGCACTGCAGGAGGGAGTCCCTCCTCTGGATATCGGTGTTGGAATGCCCAGCAGTTAAAATGCACGTGCCCCAGAGCAGCAGAAACCATCATCACGCAAACTCATGTCCATCCGGGCAACAGCGGCTTTTGGCTAACCATCGAACAAAGACGGTGGTCACCGCATCGCGTGCTTTCAGATGCGCTTTCCTGCGGCCGTCTGGAACGCTCTTCCTTCCGTTATTAGGAAGCCACTGGAGCGATGCACATTGAAATAATCGAGTTTTAAAATTAATTTCTTGAGAGCTCATTTTTGTGTTTAGTTTGTTGTCCTTCCCCCACGCCTCCTATTAGCACGGTCGGCTACGTACGGCGCCAAAGAAGTTCAACATGCATACAGAAGGAATTTAAAACTCTCAACGCAAGTCGCCAACGCGCTTGCTGCTGCACCGTCTTATTTTTTTCTTTCTGCCGAGCGAGACGCACGCACACACGGTGATCTTGCCGTGATACACCAATCCCGCCCGCGCGGCGCCGCCACGCCTGGCTCACCACAAACACCGCGGCTAGCGAGGGCGAGCCCACGCCAAATCTAACCTCCTCCCTCGCACGCACGCACATGCGCAGGTGCGCAGGAGCGACTTGCTGCAACCCCACAGTTCCGTTCCCGAGCGATTACGAGGGCGCTGTCCAGTGACCAGGGGTCAGAATCATTAACTCGCGGAGCAATTAGACCCAGTTTCCTTTTTTATGCCTTCGTGCTTTTCACCACCGCACCCACCACCAGCACCCCACTCACCGGTGTGCCCCGGCACTCCGTGTCACTCCCCAACACACCCTCTCCCTAATAGCCCCCCGTCACCCCTACCGCTCTCTCACCCTCTCGGACACTCGGCGTCATTCTCACCGACGTCCCGTTGTCCACCGACACCCCGTGTCGTGTCCAGTGCTCGCTGGCATGACACACGGCCGCCATTCAGGCACGTTTTGCCGCAGCCTGGGCTACGACTTTTCGCGCGATTTTTCACGACCCACCTCACGTCGGTTCCCACAACCTGCGAGACTGCGCCAGACAACTCGCTTGTTCTCTTCACCGCACACTGTCGGCAGCAGCGCAACGCGCTCGGGCCCTGCGTGCCGGAATAACGGAGTGGATATTTTTGAGTGGAGGCGTCGAGTGGACAAATGTCCTCAGAATGGACATCTGACAAAACCCAAGTGGACGCAACAACCAGACGCGGACAAGCACGCTGCGAGAGACGGTGTTCGCGTGACAATTGAAAATGCTGAATGCAGAGGACGAGAAGAGCTCCTGTGGACGGTGGCAACGGTGGTGAAAAATCCCGAACGCGGCGTCAAATCTCGGAGGAGCACAGGAAGAGACCCAACGAGACCGAGTCTCTCTGCCGCGTTCCCACAAAAAGCACTCGACGTGGGCTAGATGGGTTCGTGAACCAGGTAAAATGGGCTCCGCCTAGATTTTCAGAGCAGCCTTAACTTGGCCAAGCCGGCAGAATTAGGAGCCGATTGTGGCTCAATTCCACTGTGCCACGTGGCTCTCCTTTTGCTCAGGAAGCCAAGTGCGCGTTTAAGCCAGGCCCAGATGTCACTGGGGGACGACGCGGAAGAAAGAACGAACTGGGGGATGACACAAAGGCGAACAAGGTAGTCTGCAGAATGTAATTTGGCGTTTGAACAGAAAAAAAAGTGTATTTAAAAATCGAATGTGACAAAACTAAAACGTACAAAATCACGTATTTCATTGACAGCGGTGCACAAGCACAAATCCAGCACCGCCTCGAGCAGAGCCCTCGCCGTGAAGGTGAACTCGCTGGCAAGGCAGCAGCAGCAGCAGCCCAAACGCTGCATCCCGGGTGCGAGCAGCGCTTGAGAAGGCAGAGAAGATGCCGGAGAAAACCCAGGTGGCGAGGGCCAGCACGCCGCACCGTCACGCCGCTTTCCGCACCACTGAGATGTGACAATTGGCGGAGAAGATTTAGCAAAAACCGACACATGCGGGCACACACGCAATGATGCCCGCTTTAACCCGGGCAGATTGTGTGTATACACGTGTATGTATGTTGAGCTTCTTTTGCACCGTACGTAGCCAACCGTGCTAATCGGAGGTGCGGGGGAAGGACAAACTAAACACAAAAAGCGGTTCTAAAGAAAGTGCATAGCTCAAGTGGCTTCCTAATATCGGAAGGGAGAGCACTCCAGACGGCCGCGGAAGCGCATCTGAAAGCGCGCGATGCGGTGACCATCTTTGTTCGATGGTCAGCAACCGAAAGCCGCTGCTGCTGCGAGGATGACCGGAGTTCGGGTGATGATTCGTGCTCCTTGTACGAGGATCAGCAAGGTATCGTGGTTCATTTGTGGCAAGCAAGTGTGATGACGCTAGTGCTGTCAATGAGCTCCTACTATGGCCGGCAGAACCCAGCGGGCTGGTGCGGCCGGTGCCAAGGTTTCACCGCGCGCCATTCTCTGCGTTCAGTGTCGCCAGGAAACATTTCTGCAGTGCGTCTGGCGATGCGAATAACTTACCGATACGATTGTCAAAAAATATATATAAATCCGTAATAGTTTTTGTTGGGTTAGATCGCATAAATATAAATGTATCTTTAAAACCCGCCACCACCCAACACAGCCAATTAGTAAGGTTGTCACGTAAACAGAACATGCCGTTTAATTTCTAGTACAGCACACCAGTGTGTGTTGGATGATATTGGTCGCGAAAGCCTAACGCGTTAAACTTATATAAACCCGACCCACCTCTGCACAGTATTGCATTGGTTTATGCATTTGTTTAACTGTCAAAACTTTACATTTCTAATTTAAAAGGCTTGTTACGTAATTAAATTGATTACTTTTCTCAACGCAAGGTTTTAGTCTTGTTTTAATTTTTTGATCAGTAAAAATCCATTAAGCAAATTGTTAAATGGTAACAATTGGAAGACATTTATAGACATCTGACAGTTGGTTGCGTTTAGAAAGCTATTAAAAATGCACATTATATTTTAATTTTGTTGTATTTACATTCTCGACGAATATTTACTCTCCTAACAAGAAATGACAAAAAAATTCATGAGCACCTGCGATGTCACATCCAATTCTGCCTCCGCATACCTCGGGAAAATTACAAATCGTATCCCCAGCTGTGTTGCGAGTTAACGATATTTGATCCGTACCTTGTGAAACTAATGTTATTTTTATGTAATTTTTTGTTCACAACAACAACAAAAAATGTAACAATTTTTCCGCCCTTTTGTGGAGCCGCACGGGAACACGGCAAAACCATCGTAGAACGTCCAAGGCGCTCGAAGCGTGCGCGGTGGCGCTTGAGCTCGCTCTCGTTTCGGGAAATATCACTGGCATTCGCCCGTTGGCGTTCAAAATGTATTCACAAATGCGAGCCCACACTTGGCCGGACGCGCGCACGGGGACACTGGCAGGCCGCTACCGTTACCCTCTGCTCATCTCGAGATTTTCCATCAATTGGCCACCCGCAGTGCGACGAAAGGTCTGGGAGTCGAACCCAGGCAGCCCCCACTCTCGGCAGGCTATCTCTGGGACCCGCAATGCCGGTTGGGCTCCACGCATCCGAGCTCGGCAGTGGCGGCGACTCGACCCGTTATCGACGTTTACAAATATTTATAAAGTTACACAACAGGATGTCGCACGCGCAGACAACAGACAGCGTTGGGAGTTCAGGGGCTTCCCGTCGGTTTGCAACCAAGAGAGAGAACCCCATCCCAGCGCAGCCGACGACGTGAAAAGCGAAGCGGCAAAGTGAACGGCGCTAGTCCTCCCACAGCGAGCTTCAGCTCACAGGGCCGAACGTCGCTTCTTTGTTTACGTACGTATGTACATTGAACTTCTTTTGCGCCGTACGTAGCCAACCGTACTAAACGGAGGTGCGGGGGAAGGACAAACTAAACGCAAAAAGCAGTGTTTTTAAATAAATTCGTTTTCAAGCTAGATTTAAAAATGCAATCGATCCCAGTGGCATCCTGATATCAGAAGGAAGAGCGTTCCAGACGGCCGCAGAAGCTCATCCGAAAGGACCGCATGATGGCGGGTGACCGTCGCAGCTCCAGTCGTCCGGAAATTCACTCTCCCCCTCCTCTCGCTGAGTCGCACATCGGCGTCGGTGTCGTTGCGTCTGTCAGAGAATCTGAAGCCTTCTCTCTCTCTCTCCCTCTTTAATTTATTCTCCCGCGCCTCTGAATGTCCCTTTTGAAGTTCAATTTGCGTGCCTCGTAATTTATTAATGGGCGAGCGAACGCGAGGCGCAGTTCACCCGCGCCCAGCCTCCCAACGCGGGCAGCCGCGTCCGGCGTTGCCCCGGCAAGAAGCGTTCACCATCCTCCCGAGACGCTGTGCTAGAGTTTACTCAAGGCTGTGTGCGAGCGAGCGAGAACCTTGAGCAGAGCGGTCATCTTGGAGGGACGTTCCTATCGACAGTTGCGCGCGTTTGGTTTTGAATCGGGTGACGATTTGGTGGGTAAATAACGTCGACAATAAAAACGGATGGAAATTGTAGCATCCGAAAAGGTCACAGTTTGTTTCATTTTAATTCCAATCACCGCCGAGCCTCAGCATAATCCCTCACGCAGTAATCGCAAACATAAACCACATTCCCTAATCACGATCAACACTCGCGCCCGGGTATTGTGAGCATTCACCCCGACCCTAATCACCGTGAATCAAACCCTAACCCTCGTGATCACCACTCTGCGCACATCCACCGATAATAAAGCTGATTGCAGACCCACGGCTACTGCCTCAGTCGCCGGAAATTTCAACGAGTGTCATCGAGGAGCCCCCCCAATATCCGCAAATGCCGAATTCCCAATCTGCCAGACGGACTCGCGGACCGACTGACAATGTGCGTCGGACAGCTGGAGGCATGGAGTGCTCATCCGAGAGAAACACCCCCACACCCCCCCCCCCCCCCCCGTTGCTCCACGGGTTCTCTTGCTCTGTTTTAATTTGCTTAGCCACTCCCGAGGTGGGATTTGTACTTGGTCGCCTTACGACACAAAAACAATGTAAACATCGATCGGGTAAACAATGCGCCCCGTGCCCCTCCCTCCCTCCCTCCGGTGTGAAGTTCACGCGCGTCCAGGAACATGCTAAAACGTGGACAAAACTGCCACCGAAATCGGCTCTGACTTCCGTGCGGAAATCCCGAGGTGGGCGAATTGCAAATCGTCGTGATAACGAATCCGCTTTCGGTTGCAAACCGAACGTACGGCGGATGCGGCAATTTGTCCGCGCCCGAGCGCAGCCCCTACCCGACGTCACCGCACGCTTGCAGGAGACATTTTTGTTCCGAGGGAAGGAAACAGGGGGGGGGGGGGGGGGTATCTCGGTGGCACAGGGCGGCCCCGCTGGAATCCGATTACGGAGCCGGCCAACCGTAAGAGAAGCCGGCTTTCAAGTCGAGGGGGCTCCCACCAGGGCTCGAAACGTTGGCCTCGTACGTGACGAATCCACTTCTGCCATCTCAGCCCCAGCCCCTAGAGCACGGGTCGGCAGCCTGCGGCTCTGCAGCCACGCGTGCGTCTCTTGAAATTAGAGCAAAAAAAAATGCCTGGCCTTGTTATTTTGGTTGCCGAAACCTTGACCGTGGATGTCCAGTTCACCGTGGAAGTCCAGTTCACCGTGGAAGTCCAGTTCACAGTGGAAGTCCAGTTCACCGTAGGCAGGAGTCGGAAACCCGTAGCCACATGACTCATTAAGGACTGTTTTTGCGACGTTAAGGGCCACCATCTTCGCCATTCACGTGCACATTGCGGCTCTTGAAATAGAGGGGTCTTTTTTTTTCCACCGAATTCGAAGAAAACGGCTCTTCTTGTTGTTTTGGTTGCCGACCGCTGCACGAGAGGGTCCGCCGAAATCCTTCGCGATAACGAAGTGCGCAGGCGATTCGGCCGAGCCCGGCTGCGCGGAAGACATCGCGCGGACTCGGCAGTGAAGAATTCGGCCGCTCCTGCACGGCGGGAGAGAGAGTGGACGCCGCGGTGCACAGCGGCACGCAAGCAAAGTCCCGTTGAGCACAGCACCGTCCACGCATACGTCCGTAGCCGGTGGGCACGTGCGTGGGGAACGGCAAGCGTACACGGGTTTCGCGATGCCGCGAACCCGGTGTGAGGATTATCCGAGCCGGTCGTGGCGCCTCTCCGATGCGTAAACGTCGCCATTTGGGAGACAGAGGCGGCAGGGGCGTGGTGCTGGCCACCCACCCGCTCGTGCGCCGTGCCGGCCTTCATAGATGCTGCTACTCGCTAACAGCGCTCGCGCCCTGCAGTCTGTTCTGGCTGCACGGCGGATCTTTGTTTTTGCGGATCGGTAATCGCCAAGGACGTGCGGCAACTCAAGCTGCCCTCTCACTGTGACTCATCCACTCGGGGTGTGAACTCACTTCACCTCACTGTCGCAGCCATTTCCTGTGCCCAGGAAGCGTCTCCGTGTGTAAGTTTACACAACGTACGGCACCTATGTCAATCCAATACTGGATGTTGAACAACCCCCACCCCCATGTCAGTCACGGGCTGCTATTCGACCATACTTCACCACGCTGGTCAGTGCTGGTTGGTGAAGTGGTAGGGGGGGAAGAGGGGGAGGCATGGACTGGGTCATGTGTCACTCAAGACCGATGTTAGCCATGGATGAGAATCAAACTCGGATCACTTCACGGGGAGTGAAAGGCGTGGGCTGTGGCTACCCAGGAAGAGTGCTTTGCGGGCGCATCGCCCTTACGACCGCCCCTGCATGCTGTCCTGTGCCGACAGCGTCCACTGGGGAATCGCAGATTTCTACTCGCGACACAGACGATCGATCGTTCTCAAGGAAATCTGCAGAAGCAAAACCCGTGAGCGGCGGTCGGCGTCCGTGTTCAAACGCACGTGTACAGGAAGCGCGTTCAGTGGAACAGCATCCATTCATCCTTCTCAGTGTGGTCCTGCACTCGTTTTGCCGCTTCCTCGATACGGAGCGTGTGGGAGGAAAACAGAGTGCCCGGGGGAAAACCTCACACGAACGAGGGGGAAAAGCACTCGTGGCTCAGCGCAGACACGCTCTCGAACTAATTTGTTGCACGACAAACGTCCGGCTTACCTCGCAGCCCAGCGGCTTTTGGAGTTTCCGAAATCCGCGCGATTCAATTTTTTAAATTGCTCGCCTTGAGGGCACCGGATCACAGCAGTGCCCCACCACCACGTGTGGCTGCGTGTGGACGAGCGGCACTGTGGCAGCCACGGTGACTAATGAAAATAAACATACATCGGGGTCAATACCCAAAATACACTGATCAATACAAAAAATATAGCAATAAATAACAAAATACATAAATACCAAAATACACTGATGAATATTAACATACACCGCTTAATACCCAAAATACACCGATAAATACCAAAATACACTGATCAATACAAAAATATAGTAATAAATATCAAAATACATCAACACCAAAATACACTAATCATTATTAACATACGCTTAAATGTATTTAAATACACTGATATAAATGAAACAAAATGCACCGCTAAATACCAAAGCACACTCAACGCATAACATCAAAATGCACCGAGAAAAATATTAAAAACGCACGCCGATCAACTTCCTGCGCGGTACTAAACGCTCCGAAAAGCAAACGAAACGGCGCGGTTAAAATGCGAAAAAACACAAAACCTGCGCCCCCCCCCCCCTCTTCCCTCGTAAACAGGCCGAGGTTGCTCCCAAACGCACACCGCAAATTTGGGAGACGACCGTGGCCCTGCCGTCCGCTTCCTCCCCCTGAAAAAAATAAAACCTCGCAATCCTCGAAGCGTCAGAAGACGCCGGGCTAATTCCGTTAGCGTTAATTATCTCCTTTTTTGCATTATGCAAATCAGATCATTGCCTTTAATTAGATTTGCTCCGCATAATCTCAATCAAAAGCAATCGAGTAAATGTGCCCGCAATCTGCCCCGCCGCTAATTGGTAAAAAGGACCTAAACAGCACCACCCTGGAGCAGTGATTAATAAGTGCTCGCTGATATGTAAATGGGTGGAGGGGTTGGTGGTGGTGGTGGTGGTGGAGAGAGGGGGGAGGAGGGAGGGGGTGTTCCGTCAGCACACATTTAATCACCGCCACGTGTCCGTTCCCTGCGTCCTCAAAGGGGTTTTTTTTGCGTAATTTTGGCCGCGCGCACAGCCACACAAGCGCGAGCCTCCACGGTCAAACCATCAACACGGCGATGGTGGCAAGAGGAGGGTGGTGGTGATGGGCGGAGGAGTTTGGTGCGTTGGCGATGGCAACGCTCATCCTAACGCGCGTTCATCATACACGAACGCGTTCATCATACACGAACGTGTTCATCATACACGAACGCGCTCACTCAACGCGCATCGCGCCCATCGCCGCCGCCGCCGCCGCACGCACAGCTTGACAAGAGGCAATAATTTAATCCGTTCATTGGGGGGGGTGGGCGGGGGATAGGGGAATTCATTCGCGTTGCTCTAATCCGAAACGCAACATTACCTCGCAGACGCGCGCGCGAAGCAACGCAGCAGCCCGAATTAAACGCCGTCGTTACCGCCCCACGCACGCGCAATATTTTGCATTGACGCAGCGGCGAAACTCGACAAGAAGAAGAAGAACACCGCCACCACCACCACGGGCCACCGGGCTCCACACCGCGGCAGCGCGGCTACACGCACGTGCGGCCGTGGTGGGGGGGGTGTGGGTGGAGTGGTCGGGGGTGGGTAGGGTGGTGGTGGTGAGTGGGGTGGTGGATGGTGGGTGGGTGGGGTGGTGGTTGGGGTGGTGGATGGTGGGTGGGTGGAGGGGTGGTGTATGGTGGGTGGGTGGGGGGGTGGTGGATGGGTGGTGGATGGTGGGGGGGGGTAGGGTGGATGGGTGGTGGGGGGTGGGGTGGATGGGTGGTGGGGGGAGGTTTACTTCTGAAGGGTGTCGTAACGCGCTCTGTCGCGGTGCCATGTCCGGGATTTGCACGAGGGCGCCCGTGGTGAAAGAGATTTCAAGGCGGCTGACTTTTCCTCGTTACATCTGCTGATCGCCGTGTAACACTCCGTTTATAATGCATTTCCCGTGGCTTCTCTCTCTCTCTCTCTCGGTTTTTTCTCTCTCTCTCTGCTCGCAATGTTCGCCTTTGGAAAACATTTAAATAATTCGTGCTCTTTAACTTTCTCAGAACCTCCCTTCCTCTCCCACGTCTCCCAAACACCTCCTTCTCCATCCTCTTTGGTTCTTTCCTCCTCCTCCTCCTCCCTTCACGCTCTCCACGCCTTTGTACGTACGTTGAAACTTCTTCCGCACCGTACGTAGCCAAACCGTGCCAACAATCGGAGGCGCGCGCGCGCCGGAAGAAAAACAAACCAAACACTCTAAAGAAACGAGTTCGTCAATCTCCACGATTGGAAAGCGCGTAGCTCCGGCCGGCTTCCTAACATCGGAAGGAACAGCGCTCCAGACGGCCACCAGAAGCCCATCCTTGGAAGTGCGCGGTGCCGTGACCGCCTTGGCACGGCAGCGTTCGGTTTCTGCCGATGCGCCGCGAGAGTTGCCTCGAAAGGAGAGACGACGATGTGCACGGCTGCCCTCACTCACTGCTGCCAAGCCGAAGGGGATTCTTTTTCGGATTGGTTCCCCCCCCCCCTCTCCCCTCTGTAGACAAACTGCCCCAAAGCAACGATCGGACGATGTGGAGGGGGTGCACTCGGGGTGGGGGGGGGACCAGCAGGGGGGGCACGCAGGGGGGGGGCACACAGGGGGGGGGGCACGCAGGGGGGGGTGGAGCACGCAGGGGGGGGGGGGCACGCCACCTCACAGTCGCGGCCTCACCGAGCCCGCAGCCCCCCCCCGACAACGACGCTGGCCTCATTGTCGGTGCTCGACGGCGCCGTTCGTTAGCCCGACAGTCTCCGGGTGCCAAGCAGGAGGGCGCCTCCACAACCGAGGGCTCGCAGAGCGAGGCGCGCAGCTCCTTCTCGTGTACAACATCACCGCAGGTGCAATTCGCGGCGCAGCATTCCCGACGAGATCTGCGCCCGCGCGCCAACAAGAAATGCGCACCTCCCAATTGGCGCGGTTGGCTGCGGGTACGCTGCGAAAGAACCTAAATGTACCTCAAGCGCGCACGTGTACGTAAACAAGCACGTGCTTCCGACAATGGCGCCGAGCTGTGCAGCGGCTTTTTAAGGAGAGAAATGTCGGGAGGCAGCGGCGGCGTCCTCTCCTCCCGATTTACGCTCACAGGTATTGACAATTTACGCGACGCCGCCACTCCTCGGCGACATCCCCCCCGCCCCCGCCGGGGGCATCCGGCGGCCGGCGGCCAGCGGCGGGCCGACGGGGCGACCTCAGTCCGGCGCACGTCTCTCGAGGTGGCGGCTCTTGAGAGCTCGCGCCGGGGGAGAAGAGACGAGGGCCCGGGGTCGGCTCCTTCGCAGCGCCCGGGCCTCTGCAGGCAGGGCCCTTCCTGCTCCCGGACGCTTCCCGGGAGAAGAGGGAGGGAGTTCTCAATTTGGGGTAAACCCTAATGCAGGAGGGGATGCGTGGCGCGGGGGAGGACGGACGGGGTAATCCCATCACGCACTCCGCGGCTCAAGGAGGGCCGAGCGCTGCCTAATGGATCAGCTGAAAACCCCAAAAAAACGGTGATGGTGAGCGTTGCCATGGGGACAGAAAAATATTTTTAAGTGAAAATCCTGCACTTTAACCGGATCAGAGGAGGGAAACCGTACGCGCGTCTTTTAGCGCGATTGTATCCGCGAGCGACATGTTGGTAGCGCACAAAAAATCTGGCCCCACTGACAACGCTCGCCGTGCCTAGCAGCGGTAAAAAAAAAAAACTGATCCATGGATTTGTGGCCTTTGTGCGTTTTACAATTCTCACGTATTGCGTTACATTTATTTACGTAAACAAAAACAGGGACAGGAGAGGTGATTCCGTTGGCTTACGGGACGGCAGCACGTCGGCCGCGCCAACGGTGACACAGAGCAATCGCCGTCATCAAGATCACGAGAATTGAATTTGCGTCTCGGCCACAGCACGGGGGAGTTTGCGGTCTCGGTCCCGATCACCAATGGCCGCGCAAACAACTGCCACATTTTAATCCATCCAAACCCAGGCTTACCGACATAATGGTGCAAATATTTGAGACGATCGCCGCGCGCCGAAGCCTCCTCAAGGGAAAAGGACAGAGCACCGCCTGGTATCAGGAGGCTCAACGAGACAACTCCAGAGGAGGGGAGCTCAGCGGCGTCGCCTCCCAGGGCCCGCACGGCACGTAAGCTCGCCGAGCTGGGAGTCCCCCGGCGAGACGTGGCCCCAACAACCGCGGCAACAAACAGGGCAAGACTCCGTCGGTGCGACGTGACCGGGAAGGAAAATCCAAACGCCGTGCGCGCCCGCGCCTACAAAAATTACGCGAAGCTCCCAATGAGAAGAAAAAAAAGCGCGAATTCAAGGAGAGGAAAGGCCGCAATTTAAGGGGCCGCTGGTTGAACATTTTCCTCCGACGAACGTTCGTGTCGTGGTGTCAGGCGAAACGCGCGGCACGGGGACCCCGCGGTGGGGGGGGGAGGGGTCGAAACTCCGTCGTGCGGGGATCACGCCGCGACACGACGGCGGGTCGCGCTCGCGCCCTTTAAAGACGCGTGCTGGGGGTGAAAAATAAAAAAAAAGCGTCCGACAGGACGAATCCATCTCACTCCTGGCGAGGCGGTCGCAACAACGGGCGGGGAAAACGAAACCACCGTGGCGGCGGCGGCGGCGGCGGCGTCACCCCAAGATTTTTTTCTCGAGGGTCAAAAAATCGGAACGCGGCGAGCGTCGGCACGGCGCGTCGTAGCATCGAGCCAAGCCGATGCGCGTGTCGACGCCGAGCTAAACCCCGCCTCGCTCCGCTCTCTCTCTTTCGTTGCGAGCGCTCGATTCCGCGGTCGCTGGCAACGCCGGGGTGCCTCTGCCACCGCCGGGGTGCCTCTGCCACCGCAATCGCCACGCGCGATTAACTGCGTGGTTTATTCCGCGCGTCGAATTACATCTCGCAACTGCACTTCCCCCCCCCCACATCCCCCATCCGCTCCCCGCCCCGGGGCACCCCCCCCCCCCCCAGCCCAAAAATTACGATCCCGGATGGATGGGGACGGCAATATCAGCTCGAGGGCGGGCAGTGGGGCACCGGCGTGAGGGGGTGGAAGGGTTCTCGTGCTTAGAAGGGGAGAGGGGTGCAATAGCTGGATGGGGGCGGGTGTAGTGAGTGGGGTCTGCAGACAGAGTGGGGGGAGAGAGGTAGCAGGAGGGATGGAAGCAGAGGCCAAAATCCGAGCGCGCTCCGATCACCTGATCTCACCGGGCGGCTCACGGCACCGCGGGCACAGAGGGACGGGCGAGCGGGCGCTTTCACGTGGCAGGCACAGGCACCCCACGGGATCCGCTGATATTCCGCCAGTTATTGAAATTAACGAAGGGTTCGAGCGCGTTCGTTCTCGCCGACGACACTTGGGGGGAAAAAAAAAAAAAAACACGAATCGGCCCATCGGAAAACGCAATCATCCTGTCTTTTCTAATAGATCTCAAAACCCCCGCTGGCCCCAGGTGCTTCAAGGGTTCCCGTCTGGGGTCTCGGATTTCATCGTCTTCGCCCCGAATGCGCGCTGCGATTGCCGATCTATTATAATCGGCTGCAGCTCATGTGCGTGCCTGCGTGCGTGGGTGCTTTGGTTAGAGCGGTGGTGGGTGTAAATTCGTGCATTTGCATGTGGGGAGCGGTGTCGCAGTGGTTAGCGCACTGCGCTACGAACCCGGCAACCCGAGTTTGATTCCCACTCGCGACCAAGACCAGTGGTGATTATCTGAACCGGTCCTGGACCTCCCTAAGGTCGACTAAGCCTGAAATGAGTACCTGATGCAGGATGCAATCATCACCACTAGGGAGACAAAAGGGAGCCGGACGTGATACTGGCCACCCACCCCCTCGCGCGCCGTGCCGGCCTTCAATAGGTGCTCACAAACAGCACTCGTCCCAACAATCCGTCAAGGCTATATGGGGAACCTCTGTCTTTGTTTGCACTAACGATGGCACCGATGGTTTGGCGCGAGGGGCCGGTAACGCCTCCACCTCGAATGAATTTTCCAGAGAACCGCGAAAATGGATTCCAAATAAGCATTTGCCGCCAGAGGTACCGAGGGGAGAGGCCGGCCATCACGTCTTCGAGCAGAGTCAGGGGACTGGGCGCCACCAGCCCCCCGCACCCCCACCTACACTCCCCCCGCCCCCTCTCCAAAATGCCTCCAAAAGCAGTGGACAATCGTTGGGGAGGAAGCAGGACCGGTACCGCCTGGACCTCTGCGGTGTACAGGAGGTCCAGGCTCAACATCAAACAACAGGGAGTGGCTCTCCTTCCGAGCAAAAGAATTAAGGGGGCGTGGGAGCATGGCGGCGAGGTGTGGGAGTGCCCGCGCGGCCCCACGTTGTTGTCGGCTCGCCTCCATGTTGTCTCTGCCCCCACTGAAAGTGAACATCCGTGCCGGGATGCAGGTACGGCTGACGGGTTGGATACCTTCTTTCGCTTTGCTGCCGTCCCCAGGTGTTCGCTAAAGTGGGGGAGGGGGGGGGCCTCAGGTTCGAGCCATCTTATTAAGCGAAATTAACGGCCGAGTGGGTTGTGACGCTCGAACTTGGGGTGGGAGCGATTGTAAGACGTGAGCAAGGTCGGCTAAAAAGAATGTAAGGAGGACGGCTAGATTTTTTTTTCCTTTGTGCAGGCCACGGGGGTTTGAAATGACCGGAGCGCCATTCTGCCGTCGGCGGATCCGCGCAAAAATCTTGGGTTGCACGGCCGGGTCCAAGCAAAAAAGCACTATGTAGCGGGAGATACAGGGAATGCGGGTCCATGTCCTTTATACCAGGACCTACTGTGGAGCTGATTGGCCTTTGTCATCTGTAGGATGTTCTTCTACTGGGAGCCAGGGAGGGGGGCAGGCATCCAAATAGGATCCCATTGAAACCCACAGGTACTGACGGTTACGAGTGAGAATGCAATCATTACCTGGAAGTGGGGTTGGACATTCACCCCCCTCCCCACCCCCACCAAGGCTCAGGACTGTGGCTCATATTTCGAAATCTTTAAGGGAAAAACCGGAGGACCCCGAGAAAAATCCACGCAACCCATGGAGCGAAAGAGACACGCAAACTCCAAATATACAACAGGCGTGAGGGTCGGGAATGAGCCCACAACCTCTTGCGTACCAGGCGAGGGAGATAACATCTCACTACCGCGGCACCCTGCTGCCATGGCTACATTGAGGACCCAGACCTCACCCACATAAACCCTGGATGGCGAAGGAGGGGTCCCAGCTGGCGGAGAAATGGCAGCGGTGCCATTATTTCTGCCTACAACATTCCACGCCAAAGAGCGGGAACGGCTAATCGCAGCCTCGGCTTGGAGAGCCGTTCGGCAACGCAAGGATGAGTGGCCGTCAATGGTTGCTGAGGAGATGACCTCCCAAGCAAATAGCTGGGGGAGGGTTGGCCATTGTGTGCGGACTGCCCAAATATTACGACTGCGTGGACCGCTGCACGGGTTTCTGCAGGGATTGGGAGGATGGGGGAACGAAATTATCGTAACAACTCCCGGTGCACCTACCTCATCAGTGTGCCGGGAAAGATCCCAGCAACGATCATACAACGTCGTCTCACCAGGCATATGAACGAGAAGCCACCGTGGATTCGGTCAAGCGGCGAGCCTGCACATCGTATTCTCTGTGGCGTAAGAAACTTCAACAAGGCCAACACCTCTGGTTTATAGACCCAGTCAAAGCCTACGCTTTATAGACCTGGTCAAGGCCGTGAAGAGACCAGGGCTTGTTCTTTGACCCTCCGCCTGTGATTATTTCGAACCTTCGTGATGGTGGGCGGGCTTCAGGATAGCGAGCTGCTTTTGGCTGCGGCATGTAGCCCGGCAGGCCCAGCCACCGCATGCCCAAGTGGCTACGGACGGATAGAGGGGGATAAACAGGCGCAGCACGGGCTGGAGAGGAGATGGGCTGATGCGATTCGGAAAGACTTTGAGCCGAGTGGACTCATTTCTAGAACGGTACCAGCGATCACAAGACGCTTGTGCAAGGACACTACTGGGGAGTTGGAGGCAGTCGCCCACCAGCAACAGCGGAGGGCAGAGGAGCGACGCTCACAACAAAGAGCGGAGTGCTGGGAGGCTAAAATGCAGCAAGTTGGCACAGTGGGGAGCACAAAGGTGACCTCAGTCAACCCATGTTACCTGGGTCTGTCCGATGACCTCCGGTGAGCGAGCCTTCGATACTTCACGTGGCCTCCAGGTGCATCGGTTGTGGCACGAGTGCTCTGGTTACGTCACGATCGCTTAGCGGCCAATGGCGGCGCCACGTGATGTGCATGCATCCACGCACATCACCATGCCACCGACCGGCATCGCCCTTCTCATCCAGCGGTGGACTGAGCAATGGCTGACGATGGCACGAGCGCTGAGAAGTGACCCCGGCGTGGACGTAGGACGTGCCACGGGGGGATGGGGGCGGGTGAGAGTTGTACGGTACACACGTGGGGCACCTAGCGCAGAGTTCTCGTCAGCCCTCGTTGACGAAGGCGGTGACGCGATACCGGGCCCTCGACTGGGGCGGGACGTGACTACCACGGCGGAGCACGTTGCACCAATTGCTGTGAGCAATGTCAACTCCCATTTCCTCATATTTTTTATGAGGAAATGTATATACTATATATCTTTTTTTTTACAGTGACCGAGCCCAGGCCTAAAAAGCCAGGATCAGAAAAATAATATTTATTTACACCGAAGGAATCCGATGAGCTGTAAAGCTCTATCCACAGATGTCCAGTAGTCACCCAGTAGTCACAAATGTCAAGTAGTAGTCCAGTCATCACAAATGTCCAGTAGTAGTCCAGTCATCACAAATGTCCAGTAGTAGCACAGCAGTCAGATGTCCAGTAGTCACCCAGTAGTCACAGATGTCCAGTAGTCACCCAGAAGTCACAGATGCCCAGTAGTAGTCCAGCAGTCAGATGTCCAGTAGTAGCACAGCAGTCACAGATGTCAAGTAGTAGTCCAGTCATCACAAATGTCCAGTAGTAGCACAGCAGTCACAGATGTCCAGTAGTCACCCAGTAGTCACAGATGTCCAGTAGTCATCCAGTAGTCACAAATGCCCAGTAGTCGTCCAGTCATCACAAATGTCCAGTAGTCATCCAGCAGTCAGATGTCCAGCAGTCACCCAGTAGTCACAGATGTCCAGTAGTAGTCCAGTAGTCACAAATGTCCAGTAGTCACCCAGTAGTCACAAATGTCCAGTAGTCACCCAGTAGTCACAAATGCCCAGTAGTAGTCCAGCAGTCAGATGTCCAGTAGTCACCCAGTAGTCACAAATGTCCAGTAGTAGTCCAGTCATCACAAATGTCCAGTAGTAGTCCAGCAGTCAGAGATGTCCAGTAGTCACCCAGTAGTCACAAATGTCCAGTAGTAGTCCAGCAGTCAGATGTCCAGTAGTCACCCAGTAGTCACAGATGTCAAGTAGTAGTCCAGTCATCACAAATGTCCAGTAGTAGCACAGCAGTCACAGATGTCCAGTAGTCATCCAGTAGTCACAGATGTCCAGTAGTAGTCCACCAGTCACAGATGTCCAGTAGTCACCCAGTAGTCACAAATGCCCAGTAGTAGCCCAGTCATCACAAATGTCCAGTAGAAACACAGCAGTCACAGATGTTCAGTAGTCACCCAGTAGTCACAAATGTCCAGTAGTAGCACAGCAGTCACAGATGTCCAGTAGTCACCCAGTAGTCACAGATGTCCAGTAGTCACCCAGTAGTCACAAATGTCCAGTAGTAGCACAGCAGTCACAGATGTCCAGTAGTCACCCAGTAGTCACAGATGTTCAGTACTCATCCAGCAGTCACAGATGTCAAGTAGTAGTCCAGTAGTCAGATGTCCAGTAGTCATCCAGCAGTCACAAATGTCCAGTAGTAGTCCAGTCATCAAAATGTCCAGTAGTAGCACAGCAGTCAGATGTCCAGTAGTAGTCCAATCATTACAGATGTCCAGTAGTAGTCCAGTAGTCACAAATGTCCAGTAGTCACCCAGTAGTCACAGATGTCCAGTAGTAGTCCAGCAGTCACAGATGTCCAGTAGTCACCCAGTAGTCACAGATGTTCAGTAGTCATCCAGCAGTCACAGATGTCCAGTAGTCATCCAGTAGTCACAGATGTCCAGTAGTCATCCAGCAGTTACAAATGTCCAGTAGTAGTCCAGTCATCAAAAATGTCCAGTAGTAGCACAGCAGTCAGATGTCCAGTAATAGTCCAGTCATTACAGATGTCCAGTAGTAGTCCAGTCATTACAGATGTCCAGTAGTAGTCCAGAAGTCACGGATGTCCAGTAGTAGTCCAGCAGTCACAGATGTCCAGTAGTAGTCCAGTCATGACAGATGTCCAGTAGTAGTCCAGTCATTACAGATGTCCAGTAGTACCCCAGAAGTCACGGATGTCCAGTAGTAGTCCAGTCATTGCAGATGTCCAGTAGTAGTCCAGTCATTACAGATGTCCAGTAGTAGTCCAGTAGTTCACATGTCCAGTAGTAGTCCAGCAGTCACGGATGTCCAGTAGTAGTCCAGTCATTACAGATGTCCAGTAGTAGTCCAGTCATTACAGATGTCCAGTAGTAGTCCAGCAGTCACAGATGTCCAGTAGTAGTCCAGTCATTACAGATGTCCAGTAGTAGTCCAGTAGTTCACATGTCCAGTAGTACCCCAGAAGTCACGGATGTCCAGTAGTAGTCCAGCAGTCACAGATGTCCAGTAGTAGTCCAGTCATTACATATGTCCAGTAGTAGTCCAGCAGTCACAGATGTCCAGTAGTAGTCCAGTAGTTCACATGTCCAGTAGTACCCCAGAAGTCACGGATGTCCAGTAGTAGTCCAGCAGTCACAGATGTCCAGTAGTAGTCCAGTAGTTCACATGTCCAGTAGTACCCCAGAAGTCACGGATGTCCAGTAGTAGTCCAGTCATTACAGATGTCCAGTAGTAGTCCAGTCATTACAGATGTCCAGTAGTAGTCCAGTAGTTCACATGTCCAGTAGTACCCCAGAAGTCACGGATGTCCAGCCTCAGCAACGTTAAGCGGCCAGCTCGATGAAAGTTGCGGGAACGGAAGGCCCGAGGTGAGCGAGGAGTTACACATTGTAGCTTTGGGGGACAGAGATGACAATTGGGAAATCACCGAACGTGCACCCTGCGCAATTTCCACGCCAATTAACAACCTTAACAAGCGTTTACTAAAACACACCCGCGGTTAATTTGGAAAAAGGTACACGTGTACACACACACAGTTTTTTTAGGTGCGGGAAATATAACCGAGATGAATGCAAATGGCAAACTGTGTGGATTTAAAGTGGACACCGATAACTGGTTACAAGTTTCCGTCACCGACGTCGAGTTTACTATCACAACTATACGGGCCTTCATTTACATTACAATCAAGTCACATTTTATTTTGAAGTGTAACTTTAATTGAGTGCTATAAATAAAAACACATCGCCGCCAAGGAGACATTCCCCACGCTCTCCCATTGTGACAGCTCCGCGAGCGGCGCCGAGTCCATGGCGAACATTCCACATTGCCATGGCAGGGCTGAGTATACCTCAGCAAGGTAGCCACCACCACCACACGCACGGCGGTCATTGCACAGACCCAGACCAAACCCTGACCACGCGGTTCAAAACTCAGGCAATCGCAACCACGAGGCCACAGCCACAGCCTGGGTGGAATGTGCGTCCCTGTCTCTGCGTTATATTACACCAACGGTTTAATATGCCCAGCGTACGCACGGTGCACTCATAGTTCCCCGACAGGGCATTCACAGTACACTGAGAGTACACTTGTAAGTACACTGACACAACATTTACAGTACACTGATAGTACATTCTCAGAGCGTTGGCAAATTTTAACCCACACGTCGTCGAGTGGACGGTGACACGTTGTTTAGTATCAACGGCTGAGATAGAAAAATTGATACTCCCCAAACCCCCCGCACAGGAAACGGTGCGGCGATACGAATCGATGTCAAATATTGAGACGCGACGCGAGCCCTTCCGCAGCGCGTGGATGGGACGGCGGCACTGCGAGCGTACGTGTACGCACGTACGTGTATGTACGTGCGTACACGTACGAGCGCACGTGTGCGTACGTACGTGTGCGTACGTGTACGCAGAACTTCTTCCGCACCGTCATTAGCCAACTGTGCGCTGATCGGAGGTGCGGGAGAAGGACAACGAACTAAACGCAAAAAGCGATTCTAAAGAAATTCGTTTCAATTCTAGATAATTTTAAAAGTTCATAGCTCCTGTGGCTTCCTAATACCGGAAGAGCGTTCCAGACGGCCGCAGAAGCGCATCTGAAAGCGCGCGGTGCGGTGACCGTCTTTGTCCGATGGCCAGCCAAGAGCCGCTGACGCGAGGACGACCGGAGTTCGCGTGATGGTTTTTTTGCTCCTTGACGGGATGACCAAAAGGTGTTGTTGGTTCATTTGCGGCAAGCACTTCTGTGTGTAATGAGCGTGACGCATGGGAGCAGAGCCCTTCTACCTTGAACCCCCCCCCAAACTCCTAAATCCTAACCCTGCACCGTGCCCCCGTCTCTAACTGGGCCGCCTTGTGCAGGAGAGGAGGGCTCGCAAGCCTCCCGGCACACTAGCGGGCACCACCGTGGGAAGGCCCCGAGCCATGTGCTCGCTCCAAAAGGGATGCTCGCTGCACAGGGATGCTCGCTGCACGGCTGCTCACAATCGCTCCAATGTCGGCAATAAAGTAAAAAAAAACAACAGCCACCTCTTGGTCAAGCGCGCTGTAATTATAGGTGGCTTTTAGTGGCGGAACAAAGTCCAGCACCGTCGCTTTGCATGGACAGTGAACCCTTGGACCCATAAAAGTGGCACCATTAGCGCAGCTTCAAGCGATGGTCAACAAACACGGGGGTTACGACACACGTTACATAACACCTGCGCCGGCTCGGGTTCACACGCAGGTACGCGCGCGCGGGTACGCTCGTACGCGCGCATGCGCACACGCACACGCACGCGCGCGACCTGTGACACGGCTCGCCGTGATGAAGCGACAACGAGCTCTCGACCGCGTGTTGTACGTTGCTGAACGGGGCGGGGAGGAATATTGATGAGCAGAGGTGTGACAACCCCTGCATCGTGTGCACGCCAAACATGCTGTTGCAAAGAAATGAATCTGGACGAGCACAATACACAGCTTGGGTTTATAATCGCTCGGAAGTGCGGCGACGGGGACTGCTCGAGTCAATGGCTTCGTTATTTTAGTTTATTACGCTTCCAGGGACGTGCGACGTCGCGTTGCGTACGATCGCGAACGTCGCCAACTGGAAATTTTGACTCCACCCTCTGGTCTCTCGCGAGTCCTCCGCCCGCTCGAACAAAATGAAACTCGCACCAACTATTGTTGGCGCTACTGTGAGCTGCACTCGCAATCTGGAAGGACAAAGCGCAGCAGGGGTCGATGCGGCCTCACCGGCCCCTGAGATTTTTAGGTAACGGCCATCTACCAACGCAGGCCTCGCGCGCAAGCGCTGGCCACGGTCAGGCGGAGTCGGCCCGCTGTCACGCCTTCGTGAAAGTCTCCAGGTGAGTTCTCGTGCTTTTCAATAAAATGGAAAAGGAACCATGGTGGGGGTGGGGGGGGGGGGGGGAAGCTTATGAATCCGTGGCTTCCTCTGCCCTCTTTTCCACCGCTCGCCGCGCCGCGGAGAGGGGCTGACAGCCGTTTAACGTACACAAATCTACGGCGTGCGCCGCTCTCTGCCGAAGCCGCGACGGGTCGGCGGTGGCGGCTCCGCTTCGAGCGACCCGTGAGGTTCCCACACGGCCTTGGCCCACGAGCTCTTCCCGCGACCTCTACGCGCAGCGTGCGACCTCCACCCGCGACCCCCGAAACGCGAGCCGCGCTCACGTGCGATCGACGGCAACGCCCCCGGAGGATCTGCGTCGCGCGCACGGGGCTCGTAACCGCGCGCGGCTCATAGGCGGCGCAAACAATTGGCCGACCGCCGGCCGTCGACGTCGCGGCAACCGCGTCGACGCGCCACTCTCCGCCGGAACACGCGTATGCGACGGGGGGCACGAGACCGTGGCCGAGAAACTGGTGCGCGTTTGGATCGACGGTGAAACCGCGCGCTTCCAAACGGCGCGCACGACAAGCGCGAGAGGTGCGGTTTACTCGATTCGGCCTCTGCTCAACGGCGCTGCCCCCTCCAACCTGCCGGCCCCCACCCTCCCCCCCCCCTCAGCTTCCCCCACCTCACCAAGGAAATGCGGCGGCGCACAAAAGGCACGCGGCGGGCGGGCGAACGCGCCGAGAAACCATGCACACCGTAACGACGCGCACCCTAAACCAGATTTGGGGTCCGAATGCTTTTCTACTTCACTTACGAAAATTGTATTTTTTTAGATTTAAAATGTGCCAACGTAATTACGAAACGAAAGCAAACGGCTGCGCATTGTGGGCGCAGTTGTAACATGAACGAGGTGCATTATTTAACCACGGCAGCTTTCCCCGAGCCTCAACTATGGTTTTCAAAAAGGAGTGGGCCTGCAATGGGATGCTTGCTTGATTCCGCTTTGAGGATTTCAACCCAGGGAAGCCAGAAAGACCCTCCACGCATTCGGGAAAAACACGCTTCCATGTCTGCGCCGTCGTTAAAATAACGTTATGCTTTAATACGGAGGGTTTAAAAAAAAACTCCAGGACACTTCGGGTTTTAGGTGAGCGACGGGAAGCCTGGCCTGAGCAGCATCTCACCGCAGCACTCGCACGTCACAAGACATCACATCACTCACAAAATACACCACAACCCAAAGATTCCCCGTTTAGCCGTAGACTGTCGGGGCAAGTGCTGTTCGCGAGCACCTATGAAGGCCGGCACGGCACAAGAGGGAGTGGATAGCCAACACCACGCCAGCACCAGGTCACTCATTTGAGGCTGAGTCGCCTTAGGGGAGGCCCAGGACCGGTTCAGATAATCGCCACTGGTCTTGGCCATGAACGGGAATTGAACTCGGGTCGCCGGGTTCGTAGCGCAGCGGGCTAACTCACTGCACCACCGCTCCCCACACACATCATAATACACACCACAGCAGTCACATCACACACACACACACCTCACCCCACCACATCGTACACACCACACACATCACACCGCACACGAATCGCACACCGCACGGTACACACCACACGTCACAACCAAACTATGATGCAAACTAAATCCCACTAACCGCACTGCACACCACCATGTACCACCACGCACTGCACGAATAACCACGGCACCGTGTCACACCAAGATAACGAAGGAACCGCACCAACTAAATAAACAAATGAACACTGGAGCCGGGAATGATCCTGGTGAACGCCGACGCATCGGTTAAACTTCATAACCTGTGCAACCTGTACGGAAATTACGTCACTGCCGTGTTTGTATTCATCCGAGTGGACAAAGGTAAAAACGATTAACAATATAAACGAGGAGACGGTACGGAGGCTGAAAATGTTTCTGAAATCGAATCGCCACCGCGGTACGCCGACAAAAGTCATCACTGGGGCACAGAGTCGCTACGTCGCACGCCCTCCGGGCATGCATGCCAACACCCCGCTTCTTTACACGCAACGCAGAGGTCGTCGCACAACCGATCACTCGGCGCTCGTCCCCCGAGCCGACTCGAGCGAGCGCGAGGGTTCCATCAACGCCGCAGGAACCCCTCCGGTCACGGCGCTGGTTATCGGCACGGTGTTACGGCCACGGTGGCGAGATGGTAACTTCCTCGCCTGGTGTGCAGGAGATCGTGGGTTAAATCCGGACCCGAATGCCTGTATATTAAGAGTTTGCATGTCCTCTCTGTGGTCGCGTAGATTTTTCTCCGGGTCATCCGGTTTTTCCCCCCGCATTTAGAATTTACATGCGTTGAGAGTATTCGGCTGCAATAAATTTTCCAAGTGATGAGCCACTTTGTCGCGCTATTATTTGTGGCCAGGTTGCCTCTGAAAAAGGGCTATATAGCCCAGTGGGCCTTACCCGGTAAAATAAAAAGTCAATATGAAAATAGTTAATCGAGGCGCACGCGATGCGATCCGCGGGTGCGCAGGGCTGCGTCTGTTCGCGTCACAGCGCACGACATGCATGGGAGTTGTTGAAAGTATCCCACAAAGGTCCCACCAAGTCCCTTCCGATGGCACAATAATCTTAGTTCAAAATGAAGTGAACTTCGGTCACGCACACGAGCACGACGGACGGACGGACGGACGGCGCGGTAACGAAACGGCGGTGAGCGCCGCGTCCCCTTGGGTGAGGCCGGTGGAGAGCGCGGTGCCATCGCGTGGCTCACCACGGCATGGGGCTCGCAGCTCCCAGGCCAGAAAAACTGAGAAGTGTCACCCAACGTGTAACCCAAATGTTCAATCAGTGTCACTTCGTGTGTCACCAGGGTTATCCAGAAAGTCACCACAACTATTACTTAAATTGTCACTTAAAAGCACGACGTTGCCTAAATTGTCTTCCCAAAAGTGTCACCCAAGGTGTCAGCCACGGTCACGTGACAGCGCGCACCGAGGTGACATCATCCACCGTATACACTGCACATCACCCACCGTATGCTTTATAGGCACCATATACACTTCACATCCACCGCATACACTTCACGTTCACCGTATACTTTACAGGTACCATATACAGACAACGTGAAGGAGTAAGCAGCACAGTGGTGACCCGAGTTCAATTCCCGGTTATGGCTAACGTCCGTGGCGAGCGATATCTGAACCCGTCCCTAGGCTCACCCTTCACCAACCCGCACTGACCAACATGGTGAAGTATGGCCATGACTGACATGGCATTCATCCGGCGGTCGATGGACAAGGGGGCTCTAGGTTATTACTCTTAAATCGTTTAATTTTAATTATTATATACGAGACACACATCTTTATGGGGATTGATGGCGACGGCTTGGGGAAGCCTTCACCGTCCCTGCGGATGATGATGAGACTAACATCTCCACTATTGACTTGTAAGCATATGTACAGGCAGTCCCTGAGATACGGACGTCCAACTTACGAACATCTGCACTTATGGACGTTCAGTTGTACTTACGAACCGAATCGTGGAACTATTTTTGTTCGTGAGAGTGATCCTCCGCGAGATGTAATGGAGTCCCAGCATCCCGCGTGATGCACGCACCCTTGCGACGAGCAAGGGTGCTCAAGGACTCAAGGTAAGCGAAAGTAAAACGGATTTATTTTTCTATATCATGTTACTTTATTTTTATGTTTTATCTACTATAGAGTATTCAGTATTACATGCCAAATGTACGATATTAGTTGTTATTTAACGCTTCCTTTTTTTGTTGAACCATAACATATTTCATACCTCTGACTGTATATACGATAAGAAAAAAAATACCGTAAAGTGTTGAGTTTAAAAATACGAAAACAATCGACTTATTCATAAGATGTCTTTTTTGGTTAGATCACGTAAATATAAATGTGTCGTTCAACCCGCCACTACCCGACACGTTTTGCCATTAATCGACTTACGAACGGGTCTCAGGAACGTAACCTGCTCGCAAGTCGAGGACTGCCCGTACATTTTAATATATATCCATCTCATACACACACCAATGTACAATATTAAACACATCAACTGGTCACGCTGCTGTACCGGCAGTGGTGCACGAGGACAAGTATCAAACAAGCAACTCGCCCTTCGTCAATAAACACTGTGGGCCTTCGTAAGAAAAGGTGTACCGTACATAATGGGCGACGTTTAAAGCAAGGGGCCTTTTTCACAGCACATAGGTAAGCTAATTGACACACACACATACCGTACACGTGTACTGCACAGACACACAAGCGCTGTATATAGAGACGCGTGTATGTTGAACTTCTTTCGCACCGTACGTAGCCAACCGCGCTAATCGGAGGTGCGGGCGGAGGGGGCGGACAACAAACTAAACACCAAAAGCGGCTCTGAAGAAATGCGTTTTCAATCTGGGAAATTCGTTTTCAATCAAAACTACGTTAAGTCGACAGAGTTTTTGGGCATATACCACGGTTGCCCTTCTACTACGGCAGGCGCACGCAGGGTTATAGGCGGCCGACGTAGTGGGTTGCGAACAAGTGCAGCACCACCAGCAAGGCATTGCCCCGGCTGCTGCAGTACACATAATGTGCAATGCAATTACCGAATTGCATTGGAAACAATGCAATGTGTGAAAAATAAGAATAGGTTCTACCCTTTCCTGG
This sequence comes from Petromyzon marinus, assembly GCF_048934315.1. Taxonomy (NCBI): domain Eukaryota; kingdom Metazoa; phylum Chordata; class Hyperoartia; order Petromyzontiformes; family Petromyzontidae; genus Petromyzon; species Petromyzon marinus. Next base: position 9,070,525 of record NC_133704.1, read on the forward strand.
CAATATTTTTCATACTTTGATTGATACTGGCAAAGAGATCCCACGGTACAATGAAAATTTACTCAATGCGTACAATTGATGATTGTTTGCGAAATTACACTTGCAAAAACGCAGTGAAGTTGAGTGGTACAATTTTGTGTTTGCGATGCAATTCGAAATAAAATCACTCATTTCAACTCTGTGTCGTTGTCCGTTGCATAATGACACAAAGAGCAGTCATACACACAGACACAGGGCAGAGGGGACTCTTGTTATGCGTATTGCACACAAATACATCATCGCTGGCACACAACCCGCAGTAAGTCAAAGATAACCTTTAACAGACTGTTGGGGCTAAGCGCTGTTAGAGAGCACCCTAAGAGGGCCGGCACGGCACAAGAGGCAGTGGGAGTGGCCAGCACCACGCCCGACCGCCTTTGTCTCCCCGGTGGCGACGTTTTACACACTGCAGCAGGGTACTCACTCACTCATGGCTGAGTATACATAGGGAAGGGCCAGGACCGGTTAATTCGATTTGTCCTTCTTATTGGTCGTGTGGAGGAATTGCACTCTGGTGACCGGGATTCGTGGCGCAGTGCGCTAACTGCTGCGCGACCGCTCCCCATATTGTTAATACACACACACGCACCACTCCCCACTCCGCTGTGCTTCACGTGTCTCACAGGGTGTGTACGTCGCTGTGTTAGCGATACAGAACACTGACATATACACAACAGATCATTGTGTCTACACCACAGTGCACACACGCGTGTGCATACCGCACACACGCGTGACACAGGTGCAGCAGCTGTGTGTGCATGTGCAGCAGGTGACGAACACACTCTCACACGGACGTGATCACTGCGACGCAAACTCCGCGCACAGCACGAACACACACGCGCGTTTCGCAGCACACAACACACCGCAGAGCGCACACACAACTGCGTACAGCACACACACACGCATCCCGAACAGCACACACACACACACTGCGAACAGCACACACACGCATCCCGAACAGCACACACACACTGCGAACAGCACACACACACACGCACCCCGAACAGCACACACACTGCGCACAGCACACACACTGCGCACAGCACAGTATAGTATACACACACTGCGGATAACACACACACATCCCGAACATCACACACACACACACTGCGCACAGCATAGTATACACACACACTGCGAACAGCACACACACACACACGCACGCCGAAGAGCACACACACGCACCCCGAAGAGCACACACACTGCGCACAGCACGGTATAGTATACACACACACTGCGAACAACACACACACATCCCGAACAGCACACACACACTGCGCACAGCATAGTATACACACACTGCGGACAACACACACACACTACGCACAGCACACACACACTGCGCACAGCACAGTATAGTATATACACAGCGCACAGCACACACACACACACAGCGCACGCTAAACTATATTTTAAATTTTACCAGGTAAGGCCCACTGAACTGTATGAGCTCTTTTCTCAAAAGCGACATAGACCACAAATGATGAATAACTCAACGAAGTGGCTTGTCGCGTGCAAATGTACAGCAGCCAGTGACTAAGAACGCGTGATGTTCATTCTAAATGTGAAGGGGAAAACTTAAGACGGAGTAGAACAACACGCTAACTCCAAATATAACGACAAGACCTCCTGTACACCAGGCGAGGGAGTTAACATCTTGGCGCACACACAGCATCAGATATATATAAGTTGGGGTCATCCTGGATTCAAAACTGAATTTTGAAGATCACATTGATTATATTGGTAAAAAGACAAAAATAAAAATTGGTTTTCTGTATCGACACAAGCACTGCTTCCCCCCAATGTTCCGTTTGGAATTGATAAAAGCTACCATACTGCCTCTACTTGACTACTGTGACATCGTGTATAAATCAGCTCCAAGTACTGTACTGAAGAAGCTTGATTCCATCTATCACTCGGCCTTAAGATTTACACTGAACTGTCCATATAGGACTCACCACTGTGATCTCTACATTGGGACAAACTTAACATCTCTTAATGTTCGACGGCTTGTGCACCAGATCTTATTTATTCACGATGTACTTACAAAAAGATCCGCAGACTACCTGCTGGATCTCCTCTCTGTTTCAAAGAACAAATTTGACCTCAGGTCTTCGCTCAGTTACCAGCTTCACATTCCCTATTGCCATACAAAAACTGGATGAAGGGCCTTTGCTATTGATGCCCCCAAGGTCTGGAATGCTATTGCCAATAAACTGCACCTTGAATCGCTACCAATGAGATCTTCTCTTAAAACTGCTCTAGAGGAGTTGTACACCCCTAGCTGCCACTGCTATTCATTGGCGCAAAATAAAATAAAATGTTTTCGCTCCGCATGACGCTGCAAAATATTATCTGTATTTTGATTTAGCGTGCTGATCTTAAAGGTGCATTGAAACATTTGATACTCCGACTTATGCTTCTGGTGTTGTGGAGTAACTCATGCAGCCAGCTATGGCTCTAGGATTTGGTGTTACATGTTATTTACGTAGTTTATTGTAAAAATTCGGTCACAGTCCCTATGATCACTGTTACGTTGCAATTATGGCTTTATTTTTTTATTTCGAAAACGTTTTTTGGTTTGGACATGTTTGTTTTGTTGTAGTACGGAGTTAGACTGATGGCCTTAATCTAAGTTTTCTTGTGGTTGTTGTTGTTGTTGTTTGACTTGCATCCCACTGGGATTTTTGCACACAGCGTTGGTGTACGGTGCTTTTTTCAAGAATATTTTGCTGGTTTTTTTCATGGATTTTCTGTTTGCACAGTCACATAGTCACTTTAAGATGTTTTTCTTGTTCGTGTTTTTGTTTGTTGTGGTTGCACCCGATTCAAGAGCCGAATGGCTCACAGGGCTATACCAAAATAAACTGAAAACACCACACACAGCATTAACATGCACACACACACACAGCATTAACACGCACACACAGCATTAACACGCACGCACACACACAGCATTAACACGCACACACACACAGCATTAACACGCACACGCAGCATTAACACGCACACACAGCATTAACACACACAGCATTAACACGCACGCACAGCATTAACACACACAGCATTAACACGCACACACACACAGCATTAACACACACACAGCATTATCACACACACATTATCACACACACACAGCATTAACACGCACACGCAGCATTAACACGCACACACAGCATTAACACACACACACAGCATTAACACGCACACGCACACAGCATTAACACACACACAGCATTAACACGCACACACACAACATTATCACACACACACAACATTATCACACACACAAAACATTAACACGCACACACAGCATTAACGCACACACAGCATTAACACACACACACACAGCATTAACACGCACACGTAGCATTAACATGCACACGCAGCATTAACATGCACACGCACACACAGCATTAACACACACACAACATTAACACACACACAGCATTAACACGCACACACACAACATTATCACACACACACACATTAACACGCACACACAGCATTAACACACACACAGCATTAACACGCACACACACAACATTATCACACACACACACATTAACACGCACACACAGCATTAACACACACACTGCTAAACATGATCACACAATATAAGAATAAGCTTTTACCTTTTCTGGCAATAAAACAGGCGGTGTTTAAGACGTTAAGAAAAACACCCAAACTGAAAGCTTTAGCAAAGAATCACAATCTGCATTAACCACACATAATTGTGAACATGCAAATAAAAACGCATTGCTATATTTTGATACTGGCAAAGAGAGGTCCCACGATCATTACACACACAAATATATATAACGAAACGTGACACAAACATCGCATTACGAAAGTTGGACAAAAGGCAACCAACGTTATTAACGATTATAGCACAAAAACAAACGCGCACCGGCCAGGACAACAACACAAAACAACACAACAGCACACAACGCAACTCGGGAAACACAAACACGGACTACGTGGACACATCAGACGATATAACACGAACGCATTACAACAACGCAAAATTACGCTGTTAAATGTAAACAAATAAAATGTACAATGCACATCAACGCCGTATCTACAGCGTAGAAACTCACGGATTTAGTCATAAACACACACGCGCACACACATCACGGAGCGTTACACAAACACGCAAAGACACACGTGAATACACACAACAACACACAACAACACAAAGACAACACAAAGACGCACAGATTCCCCCGTTATAGCCTTAACAGAATGTTGGGTGGGAAATTGCCGTAAGCGAGCAGCGCGTTGAACGCACACGACACGACAACATACAACATACAAACTCGCGTGTCGCGCAAACCAACGCACATGTGAGCGAGCACGTGTACCACACAAAGACAAAGACTCCACCACCGCCGGTATAGCCTTCGACGGACTATTGGGGCAAGTGCTGTTAGCGAGTCGCGAGCACCCATTGAAGGCCGGCACGGCACACGTGGTGGGTGTGGTGTGGCCAGAACCCACGCCCGGCCGCCTTTGTCTCCCCGAGGTGCTGGTGTTTAAGCGCCCCACGCAACCTATTTAATGTTAAGTCAACAACAACACACACACACGCACGTGTACACAACTACATAAGTGTGCAAGAATGCACACTTCACGGTCTTTACACGTGTGTTCAAAACCCCCTACACACGTGTACAACGCAACACACGTGTACATTTAATTATACAGGGGTTCGAAACGACGGCCACGCGTACACAATCATGTACACGTGCTGCAACCACACACAACACCACGCACACAAATATATACAGATTTGAACGCGTCTATTCTAGCACGTGTACAAAGCTATGCATACATATACAACATATATACACACACGAACATGCAGACATCGGTGATTATACAATGCACACACCTATACACGTAACACTATACACAATAAATATACACACACACGTGTATAACAGTCACGTGTAGACTACACACACACACATACGTGTGCAATACTGTGCACAGACATACAACACTGTGCACGTACGTACAAACATTTACAAATGTGCACACCTCTCCATATCGACGTGCACAGCACTAAATGCGCGTGCAGATGTGTATGTGTACACACGCGCACAGCACTGCACGTGTGTAGAGCTATACACATACATTACACACGTGTGCATATCTAAACACATGCATTACACACGTGTGTAAATCTTAACAGACGCACTGCACACGTATGCAGATCTAAACACACGTGCACATTACACACGTGGGCATATCGAAACATTCATTACACACGTGTGCAGATCTAAACACGTGTGCAGATCTAAACACGTGTGCAGATCTAAACACACGTGTGCAGATCTAAGCACATGCATTACACACGCGTGCAGATCTAAACACACGTGTGCAGATCTAAACACACGTGCACATTACACACTTGTGCAGATCTAAACACACGTACACATTACACACGTGTGCAGATCTAAACACTCGCAGAACACTACGCACGTGTGCAGCACTCTATACACAGAGCGATGCACCCGCGTGCAGATCTAAACACACGTGCACATTACATACATGTACAGATCTAAAACACACACACACTCACGCGTGTGCAGATCTGCACACACGCGTTGTGTAGATCTGCACACGCGTGTTGTGTAGATCTACACACGCCTGTTGTGTATATCTGCACGCGTGTTGTGTAGATCTGCACACGTGCTGTGCAGATCTACACAACGCGTGTGTAGATCTGCACACACGCGTTGTGTAGATCTGCACACGCGTGTTGTGTAGATCTACAACACGCGTGTGTAGAGCTACACAACACGCGTGTAGATCTACACAACACGCGTGTGCAGATCTACACAACACGCGTGTGCAGATCTACACAACACGCGTGTGCAGATCTACACAACACGCGTGTGCAGATCTACACAGCACGTGTCCACGGCTGCGTGTTGAACGACGAGAAACTCGGAGCCCCGCAGCGGGGAGGGCCTCACTTTGACTTGAGTGGAGGCTCAAGAGCCGCTACAGTGAGATTCTGAATTCAGTGGAAACACAAAAACGCGGCCCCCGTGAGCCTCGACGTGGCTCAATGAGACTCGGCGAGACTCGGCGATGTTCAATGAGACTCGGCGAGACTCGGGCTCCAGCAAGAAGCTCAAGGTGAGCCTCAAGCTAAGCGAGACTCGGGGAGACTCAACACGTGGCGTGGTGGGTCTCGGTGAGACTCAACGATGGCTCTGCGAGACTCGGTAACTCGGACTTGTTGTGGTGCGTGGTGATGTGGGGCCTGGTATAATGTGTTGTGGTGTATGGTGGCGTGGTGTTGTCGTGTGAGTGGAGTTGTGGTGTGCAGTGTGCGATGTACAGTGTGATGTGTAGTGTACAGTACGTAGCGCGCCGTGTGTGTGTGTGTGGTGTGCCGTGTGTGGTGTAGTCTATGGTGGGACGTGGGTAGTGTGCTGTGTGTGTGATGTAGTCTATGGTGGGACGTGAGTAGTGTGCTGTGTGTGGTGTAGTCTATGGTGGGACGTGGGTAGTGTGCTGTGTGTGATGTAGTCTATGGTGGGACGTGGGTAGTGTGCTGTGTGTGATGTAGTCTATGGTGGGACGTGGGTAGTGTGCTGTGTGTGATGTAGTCTATGGTGGGACGTGGGTAGTGTGCTGTGTGTGTGATGTAGTCTATGGTGGGACGTGGGTAGTGTGCTGTGTGTGTGATGTAGTCTATGGTGGGACGTGGGTAGTGTGCTGCGTGTGTGATGTAGTCTATGGTGGGATGTGGGTAGTGTACTACGTGTGTGATGTAGTCTATGGTGGGACGTGGGTAGTGTGCTGTGTGTGTGATGTAGTCTATGGTGGGACGTGGGTAGTGTACTACGTGTGTGATGTAGTCTATGGTGGGACGTGGGTAGTGTGCTGTGTGTGTAATGTAGTCTATGGTGGGACGTGGGTAGTGTGCTGTGTGTGTGATGTAGTCTATGGTGGGACGTGGGTAGTGTGCTGTGTGTGTGGTGTAGTCTATGGTGGGACGTGGGTAGTGTGCTGCGTGTGTGGTGTAGTCTATGGTGGGACGTGGGTAGTGTGCTGTGTGTGTAATGTAGTCTATGGTGGGACGTGGGTAGTGTGCTGCGTGTGTGATGTAGTCTATGGTGCGACGTGGGTAGTGTGCTGTGTGTGATGTAGTCTATGGTGGGACGTGGGTAGTGTGCTGTGTGTGTGGTGTAGTCTATGGTGGGACGTGGGTAGTGTGCTGTGTGTGTGGTGTAGTCTATGGTGGGTCGTGGGTAGTGTGCTGTGTGTGTGGTGTAGTCTATGGTGGGTCGTGGGTAGTGTGCTGTGTGTGATGTAGTCTATGGTGGGACGTGGGTAGTGTGCTGCGTGTGTGGTGTAGTCTATGGTGGGACGTGGGTAGTGTGCTGTGTGTGATGTAGTCTATGGTGGGACGTGGGTAGTGTGCTGCGTGTGTGATGTCGTGTACGTGGTGGTTAGCACACCGCACAACGAACTCGGCGACCAGAGTTTAATTCCTGCTCACGAACAATATCAGCGACGAATATCCGAACCGGTCCTAGGCCTCCCCGAGGTGAACTCGACATTACACGGGTACCTGGTGCGGTGTGTAAAACATCGCCACTGGGGGAGACAAAGACGGTCGGGTGTGATGCCTGGCCACCCACCAACCTCGCGCACTGTGCCGGCCTTCATAGGTGCTGCTGCCCGCTAACACGGCAATTGCACCAACGATCTGTTCATCTGATCTTTGTGTTTGTTGTGCAGTGTACATTGTGCAGTGTACATTGTGCAGTGTCAATTGTGCAGTGCGAATTGTGCAGTGCGTATAACGGTGTGGCGTGTATCGTACCTGTAGTGTGTCTACCACCGTATGCACTACTGCTCTGTACTGTGTGCTGTGTGTATACACTATCCTATGCGTGTGCTTTGTGTGAACACGGCGTGTGCTTTGTGTAGTCTGTCCTACGGGTATGATGTGTGTGTGTGTACTGTTCTACGTACGCGGTGTGTGTGTACTCTGTCTTACGTATGCTGTGTGTACTCTGCCCGGAGTATGCTGTGTGTGTACTCTGCCCTGAGTATGGTGTGTGTGTGTACTCTGTCCTGAGTATGGTGTGTGTACTCTGCCCTGAGTATGCTGTATGTGTACTCTGCCCTGAGTATGCTGTGTGTGTGTACTCTGTCCTGAGTATGCTGTATGTGTACTCTGCCCTGAGTATGGTGTGTGTGTACTCTGCCCTGAGTATGCTGTGTGTGTGTACTCTGTCCTGAGTATGCTGTGTGTGTACTCTGCCCTGAGTATGCTGTGTGTGTACTCTGTCCTGAGTATGCTGTGTGTACTGACCTATGTATGCTGTGTATGTGTACTCTGTCCTCAGTATGCTGTGTGTGTACTCTGTCCTGAGTATGCTGTGTGTGTGTGTACTCTGCCCTGAGAATGCTGTGTATGTGTACTCTGCCCTGAGTATGCTGTGTGTGTGTGTGCGCGCTCCGTGCTGTGTACCCGACTTGAAACTCCTTCGGCTCCGGTACCTTGAGACGGACGAGTCCCTGGATCCCCCCCCCCCGCTCCTCCTCGTACCCGCGCGGCGCAGCTGGCCCGGGCGCCCCCCCTTGCCCAGCGTGGCGCGGCCGCGGGCGAACGGGCGAGCGAGCTGCCGTTTTTGTGTTTTTTAGTTTTTTTTTACCACGAAGCCGACCTACAGCGGTCCCCCGCACCCGATTCGGACGGGACCGAGGGCCCCGCTCTGCACGCGCACGCGGCCGAAGCGCCAATAAATAATAATAATGATGATTATAGCGGCCTCACAGGGTCCACAGTCCGGCGCCATGCCAGCCGGTGAGTGAGTGGGAGGGGAGCTGGAGGTTGGTTGTGGTGGTGGTGGATGTGGTGGTGGTGGTTGTGGTGGTGGTGGTTGTGGTGGAGGAGGAAGAAGAGGTGGGGGCGAGCCGTGTCCACGGTAGGAGCGGTGAGGATGAGAGGTGTACGCCCCCCCCCACTCCACCACGGGGAATCCCTCTGGGACCCCCCCCCCCATCCCCGACACACACACACGACTCCCTCCCTCCAGACACTTCGGAACTTTATCACCCATCCTTCCCATGTCTCTTAACCCCCAAACACACACAAACAAACACACAAATACACACGAACATACATACACGCGCGCGCGTGCGTATAATTTAATACGCGCGCGCACGTGTCTAAATCACACACAAACATAAACAAAGATTCCCCGTATAGCCTTGACAGACTGCTGGGGGGGGGGGGTGTTCGCGAATAGCAGCACCTATGAAGGCCGGCACGGCGCACGAAGCCGGGTCGGTGATCAGCACCACGTCCCGACCGCCTTTGTCTCCCGAGTAGCGGTGATGTTTTTACGCCACCGCACCAAGTACTCATTTGAGGTTTGAGTCGCACACACACACACCACTATAACATAGACAACACGTTCAGACGTCAACGAGGCAATGATGTTGACGCCCCGTAATGTGATCTTAGCAGACTGTTGGGAACGCGTGGCCCTTCTCGAGCACCTGCGAAGGCCGGAACAGAGGAGGGTGATTTGGCCACAACCGAATTTGTCTCAACAATCCCGATGTTCGAACAGCGCACCAGGCACCCTTTGAAGGCTGGGTCCATCTAAGATGATGTCCATGAACACGTTGAGATATCCACAACCCATGTGTTAGCCACGAAGGGCAATCGAAACCCAGAAGACACTGAGTTAGGATACACGCACATACTAACACCTGCCCTGCCAATCTTCAGCAGATACACCAACTCATCACCACTCAGCTCACAGAGCTCTCATCTCCAGCCTGAGACCTCATATTCCAACAACACCGACCTATACAGTCTCAACCACCATCACTGGCACCACCACCTGGATCCGTCACCACAACCATCACGGGCACCATCACCACCACCATCATCATATAGCGCTGTCAGTGACATTATCACGACCATCGCTACCACCGTCAACATCACCATCGCTACCACATCACCACATGTCACTGTCACCACCACCACCACCGTTGCCACAATTTCTAGCACCGTAACAAAGAGCAAATCATCCATCGCCAGCATCATTACCAACTTGATCATCACTATCACGCCCATTACCAGCACTGCCACCAGCAATGCCACTCCAAGTGCCCCACCATCCCACCTATGTGACCCGTGCCACCCCTCCCACCTATGTGACCCGTGCCACCCCCCCCCCCACCTATGTGACCCGTGCCACACCTCCCACCTATGTGACCCGTGCCACCACCCCCCCACCTATGTGACCCGTGCCACCCCCCCCCCCCACCTATGTGACCCGTGCCACCCCACTCCACCTATGTGACCCGTGCCACTCCCCCCCCCACCTATGTGACCCGTGTCACTCCCCACCTAATCGACCCGTGCCCCCCCCCCCCGCCATTCCAAATTCAGCCCCAAAACCCCAAAGGCAGCCAAACAGCATTCTCTGTCCGTAGCTCATCTCAAACCGGGACGGCCCCAGCTGCCCGGCACCACCACCACCCACCAGCACCACCACCCACCAGCACCACCACCCACCACCACCCACCACCACCCACCAGCACCACCACCACCCACCAGCACCACCACCCACCACCACCACCACCACCCACCACCACCACCACCCACCAGCACCGGGTTCACGGCAGGACTCACCACAGCTGGCGGCTCAGCGCTGACGTCAGCCCGCGCACACCACGCTCTTCTTCTTCTGCTGCTCCTGCTGATGATGGAGGTGGTGGTGGTGTCTCTGTCGAGGCTCCCGGTCCCCCTCTTCCTCCTCCTCCTCGTCGCTGCTGCTGCTGCCGCCGCCGCTGCTGCTGCCGCCCCTGCTGCCGCTGCCGCCCCTGCTGCCCTTGCCAATGCCCGCGGCCCCGCGGCCCGCCCAGGTGGCCCCCGCGCCTTGGCGCCGCTTCCTTCTCCGTCTCCGCCGCCGCCTCGCTCCGTGCGCCGCGTCTGCGCTCGGCCGCAGCGCCACTCGCATTTAAGCGCGGAGCCACAGAGCGGCAGCGGCGGCAGCGGCGGCGTCCACCGCGCATTGCCCGACTCCCCACCCCGCGGCTCTCTTTCGCTCGGCAAGACTCGAACCCGCCCGCTTGTTGCTTTGCCTTGCGCCGATCACCCCCCACGACACGTAACACGCTCGTGGCTGTGCGGCACGGCTCTCTCTCTCTCTTGCTCGGCCCCGGGGGCTCGCAACTCGCTCCGAGCGGCTTCTGAACAGGGACCCCCCCTCCACCCCCCACACACACACACACCACACAACACCCCACACACACACACAACACCACACGCACACAACACCCCACACACACAACACCCCACACACACCCCCTACGAAGTGGCGCTCGCTCACCACTCACCCCGCGCGCCAGCGGCGGCGGTGGCGGCGGCGGCGGCTTGCACGGCACGCGTCTCAGCAGCAGCGAGAGGAGCGCGCAAAGAGGGAGCCGCTCTCACTCTCTCTCTCTCCTTCCCCCCCTCTGCCCTCCTCTCTTCTCGCGTCTCCTCTGCACCTCCCCCCCCGTCTTCTCGTCGTGCCGTCCCCGCTCTGCGTCGCCACCACCGCCGATACTCGTTGTGTGGTGCCCGCGTGGATGATGATGATGATGCTGGGGGGTGAGCGCGGCGTACGGCGCGCAAAGACCGAGACCTCCTCCTCCTCCGCGTTGTCGTTGTTTTTGTTGTTGGTTGGAGAGAGAGAGAGAGGGGGGATGGATGGCGCGCACAACCTCCCCGTGGAATCCCCGCCGCCGCCGCTGCCGCCGCTGCTGCTACTGCTGCTCCTCGTCAGTCGAGCTGTGGCATAGCGCGGCGCTACCTGCTGCTGCTGCTGCTGGTGCCGCTGCTGTTGCTGCTGCTGCTGTTGTTGCTGCTGCTGCTTCCTCCAGGATACCTGCTCGCAGCCCCGTCCTCCATTTTCTCTCTCGCCAGTGCGGGCAGAGCGGCGGGCGTCGCGGGGGGCGGACGGGGAGGCTTGAGGATGGGGATGGGGGGGTGCGAGCTGGAGCAGCAGGAGGAGCAGGAGGAGGAGGAGGCTGCGAGGGTTGTGTGTGGCAGGGGGGAGGGATGGAGGGCGCGCGCGTGTGCGTGTGTGCTGGAGGTGGTGGAGATGGGGGGGAGGAGCGGGTGGGTTGGGTGAGAGAGGCAAGGAGGGAGGGGAGGAACAATCGTCACTCGCTCTTTTCTCTCATCCATGTCGCTTGCCCTGCCCTCGCCTTGGCCCCACCCCCTTGACACACGCACGCGCACGCACACACGCACGCGCACGCACGCTCGTGCGCGCGCACGCGCTCGTCCTTACCCCTTGACTCACGCTACGCACGGGCACGAGCACGCACGCGCGCGCGCTCCTCACCCATTGACTCACACACACGCACTCTTGTACACGCACGCACACACTCCTCAAACATTGACTTACACACGCACACACACGCGCACTCTTGTACACGCACGCACACACTCCTCACACATTGACTCACACACGCACACGCACTCTTGTACACGCACGCACACACTCCTCACACATTGACTTACACACGCATACGCACACTTGTACACGCGTACACACATTCCTCACCCCTTGACTTACACACATACACACACGTACTCTTGTACACGCGTGCACACACTCCTCACACATTGACTCACACACGCACACTCTTGTACACGCATGCACACACTCCTCATCCCTTGACTCCCACAAGCATGCACACACGCACTCTTGTACACGCACGCACACACTCCTCACCCCTTGACTTACGCACATACACACACGTGCGTGCACACACACACTCCTCACCCCTTGACTTACGCACATACACACACGTGCGCGCACACTCCTCACCCCTTGACTTACGCACATACACACTCTTGTATACGCACGCACACACTCCTCACCCCTTGACTTACGCACATACACACACGTGCCCGCACACACACACTCCTCACCCCTTGACTTACGCACATACACACGTGCGCGCGCACACACACACAGTGGACTCGCGCGCTGTATAATCCAGTCCCGTGGGACTCTTACCCAGTCTGCGTGCACACTAAGAGACTCACAAACACAGCCTGCCGACTCATGCAGGCTGCTGCTGTGCTGTTGGCGAGCACAAACACGTCAAAGCTATCACGGCCCTACGAGGAGGTGTACACACCACACCGTGTGTTCATTTAGGGCTCAGTCAACCTGTGGGAGAAACTAGGTTCAGAGAGCGTCACTGTTGTAAGGAGTGAACGTTGCGTAGTGCGCTAACCACCACACTACCCCTTCACTTCCACACACGGAATACACACGAACTCTCAATCTCACACACAGACACGTCCAAACACGCAAATACACAAAGATGCCCAATTTAGCCATAGAGTGTTGGGACAAATTCTGTCAGCGAACACCAATAAAGGCCGACACGACACACGAAGGGGTGGGTGGCCAACACCACTCCCTGCCGCCTTTGTCTCCACAGTGCTGATGCTTACACACCGCAACGGGTACTCGTTTGAGGCTGGCTCGACCTAGGTGAGGACCGGTTCAGAAATTAGCCACCTGGCCGTGAGCGGGAATCGAACATCTCCGCACGCTGAAATACACGCGGTCTAAAACACACCCGAATACATGCGAGTACTGCATTCTCAAATGCACAATCACGTCCACACACCGAACACGCGCACGCACGCACGCGCACACACACGCGCACACACACACCGAACACGCGCACACACGCACACACATCCACGCGCGCACACACACACACGTCCACACACCGAACACGCGCACACACACGTCCACATACGCATGCACGCACACACACGTCCACACATACGCACGCACACACACACGCACACACCGAACACGCGCACACACGTCCACACACACGCATACACGTCCACACACACGCACACACACGTCCACACACGCACACACACGTCCACACACACGCACGCACGCGCAGACACGCACGCGCGGACACACGCACGTCCACACACCGAACACGCGCACACACACACGTTCACACACACGCACGCACACGCACGCACGCGCAGACACACGTCCACACACCGAACACGTCCACACACACGCGCACACACACACACGCACACCGGGACTCGCGGCGTCACGCACGTGGGGTGCGCGTGCTGCGTCATTGACCAAGGAACACACACAAACACGCACACAAAGATCCCCCGTGCAGCCTCAGCACACTGTCGGGGCAAGTGCCGTTAGCGAGGACCTACGACGGCCGGCACGGCACACGAGGTGGGGGGGGGGGCGACCACGCCCGAGCGCCTTTGTCTTCCCAGTGCTGACATTTTACACACCGCATCAAGTATACATTTGATGTCCGCCCAGGGAACGGTTGAGATATTCGTCAAGTGTTATTATTATTATTTGTCGTGAGCAGGAGTCGAACTGAGGTCGCCGGTATTCGTGACACACGCACGCAGGGACACACGCGCGTGTACACACACACACGTACGCACACCAAGTGGATTCTCACCCACCACCACACACACGCACACTGCTCGCTCCCTCGTTCCGCCCGGGGCCATGTGCTTGTGTGAGACGTGTGTATGTGTGAGTGAGACTTGTGTATTTCTGAGTGTATGTGTGAGTGTGTGTGAGACTTGTGTATTTCTGAGTGTGTGTGTATGTGTGTGAGACGTGTGTGTGTATGTGTGTGTGTGAAACTTGTGTATTTCTGAGTGTGTATGTGTGTGTGAGACATGTATGAGTGTGTGTGAGACTTGTGTATTTCTGAGTGTGTATGTGTGTGTGTGAGACATGTATGAGTGTGTGTGAGACTTATGTATTTCTGAGTGTATGTGTGAGTGTGTGTGAGACGTGTATTTCTGAGTGTGTGTGTATGTGTGAGTGTGTGTAAGACTTGTGTATTTCTGAGTGTGTATGTAAGACGTGTGTATGTGTGTGAGACGTGTGTGTGTATGTGTGAGTATGTGTGAGACTTGTGTATTTCTGAGTGTGTGTGACGTGTGTGTATGTGTGAGTGTGTGTGAGACGTGTGTATTTCTGAGTATGTGTGAGTGTGTGTGAGACTTGTGTATTTCGGAGTGTGTGTGTATGTGTGAGTGTGTGTGAGACTTGTGTATTTCTGAGTGTGTATGTAAGACGTGTGTATGTGTGTGAGACGTATGTGTGTATGTGTGAGACTTGTGTATTTCTGAGTGTATGTGTGAGTGTGTGTGAGACTTGTGTATTTCTGAGTGTGTATGTAAGACGTGTGTATGTGTGTGAGACGTGTGTGTATGTGTGAGTATGTGTGAGACGTGTGTATTTCTGAGTGTGTGTGTGTGACGTGTGTGTATGTGCGAGTGTGTGTGTGACGTGTGTGTATGTGCGAGTGTGTGTGTGACGTGTGTGTATGTGTGAGTGTGTCAGACTTGTGTGAGTGGGGAGCGGTAGTGTAGCGGTTATCGCTACGCTGCGCTATGAACCCGGCGATCCGAGTTCGATCCCCACTCACGGCCAACACCGGTGACGAATATCTGAACCGTTCCTGGGCTTCCCCTAGGTTGACTCAGCCTCAAATGAGGACCCAGTGCGGTGGGTGCCCGCTAACAGCACTTGCCCCAACAGTCTGCTAAGCCTACACGGGGGATCTTTGTCTGTGTGTCGACTTAGTGTGGCTATTCGGGGGATCTTCGTTATTTCGATTATGCGTATATGTTTATGTGTATATATCTGCATTGGAGAAGTGTAACATTGAATATGTAGGTATTGTGTTTATTATGTATGCCTATATATATCATGTATGTTTCTATTATATATCTGTGTACGTGTTTATATTAAGATATGTGTAAATATGTATATTGTGTATATACAGTATCCTGTAATTATCACGATGTTTGTACATCTGTGTATGCATCAATGTTTACATGCGTGTATATATTAACATGAGTAGGTGTGCACATGTAACAACATGCATATGCGTACGTATCAATGTAATTATGCGCGTGTCCACGTGAATGTGTGTATGTATCAACGTGTGTTTATGGGTGTACACATGGGCCCAAGTATGTATGATTTGTGTATATGTCTCAACACGTGTATACGTTGTCTATGCGGTACACGTGTGTGTATGTGTGTGTGTATGCGGTACACGTGTGTATGGGGTACACGTGTGTGTATGTGTGTGTGTATGGGGTACACGTGTGTGGGGTACACGTGTGTGTGTATGCGTGTGAGGATTGGAAGCGGTAGTGTAGCGGGTAGTGTGTCTTCCTGGGCCAAGACCCAGTGACGATTATCCGAACCGGGTCCCGGGCCTCCCCTAGGTCGACTCAGCCTCAAATGAGCACGTGGTGCGGTGCGTAAACATCGCCACTGGGGAGACAAAGGCGGTCGGGCGTGTTGACGGCCACCCACCCCCTCGTGTACCGTTCCGGCCTTCACAGGTGCTCGCTAACAGCACTTGCCCCTACAGTCTGTTAAGTCTACACCGGGGGGGGGGGTGGTTCTTTGTCTTTTGCGAAGATGGAGAAGGCGCAGTTTTGGTGTAAATCACGGTACAGAAACAGCTCCACGGCACACACACACTTAATTATTCACACACTCACACTTGGGCTATGTAGAGCAATAATCGCACCCCTTGCTGGCAGACGAATGTCCCGGGTCACTCTTGCACATGAGCCGGAGGAGGAGGAGGGGGGGGAAGGTTAGCGTTCAACAAAATCGACGTAAAAAAAACAACTCACAACATCAACGTACGCGCACGCACGAGCGTGCATGTGAGTGTTTGAATGTTTGTGAGTTGTGTCTTCGTGGTGCTGGCCACCCTCGTGTGCCCTGCCGGCCTTAATAGGTTTTCGCTAACAGCACTTTCCCCAACAGCCTGTCAAGAAGAGGCTACATGGGGAATCTTTGCCTATGTGCGAGTGTTATGAGTGTACGTGAGTTGGTGTTGTGGGGGGGAGGTAATGTAAGCGGTTAAGCGCACTTCGCTGCGAACCCGGCGACCCGAGTTCGATTTCCCCACTCACGGCCACCAAAACGACGACCCCTAGGTCGACTCAGCCTCAAACGAGTATAACCTGGTGCCTTGTGTTTAAACATCGCCACCGGGGAAGACAAAGGCGGCCAGGCGTGGTGCTGACCACCCCTCCTCCCCCCCCCCTGCGTACCCACGTTCCATAGCTACTTAACTCGCTCACAAACAGCCCTTGCCCAGACATTCTGTTAAGGTTATACATGGGCTGTGGGATCTTTGTCTTTGCGGTGCCGTGTGGCAGCAGTGGCGGGGTGAGCCGAGTTCGTGAGCCGAGTTCTCCTCCAAGGATCCTCCGCGCGCCGCGTGTGGGGTTGGTGGGTGACGGGGGGAAGGGCCGGGTGGTGGTGGTGGCGAAGGAGGGGAGGCGGCCTGCTGCTACTGCTGCTGCTACAGGCGGGATGCTGCTGCTGCTGCTACAGGCGGGCTACTGCTCCTGCTGCTGCTGCTAGAGGCGGGCTACTGCTGCTACAGGCGGGGAGGATGCGCGCGGTGCCCCCTGTTGCAACTGTCAAGCTGCCCGCCCGCCATCTTACGGCCGTGCGACGCTTGCGTGGGGGGTGTGGGGGTGTTGTTGTGTGTTCGTGTGTGCACGTGGGGGTGTTGTTGTGTGTTCGTGTGTGCACGTGGGGGTGTTGTTGTGTGTTCGTGTGTGCACGTGGGGGTGTTGTTGTGTGTTCGTGTGTGCACGTGGGGGTGTTGTTGTGTGTTCGTGTGTGCACGTGGGGGTGTTGTTGTGTGTTCGTGTGTGCACGTGGGGGGTGTTGTTGTGTGTTCGTGTGTGCACGTGGGGGTGTTGTTGTGTGTTCGTGTGTGCACGTGGGGGTGTTGTTGTGTGTTCGTGTGTGCACGTGGGGGTGTTGTGTGTTCGTGTGTGCACGTGGGGGTGTTGTTGTGTGTTCGTGTGTGCACGTGGGGGGTGTTGTGTTCGTGTGTGCACGTGGGGGGTGTGGGGGTGTTGTGTGTTCGTGTGTGCACGTGGGGGTGTTGTTGTGTGTTCGTGTGTGCACGTGGGGGTGTTGTGTGTTCGTGTGTGCACGTGGGGGTGTTGTTGTGTGTTCGTGTGTGCACGTGGGGGTGTTGTTGTGTGTTCGTGTGTGCACGTGGGGGTGTTGTGTGTTCGTGTGTGCACGTGGGGGGTGTGGGGGTGTTGTGTGTTCGTGTGTGCACGTGGGGGTGTTGTGTGTTCGTGTGTGCACTTGGGGGTGTTGTGTGTTCGTGTGTGCACGTGCGTGAGTGGGGTTGTGTGTGTGTAGGTGGGGGGGGGGCGCGGTGGTGCAACGGTTAGCGCGCTGCGCTCAGAACCCTGGGTCTCCCCTAGGTAGACTCGGCCTCGAACGAGTCCCCGATGACGGTGCGTAAACACCGCCGCTGGGGGATACAAAGGCGGCCGGGCGTGGTGCTGGCCACGCCGGCCCCGTCGTGTGCCGTTACCGGCCTTCGCAGGCGCTGCTGGCCCACGGCACTTGCCCCTAAACATCCATGCGCCAAGGCTACACGGGGGATCTTTGTCTTTGCACGCGTGAGTGCACGCGCACGTGTCGGTGTCGGTGCTCGAGTGGTGACGTCACCCCGCTTGCCCACCACGACCTCAACTCCACGTGTGCACCGCCACAAAGACAAAGATCCCCCCGGTGTAGCCTTAGCAGACTGTCGGGGCAAGTGCTGTTAGCGAGCGGCACCTACGAAGGCCGGCACGGCGCACGAGGGGGTGGGTGGGTGGGTGGCCGGTACCACGCCCGGCCGCCTTTGTCTCCCCGGTGTCGATTTTTGTACGCAGCCGCTGAGTCGACCCTAGGTGAGACCCGGGACCGGTTCAGATAAAAAAAAAATCTTTGATCCGCGAGGAGCGGGAATTGAACTCGGGTCCGACAGGTTCGTAAGCGCGGCGCTCCGACCGCTCCCACTTTGCACGAAGACGCACGGACAAAGCGCGCACCGTGGGACGCGCACGCGCGCGCGCACAAACCTCACTGCGCGCGCGCGCACGTGCAGGGCATTGCTAATACGGCTCGGTCAAATAGTTCTGAGAATTGGTCATTTATATGCGCACTCGGGCTTGCGTTCGTCGACGCGTTTCGTCCAGCTCGGTGAGGCTGTATTTATCGTGGCCCTGAAAAGCTGCGTTCCAATCCGCGTTTTTTTTTGGGGGGGGGGTGGGGGGGTTAGCCACCGGGTTCTCGAAAGTGGAGAGTAAGTTGATCGGTGTCGGGCAGGTCACCAAATGACCGCAACCAAAACATTATAACCTTTGCCGTCAAGACTTACGGTATTTCAGCTCTTGAGAATTAACGATGTCGCTATTGCTTGATACAGTACGTGAATAACACTTTTCGCTGGCCATGAGATGCCTCTTGAAGTGACATCCAGAAGTAGTTTTGTGACACCATCAGTATCTTCCGGGGGGACGCGGTGGGGCGATTCTCTAACCCAAGGTGGTGGTGGTAATGGGTGGGTGGGTGGTGGTGCTGGTGGTAGTGGGTGGCCACCGCTCGCTGCTTTGCTTGCATCGAATTCCCCGAACGGGAATTCTTTTTGGACTCCTCTGGGTACGCGCGCATGCACGCGCGCCGTCACCGTCGGCACCGATCTGAAACATCTCTGGGAGGAAAAATACCCGCGGGAGACTTGGACGCGCGCGCCCCCTGCTGATGCTCAGAGAGGTTGTGGAGCCTGGTGGTGGAGGGGGGGGGTAGTGCACTGTCGGTGTCTCTCTCCGGCAGCTGGGACGCAGCTGGGACGCGACTGCCCGTAAAACATTATTTTTGCCTCCGCAGCCACTGCTGTAGTCTCTGCTGTTTTGTGTGGCGTCTGTGGGTTCCGCACCCGCAGAGCGAGAGCAAGCAGGGGTGGGGAAGGATCTGCTGCTGATGCTGCTGCTGCTTCTGATGATGATGATGATGCGCAGAGATTGTTTTTTTTTCTCTCTCCAAAAACTCCTCTTGTAAAGCAAATATCTGGCGGATACTGCGATGGCACGGGGTACACAAGTCACAGAAGAAGAAAACAAAACCTCGATACATTTCTTACAAAAAAATAGTACAGGAGATGGTTCGAGTAATGACGTATGTATATATAACGTTGAACTTATTTTGCACCGTACGTAGCCAACCGTGCTAAGATCGAAGGTTGGACCAATCTTCATAGTACCCAGGGCCCTTCACGGTCTCGAGTGCAGTCTAACGGTGCAGCTTGTAAAGTTGAATAATCACAACTTGTGAAACTGGAGAGTCTCATTGAGAGGAAGAAGTAGGACATTGAGACAACGTTGGAATCGGTAAATAGTGGCAACCTTTGCTATCGCAGACAAAGAGTTTACGGCAACTATTGAGAAGTGGGGTGTTCTTAGTCATTTGGCGAGTTTGAGAGTTCTTAAGTGCATCAGGCAGAATTCCCAGCCTACGCTTCTACTTCTTCCACGCGTTTGTTCCACTCATGTGGGGTGTTCCTCTGTCCTCACCAACCTCCACGCTACCCTGCAGTGCCGGGTTATCCTAGTAGCATAAGTAGCTACATATGCTACGGGCCCCGCACTTTCAAGGGCCCTGCGCTAAACGCTTTCAAGCTATCAATTCCGGTCAGTGATTCTGCACTTGCTCTATTACTATAGTACTATATCGCCTTCAACTTTTCTGAACCACTGGGTGTTTAAGGTTAGCGATTTGTCGTTTCATCTGGCTGTATAGCAAATAAAAAAAATACAATTTACTATGCAAGTTAAAAAATGTCTTTTAATATATTTTTAAAAATGTAGGGTCTCTTTATAACATATGCTACAGGCCCCGCACTAGCTTAATCCTGCACTGCTGCCCTGTCCTGCCCCATCTCTCTTTCCGCTCCTCGGGCCACCAAGGTCCGATCGCACCACATCGCCCCCGCACCTCCCCCACCTTGTCTTCTGCCTTCCTCTTGATTTATTTCCTTCCACTTGCATCACTTGCACCAATTTTCCTGCTCTCCACGTGACCGAACCACATCAGCCTTTTCGCTCTCGTCTTCCCAGCCTATACGAAGGCTCTCAAAACACCACGAGTTACAGATTATATTATTCAAGTACATCCTCCAAAAACAGCCCGCGTTCTCTTTATGAAGGCGCAGATTGAATGTGACGTGAAATTACCAAAACTACAACATGAGCTCATCGTAATAGGTGACGCAGATGCCATCATATAGGTAACAGGTGCAGCGGCGAGAATGTGAGCGGCGAGTTTGACATCGGATTGAGGAATGAGAGAGGTGAGCAATCTACTCGAGTTCACAGCCATCAAAGGCATTGAAATCATGAAGACTTAACAAAAAGATAAAATCTTGGAAACTGATGTGAGAGGCCGAATGTTCAAACTCAGAGTAAGATTGATTTGACCCTGTGTACACATGCGTGTGTAACTAAGATGTGTACTGTATATAAGCCACACTTTTTTATTTGACCAGGCAAGGCCCACTGAGTTATATAGCTTTTTTCAGAAGCGACCTATCCACAAATGATAGCTCAACGAAGTTCCTTATCACGTGGAAATGTATAGGGGCAAAATACTCTAAACGCGTGATGTTGATTCTAAATGTGGAGGAAAAAACCCGTGGACCCGGAGAAAAATCCTCGCGACCACGCAGAGAGAGAGAGAGAGACATTTAAACTTCAAATATACAGGCATCGTCAGGGTCGGGATCGGGATTGAACCCACGGCCTCCATAACAGGCGAGAGAGTTAACATCTCACCACCGCGATACCCTGTACAGTCGCAAGGTATCCATTAAATAGATCCGAGCAGCTTATTGGGCCCTTCCTGCTGAAATAAAATATATCTGATTTCGTCTGACAAATCGCAACTTTTTAGAGACGGTCTCCCGCATTGATAATATTGCTCAAACATACACGAATGTTAAAATTTTAAAAGTAACGAAAAATACATCCTCGAAGCAAAAGCTGGCTTGGGTAAGAGTATAGAATGATAGCGCAATCACAAAACGAAGTGACTGAAACATTAAACAAGATGTGAGGGTGACTATTGTACCAATCAGTAAAAAGACGTGGATCTATACGAGTCAAATCAAATTGGAAGGCGACCAATCATTTAGATGGCAGCGTAACCAACCAAGGACGCATGTGAAGCGATTTGAATTAATGCATCACCGTGGCAGAAGTTGTCTTCCATTCCGACTGCCACACCGGGCTAGTGATGGACAGTGTTCCGTATTGTCCAGATAGGACTTCTCCTCCGTATGTCCTTGAACGGTGGCAAATGTGGCATATTTTTAGATTTACACTGGGTTATTGACGTCCTGACGGCCGGTTTCAGGTATGCGGGATGTTGGCTAGGGCCCTGCCCTACGATTACATTTTGTTCTTGATTTTTTTTTTTAAAACCCACCCATTCTGATTGACAGAAAATGTTGGACAAATATGGATCGTGTTGCAATTCCGTGAGAGGCCGTTTCTCAGCTCAGCCTCAACGCCATTCGCACTGCGCTTGCGCAAACGCGGATCCCCGGCAGCGTCCAACGGTTGGTTGCATAAATTCATCGGCGCTGCGCAACCCGTTCAAGTGAACAGCAGGGGGAGGCAAGGGGGGTCGTGTTCAAAATTGTTGCCTGCGCAGGGCCATCATTCCTTCAAGAGGACCCACCGGATACAATTGCGAAGGGCTGCCCAGATGCAGGTCCGTCGAGTTCACTCCACGTGTGTGTGTTTGTTTGTTCAACGAAGCGAGAGCCCTGAATGTTGGGGACTGGGGCTGCGGAGTCCAACACAAATTTCCGATGTGCGCACGTGCTCGCGCACGGAGGACGAGGAGGGATTTCTGCGAATTTTTTGGACTCAATGTGCGGATAGTGGTCGGCTGTTTGGTAAGATTAAATGAACGCGAATAAAATGTCAAACACGTGATTGCGTCCTCGCTTAAAAGGTAAAACAAAACATTTTGATTTAAAGCTTTCGTGACTGCAGTAATTCATATTCTTAGTTTTTTCGGTAAAGTCACGTTGAAGAGAAACAACAAAATAATAAAATATTTATGAAAAATATATTTTTATTGTTTTATAAATATTTTATTATTTTGTTGTTTCTCTTCGACGTGACTTTACCGAAAAAACTAAGAAAATAAAAACAAAACATGTCGGGAGTTGTTATCTGTCGGAGTTGCAGCCCTCCAAGGTTCGGCGACAGTCACGATATTGTTTCTGAACGTGGAAACAAATTGTTGGAACGACTGCAGTGACCGCGCAGTGGCCGATACGGCAATGATACCACAGTGGCTGATACCACAGTGAATTCACAGTGGCTGATACTACTGTGAATTCACAATGGTTGATACCACTGTGAATTCACAATGGCTGATACCACTGTGAATTCACAATGGCTGATGCCACTGTGAACTCACAGTGGCTGATGTCACAGTGAATTCACAGTGGCTGATGCCACAGTGAATTCACAGTGGCTGATACCAAAGTGATTCCGCAGTGGCTGATGCCACAGTGAATTCACAGTGGCTGATGCCACAGTGATACTACAGTGGCTGATGCCACAGTGAACTCACAGTGGCTGATGCCACAGTGAATTCACAGTGGCTGATGCCACAGTGAGCTCACAGTGGCTGATGCCACAGTGAGTTCACAGTGGCTGATGCCACAGTGAATTCACAATGGCTGATGCCACAGTGACACCACAGTGGCTGATATCACAGTAAATTCACAGTGGCTGATCACACATTCATACCACAGTGACATCACAGTGGCTGATATCACAGTGAATTCACAGTGGCTAATCACACATTCATACCACAGTGACACCACAGTGGCTGATATCACAGTGAATTCACAGTGGCTGAGACCGCAGTGGCTGAGCCCACAGTGAACACCACAGTGACTGATGCCACACTGCCACCAACAGTGGCTGCAACTACAGTGTAAATGTAAATCAAGGTCATCATTTATTATCACACAAACCTACAGGCAGCCATGCCCCCCTCCCCTCTTCACCTCTCTCCCCGCCTCCCCCTTTGTCCCCCCCCCCCCCCGCCTGCTCGGCTCCCACTAATCCTATACGCCACCACCCTCTCCCTCTCACACCCTCCACCCAATCCCCAATCCCCCAGCCCTATCTGAGGGGTGAGATGAGAGGCACGGTGGAGGGGAGGGGGGTGTGAGTAAGAGGGGGGTGGTGGGGCTACCCCCCCCCCCAGTGGGGAGCGGTGATGTAGCGGTCAGCGCGCTGCGCTCGGGACCTGGCAATCACTGTTCGATTCCTGCTCACGGTCACCACCACCGGTGACGATTTACCTGGACCGGTCACGGACCTCCTCCCCGAGGTCTACTCAGCCTCAAATTAGTAAACACCGCCACTGGGGGAGACAAAGGCGCTCGGGCGTGATGCTGGCCACCCACCCCCCTCGTGTGCCGTGCCGGCCTTCAGAGGTGCTCCTCGCTCAGCACTTGCCCCTACGGTCTGGTAAGGCTTTACGGGGGGATCTTTGTTATTAGACCCCCCCCATTCCCCTCCTCGTCGTGTGCTTGCCCACACGACACGTGTACACAGCCATATGCACACAACAACAACCGCCATTCGCCACTAAGTGGCTGTGACGTCACCACGGCGCCTGTGCCAGGCTAGGTGCACGTTGAGGCCACGGGGCAGACCCAGCAGGTGCCACGGGTCGACTGACTGAGATGACTGGGCAGATGCACCACCTGTGACTCTCCATACTGTGCCAGGCTAGGTGCACCAGGAGGTCACGGGGCAGACCCAGCAAGTCCCATGGGTCGACTGACTGAGATGACTGGGCAGATGCACCACCTGTGCCCCCCTACTGTGCCAGGCTAGGTGCACCAGGAGGTCACGGGGCAGACCCAGCAGGTGCCACGGGTCGACTGACTGAGATGAGCGGCCGATGCATCACCTGTGCCCCCTACTGTGCCAACTTGCTGTCTGTGTTTTAACCGCCCGACGCTCCGCTCGTGAAAAATAATAGAATGCACACAAAGACAAAGATCCCCCGTGTAGCCTGCACAGACTGTTGGGGCAAGTACTGTTAGCGAGCACCTTTGAAAGGCGGCACGGCACACGAGGGGGTGGGTGGGTGGCTAGCACCACGCTCGGCCGCCTTTGTCTCCCGAGTGGCGATGTTTACACACTGCACCAGGTACTCATTTGAGGCTGAGTCGACCTAGGGGAGGCCCAGGACCGGTTCAGATAAAATCGTCACTGGTGTTGGCCTTGAGCGGGAATCGAACTTGGGTCGCCAGATTCGGAGCGCAGCGCACTATCCGCTACACCACCGCTCCGCACACAGCCACACACACACAGTCACACACAGAGACACACAGACACACACACACAGACACACAAAGATCCCACCGACGATAGAGACGAGAAGTGCCGTCTGTCAGTGGCCATCTATGGAGAGGGCCGGCAAGGCGCACGCAGGGAGGTGGCGTGGCCAACACGACTCCCGGACGCCTTTGTCTCCCCCGCAGTGCTGATGTGTACACGTCCCTCTTCTGCTGTCCACCGCCTTTACGGACGTCGCTGGATCCATAGCAGCAGCAGCACCGTTTGGCGATCATCACCGTCATCACCCTCACCATCATCATATCCCATATGTGGCCGATGTTTCGTCTCCACTTGGATAGGGCCTCCTCCTCCTCCTCAGGACCGTCCATGGGAGGGGGGGGGGGTCTGGGGTAAATCCGAAAAGCGCCCCCCCAAAGCGTGGGGCCTGGGACGGTCGCCTCGATTCGCCGTACCCTTGGGACGGCTCTGCTCCTCCTCGTCCTCCATCAGCCCGCCTTGCTCTCTGCCTCTGTCGCCTTCCGCTGGCGTTGCCAATGCTTTCGTTCAGCAGTGGATGGATCACGGCTGGCCCACGACGATGGTGAAAGCTCCACAACGCGGCTCTTACGCACGACGTTGCATACCGCGCAGCCCTGCCGCGTGACTCAGGTATCAACCTTGAGGCGCGATAGGCGATGGAGGACCTCGTTGTCAAACTAAGAAACTCTGCAAGAGTGCACAGCGATGAGCACTTTAAAGTAGCGGACACAGACGCGTCAACAGCGGGGGGAGGTGGGTACGAATTGGGGAGTAGTATGACTGGCGGGGGGGGGGTATGAGTTGGGTGTGTTATGAGTGGTGGGGGCACTGGCGGAGCCAGTGGGGGGGGTGGGGTGGCACGTGCCCACCCAATGATCCGATATAAATCACTAATTTCGATAGGATCATTGGGGTTTATTAGTAATAATCGGCATTTTGCGACTGCCACTGTGTAGCATGTTATTACGTGCCAGGGACTCTATGAGATGATAGGACAATAGTCTGAGTCCATAATTGGCAATAAGTAACGACAAAGCAGTTATAAGTGACTCACAGAATTGTGCGCAGTTGCGTATACAGCGTTGATATGCGGTGCTTTTTTCTGGAAGATTTTGCTGTTTTTTCCCTGGATTTTTCTGTTGTGCGTAGTCACTTTAAGACGTTCCTTGTTCATGTTTTTGTTTGCTGCGGTTGCACCCGAGTCAAGAGCCGCATGGCTCACAGGGCTATACCTAATAAATGAAAAATGAAAACACGACTTCCCTGAAGGCATTCACCTTCAGCGAGCGCGATGCCGATCACACAACGCGGTTCGAATTCGACACTCGCCATCGCCGCACACGCGTCGAATACAAAGCAAGGGACAAGTCCTCACTTACTAACAACTCCTATCATTGTTCATTGCTGGAGGGGTTGCCCCCCTACCTGGAAATCCTGGCTCCGTCATTGGGTGGGGGGTATGATTGGTGGGCGGGGGGTGGGGGGGGGGAGTCTCGTTGTGGGGGTGCGATGAGAAGACGCGGCAGGGAAAGAGAGAGGTCGATTGGGGTCATTGGAGATTAAGTCGCAAATGACTCACGCTGACATCTCGTGCGGTAGCTGTGCCCTCAGCGTTCTCAACTATCGAGAGTGACAACGTATGTTGAACTTCTTTCACACCGTACGTAGCCTCAGGTGGCGGGGGAATGACAACAAACCTAAAGACAAAAAGCGGTTCCAAAGGAAATTTGTCGTCAATGTAGATGACTTCAAAGTGCACAGCTCCCAGTGGCTTCCGAATATGGGAAGGCGAGAGCGTTCCAGACGGCCGCGGAAAGCGCATCCGAAAGCGCCACGCGATGATGCGGTGACCGTCCTTGTTCGATGGCCAGCCCCCGCGTCAAGCCGCTGCTGGATGATGGAGAGGGCCCCCTTTTCACGCCGTGTCGATCATGGGGGGGGGGGGGGGGGGTTTGTTTGACCATACTCCACCACGCTGGTCAGTGGCGGATCTAATGAAGGTGTGGGGGCGGGGGGGGGGGGGGGTGGAGTGGCGGCAGGTGGAGGGCCACGCGGCAGTGGATGCTGACCGTGCTCAGGAATTGAACTGGGGCGCGCTGGGTTTGAAAGCGCCACCAGCCGCTCCGGGTCGCGTGAGCCGAGACGCGCAAACAAATATCGACGGTGTTCATCCGAACGCGAACTCTAATGATTTATTCACGCCTAAATAATAATAATTATTTTTTTTTAAACAAAAAAAACAAACATAACCCCAATTTGCGACTGTGCCGTTAATGGGCATGGATTATTATCCGTGACAAATCGCCTTGTCGCGTTTCATTTATTAACGCAGGTAGGGGAAGATGAAAGACGAGCGGGAGTATGAGGTGAGCGAGCGAGCGGGCGAGCGAGCGAGCGAGCGAGCGGGCGAGCGACTCCCTCGCAGATTTCGTTGTCGCCCGCGTGTTTGTCTTTCCCCTCGCTCGGAGATCGTTCACTCGGGGGGGGGGGGGGGGCATTAACCACGCACCCCGCAAAGGGTGGCCGACTATGGTACCAGGGGGTTGGAGGTGGAGGTGTGGGACCACCTCGCAGCCCCCCCGCTCCCCCCACAGCGACCGCCCTTCCAAAGAATAATCTCCGTCGTCGTCGCAGGGCATTATAATCAGCTAGACAATTTAAGCAGACATTCCGGCTCCCTCACGTATATAAAAAAACAACTAGCTGTATTTAACCAGGTAAGGAAGGCCCCACTAAGCTCTTCTTTTTGCAGAAGCGACTTGGATATCACAAATGATAAGCTCAACAAAGTGGCGTCTCGTCACGTTGGAAATGTATAGCAGCCAAATACTCGAAACGAGCGACGTTGATTCTAAATGCGGAGGGGAGAAACTGGAGAGACCCCGGAGAAAAATCCACGCGACCACGGGAAGAGAGACACACGCAAACTCCAAATATACAGCAGGTGTCAGTGGTCAGGATCGAACCCACGACCTCCTGTATATCAGGCAAGGTAGTTAACATCTCGCCACTGTGGCACTCTGTCCCGACACAGAAGGAAATACAAGTATATATATTTTGATACATCTCATCAGCCTGCACAGCCTTTTGTGAGTGAATGCTTCTGAGTGCATTCACTGGCTGATGTAATGAGTCAAGCAAAATACGATATGTGAAGGAGAGGGTGGGGGGCGGGGGGGGGTAACGTCTTCTTATCTATTTTGTCACAGCCCAGAGAAGATCACAGAGGCTACAAATACGAAGGCAAATATTCCACCCTCCCCGTATAGCCTTTAACAGAATGTTGGGGCAAGTGCTCTCAGCGAGGGGGGGGGGGGAGGTGGGGAGGTTGGGTGGTGGTGGGTGGCCCAGCATGTTACACCGTTGGGGCCCTGGGAAAACTTTGAAGCTGACAAATGATCAGTTTTGGAATTGACACGAATTCATCAATGTATGAATAGAGGATATCAATTATACATGTTTCAATTGATATATGAATAAGTCAATTATTTTACAAAATACATCAATCAGCTGCTCATGCGCCAATTCGAACAGTTCATTTGTCAACTTTGGATGCTCATTTGCCAAATGCGATCCCCAGCCATGTCATCGTTTCTCTCTGCCCCCTCTCGTCTCTGCTCTGCATAAGGGCCCCTTGCCTGAAACTTCAGTGTACCGTATTTCATCATCAGAATCTTTCTTGTTATTTACTGCAGGAGGAATCCGATGAGCTTATAATGACTGTACAGCTCTTCTTTTTGTTCAGGTGTCCAGTAGGGGGCACGAGGGTCAGAAGGTCACAACAACAAACGATGCAAAAATACGATAGGAGTGTAAAGTATAGGAAAGGTAAACAGGTTGCTTAACAAAAAAACATAAAAGGTGGTGAGTGGCATTTTGTGGTAGCCTGTGCGCCCGTTCTAACCCAGTCTCTTGGTGTTGCTCACGAAACTATAAAATATTTGACGTATTTATTTTACCAGTTAAGGCCCACTGAGCTATATAACTATTGTATGTATGTTGAACTCCTTTCGCACCGTACATAGCCAACCGTGCGAATCGGAGGTGCGGGGGGAGGGCAAAAGCGACTTGGCTACACGGTCTGAGGTCACTACAACACTCCACTACACAGTCTGAGATCACTAAAGCACTACACAGCACACACCCCTCTCTGGCTGCATTGCTTCACACAGGTAAGCCTCACTGAGTCGCTTTTGGGTGGTTGGACCATTCCGTTAAGGAGGGTTTGTATGGCTTCTAAACAATTTTGTATTGTACCAGATAATGCCCCACTGAGCTATCTAGCTCTATATTCTTGGTTCTTTCGGTAAAGTCACAAAATAATATTTAGTTTCCCTTCTACGTGACTTTACCGAAACAACCAAGAATATGAATCCCTGCAGTCACGAAAGCTTTAGATCAAAATATGTAGCTCTACTTCAGAAGCGACCTGGCTTTCAACAAATGATAGCTCAACGAAGTGGCTTGTCACGTGGAAATGTATAGCAGCAGCCAAATACTCTAAACGCATGATGTTGTTTCTAAATGTGGAGGGGAAAACCGGAGGACCCGGAGTAAAAATCTACGTGGACCACGAAAAAAAGGGAGAGAGAGACAGAGAGAGAGAGAGAGACACGCAAACTCAAAATATACAGCAGCAGGCATCGTCAGGATCGGGATCGAACCCACGACCTCCTGCATCTCGCCACCGTGGCGCCCCACGGCAACGAGATGTGAAACCGGAGGCCCACACTTGGGGTCCGTTGGTCTCTCTCAAGGGAGACCTGGCCTCGAGTCCACAGCGGGAGGGAATCCTTATCGCACAGGGGCTCCTTTTGTCGGAGAGTCAAGCGTTGGGATGTTTTGGGCAATCCCCATGAATGAGTGTTTGGCAATCGTGTGAAAGGAGACTGGAGCACCCGGAGAAAACCCACGGACACGAGTAACGATTTGTATTCTAAGAAGCCAGTGCGACCCCCTTCTCAAACGAATAGTGGGGGTGGTGGTGGTGTTTGTCCGCCTTTAGGAGCCTCAGCCAGCGGTGTAAAGTCGACAATCATACGGCGGCGCAAAGTCACTCCGCACGAAAACTATTGTCTTTCCAAAGTGGTACCAATTTTAACGAACCCTAGAAGGATGGTTTGCTGAGTCGAGCCCCGACAGCCACTGCTGAAACTCGCACACAAGGTGGCACGCGCTGACCCGCGGCGTCAGGGCTCATTGAGTCACAAACAGAGCACGGAATCGTCTTCCCCACGCGCACATCGAGCGACGTGAACGTCCGGCAGCTTCTGGGGTCTTCCGGAACCCACGAAATCCCCACAGGCTGACGAAGTACGGGGAATGTTATTTAATGTTTGTATTTGAACAATCCCCATTGTGCGACCGTGGTCACCCATAATAGGCCACGGCCAGATTAATAAATATCGGAGGCAGCTTCACAAAGCGATTCACCACGCCACTCGTGACGCAATCGTCCGGCTCAACCACCTCAGTGTGAAGCTGTAGCTTTTTTTTCCCAACATCAACATCAGCCAAGCGAAGAAGATGATGATTCGTTACATACTCTCGTCGATGCCATGAGGTTGTAACAATGTTATTGGTTTGCACAGATCCGATCCCATCGTGAAGGAGGCGTGGGAGGCTCTGGAGATGATGATTCGTTACATACTCTCGTCGATGCCATGAGGTTGTAACAATGTCATTGGTTTGCACAGATCCGAACCCATCGTGAAGGAGGCGTGGGAGGCTCTGAAAAATAAAACATTCGGCGACCCGGTAAGGATTTGTTTTTTTTTTTGTTGGCCTGTTTTGATACTGCCGATGAGACTGTTGAAGTGGAAACCGCTCCGGAGTTTGTCTGCTCGAGCAACACGGGCTGTCATCCGATCATCACTGCACACATATCTTGGGAGGTGTGTCTGTTGTGTGTGTTGGGGGGAGGGGGTAGTGGTTATCTCGCGGCGATAACCACTACCCCGGGGTTCGATTCCCTCTCACGGACCAACACCCATTGACGATTATCTGAACCGGTCCTGGGCCTCCCCTAGGTCGACTCAGCCTCAAATGAGTACCTGGTGCTACTGTGGAGACAAAGGCGGCCGGGCGTGGTGCTGATCACCCACCCCCTCGTCTGCAGTGCCGGCCTTCATAGGTGCTCGCTAATTGCACTTGCCACAATAGTCAGTTAAGGCTATATGGGGGATCTTTGTCTTAGGGGAGAGGGGGTGAGGGGGGTGAGGGGGGTGAGGGGGGTTGATTGGCACCCTGCACTATGAACCACACTACCTGAGTTTGATTCCGACCACTGCTAACATCGGAGGCGAGCGACACCTGAACTGATCCTCGGCCTTCCCGCCCCCCACCCCCGCCAGCCAACCATTATTCGCCTACCCTCACACTGAGCGGCGAGGTGATGAAGCATGGTCCACCGGTGTGCAAGTAAAGCCTTCGTTCAGCAGCAGTGCACTGGCAACGGACCCGTGGCGTTCCACGGCGAACGCCTCCGTCGGCCGCGTTCGGGGTCCTTGTTGATCTCCTCCCGTTCGGCCGCCCGCGGCCCTGACATCACCCCCCCCCCCCCCAACGGATTCGCGTGTGTCCCGTCAACCCCTCACGCCACCCACCCCACCCCACCCACGCCACTCCACCCACTCCACCCACCCACCCCACCCACCCACTCCACCCCACCCACCCCACCCCACCCACTCCACCCACCCCACGCCACCCACTCCACCCACACCTCTTCACCGCCGGACAGATCGCGCGGAGTTCGTGCGAAGCTCAAACACAGCCGCTGGTGGAGAGAAACAAAATAAAAGAAACACAAATTAAAACAAAGCGAGAGAGGGAGAGAGCATTGGGCGCCCGGACGAGGCGGTACGGGCGAGTGGGTTCACTGCCTTCGCCCGTCTGGACTCAGAAGCCTCGAGCAGGACCCTCCCGCACACACACACACGCGCACGCGAAAAACAAAAAAATAAGCTATCGAGGCTCAACGGATGCGGTTTTTTTTGGGTGTTAAGAGACAAACACAGCAGGGCCGCGCGTTATTGACCACGCCAGCAACAAGACGGCTCGCTCCGAGAGCGCGCGTGGGTTCCCTTTGACTTGATCCGTCTGCGTTAAATTGGCCCCGGAGAGAGAGAGAGAGAGAATTAATTTCTCTTCACGGGCTGCCCCCCCCCCACCCACCCATCCTCACCGCCCCCCAGTGAGACGACGATAACGGCGAGGATTTTAACACAGTGTCTCCGAGCCGCCTTCCCCGGACGCACCTTGTGTATTTAATGAGTATTCATCTTAATTTGAAGCTTTCGTGACTGCAGGAATCCATGCGCGTTGGTTCTGTCGGTAAAGTCACTGTGTTACAAGAGCTCTCTCGCTGTGTTCTTCCCGGTTCAGAAGTTTCACTGCTGGATTGTTTTTTTTTTCCGCCCTGAGGACGACCGCTTGCGTTGCGATCGAAACGTCGTGATTTATTGTTTTTTTTAATTGTATTTCTCTACCTACGTGACTTTACCGAAATAACCAAAGAGTTAATGAGTATTATTTTTATTACTACTCACGCGTGCCACACGCATTAATTACTCAACTCATTGGTGGGAGGTTTGTTTTTCTCTCCACCCCCCCCTACTCCAACATGTTATGCAGATGAATGAGGATAATTCGACGACTCGCAGTGGGTTCGGATCCCGGCTGATATTCCCTTCCTGCTGCTACAAACTCTCAAGCGCATTCAGCATCATCGATCGCGGCAGCAACAACAACACAAACATCTTGACGGTTCTCGCGTGAACATTACTCAAAAGCGACCACAGTGCCCATTTGGGTGCGCAACACAAAGCGGCAACACAACACCGGGGAGACAAAGGCGGTCGGGCGTGGTGCTGACCACCAAACCCCTCGAGTGCCGTTCCGGTCAGCATAGGTGCTCGACAACAGCACTTGCCCCAACAGTATTTTAAGGCTATACGGGGGATCTTTGTCTTTGTAAAGGGGAGCGGTATTGAAGCGGTTAGCGCGCTGCGCTACGAACCAAACGAACCGAGTTCGATTCCCGCTCACGGCCACCACCAGTGACGTTTGTTCGAACCGTTCCTAGGCCTCCCCTAGGTCGACTCAGCCTCAAATGAGTACCCGGTGCGGTGTGTAAACATCGCCACTGGGGAGACAAAGGCGGCCGGGCGTGGTGTTGGCCACCCACCCCCTCGTGTGCCGTGCCGGCCTTCATTGGTGCTCGCTAACAGCACTTGCCCCAACAGTCTGTTCAGGATATGCGGGGGATCTTTGTCTTTTGTGTGTGTGGTGGAGGAGGCTCCTGAAGGACGCTGCTGGGGGGCTGAAGGCAGTGCCCCCCACCCCAACAACAGCGGAGGGCAGAGGAGGGGCGCTGAGCGGCTAAGGGACCATCCATTGAGTAGGAACGCAAAAATCTGTCAAAACTTGACCCCTCCCGCCCTCCCTGTACGCACGCGGACTTTTTATACCCCCCCCCCCCCCCCCACCTGCGTATGTACGCCTGACGCTCCCCCTCGAATTCTATAGAACGGCCGATATTTAATCCACGCAGAAACGATCAAGGATTAATAATATTAACGTGTTTAAGCAAACAGATAGTCCACCGCCGGACTAACTAATTTGAAGGCCAATGTAGACAAATTATTATTAACGAGGCTTCATCCCCCCCCCCCCCCGTTTCCTATGCGTCCGTACATTGTCAGTAGACTCCCCCATACGCAAGCGTACGCATTTGGGTTACCCCCCCCCCCCCTCCATGCGTACGTACTAAATGGATGGCCCCTATAAAGTAGGGGCACAGGTTGTGGTGCATCATCTGCCAGTCGTCAACCTATGAGTCAACCCACGGCACCTGCTGGTCTGTGCGGTAACCTCTCGCCAGCGAGCCTTTGACACCGCACGTGTCCTCGGAGCGCACCTAGCCTGGCACAAGCGCCGTATAGGGGACGGCTGTCGTTGCTGCTTGTTGTCCGGGTAGCGCTCAGCGGGCGTACCGGGCTCCCCGTTCCCCACGTGTCCCCGCCCCCCTATTCGGCGACTCCAATTTGCGCGACTCATCGTTCCAACGTCTTTCCACCCGAACTTCGGGCCAGAGATTGGACGCTCTAAACTTTACGGCAAGTGGTGGAGTAGCAGCCGCTCAGAGAGGTGCACGTGAAGACGGCAGCGGCGATGATGGCGAGCGAGGAGACGAAGACACGGATGATGAGGAGGAGGATGAGGAGGACGATGATGGTATTACCATTGTTACTGCTGCCGAGAATTGGAAAGATACAGCTGCAGGAGAGATGGTTTTCCTGGGGAAGCTTCACGGGATTGAGCCCTGAGACTCGTTTTTGAAGAGCGCTGGCACGAGGGAGGAGACCGCAGAGACATCATCGATATCTTTATCAATATCCTTGCGGGCTATATCGATACGGTTGATATTTTACTTTGAAATGTACCAGCAAGTGAATACTCAATTCACAGCCCCTCTGTCAACGCGGCGCCATTGATCGCTCACTGTGCGACCCAATTTTGATTCGCGACCAAGGCTAACATCATCAGTAGCCCATGTTCTGAGCCTCCCCGAGGGCGACTCAGCCTTAAATGTGGGTCTGGTGCAAGTGTGTATTTGCTGTATGTTGAATTTCTTTCGCACCGTATGTAGCCAACCGTGGTAATCGGAGACGCGGGGTGAAGGACAACAAACTAAACACGAAAAGCAGTTCTAAAGAAATTAGTTTTTTTTATGTAGATGGTTTAAAAGTGCGTAGCACCAGTGGTTTCCTAATATCGCAAGGAAGAGCGTTCCAGACGGCCGCAGAAGAGCATCTTATAGCGCGCGATGCTGGAGGGGCGGGGGGGGGGGGGACAGCCCCCGGTCGTTTTTCCCAGTCGACGGATTACAATTTAACTCGCGAATTTTGCCGCTACGACTCGCTCGACGATAGCAGTGGAGTGCGGTACGTGCGCTGCACCGCGCGCAATGATCATGCACGCCACGAAGACCTCGGCCGATGACGACGACGACGACGTCTCCCGCCTTGTCCCAAAACGCCGGCGAGCATCGCCCGCTGTCGAGGCGTCCGCGCTGCTGTGCATTTATTTGTTTATACTTGTTAGTATTACTACCGAACGCGTGCACGC
The DNA here is from genome assembly GCF_048934315.1 of Petromyzon marinus. Taxonomy (NCBI): domain Eukaryota; kingdom Metazoa; phylum Chordata; class Hyperoartia; order Petromyzontiformes; family Petromyzontidae; genus Petromyzon; species Petromyzon marinus. The sequence continues at coordinate 9,106,034 of NC_133704.1, forward strand.
ACGTGCGAATTGCTGCAACGCATTGGGGCTTTAAAAAAAAAGAGATGAAAATGATTATGCAGAGGAACGAGGCCCCCACAAGGAACCACACGAACATGCGGAAGAAACCCCCCCCCCCAATGGTTCATGCCTGCGACGTTTTTTTCCTCTCAATAATATTTAATTGAACCCAAACTACATTTTGAGATCATTCGTCATGGAGATGTGAAACCGGAGGCCCACACTTGGGGTCGAGTGGTCCCCGTCAATGGAAACCTTGGCCCGGGTCCAAAGCGAGAGTGAATCCTGATCACACGCACACACACAAAACGAATCCACGCGACCACGGGTGAGAGAGAGAGAGAGAGAACACGCGGAACTCCACATATACAGGTGTCCGTATCGGGATCGAACCCACAACCTCCTGGCGTACAAGGGCGAGGTAGCTAACATCTCCGAGCCACCGTGGCAGAGTCTCTCGCCCTCCGTCACTCCTTCTGGCAAACCCTTCCCCGTCCCCGCGACGACGATCCACGCTTGCAATTAACCGTGGCGCGTGCAACAGACGCCTCTCGCGCGAGTTCCGCTGTTTGCGCTCGGCTCTCGTTGTCTCCGCGAATAAAAAAACATATTCAGCCGACGGGGGGGTGGGGGGGGGGTGCGGCTACGGACGGACGACGGAAACCCAGTCGCGACTCGGACCATTCCGATGCAGCAATCATTCACGCTCACTCATCAATTGCGGGGTGTTCTTCACTCGGAACTGGCGAGGGCCCACTCGGGTTCACGAGCTCTCCCTTGGGATGAACAACTTGGCGATGATGGTGATGAGATCCCGTTAATTTAGACTAAACTTTTTAAATGTATTTTATTTCACCAGGTGTAAGGTGCCCTGAGCTATGTAGCTTTTTTTTTTAGAGGCGACCCCGGTTATCACAAATGATAGCCCAATGAAGTGGCTTATCGGTGTGGAAATTTAGAGCAGCCAAATACTCTAAAGGCATGTTTCTAAACGTGGAGGGAAAACCCGGAGCACCCCGGCGGAAAATCCACGCGACTACGGGGAGAGAGAGAGAAACACGCAAACTCCAAATATACAGCAGGTGTCAGGGTCGGGATCGAACCCACGATCCTCCTGCATACCTGGCGAGGTAGTTAACATCTCCTGGCCACCGTGGTGCCCCTTGATTGACCTGCAGCCCTCTGGATGTCCAGTCCAGCGTGATAACCAACGCACAAAGACACCATCACCCTCAACTTGCCTCTACGCACTTCGTGCAGTCGCGCTCAGCCGCGATCCAAACACTAAGAGCATGAATGCACACCATCACATAAATGTTCATTGTACCTTTAGGATAAAGATTGGGGTTTCATTTCTACCTGGCGACACCTCGTCATCGTGGCGTCCCTCCACACCCTCCCGGCTACACTCTCGAGCCTAAGGTCGACTGCTCGCACGCCGCCCCCGTCCGCCCAAGCGGTGCCACTTTTCTCGGGGCGGCAGCGCTGGCAGCTGGAGAAATCTGGAAGAGGTCGCAAGTGAAAACAAAACATCATTCACTCCGCGCATCCGGCGCGCGGGAGCGCAGCGGAGGTGACGGCCAAACACAGCGGCGTCAAATCAATCACGGCGGCGGTGGAGGCGGCCAACTCCGTGCCAACCCCACGGCGTGCGCGCGCGTGCGTGCGTGCGGGCGCGCGCGCGCGCTGGTAGCGTGCCGAGCGAGTGACCTCTTTCGTGCGCGTGCGCGCCTCCGAGTCCGCGCACCACAGCAGACCCTCCCTCCCCTCTCTCTCTCCTGGCACACAACAGAGACAGGAAGCATCGGGAACGGAAGCAACCGAGGTTGTCACTTCCCTCCCCCGCTATCTTTTGTTATCACTGGCTACGTGCGTGACCTCCCCATCGTGCGGCCGCTGACAGGCCGGGGCCGCGGGCGGCTTCCCGGCTCCGCCGTGCGCGGCGCGCGGTGCCCAGTCGCTCGCGTTTCTCCTGCGCGGTTTGGGGGTTTCGGTCTCCTGTTTCGTCACCGGCCGTCCGTTATTGTCACCGTCCGAGAATAGCCTCGAAAGCTCTAGGCCATGATGAGCGACTCGATGTTGTATGTCGGGGGGGGGGGGGCGGGTGGGGATGGTGGCGAGGGTTAAGTATTGGACCGCACGAGAAAAAAAGCGTACGCAAGTAAACGCGCGAACGCACGTGCAGAGACGCACGCTGTCACAGCCACGCGCTGGCGTTCTAACGCGCGCGCGCGCTTTCTCGCACCCACGGTTCCTCGTGCAAGGAGCCGTAACCTCGGCACCGCGCGGACTCCGCTCATCCTCGCAGCGGCAGCGGCGACTTTTGGCTGCTGGGCCGTCGAACAAAGACGGCGGTCACCGCATCGCGCGGCGCTTCCGGATGCGCTTCTGCGGCCGTCTGGAACGCTCTTCCTTTCCGATGTTAGGAGGCCACAGGGAGCTGTGCACTTTTACATATATTTTGAAAACTCATTTCTTTAGAACTGCATTTCGTGTTTAGTTTGTTGTCCTTCACCCCGCATCTCCGATTAGTACGGTTGGCTACGTACGGTGCGGAAGAAGTTCAACATACGTACCTATTTGCGTTTGAACATCAACGCGCACGTTGATCTGCCATGCGGCATAATATTTGATTAAAAAAAAAAACAATACCGTACTGTATGTAATTTTGTGAAAGTACAGCACCGTATTTTATTGTATTGCAAACATTTCCCAAAACCCGAGGCAGATCCGGTTACGGCGTGGAGTCGGATTGGTAGCGATTCGTTTCGGGGTTCCTTAAGGGATTCACGAAAGCATGTACAGTGCCCTTTTGGTCGGTGTTAAGTGACGCCAACCCAGGCAAAATCTGTCCGCAATCTATCGGCTCCCTTCAACAAAAAAAAAAACACAATCACAGTTGACTTTACCACCAAACAAACTATTGTTGAGTCCCACCAGCCGCGGAGCCTTCTGGATGGAATTTGAACAGCAAAAAAAATCTTGACCGGTTGCCACTTCCCTGCGTCGCACCGACAACGCCCATGGCGCGTGAAAAAAAATATCCGAGTCATCGGCCAGAGGACTCCATCAACGCGATTCCAAAAAAACTCGAGAGCCGCACTCAAAGATGCGGGTCTCGTCGTCCGGTGGGCAGTTTGATGTTGCGAACAAGCCATTGGCGGAGCGGCTGGACATCAACGGCTGGGACCGTGATGACATCTTGACTTTGACCGCGCTGACAATTTACTGGAGGCCGAGGTCACCTCGGTGGAGACCCGGGCCGAAGTTCATTCGCCAATTGATGCGCGCGATGGCTGTGATTCAGTGGCCGGCTGCACAAAATGGCTCGAGTGGAATGTTCTGAGTCACGTCAAGCAGCACAGCGCTAAAGGGATTTGCGAGTGGAACTCTTGACGCAGGGTTGGTAGATCACACGGAGAAGAGGGGGCCGCCTGCAAGTGTTCGTGAGACTCCCGGGACAAGTGATGGCAAGGCTAGTACAGTACAGCCTAAACCCGGTGCACTGTGGTCAAAATAGCACTGGAGAGACAAAGGCGGACAGGCATGCGCTTTGCCGATGACACGTGGTGCGTGCGGCGATGCTACAAAAAAAATCCCAGAATGCGTCCGGTTCCGTAGCTCTGCGTTCACAAATGTAAGTGTGTGCGCGCGCGTGTTTGCGTGTGCGTGTCGAACTTCTTTCGCACCGTACGTAGCCAACCGCGCTCATCGGCAGGTGCGGGGGAAGGACAACAAACTAAACACAAAAATGAGTTCTACATAAATGGGTTTTCAATCGAGATGATTAAAAAGTGCACAGCCCCAGTGGATTCCTGCTATCGCAAGGAAGAGCGTTCCAGACGGCCGCGGAGGCGCATCTGAAAGCGCTGCGCGATGCTGCGACCACGGTCTTTGTCTCAATGGCCGAGCCAAAAAATCCGCTGCTGACGCGAGGGCTGAGTGGAGTTCGCGCGATGATGGTTTATGGCTCCTTGTCGGGACATCGGCAAGGAAATGCCGGCGACACCGCGGGATGTGTGATTCATTCAAGAAATCCCCCCCCACACCCCACAACAACCAACCCCAATGGACGGTGCAGAGAAAAGAGAGAATTGCCCGGCCCAGGCCCCCAACGTATTCGCGCCACGTGGGCGCTAAGGGAATCTGGGGGGGGGGGGGGGGGGAGCTGCAACAGCCTCCACTCCGAGGCTCGGCAGGGAGACGTCGGAGAGGAGTAATGAGGGGGAGAGCAAGCGAGGGAGTGGGGACGACAACTTCCAAGGCGAGCGTCGTTAAAGAGGACGAACGCGCTGCCCCGTGGGGGTTGACCGGTGGCTCGGGGTGTGCGGAGCGGAGGCCGCTTTCCACCGAGGGGGGGGGGGTCTGAGCCTACAACCTCCCCCCCCCCTCACCCACCCCACACCCCAGGGTGCTCATCTGAGTTTGAGCCAGGTTCTCGTTTTGTGAGGCTCTTGATTTATTTACTTTGTCTAAGCCCTGCGTCAGGGCAGTGAGCTGGCACCACTGAGATTCTGGGTTTGAATCCGGGGCGGGAGGGAGTTTAGGCGTCCGTGCTTCATGTGCAGTGCGCGCAAGATCTCGGCCAATAATGTCATAAACTAACAGAACAAAAAAAACACGTTCTGCAATGTGCTTACATTCGGATTTCCACTAAATTTTCTCGAAGAGAAAGAAACGCAATCCGTTTTATTGACATGCGACAAACACCCCTTTTTATTTTTTTGGGCCAGGATATTTGGAACGTGTTGCCAAGAATGCGGAGATCAAGAGGCACATTGGAAAGAGGGGTTGTGAAGTCTTCTTCTGGACCTGTCTCACAATGGCGTTGTCCACTGCTAGCTACGAGGGTGGTCACCGGTGTCGTGACCGGGCATTGATAGCGCGATTATTATTTTGGGGGGTGGGGGGGGGAGTTGAGCAAGAAAGCAACAAGAACATCAACACAGGGCCAAGCAAACATAAACGCTGTGAATTTGCATTCGCTCCGGGAGCCGAGTGTCGAGCGGGCCGATTCATCTGCACGCTTGAGTTGCGGCGCCGCCGCTGCTGCTGCCACGTGGCCGCTGAAGACTCCGCGAGTGCTTCTGTGATGTCCCCCCCCCCCGCTTTTTTTCTCCCACCCCCTCCCCCCCCCCCCCAACGTGGCGATGTGCTGCCGGCGGGCCGCTCCACGACTCATGAAAAACGCCTTTCAAAGTGGAATCTCACGTCGCCTGCTGCATGACACAGCTCCCCCTCGGTGACAACGGCCTCTCCTCCCCTGACGGCAACTCATCCTCGATGACACGACCAGCGGCGAGCCCACTGCCACGCGCTACAGACACACGCACACACACACGCGCGCTACAGACACACACGCGCGCTACAGACACACACACACGCTACACACACGCGCTATACACTCCGCGCGCTGCCACTGTGCTCTAGAGATGAGCCATTCTCAGCGGTGAGCACGGTGAGCCATATTCAGCGGTGAGCCATTCTCGGTGGTGAGCCAATCCTCAGAGGTGAGCCATTCTCAGCGGTGACCACTTCTCACCGCTGAGCCATTCTCACCGCTGAGCCATTCTCAGCAGTGAGCCATTCTCACCGCTGAGCCATTCTCAGCGGTGACCACTTCTCACCACTGAGCCATTCTCACCGCTGAGCCATTCTCACCACTGAGCCATTCTCACTGCTGGGCCATTCTCACCACTGAGCCATTCTCAGCGGTGACCACTTCTCACCGCTGAGCCATTCTCAGCAGTGACCACTTCTCACCGCTGAGCCCTTCTCAGCAGTGACCACTTCTCACCGCTGAGCCATTCTCAGCAGTGAGCCATTCTCAGCAGTGAGCCATTCTCACCGCTGAGCCATTCTCACCGCTGAGCCATTCTCAGCAGTGAGCCATTCTCAGCGGTGACCACTTCTCACCGCTCAGCCCTTCTCAGCAGTGAGCCATTCTCGGCGGTGGCGATGCGTCCAATTGGCCAACCCCCTGCTGCAGAGCCAGGCCGGGTGCGTGCACAGCGAGCAGACACCGCCATGCCTTTGGTGCTGTCGGGGAGCGTCTGACGGTGCAGCGCTAAATCACCGGGGGGGGGGGGGGGGGGATCTCAGAACCGCGCGTCGGGCAGAGCCCCACGAGGTGGCAGGGCCAGGTGCGCAGCCTGGCCCGGGGTGGTCACTCTCACTGACGGGCGTTGAGGCCCAGCTGCGTCGCGTGCTTTGTGTCAAGGGGGAGGCGGACGGGCGTCCATCTCGCGAACCGGGAAGACACTTTTTCGCCTTCGCAAATTCCCGTCGGCTTCGCAGGCGAGAGAGAGGCGCATGGGCAGCGATTGAGGCCGGTGGCACAAATGTGTGAAGTGGAGCCGGCACGAGGTTGAAATGGGGGGCGGAGGGGGAGTCCGTTCTTTATGTCTACCCCCGAATCCACACTTGCCCTCAGCCCTTCTCTGTCCGTTCCCCGCCAGCCATTCCTCTCAGCCCCCCTCCTGTATCTCTTCGCCTGCTCCTCCCCCTTCCCCTGTTCCCGCTACACTGCCCCCCCCCCTCCTCCTCCTCCTTTTGGCCGGAATCCTCTCCGTTACTACCCCTGACATCCCTTACGAATGCAAGGGCGCAACTATGGGGAGGGGGGGGGGTTATGGGGGTTGAGTGGGTACGTGGCAGCGTGATGCGACGCATAGAGGCCCGGCCGGCCACAAGCGGGGCCATGAATCAACAGATAAACAAGTCACAACAATGTTAAGATGTTTTGGTTTTATTCATTTAAAATGACCAAGCCCAATTGACGCATCAGGCAATAGCATCAACAAGACAGTGAATTTGCGCGATCCGCCCACTTTGAGGAAATCCTCGACCGATGGGGCCGACGTGAAAGCAAGACGCACGATAACTTAATTGCGAGTAATGTTACCTTTAAATGTTTTAAATTAAATTGATACTGTCACTGTGAGACTGTCTTCCTCTAAACCCCAATACACGGTGCAACTACAGAATAATACGCATACAGGGTGCTTCAAAACAATGTTAACGCTTCCGAGAATTTGCAACAATTCCACGAGAAAGGCGCTGGCTCTGGAGAGACCACCTGGGGCAGATTCCAGGCCACGCGTTGACAACGATGGCGAACAAGTTGGAGACTCTTTGACTTTTTTTGAAGCGATTCACATTACATGTGTTATCACGTTACAGTTGTATTATTATCCGTTATTTTTTGCCATAAAAAAAAAACTATAGTCCCGTATAAGTGTTAACATTTCTTTTTTTTTAAAGCAGCCTGCAGTTAAGTTTGACCAGAAATAATGAATGCTAATTATTCATTGTAAAGATATATTTTTTTACGTAAAATATCAGCGATTTTCAATGGATGAGATGGGTCAGTAATACCATACCGGAATTTATCAGAAACATCAGACACGTGCGCTAGAACGTGAAAGGACGTTTTAACCGAGAGCTATGCACATAAATCCCTCTACTTACGAACATTCGACTTACGAACTTTCGGAGACGCGAACAAACCTGTCCGTATGTCCAGTTGCCTGTTCAGACCGAGAGTCGTAAGTTCAACCGCTGCGCAATAGATGGCGGTGGTGGCATCTACATCTGCAGAACGTGAAGAACCAGTGGCATCTAAATCTCAAGAACACGAAGAACCAGTGACATCTACATCTGCAGAACGTCAAGATCAGTGGTATCTACATCTTGAGAACATGAAGAACCAGTGGCATCTACGTCTACAGGAGATTATACAAATTTTAAAGCCATTCCCCGTGTTTAGTGTACACGCCGTACAACACGTTTGGGATCGACAGGAGTAATGTTGGACTTACGAGCAAATCAACTTACGAACAGACCTCTGGAATCGAAGTCGTTCGTGAGTAGAGGAGTCCCTGTACACTCATATTGAGGGGGAATGGCAGTGGACCTGGGCTGCTGCTGGATGAATGAGATTCACAACGGGAATTCTACATTTTTATTTCGAACACTGATAATTTTACAACGTGTACATTATACTTCTCTGTCGCCATCCATACGGCATGGGGTTTTTTGTGTACTTTTGTGCTCAATGATGGTGAATGAATAATGACTTCTTACACTGTTCCTTTACTTTCACACCAGGGTGGCTGGGAGATATTAACTATCTCGCCTGGTAGACAGAAGGTTGCGGGTTCGATCCCGATCTCTAGTTTGCGTGTCTCTCTCCTCGTGGTCGCGTGGATTTTCTCCGGATGATCCGGGGTTTTCCCTCCACATTTCGAATCAACACCACGCGTTTAGAGTTATTCGGCTGTTATGAATCTCCACGTGATGATAAGCCACTTCGTTGAGCTATCATTTGCGATGGCCAGGTCGCTTTATGGAAAAAAGAGCTATAGAGTTCAGTGGGCCTTTCCTGGTAAAATAAAAAAAACATAGCTTAGTTTAGCCCTCAAGTCGCACTGGATAGTTACACAGTCGAGCGGGGGTGGCTATGCACGTGACCTGTAATCCAGCGCTGTGGAGGCAGTGAGGGGTTGATGGATCGGACAATTGACACAAATGTTGCGAAACTCTCTTCTCGCGTGCACCTAGGTGCAATGCCCTGGGGCTCGCCGGCAAAATGCAGCACAGCATATGTGTGGACTAATATCGTCCGTCCCTTCTGCATGGGATAGAGTGCTGCCCCCTCGCACGCGTGGGGGTTGTTTCTCTCTCTCCCACACACGTAAACAGCACTCACTGCGAATTGACTCAAAATCATCTTCATATTTGGAGAATCGCAGAGCTCACATACTCTGATGGTGCATTGTCTTTGAGTTGTGCGCCTTTTGGCGTCTTCTGGTCCAACACCATGTGAGCTGAGGCTCTAAAGAAAGCTGTCTCGGGTGTGGACCAATCAATTTCAAGGACAGTGCCACATACATGATCAGAGTTGTTATTATTTTTTGTTTGCGTTCCGAACCGCAGGTATCGTGGTCAATGTAAACATGACTCCTTGTAAAAAAAAGGTGTCAGTTTTGTTGCCAGATGAAAGGGTAAAAAAAACAAGTATCATATTTTGTTACTGGCAAATGAGCTTTCCAATGGTGAATGGCAGAGCGATTTGTCGGTAGCGTCGGGGCAGCCTTCCAGCTCGGTCCGTGGTTCCTCGACTCAGCGACGACAAGTGAGATGCAATTCGCGTGAACGGCGACGCCACTGACCCATTGCCGTAGTCGTAAAGCTGCCGACTCGTTTGTCGTTCTGTTTTTCCACCACAGGCCTAACACGGGCAATGTCGTTCGGTGCCGTGCGATTTGTGTCGATCAGTGGTTGTTAAACCTTTACCGCCGCCTCGCACTACTTTGGGTTCTCACTCGGTAAATATATTTTTATGTTAATCAAATACATGGGGTCCGATGAAAGAAAGTAAAATTGTAACTGACGTGCCCGCGCTAAGCTTGTTGTTTCGACGATGTACACCTTAAATTTCGATTTAAAGCTTTCGTGACTGCAAGGATTCATCTTCTTTGGCTCTTTCGGTAAAGTCACCACGTAGAATGAGACTAAAATAATAAAATGAAACAATAAAATTCTCACGACGTTTCGGCCACAACACAAGCGGCCTTCTTCGCAACACAAGCGGCCTTCTTCACCTGATGAAGAAGGTCGCTTGTGTTGTGGCCGAAACGTCGTGAGAATTTTATCGTTTCATTTTATTATGTCTCGCACCTCCAGCAAAGGGCATCTCGCGTCCCCAGGCTCAGAACCGCCGGCGCGGACTGTCAACAAGCGACGACCCCGCGCACGCAAATCCGTCCCGAGGGTGCCGCGAATCTGCGGCGGCGGTGGTGGTAGGGGGGTGGTGGGGGGGTGACCGCCTCGGGCCCCGTGCTTTGGTCGGTTGGGGGGAGGGGGGGGGCAGCCTGGCGCGTCGACGTCACGTTGTCAGATGTATTGCTTCTGAGCGGGGGGGGGGGGGGGGCACACAGTGGGATTTGCCCCGAGCTGCGACTCCCCCCCCACCACCCACCCACCATCACCTCATGGTCGGCCTCGCTCGAGCGCGCACGATTTGGTGCGCGCGGCGTCACTGAGCGTGAGGTTTGGGACTCGAGCGCGACCCCGGGAGATTCCGCGCAATGGAGGCCCCGCCGGAGCCTCGTCGGAGGAATGTGGAATGTGTCCAGGCCGTGGCTCATGGCCGGCGGCGAGTCAGAGCCCCGGCACGTGCTCGGAGCCGTGGAGCCGCGTCCGTGTGACCGGCAAGGGAGAACAAGGCACAGCCTCGCGTGCGTATGGCGGAGGCAGTCCGCCCGCCAGGAACGATGAGGGAGGGCGGAGGAGCGACGCTCACAACAACGAGCGGAGCGCCGGGCGGATAAAACGCAGCAAGTTGACACAGTGGGGGGGAGGGGGGGGGGGTGTACAGCTGTGGTGCATCTACCGGTCATCTTAGTCAACCCATGGCACCACCTGGGTTTGTCCAGAGACCTCGCGTCAGCAGCGAACCTTTGACGCTTCACGTGGCGGCCTCAAAGTGCACCTATCATGGCACAGGCGCCGCGGTGACGTCACCGCCGCTTAGTGTCGAATGGAAGCTGTGTTGGTATTTGGTGTACGGTGAACTTCTTTCGCACCCTACGTAGCCACCTGTGCCAATCGGAGGTCTACGAGAGAGAGAGAGAGAGCACGCGCGCCACCTGTAAAATCAGTGCGGCTTCCCCGTTACCACGTGGTAGAAGGAACACAACTTCGTCGACACGACATTGCCCTATTTGTATTTGTACAAGTCCAACGACTTCCTCGGGGTTGTTTTTGCTACAAATAATCGGGGTGTGGGGGGTGGGAGTCTTTTTTTTATCCTTCTTCATGCTGCTGCCGCTGCTGCTGCTGCTGCTGCCAACCTGAGCCGCCTGAGTAGCCTGAGCAACCTGCGTAGCTTGAGCCGCCTGAGTAGCCTGAGCAACCTGAGTAGCCTGAGCAACCTGAGTAGCTTGAGCAGCCTGAGCAACCTGAGTAGCCTGAGTAGCCTGAGCAGCCTGAGTAGCTTGAGCAGCCTGAGCAACCTGAGTAGCCCGAGCAACCTGAGTAGCCTGGGCAACCTGAGTAGCTTGAGCAACCTGAGCAACCTGAGCCACCTGAGCAACCTGAGTAGCCTGAGCAACCTGAGCAACCTGAGTAACTTGAGCAACCTGAGCAACCTGAGCAACCTGAGTAGCCTGAGCAACCTGAGCAACATGAGCAACCTGAGCCACCTGAGCAACCTGAGTAGCCTGAGCAACCTGAGCAACCTGAGTAGCTTGAGCAACCTGAGCAACCTGAGCAACCTGAGTAGCCTGAGCAACCTGAGTAGCCTGAGTAGCCTGAGCAGCCTGAGTAGCTTGAGCAGCCTGAGCAACCTGAGTAGCCCGAGCAACCTGAGTAGCCTGGGCAACCTGAGTAGCTTGAGCAACCTGAGCAACCTGAGCAACCTGAGCCACCTGAGCAACCTGAGTAGCCTGAGCAACCTGAGCAACCTGAGTAGCTTGAGCAACCTGAGCAACCTGAGCAACCTGAGTAGCCTGAGCAACCTGAGCAACATGAGCAACCTGAGCCACCTGAGCAACCTGAGTAGCCTGAGCAACCTGAGCAACCTGAATAGCTTGAGTAGCCTGAGCAACCTGAGTAGCCTGGGCAACCTGAGTAGCTTGAGCAACCTGAGCAACCTGAGCAACCTGAGCCACCTGAGCAACCTGAGTAGCCTGAGGAACCTGAGCAACCTGAGTAGCTTGAGCAACCTGAGCAGCCTGAGCAACCTGAGTAGCCTGAGCAACCTGAGCAACATGAGCAACCTGAGCCACCTGAGCAACCTGAGTAGCCTGAGCAACCTGAGCAACCTGAGTAACTTGAGCAACCTGAGCAACCTGAGCAACCTGAGTAGCCTGAGCAACCTGAGTAGCCTGAGTAGCCTGAGCAGCCTGAGTAGCTTGAGCAGCCTGAGCAACCTGAGTAGCCCGAGCAACCTGAGTAGCCTGGGCAACCTGAGTAGCTTGAGCAACCTGAGCAACCTGAGCAACCTGAGCCACCTGAGCAACCTGAGTAGCCTGAGCAACCTGAGCAACCTGAGTAGCTTGAGCAACCTGAGCAACCTGAGCAACCTGAGTAGCCTGAGCAACCTGAGCAACATGAGCAACCTGAGCCACCTGAGCAACCTGAGTAGCCTGAGCAACCTGAGCAACCTGTATAGCTTGAGTAGCCTGAGCAACCTGAGCACCCTGAGCACCCTGAGCCGCCACTGTTGCGGCGTGACAATTCCGTTGTTTTCGCAGCGGCATCCGGATCCGAGGATGGCAAATGTTTGGATGGACATCCATCGCGCGAGGTAGCTTGTTGACACCTGCTGCGGCATTCCTCGCGTCTTCAACGATGTAAACAACAAAAACAACAACAAAACAACAACACAACAACACAACATCAACAAAACAACAACACAACAACAACACAACAACAACACATTATAGACATCTCTGTAAAACTTTTAGAATGACGATTTCGCGTTCAAAGTTTCGAGCGCAGCAAATGCGAATTGAAACGTCGAGAAGCGTGTCTCGTCGCAGACGCATAACCCTGTCAACCCATACCCTGTCAACCCATACCCTGTCAACCCTTGTCAACCCATACCCTCTCAACCCATACCCTTTCAACCCATACCTTCTCAACTCATACCCTCTCAACCCTTACCCTCTCAACCCATACCCTTCCAACCCATACCCTCTCAACCCATACCTTCTCAGCCCATACCATCTCAACCCATACCTTGTCACCCCATACCCTGTCACCCCATACCCTCTCAACCCATACCCTGTCACCCCATACCCTTTCAACCCATACCCTGTCAACCCATACCCTCTCACCCCATACCCTCTCAACCCATACCCTGTCAACCCATACCCTCTCACCCCATACCCTGTCAACGCATATCCTCTCAACCCATACCCTCTCAACCCATACCTTGTCAACCCATACCTTGTCAACCCATACCCTGTCAACCCATGCCTGTCAACCCATACCTTGTCAACCCATACCCTCTCACCCTATACCCTGTCAACCCATACCCTCTCAACCCATACCCTGTCAACCCATACCCTGTCACCCCATACCCTGTCAACCCATACCCTCTCAACCCATACCCTGTCACCCCATACCCTGTCAACCCATACCCTCTCAACCCATACCTTCTCAACCCATACCCTGTCAACCCATACCTTGTCAACCCATACCCTCTCAACCCATACCCTCTCAACCCTTACCCTCTCAACCCATATCTTGTCAACCCATACCCTCTCACCCCATACCCTGTCAACCAATACCTTGTCAACCCATACCTTCTCACCCCAAACCCTGTCAACACATACTTTGTCAACCCATACCCCGTCAACCCATACCTTGTCAACCCATACCTTCTCAACCCATACCCTCTCAACCCATATCCTCTCACCCCATACCCTGTCAACCCATACCTTGTCAACCCATACTCTGTCAACCCATACCTTCTCAACCCATACCCTCTCAACCCATACCTTGTCAACGCATACCCTTTCAACCCATACCCTCTCAACCCATACCCTCTCAACCCATACTTTCTCAACCCATACCCTCTCAACCCATACCCTGTGAACCCATACCTTCTCAACCCATGCCCTGTCAACCCATACCTTCTCAACCCATACCTTGTCAACCTATACCCTGTCAACCCATACCTTGTCCACCCATACCTTATCAACCCAAACCCTGTCAACCCATACCCTGTCAACCCATACCCTCTAAACCCATACCCTGTCAACCTATACCTTGTCAACCCATACCCTGTCAACCCATACCCTCTCAACCCATACCTTGTCAACCCATACCCTCTCACCCCATACCTTGTCAACCCATACCTTCTCACCCCATACCCTGTCAACCCATACTTTGTCAACCCATACCCCGTCAACCCATACCTTGTCAACCCATACTCTGTCAACCCATACCCTCTCAACCCATACCTTGTCAACCCATATCCTCTCACCCCATACCTTGTCAACCCATACCCTGTCAACCCATACCTTCTCAACCCATAACCTCTCAACCCATACCTTGTCAACCCATACCTTCTCAACCCATACCCTCTCAACCCATACCCTCTCAACCCATACCTTCTCAACCCATACCCTGTCAACCCATACCTTCTCAACCCATACCCTGTCAACCCATACCTTCTCAACCCATACCTTGTCAACCCATATCCTCTCAACCCATACCCTCTCAACCCATACCCTGTCAACCCATACCTTGTCAACCCATACCTTGTCAACCCATACCCTCTCAACCCATACCCTGTCAACCCATACCCTCTAAACCCATACCCTGTCAACCCATACCCTGTCAACCCATACCTTGTCAACCAATACCCTGTCAACCCATACCCTGTCAACCCATACCCTCTAAACCCATACCCTGTCACCCCATACCCTCTCAACCCAAGCGGTTTTCTCCGTATTTTTGTACAGGAAAATTAAGTTTTCAGGCCCATGCGTACAGCCGTTGCAATACGGGCAAAACAACGTGTTGTCTATTTGTTTGTGTTTCTCCCTTGTGGTGGGACTTTGTATGATGAACGTTGAGATTTATTAGTGCACGGGCTGACCAATGAGGTCTGAATCTGTCTGTAATAAGGCAGGCACTGATAAGGGGTTGACAGCTTTGTATAGGAGCATCGCCTCTCGAATGTGGATGATAAAGGGGCAGTGTTTACATCAGCAGACTCGGCAACGTGATTCAACTGTGGAATGCACTTGAGCTTTACAGAGGGTTAAGTAAAAGCGCACGTCAGAGTACACTATTGGTCACGTGTCAGAGGACACTATTGGCCACGTGTCAGAGGACACTATTGGTCACGTGTCAGAGTATACATTGAATCACGTGTCAGAGTACACTCTGAATCACGTGTCAGAGTACACTCGATTGGTAACGTGTCAGAGTACACTCGCTTAGTCACGTGTCCTATTACACTCGATTGGCCACGTGTCAGATTACACTCGCTTAGTCACGTGTCAGATTACACTCGCTTGGCCACGTGTCAGAGTACACTCGCTTGGCCACATGTCAGAGTACACTCGCTTGGTAACGTGTCAGAGTACACTCGCTTAGTCACGTGTCAGATTACACTCGCTTGGCCACGTGTCAGAGTACACTCGCTTGGCCACGTGTCAGAGAACACTCGCTTAGTCACGTGTCAGATTACACTCGATTGGCCACGTGTCAGAGTACACTCGCTTAGCCACGTGTCAGATTACACTCGCTTGGTCACGTGTCAGAGTACACTCGCTTGGTCACGTGTCAGAGTACACTCGCTTAGTCACGTGTCAGATTACACTCGATTGGTCACGTGTCAGAGTACACTCGCTTGGCCACGTGTTAGAGTACGTACACTCGCTTAGCCACGTGTCAGAGTACACTCGCTTAGTCACGTGTCAGAGTACGTACACTCGCTTGGTCACGTGTCAGAGTACACTCGCTTGGTCACGTGTCAGAGTACACTCGCTTAGTCACGTGTCAGAGTACACTCGCTTAGTCACGTGTCAGAGTACACTCGCTTGGTCACGTGTCAGAGTACACTCGCTTGGTCACGTGACAGAGTACACTCGCTTGGTCACGTGTCAGAGTACACTCGCTTAGTCACGTGTCAGAATACACTCGCTTAGTCACGTGTCAGAGTACACTCGCTTGGTCACGTGTCAGAGTACGCTCGCTTGGTCACGTGTCAGAGTACACTCGCTTGGTCACGTGTCAGAGTACACTCGCTTGGTCACGTGTCAGAGTACGTACACTCTGTTGGCGAGCGCCCTATGAAGGCCGGCAGGGCACACGACGATGGGGTGGGTGGCCAGCAAAAACACACACACAACACACACACAACACACACACACACAACACACACACAACACACATACAACACACACACAACACACACACACAACACACAGAACACACACACACAACACACACACAACACACACACACACCACACAACACACACAACACGCACACAACACACACACAACACACACAATACACACACAACACACACACAACACACACACAACACACACACACAACACACACACAACACACACACAATACACAACACACACACAACACACAATACACACACACAACACACACAACACACACAAACAACACACACACAACACACACACAACACACACACAACACACAGCACACACACAACACACACAACACAACACCGAGACGCGCACGCACACATGCCACGGAATATAAATTACACCTCGTGGCGCGCGCGCGACGCCGCAGCTGCGGACACGGCCGTGCCACTGTGAAGGCGGGCCCGCTGGGGGAAGGCGATGTTATTCCACGGGGGAGTGTTTACCCTGGAAACAATAACACTTCACGCTGATACAAATGGTGCGCTTCCCCCTTGCCAGCCGCCTTTAGCTGCCAACTCCCCTCGCCCACGACCCGTGTGGCAACCGAGGTGGGAGCAGGCGGGGGTTGTGGGGGTTGTGGGGGGGTGAATCCATCATCATCGCTCGCTCCGATCACTGCCTCCACTCCTTCCTCCTCCACTCCGCGGAAGATGCGGGGGACACTTCACGAGAGTCCGGTCTCGCGGCCGTGGCGGTGGTTTCGACATCGGATCATTCGACGGCGACCTGGAACAAACCCACGGCGGCTACTCCTGAAGCACTCGAACGTGGAATATCAAATCTCGACATCGATTTGACAATGCTGTTGCAATCCCCAAAGAATGCCACACGAGGGAAGAGAATAAGACTCCCCTCCCACCCCCCGCCACTCCACCCAGCGCGTATTCACTGCTACTACTACATGTGTAGCTACTAGCTACTACTACACGTGTTGTAGCTACTAGCTACAACACGTGTAGTAGTAGTAGCTACACGTGTAGTAGTAGTTACACGTGTAGTAGTACTACTAGCTACTACTACAAGTGTTGTAGCTAGTAGCTACAACACGTGTAGCTACTACTACACGTGTAGTAGTACCTACACGTGTAGTAGTAGCTACAACACGTGTAGTAGTAGCTACACGTGTAGTAGTAGCTACAACACGTGTAGTAGTAGCTAGTAGCTACACGTGTAGTAGTAGCTACAACACGTGTAGTAGTAGCTACACGTGTAGTAGTAGCTACAACACGTGTAGTAGTAGCTACAACTACACGTGTAGTAGTAGCTAGTAGCTACACGTGTAGTAGTAGCTACACGTGTAGTAGTAGCTACACGTGTAGTAGTAGCTACAACACGTGTAGTAATAGCTACACATGTAGTAGTAGCTACACGTGTAGTAGTAGCTACACATGTATTAGTAGCTACACGTGTAGTAGTAGCTACAACACGTGTAGTAGTAGCTACACGTGTAGTAGTAGCTACAACACGTGTAGTAGTAGCTACTCGTGTAGTAGTAGCTACACATGTAGTACTAGCTAGTAGCTACACATGTAGTAGTAGCTGCAACACGTGTAGTAGTAGCTACAACACGTGTAGTAGTAGCTACACGTGTAGTAGTACCTACACGTGTAGTAGTAGCTACACGTGTAGTAGTAGCTACACGTGTAGTAGTAGCTACACGTGTAGTAGTAGCTACAACACGTGTAGTAGTAGCTAGTAGCTACACGTGTAGTAGTAGCTAGTAGCTACACGTGTAGTAGTAGCTACAACACGTGTAGTAGTAGCTACACGTGTAGTAGTAGTTACACGTGTAGTAGTAGTAGTAGCTACACATGTAGTAGTAGTTACACATGTAGTAGTAGCTGCACATGTAGTAGTAGTAGCTACACGTGTAGTAGTAGCTACACATGTAGTAGTAGCTAGTAGCTACACATGTAGTAGTAGCTACACGTGTAGTAGTAGCTACACGTGTAGTAGTAGCTGCACGTGTAGAAGTAGCTAGTAGCTACACATGTAGTAGTAGCTACACATGTAGTAGTAGCTAGTAGCTACACATGTAGAAGTAGCTACACGTGTAGTAGTAGCTACACTTGTAGTAGTAGCTACACGTGTAGTAGTAGCTACACTTGTAGTAGTAGCTACACGTGTAGTAGTAGCTAGTAGCTACACATGTAGCAGTAGCTACACGTAGCTACACATGTAGTAGTAGCTACACGTGTAGTAGTAGCTAGTAGCTACACATGTAGTAGTAGCTACACATGTAGTAGTAGCTAGTAGCTACACATGTAGTAGTAGCTACAACACGTGTAGTAGTAGCTAGACGTGTAGCTAGTAGCTACACATGTAGTAGCCACACGTGTAGTAGTAGTTACGCGTGTAGTAGTAGCTACACGTGTAGTAGTAGTAGTTACACATGTAGTAGTAGTAGCTACACGTGTAGTAGTAGCTACACATGTAGTAGTAGCTAGTAGCTACACATGTAGTAGTAGCTACACGTGTAGTAGTAGCTACTAAAACACGTGTAGTAGTAGCTACACGTGTAGTAGTAGTTACACATGTAGTAGTAGCTAGTAGCTACACATGTAGTAGTAAGGAGTTGTTAGTAAGTAAGGAGTTGTTTGTGAGTAAGGAGTTGTTAGTAAGTAAAGAGTTATTAGTAAGTAAGGAGTTATTAGTAAGTAAGGAGTTGTTAGTGAGTAAGGAGTTGTTAGTAAGCAAAGCGTTATTGGTAAGTAAGGAGTTATTAGTAAGTGAGGAGTTGTTAGTAAGTAAGGAGTTGTTAGTAAGTAAAGAGTTGTTAGTAAGTAAGGAGTTGTTGGTGAGTAAGGAGTTGTTAGTAAGTAAAGAGTTATTAGTAAGTAAGGAGTTGCGAGTAAGTAAGGAGTTGTTGGTGAGTAAGGAGTTGTTAGTAAGTAAAGAGTTATTAGTAAGTAAGGAGTTGCGAGTAAGTAAGGAGTTGTTAGTGAGTAAGGAGTTGTTAGTAAGTAAAGAGTTGTTAGTAAGTAAGGAGTTATTAGTAAGTAAGGAGTTGTTAGTGAGTAAGGAGTTGTTAGTGAGTAAGGAGTTGTTAGTAAGTAAGTACTTGTTAGTAAGTACGGACTTGTGAGTAACTAAGGACTTGTCCCTTGCTTTTTATTCGACGCGTGTGCGGCGATGACGCAGCCATCGATCTAGGGGTCGAATTCGAACCGCGTTGTGTGATCGGCATCGCGCTCGCTGATAATGGTGAATGCCTTCAGGGAAGTCGTGTACTCTGTATACGCGACTGCGCACAATTCTGAGTCACTTACAACTGCTTTGCCGTTACTTATTGCCGATTATGGACTCAAACTATTGTCCTATCATCTCATAGAGTCCCTGGCACGTAATAATAATATGCTACACAGTGGCAGTGGGGGTCGCAAAATTCCGATTGATCTATATATATAAAAGGTACATTTGTCAATATGTGTCTGTTCAAAATGTTTAGCGTACTTCCCGACATGCAACAAACTTGAAATTTGCCATGTGGGTAGTTTCTAGACTTTACACAATGCAAAAGTATAAAAATAGACTTTTGTACTTGGGCGGGGGGGGGGTCAATAATGGATTTATTTTGCACGGCAAGTGAGCGGTGACGTCACAACTCGCGTGCTTCCCACGTGCTTACCACTCGCTTGGTGCACCACCACGTGCTGTAGGAGCACCACCACGTGCTGTTGGTGCACCACCACGTGTTGTTGGTGCACCACCACGTGTTGTTGAAACACCACCACGTGCTGTTGGAGCACCACCACGTGCTGTTGGTGCACCACCACGTGCTGTTGAAGCACCACCACGTGCTGTTGGTGCACCACCACGTGTGGTTGGTGCACCACCACGTGTTGTTGGTGCACCACCACGTGTTGTTGGTACACCACCACGTGGTGTTGGTACACCACCACGTGCTGTTGGTGCACCACCACGTGTTGTAGGAACACCACCACGTGTTGTTGGTGCACCACCACGTGCTGTTGGTGCACCACCACGTGTTGTTGGTGCACCATCACGTGCTGTTGGTGCACCACCACGTGTTGTAGGAACACCACCACGTGTTGTAGGAACACCACCACGTGTTGTTGGAGCACCACCACGTGTTGTTGGTGCACCATCACGTGCTGTTGGTGCACCACCACGTGTTGTTGGTGCACCATCACGTGCTGTTGGTGCACCACCACGTGTTGTAGGAACACCACCATGTGTTGTAGGAACACCACCACGTGTTGTTGGAGCACCACCACGTGTTGTTGGTGCACCACCACGTGCTGTTGGTGCACCACGTGCTGTTGGTGCACCACCACGTGCTGTTGGTGCACCACGTGCTGTTGGTGCACCACCACGTGCTGTTGGTGCACCACCACGTGCTGTAGGAACACCACCACGTGTTGTTGGTGCACCACCACGTGTTGTAGGAACACCACCACGTGTTGTTGGTGCACCACCACGTGTTGTTGGTGAAACACCACGTGTTGTTGGTGCACCATCACGTGCTGTTGGTGCACCACCACGTGTTGTTGGTGCACCACCACGTGTTGTAGGAACACCACCACGTGTTGTTGGTGCACCACCACGTGTTGTTGGTGCACCAACACCACGTGTTGTTGGTGGACCACCACGTGTTGTTGGTGCACCAACACCACGTGTTGTAGGAACACCATCACGTGTTGTAGGAACACCACCACGTGTTGTTGGTGCACCAACATCACGTGTTGTTGGTGAAACACCACGTGTTGTTGGTGCACCACCACGTGTTGTTGGTGAAACACCACGTGTTGTTGGTGCACCACCACGTGCTGTTGGTGAAACACCACGTGTTGTTGGTGCACCACCACGTGCTGTTGGTGCACCACCACGTGCTGTTGGTGCACCACCACGTGTTGTTGGTGAAACACCACGTGTTGTTGGTGCACCACCACGTGCTGTTGGTGCACCACCACGTGTTGTTGGTGCACCACCACGTGTTGTTGGTGCACCACCACGTGTTGTTGGTGCACCACCACGTGTTGTTGGAGGCGGCTTGGGCTGCGACGTGGCCACGAGATGGCAGCACAGCGATGGTTTTCTTGTATCTGTCTGTGCGGAGCGTCATTAGCTCCCCTCCTTTAACACGCGTGGTGAGCTTTCTCTGAGATCTCTTGTTTCCTGCCACGTGAAGCGCCACGGTGGCTAGGAGATGTTAATTCCCTCGCCAGGTTTACAGGAGGTCATGGGTTCGATCCCGACCCTGACGCCTGCTGTATATTTGGAGTTTGCGTGTCTCTCTCTCTCTCTCCCCCCGTGGTCGCGTGGATTTTTCTCCGGGTCCTCCGGTTTTCACCTCCACCTTTTAGAGCCAACACCACGCGTTTAGAGTATTTGGCTGATGTAAATTTCCACGTGACAAGCCACTTCGTTGAGCTGTCATTTGTTGAAAGCCAGGTCGCTTCTGAAAAAGAGCACCATCGCTCAGTGGGGCCTTATCTGGTACAATAAAAAACAAATAGTTTACAAGCCAAACAAACCCTCCCTAACGTAAAGGTCCAAACACCCAAAAGCAAGATTTTAAAAAGGAACCTTGCGACTCAGTGAGGCTTACCTGTGTGAAGCAATGCAGCCAGAGAGAGTGTGTGCTGTGTAGTGCTCTAGTCATCTCAGACTGTGTAGTGCATTGCTGTAAGTGACCTCCCACTTTGTCGTGATCTCAGACTGAAGACGCGCGCAGAGGACGCCACCTGCTGCTCCATGGAATACAACTGCAGCACGCTTACTAACACTCCATCACACTTACTAACACTTCATCACGCTTGCTAACACTCCAGCACGCTTACTAACACTTCATCACACTTACTAACACTTCATCACGCTTACTAACACTCCATCACGCTTACTAACATTCCATCACACTTACTAACACTTCATCACACTTACTAACACTTCATCACGCTTACTAACACTCCATCACGCTTACTAACATTCCATCACACTTACTAACACTTCATCACGCTTACTAACACTTCATCACACTTACTAACACTTCATCACGCTTACTAACACTCCAGGACGCTTACTAACACTTCATCACACTTACTAACACTTCATCACGCTTACTAACACTCCATCACGCTTACTGACATTCCATCACACTTACTAACACTTCATCACACTTACTAACACTTCATCACGCTTACTAACACTCCATCGCGCTTACTAACATTCCATCACACTTACTAACACTTCATCACACTTAGTAACACTCCATAACGCTTACTAACACTCCATCACGCTTACTAACACTTCATCACACTTACTAACACTTCATCACGCTTACTAACACTCCATCACGCTTACTAACATTCCATCACACTTACTAACACTCCATCACACTTAGTAACACTCCATAACGCTTACTAACACTCCATCACGCTTACTAACACTCCATCACGCTTACTAACACTCCATCACACTTACTAACACTCCAACACGCTTACTAACACTCCATCACACTTACTAACTTTTCATCACACTTACTAACACTCCATCACGCTTACTAACACTCCATCACACTTACTAACACTCCATCCCGCTTACTAACACTCCATCACACTTACTAACACTCCATCACACTTACTAACACTCCATCACACTTACTAACACTCCAACACGCTTACTAACACTCCATCACACTTACTAACTTTTCATCACACTTACTAACACTCCATCACGCTTACTAACACTCCATCACACCTACTAACACTCCATCCCGCTTACTAACACTCCATCACACTTACTAACACTCCATCACACTTACTAACACTCCATCACGCTTACTAACACTCCATCACACCTACTAACACTCCATCCCGCTTACTAACACTCCATCACACTTACTAACACTCCATCACACTTACTAACACTCCATCACGCTTACTAACACTCCATCACACTTACTAACACTCCATCACGCTTACTAACACTCCATCACACTTACTAACACTCCATCACGCTTACTAACACTCCATCACACTTACTAACACTCCATCACACTTACTAACACTCCATCACGCTTACTAACACTCCAGCGCGCTTACTGACGCTCCAGCATGCTTATTAACACTCCAGATCACTAACACTCCATCACGCTTACTAACACCTCCAGGACACTCACACTCCAGCACGCCTACTGACTACGAAGAACGGCCATTGCCCCGTAAAAAATCACCGACCGGATATATTTTCCTCTTTTTTTCTTTTTTAAGGCCGCAGTTGTCATCGGCGAATGTGTTGACGCGTGCGTCAATGCTGCAAGATCCTCATCATCATCTTCTTCTTGTCCGGGCTGTACACGATGCTGGCTGTGAGATTAACAGCGCAACGCGTTCCCCCTGATGGCCCTCACTTCGACTCGAGCAGTACTCCTTCTTTTTCTTCTCCTTCTTCTCCTTCTTAGCCTGGGGGTGCACGCTGCACCCCCTGCGTGTGCGAGATGCCCTTTCTGGGGGTGCGAGACATGGCCAGATTATTTTAGACGCTACATCATCGAAACTCAAATTCAGCACGGGCACGAAAGTGCAACTGCTTTTCTTCAATGAATCCCAACGGGTTTATTTACATTCTAAAAACGAACGATTAAGAACAAAATGGGTTGTGAGGCTGCAGTGAAGGTTAAGAGCCACTGGACCAAAGCAACGCGGGAATTTTCGTGAACAATCCAACAATAAAGACAACAACAACAACAATGCTGATTTCATAGCCGTGTGCACGTCCGTTCGATTGACTCATGAGCCAGCCCTCCAAACAAACAAAAGAACAGCATAAAAAAACAACCTCGATTTAAAGCTTTCGTGACTGCAAGGATTCATCTTCTTTGGTTCTTTCGGTAAAGTCACGTAGAATGAGAATAAAATAATAAATTGATAAAATAAAATTCTCACGACGTTTCGGCCACAACACAAGCGGCCTTCATCAGGTGAAGGGACGAGACTGTCTGGAGGACAGCGCTGGACTTTACCGAAAAAACCAAAGAAGAAAAAAACAACCTCATCACATTTTTTAAGCATGGATCTGGGATGAGTCGTCGTTGCATCTGGGATGAATCGTTGGATCTGGGATGAATCGTTGGATCTGGGATGAGTCGTTGCATCTGGGATGAGTCGTCGTTGCATCTGGGATGAATCGTTGGATCTGGGATGAATCGTTGGATCTGGGATGAGTCGTTGCATCTGGGATGAGTCGTCGTTGAATCTGGGATGAGTCGTCGTTGGATCTGGGATGAGTCGTCGTTGCATCTGGGATGAATCGTTGGATCTGGGATGAGTCGTTGCATCTGGGATGCGTCGTGGCCACCGATGCAGGCCTCGCCAGGTGTTGCATTCGTTGGACTGCGAGGAGGAGGGAACAGGGCCCGTCCATAGGAGGGGGGTGCGGGGCCCAGGATAGACCATGCCACGTGGGCCAACGACGCCTTTGAACTAAACCGACAGCCCCCCCCAAAGTGCGGGGCCCCGGGCGGTCGCCCCGATTCGCCGTACCCTCGGGAGACGGCTCTGCCAGGGAACGGCAGTGCTGAGTGTCACCCCTTGTACTCGTGGGGGGGGGGGGGTTCCTCCTGGTTCTCTAGGGGCTTTTTTTGTGTCTCCCCACGTCACAAACACTCGTGGGATCCGGCCTAACGTTGTCCGTGCAGGACCCGGGGATTCTGGGATTCCTTGAAGGTCACGATGCAAAGGTGAACGCGCGTGCCACAGATCAGGCAACGCCACCGCCGCCGCCTGCGATATCGTACCCACGTGCTCACTGCCCAGGTTGAAGCGGCGTATTCGTTCAAGTCTTTAATTGAAATAAAATGACTGCAACTTGTTACTGTGCAGCCAGGAAGCAGTCGTCATCCTTAACCGGTGAAACGGTCCCAGGAAGGGGTGTAATGTCAGAATTGAGCATTATTTTTAAATCGCGCTAATCCCGAATCTGAATCTTTATCGTGGAAGAAATCCGATGAGCTATGAAGTTCCTTTTTCACAGATGGCCAGCTAGGGGCATGGGGTCAGAAAGTTAAAACAACACACAAGGCATACAAACAATGGGAGTGCAAAGCTATCGGAAAGGTAAGAAAATCACTCAAGATAAATCAGATAAAACTGAAACAATGTTTTATTTTAAAAAAGGTAAAGCCCACTGCGCTATTAGCTTCTTCTTCTTCTTCAGAAGCGACCTGGCCACAAACGATAGCTCTGCGATGCTGGCTTATCATCATCATCAACCACGTGGGCATTTGTAGCAGCCAAATTCTCTCTAATAATCGCGCAGGGCCTCCGCGCGTGCCATCGCCATTAAACCGCTTTAATGAACCTCGTAAAAGCCATCAACCATTAGGAATTCGTCCTGCTAGTCCGTCAAGAGAGAATTGACGAGACCGCATTTTAAATGTAAAAAAAAAGCAAGCTCGATGACGTTCCATGCAGTCGAGATGGAACGTCATCGTTTCCACCAAGCCTTGGGGAAAATATTTTTTTAAAAAAACCCCTTGAGTGCCCGAACGAAGCGTGGGGTCGAGGAAGTTGCGGGACGCGAGGGGGTGAGGGCTCTCTCTGGGTCCATCTCAAAGAATCACCGGTGGCCACGGGTTGTCGAGGCTACCAAACAAATCCACAACGGGGTTTGTTGGGTTTCGATTTAAAGCTTTCGTGACTGCAATGATTCATCTTCTTTGGTTCTTTTCGGTAAAGTCACGTAGAATGAGAATAAAAATAATAAAATAAAACAATAAAATTCTCACGACTTCTTCAGGTGAAAGGAACAAACCCGTCGGGATGACATAGCTCTGTCGTCCCGACAGGTTTGTTCCTTTCACCTGAAGAAGGCCACTTGTGTTGTGGCCGAAACGTCGCGAGAATTTCATTGTATTATTTTATTATTTTTATTCTCATTCTACGTGACTTTACCGAAAGAACTAAAGAAGGGTTTTTTGGGGTTTTGTTTTGCAGCCTCCTAGGGGCCAGTGGCGACGGCACTGGGACTCAAAATCGGCCCGGGGCCATTTGAGGGCGCGCCACGGTGGCTCGGAGATGTTAACAAACCTCGAAATGTTAACTACCTCTCCTGGTGCGCAGGAGGTCGTGGGTTAGATCCCGACCCTGACGCCTGCTGCTGCTGTATATTTGGAGTTTGCGTGTCTCTCTCTCCACCCGTGGTGGTCGCGTCGATTTTTCTCCCAGGTCCTCCGATTTCCCCCAACCCCCCCAAGAGGTGATGAAATAATAGGAATAGGTTTTTACCCTTTCTG
Source organism: Petromyzon marinus (assembly GCF_048934315.1). Taxonomy (NCBI): domain Eukaryota; kingdom Metazoa; phylum Chordata; class Hyperoartia; order Petromyzontiformes; family Petromyzontidae; genus Petromyzon; species Petromyzon marinus. The sequence continues at coordinate 9,132,227 of NC_133704.1, forward strand.
GCAATAAAGCATGTGTTAAGATGTTCAAACACCCAATAAATCGCTTTTGCAAAGCATCATCTTTGATACTGCCACAAAAAGGTCCCGCAGATATGAAGCCAAGAGGCTTGCGGGGAAGTTAAACCTGGACCCTGAGAACAGGGGTCACGGTCAACTCACAAGTACCTGATGCGGTCTATCGTTTAATAATATTTTTTTATGGAAGAACTTGTCTGTCTATCTCATGTATTTGTTTGCAAATTACAATTAGTAAGTGTGATGGAGTGTTAGTAAGCATGATGTAGTGTTAGTAAGCGTGATGAAGTGTTAGTAAGTGTGATGGAGTGTTAGTAAGTGTGATGGAGTGTTAGTAAGTGTGATGGATTGTTAGTAAGCGTGATGGAGTGTTAATAAGTGTGACGGAGTATTAGTAAGCGTGATGAAGTGTTAGTAAGTGTGATGGAGTGTTAGTAAGCATGATGAAGTGTTAGTAAGCGTGATGGAGTGTTAGTAAGCGTGATGAAGTGTTAGTAAGTGTGATGGAGTGTTACTAAGCGTGATGAAGTGTTAGTAAGCGTGATGGAGTGTTAGTAAGCGTGATGGAGTGTTAGTGTGATGGAGTGTTAGTAAGCGTGATGGAGTGTTAGTAAGCGTGATGGAGTGTTAGTAAGCGTGATGGAGTGTTAGTGTGATGGTGTGATTTCGGCGGTGCGATCGGTACCGTGCCGTGAGACGCAAGTTCCTTTTCAGAGCTCACACAGAGCGCAGAGCATCACTGCGTGTTAGAGAACGGCCCGCGGAAGGAGGTTTCACAGTACCACTTCTGAGATTCCTTGCAGTGACCTGTTATCCACGCTAGGGGACGCTGCACTTTCCCACTTGTCCTGCTGTAGAGATGCCCGTCATCGCAGCACGTTTCATTTGAATTCTCGGCTGGAATTATTCCCAATTAAGAGGAAATGTAACTTAACGTGACAGTTTTGTTTTTTGGTGTACAGTAATTCATGACCGGTCATCCTCACAGCGGCGGCTTTTGGCTGGCCATCGAACAAAGACAGTCCCCACTGTATCGCTCACTTTCAGATGCGCTTCTGCGGCCGTCTGGAACGCTCTTCCTTTGGATATTAGGAAGCCACTGGAGCGATGCACTTTTAAATCTAAATTGAAAGCTCATATCTTCAGAACTACGTTTTGTGTTTAGTCTGTTGTCCTTCCCCCGCATCTCCGATAATCACTGCTGGCTACGCACTGTTGCAGAACAAGTTCCGCACACATGCCTGCAGACCCTCGACTGGCAACTGAAGACCTGGATCACGAACACCGGATCTCATCCATGCCGACCACCTCGCTGGTCTGACTTCTCATGATGAGGTTTTAAATCTACACCCAACTCGACACGCGAGGCAGAACTCTCGTTTCAGCTTCTCACGAGAGGGCCTCTTACACCGGGGGCTCCCCAAATGTCACTCCAGGTAGAGAGGGCCCAGGGAGGTAGGTGGAGGCAAGACAGCAAAAAAGCGATTCACATTTCAATGGACCGTGAATCGCCCAAGTAGCCGCGGCTGTGCGTCTTCCCCGTTGGGTTAGATGTGTGTGGTGTGTGTGTGGTGCGTGATATGAATGAATATCCGAGTAATGCCCTGGGTATTTATTATTCATCGTTTGGCACTTTGTTTCATGTTTTTTTCACCGTTTCACAACCTTTACAAACCTACTCCCAACAGGTTTATTCGGGACAACAAATGGAATGCTTATAAGATGGAGGAGCGGCGACTTGGTTTAACACCACGTAGACTTTCGCGACCAATATTATGCATCGTTCAACCCGCCACTACTCGACACAGCCAATTAGTAAGGTTTGTCGCGTAAGCAAAACGTTACAATTCGTTAATAGTTCAGCACTACACAACATTTGCAATTCGAGTACGACGCTTCGCCGGTAATTACAACCAGCATCATCAGGCCGACAGCTAAATAGAGGGATACATGTGATGTCGTCCCTTGTGAGCCAAACAGGTGTGAAGGGGGGGGGCGGAGTTAATGTATATACATCACAATGGATTCCATTATCTTTTGAGTTATTCATAGGGTAACCAGCATCCGTTATGCACGCAAATTATGCATGCACACCAAGCTTGCACATCCTGCCATTTATTGTTCTGCAAGAAATCGCCATGGACGTACAGGTGACCTGTATAGGCATGCAGTTAGCACGGTGTGTATTGTGGAGGAGTGGTAAAGCCGCCGCCGCCGCGCGATTCGGTAACGGGTCCCTGGCGTGCGCGAGTCTCGAATTGTGAAAGTCTCTTCAAGTCTCGCTCGTGCACATTCGAAGCGGATTGTATCGTCCGATCGAACCGAACGAATATACTGCATATAAAACACATGTACCCCCAGGTACATGTAATCCTCATCGAGGGCCCCACCGGTGTCTCGATCCTCCATCAACCACTACAGCAGCAGAGACCGCTTGCCTGCTGCTGCTGCTGCGAGGTCGCTCATAGTGAAATCACTCACGGTGAGATTACGGTAAAATCACTCTCGGAGATCACAGTGAGATCGCTCATGGTGAAATCACTCACGGTGAGATTACGGTAAAATCACTCTCGGAGATCACAGTGAGATCGCTCATGGTGAAATCAATCACGGTGAGATTACGGTAAAATCACTCTCGGAGATCAGTCATCATGCTGAAATCACTCACAGTGAGATCGCTCATGGTGAAATCATTCACGGTGAGATTACGGTAAAATCACTCTCGGAGATCACAGTGAGATCGCTCATGGTGAAATCACTCATGGTGAGATTACGGTAAAATCACTCTCGGAGATCAAAGTGAGATCACTCATGGTGAAATCACTCACGGTGATATTACGGTAAAATCACTCTCGGAGATCACAGTGAGATCACTCATGGTGAAATCACTCACGGCGAGGCCGCGGTAAAATCACTCTCGGAGATCACAGTGAGATCGCTCATGGTGAAATCACTCACGGTGAGATTACGGTAAAATCACTCTCGGAGAGCACAGTGAGATCGCTCATGGTGAAATCACTCACGGTGAGATTACGGTAAAATCACTCTCGGAGATCACAGTGAGATCGCTCATGGTGAAATCACTCACGGTGATATTACGGTAAAATCACTCTCGGAGATCACAGTGAGATCGCTCATGGTGAAATCACTCACAATGAGATCGCGGTAAAATCGCTCTCAGAGATCACAGTCATCATGCTGAAATCACTCACGGTGAGATCGCGGTAAAATCTCTCTCGGAGATCACAGTGAGATCGCTCATGGTGAAATCACTCACGGTGAAATCCCGGTAAAATAACTCTCGGCGATCACAATGAGATCACTCACGGTGAAATCACCCATGGTGAGATCGCGGTAGAATCTTTCTCTGAGATCACAATGAGATCACTCACGGTGAAATCACTCACGGTGAGATCTCGGTAAAATCACTCTCGGAGATCACAGTGAGATCGCTCATGGTAAATTCCCAAAGAGATCACTGAAGGTAAAATCCCAGCGAGAACGCTCGCGGTAAACTCACGCGCGAGATCGCTTACGGTAAAACCACAGCCGTGACCTCACTGACACCTCTGGCCACACTTGGGACATATTAATGAGATGACCTCTCCCCCCCCCCCAAATAACTCTCCACAGTGCAGGGACTGTGACCACCCGAACAACACAGGGGACTAAATCGTCGTGAGCTATCGTGTGGCTCAATCAAAAACACTTAAACATGGACGTATCATTCATTTACAAATTTGCCGCGAATTGCACAACGAGATAAACGAAACTAAACTATGTTTTTTTTTTACCAGGTAGGGCCCACTCAGCTGTATGAGGCCATTTTTTCAGAGGCGACCTTGCCACAAATGATAGCTCAACGCAAATGGCTTATCACGTGGAAATTCATAGCAGCCAAATAACTTCAGCGCACGCTGATTCTAAACGCGGAGGGAAAACCCGGAGGACTCGCAGAAAAATTCACGCGACCGCAGGGAGAGAGACAGAGAGAGAGAGAGACAACAAACTCCAAATATACAGCAGCATGCGTCAGGGTCGGGAGCGAACCCACGACCTCCTGTATACCAGGCGAGGTAGTTAACATCTCCGAGCCACCGCAGATATTCCACGTGGCCTGTCCAGCCTGGGAGGTGAGTGGCTGGGAGAGGGATGGAGGAGAGTAGAGGCAGCCACCATAACCCCCCTCCGCCACCTCCACTCACTCCTCCCTGAGTGCTCTCGAAACCTCCAAGGGCCCTCGCTCAATATCCCTAATGCAGCCGTCACGTGAGAGATGAGGTAGGCCCGGGCGTTACCACTCCTCCTCGCCAGCCCGGGGGGGTTGTGGGGGGGGGGGACACCGTGGTTCATTCCTATTATCTGTTGCACAACAACTTTGATTGCGCTGTTTGTTGCCGGCCGCTTCACGCTCTCGAACAGCCGAGTGCCCATCAATCCAGCCTCGTCACGTGCACGCGCACGCAGAACTTCTTTTACCCCGTACAAAGCCAACCGTGCACATCGGAGGCAGTGCAAAAGTAGCTACGTACATATACAGTAGCTACTTTTGTAGTAGCTACTACATATGTAGCTACGGGCTCCGCACTTTCAAGGGCCCCGCGCTAAATGCTTCCAAGCTATCAATTCCGGTTCAGTGATTCTGCACTTGCTCTATTACTACAGTACTATACCGCCTTAAACTTTTATGAACGACTGGGTGTTTAAGGTTAGCGATTTGTCGTATCGCCTGGCTGTATAGCAAAATGAAAAAATACAATTACTTTACTGTGCAAGTAAAAAAAAATTGTTTTAATATGTACGTGGTTTTTTTTTGGTTAATCTAGGGCCCCTTTATAACACACTCTACTGGCCCCGCACGAAGCTTAATCCGGCACTGCGTACATCCGCTGGACGACCATCGTAGCGAGTACCGCAACTCTACCCGCAACTCGACATCGATGGCCATTGGCCAGAGACGGGGCGTTGTCAGTTCGAGAGGTGAAGTTGGTGCCACACAACAGGAAGACGCTCACCGCCGCGACCCTGTGGTTGGATGAACCATGCCAACGTGGGCAAAATAACAGCGCAGCGTAACCCCCAGTCACTACGTAAGGCTGCGCCTTCAAGCCACACTAATTGCGTCAATGTAGTCAACGGATGTGTGAATATCTCTCTATCTATCCAACGTCCTTCTCTCTAAAGACGTGGGGCACCTATCGAACTCCCGTGTGCAGGGTAGCAACACGGCGCAAGTCGTTTTACACGAACCCCAGCATAGACGGTGTGGTTCATTCACAAACGTGGATCTGTCATTCCGGGGCAAACATGCCTCTCGCTCTTGCGAATGACATCACCAGGGCTCCTCAAGTGTGTGTCCTCGCTGTAGCAGTTGCCCCTTTTGCTCTCAGTGCAAATGCCTCACGGATATCGCCGAGCATCTGCAGGAATAAAAGCACCGGTCCGCGGTAACACGCGTGATGCGTACGCAGGGCTGAGCAGAGACTCGAGGCGCACGTGGGTAGCATCTAGAAGCATCCAGCAGTATCCCAACGCCTTGTGCGATGACGCTATGGCGAGGCAGCCCTAGGGCCGCAATATTCCTACTCGCGCGACCGTTCGTTCCGTTCACTCAGATCGCGTCATATCCAATTCTCGTTATGAAAACAACACGGCGTTCTGGAAGAAGTGATTGTATATGAAAGATGTTTCCAGCCAATTAGTGGGTGTCCGCATGCAAGACGAAGCCGGAGCACCCAGAAAAAATAAAAAAATACCCCACGAGTCTGTAGGGGCAGCACTCTCGTCTATCCCGTACAGATGGAAGAGTCGGGCTGGGGGGGGGGGGGCTGTGGGGGTGTCCACACGTTGCTCTACTGCCTTCTCCTGACGAGTCAAGGGGCTCGTCCTCGACGTCCATCTACTACTGGGAGTTTCACGACGTTTTCCGCGATCCGCCAAAACCCTGGCTGCTTCCACGGTGCGCTGGGGGTGGGGGGGATGGGGGGTTAGCAAGGCGAGTGTAAGGCACCACCACCGCAAGGGCGAGTGGGACGATGCTGGAGAACACCGGAGAGAAGGCCACGCTTTGCTAAAAACTGTATTTTTATTTTGTGAAAAATAAGGATAGGGTTCACCCTTTCTGGAAATGCAACGGCTGTTAAGATGTTCATATTCTTGGTTCTTTCGGGAAAGTCACGTAGAAGGGAAACAATAAAATAATACAAATATTAAACAATACAATTATCACATGTTTCGACTGCAACACATTCAATCATCATCAGGTGTGAAAACCACAGCAAGAACATTTGAAAAAAAGTCGCAGGTTTTTTTTAACGTTAGCACCACGGAGAGCGATTTGGCAGTTATTCAGATGGACGAGTCCATCTATGTTCGGAAAAGAGGAGGGGGGAGACGAAAATAATGGATGTGGTCTGATAGCCACCGTAAGCGTGAACAATCAATTAAGACCCGAAATGGTTAAGATGTTCAAATACCAAATAGAAACCTTTTTACACGCTTTCATTTAACTCACTCTGTCTGTTGTTGTATCCTCAAATCTTGTAACTCAATTTTAACCCACTTCCAAATGTGGTATCGACCGCAAACTTGGTATACTTGTGTCATACTGATGACAATACTATATTCTATCATTAAAAATAATATATATTTTTAAACATTGTTTTTTATGTTATGTTTCGGCTTGTGTCTAATTGTCCACGGTCAACTGACGTTGGCTGTAAATGGTCACGGTCCCTTACGTTGTGGGCAAGTTTCGGGGCCACTTCCTGGAGTCGTGCAGTTCTGCCATTACTAGTACATTTCATAAAAGCGTGTTTAATTTTGTTTTAATAGTACTTATTGTAAGGAATCAAGTCTGCATTAACTACATGGGATCTTACGGTCTCGTGATATAGCCGCTCACCCCTAGCTATAAATGATCTGATAGTGCATTGTCTTTGTACTGTTCACTTTTGGCGTTCTCTGGTCCGACGCTGATCGTGAGAATAGGCTCTAAAGAAGGCCAATAAGTTTCAAATACAATGCACATATAATTATCAGAGCATGTTTGTTTGCATGTTCACCACAAGTATTTGTGGTTAATGTAGACTCGATTCCTTGTGAAAAGTTTATATGTTGTGTTTGAACATCTTAACATCTGCTTTGTTGCCAGAAAGGGTGAAACCCTATTCTTTTTTCAAACTTTGGTCCTGGCAAAAAGGTCCCCATGATATTTTAAATTTCACCAGGTAAGGCCCCCATTGAGCTACATAGCTCCTTTACATAAGCGACTTGGTCACAACCGATAGCTCAACAAAGTGGCGTATTATCATCATGTTGACATTTATAGCAGCCAAATACTCGAAACGCGTTGTGATGTTGATTCTAAATGTACTGGGAAAAAACCAGGAGGAGCCGGAGGAAAATCCACGCAACCACGGGGTGAACATGGAACTGAGGCTGTCGAGAGTGAAATTTCCCATTACCCTGCGATCTAAATGATAGCATCGGATGAATTTTCACCTCAGATGAGTGTTGCAACTGACTCGAGGTCCTGGTTTACTTGACCTCCCTCCCTCCCTCGCAAGGGAATTCCACTTTCACTGGCACCGCTTTGACAAGAGCAGAAACCCAATAATTATTATAATTGACTGATGGCGTGGAAATTTACTTCAATCGAGTCCTGGTGAACTGGGTGCCACGGTTGGCGAGATTTTAACGACCTACTATCGGAGTGACGTCACTGAGCACTCATCACAGCTCCACTCTACACTACAGGTGACGTCACTGACCACTTATCACAGCTCCATTCTACACTACAGGTGACGTCACTGACCACTCATCACAGCTCCACTCTACACTACAGGTGACGTCACTGACCACTCATCACAGCTCCACTCTACACTACAGGTGACGTCACTGACCACTCATCACAGCTCCACTCTACAGATGACATCACTGACCACTCATCACAGCTCCACTCTACACTACAGGTGACGTCACTGACCACTCATCACAGCTCCACTCTACAGGTGACGTCACTGACCACTCATCACAGCTCCACTCTACACTACAGGTGACGTCACTGACCACTCATCACAGCTCCACTCTACACTAGAGGTGACGTCACTGACCACTCATCACCAGCTCCACTCTCCTCTACAGGTGACGTCACTGACCACTCATCACAGCTCCACTCTACAGGTGACGTCACTGACCACTCATCACAGCTCCACTCTACAAGTGACGTCACTGACCACTCATCACAGCTCCACTCTAAACGACAGGTGACGTCACTGACCACTCATCACAGCTCCACTCTACAGGTGACGTCACTGACCACTCATCACAGCTCCACGCTACACTACAGGTGACGTCACTGACCACTCATCACAGTTCCACTCTACACTACAGGTTACGTCACTGACCACTCATCACAGCTCCACTCTGCACTACAGGTGACGTCACCGACCACTCATCACAGCTCCACTCTACACTACAGGTGACATCACTGACCAGTCATCACCAGCTCCACTCTACACTACAGGTGACGTCACTGACCACTCATCACACCTCCACTCTACAGGTGACATCACTGACCACTCATCACAGCTCCACTCTACACTACAGGTGACGTCACTGACCACTCATCACAGCTACACTCTACACTACAGGTGACATCACTGACCACTCATCACAGTTCCACTCTACACTACAGGTTACGTCACTGACCACTCATCACACCTCCACTCTACAGGTGACATCACTGACCAGTCATCACCAGCTCCACTCTACACTACAGGTGACATCACTGACCAGTCATCACCAGCTCCACTCTACACTACAGGTGACGTCACTGACCACTCATCACACCTCCACTCTACAGGTGACATCACTGACCACTCATCACAGCTCCACTCTACACTACAGGTGACGTCACTGACCACTCATCACAGCTACACTCTACACTACAGGTGACATCACTGACCACTCATCACAGCTCCACTCTACACTACAGGTCACATCACTGACCACTCATCACAGCTCCTCTCTACACTACAGGTGACATCACTGACCACTCAACACAGCTCCACTCTACACTACAGGTCACATCACTGACCACTCATCACAGCTCCACTCTACACTACAGGTCACATCACTGACCAGTCATCACCAGCTCCACTCTACACTACAGGTGACGTCACTTACCACTCATCACAGCTCCACTCTACAGGTGACATCACTGACCACTCATCACAGCTCCACTCTACACTACAGGTGACGTCACTGACCACTCATCACAGCTACACTCTACACTACAGGTGACATCACTGACCACTCATCACAGCTCCACTCTGCACTACAGGTCACATCACTGACCACTCATCACAGCTCCACTCTACACTACAGGTGACGTCACTGACCACTCATCACAGCTCCACTCTACACTACAGGTCACATCACTGACCACTCATCACAGCTCCACTCTACACTACAGGTGACGTCACTTACCACTCATCACAGCTCCACTCTACACTACAGGTCACATCACTGACCACTCATCACAGCTCCACTCTACACTACAGGTGACATCACTGACCACTCATCACAGCTCCACTCTACACTACAGGTGACATCACTGACCAGTCATCACCAGCTCCACTCTACACTACAGGTGACGTCACTGACCACTCATCACAGCTCCACTCTACAGGTGACATCACTGACCACTCATCACAGCTCCACTCTACACTACAGGTGACGTCACTGACCACTCATCACAGCTACACTCTACACTACAGGTGACATCACTGACCACTCATCACAGCTCCACTCTACACTACAGGTCACATCACTGACCACTCATCACAGCTCCTCTCTACACTACAGGTGACATCACTGACCACTCAACACAGCTCCACTCTACACTACAGGTCACATCACTGACCACTCATCACAGCTCCACTCTACACTACAGGTGACGTCACTGACCACTCATCACAGCTCCACTCTACACTACAGGTCACATCACTGACCACTCATCACAGCTCCACTCTACACTACAGGTGACATCACTGACCACTCATCACAGCTCCACTCTACACTACAGGTGACATCACTGACCACTCATCACAGCTCCACTCTACACTACAGGTGACATCACTGACCACTCATCACAGCTCCACTCTACACTACAGGTGACATCACTGACCACTCATCACAGCTCCACTCTACACTTGAGACGTCGCTGCGTTGCAGTCCCAGGGAGCTTCGTGGGTCGCGTGGAAATCCGTGGAAGTTCGTGGCGTGGACAACGCTCTGGAAGCGGGGATGCTTTTACCAGAGTGGCGTCAATTGAAAGAGACACCAACGCGCGAGCGATGCTCACACTGAAACTAAACTATTTTTTTATTTTAGCAGCTAAGGCCCACTGAGCTATACTCTCTAGCTCTTTTTGTTTTTCAGAAGCGACCTGGCTCTCGCAAATGATAGCTCAACGAAACGGCGTATCGCGTGGCAAATGCATAGCAGCCGAATACTCTAAACGCGTGATGTTGTTTCTTAATGTGGAGGGGGGAAAAAACCGGAGCACCCGGAGAAAACATCCATGCGACCGCGGGGAGAGAGAAAGAGACACCGCAAACTCCAAATATGCAGCAGGGGTCAAAGTCGGGATCGTACTCACGACCTCCTGTAGACCAGGTGAGGTAGTTAACATCTCCTAGCCACCGTGATGATGATGATGATGAGAGAGAGAGACACCGCAAACTCCAAATATGCAGCAGGCGTCAGGGTCGGGATCGTACCCACGACCTCCTCCATACCCAGGCGAAGGTTAGTTCACGTCTCCTAGCCACTGTGGTGGCCGCTGACACACGCACATACACGTGTGTGAGACAGCTCACACACGTGTGTGAGACAGCTCACACACGTGAGCGAGGCAGCTCACTCACGTGAGGGAGGCAGCTCGCACACGTGTGTGAGACAGCTCGCACACGTGTGTGAGCTGTCTCACACACGTGAGCGAGGCAGCTCACTCACGTGAGCGAGGCAGCTCACACACGTGTGTGAGCGAGGCAGCTCGCGTGAGTTGATGGGGGGCGCGAGAACCCCACCCGCGTCATCTCCTTCTGTGGAACGAGTTGCACGAGGCCCTCGCTGGAATTTCTGTCGTCGTAACAACAACAACAACAAAATGAATGGCGCGTTGGTAATGCAATTCGGCCGCTCATTTCAAGATGTTTACCGCAGCGTGGGGGCTTTTCTTGCGAGCGGCCTCCACGTGGCGGTTGTCGTGTGGGTCGACTTGGCCGTGGGGTCGACTTGGCCGTGAGGTCGACTTGGCCGTGAGGTCGACTTGGCCGTGAGGTCGACTTGGCCGTGGGGTCGACTTGGCCATGGGTCGACTTGGCCGTGAAGTCGACTTGGCCGTGGGGTCGACTTGGCCGTGAGGTCGACTTGGCCATGGGGTCGACTTGGCCGTGAGGTCGACTTGGCCGTAGGGTCGACTTGGCCGTGGGGTCGACTTGGCCGTGGGGTCGACTTAGCCGTGAGGTCGACTTGGCCGTGGGGTCGACTTGGCCATGGGTCGACTTGGCCGTGGGGTCGACTTGGCCGTGGGGTCGACTTGGCCGTGAGGTCGACTTGGCCGTGGGGTCGACTTGGCCGTGGGGTCGACTTGGCCGTGGGTCGACTTGGCCGTGGGGTCGACTTGGCCGTGAGGTCGACTTGGCCATGGGTCGACTTGGCCGTCTCATCGAAGTTTGGAATCGTCACCCGCGGGCCACAGGGCCACGGACACGAACGCTGCTTCGCACAAAAGACAAAAATCCCTCCCCCCGTGTAGCCTTAACAGACTGCAGGGGCAAGTGCTGTTCGCGAGCACCTTTGAAGGCCGGAACGGCACACGAGGGAGGTGGGTGGCCAGCACCACGCCCGACCGCCTTTGTCTCACCGAGTGGTGACGTTCACACACCGCACCAGGGTACTCGTTTGAGGCCGAGTCGACCTAGGGGAGGAGGCCCAGGAGCGGTTCGGAAATTCGTCGCTGGTGTTGGCCGTGAGTGCGAAATCGAACCCCGGTCCTCCGGGTTCGTAGCGTAGCGCGCTAACCGCTCCACCACCGCTCCCTACATTGCCGTACGCACAACAGAGACCCCCCTCCCCCCACCGCCTCCCGTACATCCTGACCAGACTCTAGGGGCAAGTGCCGTTAGCGAGCAGCACCCCTGAAGGCCGACAACGGCACACGAGGGAGGTGTGTGGCACAACAACGAACACCACGCCCGGGGTCGCCTTTGTCTCCCCATAGCGGTGATGTTTACGGCACCCGCACCAGCTACGCGTTTTGAGGCTGAGTCGACCTAGAGGAGGCCCAGGAGACACGCGCACGCACACGCACACACACGCACGCCACAAACACATTGGACAACAGCGACAATCACAGCAGCACCACCACCACCACCCCCACTCCACCGCCCGCCCGCCCGTTCCAGCGCCGCCTCCATTCACGACTACGAGATTGCGTTACATTCAGTCCCACGGGCACCAGCCAATCTGACCCAAAAATAAAAAAAAAACTGCAAGCGGGGCAACGGAATTATCCGAGCATCATATTCTCACAAACAAGAATAACACACTCCTCGCGGCAGCATTATTATTGCTGCTGCTGCTGCAAAGCTATTATCATTGCTGGTGTAGGACCGCGTGTCCCGTGGGCGTGGAAGCACTGGGACAGATCTGCCCCCCCCCTATCACCACCACATACACATGCGTGCTGTACCCCCTAAATTATAACCTCCACGGGTCCCCGCTGGCTACTGGATATGCATCCCCCCCCCACCCCCCCGCCGCCTCCCCACCACCTTGGAAAATTGCCCCCCTCGCCACTCGCACCACCCTCCCCGCCACCAAAATTGAACACCGTCCCACGTGCCAGTGAAATATGTCCGCTCAGCGTGCTCGCCAACTGAGACAGTTTGTCCGCGGAGTCAACAGTTGGATTCCCGCCGGCACATCAGCGTGCGATGCGCGCTGATGTTCTGTACCACCACCACCATCACCACCATCCTCCTCCTCCAATGCAATCGCTCAGTGACCGTGTCGGTGGGAGCCGCGGTGTTTCGCTCAGAGGGGACGTCAAATCCCAGCGTTCCCGCGTTATTCGCGAGGGATACGTTCCGGGGATGCTCGCGAAATTGCAAATTTCGCGGAGAATATTGTCCTACGAATACCGTGCGCGCAACGTCTGCAGATGCTTATAAAGCTTTGAGAAGTTCCCTCGATCTCTCTCTCTCTCTCATCTCTTTATCTGGTCACTTTCTCTCTCTTGTCGATGCGGTCGTACAGAGTTCCAGATGCAATTCGCGGATAACCAAAACCGCGGACATCAAGTTCTCGAAAAACCAGGAAACAATGCAACGCTATTTTCTGAAGGGGCACTTTTCTGTCACGAAATAAAAAAATAAAAAACAACGACAACAACAACGACGACCCCTTTCCACCGCCACGGGTTTGAACCCAGCGAGCGCGATGGGGAGGGCGGAGGGGGGGGGAGGTGAACCGCCGAGAAGTGAGAAAACTCCGCGAGGCGTTCCCCTGCGCTGCTTCGCGACGTAACAATAAACAATGCGGAGCGCCGAGATCTCCTTTTGTCCCCTTCGGCAGCCCTGGCTCGCCCTGGCTCGCCCTGGCTCGCCCTGGCTCGCCCTGGCTCGCCCTGGCTCGCCCTGGCTCGCCCTGGCTCGCCCTGGCTCGCCCTGGCTCGCCCTGGCTCGCCCTGGCTCGCCCTGGCTCGCCCTGGCTCGCCCTGGCTCGCCCTGGCTCGCCCTGGCTCGCCCTGGCTCGCCCTGGCTCGCCCTGGCTCGCCCTGGCTCGCCCTGGCTCGCCCTGGCTCGCCCTGGCTCGCCCTGGCTCGCCCTGGCTCGCCCTGGCTCGCCCTGGCTCGCCCTGGCTCGCCCTGGCTCGCCCTGGCTCGCCCTGGCTCGCCCTGGCTCGCCCTGGCTCGCCCTGGCTCGCCCTGGCTCGCCCTGGCTCGCCCTGGCTCGCCCTGGCTCGCCCTGGCTCGCCCTGGCTCGCCCTGGCTCGCCCTGGCTCGCCCTGGCTCGCCCTGGCTCGCCCTGGCTCGCCCTGGCTCGCCCTGGCTCGCCCTGGCTCGCCCTGGCTCGCCCTGGCTCGCCCTGGCTCGCCCTGGCTCGCCCTGGCTCGCCCTGGCTCGCCCTGGCTCGCCCTGGCTCGCCCTGGCTCGCCCTGGCTCGCCCTGGCTCGCCCTGGCTCGCCCTGGCTCGCCCTGGCTCGCCCTGGCTCGCCCTGGCTCGCCCTGGCTCGCCCTGGCTCGCCCTGGCTCGCCCTGGCTCGCCCTGGCTCGCCCTGGCTCGCCCTGGCTCGCCCTGGCTCGCCCTGGCTCGCCCTGGCTCGCCCTGGCTCGCCCTGGCTCGCCCTGGCTCGCCCTGGCTCGCCCTGGCTCGCCCTGGCTCGCCCTGGCTCGCCCTGGCTCGCCCTGGCTCGCCCTGGCTCGCCCTGGCTCGCCCTGGCTCGCCCTGGCTCGCCCTGGCTCGCCCTGGCTCGCCCTGGCTCGCCCTGGCTCGCCCTGGCTCGCCCTGGCTCGCCCTGGCTCGCCCTGGCTCGCCCTGGCTCGCCCTGGCTCGCCCTGGCTCGCCCTGGCTCGCCCTGGCTCGCCCTGGCTCGCCCTGGCTCGCCCTGGCTCGCCCTGGCTCGCCCTGGCTCGCCCTGGCTCGCCCTGGCTCGCCCTGGCTCGCCCTGGCTCGCCCTGGCTCGCCCTGGCTCGCCCTGGCTCGCCCTGGCTCGCCCTGGCTCGCCCTGGCTCGCCCTGGCTCGCCCTGGCTCGCCCTGGCTCGCCCTGGCTCGCCCTGGCTCGCCCTGGCTCGCCCTGGCTCGCCCTGGCTCGCCCTGGCTCGCCCTGGCTCGCCCTGGCTCGCCCTGGCTCGCCCTGGCTCGCCCTGGCTCGCCCTGGCTCGCCCTGGCTCGCCCTGGCTCGCCCTGGCTCGCCCTGGCTCGCCCTGGCTCGCCCTGGCTCGCCCTGGCTCGCCCTGGCTCGCCCTGGCTCGCCCTGGCTCGCCCTGGCTCGCCCTGGCTCGCCCTGGCTCGCCCTGGCTCGCCCTGGCTCGCCCTGGCTCGCCCTGGCTCGCCCTGGCTCGCCCTGGCTCGCCCTGGCTCGCCCTGGCTCGCCCTGGCTCGCCCTGGCTCGCCCTGGCTCGCCCTGGCTCGCCCTGGCTCGCCCTGGCTCGCCCTGGCTCGCCCTGGCTCGCCCTGGCTCGCCCTGGCTCGCCCTGGCTCGCCGTCACCCCGCGAGCGACGCCGCAGCCTACACACGCGCCGTGCATCATTAAAGCCCGCGTGCGCTTTTTTAGCTCCTTCGACGGGGACTTCATCTCTCGCACCCGAGAGCCGCACGGACTTGACGCAGCCCCGTGACGCGTGCCAGCTCCCCCAATGGGCACCTTCTCGTCAATTTGTTGCACCGCGGCCAGGCACGCGGCAGGCGCCCGATGAATGATTTAGTGCGGCGAGCGCGTGCTCAGGGGGGCCTCGCGGGGCGTGGGGGGAGCGCGGCGGCGGCGGCGGCGGAGCGGCCGGCGGCGAGCCGCTCCGAGGCCGCTCTCGCGGACTCCGGCGGAGCCCGGGTTCCATTCCCGCTTCGACGATCACCCGCTTCGATGATCACCCGAACCGGTTCGTGGATCTCGCCGTGGTCGACTCGGCCTCAAATGAAACGATGAGCCACTTCTTTGAGATATCCCTTGTGATGGCCAGGTCGCTTCTGAAAAAAGAGCTGCGGAGCTCAGTGGGGCATTGGCTGGTTAAAAAAAAAACACAATTTTTGACTACCTGGACCGGTGTGTAAACATCGCCACTGGGGAGACAAAGGCGGCCGGGCGTGGTGCTGGCCACCCAACCCCCTTCGTCTGCCACAGTGCCGGCCTTCAAAGGCGCTACTCGCTAACAGCACTTTCCCCAACAGCGTGTAAAGGCTATACGGGGTCCTCCCGGAGATGATGAGACACGACGTTGAGCGATCATTTGTGATGGCCAGGTCGCTTCTGGCAATGAGCTGCATAGCTCAGTGAGGCCTTACCTTGCTAAATAAAACATGGGGGTTGTTGTTGTTGTCTAGTAGTTGTTTTGTAGTTGTTGTTGTTGTTGAACGAGCGCGTGCCTGCCCTCTGGATTGCGTGGCAACGAAGCGAAGGGGCCGCTGCAGTTATTTCGTTGTTTATTGTTGTTATTGGTGTGGTTATTTTGTATTGTTGTTGTTGGTGTTGTT
The DNA here is from genome assembly GCF_048934315.1 of Petromyzon marinus. Lineage (NCBI taxonomy): Eukaryota > Metazoa > Chordata > Hyperoartia > Petromyzontiformes > Petromyzontidae > Petromyzon > Petromyzon marinus. The sequence continues at coordinate 9,148,506 of NC_133704.1, forward strand.
GTTTTCATTGTTGTTGTTACAAACGCGGTGAGTGGTGTTCCCGACGCCTACACCCAAGTGTCGTGGTGACAGGAGCCGTCTCCCGCTGCTGATGGAGGTGGGGGTAGTGATGGGGGGGGGGGTCCTTGTCAGTAACGCCATCCGAATCGTGTTAATCCGAGTGCGATGTTGTCTGAGTGACGTTACCTGGGAAGCGGTGTCATCTGACAAGCGCCGTTATCGTGAACGCGGTGTCATCCCAGGGTGGCGATGTTATCCGAATTTACGCCCTCTTCTGAGTGACGTTATCTGAACGGTGCTAATCTGGCCGTCCTCCTCCGCCTGGTTCTTCTCGTCTTTGTGGCGTGGACGTGGTGGCGTGGAAGTTCCCGACGGGATGTGAGCGCGCTCACTCCCCCCGTGGCTTGCGCCCATCGTGTGGCAGGGCACGCACGTGGAGCAGCAGCACCCTGGACTCGCCGCCGTATTTGCAGTCGGCGGGCACAAGCCGCTCCACTCCTCACCGCCAGCCGAGGCACCCACAAGACTCACACAGAGGCACCCACAAGGCTCACACAGAGGCACCCACAAGACTCACACAGAGGCACCCACAAGACTCACACAGAGGCACCCAAAAGACTCACACAGAGGCACCCACAAGACTCACACAGAGACCCACAAGACTCACACAGAGACCCACAAGACTCACACAGAGACCCACAAGGCTCACACAGAGACCCACAAGACTCACACAGAGACGCACAAGGCTCACCCAGAGACCCACAAGGCTCACACAGAGACCCACAAGGCTCACACAGAGACCCACGAGACTCACACAGAGACCCACAAGACTCACACAGACACCCACTAGACTCACACAGAGGCACCCACAAGACTCACACAGAGACCCACAAGACTCACACAGAGACCCACAAGAGTCACACAGAGACCCACAAGGCTCACACAGACGCCCACAAGACTCGCACAGAGCCACCCACAAGACTCACACAGAGACCCACAAGACTCACACAGAAACCCACAAGACTCACACAGAGACCCAAAAGACTCACACAGAGGCTCCCACAAGACTCACACAGAGACCCACTAGACTCACACAGAGGCACCCACAAGACTCACACAAAGGCACCCACAAGACTCACACAGAGGCACCCACAAGACTCACACAGAGGCACCCACAAGGCTAACACAGACGCCCACAAGACTCACACAGAGCCACCCACAAGACTCACACAGCGACCCACAAGACTCACACAGAGACCCACAAGACTCACACAGAGACCCACAAGACTCACACAGAGGCACCCACACGACTCACACAGAGACCCACAAGACTCACACAGAGACCCACAAGACTCACACAGAGACCTACAAGACTCACACAGAGACCCACAAGGCTCACACAGAGACCCACAAAGCTCACACAGAGACCCACAAGGCTCACACAGAGACCCACAAGGCACACACAGAGACCCACAAGACTCACACGGAGACCCACAAGACTCACATAGAGATCCACAAGGCTCACACAGAGACCCACAAAGCTCACACAGAGACCCACAAGACTCACACAGAGACCCACAAGACTCACATAGAGACCTACAAGGCTCACACAGAGACCCACAAGACTCACACAGAGACCCACAAGGCTCACACAGAGACCCACAAGACTCACACAGAGACCCACAATCCTCACACAGAGACCCACAAGACTCACACAGAGAGACCTACAAGACTCACAATAGACATCTTTTGAGTGACAAGGAATTCCATGGCCAGTGGCTTCATCATCAGCGCTTTTTGTCCCAGCAGACGGACGCTCGCAGCCCCGCGTACCATCCCAGTAGAACCGGGTCTGTTGGTGCCCAGCGCCGATAGGTCCATCACCATCACCACCACCATCCACGTTGCCCTCCGCCCTCCAAACTTCGATCCACCTGCACTCACCTCCACCCACCGATGACCGAGGGGCGGCGTGAGATGTGCGGAGCATCGGAGCTTCCTCCGCCCGCAGGCGCCCACTTCGCGGTGCGTCTCCGCGTCGGGTGACCACGCGGTGACCGACCACGTGGTCGCCTTTGCCCGCCACCTCCGCGTGACGCAAAGGAGCTGGAGGGGGAGAGGCCGACTTCGTGTTCTGCGTGGACGTCGACGTGGGAGGGATTTCCGCGGCCGCTTCGGCGAGCTGGCGGGCGTGGCCGCACCGCCGTGCTTCTGCGGCCCGAGTCGGCGGCCTTCGTGGCGTCCCGCCGAGCGGCGCTGCTACTCGTCCACGGCGCCGCATGTGCCGGTCGCTGCGGATGCCGAGTGTGGCAACGACGAGAGCCGCCTCAGTCGCTACCTGGTGGAGCAACCACTGGTGGAGCAACCACTTGTGCAGACACCACTGGTGGAGCAACCACTGGTGGAGACACCACTGGTGGAGACAACGCTGGTGGAGACATCGCTGGTGGAGACACCACTGGTGGAGCAACCACTTGTGCAGACACCACTGGTGGAGCAACCACTGGTGGAGCAACCACTGGTGGAGACACCGCTGATGGGGACACCACTGGTGGAGACACCACTTGTGGAGACACCGCTGGTGGAGACACCACTGGTGGAGACACCACTGGTGGAGACACCACTGGTGGAGACACCGCTGGTGGAGCAACCACTGGTGGAGCAACCACTGGTGGAGACACCGCTGATGGGGACACCACTGGTGGAGACACCACTTGTGGAGACACCGCTGGTGGAGACACCACTGGTGGAGACACCACTTGTGGAGACACCGCTGGTGGAGACACCACTGGTGGAGACACCACTGGTGGAGACACCACTGGTGGAGACACCGCTGGTGGAGCAACCACTGGTGGAGACACCGCTGGTGGAGACACCGCTGGTGGAGACACCACTAGTGGGTGTAACCGGCCCATCAAGGTGCTGTCCCCCCGAGGCCAGCCGGCACGAGGAGCTGTACGCCTGCCCAGAAGGTGCACACCTTCCCCCTCACGTCCCTCACCAAGGTGCCCCCCACCCCCTGGTGGGGGGCACCTTGGCCGAGAAGACATCATCGGCGTGAGCGAGGGCCGCCACAACATTTGAAAACCGTTGGGGGTTTGACAGCAGCACGGAGGTCACGACGAGGACGACGATGATGATGACGATGATGGAGAGTGTTCTCACGTGTTGTGTCTTGTCAGAGGCCGCACTAAAGGCCACCAAAGGGCCGCCAGTGGCCCCTTGGTGGCCTTTGCAACGAAGAACGCTGCCCGAGACCCACGTGAGTGTGAGAGAGAGATGCTACTCAAGCTCACGCCTGCTCCGTTCGCTCACTTCCACTGTGGTCTCACATGCGGCAAACCGCTCCATGGGTCTCCAACCAAGACCGCCTATGACCTGAAAGGGTCAATAAACTGAAATGATTAAAAATTTAGAAATGTTTCGCGGCTTCAGGTGAGATACACAGCACAAGGCAATCGTTAAGCGTCGTTGTGGATTACTGTTTGTCCGTAACAAAATAAACGTGTGTTTTTTTCTCTCCACGTTAAATTGAAATGTAAGTATGTGGGGACAAATACGGAACGGATGCGTCAATATACAGGTCGCTTCAAAAAAATTGTTTTAACACTTACATAGGACTATCGTTTTTAATGGAAAAAGAACGGATAGTAATACACTGAAACATGACAACAAATGTGATGTTAATAGCTTCAAAGAGTCAAAGAGTCTCCCACTTGTTCGCCATCATTGTCAACGCGTGCCTGGAATCTTCTCCAAGTGGTCTCTCCAGAGGCTGGAGCCACACTCCTTGTGGTATTGCTGTTGCAAATTCTCCGAAATGTTAACATTGTTTTGGAGCACCTTGTATTTTTACTAAAATATGATCTACAACCTAACATTTTTCACAACGGAGGAGTTCTGTACCCATGTGTGATGCAGTGATTTGCACACCGCACAGAGGAACCGGCGACGCAAATTTAGATTCCTGACACGCAGCGAACATCAGTGGCACGTGATGCCTGAGCCGATCCCGCGGGGGTCTCTTCCAGGTCGACTCAGCCTCAAACGGGGTACGTGCCTGGTGCGGCGTGAAAGCATAAGCACCGGGTCGCAGTGCTGCACCAGACCACCTCCTCGACATGTGAGTGTCGGGGGCCTTTCAAAGGCGAAGTTGGAGAAACTCCGTAAAGCCCCCACGAAACCACGGGCGCAGAGACACCAAGCCAGCCACCGCTGAGCACGAGAAGGAATCCAGTCAAAGGTCTCGGGTTTCTCGATATATTCTCAATTTAACACGTAGTAGGCTTTTGCGACCAATGTTATCCATAATAAAGGTTTTTGGTTTATAATCGCGTGAATATAATTGCGTCGTAAAACCCGCCACCACCCCACACAGCCACCTTAGTAAGGTTTGTCACGTACACAAAATATTCCACTTCGTTACTAGTAGAGCACACCGGTAAGTTGGAGAGTAAACCCACAACATTTACAATTCATGATGCGAGTTGTAATTACTGGCGAAATGTCTAATTGTAAGAAATGTGGATTTACTCTCCAACACACCAGTGTGCTGCACTAGTAACGAATTGGCACGTTCTGTTTACGTGAGAAACCTGACTCATCGGTTGTGTCGAGTGGTGGCGGGTTTAACGACACATTTATATTGACGCGCTCTGACCCCCCAAAAAAAAAAACCTCTACCGTGGATATACTCCCAACCCAACCTAAATTGTCACGGTCAAAAATGTGTAATAAACCACACAACGCAAAGTCCCCGGTGGGTTTTGTCTGGAACCGTGGGCCCGCCCAGATAAAACCGACGCCGCTGCTACTTGAAAACAAAATTTCACGGCTGAATTTCGCGCGCGCGCGATCTATCGATCGATCGAAGTCAGAGACACGCCGTCGGAGGGGACCGTTTGCCGCTAGTTGGGCCTTGAACGCGCAAAAGCCCCCAAACGTGTGGGCTGCGTTTACGACGCTCGTCTGCAACGAGAGGGCACGTAGACGTCGCGAGACAGAAACAACCCCACTGCACGAACGGTAACTTTGAAGGCGCGACTGAAATTAGAGTTCGCGTCCCGCTTTGACGCAGCTTTACACCGCCGGGTTGTTCCACAATTAAAACCGCGGTCGTTTTCTGAGAATCTGCCGAGCTGTGGCACTGCACGTGCGTCCAGGGGTTTCTCTCTGTTCTATCAATAAAACAATGACACGAATCGGAAGCGACTAAGATTCTTTATCCCTTGCAATACACGAGATGGCATCTCATGTCACGCGGGGACGCCACTGTGACGTCAAGTGATGAATGGATGGAGCAGTGGCGCAAGTGGTTAGCGCACTGCACTCTGAACCTAAAACCCCGCTGACCGGAACGATGAGGTGCATCGTCAAACAAACCCCACGAGCTACACAGCAGATGATTGACAAAGACCTGTTATATTATTATTCATCTGAATGCTGGTGGAGGCATACAATGGGCAACCCACCCTGGTGAATGAATCAGGGGATCTGCATTCGCAGTGCACCTCTGATGAGCGCGGTCAATGTAAACACATGCATATTGACAGTCGATCATCTGGCACGGTTCAGGGTACTGATTCACTTCAACGCGTTATCGCTCGCGCGCGCGGTGGGGGCAGGGGGGGTCGCTTGTATGATTCCCCGTCTCGCGCGTGTCAGCTTATTCTGCGTTTGAGGGCAGAGCCGTCCATAGGCGTAGTGGGGGGGGGGGGGGGGTGGCTGCGGGGGGCCCCGGGGCAAATCCCACACCGCGTGGACCCGCACCGCCCAACGCATTTAAACTAAACCGGAAGTAGCACGTCTGATGTGATTGTGACGTCGAAGCGCGGGGACATCCCCTCCCCCCAAAGGGCGGGGCCCGGGGCGGTCGCCCCCATTCGCTGTGCACCCTAGGGACGGCTGCGATTGCTGGGCTTTCTGGGCCAAGGGTGATGATTGTGGACACGCAATGACGCCTCGACCATGTTCAGACGCGCGAGCACTGCGCGCGCGTGCGCTCCGAGTGAACCGGTGTTGTTGAGCCCCGCGCCTCCGATGAGCACGGCTGGCCTACGTACGTACGGCGTGAGAAATAAGTGCGACATTGCACGTGTTTAGTCTGTAACCGTTGCCATCAGGCACGCGAACGGCGTCCCCGTGGTGTAGACGCGTTGGCTTTCGTCACGTGCATGAGGGCGCCCAGACTTGGCAGCAGTGAGTATCGGTGACCGCCGTGCTGATGAGTCCAAATAAGAACGAAAATCGGATTACAGTTGTCTCGACGTTGCCTGAAGGTCAGTAAGCCGAAGACAAAAGGACCACAAAATGCAGTTCTTCAGGAGCTAGTGGGTTTTGCACAATGCCTGAGGATGAGAGCTTTGTGTACACACAACAGCAAGAAGAGTGTTGCCGAAACTATCCGTGACGTCATGTGTTAGCGAGCACCTATTGAGGCTGACTTGGCATCCGGCAAAAATCCCTTCGCACAGCCTTCAGGGGCCGTACATAAATGACGTCACGCGATTTTGGACGATTTTTAACCCCCCCCCTCGTCACACGGCGTCACAAAAAGTCAGACCCCCCATCAAATATGACGTCACAAAGCTCTGTTCCCCCCCCAAAATAAAACATATTTCAAATCGCTTTAAACTATTGTCATTGTAGTGCGTATTTAATGTGCCGCTGCACTCTGATGTTGCGGGAGAAAACATTTATTAAAAAGTCTATTTAATTAAGTAGAACGTGTTGTCTATATTTATTTAAAGTTGCGCATTTTGACGTGACGTCACATTTCTCAACCCCCCCCCCTCGTCACACATCGTCACAAATGTCTGACCCCCCCCCCCCCTAGGAGCGTGACGTCATTTATGGACGGCCCCTCAGACAGACCACCGGGGCGAGTGCTGTTAGCGAGCACCTATTGAGGACGATAGATGGTCAGCATTGGGCGGCCTTCGTCTTCCCCATGCTGACGTTTTACACTCAGCACCAGTTAGAATGTTAAGGCTGAGTCGACCTAGTGGAGGTACAGGACCGGTACAAATATTTGTTATTGGTAGGCGAGCGGGAATCGTCCTCGAGTCGCCGGGGTTCGTCGTGCAGCGCAATAGCCACGTGACTACCACTCCCCAAAGTCAAAGATCCCCCGTGTAGCCTTCACAGACTGTAGGGGCAAGTGCTGTTAGCGAGCACCTATGAAGGCCGGATCGGTACACGAGGGGGTGGGTGGCCAACACCACGCCCGGCCGCCTTTGTCTCCCCAGTGGCGATGTTTATGCACCGCACCAGGTACTCATTTGAGGCTGAGTCGACCTCGGGGAAGGCCCAGGACCGGTTCAGATAATCGTCACTGGGTGTTGGCCGTGAGCGGGACTCGAACCCAGGTCACCGGGTTCGTAGCGCAGCGTAGCGCTCACCGCTACCACCCCCCAAGTGACACAGACACAGAGACGTGCGCGTGAGCCCGTGTGGAGCGACTCTCGGACGTTCCACGTCCGGTGGCACAGCGGTGAGCAGTGCACCTCCCTGTGGGCCTGCCGGTGGCCCCCCGGCTCCCCCGGCGGCGGGGCGGGGGGGCCGCGCGATTGTAAACGGCCGCGGCTCCTGAATGAGAGTCCTCTAATTCAAAGCGTCAGTCAATTCGCTCGGCTTTGCGCTTAAAATGGCATTCTTTTTTTGGGGGGGGGGGGGGATAGGTGGGTTGGTGGGTGGGTGGGGGTTGGTTGGTGGGTGGGGGTTGGTGGATGGGGGTTGGTGGGTGGGTGGGGGTCGGTGGGTGGGGGTCGGTGGGTTGGTGGGTGGGGGTTGGTGGGTGGGTGGGGGTTGGTTGGTGGGTGGGTGGGGGTTGGTGGGTTGGTGGGTGGGGGTTGGTGGGTGGGTGGGGGTTGGTGGGTGGGTGTACCAATGTTGCTACCTCACATTAGCCACGTGGAGGAGCTTTTGTAAAAATGACGCGCCCGTGGTTGTTGTTCTGACCGCGGAGGAGGGCCGACCTGGCTGGACTGGAGGCGAATGTTGAGTATTGTTTTGCGTGTGAGAACACAGTGGAGGAAGGCGCAGTGGAACCCACTTAAGTTTCCGAACAAAAAAAGGGGGGGGGGGGTGGTGGGAATTAATGATCGGCCATAATTTATTGTCGCCATCTCTCGGGGTGTCACGGGATGCCAAAATCCATCTCGCTCCCGCACTCGAGCTGGGGCTAGTCGCTCCGTCTCAGTGCTGACTATAATCACAATTAAAGAAGGTACGAAGTGACCAGGATAAGGTTTACAATGGAAGGATGTGAGTGCTTGTGAATGCACCCTTCACGATCCTGTCGAGTGAGGTGAACGTATCAAAAAGACATTTGGGTTGGTGGCTGTGTCCGAGATCAAACGAGCGTCATGTGGCTTGCTTCCAAACCGCAGTCCTCAGCCGGGGGGGGTGGAAATTCCACATTATTATGGTGGGGGGAGCTTGCGTCTCGTAGGAGAGTACGGTGCTGACTTGGCAATCAGTGGATCAAATTCAGCCATACGTCCTCGGTCCAGTGAGCACGAGAGGAACGAGCCATCGACGACCTTGACCGGGATTTTAACCTGTCACTCGCGATTGAGATTCGCTGCTTGCTGTACGGAGCCAAAGCTGCACCCCCCCCTCCCCCCGCTTGGCTGTCCCAACACGCGTATTTGAAACATCGACAAATCTAAAGAAATCTAAAAAAAAACATTCAATAGATTTCCCTGTAACATTTATTACGTTGTCACTGGCTAACAGGTTTATGTTTGGTCAATAAAAAAATACCCCGTAAGGAGAGTTGGTTTCATTTCACAAAGGTGGTCTATCGTGAACACGTACCCTTTCTCTCTCTCTCTTCATGCCGGCTGTGCCATGGACAGCCATTCACATCCGTGTGTTGTTGCTATTATTTTTTTTCCCAACAACTCAACAAAATGAAGGCACCCCCACACACAAAGATCCCCCGTATAGCCTTAACAGACTGTAGGGGCAAGTGCTGTTAGCGAGCACCTATGCAGGCCGGAACGGCACACGAGGGGGTGGGTGACCAGCACCACGCCCGACCGCCTGGCGATGTTTACACATCGCACCAGGTACCCATTTGAGGCTGAGTCGACCTAGGGGAGGCCCAGGACCCGTTCAGATAATCTGTGAGCGGGAATCGAACTCGATTCGCCGGGTTCGATGCGCAGCGTAGCGCTGCCCGCTACACGACAGCTCCCCCCACACACACACGAGCACGCTGAATTGGCCCACTCCAGCAAAATACAAACGACAATAAACACAACACTGATCCTTGTACAAAATGCACCTCCTGTGGCGCAGACATCACTTAACATTACGGATGCACCCAGTGGGGGGGGGGGTTAAAACCAGAGGGTCAATACCAAAAATGTTTTTCCCACACACAAACCCCCGTTGAAAGAACAGAGGTATTCATGGCTTATTACGCGTAATAATACCACGTCAATGTATATATCGCTTTTCATCAAGGATGTAAAAAGCGTTGTACAGGACACAACAGCAGCAGCAGACAGACACTCAGCATTCGAAATAATTATTTTATAAATACATTTAAGAATCAATTTAGGCATCCTCATGATCACAACAGCAGCGCACACTCACACACTCACACACAAACAACAACAACAACAACCGCCATTCGCCACTAAGTGGCGGTGACGTCACCACGACGCTTGTGCCAGGCCATGTGCACCCTGAGGCCACGTGAAGTGTCGAACGCCCGCTGGCAGGAGGTCACTGGGCAGACCCAGGTGCCACGGGTCGACTGACTGAGATGACTGGCTGATGCACCACCTGTGCCCCCTACTGTGGCAACCTGCTGTGCTTTAGCCACCCGGCGCTCCGCTCGTTGTTGTGAGCGTCGCTCCTCCGCCCTCCGTTGTTGTTGGAGGGCGACTGCCTCCAACTGCCCAGTAGCATCCTTCACGAGCCTCCTCCACAGAGGCCGATCTTGACACCGCTGGTACCAGTCAACGGCAAGTCCACTCAGCTCCACGTCCTCCTGTACCACATCACTCCATCTCATCTCTAGCCCGTGCCGCGCCCGCTTAGCCCCCTCTATGCGGCCGAACAGAAGCTGTTTCGGCATGCGGTGGCTGGGCATGCGGGCTACATGACCCAGCCATCGCAGCCTTCCCCGCCGGAGGAGCTCACCGATGGGACCTTGCCCAGATCTTTCAAGGATTTGTGAGCTCCTCACACAATCCAGTCTGGTTAAACCCAGGATGGATCGTAGGCAGGCCAGCCTAAATGTTTCTAACCGGCGAAGATGTTCCATTAGGGGGGTCCACGTTTCGCAAGCGTAGAGAAGGGAGGGAATGACCGTGGCCGAGAAGACCTGAAGCTTAGTGCGGAGCGACAGACCAGGTAGCTTCCACACAGCGTTACGCAACCGATGAAAAGATATTGCCGCTCACACACACTCACACACAAACACACACACAAACACACACAAACACACACACTCACACGCAAACACACACACTCACACGCAAACACACACACTTACACACACAAAACACACACACAAAAACACACGCAAACACACACAAACACACGCAAACACACACACAAACACACGCAAACACACACACAAACACACGTAAACACACACACAAACACACGCAAACAAACACACACGCAAACACACACACACGCAAACACACACGTAAACACACGCGCAAAAAAACAAACACACACAAACACGCAAGCGCAAAACGCGCGCTTTGCAAACATTCTATTATTTTTTTGCAAAGGGTTTTTTTGGGGGGGGGGGGGGGGGTTACATTTCATTTTAAAACGTCTTTCATTTTTAAATGCGATTATTATTCCTTACGAATACCCCCACCCTCCACTCCCTCCCCCCGCCACCCAACCATTCCTCGCTTCGCCCGATCCCCCGGGATGAGGCGCTGCTTCAAGTGGGCGCCCCCCGCTGTCAAGCGCACTTGTTGGGGAACCAATCACAGCGCCGAGAGGGCCCCCGGGGAGAGATGTTCTGCCCAGTTTCCAGGCAACACTGATGCATGGCGAGGCTGTTGGAGTGGTGCTCTCTAGCTCTCTAGCTCTCTCTCTCTCTCGCTCTACTCGGAGCGTTTTGCCGGAGCGAAATCTGCAGCGACGCCAAGGTTACCGGCTACAGCAACAACAACAACAACACAAACCCGGAGACACCCTCGGCGCGTGGCAGGATCTGTGATTTTTTTTGGGAGCATTTTCATGGAGATGAAAACTAATCGCGACCGGAACGCAGATTTGTTACCTAAAATAGGCGTCAGACCGAGTAACGTTTCAAAAAAAAAAACCACCCAACACGAATTCTGTACGTTCACGTACGCATCGAGAGGTGGGGGTGGGGAGACGTGGTGGAGAGACAAAGATACACGCTGATTATAGGTCGACTTGTGGATGTGTGCAGTGACTGAGAGAGGGGGGAGGAGGCAAGGAGGGGGGGGGGTGGTGGAATCAAAGGTTATGATTGTAGATCGTGGCCGAGGAAGCATTAAAGGAGGCGAGAGGAGCCTCTGATTGACACGAGCTTAGGGGCCGTGCGTGTGCGGCTCGAGGCACGGAGGAGGAGGAGGAGGCAAGGGTGGTGGTGGTGAGGGTGGTGGGGGAGTGAATCCACGCCGCACACGCAATGAGTGCGCGCGCAGAGGTCAGAGCAGCAAACACAACGAGACTAACGCGGGTGTTTGCTGCTGCTGTTGCTGTAAGCGCTACGGACTCACGTCTCCTGTGCCGTCGAGATTTGTCTCGCAACCATGTCATTCCGCGAGCTTGACAATACACCTTCTGCCCCCCCCAAAAAAAGCATTCCCGTTCCCATCTAGATCGAGAGCTCATTTCTTCACAACTGCTTTTTTTTCTCTCTGTTTCGTTTGTCGTCCTTCCCCACCGCACCTCCGATGAGCGCCGTTGGCTGCGTACGGTGCGGAAGAAGTTCGACACGCACACACACACGCGCGCGCGCGCGCGACAGTGGCAGCGGGGATATCCGCGCGGTGGCATGGACGAGGTCGTGAGTTCAAATCTCGGCCAACCTCCTAGCCCCGTCGTTTTCGTCAACGCCACATCTATGTATTGCCACGGACATTTCGCTTCCTTGCCCTCCTAGTAGACCCCCCTCAAACATTGTCTCTCTCTCTCCGCATTCCGTGCGTGTCCGTGATGTGTGTCTCTCTCCAGATTGTCCCGTCTTTGTGCCTGGCCATGTCACATTCATTTCAGCTTATCAATTCATCTCATCAGGCCGGTCTCCTAGGCCATTGTAAACTGAACCATTTTTTTTCAATTTTAAACATTTACTATTTTCGTTTTAACCAGGTAAGGCCCCACTGAGCTACGTAACTCTTTTTTTTTCAGAAGCGACCTGGCCACCACAAACGACGGCTCAACGAAGTGGGCTTATCGCGTGGATATCTGAAAGCGGCAGCCAAAAAAAAACTCTAAACGCGTGATGTTGATTCTAAGTGTGGAGTAGAAAACACCCAGGGGACCAAGGAGGAAGAGGCAAGCAAACTCCAAAATACACAGCAGGCGTCAAGGTCGGGATCGTACCCGCGACCACCTTGTACACCGGGCGAGGTAGTCAACATCCCACAACAGTGGTGCCCAATTAATTGGTAGCTGCAGTTGTGCCATGACAGATCCCTGCGCCTTAATGTATTGTTTTTTTGGTTATTTCCAAACCTTGCACTGCGCAGTGCAAATGCCCTCCTTTGCTTTTATGAATTATGCCTCACAGCCACAACAACAAAAGAGGGTAAACAAAACGCAGCGGAAATCGCGAAAACGTTACATAGTCTATATAAATATATATTTTGTAAAAACCCACAAGTCGCATCTAGGGACGCGGAATGAACGATACAAGGAACGACGCCGCCTCCTCCAGACGGCGTGAGCCCCCCCCCCCTACCGCGAGGCCAACGGAGACTCTCAAATAAGCCTCTTTAAAGTGCAAATTGCGTTGCGCGCCTCGAGATTCGCGTATTTCCCCACTTAATGTTGAAAACAATCCGCGTAGAATAGCGAAGCAGCTTTGGGCCACCCACCTACTCACCCACCTACTCACCCACCCACCCCCGTTACGGGCAAGCATGAAGAGTAGAACCCATAGCTGAGAAATGCATTAGAGGCAGTTAAGAAACTCGCATTTCGGCGGTCTGTTACCGCCGAAATTCTGGCTCCTAGGGAGGGCTTCTTGGTTCTTCGCGCCTCTCCCGTCGCCCCCCATGTGTGTAGATACTGACTATTTTATGTAGGATGTATAGGTATACATGACTCTATAGTAGATGCTGACTATTTTATGTAGGGTGTGTAGGTATATATGACTCTATAGTAGATACTATTTTATGTAGGGTGTATAGGTATATATGACTCTATAGTAGATACTATTTTATGTAGGGTGTATAGGTATATATGACTCTATAGTAGATACTATTTTATGTAGGGTGTATAGGTATATATGACTCTATAGTAGATACTATTTTATGTAGGGTGTGTAGGTATATATGACTCTATAGTAGATACTATTTTATGTAGGGTGTCTAGGTATATATGACTCTATAGTAGATACTATTTTATGTAGGGTGTATAGGTATATATGACTCTATAGTAGATACTATTTTATGTAGGGTGTGTACGTATATATGACTCTATAGTAGATACTATTTTATGTAGGGTGTGTAGGTGTATATGACTCTATAGTAGATACTGACTATTTTATGTAGGGTGTGTAGGCATATTACTACATCGTAGAAACTACCGACTCAGTAGATACTACTGACTCTATTGTATGTAGGGTGTAAGTATATATGACTCTATAGCAGATACTACTGATTCTATAGATACTATTGACTATTTTATGTAGGGTGTGTAGGTATATGACTCAATAGTAGATACTATTGTATGTAGGGTGTCGAGGTATATATGACTATATAGTAGATACTATTGTATGTAGGGTGTCGAGGTATATATGACTCAATAGTAGATACTATTGTATGTAGGGTGTCGAGGTATATATGACTATATAGTAGATACTATTGTATGTAGGGTGTCGAGGTATATATGACTATATAGTAGATACTATTGTATGTAGCGTGTATAGGTATATATGACTCTATAGTAGATACTATTGTATGTAGTGTGTCGAGGTATATATGACTATATAGTAGATACTATTGTATGTAGGGTGTCGAGGTATATATGACTCAATAGTAGATACTATTGTATGTAGGGTGTCGAGGTATATATGACTATATAGTAGATACTATTGTATGTAGGGTGTCGAGGTATATATGACTATATAGTAGATACTATTGTATGTAGCGTGTATAGGTATATATGACTCTATAGTAGATACTATTGTATGTAGGGTGTATAGGTATATGACTATAGTAGATACTATTGTATGTAGGGTGTATAGGTATATATGACTATAGTAGATACTATTGTATGTAGGGTGTCGAGGTATGACTCTACAGTAAATACTATTGTATGTATGGTGTATAGGTATATATGACTATAGTAGATACAATTGTATGTAGGGTGTATAGGTATATATGACTGTATAGTAGATACTATTGTATGTAGGGTGTATAGGTATATATGACTGTATAGTAGATACTATTGTATGTAGGGTGTATAGGTATATATGACTGTATAGTAGATACTATTGTATGTAGGGTGTATAGGTATATATGACTCTATAGTATATACTATTGTACGTAGGGTGTCGAGGTATATATGCCTACAAGTTATCTATTTTTGGTGGGGGGGCAGTACATTTTTTGGGGGGGTCGACGATTGTTGTAAACCTGTTGGATCAGCTTTTTACCCCCACATCTGATGGGGGGGGGGTCCACTTTCTGTAACTTTTAGATTCAGGCCTTTCGAAAGGCTTTCATAATTTAGTCAACGGACAAACGGAACGCCCGGCTTGTATTATAGATGCGTCAATGACACACACACAAAAAACACACAAAATGGTAATCTTGCCAAACAGAACTCTCTCGCGTTTTTATTTGGAACTCATAAATATACCGAACAGAACTACGCCACTTTGGCTTTAGGAGAAGAAAAAATGGGGGGGGGGGGGGGGGGTGGGGTTGGAGAGGTGGGGGAAGTCACATCAACGCTAAACAACCTCGCAGAACTAACGATGCGTACAAGAGGACACGCGACATGGGGTCACGGCACGGTCGTTACAGCGGAGGGCACCGGGGGGCGAACACTCACGGAGTCTCTCCCAAGAAGAGGAGGCGTACGGCGACCGTTTCGCCGTACGCTCGACTTTCGGCCGCTGCCGAGCATAAGCTGTGGAATCGAAACTGACGGACGAGGAATTACTCTACTCTGGATGCTTGCTTGCGTGCGTGCGTGTTTGTGTACATTATAAAAAGGGACGAGGAGGGGGGGGGGCTTCAATCAGCGATGCTTCGTGGGATCAGCAAGGAGTGCGTGCAGGGCAGACGCGACATGGCTCCAGCCTCTTCCCAAGTATTTTTGCGGCCCACTGCCATGTGCGCAGTGCAATGCCCCCGACAGTGGATTGGTGAATTTTGTCTCGACAAAAGGGGGGGGGGCGACACGGTGCGGTATTAAAGAGCACATTGTGAGAAGAGCTGCCAGGCATGACGGCAACAGTTTAGACTGCTGCCCACCTCAAGTCGCATTAAATTGTTTTTATTATTATTATTACCAATGCTTTATTTAGCTAGGAGGGCCTCGCCGAGCCCCAGTGGCTTTGTCTGGAGTTGTCCCGCTTGGCATGTTTGGGTGAAACCAATGCGAGCTTTGAGAAGAAGGATGGAGCTGGGAGGCACACAAAAAAGAAACCTCCGGATACGAAGAGGTTAACGCTCGGGGGGGGGGGGGGAAGTGTCTCGCACAAGGCATCCGAGCTTCATCAATTGGAAAACAGATGCAGGAAGCGAACATGGCGACAAATACCCGCAAAACCTGTGAAGGATCACAAAAGAGATGCGGAATTTCGCCGCGTAAAGAGTTCCTCCGGCGCAAGCGTTGACGACGTTTGAAAACTCTAATCGACGTCAAACAGTTACAAGTGGGATAATGAGCAAACGCCTTGCCCCCCCAGTTATCGTCCGAAAGAGGCCTTCTCCCGAGTCGTACGCGGCAGCCCTGCTTGCAGGCACGGCGGACTGCAAAGGTTTTTGCAAAAACCTGGTCGCAAACTTGCGTTCCCGAAGGTCGGTTTCGTTTTGCGTGTGCGCGACGGACGCCCGTTCTCGAACCGGTGAACCCTGAAGTGCTATCTGTTCCATCGTGGCCAAAGGGGGGGGGGAGGGGGCGCTCACGCCATGACCTAACCAGCCTCAACTTGGACAATTCTTACCCGGTTTCACTTGAGCAATAACGCTGCTAGTTGACGAATACATTTTCTACTCCAACAGGTGAAATTAGCTCTCGATAATTTACCCACCTACATTTGACTGAAAGTGCAAAAAAAAAATGTCACAGCTACGTCTCTTCTGCCGTTTAAACGCCTACTTCTGAAGCAAGAACGAAAAATCTACGCGGCTCGTCTATCCGTCTATTACGCTCATTCCAAATCGCTGATCTTCTAAGCGCTTCAAAAGCAGCACCGCACTGAAGATCACAGCAACAAGAGGGTCAGCTGACACCCGTGCAGTTCCTTTCAAATTCACACGAGTCTTCGATTCAACCTAAGCCAATCAGGAACCAGGGCTCGAAATGCGTCGATTAAGGAACAGGGGCCTGAAATGCCTTCATACACGCACCCGGGTAAAGAAAAGGCTCGACACTGGCATAGTGGTTCTCGCACCCACAGTTCTACGTGCTGCACTGGCATGGCCGTGACTTGCAAGGGCGACGAAAACCAAAAAGCACGACCTCACACACTCACGGCGGCGGTGCCAGCCGGCGTTTCTGAAGGCTGCCACGGAGCCTTCAAGCGGCCCAGCGACTGCAGCCGGTCATACCATTCATGCCAGTGTGGCCGGCTGCAGCCACCACGCCGGAAAGATTCCGTGCACCTCTCCGTACAATTCGATAATTTTGCCACCAACTCAAGATTCGAGGCCACGATTCGGAAATACATTTTAAAATGTTTTTTTTTTTACCTTGTGACTGGAGTGGCCTCTTCGTGGCAGCAAGGGTCATGTCAACACATTTCGACCGAGGTATACAACATAAAAAGGATCGATTCTCTCAACAATTTGTTGCACGTATCACGAGGGTAGCGATTCATTTTCATCGGCGAATCAATTCATAGCAGCTTCAAAGTGGCTTCGTTATGGTCGGGGCTTCATCGTCACAGGGGTCAGTGAGCTACACACTACAGTCTCATTTTGTACAGCTTAAGTCTCCCCAGCGATAGCTCAACAGCTTCCAGCCGACGGGGCTGGGCCCGCGGTTGGGCACGGGAAAAAACACAGAGGGAGTAATATTCGCGCGATGCGAGCGCGCGAGCTGCGCTCGGCCGGATAAACATTCCCGATGACCCGGCGCCTTTGAATTAAATGCGCGGGCGGGTGGGTGAGGGGGGGGGGGAGATGGAAGCGCGCTCGATGCTTCGCGATGGGAAGGGTGGGGGCAGCGGCAGCGAGTGCCGAAGGGCCACCGGCTGCTGCTAGCTGCTTGCCGGCTGCGGCAGTAGCGGGGGCGGCAGCTTGTCGTCGTCCTCGTTGTCAGCGTCCAGCGGTGCGAGACACGCGGCCTGCTGCTGCTGCTGTTGCTGCTGGGCGCTGGGCGGCCGCACCTCCAGTGGAAATTTGTCGACTACGTCCTGCACCTGCTGCATCACCTCCTCCTGCCAGGAGATGAGGTGGCGCTCCATCTCGCGTGCCCCTGCCGACGGACAAGGTTCACACGCGCGGCAAAGAGTGCGATTCGGTCGGGCGCCGTCGCAGGGATACGACAGATGAATGTGTGTATGTATGTACGTGTATGCGTGTGTGTATGTATGTACTTGTATCTATGTGTGTACATCTATGTATGTACTACGAGGTGCGGGGGAAGGACAAACAAAAAAATGTGAATGCTTCACGGATTTGCGTGTCATCCTTGCGCAAGGGGCCATGTTAATCTACTCTGTATCGTTCCAATCTTAGTATATGTACTGCTGGAGAATGAGAAACTTTGAGGATTTCACCTGTGAAGCGCACGGTGGTGTGGGGGGCTTGGAGGAGGGGTTCGTGCCATCATCAGCGAAGACATTGTAACCATCGCCTGTTGCCTAGCAGGGTCGCTGCCCTCACTGATGGCCTTTTATCAATAATGCAACGTTGAGCAGCAGGAAGCGATGGTGGAATGGTTAAGCACAGTGCACTATGAGAACCTGACGACCCGAGTTTGATTCCAGACCATGGCTAAACGTCAGTCGTACATATCTGAATGTCAGTCGGTCGTACATCAATACCTGAACCGGTCGAGAGCCCGTCCCATTCGCCAACCCCACACTGACCAGCGCGGTGAAGTATGATCACACAACTCCCAGCACCGACACGGTGTGGGGGAAGTCTTCATCCAGCAGTGATATTAATCAAAAGGCCGTAAATTACGAACAGTCCAGCCGCCAAACACTTCCAGTGAATCGTAAAGATTTGCAGTCGCGATAAGATTTAATAAGTGTTGAGTTTAGGTTTTGTCGACTGGCATGTTGTATTTTTTTTTCCCATTTGTTCTCGCTCACGCGAGCCCTCACTTGCTTCTCATAGCCCAAGCGAAACAACCGAGCACGATTTGTGAAAAGATGTGCACATACCGCAAGGTACACAATTCTCACGGACAATTCGTTGCATCCATCGTGGTTACAAGAACCGCCTTTTAGTTCCGTCAAACAACGCACAAGTCCTCGACTACCTATTACGCAGGCTGCTGCTATTCGGGCAGCGTTCATGGCAAAGGCCCTGGGAAGAGGCGTTTGTCCCGTTCGCGCAGTCCCTCAAGCTTCGTATGAAGGTAACGCAAAAGTCTATTTCCAAGGCCATACATTACTACAGTACCTGGATAAGTTATTAGGCAAGTGAGAATGTTTAATGGTCAGCGCTGACCCCTGCCTACACGAAATGCCCACCAACGCACCAACAACCGCCATTCACCAGTGTCGGTGACGTCACCGCGGCGCTTGTGCGAGGCAATGTGCACTTCAAGGCCACGTGAATTGTCGAATGCCCGCTGGCAGGAGGTCATGGGACAGACCCAGGTGCCATGGGTTGACAGACTGAGATGATTTACCCTTAAATTACATGGAAAAAAATCTAACCCACGCACGCACACACACACAGAGCAAGTGGTGTGTGTGTGTGTGGAGTAAAATACTGTACACATATGTGCTGCCACCTATTGGTGACTGGGTATGTGTGTTAGGGCAGCGTAGTTTATTTCATTCTGACACGGCACACCTAGGACTGGAGCAAACGTTTCTATTCCTCTTCTTTGCACGGTTTTCTGCGTATGGGATTTACAAAGAGCACCTTTTGCAGGGGGGGGGGGGGGGGGGCAGAGGGTAGCACGCTGCACGTAGATGTTAGAACCGAAAGTGGGTTTGTTAACTCATCGCCGTGCACCTAGTAGTGTTGTCCACTCCTATATGTGTGTGTGTGGTTCTTTTTTTTCTCCTGTGGGTACTCTGATCTCCTTTAAGCGAAATAAGAGCCCTGCACAAGTAAGTGGTGAATCAGCCAAATGTAGGACACACCCCCACCCCCCCTCCTAAATTGTGAACTTTCCTGGAAACAAAAATGTATTATTATTGCTCAGGTGTGTCTGTAAGGAATGACACTAACCCTGGTCTTGCCGTGAAGAGTCACCAACCGCAACGGGCTAATGCATCACAGCGAGTGCCAAATTGACGTACGCTACCTCTGAGCAATGCGATCCCACCGCTGCCGACGTGGCTACGTTTGCAGGCACGTAACAATTCACCTCTCCTCCCCCACGCTGAGACGAACTCTCAAGTCGGGAGGTCATGATTTGTTTTAACAACAAAAATGTACACGTCCTAACGCACTGTCGCATTGGCATTGTAAGGTTCACTTGTTATGTCTCACGAGTGCGGTCTTGCTTTTCAAATGCACAAATGTAACATTGCATAAAATGTTAAACATCTCAAACAAGAATGGAGCAGTCCATCTTATGGGCGGGGTAACTTTCTGCAATTGTTATTTCACATGCACAGCGTGAGTCACCTACAACCTCCAATTCTGCGTTATGCCGGGCGGTGCCACCGCTCACGCCGACTGGGCAATGTGAATATTACAATTCACAGCTCACAGTTCGCACAACTCGGTTGCTTATACACGTAAGGTTATTCGATTTGCTCACGATTCGATACACCTGTCGTTAGATTAGCAGTCGATTCCAAGTGATGAATCTGTTACATGCCCCCTGAAACAAAAGGGCAGTGACACAGGGCGAGATGCGCGCATCTGCTTGTCGACGAGTGCCCTTCGCCCGCACTGTGCCCGCACTGTTACAGCAGCGGGCATTGTACCGCCCTCTTGCCACCACCGCCGCTACCTGCGATGACGTTCCCTTGGCGCTCGTGTAGCTCATGCAGCGCGCTCAGGTTGTGGTTCATGAGCCGCAGAGCCGGGCTCAGCTCGGGCTCCGTGCTGCTCAGGTGCATGCCCCCGGGCCGGTGCGGCGACGCCTGCCCAGACATGTAGCGGTCAAACTCCTCCGGCGTCAGACTCAGGGAGTGCGCGTCCAGCTTCTCGATGAATGCCACCGCGCAGCACTGAGGGGGGGGTCGCGGCGGGGCAGCGCGGGCGAGGCGCGGGAATACGGAGGAGGCACGCGGGGTCGGACACGTTCAGAAACAAGCAGAAACAATCGCGCGGGCGGTGAGATGCAGGCAACTGCCACGCAAGCAGACACGGACACAAGGCAATGTAGACAAAATCAGACAGATCCAGGCAAGGTCGAACATGGGTAAAGACACTGAATGTTTAACTTCTTTCGCACCGTACGTAGCCAACCGTGCTAATCGGAGGTGGGGGGGGGGGGGGGGGGGAAGGACGACAAACTAAATACAAAAAAATCAGTTGTAAAGAAATTTGTTCTTAATCTAGATAGGAATGGGAATGCTGTTGGCAGAAGGTGGATTTTTGATTTAAAGCTTTCGTGACTGCAGGGATTCATATTCTTGGTTCTTTCGGTAAAGTCACCACGTAGAAGGGAAACAATAAAATAATAAAAATATAAAACAATAAAATTCTCACGACGTTTCGACTGCAACACAAGCAATCATCATCAGGTGTGAAACCCACAGCAAGAAAATTTGAAAAAAGTGGCGGTTTTTTTAACGTTAAAAAAACCGCCACTTTTTTCAAATTTTCTTGCTGTGATTTTATTGTTTTATATTTTTATTATTTCCCTTCTACGTGACTTTACCGAAAGAACCAAGAATAATAAGGTGGATTGTCAAGCTCACGGAATGGGATGGGGCGACACAAATCTCGACATGACAAGAGACGCGAGTCAAACGTCGTTGCCGCGTCCCCCAAACCGATTTCGTTCACCGAGCACATTTGTTCAGAAGATGGCAGCAAAGCACGCGGAGGCTTGGAGTCCTTTGCAGCGGTCACGAGACCGACTGCTGACAGCTGCACCCGGGACATTGCTCGTCATCAAAGATCGCGAAGAGGATCCGCGAGCTCAGCTCCCGTTCGTAAGGGGCGCGAGTTTAAATCCCAGTCAGGGGCCAAGTCGACTTATCATCAACATCGTCATTGGATAATTCACATCCCTCCCGATTGTATAATCGTCACGATTCGGGGGGGAAATTTTTATTTAAAAAAATGGTTGTTTACGGTGAATCCAAATAAAAAATACCCTACAAGAATCAACAATAACGCATTCTCACAACGCACAGTTCCACATGCGTATCGCGAGCGTGCCATATCGATGCACCAAAACACCCTAATTAAAAAAAAAAATTATTACTACAATTTTATTGTTTTATTGTTTCCCTTCTGCGTGACTTTACCGAAAGAACCAAGAATATAGTGTTATCATTATTATCTTTTTTGTATTTAAACTGGGTGAGAATTTTATTGTTTCATCTATATATTTTATTATTCTATTGTTTCCCTTCAACGTGACTTTACCGAACGAGCTAAGAATATACCCTAATTATCATCGTCATCATCACCACCACCACCACCACCACCGACTCCTCCGTGGTGGGTAAAACGAGCAAACCGCTGCGTGTGTGCCTTGCGGCGTATACCAGGTTGGTGAAGTAGTATCCGGCCTCCCCGGTCATGAGGCGGTTGGGGTGGCAGAAACGCGTGATGTAGTCGATGTTGGATTGCAGGCGTGGGGGGTTCGCGCGCAGCACGATGTAGATGAGCGTGGGCAGGAAGTCGTCGGCCGTGGCGGGCTCGTCGCGCGACACGCGGATCGCGTTGAAGATGTGCTTGCTGCAGCGCGTCACGCATGCCAGCTTGTCCTGCGGCACGCGCTTCGAGTCCATCTCGATGATGTCTGCGGGGGTCACATGGTGGGGCGGGGAAGGTGGGTAGTGGGGGCAGGGGGGGGGGTGGCAGGGGTGGGTGGGCACGGAGGTTTAGGCCACACGCGCCACGCGGCGCTCTCGCGACGGCCTTCGCGCACCATCGTGTACCATCGTGCATACACGCGCACATTCACGTACCATCGCACACACTCGCGTACCATCGCGTACATTCACGTACCATCGCGCACATTCACGTACCATCGCACACACTCGCGTACCATCGCGTACATTCACGTACCATCGCGCACATTCACGTACCATCGCACACACTCGCGTACCATCGCGCACACTCGCGTACCATCGCGCACACTCGCGCACACTCGCGTACCCTCGCGCACCATCGCGCACCATCGCGCACACTCGCGCACCATCGCGCAACGAGTCGCCAAGTCGACAACGCCGCTCGGCGGTAGTCATTTCTTCACAAGGCTGGCCAACAGGTGATGATTAACAATAAGCGTGCCATTAGAGGTTTTTTTTGGGTTAGACCACGTGAATATCAATGTGTCGCAATACCCGCCACCACCCAAGATAACCAATTAGTAAGGTTTGTCACGTAAACAGAACATGCCAATTCGTTACTAATACAGCACACCGGTGTGTTGAAGATCAACTCCACGTTTACAATCCGAGTCTTGCTGTGCCACTTAACGACACATTTATATTTCGATTTAAAGCTTTTGTGACTGCAATGATTCATCTTCTTTGATTCTTTCGGTAAAGTCACGTAGAATGAGAATAAAATAATAAATTTATATATTGTGTTATTTTATCAATTTATTATTTTATTCTCATTCTACGTGACTTTACCGAAAGAACCAAAGAAGACACATTTATACTTACACGATCTAACCCAAAAAAAGACTATTTCATGGACGATATTGGGCGCGAAAGTCTACGTGTTAAAATAAGCATGCCGTTTAATTACACAGGAGAGACTCGCCGAGTCACATCAGACACGTTTTCCTGACACGTCTCTCTCATTCGCAAGCTCGCACCAAAACGCCTGTACGTGGACGTCTCTGCATCCACCGTTATCGACGTTACCCTCGCTGCGTTGTTTGCCGGTTGTGCTATACTGCCAGCCTACGGGTGCCCAACGCTGCGGTTCGACCCACGACAAGCCACAGGTGCGGCGGCTCGCTGGGGAGGGGTGGGAGCACGACGCGCGTCCCCCGCATGCACGTACCGGTGATGGCCTTCTCCACCATGTCGATCACCTGGGGGCTGTCCCCATTGATGGGTACGCCCAGCAGCACGGGGGTCACCCAGTGCAACGCCCTGCACGCCCACGCAGAGGGCAAAAGCGATTTTAAAAAAAGTGCAATTTTTTGTTATCATCTCGCGTGATGATTTCGACTTGTAACGTGCCGCGGAGTGTTCTCTCTCTCTCGAAGAAGAAGAGGATGACTGGGAGGTGCGAGGAGGAACCACAGGCTAGTGGGAAAGGCAGCCACACGGTGGTTCGGCAACAATTTACACCCCCCCGCCACTTCCTGCTATAAGTAGGCAGGAAATGGTGAACATTTCTCATTTGTATTGGAGAGCTAGGAAACTGCAGACGGCAACAAAAGTTAAAGAATCGTGCAAAAACCAGCACTGCAAAGACCGCACGTATTTGACAGCAATTGAAAGTTGCACACATTCTGGCATATATACAGTCTGCAGAGCAAAGCAATAGTCTCTACACGAAAACGGCAAATGAGAAAAAAAAACTGAGAAGTTAAACCGCAATGGCTGTGGCATGATTCATGCCTAGACCTCTTTACGAATCTCCTCTGCTTAAAGATGATTCATGGCAGATGCTCCCGCGGACTACATTACCGGCACGGTGACGCACGCCTGCTTACGGTACTTCACATCACCAACGACGATAATCGTTGAGGACAAGCGTCAGAGCCACCCCACAACCCCACTGCACCAACCCCCCACCAGACGCCAACCAACATGCACACGAGCGACGCATACCGGATGCGCTTCTGGATGGCCAGGTCTTTTCGCTCGTCGTCCGTGTGCTCGGGACAGAAGACGTTCTTGTACAATCGCGTCATGATGAACTTCTCAATGTTGTCCATCATCTTTTCCACCTGCTCTGGGGAAGCACCTGCGGAAGCATGCGCGCACGACACGTGCCGGGCCAAAGTTAAACGGTTTCAGAGGGACCCTTCGCCGATTCCTCAATTCACGAGAGGCAGCGAACACAGGACCACTCACTCAACGTCCTAGCCTTGTAAGCATGTCCCGATCCACTCTCACCACAACAACTAGTTTAGCCGTCACAATCTAAGGTGGCGAATCAAAGGAAAAATTGGTATTTTTTTTGTATAGATTTCGCTGTCTCGTTTGTACCGTTGTGTCTTGCTGTGCTGTATTTTTCGCTTCAGTGAATAACCAATTCTCACTGCAAGGTCACTTATTTACGTTTCAATGCATTACTGCAGAGACGTCACTCGGCCGCTACAGCAGAGTTGCCGAAAGCCACTTTAAAGTGTTTCCTTCTCGTTCATGAAGCGTCTTCACACTTGTTTTGGAAACACATCCTGTGTGACCACATGAAAGAGAAAACATGTAACTTGCTTTCTGGTTTGCTGCTTGCTTCAACCGCTCGCCTCTCTACCTGCACGTGTTCAGGTTTGCATACGATGCATATTGATCTCTACGCGAGTCTGCGTCTCGTTCCCTCTCCTTTGCACGAGTCACCCGTCCAGGCTGCGCACGAGGGACTTTGAGCCCTGGCTCGGAGCGTCTCGGAAATCTCGATCAAACAACGCATCCGATTTGTGAAATATGTGCATTATAAAGTGTTCATTATTATCCACGAAGATGCAGTGCTCGCTGGGCACGTGGGTAGTGAACGCAGGGCGCCACGGTGGCGAGATTTTCACTCCGCCTAGTATGCAGGTCATGGGTTCGATCCTGACCCTGCCGCCTGTGTATTTGGAGTTTGCGTGTCTCTCTCTCTCCGCGGTCGTGCGGATTTTTCTCTGGGTCCTCCGGCATTTCTCTCCACATTTAGAATCAACGTTACGCGTTTGGAGCAGGGGTCGGCAACTTGCGGCTCCGGAGACGCATGCGGCTCTTTCAAGGGTTGTTTCGTGCCGGTTATTTATTAAGGGCCACCGTCCATTATTCACCACAGCGTAGTGCCACTCTTGAAAGAGAGGGGGAGTTTGTTTACCGAATGAGAAATAAATGTCTGCTATAAATGTCCACGTGACAAGTCACTTCGTTGAGCTATCATTTGTGATAGCCGGGTCGCTTCTGAAAAAGCAGCTACGCAGCTCAGTGAGGCCTTACCTAGTAAAATAAAAAAATAAAATTTGTTAATAGATGTAAGTCATTGGTTTAACTGTGTCTTGCCTAAATCTAACCATCCTGGGATGTGGGGGGCAGCTCCATGAGGACTTTTTAACTGCCAATATTCATCACTAGAATCACATCGGTGATTTTCACAGGAATGGATTTTCAGCAAGGGACACAAGCCTAAAAAAAACCACAAAATCTAGCCGAAGCATCATTTTGGTTGTTATAGAAACAAAAATGTTCTCACGCAGCATGCATTCAATAATGGACTCTGGATTGCCACCGAGACACGTGGTGGTGCAGCCTAACGTGGCAGCAATGAACGGGTTCATTTCAGTTGTATAGTCTCGTGGGAGCAATCGCTCCCCCATTGAAGAATGGCTCCTCTGACACCAAATTAGAGCACCGCAAATTCACGTCACACCGATCAGACACTCGTCATCAGCAGGGCGCTCGGCTTGCGCGCAAGCACACCCAATGTGCGACCAACTTTAGCCAATTCCTAGTTTACTATTGAAATAAAAAAAAACTACTTTTTATTTACGAGGAAAGGCCCACTGAGCTATATAGCTCTTTTTTCAGAAGCAAACTGGCTATCACAAATCATAGCCCCTATGAAGTGGCTTATCACGTGGAAATGTATAGCAGCCAAATACAGTACTCTAAACGCATGTTGATTCTAAATGTGGAGGGTAGAACAGGAAGACCCGGAGAAAAAAAAATCCACACGGCTACGAGGAGAACATGCCAACTCGAAATATACAGGCATCGTCAGGGTCGGCATCGAACCCACGACCTCCTGTATACGGGGCAAGGTCATTAACATCTCGCCACCGTTGGTGCCTGTTTAACAAATATATAACGGAGAGCCGCGACTTCAAGACAAGTACGACGTTGGTCGACGGAGAGAGGCGTGCGGTGAGCTCGCCTTGGTTGCGAAAGGCAGCGTTAAAACGCGTGCGAGGCTACTTTCTGCAAGGCTACTTTCTGCAGAGTGTGACTTGACAGCTCAACATTGTTCAGAGGAGTGCGCGCGAGCATGCGAAACTGTGCGACGGTTGTTTTACTTATCGTTCATTAAACAATTATCCAAATGTCTCCTCTTGTACCATTAAGGCATGACAATGACAAAAAGACTGATATTTCGGAAATAAAACTTTTTTTTTAAATGCAATAGACTATATAGGTTTATACAGACCATTATCCTGAAATGTTGAATAAAAAATAACGTGATCATTTTTTTGAAAAGCACACCGGTTAATTGAGGAAACAGCATATATTGTCTAGCAATGATTATACAGCAAACCCAAAGACAATCATGCAAAGTGCAATCATCCTAGCCAGTAGATCAGTGGCAATCAAACTCTTGCAGGTGTTCAGATAATGGGCCCCCCCCCCCCATCGCCGCCCGCTTAACGAAGAAAAACGTCAAAACTATTAATTAAAAAATCCATAAACAAAACGTAGCAATTGTTCTATGTCCTTTGCGGAGAGAATAGCAAACTGCACATGCTACAGCCCCTCTTTAGAGCCCACAGCAATTTCGGGCCTTTCACTCCGAATGTTGTGCAAGGCCATGGCTTCAATGAGGCACTTCGGGGCACATCCCATCGCTGAACACCCGTGGCTCCACCATTAACGCTAAGGCAGGACCCAGCGCTGTGCGAACACAAAAATCCCGCGCACAGCGCCACGCCAACTCTCAGGGTATCACACCACGGTGGCCAGTTGCATAAAACATTAAAAGTGAGGGTTTCCCTTCATTCCCCGTCCATATCAGTGCCAACTAAGACACCTTTTTTTTTTTACTTCGGTTGTTTTACGCTACTGGCGACACGACTATCAACAGGAAGGCTTGGTCTCGGGTCGATGGACGGTTTAAAGTGGAGAATGACACACTAACTTCTGTGTAATTACGGACTAAAACTAAGAGCGTGTTACTTTTGCTCGTCTAATTAGTACGATTTTACTGATCAAGAGAACATTGCACAAAACTTATTTTATCGAATGATCGTGGAAGGTATCATCCGAAATTCCAGAGTTTCAGGTGTTTGCCAACATCTGGGGGTTATTACTATTATTATTTTGACTGCTTTTGTTGTGCTGTTGAAGATCACGAGCTATGTGGCTTTCTGGTAAATGCATTGTTGTTCCCATAACCCCAAAAATGTTATGACGGATGATACCTTTACGGACACCCGGCATCATCTGCATCAGACAGCCAGGGTTTATAGCTCGGACAACAGGGCGACAGGGCTGCCAATCATGCAGCCATGAGTTCTTATCCCTAGCGGGTGGGTAAAATGATGCGCCAAACGGTGCCACTGCAATGCCGGTTGGGAGGTGGACACTTGGTCCCTGGACCAAGAGTGTCTTGGCTTTCGCGGCCAGGTGTGTAGAAAGCCTGAAGGCAGAATTGCCCCCAACGTGTGCCATTTAATTGCAATGCGAAGCTACGGGGGAGGGGAAAAAAAACACTTAAGATGTTTCATGCAACGATTCACCGGCCTATCAGAGGACGAGCAACGTCCATCATTCGGGCAAGATTGGAAATACGATGCTTAAAACTGTAATTCACCTAAATGTGGGAAAATTTAACAAATTACCAATACTCACCAGACACAGCAGCTTTAAAGAATTACTCTGGTGGCATTACCAGTGCTGCTGTTAATATTCATCAATGCGAGCGTGTTAAAGCATGTCTCATCCTAGCAGCAAAACGGATGGAAAAACAAATCAAACTCTCCTAACCGATCGCCGACTCGCAAGCAAAGGCAATTGCAAGAGCAAACAGGACAATTTTGTGCTTGCCTGTGAGAATGGAAGCTATCAGAAACGTCACCATGGTGGTGTAGCAACTGTGGGTAATGCATCATCGTGGCTGTGATGGAACTGTCAGGTACGATTAACCCGACTGCTCAGAATAAAAACCACACGAAATAATGTTAGGCGACAGAACACTGCCTACACTGAATGAAATCGTCTAATAAAGTTATCAATATGAAATGTAGGTAAATTGACTTTTACAAGTACTCATATTCTGTATATAAAATTACACTAATATGTTAAACATTTCTACGTGCGTAGCTCCATGTGTTCACATCCTGTGTATCTGTTTGCGTGTGTGAACCAAAATGGTAATTCAAGTACTACACATCACCCTCAATGCCCCACGGAGTGGATTAATGAAAGCGACATGCTTTAACAAACCTTTGCATAACAATGCAGCGCTGTCGTTCTTGGTATTTAGTTGTTATTATGTGGGCAAGGTTTTTGGGCGAATACTTGATGGATTGAAGGAAATATGCCATAGCTATGTGTGCAGATCTGGAGTCATTAATAGCTCAAAGAGTTTTCTCTAAAATGTTAGCAGTGTTGTTTGCCAGCCAGAGCAACCCATTAAACGTACTTAACAGTAACGCGGGAATTGGGGGGGGGGGGGGGGCACACACAGGGAACCAGGAAAACCCCACAGAGGCAAGGGCCGTGCAATCAAGAAGTCGGACGCGATGCCAGAACAGGAAAAAAAAATCCAACCCAGGCGTGCACAAAAGACGCCGCTGCCCTTACTCTCCCTGGCCGCCGTGTTGGACTGCCGGCGCTGTGCGTGCCACGGCTGGGCTAGGGGCTCCGCCGCGCTGCGGCCCAGGGAACTGCGGCGTCGAAGCGCGCTCAACCAGGAGATGCGCGACTCCTCCGCGAGCCCCGTAGGCCCGACGCCGCCGCCGCCGCCGCCGCCCACCGCCCCCTCGACGCAAGCCGCCTCTACCATGCCACCCCAGACAGGTTAGCGGCGACTCCCCCCATGGGTGAGGGGGAACGTGGGAACACGCGGGGGGGGGGGGGCATTGTGGGGCCACGGCGTCAGCGTCTCCTCAGATTGGTCGATTGTTCCTGTAACTTACACCCCTTGGTGAACCTACTGCCGGATGAAGTAGCTCGTTTAAAGGGCAATTTTTTTTTAATTCCACAAAAGTTGAATTACACAATGCATCTGTTAGCCCGTAAAAAAACAAATCTACACCGAGCTACTGTGTAGCCCGCACCTCCGATGAGCACGGTTGGCTACGTACGGTGCGAAAGTTCAACACACATACATTTAAACAAATGAACAATGAGTTTGGTGCTTTTTTTTTTTTTTACAGCTCATAACAGTAGCAATTTTTCAAGCATCACCTGCTCTGGGTTAGCCTGAGTGTGTTAACGAGCACCATCAAGTGGGCCACAATCCCTCAGCGATTCGAGCAGAGATCTGCATCGTAACAGCTCAGTTTCGCTAATTTTGCACGGGGCCGGCTACTTTATGAGTCATCTGGGATAAGCAGGAAAACAGAACTGGTTACATGTGCACAATTATACTTCCGTTCTTTGAAAATGCAAATTTAAATAAGGAGGCATTTGTTTTTAACACCATTGCGAAGCCGCAGGCCCCAAATGTCAAAAAGCCAGCAACAAACAGCACTATCAAAGTTGCTAGAGATGAAAGTTAACTGACATTAATGAAAAATGGGGGGCACATTGAAAATGTTTTTCAAAACATATATATAGAAATATTTACCGGACACCCTACAATGCTCTGGTGAATTGATGACTTTTTACAACTCGTAATTGGTATTCCATTTAAGAATAAATTATTACGTTAATATTGTGGTGAAATGATAGTGCTTTGAGTTGCTGTAAATCCCATTACATACAATAACAATATATACTTGTCAACAAACATCACATTTTAACCATAATATAGGGTTTTTTTAGTTCAATCGCTTAAAAATAGATGTGTCGTCAAACCAGCCACCACCCGACTAGTACAGCAAACCGGTGTGTTGGAGAGCAAATCCACAACATTTACAATCACATTTAAAAAACTCGATTTGATGCATATATGTCGCGCTTAATCATCAATAGTATTCGCTTATTAATGAGTAAAAATTACACTGAATTATATGAAAAAAACATTAATTTTTTTGACACTAGTAAAATATGTAGTACTCGAAGGATGTCGTGACAGGTCACGTGACTGTCGATATATATATTTTATTTCTCGCGCTGCGACTCGTCACCAACGATCGCCAGTTCTGCTTTTTTACGACGACGAGAGCTCGAGGCTTGGGACTGCAGCGGACCACTGAGCGATGCCTCGAATGGAAAATGAAAACGCAATCTCCCAAGAAAAGATTCCTGACCGTGGGAAAACAAATGGGGTCATAAGAGGCAAGGCGCGGTGCTAGTTTGCCCCTAGAATTGAATCTGCCAACCTTATCTCCAGTGTAAAGATTGCCACGATATTTTTTACTTCCACACAGTCATGATTATTGAAAAGGTCTTTCCACAGCTTTGCTCACTCTTCTTTTTCATTACACAATCCCACCCAGCGCAAAGCAAGACTAAAGGGCGTTTCCATATTGAGCACCCGCGTAACGAGCGCCGCGTTCCAACAGAACGTGCTGTATAAAAAACACACAAATAACACGAGTCATTGTGAGGCATAGCCGAGAAACACCAGCATCCGACAACCAAGGGAAGTGATGTTCACATAATGCAACCGATGGGGTCACGGCTCATAACGTACCGCGAGCCTTGCGGTTGAAATTTACACAACGTAGCTTCACGTGCTCACGTGGAACGCTCGGATTTACGCTTCCGGAGCAGCCGGCGTGCTCAGTGCATTCCGTGCTGGGAAATCGACACATTTATGCAGTAGGTAGTTTTGCCAGGACATGCTTTCCCTCCCTGCTAATGCAAGAATGAAATCACTTCTTTTGAAGACAAGCGAGAACATATTTGTACGTACAGGATCCCGTATTGTCACGGGGACATGGGAAGATCGTTTCTACTCTTGCGGCCAACGACCCGAGAGACCGAGCGACAAAAATTCATGTCTGGGACAAAAGTGACTTTTCCACCAATTTCCACCACTGTGTGAATCAGGCACTGCTCACAATCTTGATTATTTGGCCGCTATGAATTTCCACGCGATCAGCCACTTCATTGAGCTATCATTTGTTGTGGCCAGGTCGCTTCTGAAAAAGAAGCCAATGGCTCAGTGGGCTTAACCTGGTAACTTAAAAATAGTTTAGATGTACTTGTATTTTTCTGTGATTTGCTTACCTTTCCCATACACTGCACCCCTATCGTGCTTCTATATTGTTTGCTGTTGTAACTTTCTGACCAAACCCCGACTGGAGACGTGTTGAAAAAAAGCTTTATAGGTTATCGGATTCCTCGAGTATAAATAAACATTCTGATTCTGAAAACAATTGTATGGGGGCTATCCCCATGAGAGCCTTCTATTGAGCTCTCATGGGTCAGCTTTACACAGTGTGCTGGGAAGCACAGGATGAGTATAAATGCAACACTTAAAGATAAAAGGTTAAAGTGGTGTGGTGCCCAATTGACCGTGGGGCTGCACTCATCCCTTATTTACAGATCTGAGCTGGTGGTGGAAATCCCACATTTCTTTGGTGGGGCAAGTCTGTCCACAGAACCGTTGTTGATATCGTGTCACCAATACATAGAGTACATATTGACCCCAGAGGATTGAGGGCTGATTTGACCCTTTACCAGGAGTTGGACTCGGAGAACCTTGAGAGTGCAACTTGTGGGCCCTACCACCCGCTCCTTGTACACGCCAACGATACCATCATTCCTAAAACTTAACATTTGACTTTAACAACGTACCATGCGGCGGGAACGCACTGCTGGTACAGCAATGACAATTCATAATAAAAACGTAACCTCTATCCTTTTAATGCATTTCAGCATACCACGCAATCACTCAAGTCATACAAGCTGTGTAGCCTTATGCCATTGTCCTGAGCATATATGAATTATTTATAGAATTGGGGGGGGGGGGGGGTGGGGGGGAGCGGTTTCACGATCCTGAATCGTGGCGTCATTCATTTTTCATTATCCGCAATATCTCGTGTTTGGCGAGATGCACTTGGCCGACGCGGCGTTGCTCGCTCACGGGCGCAGCGGGGACCGCCGCATCGCGCACAAACAGAAAGGAGCCTCTGCGGCGGGGCACGTTTACGCGTCGGTGCATACAGCAGGAAGCACGAGACAGAATTTCTGAGCTGCAGCGGCCACCCTCTTGACACCCCCACGAATTAAATCGGCTCATGCGAGCGAGCGAGCGAGTATTGAAGCCCCTGCAGCTCGGCGCCGCGTTATTGAATGCGTGTACACGCGGGCGCGCGGGGTGGCTCGCCCAATGCCGTCGGCATTTTTCATTAAAGTCACGTCAAAGTAATTAGGCACATCCTGTAAGTGAATTTCATATTGTCAAAGCCCAAGTTAGTTTTGCCTAGCGTGCAAGATTGAAAATGACAGCTCCAAGAGGTTTCATTATTTATCAATGATTGAGCCTCGCATTAAGCACTCGGGAGTCCTGAATGGTGAGCGCTGGTCAAGCCAACCCGGCAGTAACGCGGCGTAAAAGTACCTTTGAAGACAGAGTGACATTGCAGCCGCTCAGCCATGGTCTGGTAAAAGTCTTGTACGAAGTCCGACTGTGCTTCAATGCTCTTGTCCTTTAAAAAAAAAAAAACACAAATGAACAGAGGTGTTAAAATACAACATTAATCCATTAGTGAGAACTGCGCTTTGTTTAGTCAAGATAGGCTGCACATCAGTTCAAATGGGCGACTCCGCTTTGCTAACAAACAAACTGCGGTTGGTAAAAGGCAGTCAACACAGGAGTTCACACACTGAGTGCTCACAAAAAACGATCCACAGACCACACAATGCAGAGACCCCCATGTGGCATCGCACAATGGGCGGTTGTGTCATGTCAATATTGCATTACCGCACATATTACATTACACACACGTACAGTACTGCGTGGAACACTGCCGCCTTCTCAAAGAGCAGGCTTGGTGCAATTCTGGAAGCGTCTCGTGACCACAGGGCGATTCTTACACACAATGTACGTATGTACGTTGAACTTCTTTTGCACCGTATGTATCCAACCGTGCTAATCGGAGGTACGGGGGAAGGACAACAAACAAAAAAAGCAAAAAGCAGTTCTAAAGAAATGAGTTTCCAATCGAGATTTAAAAGTGCATACCTCCAGCGGCTTCCTAATACTGGAAGGAAGAGCGTTCCAGACGGCTGCAAAAGCACGTCTGAAAACGCGCGATGGGGTGACCATCTTTGTTAGACGGCTAGCCAAAAGCCGCTGCGGGGATGACCAGGGTTCGCGTGATGGTTTATGCTCCTTGACGAGATTATCACGATATTGTGGTTCATTCGTGGCAAGCACTGTGTAATGAGCGCAACTGGAAGTCAAGACAGACATCTGGCCTGTAATTGTGAACCTCACAACTGTGGTGTTAACAGTCCGTGTAAAATGTGGTGGTGGTGGAACAGCCCAAGAGCTTTTGTAGTAAGGCAGTTCTACCTGGTTTCTGCATAATAAACCTTTACATCTCATCAATACGATCCCAAGCCGTCTAATCAGAAAGCAATGCCATCTGCCATGCATAAACCTGCTTTTATGCATCCCCTTCGTGTCGTGACAATGACACGCATCATTACTGCAGGAAAGCTGGCAGTGACACCAGAGGCTTTGTACGATACCCTTCAAATGTGTGTCTTAAAGAAAGCACCAGCCTGCGGCCCTGTGGTTGTCCATATGGAGTGGTTTCATAAGGTTTTGCCCAACCGCTGTATGTGTGTATGTATGCTGAACTTATTTTGCACCGTACATAGCCAACCGTGCTAATCGGAGGTGCAGGGGAAGGAGAACAAACTAAGTGTGCGTGTGAAGCCTTGAGATGTGTGTATGACTAACTGGCAAGCAAGTATTTATGCGCCCATTAACCTATGAAATAGAATTCGTTACTTTCACCAAAAATTCAAATTGTTCAAGATGGCCTAATTATAATTGATGTAAATTAGAAAGGAAAAAGAGATTCAAAAGTTACATTTAGGATAAAATCACAAACAAAACTGCATAAATGAGATTTTTAAAAAACAAGCATACCAATGAGATGTTCAATTCATTCTTAAATGAGATGGTGACCGGAATCATGGACATTCATCGAATCGCAATAGTCATTACTACCTCCTAAATTGAGCAACAATTTAAATGTTACAATTAGGTTATCGATTAAAAGTGATTAAAAAAATATGATTGTTACACATACAATTCAATGCGTGTATGTATGTTGAACTTCTTTTGCACCGTACGTAGCCAACCGTTTTAATTGGAGGGGCCAGGGAAGAACCACAAAACTAAACACAAAAAGCAGTTCTAAAGAAATGAGTTTTCAATCTAGATTTAAAAGTGCATAGCTCCAGTGGCTTCCCAATATCTGTAGGAAGAGCATTCCAGACGGCCGCAGAAGCGCATCTGAAAGCTCGCGATGCAGCGACCGCAGCCAGAAGTGGCTGCGAGGACGACCGTAGCTGGCGTGATGATTTATGCTATTTGAGATCAGCAAGGTGTTGTGGTTCATTTGTGGCAAGCACTTTGTGTGTAATGAGCGCGACCTTATAACGTATTCATTCGGCAAACCAGAAGCCAATGCACCTCAGTGTGCACTGGACGGACATTGCCGAATCTTGCATTATCCGTCACGACACATGCCAAAGAATAATGTAAGTATCCCGAAGAAAATAACAGATTCTACGGCTTTGTGTTTAGTTTGCTGTCCTTCCCCACCGCACCTCTGATTAGCACGGTTGGCGACATGGTGCGAAAATTCAACAATACATACTTTTTATTTTTACGTGACTTTACCGAATAGAACCAAAGAGTATGGATCCTTGCAGTCATGAAAGCTTTAAATCTAGAATACACGACTACTATTGAAGCCCGGGATCGCAGCGGCATGGGCCTGCCACGAGAAGCAAGCGAGCTCCGCCGTAATTCGCCACACCGCCCGTACCTTCTTGAGCTGCATGCCCTCGATGCAGGCGCGGCAGCGCTTGTAGATGTCCTGCGCCGCCGGCTTGCGCAGCAGCTTCAGGAAGTCGGTGAACTCGCCGGCCACGCGCTGGCTCTCCAGGCTCTGCTGGCGCATCACTGGGCGGCTATCCGGAGGCCTGGAATCTGGCACGTCTGACCGATCGCGACGCGCCCGTCCGTTACACGCACGTTTTATCAGCATCGTGTGTGTGTGTGTTGTTCTTGTTGGTGGTTGGGTTTTTTCAACATGCATGTGTTTCTCACACAGCTGCTATTATGGCTCCCAAACTACTATATAAGCGGGTTCATCAAGACAATTTTTCAAGACACCACCAGTTTCGAATGCTGATGTAATATTTTGCATGGACGCATGATGACGTGACCGTCACAGCTCATGGTAACATTACCATATCACTTTCACACGGATATTTATTTCATTTTTGCATTAGCTTAATACGCTTCCCAAATGTGTCCACATTTATACGGTGGTATCCATCTCTCAATAGAGAATGCACCGCTGGCTTAAATGAACATCGGAAGAATGACAATCTTGGTGACTGATGGATGGAGATGCTCCCCGATTGGATTTGGACTCTCGACTCTGTGACTAAGAGGGCCAGTGCTCTACCGAGCGAGCCACCCCAGCTGTTGAGAGCCAGGGTCACCTGGGCCATTACCCCCTTTTGCAGCCAGCAAGGACTCATCCAGCCAAATCTTCTACAATACCAATAGACATGTAACGATTTTTGTAAGAATCCATCACTTGCAATTTATGAATTATAAGGGAATGTTAATCAGGATAATCACGCCTTTCATATCATGACCTCTTATGTCACCGTGTCTCAGAGCGCTTTACATCACATCGTATCTCAAACGTTTGAAAGGAAACCTCCAGTGGCAGCTATCCGTGTAAACGGGCATTAATCTGTCCATTGGGGGCAAAGGGATTGCAATGATGAAGCCAATCTGTGGGTCATTTTCGAATTTGGCAATATTTGGACCGTGGTGCCGGCACTAACCATTGCGATTGAAGCAGATGGAGCGTATTATCACGGCTATGACACACACAGTAATAATCAGGGCGACTGCTGGATTCAAACCAGAAACCTCTGCATCTAGCGACGAACGAGGGACCGCTGGTGGTGGGTTAACGACACATTTCTATTTACGCGATCTAACCCAAAAAAAAAACCTTTATTGTGGATACCGGTTGCGAAAGCCTACGTGTTAAACAGGCCACGTCACTGTTCATCTCCTCTCGTCACACCCACTGCCCACATATCTCACTTCAATGCACGCAACGTGCAACGGCATGACACGCACGCAATTATCTGCATTTGAATGGAGAAGTCTGGGTAACGTGGCGCTGTGAGCTTCCCGACACACGGACAAACTCTAATGTAATGGAACAGGGAAGAAAGAAAAATGTGAACTCTGAAAATCTTCAAAGGGCTCATTCAGCTACACAAGTTGAGTTTCTGATTGCTGCATGGCGACTGTTGCCGGCTAACAATGATACGGAGAAAATGTTATGTACGGTTGTGTTTTGGCATGGTCAACGTCGGTCTTGTTTACAGTTTGCTTATTATAGTTGATATGTCTAGGTTAGATTTTTATTGTATGTTACTCTACAACTTTTAAACGTTGGACATTTATAAAAAATTATATTTAGATGGTATAAAAATAAGAAAAACATGTCAGAATTGAAATTCACTTGACTCTCGTGGACAAAACCAAACATTTTATAGATTGCTCTATCCCTGAAAAATTAAACACAGGAAGTGAACACGGCATTCTGTAACAATGCAACATTGCCAGAGGCTAAAGCTAATTATAGGCAAAAACAAGACAGCTGACAATACAAAAATATAGTTTGGGAGGTAGACTGAAACATGGAGTTCAGAAACATGGACATTGACTAAGAAATGTAACAATGCTGCAAATTACACGAATTACATAATGCGTGGAAAGATCCATGTATGGAATTACAATGACAGGCAGAAAGCGCAAAAGGTACGTATCAGGGAGCGAACGCAAATTAGAGATATCATATTGACTGTTCAGACAAGTACCACCTTGCCTTGGCTCGGTCACACCGCTGCAAGGGAAAATGGTGAATGGATGCAACTGATGATGGAATAGCGGTCTATGGAGAGAATGCACCTGAAAGGATGATCACCGAGGTGGTGAAACGACGAGATCAGAGGTCAGGTAATGCAGGTGTGATACAGATATTGGTGTCACGGGACCATCATATGGGATGGTGCTGTAATGGGGAAGGGATTTGGGAAGCCTTCATCCTGCAGTGGATTCATCTTGGCTGATAATTAAAAGGTGCTTCAAAGAAAATGTTAACACTTATATGGGACTATCGATTTTAATGGAAAAAGAACGGATAATAATACACTGTGACATGATACCAAATGTAATGTTAATAGCTTCAAAAAGTCAACGAGTCTCCACTTGTTCGCCATCATTGTCAACGCGTGCCTGGAATCTTCTCTAGGTGGTCTCTCCAGAGCCCAGAGCCACATTTCTTGTGGTATTGCTGCAAATTCTCCGAAACGTTAACATTTTTTTTAAGAACCCCTGTATTAAATCACAAAAAAATTTAATTTCGAGTTCAATGCGACGAGAGTCAAAAACCTTTCTTTGGCGGGGTCTTGGAAGCCGAGAAGAACTTCTTGACAGTGTTGACCTTGCTCGTCTTTTCCTGGGTCTTCTTCTCCTCGAACTTGGCGAACGTGATGGGCTGGGAGCCGCTGGGGTTGCCGGCGTACGCCTCATCCTCCTCTCGCTGGAGCCTGCGACACGGCACGGCGCACGGATCACGACGCAGGCCCGGCCATCGCGACACCTCTCGATGAGGTTTAGCGGTGTCACTTTAATGCAATAATGTTGCACGAAGCAATGCTGGCTGCACGTGTTGTTCAGCTTCGCGTGGGCTGCAACATTGTTCGAACCTCGATTGAAATGCATCGCCACTGGACAAGCAACAAGCATGTCGTCATCATAGCGGTGCGAAATCCACTAAGCATCGGCTACGGCAGAGAATACTGCCCGGCCAAAAATGAGCTTCAGAAGAGGTTTCAATGCTGAGCCTGTCGGTCTCTGGGGCAACCAAGTGGCTCATTTATAGGTTTCCTGACAGTCAAGAGCCAACGCACAGGAACTGCAAACTGCACTGATAGAGTGAACCCAGATTTTTTTTTTGGAGTAGATTGTTTCAGGACACAATAAGGTTTATGAAGCAGCCTTTCCTAGACACCTTTAACTATACAGCAAGAAAAAGCGGGCAGTCTTACTATCCCAGCTTGGATCTGTCCATACAGCCTCTCAATGCTCAAGGGGACATCGACCAGCCTCCACATCCTTTCCTTAATGGAAGGATTTGGGTGCATTGAGAGAAGGCCAACACGCTCGTCCAGCAACTCAATCCGAAAACATCCGAGGCTAAAAAATGTCACGAGGGGTATGTGGAAGTAGCCACAAGGCATGCATTGTGATCCGAGGCGTTTACTGTCTGACAGAACCCAGTTGGTGCGACTGCAGTGCCTGCTGTAGCTGTGGGTTCCCGCAGACCTCTCGGCGAGCTCGCGATCCTCCTGGATCTGCCTCTGGCGTGCTTTGTTGTACTCCTCGCGCCAGCACTTGGAGCAGAAGCCCTGCCACGCCGGGTTGCCATAGTAACCGCATCCCTTCTTGCACAGAAGCTCCGACTGGTCCACGTGGATGCCCTTGCGCACCGTGCGGACACTCATTTCGACACCCCTGCATTCCCACACAACCACGCGCGCCTTTCAGTCTCTCCCGCAGGCAGGCACACACCGTCGCTCCTGTCCGTCGCGCCCAGGCACATTTAATGGAACGAGGGCGGGCAGAGAAGCAAAACAAAAAACAAAGCAACACTCTCATCATCAGATTTCAGAACAGTTTCAAAGGCATGTTCGTGAAATATTTCTTTGTACTCTGGAAAAGGAGTCCATCTCAGATGGAGCACGGGGATTACGCAGTTCAGAGCGAGACC
The DNA here is from genome assembly GCF_048934315.1 of Petromyzon marinus. NCBI lineage: Eukaryota > Metazoa > Chordata > Hyperoartia > Petromyzontiformes > Petromyzontidae > Petromyzon > Petromyzon marinus. Next base: position 9,188,262 of record NC_133704.1, read on the forward strand.
ATCTTCAGTCAAATCTGACTTCAAACCTTCATCAGGGGTGGACGTGCCCAGCTAACCTCAGAACCCACATTTAAAGCGGTGGGCCACTTTCGCCAATAAGATATCATCAGTGTCAGGGCCACCACACGTTTCAAACCATTGGGGTTTGACATCATGATGGGGTGTTTTCACATTTGCGTATATTGTCGGGGGCCGTACGTCAAGAGACCACACTAAAGGCGACCAGGAGCTGCCAGTGGCCCACGGGCCTTGCAATGAACAACACTGATTTAAAGATCTCTGTTCCTCTATCACTGAGGGGTAAGGCGACCTTGTGACGAGCCACAATTACACAGCCAGTCGAGAGCAACTGTGGCATGACCCCCGCACCACGATTTTTTTATTTGGAACAAATTGGCAATCAGATTTTTAAAAAACACAACATTACGAAAACCAAACGATGCCATTATTGCTTGCCTCAAATTTTACCTATGACAGCGATACAACTGTGCCATGAGAATCGGTGCTCATGCCACGGCTGCCTCAAGACTGGTTACGCAGGTGTGATTTGTCACGAGGTGTGATTTGTCACAAGGTGTGATTTGTCACGAGGTGTGATTCCTTCTCAGTGGTGGAGCTACAGAGACCTTTAAATACCGGTTCTGAAGGCCGCAGGATGTGCGTCTACCTTCCTGAAGGTTCGTAGGGCCAGTGCAAGTCAGTGGGACTGAGACCGATCGGGATTGTAACCATGTCTGTGCTCTTATCTTGTACACACGCACCTAGAATGTGTTTTGTGGTTATCTGTTCGTGAGAATAAAATACGTTGAAGTAACAGTTAACAGAATAGCACTCACACTCTAGTGAGAACACTGCAAAGTCATCTGCATATATTTCAACGTCAATGCAATGATAATATTAAAACACATTCCGGTGACATGTGTGGCTGTAACTTTCAAGAATATTTTTGCTCATTCACAATTTTGAAATTTGCATTAGACAGCCTGAGACACAGCCTAGGAAAGTGTCGACAAGGTAAGAACAATTATCACTGTATTTATTTCATAGCTACTGCTATGAATACGGCAGTAGATATCCGTTACGATAGTAACATCTCATATGCCTCTCAGAATATTAAATCTCCAGGGGTCAACTCAGCCTATCATCATCAGTCCTTGAGGGTCGATAAAATGAGACCCACTTTTGTGGGAACTCAACAGTGGTGACCATATAGAGAAGCTGGTTCCAATCAAGATAATACTCTATAGTATAGACTTAAAGCTTCCGTGACTGCATGAATTCATATTCTTTGGGTCTTTCGGAAAAGCCATGTAGATAGGAAAATAATTAAAAAATATATATCACGTTTCGGTCGAAACACAAGCAATCGGGGAGAGCTACTGAGGCAGGAAATATATATTTTTCCTGCCTCAGTAGCTCTCCTGTTATATTTTTTCACCTGATGATGATTGCTTGTGTTGCGATCGAAACGTTGTGATATTTTATCTTTCTATCTACGTGGCTTTACCGAAAGACCCAAAGAATACTCTAAAGTTTAGTTTTAATATGGACTATCCAACACGAGTTCAGGACCAAGCGATACGCATCTCCCAACACTCGTTTGAAAGGACCCTTGTGAATTATACAATACACTGACATGCACAGTGCTCCGTGCATCGTAAAAAAAGCCTAACTCATACACCAGGCACTTTTTGTTGCAGATATGCATAGGACTGTGCAGTCGCTGTGGCTATAACCGATAGATTATTGACAAGGTTCATTAACTCAGGGCAAAGCGTCTAGGTTATTATGCATTCAAATGTGACCCTGTTCACACAGGTAGCTTACCCGAGTATATCTCCATTAACAGTGACTTACAGGTGAAAGGTTGTTTCAACTGGACTAACGGTAGAATATTAATTAAGTTTTCTCCACGTGAAGACACATGCGGTCAGAAACCCCACGTGCAGTTTGTAATATTAAACACCACCAATAAGTGTGCATTGAGTTGTCAGGCACAAAGAAAGCATCTGCTTTTGAAATGGAAGGTATTTAATACATGTTCATCACTGACAACTCGTGTGGGAGGAAAGCAGATCACGAAGAGAAGCCCCATGAATACCAGAGCATATCACTGCAAATCTAGATGCAGTACAAGTAAACAACCGATTTGCTGAATTCTGTTCTACTGGACATCACACTTGATTTCATGAAATCAACGTGATGTCACATATTGATGAAAGAGCTCCTTTGGAGTTCGTAAGTGGCACTCTAAATACTTCTACGAGGCTATTATTAAAGAGACGTGTGGTCTCGGTGCACAATTTCCTGGTCGGAAAAGGCACCTACAGCATCTAAAAACTTCACTTGCGCTCAGTTGTGTGCTCACACATCAGAGATCAACGTTGACAATGCGTGAAAAGTACGCAGTCTGTCCAACAGCGAAAGGACATCTGGAAAGCCCACGGTCTTAACGCCGTATTGAGGGCTGGGAGTGCATTTGTACAATTTCAGTTCGCGTCCAACGGGATGATGCCCATCGCCAAGATATCTAAAACGTGTGCAGTTATCGATCTTGATGACGACGAATACTGTGTGGATCATGAGAATGGTAAGGACAATGGTGGTGTGAGGGCTTAAATTCCCAATAAATATTCCCCCGTACCTGGTCGACTACAATAGGCACTTGACTAGTAGAAGTAGTAATATCGCGATGTATACTGTATGTGGTGTGCCGGGTCCGGAAATATTTTCTGGACAGACCCAGCTGAAATAAATTATTGCATGACAGAGTGAATGATGGCAGAAATGGTGAGGAAGATGAAAGCGAGAATGAAGATGAAGGTGACAATGGCAATAAGGGTGAGGATGTTGTGTGATGTGTGGAAGATAATAGCTATGTTTATGACAGCATTGGTGAGGATAGTAAGGATAATTTTGTGGATGATGGCACGGAGGAAACTGATAGTAAGGATGATTGCGTAGATGACAATGGTGGGAATGAGGATTATTTTGGTGGCGATGTGTTCACTACCTCACCTAGTATACAAGTGGTCTGTGGGTTCAATCCTGACCCTGACACCTGAATATTTGGAGTTTGCATGTTCTCCCCGTGGTCACCTACATTTTTCTCCGGGTCCTCTGGCATTCCCTCCACATTTAGACATGCATTTCGAGTATTTGGCTGCTACAAATGTCCAAGTGAGAAGCCACTTCGTTGAGCTATCGTGTCTGGCCAGGTCGCTTCTGAAAAAATAGTTTATAATGTATTTAGATGCTTTATAAATCCTACGTGGATTGTATGATAATGTCATGGTGTGATGAATATGATGTTGGGAAACTTAGCCGAACCCTTTCTTGAAGGAGTCACTCGACTCGGTGAATCTTTTCCCGGGTAAACAATCGTAATATCATTTTAAAATAAGTAATATTTAAAAATACTTTTTAAAAAACACGCTTTAATGAAATGTACCCTACTAGTAATGGAAGAACTCCACGACTCCAGGAAGTGGCCCCGAAGCTTGCCACAACGTAAGGGGACCGTGGTGATTTACAGCCAACGTCAGTTGACCGTGGACAATTAGACCAAAGCCGAAACATAACATATAAAAAATGTTTCAAAAAATATATTATTTTTAATGATAGAATATAGTATTGTCATCAGTATGACATAAGTATACCAAGTTTGCAGTCGATACCACATTGGGAAGTGGGTTAAAATTGAGTTACAAGATTTGAGGATACAACAGTGAGTTAATTAAAAGCGTGTAAAAACCATCAATGATGACGGGTTGGATTTGAGTCGATCCTGGCAAGTGAGCTCGGTGCACTCAGAGGACTCCCCTAAGAGACGAATCTCAGCTAACCAACCGACATGAAACACGTGTTCACCAACGACAGCACATAATGATACCGTAGTGATGCTATCAACGTGTTGAGTCAAAAGTCAATGTACAGCACAGTGCATGTGCTCCGACACTAAAATAACCTCTGGGTGGTACTCATAGGTAGATTGGCCTCGATTCGGCGGTGGAAATTCCCCATTCATTCGGGGCGTCAGTAACACCCATAGGACAAACACTATTGACTTCTCACAAAGTGGTACCTCCCCATTCAATTGATTCTGGATGATGAAGACGATGGCTATGGTTGATCCCTGGCTGGGATTTAACCCCCCCTCCCTCACCTTCAGATGGAGTCGAGTTGCTTGAATTTAACGTAATCAACATCACTGCGATTATATCACTATCAACCACATCACCATTTACCCACTCAATCATCGTCCATACCACCATCCACGGTAGCTTAATCTCATCATCACCATCATTCTTCTACGTCTCATAAAAAAATGAGTATCGCATTGTGAAAAGACTATAGCACGTCTCCTACAAATGAATGTCAACATGGGAGAATTGAGTCACTACCAATGGAAGCCAACTTCAACACTGAAAAGGCTTTTTGGGTACGGCAAGGATTAAAGAGAAGCGAGGGGTTAGCGTTAGTGATAGCGTTAGTTCGTGATTGGGTTAGTGTTAAGGGTTAGTGGTAGCGTTAGTGGCAGTGTTAGTCAGAATCTGAATACTGTATGTATGAGAGCTATAACGCTCTTTTTTCTCAGACGTCCAGTGGTATGGCTAGTGGTAGTGTTAGTGGTATGGCTAGTGGTAGTGTTAGTTAGTGGTATGGCTAGTGGTAGTTTTAGATAGTGGTATGGCTAGTGGTAGTGTTAGTGGTATGGCTAGTGGTAGTGTTAGTTAGTGGTATGGCTAGTGGAAGTTTTAGATAGTGGTATGGCTAGTGGTAGTGTTAGGGGTATGGTTCGTGGTAGTGTTAGTGGTAGTGTGAAGTGGTATGGCTAGTGGTAGTATTAGTTAGTGGTATGGCCAGTGGTAGTGTTAGTTAGTGGTATGGCTAGTGTTAGTGTTAGTTAGTGGTATGGCTAGTGGTAGTGTTAGTGGTATGGTTCGTGGATGTGTTAGTGTTATGGCTAGTGGTAGTATTAGTTAGTGGAAGTGTTAGTTAGTGGTAGTGTTAGTGGTATGGCTAGTGGTAGTGTTAGTTAGTGGTATGGCTAGTGGTAGTTAGTGGTAGTATTAGTGGTATGGCTCGTGGTAGTGCTAGTGTTAGATAGTGGTATGGCTAGTGGTAGTATTGGTTAGTGGTATGGCTAGTGGTAGTGTTAGTTAGTGGTAGTATTAGTGGTATGGCTAGTGGTAGTGTTAGTTAGTGGAAGTGTTAGTTAGTGGTAGTGTTAGTGGTATGGCTAGTGGTAGTGTTAGTTAGTGGTATGGCTAGTGGTAGTTAGTGGTAGTATTAGTGGTATGGCTCGTGGTAGTGCTAGTGTTAGATAGTGGTATGGCTAGTGGTAGTATTGGTTAGTGGTATGGCTAGTGGTAGTGTTAGTTAGTGGTAGTGTTAGTGGTATGGCTAGTGGTAGTGTTAGTTAGTGGTATGGCTAGTGGTAGTTAGTGGTAGTATTAGTGGTATGGCTCGTGGTAGTGCTAGTGGTAGTGTTAGATAGTGGTATGGCTAGTGGTAGTATTAGTTAGTGGTATGGCTAGTGGTGGTGTTAATTAGTGGTAGTATTAGTGGTATGGCTAGTGGTAGTGTTAGTGGTATGGCTAGTGGTAGTGTTAGTGGTATGGCTAGTGGAAGTGTTAGTTAGTGGTAGTGTTAGTTAGTGGTAGTATTAGTGGTATGGCTAGTGGTAGTGTTAGTGGTATGGCTAGTGGTAGTGTTAGTGGTATGGCTAGTGGAAGTGTTAGTTAGTGGTAGTGTTAGTTAGTGGTAGTATTAGTGGTATGGCTAGTGGTAGTGTTAGTGGTATGGCTAGTGGTAGTGTTAGTTAGTGGAAGTGTTAGTTAGTGGTAGTGTTAGTGGTATGGCTAGTGGAAGTGTTAGTTAGAGGTATGGCTAGTGGTAGTATTAGTGGTATGGCTAGTGGAAGTGTTAGTGGTATGACTAGTGGTAGTTAGTGGTAGTATTAGTGGTATGGCTAGTGGAAGTGTTAGTGGTATGGCTAGTGGAAGTGTTAGTGGTATGGCTAGTGGTAGTGTTAGTTAGTGGTATGGCTAGTGGTAGTGTTAGTTAGTGGTAGTATTAGTGGTATGGCTAGTTGTAGTGTTAGTGGTATGGCTAGTGGTAGTGTTAGTTAGTGGTAGTGTTAGTTAGTGGTAGTGTTAGTTAGTGGTAGTGTTAGTTAGTGGTAGTGTTAGTGGTATGGCTCGTGGTAGTGTTAGTTAGTGGTAGTGTTAGTTAGTGGTAGTGTTAGTTGTAGTGTTAGTTAATGGTAGTGTTAGTTAGTGGTAGTGTTAGTTAGTGGTATGGCCTAGTGGTATGGCTAGTGGTAGTGTTAGTGGTAGTTAGTGGTAGTGTTAGTTAATGGTAGTGTTAGTTAGTGGTATGGCTAGTGGTAGTGTTAGTGGTAGTGTTAGTTAGTGGTAGTGTTAGTTAGTGGTAGTGTTATGGCTCGTGGTAGTTTGCAGCGTTAGCGGCAGGGTGTTGTCAAAAGGGATTGCGGCCCAGCGAGATGCTCACCCGAGACGCGAGCCCACCCCACCCCGCCCTGCGAGCGGACGCGATCGCGAGAGGCGCTGGCACACACTGGGGCTGTCTCTCTCCCCTCCCTCTCCCCGAGTCTCCGTCTCTCTGAGGAACTCACGAGACTCGGAGCCGCCGATGTCGCCGCCGCCGCCGAGGGGAGCCCGCGACCTCAAGGCGCCGCGAGCAGCAGTCACCAACATCCGCCTCGCGCCGCTCTCATTGGTCCCCTCGGCGTGCTCCGCGATTGGCTCGGAGGTCGTCACGTGATACGGCTCGGGGATTTTGCCCCCCCCCACCACCATCACCCCCCCCACCACCCCCCCACCATCTAACCCCCACCACCCTCCACTACCAACAACAACCGCCACTAAGTGGCGGTGACATCACCACGGCGCTTGTGCCAGGCTAGGTGCACGTTGAGGCCACGTGAAGTGTCCATAGTTCCATAGTTTCATTTATTTTGGTATAGCCCTGTGAGCCATTCGGCTCTTGAATCGGGTGCAACCGCAACAAACAAAAACACGAGCAAGAAAAACATCTTAAAGTGACTATGTGTGACTGTGCAAACAGAAAATCCATGGAAAAAAAACAGCAAAATATTCTTGAAAAAAAGCACCGTACGCCAACGCTGTGTGCAAAAATCCCAGTGGGATGCAAGGCAAAACAACAACAACCACAAGACAACTAAGATTAAGTGTCGAACGCCCGCTGGCAGGGAGGAGGTCACGGGGCAGACCCAGCAGGTGCCACGTGTCGACTGACCGAGACGACTGAGACGAGAGTCTGATGCACCACCACCTGTGCCCCCCCCCCACCCCCTACTGTGTCAACTTGCTGCGTTTTATCCGCCCAGCGCTCCGCTCGTTGTTGTGAGCGTCGCTCCTCCGTTGTTGTTGTTGCTGGAGGGCGACTGCCTCCAACAGCCCAGTAACTGGCAGCGTCCTTCACGAGCCTCCTCCATACAAGACAAATATAAAGGTCGCCCGTGTAGCCTTAACAGACTGTTGGGACAAGTGCTCTAGAGGAGTTGTACACCCCTAGCTGTCACTGCTATTCAGTGGCCTAAAATAAAATAAAATGTTTTCGCTCCGGATGACCGCTGCAAAGTATTATTTGTATTTTGATTTAGTGTGCTGATCTTAAAGGTGCATTGAAGAATGTGATACTCCGACTTGATGCTCCTGTTGTTTGTGGAGTGACTCATACAGCCAGCTGTGGCTCTATAGGGTTTGGTGTTACGTGTTATTTATGTAGTTTATTGTTAAAAATTCGGTCACAGTTCCTATGATCACTGTTACATTGCATTTATGGCTTTATTTTGGTGATTTCTAAAAGTTTTTTTGGTTTGGCCATGTTTTTGTTTATTGTAGTACGGAGTTAGACTGATGGCCTTAGTCTTAGTTGTCTTGTGGTTGTTGTTGTTGTTTGACTTGCATCCCACTGGGATTTTTGCACGCAGCGTTGGTGTACGGTGCTTTTTCAGGAATATTTTGATTTTTTTTTCCATGGATTTTCTGTTTGCACAGTCACACAAAGTCACTTTAAGATGTTTTTCTTGTTCGTGTTTTTGTTTTTTTGTTTGTTGTGGTTGCACCCGATTCAAGAGCCGAATGGCTCACAGGGCTATACCAAAATAAATGAAACTATGAAACCTATGAAGGTCGGCCACGGGGACACACGAGGGGGGTGGGTGGCCAACAACCACCCCCGGCCGCCTTTGTCTCCCCACTGGTGATGTTTAACTACACACCACCGCTACCAGGTTACTCATTTGAGGCTGAGTCGACTTAAGAGAGGCCCAGGACCGGTTCAGATAAATCCTCCAGACACCTCCACCCTTGACCGCCTGTTGCGCTGATTGATCGAAGCGCCGCCACGTGTACCGGTACATGGTCAGCTTCGTGTAGTTTAATTAGATGCCATATCAGTGCTGGCTTTGGAACTATCGTGTTTTTTTAAATGTAGTTTGTTGTTGTAACGTTCTTACCCGCACCCTACTGGACATCTGTGGAAAAGAGCTTCATAGCTCATCGGATTTCTCCTGCAGTATAAATATTCTGATCACGTGATTCCTTCAAACTCACACCCCCCCTCCTACCACCACCACCAATGCGGTTCGCGATTGGTTTATCGGTCGTCACGTGATTAGAGATTCCCTCGTCCGTTTAAAGGGCGCGTTGCGTAACCGGCCATGATCGATCCGCCGCTGGATGGAATCCGGCGCCATCCGACACGGTGCAGCGATCAACCAACGCTTTAACCCCCCGCCGCAAGCGAGACGAGAGTTCTCTCCGGGAGGCTCCCGTCTCTTCAGATAGAGCTCCCCCTCTCTCGCTGGATTCGGAGGTTTTCCGGAATGCACGCACGTGTGCTGATTTTTACGCAGCGTGTCGAGGGTGCAAGCTGCTTCGTGGTGGCGAGATGTTATTATATTAAAACAGGTCGTGGGTTCGATCCCAATCCTGACGTCTCAAGTATTTTTTTGGGAGTTTGCGTGTTTACTCTGTTGGCGTGGATTTTTTTTTCTTCCAGTTTTCCCTCCACATTTTTAATCAACATGCGTTTAAGAGTATGCTCTCTCGCCCACTGCAGCATTTTTTTCTTGCTGGGGTTGTCACAGTACATAATTTTATGCTAATTCCTTTGTCAAGACGTTTTTTGTTTCCTCCCACACAGCTTAAAGGACGCGACCTGGGCTTGGCTGTCTTCACTCCAACGCTGTCCTCTGGACAGTCCGGTCCCTTCACCTGATGAAGGCCACTTGTGTTGTGGCCAAAACGTCGTGATTTTTGTTATTTTATTTTTACCTACGTGACTTTACCGAATAGAACCAAAGAGTATGTTGTCACACCTGATGAAGATTGCTTGTGTTGCAATCGAAACGTCGTGATATATTTACTTTGACTTCTAACTACGTGACTTTACCGAAAGAACCAAAGAAGATAATCCACTTCGTTGAGCTGTCATTCGCGATGGCCGGGTTGCTTCTGAAAAATAAGCTACATCGACTCAATGGGCTTTAACTGGTAAGATAGAAAAAATAGTTTTTTTCGGATACTAGTTCATAAAGCCTTTCTTCGCCAGGCAAACATTTTAAATATAAATAATTAACCTGATATGTATTTTTGTTACCATTTTTATCTACGATCAGACACTACAAAAAATAGTATTTTCCCACAAAACTAAATTTGTTGACGACTTGATTCAACTTCCTGTATTTAAAAGCGTACCCATCGGAAACAGCTCAATTTAAAGATCCATACATTTTATTACAAAACTTAATTTACTTAATACTCTGAGGGAAGCTCCTGTCTTTTACCGTTTTGGAATTATTCAAATTTGAACATCATAAAATGCGTATTTTTTCCATTCAAAACTGCTTGAATCCGAAATATCTCAAAACAAAGAGATCAATATTCTTGGTTCTTATATTGTTGTTTTTATTTTTTACCTATGTGACTTTACCGAATAGAACCAAAGAGTATGGATCTTATATTGTTATATATATTTTATTATTTTATTGTTTCCCTTCAACGTGACTTTACCGAAAGAACCAAGAATATGAATCACTGCAGTCACGAAAGCTTTAAATCAAAAATAGATCAATGGTTCTCACTTTCACTTTATTTTCTGTTTAACGCTCTATCAAACGAAAAAAACACATTTAAAATGGTTTCTAAATGACACGCACAAACATGTTTATGATGCACTTAAAATGGAGATTTGGGGGGCTTTAAAATTTCATTTTTCGGAAATTCAGATTTTTCTGTTTGTCCTAAAAGCTACATATGTACCGAATTGCAGCTCTCTACCTTGTCGGGGAATACCATCGAGGTTTTTGAGACATACAGATTAAGGTCTTCATTTAGATCGATGATGTATTTTAAAATGATTTGCTTAACTTTCATTTACTTTGCATTGCTATCGGTTTTTTTGCTGCAATGTTCTGACCCCGCACCCCTACTGGACATCTGTGAAAAAGAGCTTTCTAGCTGATCGGATTCCTCCAGTATAAGAATTCTGATTCTGAAAACAAAAAATTCTGAAATGCTTCATGCGAGGGCAAATTGGGGGTTGTCGTCACTGGTTAAAACGTATCCGGTGATCTACTACGCCCAGCAGCGTGATTGCTCAATAGCAACCACATGGCTGAGAACAATTACCCTGACCAGGCTCATCCTTGGCCTTATCGACTGAAAGATGCCACGTGGTCACAGACCGTAGCCGTGGAAAATCCTGGAGATACCACCGGTATTTACATTAATTGAACAAACCCCGTTATTTACGTGAAGACGAATATCCCACGCACATGTTTCATGTTTGAGTGCTGAACTGTTGATATTCTATTCAAAACGTTTTGACAAGGGTGTAATTTAAACACCGGCCATGTTCAATCCACCGCTGGATGAAGGCTGCCTGCCCCAAGCATCCATCAATATAACATTGCGATGCAACAATCCACCTGGCACCTTTGACGTCCATCCCAAATTTTCGGGTAGGAATTGGGATTCCACCGTATAAGCCTGGACACAGGCCCAGAGATATTGGACCACACTGAAAACAATTTTTTATGGATATCAGAGGCAGGTTAACACAATTCACTTTTTTATTTGAATGTGAAATCATTTCATTACATCTCTGCTGTCCAACAGCTATTTGACGAAACTCAAACGCACACAGAGACTTAAGTGCATAGGAAACACTTCAAATAAAGTGATTGGAAGTTGCACAACCTTACCATGATCTCGGAAAAGGTTTCCCAAACCCCAGTCCTTGCGACCACCACGGCACGCACGTCTTTCTGAGTTCAACAATCTGCCTCCCCTCAAATGCAAATTAAGTTGCTACATGCCGCACGCGCCTGATGATTGATAAACGTCTCACGTAATTTGGGGTGCGGTCAATGACTGAGTCACACTTGTTCCACCCTTACACGTTAAGCTCAAATTATACGAGTACTGTATATGCGATTGCATTTTGCCACAACACCGATGACCCTTCTGTATTGTTTACTGCTTATAAAACCCGAGCGTTGCATTAAAAGTATCCATCACAGTGTTCTATGCTATTTGGAGGCGTTTCCACACACTTTTATCCAAATGCTCTTAACGCACAAAACATCGGATAAGCGAGCCACGTGTTATGCTTGCACAAACTCACAAACACAAGTTTGCTCTTGATTTTTAAAACAAAGTGAAACATTGCAATGAAAATAACACTGGAATTACAGAATGTACCGGTATATTCGAAAAGTGTAATGATGCACACCCGGCGATCGGCAAACTGTCACTTTTCAGTCGCGATTCGATCGAGGAATCTTTTTATTACAATGTGGTTCATTTAGCAACCACTAGTGGCTGTAGCGCTTACGTAAAATTCTTACATACAACATATACAAATCGAAATAAAACATTCTTACACAGAATCGATAGTAATGAATCGATGTATTGTTACGACTCCAATGAATTGTCTTGCTGTAAATGTGTTCAATGCAGCCGTGGGCCCAATGGTTTGGGGCCTTTGCAGTCAACATGAGCTACATGTGAATACAAAAAGTATAATGCCCTACGTCGGCCACTCATGAACGAACGCACTTTGAAAAACATGACCAAGCACACACAACTGTCCATAATTATTCGTCATAATTACCCAAGTTAACTATGAAGAGGCATTCATCGTGAATTTTTTTTTTCAAAATGAAAGTAAATTATATCTCTTATTTGAACAAATACACACAAAATAACAAATGCAATAGTTAAATAATACAACTATTAACATTCTTTTGAGCTCGTTTTTTTACCTGGTGTATTGAGTACATACACCAAAAATAGCAGCACTATAATATATGGTACGTATGCGGGCATAACTAAAATTACGTGAGATGGCCATGTAAGTACCCTTTGAGTGGAGAAGTGATGCGATCTGATTTATGCTCAACTCGCACCCAGAGGTCGAATACATTCCAATGAAAGGCCGACATCTCCTACAAGATTAAACTCAGCGTGTTGGCCACGGTTTGCGAACTAAAGCAGTGCCTCTGTTGAACCTCAGCCATGCATTTATTTTCAGCCTCAAAAGAAATATCTGCTCGGACTTGCAAAGGTCGAGCACAAATTTCTCCAAATCTGTTTTGTAAAACTGTCCAAGGTGCTGAAATGATCAGCACAAACTTTACACATACTGTATTAAAGGTTATTGTGAAAAGCGTGACTGAAAATAACGGTGGCAGGGTTTGGGCTGCCTAAGCCAAATGCTACGTCTCATCCGTCAATATCTGAATAGTTCACACGCCCCTCCACTGCCCCTGAGCAGGCCACAGTTGTCGATATCATTAAAAAGCAACCACACTGCTCACCGTAGAAAGGCGGGCAAACTCACTGTGCTTTACTGGAAGCCTCTAACACAGACAACACGACACATCCCGGTGGCAGTCACACTGCACACAGGACATTCACGATGGAGTGCGCACAAGGAATGGTGAACTATTGTGCTTATTAGCCATTTTCAAAGCACTTGCTGAATGGCAGGCTTACAATGCTGGGGTCAATGGCCATGTTCTTATTAAGCTACAATTCTGTTTCTCCATCGCCTATTTTTTATGGTTCTGTTATGCGTCTCCCAAATGGTTTCCCATCACCTTTCTGTCCAGTCCTTTCCAAAAGGCTACTTGGTTTGTGATTGTAATGATTTCAGAACCAATTTTCTCAATGTGTTTATCTTTGGGTCTCCTGAATTATCCCACAGTTTCATTTAATCAAACTCCTTTGCACAGTATTCAGGTGGTTATTTATGTTTTTGCTCTGAGCAACTGAACTGCTGATCCATTTATCATGTTCGGCAGAGACAGCTCTTATAGATTTCCCCCATCACCCCCACCTTAGCGCTTCCATTAACCATTACAATTCTATTCGAGAATACATATTGTCTCGTTTTTACAGTCTTATTCATATACTCCCTCTTTGATAAGAGTTTTGTTTGCTCCATTAGCCTAAATGAACAGTACATGATTTGCACACAATTTGCATACATCATAAAGAACGGATTTACAAGCTTGCACAATTTGATGCATATATCACGAGTGTAAGAAGTGATTTCAATCGACGATCTATTTATCGTTACATCTTGGTGGCAGTATGTGATTATCGTAGTCATTATCAAACACAACAAACTTTTCGTGAGAAAAATGCTTGGTTTAACAATCTGAATTTTTTTTTTTTAGAACATGCACCATCAAATCATTAATATAACTGTATCTGAAGCTCTGAACATTTTAGGAAAAAAAAAACCGCAAACACTGATTCCCCTTGTCCCCAAAGCCCACACGAGCTTATATCTGATGCAAGTGCTGCTTGCATGCGCACGTACACTTACCGAAGGTGTGGAAGTATAAAAAAATATATTTACTTATTGCTTGAGACCCCAGTTCACCCTTGCTCTCTCCAGCTTCAAATAACTAGAATATCTCTTCTGCCGTTGCTGCTGCTGCTGCTGCTTAAATCATTCGCCAGAGACGCCAGGGCAAGGGAGGTGTGTGTGTGGGGCATTGCGGCAGTGTGCTTTAAACTTGCGCTTTCAAGATGGGTCGCACGTCTGGGCCGGGTTCCACACGAGTTAGAAAATCCCAGCACATGGCGAAGGGAGACAGAGTGCCCCATTCATCCTCACACTCCACATGACAGAATTACAACTCGTCAGATTTATGAATCACAGCAATGTAAACAGTAGTGCACTGGAACGCAAAAGTATGCAACGCTGTTTAACACGAAGCCACCTCTTTAGGACGAGTGGTGGCATGAAGTTTTGTTTCAGGAGGTGAGCAAGTCAATTTCGAGGCCGCTTTTATACGCTGATCAAGCAGGCGTGATATTTTTTTTGTTTATTTGGCACCAGGGCACTGGCATGGCTGAGTCAATCAAGTACCACGTCTTAGAGGAAAATGCAACCCAAAGCAAAACGTCTATTTTCGAGCTGGACACCCCCCCCCCCTCTGCAATTCCATAAATTGTCACGATTTGGCTTTGAAAGGCAAGACTCAAATCTTATTGGCACACTGTCGCACCTCAAGTGACTGCAGTGGTCAACATACAACATATGAAAAATAATTGATCCTCGCAGCATGAATTGATGCATCCTGAGTATGCGAACTGATTTTAGTGGCGTAATGGATGAACTGTTAAACCCCCGAATTGCCCAGGATGTGTATCGCACAAATGACGTGCGTTTGAACGTCTGTTGATGAGAAATAAATAATTTAAAAGTCACTTTTAGGAAGACCGCCACAGTGCACCCTCGTGATATAACTTTCAATCCATGGGGCGTCCCCACTGTCCTTTCCAGCGCAGATCATCTCGGGTTGTGTCTGGTTTGACTATTTTGTGTATATTAGAGGCTATGACCTCGGCTGGTACAAGCACCGATCGTGAAAAGAATGCCACACAGAATGTGCTGGAGGGTTATCTCTTATCATGAGACTGAATAACTGTGATGCATACTGACCCTCTGGACAACAGCTAAAAGTGAATGCTTTGATGATGTGAATTCGTGTATTCAATGGTACGGAATAAGATGGGGATATCACGGGACAATGTGTGACACCCTGTGCGCGAGGATGAGCGGTGCATGCTGGGAGCCGACCATGGTGAGCCCATGGAGGTGGGCGCATGACGGGAGAATTCTTGAATCGAATCGTGACCCCAGATCATGACAAATTCTTTAAAATACGGGGCGAGTAATGAGCACGCACCTCACTTCGATGTGCTCTTCATGAGGGCAGAGAGACGGAAAGACAAATGGGTTTCACGTGCACCCATAACAATGTAATGTTGACCAATGCTTCACAATGTAAGATCTCGTTTTTGGTACGTATGAACACACATAACGACTGCCAAAAAATATCATTAAGAATAATAGACCGGGCAACATATCTACCTCACGATTGCCTGCAACGTGCTGACCGTGCACATTATTCCCCCAATATTTGTAGAACATTGGCGAGAGCAGCTACAACTATAGATCTATCTCTGCAGCTATATATATATGGGTTCGATACCGACCCTGATGCTTGTATATTTCTAGTTTGCATGTTCTCCCCGTGGCTGCGTGGATGTTTCCCCCCAGTTTTTATCCCTCCACATTTAGAATCAACGCGCGTTTAAGAGTATTTGGCTGCTATAAATTTCCACGTGATAAGCCCACTTCGTAAGAGCTATCATTTGTGGCCAGGTCGCTTCTGAAATAGAGCTTGCATAGCTCAGTGGACCTTACCTGGTAAAAATGAAAAAAAAAATAGCTTTAAATAGTTTAGTATATATATAGTACCTCAGTGTGCCTTTATTTTGGAATATACAAAGTAGCTGCTCGTTGCTATGCCTGGGTGAGTGGAGAACAGCCCCTATCCGTGTGTATTAAGGTGCACACTGCCGCAGGCTGGGAGTCACAGCTGTGCAGCGTGAAGCAGAACCCACCACAGGCCTGGCGCAGCGCGAGCACAGCGTCTGCCGAATGGCACCCAACGAACGCAGGTCCCGCCTTATCGCCTGTTATCGGCGCGTGCTCTTGTACATAGCTGCTGTGTGACGGACAGCGGTGAAGGTGCGCATGCTGACGCCACGAGGCTCCACCACTGCATCCGTGCCCACATCATGGGTCTTCTACGTTGGTAGCCACGCAGGGAGTCATTAAGACATTCTGTGACACTGCACAATCCCGCTTAGACTGCGCGCTGTTGGTAAGAACCTATTAAGGCCAACAAGCACACGAGACGCGGTGGGGCCAGTACAATGCACCATCCGCCTTTGTTTTGTATTTCTCCAGGATTAATAAAGACTGATAAAGATTTTGTTTTCCCCCAGTCCTAGTGTCGGCACACCATGCCAAGTACTCGTATTAGGCTGAGTGAATATTGGGGATTTCCACATCAGACACTGGTACCGATTGCTAGTAATATTGGGGATTTCCACATCAGACACTGGTACCGATTGCTAGTAATGGCCATGGCCCACGAATTAAACTCAGGTTACTGGGATCGTAGGGCAGTGTGGCAATGTACCATCCCACTGCTCCATACACACATTACACATTTACAAGATACACATGATACATTAACGTAATGCAAATTAGAAAACTGCTTTTAACATTTAAACAATTTTGCACAATGTGCAGTGCAGGATTTGCAACGAGCTTATACAACGGCTTAAAACAGCACAGCTTAACAAAGTTGAGCGTTGCACTTTACATTAAGCACTTTTTATCTTCCCCCATCGTAAACGTTTCACACAGCGCCCGACACGCAAGGAAAGCTGGCCACATGGGCCTCGACGGTTCCAGTCAAACTGTTACAATTTTTTTGTTTAAAAGAGGTACACTGCTTGCTCACAATAAAAAAATATGAAACACGGTGCCAAAAAAAATAAAACTCTGTGCTTACGAATGAGTCGTTGAAATGCTTCTTTTTGGGCAAGCACGTCGTTGAGCCAGGCATAAATCCGCAGGACTCAATTAAGTGTGCACACAGACAGGGAATTCGTTTTAATGCGAATTAGCTGAAGTGCCATGGATGGATTGCAAAGTATCTTCACGCTTTGAGCACCAGGACTACAGTGAATGCAATTATCGAGGGTTTCATGAAGTCGTGAGTGGCCAAAGATTTTGAAATCTACCCTGCCGACGTGTGCCATGCGGTGACACTGCCTCGAGCGATACGGATCCACAACCAAACTCTCAACAAGGTCTACTCATTCCATAAACGTTACATAAATACTGAGCTCAATAAAATTATTGGTAACAAACGCGAGAAGAAAATTTGAACGAAAATAATTCAGCCTGTGATTGTGTGAATCGCCATACAATAAATTCATGCAAAGTTCCCAAGAACCTTGCTCGAAAAACCTTTGTTGACTGTCTCGTAAAAAAAAAATATCCGCTACTACTTCCAGGGGAAACATCGTTCTGGTGCCAAACGTACCAGGATCGGCCTCTCTGAAGGAGTGGAGGAAGCTTGTGAAGGAAGCTACTGGGCAGCTGCCAAAAAGCCACCCTCCAGCTAGAACAGGAGGCACAGAGGCAATGCTCAGAACAAAAAGGAAAAAGTGACTAAATCACAGTGAGACTTGTTAGAGTGGAGAGTACAGGTGGTGCATCTGCCAGTCACCGTGGTCTGTTAACTAACAACAGCTGAATTTGTCTCAAGACCGCTTGCCAGTTATCACATCTCCACATGGCCTCAAAGTGGACCTAGCCTGGCACATTCACAGCGATTGTGTCACCACCACGTGGCAGTCCCTCCCTGTGTTTGGTGTGGGTATTTGGTTGTTTTTGAGAAGGGGTTTTCATCCCTACTGAAGCTGCTCTGTTGAATGCCTAATTGTATTCCAACACACGCAGTGGCACCACGAGTGGCCAATGAAGCAAGCAACGTGCAGCCCAGGGAGCACATTCGCCAATGACCAAATCACGATGAATGTGCCATATCTTGCCGGATCTCGGATGCTAAACAGCTGCTGATTCTGGTTAGCAGTGTGGGACCTCGAAATGCCACGTTGATTTAGGGTTGGAGCGCCCCGGTATATCTGTGTTTATTAACAAAATCTGTTAATAGGTTTAGGCCACTGACAGCTTATGTTACTTACATAAAAAAGGAGAAAAAAAATCACCACTATAAATCAATCCGATGCTGGAACGCAGAACCCAACAACTCCAGTAGTTACCGTACGCGTGATGTTTTTTGCACAGCGTGAAGACGGCTAACAACAAGGCAGCAGTGCTTTGTACTTTTTTTTTTTACAAATTTGGGGAAGTCGTGATAAAAGATGTTAAATAATGGGTCGTAAAAAAAAAGGTCCGAGAAATAAACACTCAAAGAAGTCTAATCAAGGTAACGTTTGGCCTACTGTGAAGTCACATCTTTAAATAAGAATCACGCAATGTTACAGCACTGAGCTGTTGCTAATGGTAATTTGAAAAAAAATGGTGCAGTCAGTCTGCGCTAACTTTAACTTTCTTCTTTCAACACCTTGTGACCACGCATCTTATGTAACCCTGTTTGAGTCCTGAGCAACATCAGGCCGTGGCACAGACATCGCTCCCGTGACTTCACTCCGAGCTACGTCAAACCAACGCGGTTTACGAAGCTCGAAAACAAATATTTAGACTGGCAGCTGGTCCAAGGGAATACGAGGCGACTGAGCGCATAGCACAGGGGTCGGCAACCAAAATAACAAGAGCCTCTTTTTTTCTCTCAGATCGGCCCTTGAAATTTCAAGAGCCACAATGCATGTGGTCCTGAATAAAATAACGTCACGGAGCCGTCCTTAAAGAGCCGTACGCGGCTCCCGAGCCGCAGGTTGCCGACCTCCGGTGTAGCACGTGACACAACGCGACACTCAATCAGGATTCGTCAGCTTTCTCTGGTCATTTCATACGGCCCCTGCCAGCAGCCGTGGCATGATCCCTCCTTCCCAGCCCCCACCCTCCCCTCCCTCCCAAGTTTTCTCAGCTTGGATGCTTAGGTGCTGCATGCATCTAGCCGCATCGGTGGAGGGCACAGAGATGAAGGCTGTGTGAGACATCCACCTACAGGGGACTAGGGTTATACCCATATGAGGCAGTACAGCGAGTAGATTTCGTACAGGTTTATCCGTGTGCACGTCATCCCATTTTTACGTGCGTGGGTTCCCTCCCTCGTGCAAAATTACTCCACGTACACTTAGTAAAAGGCATCGGTCTAACATTCCAAAAGCAGGACCCTCATTGAGACTGAGCGAGGCTTTTCTGGGTAAACAGAGACATCATTAAATATATAATTACAACACGCGAAAAAATACAAAGGGCACAATATTTCTCCCTGCTTGAAAGATCAGATCGTTTGGCATCGACTCTTCACAACGCAGGGTAAAGCGAAAGCGCATCCACCGGCGACACCCGCCGAGGACCGACGTCACACACGCCGGCACGGGGCTCATGCCACAGCCGGAGAGAGGAAGCACAGGCGGGACCGCGTGCCAAGCAGCGAGCCAGCGCCCACCCCCCCCCGGCCCCCTACCGAGGGTCACCACCACAGGATCTTGAACTCGTAGACGGGCCTCTTGCAGTAGTAGTGGCTCACCAGGTGCTTGTCGCACACACCGATGCACTGGTGCTCGGCCGAGATGCCGCGAGCCGCCAGGTCGCTCACCACGCAGTGCAGGAGGTCGTACACGTCCGCCACGGCCTGCCACGGCCCGAACGTCACGTCCACGTCGCACGAGTGCCGGAAGGCGGCGCGGCCGGCCGAGCTGACGTCCGCCCCGGCCCCGGGGCCCTGTGCCATCGCCGCGCCCTCGAGGTTGAGGGCCATCGGGGGCCTCTCCAGCGCCAGCCGCCCCCCAAAGAGGGGCCGCTCGTACGGCGTGGCGGGCAGCTCCTCCTTGTAGACGCAGACGCGCAGCTTGGCGAAGCGTGCCCTGCGCTGGGCTGCGCGCTCGCGCGACACCGTGATCATGCGCTCCAGGTTCTCTGCAAGGGAGGGTGGCGTCCGAGCCTCCGCTTCACTGTGCTGTACGAGGCGTGCGTCGTCTCATTGCTTGCAATTGCAATTAAAATACAACTCGGGTTCAAATAGGATCGATTAAACTATTTTTTTTTTTTATTTGACCAGGTAAGGCCCACCGAGCTATGTAGCTCTTTTTTCAGAAGCGACCTGGCCACAAATGATAGCTCAACGAAGTGGCGTATCACGTGGAAACGTATAGCAGCCAAATACTCTAAAACGCGTGAAGTTGATTCTAAATGTGGAGGGATGAAACTGGAGGAACCAGAGAAAAATCCACGCGAGCAGAGAGAGGGACACGCAAACTCCAAATATACGGTAGCAGGCATCAAGGGTTGGGATCGAACCCACGACCTCCTGTGTACCAGGCGAAGGAGATAGCATCTCGCCACCACGAGCAGCTGCACCTCAACACGCTGCATAAAAATCAGAACACACGCATTCCGGAAAACCACCGAAACCAGCGAGAGGGCGTTCTATATGAAGATACTTCATAGACAGAAGATGGAGAGTGACAGGCAGGCGAGAAGTGGAAGGTAGGTGACCAGCCTGAACTTCAGCATGGGCAGGGAATCGGCTCTCCAGTTTGAAGAGGAGAGCAAAACAAAATCAGCTTTAACTAAACCATTTTCACCAAACTGAATTTTTTTTTTACTAATTTAAAATACCCCCTTGAGGTGAATTACATGGAATGCTTCGCATGTTTTAAATTGGTTACACAGAACCGGGTTGATTTCCTTCACGTGAGAGAATAACACTGAGTTTCTGTATTGCTTCCTACAGAGACTTCGTTAGCCTAAAGGCGGATTGCTGTACACACATGAGCCAGCAAACCTGCATCCGGTGATGGGTGTCTGGTACCAGTCCCCTGTCCTTCAGTTTGGCTTAAAATCGCCGCTCATGTTTAAATGGTGTTCTCATGTAAAGCATGTTTCCATGGCAACAGTTTCCACGTTCCCTTGGCAACCTCCACCATGGTAACTGCTGCGAGCATCGCGTGACCCCGTAATGTCGCGACGTCGCTGCCTCGGTAACATCCCGATACGGTGGTGTTGTACGGGTTAAATGTTATCGCTCGATTTAAAACACAATTACATTCACACGGCGCCTCACCGCAACCGCATCGTTACAGCGTGCTATCGGGAGGGCGGCAGTCAGGGAAATGCATTTGCCGCGGTTCTGCTCCTGGCTCCGAATGTGAGCTCCTACACCCGCACTTGGCCCTTGGTCTATGAGGATGATTCAAGGATCTTTGAGGTCCCGCAAAGCCAAGGGTAATCTCGGGATCTTCGCTGGGATATTCTGGCATTACTGTAGTTCTGTAGAGTCACTGCCGATATGTTGCTTTAGCTGCTGCTCTACTTCTTCATTCTTTCCACAAGTAACTGAAGCCTTTTTGTTGCAAAATGTCCTGGGTTGTTTACAAAGCAGACGTTTGGACAATTTATTGCAATGTAATTTGCTTGTTTGAGGAAACCAGTGTACCCGGAGAAAACCTCACGCACGCATGGGTATAACGCTTAAAATAATCCATACATTAGTCAACAACTTGCTGCTGTACTGTTACTTCGTCGACCATACTTCGCCACACTGGTCGGTGAAGGTTGGTGAAGAGGGAAAGGGACCAGGACCAGTTCTGATATCACTCATCACTGATGTTAGTCGTGGCCAGGAATCTAACTTCAGATCGTCAGGTTCATAGTGCAGTGATCATAACTTGCACAGGTAGTAAATATTGAAATTGATATTTGCTGCACGATTATCTGCATGTAACTTGAGTGAGTGTAATTGATTTAAACAGGAGAGTCACTCCGTGCCCAGTAGGAGAAGAGTTTCCCGGGCTCTGAGGTGAGGCTCAATGCTGCGGTAAGGCTCACCGCAGCTAAATGGCTCACCACTAGGGTAAGGCTCACCACTAGGGTGAGGCTCACCACTAGGGTGAGGCTCACCACTAGGGTGAGGCTCACCACTAGGGTAAGGCTCACCACTAGGGTAAGGCTCACCACTAGGGTAAGGCTCACCACTAGGGTAAGGCTCACCACTAGGGTAAGGCTCACCACTAGGGTAAGGCTCACCACTAGGGTAAGGCTCGCTGCTGCTAAATGGCTCACCACTAGGGTAAGGCTCACCACTAGGGTAAGGCTCACCACTAGGGTAAGGCTCACCACTAGGGTAAGGCTCACCACTAGGGTAAGGCTTGCTGCTGATAAATGGCTCACCACTAGGGTAAGGCTCACCACTAGGGTAAGGCTCACCACTAGGGTAAGGCTCACCACTAGGGTAAGGCTCACCACTAGGGTAAGGTTCACCACTAGGGTAAGGCTCACCACTAGGGTAAGGCTTGCTGCTGATAAATGGCTCACCACTAGGGTAAGGCTCACCACTAGGGTAAGGCTCACCACTAGGGTAAGGCTCACCACTAGGGTAAGGCTCGCTGCTGCGGCATTGCTCACCGCTGCGGTAAGGCTCACCGCTGCGATAAGGCTCACCGATGCGTCAAGGCTCACCGCTGCGTCAAGGCTCACCGCTGCGTCAAGGCTCACCGCTGCGTCAAGGCTCACCGCTGCGTCAAGGCTCACCGCTGCGGCAAGGCTCACCGCTGCGTCAAGGCTCACCGCTGCGTCAAGGCTCACCGCTGCGTCAAGGCTCACCGCTGCGTCAAGGCTCACCGCTGCGTCAAGGCTCACCGATGCGTCAAGGCTCACCGATGCGGCAAGGCTCACCGCTGCGGCAAGACTCACCGCTCTGGTAAGGCTCACCGTTGTAGTATGGTAGAAGA
Source organism: Petromyzon marinus (assembly GCF_048934315.1). Taxonomy (NCBI): domain Eukaryota; kingdom Metazoa; phylum Chordata; class Hyperoartia; order Petromyzontiformes; family Petromyzontidae; genus Petromyzon; species Petromyzon marinus. The sequence continues at coordinate 9,211,088 of NC_133704.1, forward strand.
TCAAGGAAGGCCTGGCGCACACGCTCGCCTGCCAGGGGCTGCAGCGTCTCGAGGCAGGCGAGTAGAGGCTGCAGGCCGAAGTAGTGGGCCTCGCGGTGCACGCCGCGCGCGCGCTCGTGGCATGGGACCTCGCCGCTGCGCAGGAAGTTCAGGATGTCACTGTGGGGGGCGACCGGAAAGCACAGGCACAGCTGGGCGGGATAGTCAGCGGCGACTGTCTATGTGGCCGCTCAACACGTGCAGTCACACCCGCACGCCTTCCTACGATCACACCTTATTTTTACGAGGTGTTGCCGTACCTCCGATTAGCACGGTTGGCTACGTACGGTGCGAAAGAAGTTCAACGTACGTACACACAATGTGAAGCATTCTAGTACGACGCTGTATAAATAAAGGCAAATCGTCTCACATTCAGAGGGTTTGATGAAGAGGGGCTTTTACAGGATGTTATTGTGTATATAAAGAAAAGAGGGGTAAGAATGCTGCAGGTCTGAGAGGCAGCTGAGATGACAACGTATCGGTCAATGTGCAAATTTAAGGCACTTCGCAGAGACGTTCAGGGACAGGAATAAGAGGAATGTCTGGAGCCTGGGCTTGAATAGGGTAAGACAAATTCGTACATCCGTGTCATAATGTGTATTTTGTTTAAAGTTCGCTATATTTGGTTGAATTTCTAGTATCGTTTCTAGATTTGAAGCTTTCGTGACCGCAAGGATCTATTCGGTTCTATTCGGTAAAGTCACGTAGGTAGTATCGTGTTCCGATATGTCACGAGCGAAGAGATGTCCCTTTCCAGGACCTCATTCAGTCACCAGAGCTTCACAATGCCAGGAAACAGTAGCTGCAGCCAGGAGCGTGGAACACCCGAAGTGCAATGTTTTCCTGTTTTACCATTTGAAGCATTTAAGGGGGGAATCAAATCACAATTGTCACGAGCTGTGTTTATTAATCTCGCTACTGGGACGTGACATCACAGTGAAATGGCGTGGTGTCACTTCAATAAGCCAAATTTGTATTTTTGTTCGTTCTTTTTATATTAGCTTTGGTAAAAACAAACAATAAAAACCTAATATCTTCATTTGAAGCTTTCGTGACTGCAGGAATCCATACTCTTTGGTTCTTTCGGTAAAGTCACGCAGGTATTTTCTTTTCTTTTATACCTACGTGACTTTACTGAAAGAACCAAAGAGTAATAAAACCGAATGCCTCAATTACACGGAATGATACCGAGTCTGCAAGAGATTCAATTGTCCCCACAGAATATCACGTTTTATGTTCTTTCCATCTTAAACGCAATATTTTTACTGGTAGGAACCTCCTGGTTACACCACCAGCCCACAGGGGATTATTGTGTCCGTCCGTCCGTCGTGCATCCAAAAATGGAAGGGGTGGGGCTGGGTGGAGAGGGGAGGGTGGGGAGGGGCTGGGTGGGGAGGGTGGGGAGGGGAGGGTGGGGTGGGGAGGGTGGGGAGGGGCTGGGTGGGGAGGGGTGGGGCTGGGTGGGGAGGGGCTGGTCACCCCGTGGTGCCCTTATAAAACTCAACGTTTCACCTACTCACGCCGGCTTGTGCCCGCCCTCACAGTCGGGCATATGTGCGCAATACATCACGTGGTGGTGCCGCCGTTGACCCTGGGCACTGACCGAGCGACCCAACGTTCCTACCAGCTCCCTCCGCAGGGATGTGTTTCTCAATGTATCTTGTCTAGTATGTTGCTTAAGCACACTCTCATTGCTACGCATTCAGTTATGTTGTACTCTTTTAAATATTTTACAACGTGCATGTTTTTTTTAATTAATAATATCTTCCAATGGAATGGTCCCTGTCTTGGGAATGTGGAATTTTCATTTCTGGCTCAGCGCTGTCCCATATCTCATGTGAGTAGACACACCGTGGACTTGAGAGTAATTTAATTCTCTAATTGTACGACGATCAGTCTAAAACTAATCTTAACGAAGTCGACTTACGCGACAGGGAATTTATTTAAGGATTTATGGTCGCGTAATATTTTACATGTTGCTGTGATTTCCGTTTGCGTCAGCACTGTACTCTATTTGTTTTGCTTTTTGTCATGTTGGTGACCCAGGTAACTCTTGCAAAATGAGACTCCTATCCTGATCTCTTGTGCCCTCACCTAAACAAAATAAACTCGACACTTTTTTAGCACGGTTGGCTATGTACGGCGCGAAAGAAGGTCAACGTACATACATACATACATAGAAAATCATCGCCCCCCATATTATCAGATTAATGCCCATTTTTAGGCCAGGTGCTGAGGTTGCCTTGTTACTTGGGGTGTCCTTTAAAATGTTTGACATGAGACGTGACGCTAAGCGCTTCGAGACATCTCGTCAAATAGGGCACATCATATTCATCACGAACGATGTGCTGCTCAGTCCGTCCGTCCATCCCTCCTGTTGCGCTCACCCGAAGTATGCGGGGTCGCGGTCAATGAAGAAGCGTCCCACGTGGTCTCGGGGCAAGCGGTGGCGCCCGCTGAACATGGCGGCCAGCATGGAGCCCTCGCAGCTGCGCAGCGTCGATAGCAGCGTGGCGAAGTGCGTGCCACCCACGTTCAGCTGCACCACCTCGGGGAAGACCGTCGTGGCGCCTGCCCACGCCGCCGCCGCCTCGGCCGCCTGGGCGGCACACATCTGCAGCGGCGGTAGCGCGGCTGACGTTAGCTCACGGCGCTCGCCTGTCGGGGTGTGTCGAGTGGCGCCGCCGCCGCCGCCGCCGCCGCCAGAAGTGCGCTCATCGCAAGAACTGTGAAGGGCACGCAGTCAAAGGACCTGAACGTGGGAAGGAAAGTTCACTTAAATCTGATTGTGGCAAAAACCATGCCAATGTTTCCATCACCAGCAACGGGGCACATTGACGAAGCGGTGTGCCGCGCCCCTTTTGTCAGCGAGTTAACGACGTAACAGGGTCATCAGAGTTCCACAATGTTATAAGAGAAGTTAATTATACTAATGTCCTCTGATTATCCAGCATAGCCTCACTGAACATGAAGACTTGTTAAGGGAGGGTCCTGTATTGGGAAATGCCGCCAATGGCATCGATGAGCTTTGTGGGAGGAAGCCGGAATAATTAAACTGGGGTACCGAGGAAAACCCACGCATACAAAGGGAAATAATACTAGGAAGCTCCGCGCAAAGTTGAATCACGGCCACGAGCAGTGACAAATCGCTAGGGGTGAATCGTTACAATCCCACGGGACAGCCTTGAGTGGTTCACGCCACCAAAATGCGTTGCCATTTTAGTAGCTGCACAGAGTGAGAGGGCGAACGACAAGAGCACAACGACGTCACCATTCTCCCCAAAAGCCACAGGGCCTCCCAGCCACGGCAGATCCTGCTGATGAGGAGCGAAGCAGCCTCTCTGTCCGTCGCTGCCAAATTGCAAAGTGCAGGCTTCAGCCCAGGTACTTTTTTTAATTAAAGTAAACGGCAATAGGAAAGAGACAAGCGGATTGGGCAAGGGCATCCCTTCTTCTCTGCTAAATCCAAAACGTACTTAAGCAAACACCGCTTGTTCCGTCACTCGGCCTGCGTCAGGAGATTCGCCAGCTTAGGCTATTTAAAGGAAGGCGGAATCCCCGTGCTCCCCCTTCCCATGCACCGCATTTCCAGCCCAGGGCAACCACCAGGTCAACGATTTGGTTCCAACAAGCGTCGTGAGGCAATGTAGACCGACACTACAGTGACACAATGTCCTGAGTTGGCACAATACAAGTATTCTAAGTTGTATGAGTAAAGCCGCCACATCTTATCGTTCACCTCAATACCGGACGATGAACCGGTGAGAACAGTTATCTTTCGCAAAACCTGTAATCCATCATTAAGACGCGAGTTATTTACAAAGGCATATCTCCAATGCAAGCGCTGTTGCCGTCACCCCAAGCGAGGACACTTAGCCAATCCCTCCACGCTCGCCGTGCGCGCCAGCAGGCGTTCAGGGACCCACCCTTCACCCCACCCCACTAGCAATGTAACAATTCATACAATATTGCGGCAGACCATTTTTATTGAAGGGGACACATACGCCACGTCTGATTAAGAAACCTGGCCGACACTTTAGCCACCCCAATCCAGAGTGGAACCCAGAATCTCTCTCTCTCTCTCTGCAATGCGCGTCTTGCGGACATAAACTCGTAGATGTGGCTGGGTGCGCTGCACGCTCGCAAAGGGAGCCACGGCAGTCACGTGTGCCGTGTGCGTGCGCGCGAACGAGGGAAGCGGTCTACAAACACCCAGAACGTGCACTATGTCCGCAATCATGTCGATAACAATAATGACAATTTCTATAGTGCCGGAACAAGGCAAGTCATCACAAGGGCACTGTGTGCCAGGGTTTCTCCCCTCGCCTTAACACGGCGGTCTGCTGCATGTCAGAGGAATGAACCAGCTGCCATTCCTGCATCCGGTCGATTGCCGAGTTAAAAAATGAAAGTAATTTCCTCCTAAATTCTTCCACGCAGCCAGGCTAATGGTCTCAGTCGTTAGAGAAAACACACACAGACTTATAATTCGGAATTTCACTTCGGCAGCGTATGCGGGAGTGGAGCGGTAGCGCACTGGGCTAACTGTGCCCTAGGTTCGATTTCTGGTCATGGCTAACATATTCCCCCATACCCCCCTTTCGCCAACCCACACTGATCCGATCAGCTATGAAGCTCTTTTTCGCAAATGTCCAGTAGAGGTATGCTCTCACAGCCCCTCGGGTGCCACTCAAAAGTGTAGTTTCAGTTTTATTGGATCACACTCTCCTCTCAATGTCTTACTTTTGGTTTAAAAGTCAACTGCTGAGAATGTCATTATAATCTGCTCATATTCACAGCTTGCTCATGATCCCCTCTCCTTCTCTGCGTGTATGCCTCTACTCTGGCTATATTTATAGACTGCAATGCATCTCTCAGCTCCGTTGAGCAACCAGTACGGCAAGTCCTCGCTTTGCGTGTTTGTACACAACGCGTTTTCGTGATAACACGGTTCTTCTATTCGGGAACACTTTTCGCACAACGCGGAAAGCGCACCGTTATCACGCGGTTTATGAGCGGTCAACGACAAACTTCATCATTTACATGATTTCTTATGGGGAAATTGTTTTCGCTTAACCTGGAACTTTCAGGAACCCATCTACTGCATTAAAAATGAGAAATTACTGCAAATGTATTGAGGGATTGTTCTTAAACTTGTTCTGCTTCCACTTAACAGGCAAATGATGAAACCAGGAAGCCTTGAAAACAACGTACTTGCATTTTTATTGGCACCCTAAACAACCTCTTTGACGAAAAGCATGTGGGGAGCCCTTGATCCAGCAGTTGATTGACACAGGGCTATAAATGATTAATCTACTATCAGGGTGCTTAAACCTGTGGCAGGGTATTGTGCTGCATCCTGGTTGTTAATACATTTCTGGACACACAATTAAATAACGCAATGTCCATCAGAACCGGAACACTGAAACCGACCCTGATCCCCTGGTTTCCGATTCTGGCCAACATTCTGCCACCAAATATCCACAGAGACATGCAAATTGCAAGGAAGTTTACACGTTTTCTTGCTAACGACAACCTACCCAGTAATCGGGCCCTAAAACAGTGTACATCGTGGTTCACACAAGTCCCGATCCCCCCTTCTGGGAACGCGCTGTCATCATCCTAAAAGCTCACCCAGATCAACAAGAAGGCGGCCAAACAGAGTGGAACAACGCAGGTGTCCAGAATAAACACCTCATTCAAGACTTACACACCACGCCTCTCTTGGCATTGGTATTTCCCACAGACACTGTTGTACCATCAATCGCATCAGCAAATCAACAGGCCGATGGCATATCTACCTCATAAATGGAAAAATAATGACAAGTCACAGTGCGATAGTGGCCATACAACCAAAACGATGGACCACGTAGTAAACCACTGTATTCTGCGTTCCTTCAATAGAAGAATAGCGGGACTGCACAGACTTTTTCCTGAAGCCCTCTCATGGCGAGCAGACCTCACTCAGCATTGGCATTTAGCTCCTGAAAATATCGCCATACGCAAGCACATAATAGAACCAGTTTAAAGTCCACAAAGGAAGGAGGCACACTGGCTCAGATAGGGGGGGGGGGTCACAGAGCCAGCATGTGTCATGCCCATTGTATAGAGAGAACACCGATGTGAGGACGAATACTGGAGATTGACAATGAATCCCCCAAGCAATGTGGTCACATGTCACGAGTTGGGGGGTTACAATTGAATTCAATAATGGATATATATTTTCAAAATAATGCCGTGCATGGTAGCACCCAAAATGCTTGCCCCGAATGAACCACAACACCTTGCTGATCTCGTCAAGGAACATAAGCGATCACACAAACTCCGATCATCCTCACAGCAGCAGCAGCAGCTTTCGGCTAACCATCGAACAGATATGGTCACTGCATCGCGTGCTTTCAGATGTGCTTTTGCGGCCATCTGCAATGCTCTTCCTACCGATATTAGCAAGCCACTGGAGCGGTGCACTTTTAAATCTAGAGTGAAAACTCATTTCTTTACAACTCATGTTTGTGTTTAGTTTGTTGTCCTTCCCCCGCACCTCCGATTAGCACGGTTGACTACGTGCGGTGCGAAAGATGTTCAACATACAAACGAATATACATTGTGGACTTATAGAAACTTTGAAATTACATGACTTGTAGAGCAATAGAATTTGCAACACACAAACACTGACATCCAGACAAAGCTGGTGCCATTCTGCTCTGGAAGTCCATTACAAAGCAGGCGAATGCTGCCCACAGTTGAGTGGGAAACACATGGAAACACACGGAATTACATGGAATCACATGGAAACAGTTGCTGTGCTCAGTTGGAATACGATTTTGGTGGCCGACATGCCAAGGTCCCAGAAGCAAATTGGCAATGACACGTGGTATATTCAGATAAATTAATTTCAAACGCAGTGTTTCCTCTGAAAGTTAATCCCACGGGAAACCTGGGAACTTGCAGTAAAATGTATTGATGGAAACATTTTCTAACAATTAAATATTTTCACACACTTTGCAATGACTGTTTTTCAGCATCATCTTTGGGGGGAGTTTTTTTCTTTATTTTATGATCAATTGGAAACCGAACTTGGCAGCAAATCCTGAACTCTATAGAAGCTGTGACAAAATTAAATTTCCTTTACAGAGTTTAGAGCCTGCCGAGTTATAGATTTCTTGGGCAAAGGAGATCTGGTTATCTCTACAATAAACAAGGGACCGTTATCAAATGTAAGATAGTTGAAATCAAGTAGAAGTAGTAAAGCATTTGGAATGTGGCCTTTAACTCTGGCAGACATTGGAAAGACGCTGCGAATTAAAGATACAGTACTGTACATTGCAAAAAGCTCTTAGACTGCAGACACGTGTCTAGGTTCGGGCTGTCTGAGACATGGGCGTGAGAAAAAACATGTTAAAAGCAAGGTCAGGCGTTCTGCTCCAGTGACACTGATAAACACATGTAAAAACACATGGAAAGTGGTTCAAGTTAAGTTACTATATTGCCATAATGAAGCACTTGATTTTTATTAGGGGGCTAGGGCGAGGCATGCCGTATACAAGTCGTGACCCACTGCGATCACATTTCTGTTTAGGGATAATATTCCAAGAATTCCTGTTGTAATAGTAACATCGGTAAAATAATATTGTGTGATGCACGCTGCTAAATGAATGGATGGCCGAGCCTGAGGTCGGGCCCAGTTAATGGTGCACATTGCCGAGCCTGACTTCGGACCGAATCGACCGTGCACCTGAGTGGAACACATTGTGGCCCTGGATTAATATCATGTGTGGATAGGCGTCGGACCTCTGTTTAATGTAAAGAAGTGCAGATTGGACATTGACACTTCGTTGGTCGGTGACATGGCCGAGCCGGATTTCTGGCCTAGCGATGCACGATGTTTATACTGTTGTAAAAACAGTATTGTTTTTTTCTTAGTCACGTGAATGTTTGGCTACTACAGTAATAATGCAAATGATAGTTAATATAGGTGATGGTAAGGCGATGGTAAAGATGTATTATTTTATGGTTTGAGTCTTGTGAATAAAGCGCGATTAGTTATTAATGGTGACTCGTAGGTGATACTTAACCTCATAATTTATAATCAACAATTCAGAATGACTGAATATATGGATAATTATGGATATGAATCATTCAGGATGACATTGATGGGTCGTGTGTTTTATATATATGGTAATTGTTTAATGTTGTGTTAGCATCGTTACACATAAGGAAGCCACGTGGAGCACACTGAGAGGGTGTGAGTGATAGGAGTGCAGTATCTACCGGGCCGAGTCGAGACCCAGTGTCATCACGTTACATCTCCTTTCTGGTGGGGCAAATAAAACAAGCACCATCGGGGCCTCACCATCATCGTCATCTCCTGGAGAATTCCCTGCGTGGGGTGGCGGATGTGTGAGTGCGGCGTGCTGCAACATCGGAGACATCAGAGTCGACGCGAGAATACGAGACGCACATTGTTATTGGAACACGTTCACATTTTGATTTTACAAGAAGACCCACCACCCCTGTCTTTCTCAGCGAAGATCACGGCCAGAAGGAGCGGTAGCGGTCAGTGCGCTCTGGTACGAATCCCGGCGACCCGAGCTCGATTACCACTCACGGCCAACGTCAGCGACGATTATTTGAACCGTTGCCGGGCCTCCCCTAGGTCGACTCAGCGTCAAATGAGTACCTCGTGTGGTATGTAAACATCACCACTGGGAAGACAAACGCGGCCGGGCGTGGTGCTGGCCAACCACCCCCTTCTTCGTGTGCTGTGCTGGCTTTAATAGTTGCTCGCGAACAGCACTTGCTCCTACAGTCTGGCAATCCTATATGGGGGGGGGGTGTGTTGAACTTCTTTCGCACCGTACGTAGCCAACCGTGCTAATCGGAGGTGCGTGGGTTACACATGCATACTTTGGTAATTCAAGCAGAAAATGACCAGGCGGCCGTGAACGCCATGCTAAATTGTTTAGTCGTGAGCACACTGACTGCCAGTCACGTGCATGAGCAGGGGAGTTATGAAGGCCACTTCGCTCGTGATGCAGCAAGGGCATGTGAAATGTGTTCAGTCTCAATGCAGTTATTGTGCCGATTCTGCATACACTTCACTTATGCGTACAGTAGTTTTACAATTTACTGCGAAAGTACACGTTCAAGTATATACACACGACAGAATAATGAATTATATGCGGTACGAGGGGGTGGGTGGCCAGCACCACGCCCGGCCGCCTTTGTCTCCCCAGTGGCGATGTTCACACACCACGCCAGTTACTCGTTTGAGGCTGAGTCGACCTAGGGGAGGCCCAGGACCGGTTGAAATAATCGTCACCGGTGGTGGCCGTGAGCGGGAATCGAACTCGGGTCGCCGGGTTCGTAGCGCGGCGCGCTAACCACTACACTACACTGCGTTACGCTTCCACATGCGTGGGTCACGTGACAGATTTGACGTCACAGCTCATTTGCCGTGCAAAAAATACATGCATTATCGAGCTCCGCCCCCCCCTAAAATATGTATTTTTTTTTATAATTTTTGCATGGTGTACAGTCTGGAAAGTACCCACATGGCAAATTTCCAGTTTGCTGCATGTCGGGAAGTATGCTAATCATTTTGAACAGACACACATTCACAACTTTGCTTTTCATATATATGGAGATAAAGATGCACATCCCTTTGTCAATACACTGGTTCATTGATGGCCTCCCCATTCCGTGCCTGTCGTGGGGTCGTTTCCACCCTAGATCGACCACAATAGTCTGTACGGCTTTGTGAAGGGGATGTGCTGGCGAGATGATTGGGGCCGTCCATAAATGACGTCACGCAATTTTGGATGATTTTTGACCCCCCCCTCGTCACAAAAAGTCAGACCCCCCCTCAAATATGACGTCACAAAGCTCTGCCCCCCTCCCCCAAATCTCTTTAAACTATTGTCATCGTAGTGCGTATTTAATGTGGCGCTGCACTCTGATGTTGTTGGAGAAAATATTCATTAAAAAGTCTATTTAAATGTGACGTCACATTTCTCAAACCCCCCCCCCCACTCGTCACAAATGTCTGACCCCCCTCCTCCTCCCCATAGGTGCGTGACGTCATTTATGGACGGCCCCCTAACTACCTCGCCTGGTATACAGGAGGTCGGAGTTTGCAAGTCTCTCTCTCTCCGTGGTGGCGTGGATTATTTTTCCTCCGAATCCTCCAGTTTTCCTCTCCACATTTAGAAACAAGCGATCTGGCTTCTTTTTTCGTGACAAACCTTACAAATTGGCTGTGTCGGGTGGTGGTGGGTTTAACGACACATTGTATATTCACGAGATATAACCCAAATCCCCCCCCCCCCCCCCATATTATGGATATTGGTTGCGAAATCCCATGTGGTGTTCAACTGATAATTGATAAGACATCAATTCGGAGGCATGAAGGCCGCAAAGATGAGGGTTTGATGATTGGCAGTCCACAAATGGTCACCCTTAAGTGTGAGAAAGAGATGGAACTTACGGGAATCCTGATGAGATAAATAATCGCTAACTTATTGGAAGAACTTCATGTCCGTAGAGAAAAGCAAGCAAATCATCTTGCAGATGAGGAAGAGGAACCCCTCCCCCTCCGTATGGAAAAAGAGAGAGAACGTGGACGGAAATGAAACACATTCCTGCGGAGGGAGCTGGTAGGAACGTTGGGTTGCTCGGTCAATGGTCAGGGTCAACGGCGGCACCACCACGTGGTGTATTCCGTAAATATGCCCCACTGTGAGGGCGGGCACAAGCCGGCGTGAGTAGGTGAAATGTTGAGTTTTATAAGGGCACCACGGGGTGACCAGCCCCTCCCCACCCAGCCCCACCCCCCACCCAGCCCCACCCTCCCCACCCAGTCCCTCCCTCCCCACCCTCCCCACCCAGCCCCTCCCCACCCCACCCACCCCCCACCCAGCCCCTCCCCACCCTCCCCACCCAGCCCCTCCCACCCCACTCTCCCCTCCCCACCCAGCCCCTCCCCACCCTCCCCTCCCCACCCAGCCCCTCCCCACCCCTGCCACCCCCCACCCAGCCCCTCCCACCCCCCACTCAGCCCCTCCCCACCTTCCCCACCCAGCCCCTCTCCACCTAGCCCCACCCCTCCCATTTTTGGATGCACGACGGACGGACGGACACAATAATCCCCTGTGGGCTGGTGGTGTAACCAGGAGGTTCCTACACAGTAATACTGTAACCTCAAATCATGTAATGACCCAAACACACAATAGCAAGTGTAAACATTGTGAGTTACGTTGTGTACAGACACTTAAATTCTGCATGAATTGAAGACATACACAATACATGTATGACCCCACACATCATTTTCATGTTTACTGCAATGCGCACAATGCACGTGACATGTTAGAGAGTAACAATACATGTATGTTAACATATATAAGAGTATACAGGTACTGAACACACATACAACTCAGACATCACAAAAATAAAAATACAAGCATCATGTACACACGCTTATCACACACTCATGTACACAAACACACTACATCACACAGTTATGAACACACTTATCACAATCGCTGCACCACACATTCATGTACACATCAAACACACACACATACTAATAAACACTAATTACAAACACTACGCACAAATGAGAACATACTTATCATCACTGCACCCACGCACACTAAACACACACACCGAAACTCATATACACATTAAACACACACACTAATACACAAATAAACACACACTTATCGCAGACAGTGCCCCAACGCACATTAATGCACACACATATTAAACACACGCCAATACACACTTATTGCAAACACTACACACAAATGAACACTCGTTTATCACAAATACTGCACACACTCACCCACACACATTAAACACACACTAATACACACTTATTACAAACACAACACACAAATGAACACTCGTTTATCACAAATACTGCACAAACTCACGCACACACATTAAACACACACTAATACACACTTAATACAAACACTACACACAAATGAACACACATCACAAACACTGCACACACTCACGCACACACATTAAACACACACTAATACACACACTTAATACAAACACTACACACAAATTAACACACGCTTATCACAAACACTGCACACACTCACGCACACACATTAAACACACACTAATACACACTTAATACAAACACTACACACAAATGAACACACGCTTATCACAAACACTTCACACACTCACGCATACACATTAAACACACACTAATACACACACTTAATACAAACACTACACACAAATTAACACACGCTTATCACAAACACTGCACACACTCACGCACACACATTAAACACACACTAATACACACTTAATACAAACACTACACACAAATGAACACACGCTTATCACAAACACTTCACACACTCACGCATACACATTAAACACACACTAATACACACACTTAATACAAACACTACACACAAATGAACACACGCTTATCACAAACACTGCACACACTCACGCACACACATTAAACACACACTAACACACACTTAATGTAAACACTGCACACGCATGCACACCCGTACATGAACCTACTGTATCGTTACACGCGTGGCGACAGCAGGCACGGCATAGACACATCGTCGCCGTGTTGTGCACCTGAACGGAACCTTAAACGATTGTTTAAGGAATACTTTATACATTTGAACGATTATCACTGCAACGTGAACGACGTGTGGATACACAGCCACGCACTGTACGCGCGCACTGTACCATGTTGCAAACCAGTACAGTGCGTCGCGTTCAATACACGCGTGCAAATGCGACAACACACAAGCTGTGCACGCACACACACACAAGCTGTGTGTGTGTGCGTACACACACAGAGGCAGTGTGCGTACACACACAGAGGCAGTGTGCGTACACACACAGAGGCAGTGTGCGTACACACAGAGGCAGTGTGCGTACACACAGAGGCAGTGTGCGTACACACAGAGGCAGTGTGTGTACACACACACACCGCACCCACGCAGATCGTACACAACACTCAACACAAGAACTGCTCGGTACACAGCGCATATGAAACATGCATCGCATTACATCAACGTCCCGTACTTACGTACTGATTCGGCGCAGCGTATGTGCACGTTTATGTTGTACACACACACGTGTGTACTGTACTTGCATGCACGTATACGTACGCAAGTACACACACATAGTACATACATACAAACACACGCGCGCGTACAGTTGACACGTGCATACACATAGTCAGCACTGTACAAGAGCAACGACGACATTTGCCCCACGAAAGCGGTGCCATTAATCCAACGAGGCTCGCGTGCCAGGCTAGGTGCACTCCCGAGTGCCCACGTGTTAGTCACCTGGCTGTGTCCGCCACGCGGCGCCTCCCGCTCTTCTCTCTCGAGCTCCATGGCTACAGCCTCGCCGCCTCCTCCGCCTCCTCCTCCCCGCCGCCGCCGCCTTACTTCCCCCTCCCAGCCCCTCTCTTCTCCTCCTCCTCTCTCCACTACAGATTGACACATGCACAGGCACTCCCCTGTCACCACCCGACACAGCACTCCCCTGTCACCACCCGACACAGCACTCCCCAGTCACCACCCGACACAGCACTCCCCTGTCACCACCCGACACAGCCCTCGTGGTGCACAGCGGCACGACCTCGTGGCACGCTCCTCAGCCGCGTCACGCACAGCACGGCACGGTACATCACAGCCACGCACAGCACGGCTAACGCCACGCACAGCCAACGCCACAGCCACGCACAGCACGGCTAACGTCACACACAGCACCGTGTGGAACCGCACAGCCACGCACAGCCGCCAATTCTCACGAAGTTTGTGCAACGCGGAATCGCCAAAGTCACGGAGGGCTCCCTGCCCCCCCTGCCCCTCCCCTGCCCCCCCTGCCCCCCCTGCACCCCCTGCCCCCCCTCTGCTCCCCCTGCACCCCCTGCCCCCCCTCTGCCCCCCCGCTGCCCTCCCCTGCCCCCCCTGCCCCCCCTGCCCCCCTGCCCCCCATACCCCGTGAACCCCCTTGTGAGTGCCTGCCTCTCTACTTTATATGACAGAACAATTCATACCTTACCGGGCACAACCCGTGCGTGAACCCCCCATAAATCTCAACGTTCGTCCTACAAAGTCCCCACCACAAGGAGATAAACACAAACAAATAAACAAAAACACGTGGGGGGTTGTTGTTGTTGCCCGACATTGAAACATCTGTACGCCGTATGGACCTGCAAAACTCAATTGACCCTGTACAAGAATAAGGGGTAAACTGTATGGGTTGACACAGTGCCGGATTATCCTAGGAGCAAAAGTAGCTACGTATGTAGTAGCTACTACATATATATCTGCTACATATGTAGTAGCTACACATGTAGTAGCTACATAGTAGCTACTACATGAGTAGCTACTACATGTAGTAGCTCAGTATTGCCTCACTCACACACAGCCAGCCCTGACAGTATTGCCTCACTCACACACAGACACAGCCAGCCCTGACTGTATTGCCTCACACACAGCCAGCCCTCACAGTATCACCACACACACACAGACACAGCCAGCCCTGACAGTATCACCACAAATTTTGATTTAAAGCTTTCGTGACTGTAGGAATTCATATTCTTGGTTCTTTCGGTAAAGTCATGTAGAAGGGAAACAATAAAATAATACAAATATAAAACAATAAAATTCTCACGACGTTTCGACTGCAACACAAGCAATCATCATCAGGTTTGAAAATCACAGCAAGAAATTTTGAAAAAAGTGGCGTTCTTTTTTAACGTTAGCACCACGGAGAGCGATTTGGCAGTTATTCAGATGGACGAGTCCATTTATGTTCAGAAAAGAGGAGGGGGGAGACGAAAATAATGGATGCGGTCTGAAATGCACCTTAAGCGTGATCAATCAATTAAGACCCGAAATGGTTTATCAAATCCTTCCAATGATTGCTAAGCCAGAATCCATCTTCTCGGTTGAAATTGTCTCTGTGTTTGGATATGTGGATAGCCTCATGAACGAATCTCTCATGGTAGCCAGATTGCTTGTAAAGAACCTCTGTCTCGGAGAAGTCAATGTCATGTGAGCCTACTGAATTAAAACAGTGATCTGCCATGGCCGAGGTGTTGGTCCTACCGTGTTTCAGGTCTGCTTTGTGTTCACAAATGCGGTCCGAGACATGTCGTTTGGTTTCTCCAATGTAACTACTACCACAGAAGCAACTTAGTTTGTAGACGCCAGGGTACTGTATGTCCGGAATCACATCGTTTACAGACGGAACCAGATCACGGATTTTATGTAATGTGTTGAATCGGACCTGGATCTTGTGTTTATTCAAGATTTTGGAGATCTTTTTTGTGATCTCCGCAATGTAGGGTAAAGTGATGGTTTTGAAAGGCTCCTCAAAAGGGTCCTTCATGGTTGGAGTGATAGCTTTGCGGATTGTGTAGTCGGAGTAACCATTAGCCTTAAGAGCTTGGTGTACGTGCTTGAGTTCACTGGCTATGTGTTCCTGGTCGGATATGCATTGGGCTCTATGGTGCAGAGTCTTGATGAGGGAATTCTTCTGGGATGGATGGTAGTGGGAATCCGGTTTCAGGTAAGCATCCGTATGGGTAGCTTTCCTGTAGACAGAGTGGCTCATTGAACCATCAGGTCTCTTTTTTATTAGGACATCCAAAAAAGGTAGCTTGGCATCTTTTTCGACTTCCATGGTAAATCTGATGGCTGGGTGTATGGAATTGATGTGGTCGAAGAATTGGTCTAGAGCAGGCCGGCCATGTGGCCAGATGACAAAAGTGTCATCCACGTACCTCTTCCATAAGGTCGGGCGTAGAGTGGCAGTCTGGATGGCGTCAGTCTCACCACACACACACAGACACAGCCAGCCCTGACAGTATCACCACACACACACAGACACAGCCAGCCCTGACAGTATCACCACACACACACAAACACAGCCAGCCCTGACAGAATCACCACACACACACAGACACAGCCAGCCCTGACAGTATCACCACACACACAGACACAGCCAGCCCTGAAAGTATCACCACACACACACAGACACAGCCAGCCCTGACAGTATCACCACACACACACAGCCAGCCCTGACAGTATCACCACACACACACACAGCCAGCCCTGACAGTCTCACCACACACACACAGACACAGCCAGCCCTGACAGTATCACCACACACACACAGACACAGCCAGCCCTGACAGTCTCACCACACACACACAGACACAGCCAGCCCTGACAGTATCACCACACACACACACACACAGCCAGCCCTCACAGTATCACCACACACACACAGCCAGCCCTGACAGTATCACCACACACACACAGCCAGCCCTGACAGTATCACCACACACACACAGACACAGCCAGCCCTGACAGTATCACCACACACACACACACAGCCAGCCCTCACAGTATCACCACACACACACAGCCAGCCCTGACAGTATCACCACACACACACAGACACAGCCAGCCCTCACAGTATCACCACACTCTTTGGTTCTATTCGGTAAAGTCACGTAGGTAAAAATTAAAACAACAAAAATCACGACGTTTCGGCCACAACACAAGCGGCCTTCATCAGGTGAAGGGACCAGACTGTCTGGAGGACAGCGCTGGAGTGAAACACAGCCACGCTCAGACCGCGACCTTTAAGCTGTGTGCGAGGAAACAAGGAATTAGCATAAAAATTAGCATTTGATTGGCCGACTTAGCATGATGAACGGTGTAGAGGTGGTGTACATGCGGGTGCACATACCGGTTGGCGAGGGGGGAAGGGGGATTGTACCTGTTGATGGTGTGAAAAGGGAATTTTTAAGAGCTGCGAAAGTTTGGGGTACCACTACTTGAAAAATATACTGTGCCATTGAAAATTAGTTTAATGTTTGGTTCGATTTAGAACATCTTTCCAATGGTTGCTTAATTTGAAACCATCTTCTCGGTTGAAATTGTGTCTGTGTTTGTAGATCTCAATTGCCTCGTGAACAAATCTCTGATAAAAACCCGTGGGTTTGCAAAGAACCTTGGTATCGGAGAAAATTATATCGTGATCACCCACAGCGTTGTAACAGTGATCAGCTAAGGCAGAAGAATTCGTTCTGCCGTGTTTCAAATCTGATTTGTGCTCGCGAATTCGGTCAGAGACATGTCGCTTTGTCTCCCCAATATAGCAGTCACCGCAGGTACAACTAAATTTGTAAACCCCGGGGTACTGTAAGTCAGGAATGACATCTTTCATGGATGGGATCAGATCACGAATTGTGTGTACTGTATTGAACCGGACCTGGATCTTGTATTTGTTTAGAATTTTGGAAATCTTTTTAGTAACGCCTGCTATATATGGTAGTGTGATGGTTTTGACCGGAGTATCAAGTGGTTGTTTCTGTATGGAGGGAGAAACAGCTTGGCGGATGGTACGGTCAGAGTATCCATTCCTTTTGAGGGCCAGGTGTACATGTTTTAATTCGCTGGTCAGGTGGTGTTGGTCCAAAATACAATGAGCCTTATGGTATAAAGTTTTGATGAGAGAATTATTTTGGGCTGGGTGGTGGTGGGAATCAGGTTTCAAGTAGGAATCTGTGTGGGTGGGTTTCCTGTAGACAGAATGCCCCAATGAGCCATCAGGTTTCCTCTCAAACAGAACATCTAAGAATTGTAGCCTGCCATCTTTCTCCACTTCCATGGTGAATTTGATGGCGGGATGTCTGGATTTGATGTGGTGTAGGAAAAGGTTCAGAGCTGGGAGGCTATGTGGGCAAATGACGAAAGTGTCATCCACATATCTCTTCCACAGGGAAGGTCTGAGGGTGGAAGTCTGGATGGCGTTTGATTCAAATTTCTCCATGAAAATATTGGCTATCATTGGTGACAAGGGGGATCCCATGGGGGTACCCTCATTTTGTTTGTAGAAGGAGCCATTCCAAGTAAAGTAGGTATTGTTGAGGCAGTGCCTAACCAGTGCAGGTGTATCGGGGTCTAGTCCATGTTGGACCAAATTTTCAATTATTTCAATGGTATCAGGTACTGGGACCTTGGTG
Organism: Petromyzon marinus; assembly: GCF_048934315.1. Lineage (NCBI taxonomy): Eukaryota > Metazoa > Chordata > Hyperoartia > Petromyzontiformes > Petromyzontidae > Petromyzon > Petromyzon marinus. Next base: position 9,229,179 of record NC_133704.1, read on the forward strand.
AACAAAGAGACCACATCGAAGCTGACAAGGATATCGTCAGGGGACAGTACAACATCTTTGACCATAGAGACCAATTGGGCTGAGTTAAGTACTGCTGAGGCGGTCTTGCCAGTGAAAGCCAGCAAGGTATCTGACAGAAAACGGGCTAGTCTATAGGTAGGGGAGTTAATCGTGGATACGATGGGTCGTAGTGGGGTGCCTTCTTTATGAATCTTGGGAAGACCATAGAATCTAGGGGGTCTTGCAGCAGAAGGTTTTAGGGAGGGACGTTTAGTTGGGTAGATTAGGGAGGTCGAACTTGTGATGATCTTGTTGGTTTTTATCGCTAGGCTATTGGTAGGGTCATTTTTAATTTTTGAGTAACTTCCATCGTTGAGCAGATTCTGGATTTTGTTGTTGTATGAATCTTTATCCATAATTACAGTAGCGTTGCCTTTATCGGCTGAGAGGATGACGATATCACTTCTGTTTTTTAAATTCGCGAGTTCAGAGCGTTCATTTTTGCTGATGTTACTAATGGGTTTCTAAGCATTCTTAAGAATAGTGGCTATTTCAGCTCTCTAAACAAACACAAGATCCAGGTCCGGTTCAATACAGTACACAAAATTCGTGATCTGATCCCATCCGTGAAGGATGTCATTCCTGACTTACAGTACCCCGGGGTTTACAAATTTTGTTGTACCTGCGGTGACTGCTATATCGGGGAGACAAAGCGACATGTCTCTGACCGAATTCGCGAGCACAAATTAGATTTGATACACGGCAGAACGAATTCTTCTGCCGTAGCTGATTACTGTTACAACGCTGTGGGTGATCACGATATAATTTTCTCCGATACCAAGGTTCTTTGCAAACCCACGGGTTTTTATCAGAGATTTGTTCACGAGGCAATTCAGATCTACAAACACAGAAACAATTTCAACCGAGAAGATGGTTTCAAATTAAGCAACCATTGGAAAGATGTTCTAAATCGAACCAAACATTAAACTAATTTTCAATGGTACAGTATATTTTTCAAGTAGTGGTACCCCAAACTTTCGCAGCTCTTAAAAATTCCCTTTTCACACCATCAATAGGTAAACTCCCCCTCCCCCCCTCGCCAACCGGCATGTTCACCCGCATGTACACCACCTCTACACCGTTCATCATGCTAAGTCGGCCAATCAAATGCTAATTTTTATGCTAATCCCTTTGTCAAGGCACCTTGTTTCCTCGCACACAGCTTAAAGGTCGCGGTCTGAGCGTGGCTGTGTTCACTCCAGCGCTGTCCTCTAGACAGTCTGGTCCCTTCACCTGATGAAGGCCGCTTGTGTTGTGGCCGAAACGTCGTGATTTTTGTTGTTATATTTTTTTACCTACGTGACTTTACCGAATAGAACCAAAGAGTATGGATCCTTGCAGTCACGAAAGCTTTAAATCTAGCATCACCACACATACACAGACACAGCCAGCCCTGACAGTATCACCACACACACACACAGACACAGCCAGCCCTGACAGTATCACCACACACACACAGACACAGCCAGCCCTGACAGTATCACCACACACACACACAGACACAGCCAGCCCTGACAGTATCACCACACACACAGACACAGCCAGCCCTCACAGTATCACCACACACACACAGACACAGCCAGCCCTCACAGTCTCACCACACACACAGACACAGCCAGCCCTGACAGTATCACCACACACACACAGCCAGCCCTGACAGTATCACCACACATACACAGACACAGCCAGCCCTCACAGTATCACCACACACACAGACACAGCCAGCCCTCACAGTCTCACCACACACACAGACACAGCCAGCCCTGACAGTATCACCACACACACACAGACACAGCCAGCCCTGACAGTATCACCACACACACACATCCACGACACGGGCAGCTTTGACAACATCTCCTCAACGTCTCGCGTAGCCTCAATCACAGTTTTCAGTTTTCAGTTTCATTTATTTTGGTATAGCCCTGTGAGCCATTCGGCTCTTGAATCGGGTGCAACCGCAACAAACAAAAACACGAACAAGAAAACATCTTAAAGTGACTATGTGTGACTGTGCAAACAGAAAATCCAGGGGGAAAAAAAAAACCCCAGCAAAATATTCCAGAAACAGCACCGCACACCAACGCTGTGTAATGACTTTGAGCGCAGTGCGAGCAAAAAGAAAGGAAAGCTTCTCGGCCAAATGATGACATGGATGTGGCAGCCAGCTGGCAGACAGCCACCCCCAGCAAGCACAGCCTCCTGAAACAGCCTTCTGCAGGCATTCCAATGACAGCCAGTTATTAAACAAAATCCTACGCATACTTAAAAGCACACCTTCACCACCACAAAGACAAAGATCCCCCTCCGTATAGCCTTTACAGACTGCCGGGGCAAGTGCTGTTAGCAAGCAGCACCTACGAAGGCCGGCACGGCACACGAGGGGGTGGGTGAGCAGCACCACGCCCGGCCGCCTTTGTCTCCCCAGTGGCGATGTTTACTACACACACCGCACCAGGTACTCATTGGAGGCCGAGCCGACCTCGGGGAGGCCCAGGACCGGTTCAAATAATCGTCCCCTGGTGTCGGTCGTGAACGGGAATTGGAACTCGGTTCGCCGGGTTCGTAGGGCAATTGCTACACGACCGCTCCCCCAACACACACACATCTATCCATACCCATAGCCGCGTGAAGCATCACATCACCGCTTCACACGGACACATCTGCAAACACAGTCTGCAAACGCACACAGCCACACCCACATAGGCGACCCAGCCTTCAAAATCACACGACCAGCCGAGCCAACTTTTTGGCACAGCTTAGCCATTGCACGTACAAAATGTCCCGGCTTACCACATAGCTTCGCACCTATGTACAGCGAGCACACACACAGCCACAGCCAGCCAGCATCAGGCGCCCACTATCTCCTACTCAGGTAATTTCGGACTCTTGCCCGCGAGCAAAGTTCTGGTTCGTTGTACAAAAATGCGCAGCCGGGCACGTGCAAAAGTCGCGTGGTGCGACCTCACTCTGAGCTCTTCCACGCACACATTGCCAGCGCACTTCTCTCCCCTCCAGCAAATCCCCGTCCTCATGCCTCCCTCCCTCCCTCCGACAGCTCCGGGCCCGTTCCACGCCGCCTCTGATTATTTAGATGCGTTTATGTGCTATAAAATGCCTAAATAATGGGGTCACTTCGTTAAGCTATCGTCTCCATGTGGCCAGGTCGCTTCTGAAAACGAAGTTGACACCTCAGTGGGCTTTGCCTGGTATGACGGGGATGGTTTAGTTTAATTTCTATCCGTTTGGCTGATTTTTTTTAACCTTTCTTGTATTTTACGCTCATATTATGTTTTTGTCCTGTTTGTTGTTGTAACGTTTTTGCCCGCCCCTACTTGGACATCTGTGAAAAAGAGCTTTATAGCTCATCGGATTCCTTCAGTATGAATACAAATTGTCTCTGATCACTACATCCGTCTCGTCGCCAGTTTAAACAAAAAAAATTCAGCCGGCAGACTCGTCGGCATTGAGACTCGTCAGCAGTGCGAATAGCCCCGTTAATCAATGTCGTGACGCTAATGGTGTGGCAGTCGTCCACGAATCCTGAGGAACCAGGAGTTGCAGCATTGCACAATGAATGCTCTGGTAAATGTGTACGTTTTTTACGGCATCGTTTCACCATGTTTCCTCTTTGTGGACATCACCTGTCACATCATGAGGCCACCCGGCTAATTGGTTAACAGGCAAAAACGTGGCCTGCTGATGAGACCCGCTGAATTCTACACCAGTCAGAGGCTGCCCTTGTACACACGCACATTTTATTCTGGGTGGGTGGGGGGGGGGAATGCATGCGCTCGTGGTTTTAGTTCCTGCAATGCACCTTTTAAACATTTAACAAGCGTGTCTTATTTCCGTTAAACTAGGTTAAAATGCGGTCGAAGGAGAACACGTTATTTTGGCATTCCAGTACTGTACAGTATAGACCGAAGTTACGCGTTGCGTTTTTGAACATGTGTGGCACATTGGATCGCAGGTCACTTGAGCACCTAATGCAGTTGCAATGATTCAGCCTCGAATTCTGCCCATCCGGAGTGGTAAAAAAAGGGGGCAGTGCGATGCCAGGTTCGTGAATGAGTGGCACGTCAAAGGCAACCCGAGTACGTGGCGAAACCCAGTGCGCAGAGGGGATAACACTAAACAATCAGCACATTGAATAATCTAAACATTGGGTTAGATCGCATGAGTATAAATGTGACATGAACCTCCCACCACCACCTGACAAAGCCATCCAGCAAGGTTTGTCTCGTTAACAAAACGTGCCAATTAGTTACTACTTCAGCCCGTCGGTGTGTTGGAGAGTAAATCCACTACATTTACAATTTGAGTTCCCTGACGTTTCGCTGGTAATTACATCCAGCATCATCCGGCGATTTTGTCAGAATGTATACCCTACGCCATCTAACCCAAAACACCTTTCTTATTAACAATGTTGGTCGCGAAAGTGTACGTGTCATACAGGTTGAATACTCCATTAGGGTGCTGACGCCTCCTGGCCACCTCACAGCCCAAGGCTACGACATCCCTTGGTGAAAGGTCAACCAGCAGTTGTTACGTGGAGAGACTATCGCCCACAATGGGAATGTGGAATTTCCATCACTGAATAAAGACAAAGCACTGCTCAAAGCTCATTTGAACTCGGAGGCGCTTTGGCTTTTTGACTTTGTCGGCGGTGATTGACGTTGTGGCATGATTTTTGGAATTGTTGGCATTGCTGGCGATGCTGGAGGCCTCCTCACCCAGAACAACTGGGTTTCCAACACTGTGCGGCCAAATGATACTGGATGGGCCGATGTGACAGGTGAAAGGCATCCGCATGCAACGCAGTGGATTTCAGTGAAACGCCTCATCAGTTCGTCGCCCCACTATCTGTGGCACTCCATGTGATCCACCCAACTTCCTCTGACCGACGTACTTCGTTCTTCACGACACTGTGCCAAATATTCCTATTATCTGAGCTGTCTGCAACGTACGAGTCACCCAGAAGCGATCTCACCAGGCGCGGTTCGTCCACTAGGGGCGTTGGGGCGCCACCCACACAAAGCAGCTGGAGATGAGAAATTATTTTTCTAATAAAAAAATACTTTTCTAGAAATTGTTTTGTTGCATTTAAAAAATAGAATATAATGATTATTTCAACGTGAATTGCCTAAAGGAGATAACATTTGAAGTTGTTCACATTAGAAATCGCTGCAACACCACAGTCTCTGATTTGTGCCTTGGGGAGGTCTCGGGTGGCTGTGAAGATGTCCGAGTGAGAGATTTCCCCTTCGTTCATTGCGATTAGATTCGCATTTTAGCCACGCCGTTTGAGACCAATTCCGGGCGGTGAAAAAGGCGCCCGTGGCTGTAATGAGACTGTGTCACAGCGCTAGGGTGCACTGTGCAAATATAGCAGCGTGGATTTGAGGGTCGGTGCGTTATTGTTTTGTTTCGTATTGTTTATAAATGCCTACCGTTTGGTAGATAATACAGTTGTATCACTTTCACGGGAAGGACAAGAACACGACGAGGTATTTTTTTTCTTAATGAGAACAACCTTCTTATCAGAGGTCACTCAGAGCAGCCCCGCCGAGTGGCAATGTCACGGGCCGCCACTGGATCTCACAGAAGGGCTTCTTTTTATTGTTTTATATATTTATTATTTCATTGTTTCCCTTCTACGTGACTTTACCGAAAGAACCAAGAATATGAAGGGCTTCTTGTTACACGAGAAACCGTGCCGATATACGTTGTGAAATGTGTGACTAAACACGGGTAATAGAATCTTCTCAGAGTACCCCCCCCCCCCATATCAAATCGGGCAATAATTTTAGTGTATTAATTTCACATAACTACTTCAAATCTATATTTCACGGAACTGTTTTATTTGTCCAGCAAATATCTCAATGGGTTTTCAAGGCTATTTTTTTGCAGGAGGCTTGTAATATGTTTCGGTCAAATCCATAAATGACGTCACACACCTAGGGGGGGGTTCAGACATTTGTGACGATGTGTGACGAGGGGGGGGTGTTTGAGAAATGTGACGTCACATCAAAATGCGCAACTTTAAATAAATATAGACACGTTCTACTTAATTAAATATACTTTTTAATACATGTTTTTTCCTACAACATCAGAGTGCAGCGCCACATTAAATACGCACTACAGTGACAATAGTTTAAAGCGATTTGAAGCATGTTTTATTTTCAAAATGGAAACATGGTTTTGGGGGGGGGCATAACTTTGTGACGTCATATTTGAGGGGGGTTTGACTTTTTGTGACGCCGTGTGACGAGAGAGGGGGGGGGGTTAAAAATCGTCCAAAATCGCGTGACGTCATTTATGGACGGCCCCTTTGGCAGGAACCCAGTTCTCAGAGAAAACATATTTGAAGACTTAACACACCGCAAGGTCCACACGAAAGAGTTCACAAAGCCCATTTGTGGGATGCCATCTTGCCACTTCATAGCCCAATGGGTTTGGGAATTTCACTCATAAGTATGATGCAAACCCACTGGACCCAGTCTTGGATCCCGGACACCAACTCAAGGATATTTTCTCTATGTCTTGTCCTTCACCTTGGTCTGGGGGCTGACCTCGGTCTCAGAACTTCAGTGTTTCAAACTACCGTGGTCACTTTCATCAAAAAATATTGCCTGATTGCTCATTTTAATTTAAAACCAAACAAAATATTTCCTGAATTAAATTGCGAATTGGCCGTTTCAAAGTGCTTCTGTACTGCAACACGAGATTGGCCTCACTGTAGCTCATCAGCAAGTCAGAGGCTCCGTTAGCCTCTGACTTTGCTTTGCGGGTCCTGGCTTGAATCCTAGGTTGGTAAAATCACACAGCATATATATGTTTTTAAAAATCGCTCTTGTGCAGACGGTGTTCCGTGACGTTGGTGACTCTGCTCAGGTAATTGATTAGCTACAGTACTTTACATCACAGTACTATATACACGTTGTATCCACTACTAAACATAACTAGGGGTTACATTTTGATTTAAAGCTTTCGTGACTGCAGTAATTCATATTCTTGGTTCTTTCGGTAAAGTCACGTTGAAGGGAAACAATAAAATAATAAAATATATAAAACAATACAATTCTCACGACGTTTCGACTGTAACACAAACAGTCATCATCAGGTGTGAAACCCAACGGCAAGAACATTTGACAGAAGTGGCGGTTTGTGTTTATTTATTTATTTTAAATAAACGTTTAAAAATAAATACAAACCGCCACTTCTTTCAAATGTTCTTGCCGTTGGTTTTCACACCTGATGATGACTGCTTGTGTTGCAGTCGAAACGTCGTGAGAATTTTATTGTTTTATATATATTTTATTATTTTATTGTTTCCCTTCAACGTGACTTTACCGAAAGAACCAAGAATATAACTAGGGGTTGTTGGGGGGTGCCTGCGGTGCCCCTCACAACCATTTACGGCCTTCGGCCAGGAAAGTCACGAAAAAAATTGCACACGAACGACGCATTCACGCAAGCACCCGATGCTCCGTTTTGAAGTTTTAAAATAAAACATTGTATTATGTTTTTAATTAGAGAATTGTATTTCTTCATGAAAGGCTTATATATCATTTTACATCTAGAAGACTTAATTGAAAACGACATTTCGTGTGAATGTTCACTCGTCGTCAAGTAGATGGCCTTGCTGGGGGTTCGGTTCGATGCGGACTTTCACCTGGTTGGGATTGTGGGATCGAGTTAAGGCGACATAGAGCTGCTGGCCGTGCGAGAAGACCGCCGTCTGCAGATCGATTCCAACGTGATCGAACGTCTGTCCGTGCGCCTCCGTCGTTCATGCAGGGGGCGCGTAGCTTTGCAACGCCCCCTGCATGAAAACGACGGAAAGTTCAGCGTTCATCACATAAAGTTGTGCGCTTATATAAGAGTATTTTTCCAGTACACTTTTACCTGTACACACACACTTACACATTGATACACACACAAGTCAACTGCATGCGCCGCTACTCCAGCGTACATCCATATACATTACATGACACAACTGGGGAACCCTGCCCAGTTATTGCGGCATCTTTCGTGAGTCTCACCTGTGGAGGGGTCTACACTGGGAGGGGGGGGGGGTCTGTCCGGGGGGGGGGCTGCCTCAACTTGCCAATGGCGTCATTCAGAATCAGAATACTTACATATACTTGAGGAATCTGATGAGCTATAAAGCTCTTTTTCACACATGTTCAATAGGGGCATGTTCAGACCGTTACAACAACACACTATATATTAAAAAAACGATAGGGATGTAAAGTCTATAGGAAAGGTAAACAGATCACTTAGAAAATATATAAAAATAAACTATATATATACTTTTTATTTTACGAGATAAAGCCCACCGAACTATTCGTTTGTTTTTCAAAAGCGACCTGGCCACAAATGATAGTTCAACTAAGTGGCACATCATGTGGAAATTTAGAGCAGCGAAACAATCGAAATAGTATAGACGAATGTTTCTAAATGTAGAGGGAAAAAACGAAGGACCCGGAGAAAAATATCCACGTGACTACGGGGAGAACATGCAAATTCCAAATACACAATAGGCGTCAGAGTCGGGATTGAACTCCCAACCTCCTGCATACCGGGCGTGGAACATAACATCACACCACCATGGCGGCCCATTAAATAACTAAATATAATATTGAAGCTGAAATGGCATGAGTGCATCAATTCCCAAGCTTTGGAAAGGCATTAAAACAACAGCAAAAGCAGTCACAGAAACTACAGCAAAACCAGTCCCAGAACACACCAGGACAACACACAGTCTCTCAATAAAATTGCACATTGAAATGTAACTATCGATACGTTGTGAAGAATCATTTTCAAAATCACGAGGAAATGTGGCTGTATCCAGGACTAATCTTCTGCTTTAGAATATTTTTGAAGGAAGATTTATGATGTTAAGGAAGGAAACAAGGCTATTCCAAAGAATTGGTCCTGCAACGGCAAAGCCTTTGTCACCTAGTCCAATTGTTGTTCTTGGGATAGTTAAAAGGCAATTAGATGGACGTCTTAGGTTTCTTTGATCTGACAATAGGCTTTATAAATTATCTAAGTATAGTGCAGATTTGCTGATAAGTATTTTATGGACGAACAGGGCCCAATGTCGATTTCTCCTCGCATCAAGTGATGTGGATTGGATTTTAAGTAGAGATCACAATGGTGGGTCCTGCATGGTACATCCATTGCAAATCAAAGAACAGAATGATGAAGCGGGTTTAGTTTGTTGAGTGATTCATTAGTAGCTGATATCTGTAAGCAGCGTCAAAGTAGTCAAGCAGTGGTAGAATGATAGTTTCAACGATATTCTAGGTGTAATCGAATGAAAAAACAATGTTTGTTTCTATATAAAAACCCTGATTTTTTTTCGAGATGTGACCAATATGAGATTGGAATGTAAGTTTTTATTCGAGTATTAGCAGCACTCCGTTTGTTCAATGAAGTTGTTTATGACATCCGCAATAGGTGAAAATTATTAAACTGGATTTTTGTTTGATTAAAAGACCATGATCTTCATTTTGTTTGGCTTTAGTGATGACTAAAGTGATGACTTTAGTGATTTAGGCAATTTTAGTGATGACAATTGATGTTAAATTAAATAAAAATCGTGTTGGAAATTCTGTTTGACTTCGTTTGGAGATTTACCTGATACTAGCATGATAGTCTCATCAGCACAGATATTTAATTCTGAGTGATTTAAGTTTATTCCAAGATTGTTAAAATATAATTAATTGGACCCAGCACGGAAACTTTGTTATTTTAATATTTGTGGACGAGGTGTTATCAATCGGTACCTTTTGAGAACGGCTTGAAAGGTATCTCTAAAATAATTTTATTGGACTGTCAGAAAATGTTAGTGAGTTGACCAAGTCTTGTGAGTCAAATATCATGGTCAACAGTTTCAAAGGCTTTTGACATGTCGAGAAATAGTGCACAGCTGTACTGGCATTTATCCAGGTTAATGAAGAGTAATGTTAATACATATTCAAATTTGAATTATTAAAATTTAGCTTTAAGGCCTTTAATGTTGGCATGGAAAATGCCAAGACCCTGTCTGTTTTTTAACATCTACTGAGTGATGGAGAATATGTGGCAGTAATGGGACAATCATTGGTTTCAACATCTGCCCTTAATCAACAATATGAATGTTAATAGTTTTAAAATGTATTTTGTAATAGAGTGCTGTCCAAAACGCTGTTTTCTGACATGTTGTCCATTAAGGATTCGGAGTCTATTTCATTTTTTAAATAGCGTCTTAAAACGTACCTACGTGTACAGGCTTGTTCCGTAACTTAAGATTTAAAAAAAAGCTTTGTTGTCTGATTGGATTACTCTAGTTATTATTCGCTTTCATCATAGCTCTTCAATTTATTGGCGTTTCAAGAGGAGAAATTGGTATCGTTATTAGCAGGTTTCTATTTCGCTTAGATTATCAACACAGTTTGAATTTCACGTTCACCGCTTTGCGATACCTCAAAATGAAAGGCGCTTTAAAAATAGGTGATAATTATTATAACTTGAATTTTGATTTAAAGCTTTCGTGACTGCAGGGATTCATATTCTTGGTTCTTTCGGTAAAGTCACGTAGAAGGGAAACAATAAAATAATAAAAATATAAAACAATAAAATTCTCACACAAAAATATAAAAAATACAATTCTCACAAATTTTATTGTTTTATATTTTTATTATTTTATTGTTTCCCTTCTACGTGACTTTACCGAAAGAACCAAGACTATTATAACTTGATTTAATAAATTACATGTATTTAACCTCGGATGTCAGTAGTACAGGCTCAACGCTCAGACATGGGAATTAGGCTCCTGGTGCACTGGAAATCCAATCCGCAATGCACTCTATGAAAAAAAAACCCTTTATATCCTCTACTTGATATGGAGGGTGCTCTGGCTTGAAGCTCATACCCGCGGAATGCATTTTAAGCGGACAGGTAAAAGTGCGGATAAACGCTGATAATTTGAATGAATTTGCTGCCACTTTCAGTCACTTCTCTGCTTATCCACGCGAAATTGTGAATGATAGGAAACGTGTAGTGTACAAATTGGAATGAGAAGTTCAGCGGATAGGAGGAAGTGGGGACAATAGGAAATTGAATAAGACACGTTTATTATATGTCACATAAATCACACGCATTAATGAATTATAATCAGAATTGTTATTTATACTGGAGGAATCGGATGATCTATAAAGCTATTTTTTAATATATGAATCTATAACAAAATATGTTTTTGTAACATCTATCCTAACAGAAGATGCAGATTAGACTGATGATGCAGAATTATTTGTCGCACAGGAAACATTCTCCTTGTCAAACGACCCGCATTTAAAACATGAAAGAAAACTGATTCCATCAGAATGCAAGCAGTTGTCTGTCTGTACCTCGTGAATTTCCTGCAACCATTCTGATGGTATCTGATGAAGTCATTTCATTATTCACAATGCATGCGACAAGTACATATTAAAATCTAAATATATCCTAAACACCATGCTGAATATTGCTGTATGGAGAGTGTTTGTGCTTCCCGGCTTAGAATCGTTGCATTAATTGCGTCCACTTTAATTACCAAAATAATTCTTCCTTTTTGTCGGTTGATCTTTTCCATGTGGAAAATATGCCATGTTGGAAGATGAAGTCAAAATAATTTGCAGAGAATATATCTCTGTTGATCCAGAGCAACTGGTTCAGAGCAACACAGAACCACTTGTGGTAATTGTGGTTGCTTGCATGAATCCAGATGACGGCGCTTTAGCACCAACAGTGTGTCCAAGAGAAGGAGAATTTCTGGAAATCCTTGCAGATTCTCAGAATCTATGCAGTGCCCCCACAAAATGTACAGCACAGTAGAATGTGGAGCGGGGCTGTCTTTCGTCGAGGCCAGGGCTAAAATGGAGAAGATATTTCTTTACAAATCTTGTTTTTAACAAGAGCGACTCTCGGAGTATATTAGAGAGAGAGAGAGAGCCACAAGGTCGACTCATCATTATCTGGGACGGCACTACATTTGGCGGCAGCGGTGGGATGCTACCACTTTCCACTCAAATCATGAAGTGATTTTTGTCTTGTGGACGGTCCCATTGGTGGCAACTTTTTTGCGCAACTTGTTCAGCTCCACTTCCGGACATGTTTTGGCACTTACTTTCACCAGGTGGAGCCCATTATCCACTTTTCAAACTGCAGTGAATTCCACGTTATGTATGCATATTGAACTTTTTTTCGCACAGTACGTAGCCAACCGTGATCATCGGAGCTGCTAAGAGTTAGGTTCGGGCACTTACTTCACCACAGAGTCGTTTGTGGCACCCAAACTCTCCAGACTCGAACTCTTAAAGCCTTCTGAGGAACTCTTAAGCCACGTTCCGCGGCTCTGAGTCACGCTCGGACGTTCTATGTCCGTTCGCGAAATTTAGACGTTTGAAATAGGTGGACCATTATTCTTTGCAACAATTCCTTCCCCGGCACCTGCGATTAGCACGGTTGGCTACGTACGGTGTGAAAGAAGTTCAACACACACACACAACTGCATACCACCAGCAACATGGCCTCACAAACGCATGAGTAACGTCAACATTTTTACAAGCCTTCGATGGGGGGGGGGGGGGCATAAAAGGGTGGGTGAGTGGGGGGCAGCGGCTGAGGAGACGCCATGGATGTTAAATAGAAAAAAAATCACAGATCACCGTGTGGTTCAGGGGTCAGAGTGTGTAGCTGGCACTAGACGTATTTCTTAGTCAGCCTGGGTTTGTCAAGGGGCCGTCCATAAATGACGTCACGCGATTTTGGACGATTTTTAACCCCCCCCCCCTTCGTCACACGGCGTCACAAAAAGTCAGACCCCCCCCCCCAAATATGACGTCACAAAGCTCTGCCCCCCCCCCCCCCAAATACAACATGCTTCAAATCACGTTAAACTATTGTCATCGTAGTGCGTATTAAATGTGGCGCTGCACTTTGATGTTGTAGGAGAAAACATTAATGAAAAAGTCTATTTAATTAAGTAGAACGTGTCTATATTTATTTAAAGTTGCGTATTTTTATGTGACGTCACAGTTCTCAAACCCCCCACCCCCCTCGTCACACATCGTCACAAATGTCTGACCCCCCCCCCCTTAGGTGCATGACGTCATTTATGGACGGCCCCTAGCTGGCATTAGACGTATTTCTTAGTCAGCCTGGGTTTGTCAACACTGTGCAGCATACTGTTATAAAGTTTAACACAATACCACCAGATCTTGTTACAAATCAATAGAGTGCCTGCTAGTCGAACACGTCATAATTCCCAGACTGACCGGGTCACACCTGCACAGGTGGCAACCTTAGCTGGCACTGCTGAAATCATGGGTTGGAATATGGATTTTAGCCACCTTTGATGAAATCGGATTGTCAAGTTTAATAGTCTCAGCCAAGTTACCAATTACTAGACAAAAACAAATATGGCATTCAATTTGGTTTTGCACTTCATTTAGCTAAATTTCAACTGCCAAAGTAAAATATATTTCCTTGACAGCCACGCGACAATAGCAGACCATCTAGACAATGACCCCCCCCCCCCCACCGCTTGCTGTGTAGGATGTAGATACTACATGAAAGATTTTTCAAATTGTTTGTGAAGAAAAAAAATCTGCACAAATGCTCTGACAACAAAGATATGCTGTGCTGCTCGGTGAGACTTCTGAACGGATTCTTCGTCTCACGATAGGGCGCAAATGGTACAATTCGAGTACATTGGGAAGGAAATAAATCTGCGTCTTTTGTGTGGAGGCGCAGTGGCTGCCGGGATAGGATGCGAGGTGGTTTTTTTTATTCCACGCTTTTATTTAATTCACTCTGTCTTTTGTAGTATACTCAAAAAATCTTGTAACTCAATTTTTACCCACTTCCTAATGTGCTATCGACTGCAAACTTGGTATACTTATGTCATACTGATGACAAGACTATATTCTATCATTTTAAAAAATCCAAAACATATTTTTAAACATGTTACACGCTATATATTCTTGGTTCTTTCGGTAAAGTCACGTAGAAGGGAAACAATAAAATAATAAAAATATAAAACAATATTATTTTATTGTTTCCCTTCTACGTGACTTTACCGAAAGAACCAATAATATGAATCCCTGCAGTCACGAAAGCTTTAAATTAAAATGTTACACGCTTTTATTCAACTCACTCTGTCTGTTGTCCTATCCTCAAATCTTGTAACTCAATTTCAACTGTCTTCCCAATGTCGTATCGACTGCAAATTTGGTAATACTGATGACAATAATATATTCTATGATTAAAAATATATATTGTTTAAACAATCTTTTTAAAATGTATAATTGTCCACGCTCAACTCACTTTGGCTGTAAATCACCACGGTCCCCTTACGTTATGGCACGCTTCGGGGCTACTACTTGGAGTCGTGGAGTTCTGCCATTACTCGTACGGTACATTTAATTAAAGCGTGTTTAAAAAAAAGTATTTTACAATATTACTTTTACGTAACGTATCAAATTGCAACAATCTGTAGCCGGCCTACATTTTGTGTATCGCAGATTTAATTTGAACAGTGAACAGTATGTATTCCCACCTCTGTGAGGATTGCAGATTGTTGGTGTGGGGATTAAAGCATATTGTTGATCCCCCTCAGTCTGCCAAGTTGGGAAGGTGGAGGTGAAGATGATGACATCATCATCGATGTCTTAAAACATTGTCACCATCATCATCAATAAAATGTCATCACCATCACCACCCCTCATGTAGAAGCCCCACAAGCAGGTAACGGTATATACGTTTAACACCTCTGCTCACTCTTTAATCCACTAAATTGTAGATTGTAGGAAGGGCATATCTGTGGATGACAGAAGCGTGGTTCGATCCGAGCTTGCAGATAATAGGCGCAAGAGATTTGCGGGCCACGACTAAGAGGGATTCTGCTCGCCGTTTGTTGGTTCCCAGGTGCAGCGACACCACCAACCTCGCTGAAACTTGGAAATGTGGCTTAATTATGGGTGCGCCCGAAGGCAAGCTTCAAATCCAGACCTGCATTTGTGCTGACTCCATTGCGTTAGCACAAACATTGGCGTGCTCAGCCTCCGGTTAATATTTTCAAATCACGATGTGCATCTTTGGGATGGCATTTCTCTGGACAAAGTTTGTCTCAGAATTTAAAATCAAACCCCCTGGTCCAATAGTTTATGAATATACTTTGTATCATCTTATCCACAGCCTTTATTCCAATTGACGTTAACAGTGTATAGGCGTTTTAAAAACGGCTAACTTCCACTAGAATTGTGCATGTAAATTAAAGTGCGCTTGATCAACCTTTACTGTCCACGTGGAAATTTGTGTTCACGTCAAAAGGAATGAGAGACTTTGAATTCGGCCGATGCTGGTGTTAAACATGACAGATACAGTTGAAAGAGTTGGAAATCCTAATTTATTCACCAGAATTAGAGGCAATGAGACACCCGGTTCCCCAGCCATAACACACACCGGATTTCAGTGGCGCCTTTCGTTTTCGCTCATTTAAACCGAGGCGCTGGGTTTCCCTCTTCACTTCAGCACTCAGCGCAGGAGTCATTTGATTAACAACTTAATAATGCCACCACTTTCATTTTAATTTAAAGTTCCAAAACTTTTTTCGTGCTGAAACATATTCAAGCAACGGTTGATGTTCATGTATCAAAGAGATTACGCCCAATTGCTCTCGTCTTCTGTTTGATGCTCTTGAATTTGTAGTTTTCTCACGGGAGGAGGCGCTCTTGAAGCTTTTTCATCTTTTCCAATTAGGTTTTTTTTTCCTCAGGGATATTTTGGTCGGTTCTTGACACTTGCAATATTGCGATCGTATGGCTTTTCCTAAAAGTTTATGGCTGACAGCAGTGTGGAAGGTGAAAGTGAGTATATGTGGCCGTGTGCGTGGATGGTAAACGGTGGCAAGAAAGGCCTCTATGGACGAGTTCCCGTGAAGGACGCTACTGGACGGTCGGAGGCAGTCGTCCTCCAAAAACAACGGAGGGCAGAGGAGCGACGCTCACAACAACGGGCGGAGCGCCGGGTGGATAAAATGGAGAAAGTTGGCATAGTGGGGGGCACAGCGGGTGCATCTGCCAGTCATCTCAGTCAACCCACACTTCACGTGGCCTTCGACACTTCACCTGGCCTCGGAGTGTACCTGGCCTGGTACAAGCAACGTGGCGAATCGCGGTGGCTGTTGTAATTGCGGGTGATGAGTGGCGTTGCAATGGTTCACTTTCTGCTGCATGATCTCAGGCGACTCATGTTTGATACCTGGCTGTGAATAACACCAGCGGGAATGATTATCTGAATATACCCAACGTCTTACACAGATTAACGTCTTACACAGATTGACGTCTTACACAGATTAACATCTTACACAGATTGACACATACGTATCTGGTACGGTGAGCCAAAGCCAAAACCGGGGACACAAAGACAGTTGGGCATGCATGGTGCAGGTCACACCACCCTCTCATATTCAAGCACGTCTCACGAGATGCCCTCTAAACAGCACTTTTCCAAGATCCTCAAAATAAACTAGGAATATTTGTAAACCTGATTATTTGAGAATTGTACCTTGCTAGAACTTCGGGAGATGAAGTAGCTCACCTTTAACAATGCCGTGGTTGACTGAAGAGACGACTTGTTATTTTGTTTATATTTTAATGACATGGAGCGTTGGTGTCGTGGTTAGTGCCTTGGACTATGAACCCAACAACCTAAATTTGATTCTCAACCATGGGTAACATCACGAACACTATTTAAACAGCTGTTCTTATTTTACCAGGTAAGGCTACATAGCTATTTTCCAGAAGCGACCTGGCTATCACAAATGATCGGCTCAACGAAGTGGCTTATCACGTGCAAATGTATTGCAGCCAAAGACCCTAAACGCGTGTTTCTAAATGTGGAGGGAAAAACCGGAGGACCCGGAGAAAAAAATCCACGCGACCACGGGGGGAGAAACACGGAAACTCCAAATATACAGACTTCAGAGTCGGGATCGAACCCATGCCCTCCCGTATACCAGGCGAGGTGATTAACGTCAGTGGTGAGTGACGCATGAACCGGCTCTGGGCTGTTCCCCTTCACCACCCTGTACTGACCAAACAACCCCCGTGACCGGTGCACGGCTTGGGGAGGTCTTCATACCTTCATCCAGCAGTTGCGTTGACAAAAAGGCTGAAAGGTTGACAACATTAATTTGCCATTAAGTGGCCGGCAATGTTAAAAAGCTGCGTACAGGTTTTGGACTATCGTGGTGGTGGTGGTGGTAAAATATTGTCCGGCTCTCGCAGCTGACGGCTCCGTGTCCTGCTCGCACTCGCGTCAGACGCACGCTTTGGCGCTGACCTACGACGGAAGTGCAGCACAGAATCCTACTAGCCTTCGTGTGATAAAGTACGAGACTTGCAGCATAACTGGTGGATATTCGTGCTACGCGTGACGGTGTGGAGGCAGTACTCGTGAGCTTTATTAAACTACAGTGGCGGTAGATCGCTCTGGCACTTTGAGAATCACTCAAAATTTTAAATCTACATCACCCGCGTTTCCAACATTTGGTACACAATAATTGAGGAAAAGGTGACTGGAGAAATTGAAGGCTGAAAAATAAGAAGAGAGTTATTCCTGTGGTTTTAGTAGCCATGCATTGGTGTACCAACCATATAGAACTGCCTCCCTGAACACATTGTCCACGAAATCACTGATTCTGGTCTTCGTGCTTTCAAATGCCGAGCTCACAACATGGACATCTCCTAACTTCACCACACGTCCTGTAGGACTGAGTTTTTGAGCTGCAGTGAACTAATGATCATGCTGATTAGATGTACTTTCTCATATGGTTATTGTTCACAATTGCACATGATATAAAAAGACCAGTAAATGCCAAAGGGCATTTTTTAAATGCCACTCACCCTAACCATTTCTCCTATGCCATTTGCCCTGTTGTAGTCATTGAGAATGACCGCGACCTTAACTTTGGAACCTATTCACTATGGAATCTGGAGAAGCCCTCTGAGCCTGGTGTTACGTTGCTGTGTCACCACGAAACAAAATGTTGGCAAGGTTGGTTAAAGCGTTTTGGGAGATATCATCGTTGCCGAAAAAGATCATTGCTAAAGCAAAGTTTGACTTTGGTAGAGAAGAGAAAATTAGAATGCCCAACTTTAAATATTGTAGCTAATACAATAATAAAAAATGAGTTATTGTATTTTCCTGGATGTTGCCTTACCTAGCTGTGAACACTGCATTATGGATAAATGAGATGCCACTGGATCAGTCCACGTTTCACGTTCGTACTGTATTACGCAACATATATATTATGCAATATATCGACGTTTAGCTTTGCATAAATGGATATATCACATTTCACGTGTGGCTGCAATTTGCATAGCGTCCAAACGCAAACACACCTACAGGACTCTTCACGGGTGAATATATTCAAAAGCGCTGTGTATGGCACAATTGTTGCGACGTTTGATTATTTATATATAGATCTTCGATTTTCGACATTGAATAAACGGATTGATTGCATCCTCAATAATCAGCAGAAAATATGCCACAGTCGTGCAACACCAAAACAAACGGGGTCTAAGTTCTTGACTTGTGCAAGAGAAGCAGAATCTCAAACCTCACGAGGCACAAGATAGCATTCCAAAGAACAAAACATTTGCCACAAGTACTGCATTGTGTATTATGTTCAACACATCTTCAAAGAGATGCGTTGAATATAAGTTTGCTTGTGCCGAATCAATGATGCTTGCCGAAATTACGCTCACCCGAGAAGGCCGTGGGTAAAAATAATAATAATTTCATGTTAATGTTGGAGAGCCATTTATACAACCGCGACATCTGGTCTGCTAATTGTTATTCGTGCATTCTCCACAAAGACGCTGATTGAATGAGTCGTGTATAATGCACTGCAGTAGCGTTAACGTCGAACTAGGATCCATATTTTAAAGAGAGAGCGGATCATCTTTATTCTTGGTTCTTTCGGTAAAGTCACGTAGAAGGGAAGTAATAAAATCCTAAAAAATAAACAATACAATTCTCACGACGTTTCGATTGGAACACAAGCAATCATCATCAGATGTAAAAACCACAGCAAGAATTTTTTTTTTTTAAAGTGGCGTTTTTTTTGTTGCTGTGGTTTTCTCACCTGATGATGATTGCTTGTGTTGCAATCGAAACGTCGTGATAATTTTATTGTTTCATTTGTATTAGCTTATGATTTCCCTTCTACGTGACTTTACCGAAAGAACCAAGAATATGAATCCGTGCAGTCACGAAAGCTTTAAAACGCAAAGGATCCTCCTTGCTAAACGTCTGGAAGTTTCACACAGCCGCTGATGAGACACCACGTGTCGAAACCGGTCCAGAGGGGTTACCAGTGGCTGCTAAAATTTCGCCCACCAGGAAGTTCCGTGGGACCCCGATGAATTGTGAAAAAAAAGTAAAAATGTGTATTTAGTTGTGCGTCGGAGAAGAAAATATATACACGAGGGGTATTGCTGGCCTATGCATTGCACCCATCACACACACACTGCTTCAAGACAACTGCGTATGCGAAGACGCGTGTTGGGGGGGGGAGGTGAGAGGGCGGGGACGAGGGGGGCGGGGGGACGAGGCGGAGAGGGGGGGTGAGGAGGTGGGGGGACGAGGTGGAGGACGAGGGGGGGGGGCGAGGAGGGGACGGGGGCGGGGCCTTATTTTAAAAAGGGGCGGGGCTTATACAGCCCAACCCCCCCACTCACTATCTCCCCCCCCCCTCCGGGTCGGCTGCGTTGTTCTCCACGTGTGTGTGCCGGTGTCTGTGCGCGTGTGTGCCGGTGTCTGTGCGCGTGTGTGCCGGTGTCTGTGCGCCTGTGTCTGTGCGTGTGTGTGCCGGTGTCTGTGTGTGTGTGTCTATGTGAGAGTATAAATGTGCGGCGTATGCGGCTCGTCACCCAGAATTTTTTTCCGTCGTGCTCAACGGAACAGCGAGCGAACATCCTCGTCCGCTCTGCCACAGCAGCGTCTCGTAGGTCTCCTCGCAAACACACACACACCAACAACAACAACACACACAAACAACAACACAGTCACACAACAACACACACATACACCAACACACACACACCAACAACAACACAGACACACAACAACACACACACACACCAACACACACACCAACAACAACACACACAAACAACAACACAGACACACAACAACAACACACACACACCAACACACACACACCAACAACAACACAGACACACAACAACACACACACACACCAACACACACACCAACAACAACACACACAAACAACAACACAGACACACAACAACAACACACACAAACAACAACACACACAAACAACAACACAGACACACAACAACAACACACACACACCAACACACACACACCAACAACAACACACACAAACAACAACACAGACACACCAACAACAACACACACAAACAACAACACACACACACCAACAACAACACACACACCAACAACAACACACACACCAACAACAACAACACACACACAAACAACACACACACACCAACAACAACACACACAAACAACAACACACACACCCCAACAACAACACACACCAACAACAACACACACACCAACAACAACACACACAAACAACAACACAGACACACAACAACACACACAAACAACAACAACACAAACAACAACACAGACACACAACAACAACACACACAAACAACACAGGCACACACCAACAACAACAACACACACAAACAACAACACACACAAACAACAACACACACAAACAACAACACACACACAAACAACAACACACACACAAACAACAACACAGACACAACAACAACACACACACAAACAACAACACAGACACACACCAACAACAACAACACACATACCAACAACAACACAGACACACACACCACCAATAACACACACCACCAATAACACACACACACACACCACCAATGACACACACACACCACCAATGACACACACACCACCAACACACACACCACCAACACACCCCACCAACACACACCAACAACACAGACCAACAACACAGACACACACCAACAACACACACACCACCAACACACACACACAACCAACACACACACACCACCAACATACACACCATCAACACACACAGACGCCAACAACACACCACCAACACAGAAACACACCACCAACACAGAAACACACCACCAACACACACACACCACCAACACACACACACCACCAACACACACACACCACCAACACACACACACCACCAACACACACACACCAACACAGACACACACCAACAACACACACACACCACCAACACACACACCACCAACACAGACACACGCCACCAACACAGACACACGCCACCAACACACACACGCCACCAACACACACACACCACCAACACACACACACCACTAACACACACACCAACACACACACGCCACTAACACACACACACCACCAACACACACACCACCAACACACACACACCAACACACACCAACAACACACACGCCACTAACACACACATGCCACCAACACACACACCACCAACACACACAGACCACTAACACACACCACCAACACACACACACACACCACCAACACACACACACACACACCACCAACACACACACACCACCAACACACACACCACCAACACACACACACCACCAACACACACACCACCAACATACACACCATCAACACACACACCACCAACACACACACACACCAACAACACAGACACCGGCACGTGTCGTTGTACACGGACACAAGAGAGAGAGCCGCAGAGCCAACACGTGTGCGTTGTTGGACACGAGAAGAAGGGGCAAGCCAGGCGCACACTACACACACTGTACTAATACAATGAACACACTGTACACACTGTACCAACACACTACACACTCTACACACTCTACAAACACACTACACACACTGTACTAACACACTACACACTCTACACACTGTACTAACACACTACACACACTGTACTAACACACTACACACTCTACACACTGTACTAACACACTACACACACTGTACTAACACACTACACACTCTACACACTGTACTAACACACTACACACACTGTACACGCTGTACTAACACACTACACACACTGTACACACTGCACTAACACACTACACACATTGTACACACTGTACTAACACACTACACACCCTGTACTAACACACTACACACACTGTACTAACACACTACACACTGTACACACTGTACTAACACGCTACACACACTGCACTAACACACTGCACTAACACACTACACATTCACTGTACACGCTGTACTAACACACTACACACACTGTACACACTGCACTAACACACTACACACACTACACACCCTGTACTAACACACTACACACATCGTACACACTGTACTAACACACTACACACCCTGTACTAACACACTACACACTGTACTAACACACCACACACTGTACACACTGTACTAACACACTACACACACTGCACCAACACACTGTACTAACACACTACACACACTGTACACACTGTACTAACACACTGCACACTCTACACACTGTACTAACACACTACACACACTGCACAAACACACCACACACACTGTACTACCACACTACACACCCTGCACTAACACACTACACACACTGTACTAACACACTACACACACTGTACTAACACACTGCACACTGTACTAACACACTACATACTGTACACACTGTACTAACACACAACACACACTGTACACACTGCACTAACACACTACACACTCTACACACTGCACTAACACACCACACACACCGTACTAACACTACACACTGTACACACTGTACTAACACACTACACACTCTACACACTGTACTAACACACTACACACTGTACTAACACACTACACACACTCTACACCCTGTACTAACACTACACACACAGTACTAACACACTACACACACTGTACACACTGTACTAACACACTACACACACTGTGCTAACACACTGCACACACTGTACACACTGTACTAACACACTACACACACTCTACACACTGTACTAACACACTACACACCCTGTACTAACACACTACACACACTTTACACGCTGTACTAACACTACACACACTATACTTATGTACTAACACTCTACACACTGTACTAACACTACACACACTATACACATGTACTAACACTCTACACACTGTACTAACACTACACACACTCTACACATGTACTAACACTACACACACTATACACATGTACTAACACTCTACACACTGTACTAACACTACACACACTCTACACATGTACTAATACTCTACACACTGTACTAACACTACACACACTATACACATGTACTAACACTCTACACACTGTACTAACACTACACACACACTCTACACATGTGCTAACACTACACACACTATACACATGTACTAACACTCTACACACTGTACTAACACTACACACACTCTGCACATGTACTAACACTACACACACTATACACATGTACTAACACTCTACACACTGTACTAACACTACACACACTCTACACATGTACTAACACTCTACACACTGTACTAACACTACACACACTATACACATGTACTAACACTCTACACGCTGTACTAACACTACACACACTATACACATTTACTAACACTCTACACACTGTACTAACACTGCACACACTATACACATGTACTAACACTACACGGTGGACTGACGCTACACTACACATGTACTAACACTCTACACGCTGTACTAACACTACACACACTATACACATGTACTAACACTACACACACTATACACATGTACTAACACTCTACACACTGTACTAACACTGCACACACTATACACATGTACTAACACTACACGGTGGACTGACGCTACACTACACATGTACTAACACTCTACACGCTGTACTAACACTACACACACTCTACACATGTACTAATACTACACACACTATACACATGTACTAACACTCTACACACTGTACTAACACTGCACACACTATACACATGTACTAACACTACACGGTGGACTGACGCTACACTACACATGTACTAACACTCTACACGCTGTACTAATACTACACACACTATACACATGTACTAACACGCTGTACACACACTAACGCTACACGATGTACTAACGATACACACAGGCGGTGTACTAACGCCACTGTTGTAAGTAAAGGGGATCTCTGTAAACAGTACTGTAGTTGTGTGGGCCGATACTTTGTGTGTGTGTGTGGTGTAGCATTCATAGGTGCTCGCCAACAGCACTTGCCCCCTACAGTCTGTTCAGGCTATACGGGGGATCTTTGTCTTTTTTCTGTTGTGACACACGTGACGCACACGTGTCACGTGTGTGTGGTGTGACACACGTGTCACGTGCGTGTGTGTGGTGTGACACATGTGTGACGTGTGTGTGGTGTGACACACGTGTGTGACGTGTGTGTGTGGTGTGACACACACACACGCGTGTGTGTGTGGTGTGACACACACACACGTGTGTGTGTGGTGTGACACACACACCACACACACACGTGTGTGTGTACCACACACACACGTGTGTGTGTTACACACGTGTGCTATCTGTATGTGGTGTGACACACGTGGCATGTGTGCGCGCCACTGTAGGACTGTACTTACAGTACACAGCGTGCACGTGTCACCCACACAATGTACACCCCCATACGTTGCTTGCACAACAATAAGTCCTCTCTGTACGCATCGCACACCCTTAGGTTGTGTGTACACTACACGTGTTGTGTATGCAAATACCCGGTACTGTGCAGTAACAAGTGTGTGTTGCGAATGCAATGCGTGCGTTTTACACTGCGTGTATACTGCACATACTACTGTGTGTCGTATACATTGTATGTGTGTACACTACACGTTATACACTGTACGGCATGCATTGCACATGTTTGTGCATATACACTACACGTGGGGTACACACTGCTGCTGCATGTATATGGTGTGTACACACTGCTGTATGTATATGGTGTGTGCACACTGCTGCATGTATATGGTGTGTACACACTGCTGCATGTATATGGTGTGTACACACTGCTGAATGTATATGGTGTGTACACACTGCTGCATGTATATGGCGTGTGCACACTGCTGCATGTATATGGTGTGTACACACAGCACTGTGCTGTATGTATATGGTTTGTACACACAGCACTGTGCTGCATGTATATGGTGTGTACACACTGCTGCATGTATATGGTGTGTACACACTGCTGCATGTATATGGTGTGTACACACTGCTGCATGTATATGGTGTGTGCACACTGCTGCATGTATATGGTGTGTGCACACTGCTGCATGTATATGGTGTGTGCACACTGCTGCATGTATATGGTGTGTGCACACTGCTGCATGTATATGGTGTGTGCACACTGCTGCATGTATATGGTGTGTGCACACTGCTGAATGTATATGGTGTGTACACACTGCTGCAGTATATGGTGTGTACACACTGCTGCAGTATATGGTGTGTGCACACTGCTGCATGTATATGGTGTGTACACACTGCTGCATGTATATGGTGTGTACACACTGCTGCATGTATATGGTGTGTGCACACTGCTGCATGTATATGGTGTGTACACACTGCTGAATGTATATGGTGTGTGCACACTGCTGCATGTATATGGTGTGTGCACACTGCTGAATGTATATGGTGTGTGCACAATGCTGCATGTATATGGTGTGTACACACTGGTGCATGTATATGGTGT
The DNA here is from genome assembly GCF_048934315.1 of Petromyzon marinus. Classification (NCBI taxonomy): domain Eukaryota; kingdom Metazoa; phylum Chordata; class Hyperoartia; order Petromyzontiformes; family Petromyzontidae; genus Petromyzon; species Petromyzon marinus. Next base: position 9,255,041 of record NC_133704.1, read on the forward strand.
GTACACACTGCACTGTACTGTATGTATATGGTGTGTACACACTGCACTGTGCTGTATGTATATGGTGTGTACACACTGCTGCATGTATATAGTGTGTACACACTGCTGCTGCATGTATATGGTGTGTACACACAGCACTGTGCTGTATGTATATGGTGTGTACACACTGCTGCATGTATATGGTGTGTACACACAGCACTGTGCTGTATGTATATGGTGTGTGCACACTGCTGTATGTATATGGTGTGTGCACACTGCTGTATGTATATGGTGTGTGCACACTGCTGTATGTATATGGTGTGTGCACACTGCTGCATGTATATGGTGTGTGCACACTCCTGCATGTATATGGTGTGTACACACTGCACTGTGCTGTATGTATATGGTGTGTACACACTGCACTGTGCTGTATGTATATGGTGTGTACACACTGCTGCATGTATATAGTGTGTACACACTGCTGCATGTATATGGTGTGTACACACAGCACTGTGCTGTATGTATATGGTGTGTACACACTGCTGCATGTATATGGTGTGTACACACAGCACTGTGCTGTATGTATATGGTGTGTGCACACTGCTGTATGTATATGGTGTGTGCACACTGCTGTATGTATATGGTGTGTGCACACTGCTGCATGTATATGGTGTGTGCACACTGCTGCATGTATATGGTGTGTGCACACTGCTGCATGTATATGGTGTGTACACACTGCTGCATGTATATGGTGTGTACACACTGCACTGTGCTGCATGTATATAGTATGTACACACAGCACTGTGCTGTATGTATATGGTGTGTATACACTGCTGCATGTATATGGTGTGTACACACTGCTGCATGTATATGGTGTGTACACACTGCTGCATGCAAATGGTGTGTACACACTGCTGCATGCAAATGGTGTGTACACACTGCTGCTGCATGTATATGGTGTGTACACACTGCTGCTGCATGTATATGGTGTGTACACACTGCTGCTGCATGTATATGGTGTGTACACACTGCCGCTGCATGTATATGGTGTGTACACACTGCCGCTGCATGTATATGGTGTGTACACACTGCCGCTGCATGTATATGGTGTGTACACACTGCCGCTGCATGTATATGGTGTGTACACACTGCCGCTGCATGTATATGGTGTGTACACACTGCCGCTGCATGTATATGGTGTGTACACACTGCCGCTGCATGTATATGGTGTGTACACACTGCCGCTGCATGTATATGGTGTGTACACACTGCCGCTGCATGTATATGGTGTGTACACACTGCCGCTGCATGTATATGGTGTGTACACACTGCCGCTGCATGTATATGGTGTGTACACACTGCCGCTGCATGTATATGGTGTGTACACACTGCCGCTGCATGTATATGGTGTGTACACACTGCCGCTGCATGTATATGGTGTGTACACACTGCCGCTGCATGTATATGGTGTGTACACACTGCCGCTGCATGTATATGGTGTGTACACACTGCCGCTGCATGTATATGGTGTGTACACACTGCCGCTGCATGTATATGGTGTGTACACACTGCCGCTGCATGTATATGGTGTGTACACACTGCCGCTGCATGTATATGGTGTGTACACACTGCCGCTGCATGTATATGGTGTGTACACACTGCCGCTGCATGTATATGGTGTGTACACACTGCCGCTGCATGTATATGGTGTGTACACACTGCCGCTGCATGTATATGGTGTGTACACACTGCCGCTGCATGTATATGGTGTGTACACACTGCCGCTGCATGTATATGGTGTGTACACACTGCCGCTGCATGTATATGGTGTGTACACACTGATGCTGCATGTACATGGTGTGTATACACCTCACTGTGTACCGATTTGTTCACATTCTTGCCCGTGATGTCACACATGATGAGTTTATATTCAGCGCTGTGCACGCTACAGCACTGGCACGTGTGCGTCTGTTTATTACAGTCACACCAGGTGATGATTATCTGAACATCGCCACTGGGGATACAAAGGCGGCCGGGCGTGGTGCTGGACACCCCCAACACCCTCGTGCGCCGTGCCGGCCTTCATAGGTGCTACACGCTCACAGCACTTGCCCCAAACAGTCTGATAGGGCTACACGGGGGATGTTTGTCTGTGTGTGTGCATGTAACGTGTATATTACGTGTGGCTGTGCACGTGCATGTTGTGTGTGTCTTTTGTCAATGCCTCTCTATGTGTGTGTGTGTAGTGAATATGTGTGCGTGTATACATTATAATATCTGCGTGTATGCTTCGGTGCACCAAGTCCCGTGGAAAATTATCTTCGCTGCTGTAGCTGGCCAGACGTAGAATGCTGGGTGTCTGTGCAGGATCTCACCGCCCTGAAACCACATTGGGAGGGGGTGGAAGCTGTCAAGGCTGCTTCCTCGTCGTGCCTGGCAAGACGATGTGGAACAATCCTCGCCAAGACTTTTCGGTTTCACAATGATGTTATTACAATCGGTTGCATTCTCCCCCCCTGGTCCTCTTTGTAGAGGGGGGGAAAAAAAAACTTGGCAACCACCAGGGCAGGCTGCCCTTCCAATCCTGCAGAAGATGTCCCGAGAAATTCTGCCGCGTGAAAATAATAACAATAATTCAAATGAATAGTTGCGCATTCCACCCTAGGATTCCCAAAAGTGTAATGCATGAACAGTAGGAAACAAAAACAGAACCAGGGGCAACCGACCAAGCTAAAAAATGAAGGACCACTTTAAAGAGATGGGATTTCAAAGCAGGCTTAAATATATCTACCGACTCTGATTGCCCTGATTTCAAGTGGCAAGGCGTCCCATAGCTAGACCTTGGGAGTGCTGAGCAGTTGGAGATCAGAAGATCTTAAGGACCTTGATGGAATATGTAAAAATGTATTCGTTCCTGCAAGTAATGTGGGGTGGTGAGCCCCTTTTAAAGCCGTATAGGTTATTAGCGGTATCTTAAATCCACTCGGAATTTGACTTGTAGCATACCTATCGACCCATACGGTTTACCCATATTCCAGTACAGGAAAATTGACTTACAGGTCCATACGGCCGGCGTACAGTCATTTAAATTCGGGCAAAAATAAAACTTTTTGTTTGTGTTTCTCCCTTCTAATGGGACTTAGCAGGATGAACGTTGATATTTATAAGGGCACGGGGTGACCAATAAGGTCTGTACTAGTCTGTAATAAGGTAGGGCACTGATATGGGGTTGACAGGTATGAGGGTGTGTGGGTGAGTGTACACGTGGTGATTGTCGATTTGTTTGTATTTCTCCCTTATGATGGGACTTAGCAGGATGAACGTTGATATAAGGGCACGGGGTGACCAATAAGGTCTGTACTAGTCTGTATTAAGGTAGGGCACTGACAAGGGGTTGGCAGCTATGTGGTAGCCAACCAAGAGATGAGACGGCCTTGCACGCCAAGTGCTTCTCCACCTCGGCGATTCGTTTTGGAGTGCATCACCGTCCTGCCCTTTACTCCCGATCAGCACGGTTGGCTACGTACGGGTGGCGAAAGAAGTTCAACGTACAGTACACGCGTAGGGTTCTCGGGCTCTGGGTCGCATTTTTGCAGCTCCTCGGCAGATGGCAAACAGCCAGCCACTCACAATGGTGGAAGGGGGGCATCTACTTCCTGTCGGAGGGTCAAGCATCCCTTGGTGACCTTACGCCAGTGTTCTTTACTACTTTCGCTGCTAAGACATCATCGGTGTGAGGGCCGCCACACAATTTTAACCCATTTGGGGTTTGGTAGCACGATGATTATGTGGGGGGGGGGGCGGAGTGGGTGTTTTCACATTTGTGTATTGTCGGGGCCTGCATTAAAGGTCACCAGGAGCCGCCAATGGCCCACAGGCCTTGCAACGAAGAATACTGGCCCACCTAGCCGGTATTGTTATGGCTGAGGGGTTCTCCACACCCCAACCCCCCCCCCCCCCCTTATAAAACACAGAGTTGCTCAGGAAAATCGCAGGACCTGTTCCCGTGGGTCGTAGATCGGATCACCAGGGTGGTAAATTGTGGTGGCGCTGCAATTTTGTTTTTGATGGTACCATATCCTCACCAGCTCTCCACAGTAGGTCCTGGTGCCAAGGACGTAGGCTCAACGTTTGCTGTTCTACCACTACATAGCCCGGCAGATAATCTTGCTTGGACGGAAGATGTGTGCATGCACCAATAATGGAACGGTGTGTTGGCAATTACACGCCCCGTGGGCTTGCAATCCAAAACATCGCCATTGGGGAGACAAAGGCGGTCGGACGTGGTGCTGGCCATCCTCCCCCGCATGTACCGTGTGGGTTTTCATAGGTGCTCGCTTAACAGCGTTTGCCCCAAAAGTCTGCTCCGGCTATGAAGGGGTTATCTTTGTAGTCCATTAGCCTTTGGCACTTCACGTGGCCTCAAGGTGTACTTAGCCTGGCACAAGCGCCGAGTTGACGTCACGGCCACTTGCTGTTCAACGGCGGTTGATGTTGTGTTCGTCCAGTAGAGATGTATGTGTGTGTGTGTGATTTATGTGTCCGTAGTGCAGTGTAGATGTGTGTGTGTGTGCGAGAGAATTAATGCAGTGTGCCCGTGTGATGTGGATTTACCATCGCATTAGGGCATGGGTGCGCATGATTACCAGTAATGGCCATATGCATTTCGCATGAGAATATTGTGCCTGAGCTGCTCCTGGACAACATTCTCCCATCACAAAGCCTCGGGAGACCATTCACGGCGCAGTATTTGTCCGCAAGGCGTTTTAATTAAATGACGCGCGGAAGCTGCGAGCGTAACGTCTATTCCCTAGCGGCGTGCGAGTGGCGCGCTCCAAATAATCGCCGACTGCCTTGCAAGCCGGCGATTAAAACCGTTCGCGTGCGTTTGTATATTTTTTTTGTGTTATTGCGAGAGGAAGGCGTAGGCCCACGGCTGGAACGACGGCGTTACACAACACCTCATGGCGGGCAGTCGCGGAGATCCACAGCTCGGATGACGTGTAAAAAGCCCATTCGGGCACGGCGAGTGAACTCCACGCGCTTGGTTTGGACGCGTAAATGCCGATTCACAAAGCGTGATATATTATAGGGTTGGCAAATGGCAAATGACTGTGATTTCGTTTGGCAAAATATGACCCCCCCCCCACCCCCCACCAATGTTTATGTTACGTTATTGCTGCATTGTTCGTGGGCCCTGGAAACGTGTGAATTCACTTGGTGGGTTGGCGAATGGCACTTGGCTCTTAGAGGAATCAATTGTTAATCAGGACAGGGCACCCTTCTGCCATTCCCCCTACATTTCATATTTCTGCACGTTCCCGCGTTTGTGTTATTTAAGTCCCATATAAAAAAAAAAACCCGGCGCTATGTATTCCTTGGATGACCATTCAGATAAAAGTTGTGACTACAGCCTGTTGTCCTGTAACGCTGCGTGTTTTCGTAACGCGAATTGGATATAACGCTATGCACGTACTGTATTAGGGAAGACATTTTTATAACGCGGATGCGAATTGGATGTAACGCGATTGAGCGAACAGAAACTACGACGGGGTAGCTTCGCACAAAGGCGGGATGCTGCTGGATGCTTCCAGATGCTACCCACGCGCCTCAGTCTTTGCTCAGCCTGCGTACGCGTCTCACGCGTTATCGCGGACTGTGGTGCTTTACCCTATATTATATATTATTTATTATAACGTGATTTGTCCATAACGTGCTGTGCTTCAGGAACACAACGGCGTTGTAGGAGAACGGGCTGCGCAGCAAATACAAATGACACTTGTGATGAGGAGGCGTAACGGCCAAAGAGGCAAGTCTCTTTCGCACGGCGGGAGAGACACCTGGGAGAGGCAGTGATTGTTGTCAAAGCAAATTCCGACGCCACGGTCAAAACACCTGCGCCGCTTTTACCTGCAGCGTGGGAAAGAGGTGAGCGCTCGTTTGAGTCGCAGATGGGGACCGACCCCACCCCCCCCCCCACCCCCAGAGGGGCAAATGAGTGCAGCGGGTAGCTTTTTTGTGGGCACAGCCAACGCCGCAAGGTCCTTGTGATTTGTGTTGCCGTTGTGATTTCCTTCAATTGTTGCACGTGTTTAAACTTGGCGTTTTTCGCTGTGACGCAAGCACGTGAAAGGCTGTTTCTTTTGCTTAACGTCGGCTCTGGCTGCTCGAGGATCCCACTTTCCATGACACGCGCTTTGAAATGCCTCGCGCACATTGCCAGCACGAGAGCGCGGGGGGGAGTCGAACTATCATCACCGAGCTAAAGGAACCCACGGATCCCCAGGCTTCACAGCTGCCTTGCAAGTAACGTACAAGTAAGCTCTCGGTTAATGCCCCGTGACCACTTACAGGCAGCAGTGCGCGCTCACGTGTGTGTGTGTGTGTCTGTGCGCATGCGTGTTTTTTGCGTGAGTGAATTGATGTGTTTGTGTGTGCGTGTCCTTGCATGTGTACATGGTGGTGTGTGTGGGTAGTGGTGTGCCTGTGTTCGTGCGTGTGTGTGTTTGTGTGTTGTGGGAAGCGGTAGTGTTGCGGTTAGCACGCTGCGCTATGAACCCGGCGTCCCCAGTTCGATTCCTGCTCACAGCCGACATCAGTGGGGATTATTTGAACCGGTCCTGGGCCTCCCCACAGTCGATTCAGCCTCGAATGAGTACCTGGTGCAGTGTGTAAGCATCACTACTGGGGAGACAAAGGTGGTCGGGCGTGGTGCCAGCCACCCACCCCCTCCTGTACCGTTCCAGCCTTCATCGGTGCTCGCTAACAGTACTTGTCAGAACAGTCTGTTAAAGGCTTCTCAGGGGGTCTTTGTAACTCATGCAGCCAGCTATGGCTCTAGGATTTGGTGTTACATGTTATTTATGTAGTTTATTGTAAAAATTCGGTCACAGTCCCTGTGATCACTGTTACGTTGCAATTATGGCTTTTTTTTTTAGTGATTTCGAAAACGTTTTTTGGTTTGGACATGTTTGTTTTGTTGTAGTACGGAGTTAGACTGATGGCCTTAATCTAAGTTTTCTTGTGGTTGTTTTTGTTTGACTTGCATCCCACCGTACAGCATTAGTGTACGGTGCTTTTTTCAGGAATATTTTGCTGTGTTTTTTCATGGATTTTCTGTTTGCACAGTCACACATAGTCACTTTAAGATGTTTTTCTTGTTCGTGTTTTTGTTTTTTTGTTTGTTGTGGTTGCTCCCGATTCAAGAGCCGCATGGCTCACAGGGCTATACCAAAATAAATAAACTGAAAACTGAAAAAACTCTACCAGTCATCCCAGTCAGTGAACCCATAACACCTGGGTCTGCCCCGTGACCTGCCAGCGAGCGAGCCCGCGACACTTCACGTGGCCTCAAGTTGCACCTAGCTTGGCACGAGCGCGCTATGGTGATGTCACCGCCAGTTAGTGGCGAATGGCGCCTATTGTTGAGTGCGTGCGTGCGTGTGGATGTGTCGAGCCGAGGAGCTGGAGGACACGCAGTGCTTGAGTAATGCAGGTGTAGAGAACCATTGATTTCCCTGTGAAGTAGATCGAGTCCGTCTTCCCTTAATGACCCTCGCCACACTGCAGGCGTGCTTACAAAACATTACAATCGTAATATTTCCCTTCAAGGGCTGCCCTTGCCCAACGCTAATGCTGGTTTGTTCGCTGTCGCATTACTCGCATTGTTTGTCGAGTTGTTCCGCTTCGCACTCGAACAGCAGAGCATGGCCTTGCCTTGGGGGGGCGGGGGGTTAAAGGGTTGCGTGTATAAAGGAGACAAGTGTGCCATTGTTGTGACGCAGTACAGCAAGTAGGTCTCGGATCTTTTCTGTACAGCAGATTTTCAGTTTTTTATTGCTCGTGTGTGTGTTTGTGTGTCTGTGTGTCTGTGTGATAGTGTAGCGGTTAGCGCGCTGCGCTATGAACCTGGCGACCCGGGTTCGATTCCCACTCACGGCCAACACCAGTGACGATTATCTGAACCGGTCCCGGGCCTCCCCTAGGTCGACTCAGCCTGAAATGAGTACCTGGGGCGGTGTGTAAACATCGACTAGGGAGACAAAGGCGGTCGGGCGTGGTGCTGGCCACCCACCCCCTCGTGTACCGTTCCGGTCTTCATAGGTGCTCGCTAACAGCACTTGCCCCTACAGTCTGTTAAGGCTATATGGGGAATCTTTATCTTTGTCTGTGTGTGTGTGTCTGTCTGTGTGTATGTGTGTGTCTGTGTGTGTGGATTTTCTTCAGGCACCCTGGCAGGTTTCTTTGCTCGTGACATAATCCAGTAAGGAATGGTGGAGACCCCCCCCCCCCCCCGCCACAGCCACTGGTGGCCTCTGCATTCACCGCGACGTACACACACTTACATTTTCACGTCAAATCAAACCCTCCGCTTCTACAGGGCGGCACCCCAATGTCCGTGGCTGGTGAGCCGAGACGTCGCGAAGCGTTTGATCAGTCTTCCCTCAGCGTGGCAACATTCGAGCCAGACGTCCTCTTTGGCTGACACGGCACGGGGGGTTGGGGGGGGGGAGGCCTTTGGCCAACGGTGGATTGACGAGGAACGCTTCGCCGCGAATCGAAAAGGACGTTTCGTCGTGCGTCACGGCACAAGGGGGGGGGGAACTCCGTGCATTCTGGTGTAAATGGAGTTGAACCCTCGCCGCGTGTGAATAATGTGACACCCCCCCCACCCCCCCGCACCCTCCCGCCACGCTCGGGGGCCTCGTTAAGCCGGCGTGCACGCGAACGCAGAGGCGCGAGCCCCCGGGATTTCTGTCCGCCCCTCGCAGCGTCCCCCTGAACGTGGCTGGGTGATGCCGAGCGATGTTACGTTTCCTGCGCATGTTCTGCGCTGCTTTTTTTTCTTTTTTTCCCCTACGAAGAATTTGAGCCTCATTTAATTTTTTCACCCGACCCCGTTTGCTGAACGTCGGCCTTGCAGTTTCAGCCTTCTCGCTCTCTTTTTGCGGCACGTATCGATGTCTCTGACTGATGCTTGGATTGTTTAGGTTCACTATGAGACCTCCTTTGCCAGTAGCAAGATATAGTAATAGGTTTTTACCCTTTTTATCTGGCACCAAAACTGACACCCTTTATACAAGGGATCATTTTAACACGTAGGCTTTCGCGACCAATATTATTCATAATAAAGGTTTTTGGGTTAGATCGCGTTATTTATAAGTGTGTCGTAACCCTCCACCACCCGACACGGCCAATCAGCAAAAAAAAGTGTCACGTTGACAAAAGACAAATAATTCACTACTTTAGCCCACCGGTGTGTTGAAGAGTGAATCCACAACATTTACAGTTTGAGTACGACGCTTCGCTGGTAATTCGCGAATTGCCCGATGATGCTGGATGTAATTACCAGCGAAACGTCGTACTCAAACTGTAAATGTTGTGGATTCACTCTTCAACACAATTGCGGAGAGCTGCCTCGTCTCCGTCGAAGCAGGAAAAAATATATATATGAGGGCAAAGTGTCAAGGTGTGCACGCACGCACTCTGCACACTTGACGGGCCTCAGCCACCATCTCTGCCTCTGTCACTGGTACTGCCGGGAGCTCTGGTGACCTCCAAAAGCAGTCAGCGGGGAAATTGGCGTGCGTCTTGCACATGAAGGCAGAACATGGCCATCCCCATCCTCGGTGGAACGATTTTCTGGGGACCCTGATGACCTGATCGCCGGTGTTTATATTGGAGGTGTGTTGCACACTCGGTTTGGGCCGGCAAGGCCACGCCACGTGTGGGTTTTGTTGTGACGGGACGGTAAATCGGTGGTCGTGTTCCGTTCAATGCGGCCAGGCAGCACTGTGGTTAGAACACTCCACTCGCAGTTGAAAGGTTGCGGAGTTCAAATCCCGGTAAGGGCTCCAATTCGTACCATCTCCCCTGTGGAGTTGATACAAAAAAAAACGAGCGGCACTTTGCGAGAAGACGTCAAGCGGTGGTTGTCTTCATGGGTGGACCGGCCATAGGAATGTGTAATTTCCTCCGGTAGCTTAAGCGCGTTCAACTGCCATGAGGAGCTCTCCCACCAAATGCCAAAATGTACGAGTGATCGCGGTGTTGAGTCGCTGGACAGCCTGGTGGTCAGCATACTGGCGGGCCACTCAACTGGCTTGTAGAGTTTTTTTTTGCGCTTGCCCTGCCGATGCTGTCAGGCGCAGTCTCATTCTGTCTGCTACAAGGCGGGCGACGGGTGGTCCTGTGTGTGTGTGTGAGAGCCTGCCCAAGTGTGACGGCCCAGTTTGGGCGGGGGGGGGGGGGTTCAGCTGGTGTGCATCTTGCCAGTCACCTCGGTCGGCCAAACCACGGCACCACCTGGGTCTGTCCCGTGACCTTCCGTCAGCGAACCTTCGACACTTCACGTGATAGCCTCAAAGTGCACCTGGCCTGGCACAGGCGCCGTGGTGACGACACCATCGCTTGGTGGCGAACGGCTGGTATTCGTGTTGGTAAGCGTGTTTGGATCCCACCCTGAAACCCACAATGGAAATTTTTCCTACAGCCAAGCTAAGAGAAATCGGTGCTCTAATTGGGCTGCTTCTGGTGTCCATTGTAGTCCATTTCAATTGGGTTTGTCTCTTGTTACCTAATCCCCTGTACACGCACGCGTGCGCATGCAATAATAATCTCCTTCCACATTGCTCTAGGCCGTAATCAAACTCCAAACTTTTAGGAAAAGCCATCGTTGATGCTACAGCAGTATAACTGTTAAGAAAAGACACAAATATCCCTGAAGGGTAGGGGGGGGGGGTGAAACCCAACATTGGAAATGATGAAGAAGCCTAATGAGTGGCTCCTGGCAAGAAAAACTACAAATTCAAGAGCGTCAAACAGAAGACGGGGCAATTAAGCGTAGTCTCTTTGATACACGAACGTCAAACCAACCATTGCTCGAAGATTAAGGTATCCGCACACCTTTTTGGCCATTGGGGATGTTTGACCATACTTCACCGCGTTTCGTCAATGCGGGTTGGCGAGGGGAAGGAGGGGAGCCCAAGACCAGCTCAGATATCACTTGCCATTGATGTTGGCCGTGGCTGAGAAAGCAAACCCAAGTATTTTTTTGCCCGGTTAATAGCTCGGTTAGCTCCCCACTTGCACCGCGATTACACCCACCCACCCCACCACCTTGTGGCCTATTGCATGCAGCACAGAGCCGCGTTCCGCGAATCCCTCCCGTGCCTCGCTCGTGCACTCTTGACAGGCTCTGCACGCGCGCATGCTCATCGCTCGCGTGTTCTGTCAGAAAAGGGGGGCCCCCCATGTCATTTTCCTTAACGAATTTCAAATCACGGTGGGCCGCCAATCAAAAACCCCCTGCGGTTCGGAAACGGAACGCGTTCGTTCGGTGCGTAGCCGGCCTTGAACGTGCGCATTGCGTTCGGTTTATTAAAACCGGCTTCTTTTTATAAAATTCTCTTGCCAAATGCGCCGCGTTCCTGCAAGTGGCCCCGGGCTCTGGAGTAATAAGGGCTCGTTAAGCGGGCGGTGTATTTCTCGCCCGTGGAGAGCGCTATTCCGGGCTGTCCGTGCTTCTCTCGGTAGTAGTGGTGGCGACGGCGGTGCAGACAACAATGCCATCCCACTCTCCCCCCCCCCCCTTTGTCATGAGCACGCGGTGCATAATGCAGCAGGTGGGGGAGCGGTGGGAGGTATTTGCCTGGTTGCGTCACAGACGTGTGTGTGTGCGTCGTGTGCGTCAGAGATGTGGAAGGCGGTGGGACCCATGGCTCTAATCCCCTCTGTGCATGGAGGTGGGAGCGGCGCTCGTTCGCTGGCTGATTTAAAGGTCTCCCGTGCACTCCCGAGACCAGGTGCTGGGTCTTGCGTAGGGGGGGGGGGGTGGGATGGGGGGGGGTGGTAAGTCTTTTTAAATGAGAGCTCAACCCAAAAGACAAACATCCCTTTATCCCGTTCTTCTCTCGCGTGGCGTTTTGTAAGCGGCAACAGGCTACAATTTAGTGTTTAATGTTGTAAAGTCATTACACGGCACCTGGGGTGGTAACTAAACTAAACCTATCAAACTAAACTATTTTCATTTTTACCAGGTTAGGCCCAGGGAGCTGTGTAGATCTTTTTCAGAAGCGACCTGGCCGCAAATGATGGCTCAACGAAGTGGCTCGTCATCACGTGGAAAATTGTCGCAGCCAAATACTCTTAAAACACTCGTTTCTAAATGTGGAGGGAAAAACCGGAGGACCCGGAGACAAATTCACGTGACCGCTGGAAAAAAAGTGCAAACTACAAACATACAGCAGGCATCAGGGTCTGGATGGAACCCGCGTCCATCCTGTATACCAGGCGAGGCAGTTAACATTCCGTCACTGTGGTGCCCGAAGTGGAATCGCCGACTGGAGTAGTCCGCTCGTTCCAGAATATGCGTGGTGTGCGGACTTTACTGAATGCTAACCTTTTGACATCGAATTCCTTGATCCCTGCCACCAGGCTGCAGAGTGCTAAGTGGAGAGGAGGTGGTCATGGAGTAAGGAGGGCACAACAATCGGCCCTTAACTTTCTTATACTTTGCACCTCCTATCGTGTTTTTTTTTGGATAGCTTATTGTTGTAACTTTCTGACCGCATGCCCCCCCCCCCCCCCCCCCCCGTACTGGACATTTGAGAGAGAAAAATCTTTTTTTTTTTTTACAGCTCATCGGATTCCCGCCAGTTTAAATAAACAATCTGATTCTGGTTGTGTTTTCCCGGGCTGGAAACTGGACCATTCCCGGATTGGTTAGAGCCTGCTTCTCGGTGATCATGGAAACGGGGGCGGGGGGGGTAGGGAGGTGGAGGGGGGCAGCCGCCACCCACTTTCTTTCCTGCCATTTATCTCCCTTAACGGTGGTGAGGCACGGCCAAGTGGGTGTGCATCCTCGGCACGGACAGGGACGCGGGGTGCGGCGGATGCCCTTGTGAATGCTGGCCGAGAGGCTGAGAAATGACCCAGATGCAACTGTGGGCTTTACTTTTACCATGGGTAAAATTTAAAAAAGCAATGGGAGAGGATTGTGCCCCACTCCTGTATTCGGACAGCACACTTGAAGGAGTGGAAGCAGATAGGCACGTGTGCTGGCGGGGTCAGGCATGACTGCTTGGCGATAGGCCCGTTGCTTAAAGATACTCCGAATCAGAATCTGTATTTCTACCGCAGGAATTTGATCGAGCTTTGAATCTCCTTTTTTCACAGATGTCCACTAGCAGGGGCACGGGGTCAGAAAGTGACGACAACAAACAATACAAACCTTGGCTTAAAACTTTCGTGACTGCAGGAATTCATATTCTTTGGGTCTTTCGGTAAAGTCACGTAGATATGTTCAAGGAAAATAACAATTTGATTGAGCTTTGAGTCGCTTGTGTTGCGATTGAAACGTCGTAGTTTTATGTTATTCTCTTTGAACCTATCTACTTGACACGTGACTTTACCCAAAGTCCCAAAGAATAAAAACAATACAAAAACACGATAGGAGTGCAAAGTATAAGAAAGGTCAACAAATCCCCAACATTTTTTTTCTTTATTTTACCAGGTAAAGGCCCACTGAGCGGTATAGTTACTTTTCAGAAGCGACCTGGTCACAAATCATAGCTCAACAAAGTGGCTTTATCACGTGGATATTTATAACAGCTAAATTATCTAAATGCACGTTTCTAAATGTAGGGGGGGGGGACCAGAGGTACCAGAGAAAAAATCCACGTGACCACGGGGAGAGAGATTAGCAAACTCCAAATATACAGACGTCAGTGGTCTGTATCGCACCCACGACCTCCTGTATATCAGGTGAGGTAGTTAACATCTCGGCATAGCTATCGGCGTCGAAGCCCCTTCGCACACTCAGAAGCCCCCCATAGCGCACGCACAAGCCCTATCACACAAGCCCTATCGCACGTGCAAAGACAATGACCCCCCCCCCCCCATGTAGCCTTAACAGACTTTTGCGGCAAGTGCTTTTAGCGAGCACCTACGAAGGCCGGCACTGCACACGAAGGGGGTGGGTCACCAGCACCACGCCCTTTATCTCCCCAGTGCCGACGTTTACACACCGCGTCAGGTACTCCTTTTGAGGCCGAGTTGATCTAGGAGAGAAGCGGGACCGGTTCAGATATGATCGTCACTGGTGTTGGCCTTGAACGGGAATCGAACTCGGGTCGCCGGGTTTTGTGGCGTAGCGCACAAGGCCCCCCCCCATCACTTCTCTGTTGGGTCTACCTCTCTTTCCGGTTCCTTACATTTTCCTGAACGACGACAACACTTTGCATGTTCCTGTTGTTGTTGTTGTTGTCCATCCTAAATGTGTCCAAATAGTGCCGGTTTCCCTCTCACCGCCGCCTGCCTGCATCATCAGGTCTTTTATATCCAACCTGTTTCTGAACTTCCACGTTGGCCACTTTTTTGGTCGCATGTTTTATATTGTAAGTAAATGCGTTCATCCAACAGTGGGTAAAGGATAGCTGATGTCAAAAAAAGGTATATAATAAAAAAAGTTAAATATTAGTTACTTTAGAAGCCAGGGCACAATGAACTATGCTGGAAAGGAGGTGCTAATGGAATGTGTCTCCTTGAAGCTGGCTTCTGGACTAGGGCACTGAGCCAGCACCTCCAAGTGCCTGGGTTCAAGCCCTGATGCTGAGGTTGTCCTCCAGGGGCTCGTCGTTGCCACTGTTGGGACACTGGGCCCAGCACGTGTGACCACACGCGCGGGCGGGGCGGGGCGGGGGGGTGGACCGTTCCGTGAGAAACCTTTCGCAGCCTGATGCTCGACACGCACGGTGGCCCGGCTGTGCCGCTCTCGTCTTACTCGCTGCGAAGTCGAGGCCTTGGCAGCGGACGGAGCGTCACTCCTTCACGTCGCCGACATCGCCGTCGGTTCAGAGTTGAGCGCAACGATCCCATGTTGCCGGCAATTTGGAGGCGACGCACCTGCTTGTAGTCGCCGGCGATTTTCCCGTGTGAGTTGCGTACTTTGGCTTTCGTGCCGACCCGACGTTCGGCGCGGGGTTTATCGAGTCGCGAAGAAGCCCGGTTTGTGTCGTGCAATCGGGGGTGGGGGGGTGGGGGCGCTTAGATTATATATATTTTTTAGTGGTGGTAACAATTGAAGTTGGGAGAGGCTTCGCACTGCCTAAGCAAGGCGTTCTCTCTCTCTCGGCGAGTTTGATTTTTGTCGATTGCCCATGGAGAAAAATTGCGGACGAAAATAAACTGAAGATAATTAGGTAAACACCACAACTAGATTAAAACAGGTTCTACGCTATTACCGACCTTGATGTGTAAAGGGCGTTGTAAATGACGACGGCTTTTAATTGAAGATGCAACAGTGAATTAATTTTTAAGAGCCCTCATCCCGATGTCGTTAAGTGGAAGTTTTTTTTTTGAGTGGCCTTGCTTTAAAAAAAAAAGTGTGCGCTTGCAAACGCCTCTGTAGGCCACCGCCGCGCGCGCACGTGTGTGTTCGTCTTGCGTGGATCCCAGCTGTTCCCTGGGCGAGGGCGCTGATGGGCTCGGTGGGGGATCTCGCACGGCTTCGGTGGTAATTGCCGCGGTGAGAAACGCGCGCACCTAGCGGCGTGAACATTGTTTTGCCGTCGCGGAGGCTTGCGCTCCCCAGAGCCGAAGTATTTTCAGTTTTGGCAGTTATTTTGACGGGGAATTTTTAAGGGCATAGACCGTAAACAGCCTCGGATGTTAAATTATAAACGAGCTCGGGCAAAAAAAAATATATATATACTTCCGTTAATTCATTCAGGCTGGAAGTATGATGTTAAACAAGTGGTGTTTGGATTTGGACAGAAATTTGTGAAATTCCATGTACTCAGTTTCCCCGCCTCCCCATCACTACCCCATCACTGTACTGACAGGATTTGCCTCATTAAATTTGGCTTGGTGGAATTCTAGGAATTGCGGGTGTTTGCGGAACAACTGGCCTCCACGCCGCTATGCTGTGCAATTGCATTTGCATCAAACGTGACTTATCTGAGACTTCAATTTGATGCAGTGGACATAGTGGAAAGGGAACCCGTGCTGCCTTTCCCACAACTACATCACAGTAGTCCGGCCGGGTTCATGAACTCTGGGCCCTGGGGTCATCGGTGGTTAGCCGCCAACACGGACGGCACCAAGGCCCATCCTCTTGAGCGCACGCTAAGTTATCTTTGTTCCTCGGCCTGATTGTTGTTGTCACGCTCCGCCTGGTTTCCCCAGTCTTTTCCCAAGGATTATATCTTCTGCGGCCTTGGCAAGTGGTGGCACGTGTACGACACGCGTGCAGTGCAATGCAGCGTGGCTTTATGCAGTATCCAAATGCCGCAGTGCATGAAGAATCAAAGTGTAGGACATCTGCATCAGGGGGGGCCCAGTGAGGGAAAAATAGAGGTTTAATTTTATGGGAGGTGGGGGGGGTAAGAGGCCATGGGGCATAGAATGGAGATGAAGCACAGAGCTGAGCATTTGAAGACACTTCAGAGCGAAGAAGACGGTCAGGGATGGGCAGAAGATGAAAGGAAGGTTTTGGAAGCCTGCTCTTGAGCGGCGCGAGGGAGCGCGAGATGGAAGTGGCTGCGTTGGATGTGGGAGAGACTTCCGCCCTGCAAAAATTCACGAGGGGGGAGGAAATGAATAAAATAAAGGTCGCCCAAGCACTGGCCCTCGCTTGAGACGAATGGTGACCGCGTGTGGGTGAGGGGGGGGGGGAGCGGAAGCTGGGGTGAAAGTTGACATTCCGAAATTTTGGATTAAAGCCGCGAATGACGGAGAAGCAGGAGCTAAACGAGCGCGCGCACGAGGCTTATTTGGCCACATTTAATGGATAATTCAATATCTGTAAAAAGTAACAAAAAAATGTCTGTGCGGGTTGGGTTAACGGCGCGCAATTTATTGCTCCTGTCGGTCAGTCTCAGGCGGCGGGAGTGTAGAGACTCGGGCAAATTTGTTGGGATTCCGTGGGCAAATCGGCGGACGTCGCTCTGAGATTCCATCCCGCTTTGCCGTGGGATCTTCAGAGCAAATAGGACGGCGACATTTTTTGGACCAAGGAGCCACGTGATAGATCAGAGCAGGCAGCCACTTAGTTGGATGGACTATAAATAGTGTCGGTGGTGCCTCCTGGAATGCGTAATGCTTAAGAGTGTGGTCTCTCAGGTCAGGGAGTAGTCAGCACAGCAGACAAGGGGGGGGGGAGGGGGGGTGTTGGGGGGTGGCAGACTGATGTAGAGGAGATGTCATCTACTCAAGAACATTGGTTAAGTCTCAGGGTCACCTTGGCTAGGTTAACCAAGATGAGAAGAGAGTGCGGTGGCGTTGTTGTGGATAGGAAACGACGGTCAACATAACGGTGGTGGTGGTAGAGTGGTGGTAGAGTGGTGGTAGAGTGGTGGTAGAGTGGTGGTAGAGTGTGGTAGGGTGGTGGTAGAGAGTGGTAGAGAGTGGTAGGGTGGTGGTAGGGTGGTGGTAGAGAGTGGTAGGGTGGTGGTAGGGTGGTGGTAGAGAGTGGTAGGGTGGTGGTAGAGTGGTGGTAGGGTGGTGGTATGGTGGTGGTAGGGTGGTGGTAGAGTGGTGGTAGAGAGTGGTAGAGAGTGGTAGGGTGGTGGTAGGGTGGTGGTAGAGAGTGGTAGGGTGGTGGTAGGGTGGTGGTAGAGTGGTGGTAGAGTGGTGGTAGAGTGGTGGTAGAGTGGTGGTAGAGAGTGGTAGGGTGGTGGTAGAGTGGTGGTAGAGTGGTGGTAGGGTGGTGGTAGGGTGGTGGTAGGGTGGTGGTAGAGTGGTAGAGTGGTGGTAGGGTGGTGGTAGGGTGGTGGTAGAGAGTGGTAGGGTGGTGGTAGAGTGGTGGTAGAGTGGTGGTAGAGTGGTGGTAGAGTGGTGGTAGAATGGTGGTAGGGTGGTGGTAGAGTGGTGGTAGAGAGTGGTAGGGTGGTGGTAGAGAGTGGTAGAGAGTGGTAGGGTGGTGGTAGAGTGGTGGTAGAGTGGTGGTAGAGAGTGGTAGAGTGGTGGTAGAGAGTGGTAGGGTGGTGGTAGAGAGTGGTAGAGAGTGGTAGGGTGGTGGTAGGGTGGTGGTAGGGTGGTGGTAGAGTGGTGGTAGAGTGGTGGTAGAGTGGTGGTAGAGAGTGGTAGAGAGTGGTAGGGTGGTGGTAGGGTGGTGGTAGAGTGGTGGCAGGGTGGTGGTAGAGTGGTGGCAGGGTGGTGGTAGGGTGGTGGCAGGGTGGTGGTAGAGTGGTGGCAGGGTGGTGGTAGGGTGGTGGCAGGGTGGTGGTAGGGTGGTGGTAGAGTGGTGGTAGAGTGGTGGTAGAGTGGTGGTAGAGTGGTGGCAGGGTGGTGGTAGGGTGGTGGCAGGGTGGTGGTAGAGTGGTGGCAGGGTGGTGGTAGAGTGGTGGTAGGGTGGTGGCAGGGTGGTGGTAGAGTGGTGGTAGAGTGGTGGCAGGGTGGTGGTAGAGTTGTGGTAGAGTGGTAGAGTGGTGGTAGGGTGGTGGCAGGGTGGTGGTAGAGTGGTGGTAGAGTGGTGGTACCGTCCTTTACCCAATGCACCACGAACCTGGTCACGTCGATTCAGAATCAGGATATGTACTTGTACCGGAGGAATCCGATGAGCTATTATGCTCTTTTTTTTCACAGATGTCCAGTCGGGGCGGGTAAGAACGTCACAACAACAAACAATACGAAAACACAATAGGAGTGCAAAAGTCCAAGAGAGTTAAACAAATCACCCGAACACAATTAAAACTAAACCATCGCCAACCTACCAGACACAGCTCACATCAGTGGCGAGTGATATCCGAACTGGTCCTGGGTCCCCTCCCCTTCCCCCCCCACCAACTTCATCAACTGCACTGACCAGAATGATGAAACTATGTTCAAACAACTCCCCATGGCTTGTGACACAGCGAGGCCTTCACTAAACAGTGGATTACCCAAGGGGTGTGTATATGCACTCCTGAATTAGAGCCCTTCCTCGGATGAGTTAAATATGCTTGTTTTCAAGAGCGTGCTCCTTTTGAATACTTGGATTGCCGTGCCTCTGTTCGCCTTTTGGGGTCGATCTCTGGTCTGACACTGGTAGTGAGATTAGGCCCTCAAGAAGGATGTCTCTGGTGTAGGCCAATCAGTTTCAAGGACATTGCGTATATTATCGGGGGATGTTTTGTTTGCATGTTCACCACAAGTACTGTGTGTGTGGTTAATGCAGACTTGAATCCTTGCAAAATGTTTCTATTTGGTGTTTGAACATCTTAACACCTCTTGTTTCATTGCCAGAAAGGGTAAAATCTATTATTTTTTCATACTTTGATACTGGCAAAAAAAGGTCCCATTTATTCATTTAGAGTATTTGGCTGCTATACATTTCTGCATGATAAGTCACTTTATTGGGGTATCATTTGTGGCCAGGTCGCTTCTGAATAAGAGCTATATAGCTCAGTGGGCCTTACCTGGTAAAATAAAAAAAGTTTACTTTAGTAGCTTTGCCATTTTTTTTGCTGCTTACATTAAGTAAGTGTACGACAGTTTTTTTTTTCAATCTCGCCTCGGTCCACAAACATTTGCTGTTTGTGTTTATGTCACGAGATAACTTTCCATTTGTAACTCTGGCAGCGAGAGAGAGAGAGCGGTGCACCTCCTTGTGTCAAGAGAAAATGACCCTGGAAGATGATGTCACAAAACTACTTTCGACGCCACTGCAACAGGCGTCTTTCGCCACGCAGTAGGGGCACCGTCCCCGTCCCCCACGACCTGTAAAGAGCGTTCTCATCGCACGTGAATCAAAGTCAAGTTGTTTGATTTTCAGAGCGGGATCGAGCTAAATTAAGTGAAAAATTCAATTCAATACGTCGGAGGCTTTTTGTTGGGGTTCTTTGGTGACCGGGCTGGCACGATTTGATTCACTGCTCTTGAGAAGAACAGCTGCTTGGACTCAAAATCTAGGATCTCACCTTGTATCGGGTGAGTGCTCTGGCACGGTGTTAGATCCTTGGCGCAAGCTGGCCCACCTCCATTATTTAAAAGCAAATTCTGTACCAAGCTGCGATTGTTGCAGCTGTGCCCGCTGCTGCCACACGCACAGAGATGTTGCGTCGTTTCTTGGCTTTCCCGTCGGCGGCAGCACCACCACCGTCGAGACGGTGCGAGTCTCTTAAATGTGACCGCCGGCATGTGCCCAGCGTCCCACAAAGGGGTCCAGCTCACCCAGCAGCGCACGGTAGTTGGTCTGCGAGGGAGTGAGTGGCTCACTCTGTGCCTCTGCCATGATTATCACTTCGAGGCAGTCTAGCCCACTTAAGGAAGACCATCGAAATACTGTATAATATACGTTTTTTAGTGTCACTGAACACTTTATGATTTATTACACGCTTTTAGTTAACTCTGTCCGTTGTTGTTGTATCCTCAATAAAATATTGCAAATCCATTTTAACCCACTTCCCAATGTGGTATCGACTGCAAACTTGGTATACATATGTCCTACTGATGACAATACTATATTCTATCAAAAAAAGATATGTTTAAACATTGTTTTTTATATGTTATGTTTTGGCTTGGGTCTTCCACGCTCAACTGACGTTGGCTGTAATTGGCCACGGTCCCCTTACGTTATGGCAAGCTTCGGGGCCACTTTCTGGAGTCGTGGAGTTCTGCCATTACTCGTACATTTCATAAAAGCGTTTTTTAAAAAAAAGTTGTATTAATATGACTTATTTGCAGAATATAATCCTTGGTCGTGTTGCACGTCCACACAACGTGGGCTCACTGGCGCTGGCTGGGCGGTTCGGTGAAGCTCCGAACGCGTTGGTAATGAGCGACGCCGTGAAAAAGCCCTCCGGGTTCACGGCCCCAGGCCCTGTAGGAGGGAGACACTCGAGTCGAAGGAGGCTGATGATGCCCGGGTCAGACCGCACTGAACCATCGCCTCCTGCTGGGTTCACGGGGCCGACGTTGGGACACCGAGCCGGTTCAACGAGAGCGCAGTGTGTGTGCAGCAGACACATCTCGGGTCAACTGTGCGTTCAGAACACAACAATCCGTTGTTGTTGTTCTTCTTCTTCCTCCCTTTTCCTTCTTAGTTCTCCCTTCTTCTCCCTCCTTCCTCCTTCCTTCTCCTTCCTTCTCCCTCCTCGTCCGCCGCCTCCCGATGACCTGGGCTTAAACCCTGCAGAAGCAGCCCATGTGGGTGGTGGTGGGGGGGGGGGCTGCTGCAGCGTTGCAGCAGCCCCCCCCCCCCCACCGGGTGGTTCCCCGTCGTCTGAAGAACCGCGGGCAGCAGCAGCAGGAGCTGCAGCAGCAGGAGCTGCAGCAGCAGGAGCTGCAGCAGCAGGAGCTGCAGCAGCAGGAGCAGCAGGAGCTGCGGCGGCAGCGGGCGCCGATTTTTGTTTAGCTTCAACGAGCGCGCGTTGTTTATGCAGCAAAACAAATCTTGGGTCATCTGTGCGTTCGGAACACAACAGTGGATTGTTTTTTTTTATTTTCTCCGTCTCCTCCTCCTCCTCGGTACAAACAGAAGAACCACCGCTTGCGCTCGCGAACATTTGGAACATCTCTGTTGCTGTCATTTAAAGCACCGGTCCCCGTGTCCTCGGCGGGAAATGTTACAATCGTTGATGCGCCGCTATCGTGAAATTTGTTGGGGGGAAAAAAACGAATATTCGCCCTGTGGTGGATGCGGTGTTATTTTGTTTGTACAGCAGTGACAATCCTCAGACTTTGCACGTTCGTCGTTTGCATTAACCTGCTTAGTGTGTGTGGTGCGTGTGAATTGTTTAAGTGACGTTTAGCAAAACTACATTTTGTGGGTGGGGTCAAACGAGGTGGGGTCAAAGGGCCAGGGTTCAGAGTCCAGTTTCAAATGCCGGGGTCAAATGGGCACTTTGCACAATGTCAACTGCTCACTTGTTGACACGGTTTCCATGGCCACCGCATTTCGAGGCGCATAAGGGACCGTCCATAAATGACGTCACGCACCTGGGGGGGGGGGAGGGGTCAGACATTTGTGACGATGTGTGACGAAGGGGGGGGGGAGTTTGAGAAATGTGACGTCATGTCAAAATGCACAACTTTAAATAAATACAGACAACACGTTATGCTTAAATTCTTGGTACTTTAGATAAAGTCACGTAGAAGGGAAACAACAAAATAATAAAAATATAAAACAATACAATTCTCACTTTTAATAAATGTTTTCTCCTACAACATCAGAGTGCAGCGCCACATTAAATACGCACTACAGTGATAATAGTTTAAAGCGATTTGAAGCATGTTTTATTTTGTGGGGGGGGGGGGGGGGGGGCAGAGCTTTGTGACGTCATATTTCTGGGGGGTCTGACTTTTTGTGACGCCGTGTGACTGGGGGGGGGGGTCAAAAATCGTCCAAAATCGCGTGACGTCATTTATGGACGGCCCCTAATGTAATCAAATCGCCTTTCAGTTACGACTTAAAGCTTTCTTTTTTTTGTTGTTAACTGTTCCCTTCCTCATTTGAAATTTCAGTGGAATTTTCAATCGTGTTTATCTACCTCCGCCAAAAAAAAAAATGCCCCATTTTCGCTCGCCTCTTGTACGTGCGCAGAATTCGTTCCGCAGGGGAGAGGGCTGCCCGTGCGCACAGGGCACTTAGCGGTGCGAGGTGAGAACAACGGCGATGTTTAAAGCACCTCGCAGGCAAAACACAAGCGGGCAAGGCGGCCTGTCAAGGGAGCATCGTGCACTGCTGTGACGCTCTCCCCCCACCCCTCCCTCCCACCCCAGCCTCAAAGACAAAGATTCTCCCCTGTAGCCTTAACAGACTGTTGGGGCAGGTGCTGTTAGCGAGCACCTTAATGAAGGCCGGCCACGGCTCACGAGGGAGTTGGGTGGCCAACGCCACGCCCGGCCGCCTTTGTCTCCCCAGTGGTGATGTTTTGCGCACCAGGCCAGGTACTCGTTTGAGGCTGAGTTGACCTAGGGGAGGCCCATGACCGGACCGGTTCAGATAACCTTCACTGGTGTTGGCCATGAGCGGGAATCGAACTCGGGTCGCCGAGTCCACAGCGCAGCACACTAACCGCTACAAAGACAAAGATCCCCCGTATAGCCTTAACATACTGTTTGGGCAAGTGCTATTAGCCAGCACCTATGAAGGCCGGCCACGGCTCACGAGGGAGTTGGGTGGTCAACGCCACGCCCGGCCGCCTTTGTCTCCCCAGTGGCGATGTTTACACACCGCACCGGGCACTCATTTGAGGCTGAGTCGACCTAGGGGACGCCCATTCCCTGTTCAGATAATCGTCACCGGTGTTGGCCGTGAGCGGGAATCGGAACTCGAGTCGACGGGTTCTCAGCGCGGCGCGCTAATCGCTACACTACCGCGCGTACGCGTGTGTGCGTGTGTGTGTGCGCGTGTGTGTGTGTGCGCGTACGTGTGTGTACGCTATTTTATTGCACGACGCGCGCACAACCAAATTTTCTCCTGAGCAGTGCGTGCGGCTGCTGCGCCGTTCCTAAACGGTATAAACAAAATGCATTCGGACGCAAGTTATTACACAATTTTTATACACACATTTTATACACAAATAATTGTATACACAATGTATACACTATTGATACCCAGCATCTATGCTGTGCACCGCTGCCATCGCTGTTCATGGCTGGCATTTCCCCCCCCCCCCCCCCCCCGTAACAATTCTCAAATTTGGTGTTTTAGGGGTATGTGAGGTCAGGACTTGCTGATAACAACCCTTGTAAAGTATGAACCAGTTTCTTGTCTAAATACACGGAACTGGGTAATAAACGATCGCCTTATTTAACTTGGCCTATGATTTTTTATTTATTGCCACAAATACAGTGTGCCCCATTTTTTTCATTTGAGTTTAGTCGAATTTACGACCCACTGAAGAGTCGTGAGTCGGCAGAAAAAAAATTGCTAGAATTGCATATTTCACATTGCGCACATTTTTGATGGCTATGCAAATGCCTACAGAGGCCTCCTAAGGAGGAGAATCATTCCGAGACAACTCGTTCTGTGATCTCACGTCGACACCGGGACTCATCTCACACAAGGCTCGCCGTGCGAGTTCCAGCTCATAACGTGGCACCAGTGACAATGTTATTATTCGTTGAGATTATAGTGGTAATTTAAATCTCTTTGAAAAAAAAAACGATTATGTTGGGGGCTTGTTTGGTGGTTCCTATGCTTTTGTTTTGGTATAAAAAAAAGCTGCATAATTGCTCATGCTGGCAGGAAAATAATTGTAATTATGTACACTTGGTTGTATTCAATAGTCACATGGGGCTGTGTGTAAGTTTAAAACCCAAAGCATGAAACACTGCAGAGCTGCTGGGGATAACGGCAATGGATTTGCGATATGCATGTCCATTCAGATTATCGCGTTGGGTATACGCTGTCTGGATATGGCAGTTTTACACGAGAGATAGTGTAAAGGGTTTTTGAGGTTACTGTTGTTGTGGGTTCAGTTTCTACACAGCCCATTTACGTGATAATTCGACTCCATCTACTTGATGTCTTTGCTATCAGCGTGCCCGCCACACAGATCTCTGCTCGTGTCCCAAGGCAAGAGCATGTGTAATGGGCCGAGAGGTCTCGCCCTTGTCTCTTAATGCCCGCGTTTCTAATTGCGTGCCTCTGGCACGTGGCAGTGTGAATGGGGTGGCGAGTGGATTGATTCCCGTTGTCAAGGCCTTCGAGCCCAGTCGTTATCTCCTCTCCCTCTGGCTCCCCCTGTTTCTCTCCCTCCCCCTCCGCCGCGAAGCTGGGCGGTCGCAAAAATTGTCCCAGTGCACAAAGTGGAAGGGGAAAATATTTCCAATTTAAATCCGTGCCCATTGGCCCGTGTGCATTGCTGCAGTAAATTGGTTTACCCCGAAGCGCTCGTTTTTTGGCCACAGTTCCCTCTTCCCCTGTATGCGAGCCCCTTCCTCGCCTGCCACAAGCACAACGACGAAGATCCCCCATATAGCCTTAACAGACTGTTTGGGCAAGTGCTGTTAGCGAGCACCTAAAATGAAGGCCGACACAGTACACGGAGGGGGTGGGTGACCATCACTATGCCCGGCCACCTTTGTCTCCATAGTGGCGATGTTTACACACCGCACCAGGTATTTATTTGAGGCTGAGTCGACCTAGGGGAGGTCCAAGACCGGTTCAGATAATTGTCACTGGTGTTGACCGTGAGAGTTCGTAGCACAGCGCCCTAACCGCTATGCTACCGCTCCCAAGCACACACGTGTGCATATACACACACACGCAGCAAAATGCTAACGAGCTGCTTGGAGATACCTGGAACGCCACGTGCCCTGGTTGATTTGTCAGTGGTGTCAGCGGCGCGATCACCCTCATCCCTCAAACTACTCACCAGCGCTGTAATCGTGTTGCTTTTAATTTAACGCTGCCTTTCGACCTGGCCTTAACAGCTGCTGGCGTTCCGCTATCGGCCGGGAGACATCGCGTCATTTCAGGTCAACGTTGTTCAGTATTTAGTTTTTCCGTCAAGATGGTCATTAAAGCGGACACTCCCACACGATGGCTATCCCGAAAGCCGGTGAATACTAGCATCGTCGCGCTGCCGGTGATCGAAGATTGGCGTGCGGTGACCGTGGAGCTCGCCAGGTGGGTTGCTGTTCCCCAACCCATGTGACAGCACCGACAAAACCCCAAGTTCCAAAACCTGGTCTTCTGCCTAATATAATAACGCCTCGCTCTCACGGGTAGTAAGCCCAGTGGCTTCGGTCTGCGCACAAATACCTGCGCTGCTAACAAAGATACTTTAATGTCCTCTCTGCTCGTTCTTCATGTTTTCATAAACACTTGTGGGCAAACATAATTCGAGTGCTCCAGCTCAAATGCTATCACTATTCTCGTGAGCGCAGCCTAGAAAGCTAGTGTGTGTTGCGGGATAATATTTTGGCAGTAGCTCTTGTTTGGAGCAGCCAGCGCCAACCTAGTCTCTCGAGTTCTGATTATAAATCTTAACTAAATAAGAACATTTTTTTTTGACCCCGGGTATGTTCGAGAGGGCCTGCTGCATGCAGAGGACGATCTTCCACCGATGAAATTCACACCGGGGCCTCTCCCTCCGTCTCGCCGTTCTGGGCGCGGAGTTCAGGGCCCCGTGGAGGGGAAGCGCGTTTCCGTTTCGGCGCCCCATTGTGACGTTCATCGGCCGCTCGCTTTTTTTCCCCACGTGATTTTCTTCTGCCCAATTTAAGGAGCAGGCTTTCGGCCAATCCATCGAACAAAGGCGGTCACTACATCGCGCGCTTTCAGATGCACTTCTGCGGCCGCCTGGAATGCTCTTTCTGCCGATTTTACGAAGCCACTGGAGCCGTGCACTTGTAAATCATCTAGATTTGAAAACTAATTTCTTTTAGAACTCCTTTATGCGTTTTTAGTTTGTTGTCCTTCCCCCACACCTCCGATTAGCACGGTTGGCTACGTACAATGCGAACGAAGTTCAACATACATACCCACATACAAGGGACGCGCACAAACGCCTTCTGCTTCGTCAGTAGGGACCGTGGCGTGGGAGGACACACGAGCGTCGTTGTGACTGGCCAGCGTCCAGGCGTGTCGCCGTCGGCTGTGACTGCATGGACAGCTTCCCGTTATCCCTGCGTCGCCTTGACGCCCCGCCGGGTGCAGCGTCAGCTCTTGCCGCCGCGGTAAATTGAAGCCTTGAAAGCGCCGCTGATTGTGCATCATCAGCTCGTTATTCATGTAGCCCGCGGCTGGGGTTTGGCGGTGAGGCAGGCGTTTATGTGTGGTGGCGCATACGGGAGCTGCGCTATGAACCCGGCGACACGAGTTGGATTCCCCGCTCACGGCCAACACCAGTGACAATTATCTGAACGGGTCATGGGCCTCCCCTAGGTCGACTCGGCCTCAAATGAGTACTCGGTGTGTTGCGCAAAACATCACCACTGGGGAGACGAAGGTGGCCGGGCGTGGTGTTGGCCACCCATCCCCTCGTGTGCCGTGCTGGCCTTCATAGGTGCTCGCTCGCAGCACTTTCCCCAACAGTCTGTTAAGGCTGTATGGGGGATCTTTGTCTTTGGTGGCGCACGCCTGTGATCCAGCGCAAGGAGGGAGGGGAAGGGGATGGGTGAATCGAGTGGATTCGTGATACTCCACAAAGCCGTGGGATTGTGTGGCTCTGCGATGGCAGTGCAGCCAGTGGGGTTGTGAACTGCGTCTGTGTAGACTTTGTGGTTTTAACCGCAAGCGTACACTCTCCCGAGTGCTCCAGGGTGAACCCCCGTGCGAAAACGTGCGTGAACGCAATTGGCCAAACCGTCTCGGCGATGCAGGGACCGCCCCGGAATGAGTCCCGGTATTCGGCGAGGCTTCCGTGGCTAAATAAATGTCTGCTGCTGCTTCTGCTGCTGCAAACTCGTGCCAATTGTCCGTACAAAGGTGGAGTGGACAATATCTGAGCGTGGCGTCCGTAAAGTTCATGTCAAAGGCCAGTGTGCGCACACTTTGGCAGCTGAAGGACAGTTTTATTTTCCCGCCCGTCACGGTCGAAGGATTCCAGTTGGGCACGAGCCCCAGAAACCTGCTCGCATCTGCTTTACTCTTTCTTGGCAAGCGCAGTGTTTGTCAGCAGAGTGCGATGAGACGTGACGGCTTGGCCTTCTGCTTTATTAAAGCGCTGGGGGTTTAGGTGCCCGGAATGAACTGTAGGCACGCACGTTGAACTTTTCTCATACCGTACGTAGCCAACCGTGGCTTATCGGGAGAGGTTGCGGCGGCGGCGGCGGAAGGGCAACAAAGTAAACACAAAAAGCAGTTCTCAAGCGCTGCGTTTTCAATCTGGTTTTAAAAGTGCATTGCCTCCAGTGGCTTCCTAATATTGGAAGCAAGAGCATTCCAGACGGCCGATGGCTAGACGAAGCTGCTGCGAGGATGACCGGCGTATGCGTGATGGTTTATGTGCTCCTTGATGAACTACAATGACAATGCATGCCGCGGGGGTTTCTTAAAGGGGGTGAACGTGTACCTGATACCCGGACAGATGTGTGCATGCGGTGTGTGTGTGTGTGTGCGAGCATATAGAGTGGGCAGTGGTAGTTGCGGCGATTAGTGCTCTACACTACGAACCCGGCGACCCGGGTTCGATTCCCGCTCACGGCCAACACCGGTGACGAACATCTGAATCGGGTCCTGAGCCTCCCCTAGGTCGACTAAGCCTCAAATGAGTACCTGGTGCGGTGTGTAAACATCGCCACTGGGGAGACAAAGCCGGCCGGGCGTGGTGCTGGCCACCCACTCCCTCGTGTGCCGTGCCGGCCTTCATAGGTGCTCGCTAACAGCACTTGCCTCAACAGTCTGTTAAGGCTACACGGGGGGATCTTTGTCTTCGTGGCGAATGGCGGTTGTTGTCCTTGTTGTTGTTGTGCTGTGATTGGCAACTTTCCTGCGTCGGGGAAGTTGATCTGCAAGATCAAATTCGGCTTCTCCTAAAAGCAGTCCCAACCCGCTCTCTCGCCCACCTCCTTTATTTATTCCATTTTTGATTTCCGGTCCGGCTTTGACAGCTGCCCAGGATATAAATAATCGGCTGTGTTTTCCAAAAGGTCTCCCCTCAAATAGATATCTTGAATTATTCAGGGCGCTCGTTGTGTGCGACGTTTGCTTTGCTCGCGTCGTAACGACCAATAGAAATGAACTACAGCTAAACAACCGAAGAGCTGGGTTGAATATAAAATAAAATAATATTTTTCACCTCCTTTGTCAGTCGATTTGGTGGATGGACTCCTTGTCAGGCCATGGGGGTTTTGTGACCATACCTTAGCGCGCTGTTTTTCAATGTGGGTTTGTGAAGGGAGAGCACCCGGACCGGTTCGAGTATCATTCGCCACTGATGTTGGCCTTGTCCGGGAATCGAACTCTGGTACCCGGGTTCATCGCGCAAGTACTGTGCCACCATGGCACCCCGATGTACTTACGATTAAGTGTTATCATGTATTGTCATTGCCTTCCAGAGTGCGTATGTATTTTGAACTTCTTTCGCACCGTACGTAGCCAACCGTGCTAGTCGGAGGCGTGGGGAACACTCTTTGCCGTGCACATCTCTGCTTGCAGGTAGCGGGAGAAAAAAACCAACCAGTTGCGTTGTTTAGAAGTCACGGCAGTGGAGGGAACCGTTCTGACGACACGTTTATATTTACGCGATCTAACCCAACAAAACCTCATATTACGGACGTTCTAAGATTGTGGCATAAACCAGAGTGGGGACAACTGGGTGCAGACTGTGGAAGGCAGGGGGAGAGAGACGGCTCTGCCCCGGCCTGTGGGCCAGATCGCGACCACCCTGGATTAGCCAGGGACACTGGGGCTCTCCCTTTCCGACCTCCTTTCACCCCCACGCGCACAATAATCACAGGGAATCCGCCAAACATCCCCAGAGCGGCATCCTCCCGGTAAATATCCTGTTTCTCCATTGGCTCGGTGCTGTGCGAGCAGGAAATGAGCACTTGGACTTTGTGGCTATAATAATGACGAAAATTAATGGCTGCAGTTTGAGAACCCCAGGCTCCTTTCCCCCGACGTCGCTTTCTGATGGAAAGAGGTTGAGAGAAAAATCTAAAACGTTTTAAATGACAGTTTTGCATGCGCAGCTTCTGTGGGTTCCTTTATTTGTACATTCATTCTGTGCCCGTGTGATGGTAACCGGAGACTCTGCGGTGCATTATGGGTGACATGGGAGGCCCCTTTACCACCGCTGTCACACAGCGCAGCCGATGGCAGCCCAAAAAAGATTTCGCGTGGATGCGGTGTGGCAAGCGTGCTGGGACATGGGTATGAAACGGTAATGGGTCTTATTAAGTGCGTTCTTGTCTGTGAGCCCTTGCGGTGTTGGCTTACTGCTCTCTGTCAAGGGAACCATTTCCCAAACTCCTATAGACATATACACGAAGCTGAGCAATGTCCGGTTCAGAATCTTTTTCAAGGGCGACTCGACTGACGGACAACAACGTGCATCTTCGTGCCGTCGCCACGACTGAACATAACCCTGATAATTATGTAACGAGTCGTTTTTCCCAGAATATAATTGGCGTGCGTGTTGCACACTTTCCCGTTTCCCCCCCCCCCCCGATCCGGCATTTGGCTCGAGAAGCCACCGTCGGCTCGGTGGTGAGCGTCTCGTTGTGGATGTGGTCGTGACGGACGTGCCGCTCGCAGCAGCTTCCTTTCCGCCACAGCTGTTGGCCTTTCACTTCTCGGTCGCCAGCTTGCGCAAAAGCATTGTCTCCAGCGCAGGATGTCCCGAAGCTGGGGCCTTGCTTGCATACCTCGCCCACGCTAGCCCATGCTCGCTCGCGTAAAGCTCGCACGACACAGCCGTCCTGCCATTGGGAAGTAGAGAAACCAGAAAAAGGAAGCCACCTCGTGACAACCAGCTGTGGCGCAATGCTGCATTTGCAACTCCGCGCCAGGCTTGCTTCGTATTTATTTTAGGCTTTAAAAAAAAAAAGCAATTCCCAATCACCCTTAATTGTGCCCTGAATTAATCGGATCTCAGAAGCTAACGTGGGTTCAGCTTACTTAGTGATTGAATGGGTGACCACCTTGACTTGCCGGGCATCGTAGGTGTGGGATTGTGAGGTGACCAGTAGATAGCATTCTTGAGTTTCGCACCCTCCTTTGTGGAGTCGGTTTTCTCCAGGATTCTCCAGCTTGCTCCCACACGAACCCAGATGCCCATGAATGGAATATTTCCTGCGCAAGACCCTCCGGGAAAACGTCTTGAAAATCCAGCGGGGCTTTAATGTTTGCATAGCACTATTATTTATATTACTTCACTTTTATCCAGGAAATATTTGTTGCTGATGTTTCAGTTAAGACGTCTCTGCAGTCAATGCTCAGGCTTTCAGCACAGCTTTTATGGCGTTGGCAGTTTGTTTACTATAGCTGTACAGTAAATGAAGGTCAAGAGGACATCACGCCATCAATACCACCACGCCAGCCATCACTTTGTTTCTCCTGCTAGATCTCCGTTTCCTTTGTGTGAAATTGAAAGCCGGCCTTCAAGCTCCGCTCTTTTTAAAGAGCCCTCGTGTGTTTTTTTTGAGTTGGCTGTGAATGTGAAGTTTAGAATAATTTTGTTCAGACGAAACAACTGCTGCTGCTGCTGCTGCCGGCCGCATCATTGCTGCCTCGTTCGCAGTCTCCGTTTACCGTATCTTTGTTGTCGGCGTGCGGTGACGACTCTCTCTCAGGTTATTGCTCCGGACTGTTATACAATTCGTGACCTATGGTTCTCCCTCGAATGTCTGCGTTGTGTTTTTGGGTTCTCGAATAATAACATGAATGTAAAAAAATAAAACTATGTTTTTATTTTAACAGGGTAAGGACCCACGTGAGCTACGATTACTCCTTTTCAGAAGCAACCTGGCCACAAATCACAGCTCAACAAAGTTTTTACGTGGACATTTATCGCACCCAAAATACTCTAAACGCGTGATGTTGATTCTGAATGCAGGAGGGAAGAACTGGAGGACCCAGGGAAAAATTCATGCGATTACTTGGAGAACATGCAAACTCAGAATATAAAGGCGTCCTGCCATATACCAGGCAACGTAGTTTTAACATCTCACCACTGCTGGAACGAGATGGAGAACGAGGCCACTGAGAATGCAGCTGTTACAAAAAGGGAAGAATGTGCGATGTAGCATGGCTGGACGATGTTTTATGAAGTGGTGGTGGTGGTGGTGGGGGGGGAGCCGTGGAAACTTTTGGGAGCCCCGAATGGGCAAATATAACTCGGATGCGGTGCCAAGGTTTGGCATTTGAAATGCAGCCATTCACACTCTGTTCGTGAATGTACGTGTAGATTTTGGCGAGGTTTGTTTTTCGTGACAATTTGTTGATTTTTTAAATGCTTCGCTAATACGCCAGAACACGTGGTCACATTTGTTGCAGGAAGCGTGCTACCTACTGTGCACCAGAACTTGTTATCTGTTCATGGAAAGGTTTTCTCTGGGCATTTTTTTCTTCCAAGCACTGTTCGGCTAAACATTTCCAACCTTCAAATGTATTTTGATACCGAGGCAGGCATTTACTTGACAGAATGTATTACATTATTCCTGACTGAATTACTAAATTATTACTGCCTGTGTAACAATGCAGTAATATTTTTTTGATTTAAAGCTTTCGTGACTGCAGGGATTCGTATTCTTGGTTCTTTCGGTAAAGTCACGTAGAAGGGAAACAGTAAAATAATAAAAATATAAAACAATAAAATTCTCACGACGTTTCGACTGCAACAGAAGCAATCATCATCAGGTGTGAAAACCACAGCAAGAAAATTTATTTTTCAAATTTTTTCAAATTTTCTTGCTGTGGTTTTCGCACCTGATGATGATTGCTTGTGTTGCAGTCGAAACGTTGTGATAATTTTATTGTTTTATATTTTTCTTATTTTATTGTTTCCCTTCTACGTGACTTTACCAAAAGAACCAAGAAAATGCAGTAATAAAGAATATACGATGCCACCCCTCCCCCCCCCCCCCATAAATTAAGAAAGCATTTTTAGACCGTCACTGCCATCGAACCTCAGAAAGCATCGAACTGCAGTGGAAAAAAACCTGGGAAATCTGCCTTGCGATCTAACAAGCACTGGATCGAAGACCATTCCTCTCAACTACCACCTAGGGCCCTACCCTGCCACGCAAACGATGCTCCGCTGTGAACTGCATCCGCACAGCTCACCGAAGGTGCGGCCACCTACTCCGTGCATGCAAGATATAATAATCTCCAACATGTGTCTGCGGGGAGGCACCAACACAATAAGCCATTTGGCCAACTCGTGCTCGGGAGGACCGCGTTGAACAGATTCGCCGTCTCGTGAAGCCATCGGCCGGATTTCAAATGTCGACGTCGAATTACGGTTGCTACGCAAATTGTCATCCGTAAAACAGAATAAGATCTACTGTGCGTGTAATTTAACACTTAGGTTTTGTTGCATCCAACACTATGATCCATATGTGGTTTGGGGAATCCGGTGCTCGATTTCCCCGAGTTCGCTACCCGGCGCAAGCTCGGAGCAGTTCGGGGCGAAACTCCGTCGTACGTCGGCGTTGAATTCGTTCGTGAAAAGTCTTCGAGCTGCCGGTGAGGGGTAGCTTCATCGGTCAAAATTTTATAGTCTCTGAGTTGACTTTGGCTTGATTGTAAATGTATATCCGGTAAACGTAAATGTAGAAAAAGTATGACGAGCGTATAGGGGGGAAAAAAAACCAATTCCTGCACGTAAAAAGCGATGGCATGAATTGTTTTGAAATTCAGTTTGGCATGGCAATGCTTCCATGAAAACGGAGCCATTAAATGCAGACAGGAAGCAAAGGGAAGCGCTCCAGTAGGTTATTCTACGCGCCTGTTCTCTGGTTACCTGCACACCTGTCATTTCCTCTTCAGGTTGACCTGGCGCTGATTTAGTAACCGCAGCACCGCTCCATCTTCTTCCGCAAATACGGCAGCGATAAAGCGGCACCGTGGCGGCGTGCGTGCGTGCGCGTGCTCTCGGCTTACGCTGGCAAACAGTGGCGAGAGCCTGCGGTCCGGCACCGCAGCCTCCCGCCGAGTGACTGCTTCCGAGCAGCTGTGGGGCCCAAGGGCAGGTGTGGGTCACGGCACGAGAGAAGGGACCGGGCGCGGTAGCCGTGTGTGTGCCGATTGTATCTTCTTTCGCACCGTTTGTAACCGGCCGTGCTAATCGGAGGTGCGGGCGGGAAGGGCGACAAAACGAAACCCAAAAAGCAGTCCTCAAAGAAGTGAGTCTTCAATCTAGATGATTTAATATTGCTTATCTCCAGAGTCTTCGTAATATTGGAAGAGCATTCCAGACGGCCGCAGACGCGCATCTGAAAGCGCGCGATGCAGTTGCCCATCTTTGTCGGGTGGCTCGCTGCCAGCCGCCCTTGTCCTCGCGAGCACTGTCATGGGCGATGGCTTCTCCACGAAAAGCGTCCCAACGTCTACATCCAAGCTCGGCTGGCTGTGATTAAGAAGTTCGTTAATTATATTTTACTTTTTCTTTTTGCAGGAGCGTTAGTTACTAAGTCTCCAGGCTCTTTTTCAGGATGGTTTCGGTCGTTTTGTGTGTGTGTGTGTTAGCGTATAGGCTGGCATGGTGTGTGATTGTAGGTTAGTGTGTGGGATAGCGTGGTATATGCCGGGCTAGGTTTACCACGTGATTTATATGCAGAGTGCGATCTTTTTTGCATCTTCGCCACTGTTTCCATTCACTCGTCATAGCGGCGTGCGTCCTGCCCACGTCCGTGCGCTTTCTCCTCATAATTACTCCCCCCCCCCCCCGCGCGCTCTCCACCGGTCCTGTTGAGTGCCGTGCTCCGCCACGAAACGTCTTGGTTACTGCCGCCACCTGCGCCCGAACGTAACGGGTAAACATCCGCGTCCTCCGCGGCTCGCCGTGTTTGTCTTCGAGGGCGTCCCTGAAATGTTGAAGAGCCCGGCAAGCGGCACAGCCAGAGAGAGAGATTGATTTGTTCCCCTCCTTCTCTTAAGTCCACACACGCTCGGGCGTCAGGGGCGCGTGCCCAGCAGCCGCGGCCCCGACGCATTCTCGGAGGCGTCTGGCCAGCACGCTCCTCTTTGTCCGACCGAGCGAGAGAGCCGTTCTCTCTGACCCCGCCGTGCGCGCGCTCGCTGCCCGTGTCATCGCCGGGCACGCCGTGGGGGATTCTTCGGTGGGCCCCGTCGCTGTGGCTTCTTGCTAACGTGTGGCGCTTGATTTGACGGATTAAACAAACCTGACGGAGCTTTATCGCGACGGGTTACTTCCGGCTCGTAGTTTTGACACTCGTATCACCGGCACTAATATTTTGTTGCGTTTTTTTTTTCTTGTTTTGGCCGATTTGCAGTGCTGGGTGGTCCAGAGAGGACATTACACATTTTGAGATGTTGAAACTAAGTTCGTTGCATTGATGAAAGGCGGTGAGCTAATGGCAGCGTTGTTATGCTCACTCTGTGTCTCCCTGTGCCCTCGCCTTCCCTTGTGTAGACCTGACACGGAGCCACTGTGAATCTCATCCCCCGGCAGAGGAGGCATGCTCTACCGTAGCCCATACGGCAGCGATTGAACGGTACGAGATGCACGATCCATCGTAGCATTCACCACTGCCCATACAATCACCGAGCAGGTACTCTTTAACACCAAATAGAAACCTTTTGCAACGAGTCAAGTCTGCATTAACCACACGTACTTGCTGTGAACATTCTCTGACAATATACGCATTAAATTTTAATTTAAAGCTTTCGTGACTGCAGTAATGGACTAGTCCTTCTAAATAAACTGCCAAATCGCTGCGCGTGGCGCTGACGTTTTTTAATTATAAATAAATAAACGCACCGTTTAAAAATACATAAATTTATGCAAACCGACACACCTGATGACGACCGTTTGTGTTATGGTCGAAACGTCGTGAGAATTTTTTATTGTTTTAAATATATTTGATTATTTTATTGTTTCCCTTCAACGTGACTTTACCGAAAGGGCTAAGAATATAATATACGCATTGTCTTGGAAACTTAGTGACCTACACCAGCAACGGCACGTTCGCTCCCGTTACTCAATGATGGACCGCAGAGGGTTTGCTTCACCTCTCGCCACTTTATCTCAAATGATGCCTCGGTTTTTCCGAAAGATTCTGCCTCAACAGGATTTGTAGTCCAGGGTGTGCCCCCTCGCCGCTGGCACAATCTGTTTTGCTATTCGGCCCATAGTTAAGTGACGTGAACGCGCGCATAAGGCAAACCTGAAACGTCGCAGTGTAATAAACCTGCACTTGCCCCTACACACCGTCGCCTTTGCGTCCGTCACTACAAGCCTTGTATCGGTGAGAACAGTCCTCGTGTGTATCGTGCCAAGTTGCACAATCGTACAGTATTTCATTCCTCGTTTGAGGTCTGCACGCACGGTACATTACTACGACAGGAGTGTGATTACTGGGTCTGGGGAGGGGGGGGGTCTCGAACGTATTCTGTAAAACGGGAGTTCACGCTGCGCTGCCTTTTTACCATTAAACGCCTCGTGTTGTTCTCGTCCTCTGCAATATCGGACGCTTTTTTATTTTGGTTGTGACCCGTCGTGCGTACCGTACGCAGTGCCACGGATCTAATATAGCCGGGCAGCTGGCAAAAAAACGGGATCCATCATCCGTGTAACAATGACCAACTTAAACTTCTCGGAGCGAGGGGTCCGGCTGTAATGTGATGTGTGCGTTGCTCTGCGACAGCAGTAGCAGCAGCAGTGGTCTTGCTCGTCACATCCGCCTGCGGTTGGATGAGAGTAAGCTTTTTTCCCTTCCATCTCGTTCGCCGCATCTACGAATGCATGAGACTAAAATAAGATTACTAAATAAAGGCCATGGGCAGGATATGTCTTATTTTTTTTAAACGGACGTGTGTATATTTTTTACGCATCCTATTGGTTTTTCACAAACGGTGTTTACTCGCTGAACAGCGTGTGCTTGCACAAAGAATGAGTTGGAAAGCTGGTAACATTGCTCTCCATGTGCACGTACGCACGTTGAACTTCTTTGGCTCCGCATGTAGCCAGCCGAGCTAATTGGAGGCGCGCCATCGGCGGAACGGGGCACCCCAAGGCACGTGGCGATGGCTTCTAGCAGTGCCGGATTAAGCTAGTGCGGGGCCTGTAGCATATGTTTATAAAGGGGTCCTACATTAAACAAAAAACACACAAATATTAAAACACACGTTTTTTTTACTGGCATAGTAAAGTAATTGTATTTTTTCATTTGCTATACAGCCAGATAATAACGACAAATCGCTAGCCTTAAACACCCAGTCGTTCATAAAAGTTGAAGGCAGTATAGTACTGTAGTAATAGAGCAAGTGCAGAATTACTGAACCGGAATTGATAGCTTGCAAGCATTTAGCGCGGGGCCCTTGAAAGTGCGGGGCCCGTAGCATGTGTAGCTACTTTTGCTACTCGGATAATCCGGCACTGGCTTCTAGAGGTGGCATCATAACCTCGCTGCATCGCATTGTGCGCGAAACAATCGCAGTGTAATCGAACGCTGTGTAAAAGGTCACACATCAAGGGAAAACGCCTTCCTGCTGTAAGCGTTGAAAGTTAAGGAAGATGAGTGGGGGGAGTGTCTTCTGGGTTCTGTGCTGCCACAGTCGGAGACGAGTTTACCGGGGGCCAGGACGATACTACAGTGTACTGTATTTGGTAAAACCAGGATTTATAGTTAAGTCCTCACTTCTTACTTTCGCACGGCTGCTTGTTGTGGATGCAGAGCAACAACTCCAACTTCACATTCAGGCGGTTATCAAGCCAGACAACCGTGTCCGGAGCAGCGGAGCCTATCATCGCCGTGGCGTCTCCTTCGTATTTGTCGATCTGGGGCAATTGCGTTGTTGTGCGTTTGTGCGGTCTGTTCTGGACGGCCACAGGCACGCACGATTGCAGAGTTTTTTTTATTTAATTCGCCATTTGTGCGTCGGGTGTCCGCATCTACTGCCATGCTTTGTGCAGTGGGATGCGGTTTAGGGTGAACCATGAACTTCGTGGAAGATCAAACTCAGGAGATATTCTGTGTTGGGTCTCTCACTGGAAATCCTAGCTCAATATGACTCCCTTCTACCTCTAAAGGTTGCTGACAGTCACTGCGGCAGTGAACCGTGCATTTTTTTGTTAAACGAAACCGTGACCTAGAATTTACGATGCTTTATCGAATCGCCCGGAGTGGCAGTGAGGTGGGGGGGGGTGAATGGCACCCGCCCTCCCCCCCCCCCACCACGTGTCTCTGATGTCAGATGTCATCCACCGCTCGGGTCGCTACATGTCCCGAGTTCTTGGCATGTGTTCCGGTGGCAGCAATTGATGAGCGCACCGAGTTAAAGGTGGCAACGTTGCTGGCCTAGTCCGATAGGGGCACGGGGGTCCAAATGGTTACAACAACAATACAAAGGACACGACAGGAAGTGGAAAGTATAGGAAACATAAGCACATCACTAAAGTCACGTAGGTAGAAAGAAAAAAATTTCTACCTACGTGACTACCAAAATAACCAAGGAGTATGGATTAATGCAGTCACGAAAGCTTCAAATCAAGATCACATCACTAAACATATACGCCGATTTAAAAAACACAACTTTTATTTTACCACATGGTGGGGAGCCCTATACACTCCGATGTTTTAGGCGTGTTTCCAGGAATCGAAGTGAAAGCCGCCGGCTTCATGGTGCAGTGCGGTGCTAATCACCGTGCCCAATAATTGCTTGGCAGCACATTGATAAGCTGATCCATTTCTAAATATTACAACAATAAAAAAAATCCCTAAAAAACTTGAAACGATATACAGCATAGTGACACCTTTACCCTAGCCTTGTGGTATAGTGGCGGTGCCAACCTGCAAAGTAAATGGCGCAAACCATTTCTGGTGAGAAGGTAGAGTGGTAGGTAGGTTCATGAGA
This sequence comes from Petromyzon marinus, assembly GCF_048934315.1. Lineage (NCBI taxonomy): Eukaryota > Metazoa > Chordata > Hyperoartia > Petromyzontiformes > Petromyzontidae > Petromyzon > Petromyzon marinus. The sequence continues at coordinate 9,293,436 of NC_133704.1, forward strand.
AGTCTGATGCGTTACCGCGTCCTCCCCGGCCCCCCTCAATCATCCCCTACGCAGGGGTGGTGCATTGGATGGGTCCTCGCGTGCTCAATCCGTGTGAGAACCCCAAGACAAAGATCCCCCGTGTAAACTTTATTAGGCGCTTTCGTGGCTGCAGGAATTATTCTTTGTTTTTTTCGGTAAAGTCACGTAGAAATAAGAAGTAATAATAAAATTACATAATAGCATACGACGTTTCGGTTGCAACGCAAGCAGTCATCATCAGGCATAGAAGAGCTACATTTAAGAGCGAGAGAGGAAACACAGAACCGCAGATGTATATATACAGACACCTAAGTGGAGGGAGTTAACACAGAGACACAACGTATGGAGCACAGAGAGATAGGGTCTCTGTGTCGAGGCCTTAGCATGTAGGGGAGACAAAGAGAGATGGAGAAGCACATCAAATCGAACAAGATTTAGTAAAATTTGTAAACAATATAAAGCAACACAGAGTAGCCTTAGGGGCCGTCCATAAATGACGTCGCGCACCTATGGGTGGGGGGGGTGGTCAGACATTTGTGACGATGTGTGACGAGGGGGGGGGGAATTGTTTGAGAAATGTGACGTCACGTCAAAATACGCAGCAACTTTAAATAAATATAGACAAGACATTCTACTTAATTAAATAGACTTTTTAATACATGTTTTATCCTACAACATCAGAGTGCAGCGCCACATTAAATACGCACTACGATGACAATAGTTTAAAGCGAATTGAAGCATGTTTTATATATTTTTTTTGGGGGGGGGGGGGGGGCAGAGCTTTGTGACGTCATATTTGAGGGGGGGGGTCAGACTTTTTGTGACGCCGTGTGACAATGGGGGGGGGGGTCAAAAATCGTCCAAAATCGCGTGACGTCATTTATGAATGGGCCCTTAACAGACGGCTTGGGGTGAGTGCCATTAGCGAGTAGCCACCCTCATGAGGGCCGGCAAGGACACACGAGGGGGTGCTGCGGGAACCACGCCCGTCCGTCCGCCTTTTGTCTCGTCCAGTGGCGATGTTTTCTTTAAACCGCGCCAGGTTACTTTATTTGAGGCCGAGGTCGACCCCCCCCCCCCCGATGGTGGAAGGGCTCCGGGAAGGCGGGGAGGTTATAGGCGATGAGTTTCGGGGGGTGGCGGATGGGAGGGAAAGATCGATGGCTTCCCAGTTTGCGAGACGTTTCGACCCTTGCAGGTCGCCGCCGCCGCCGTCGTGAGAGAGAGAGGGAGGCTCTCTGGAGCGAGCGGAGGGCCCGAATGTGAGCGTGCAACGAGGAGGATGTAGCTGCTCCTGCTGCTGCTGCCCCCGTGGCATTATTAGAACTGCGTCGCTGTGACGGGTGTAGCGTGCGCATTGTTTCCGCCGTATAGCGTGCGGCTGTCATAATAAGCCGCACGCACGCACTTCAAGTCACGCCGGTGTCGGCACTGTGTCACACTGTGTCACACTGTGTCACACTGTGTAACACTGTGTAACAATGTGTCACACTGTGTAACACTGTGTAACACTGTGTCACACTGTGTAACAATGTGTAACACTGTGTCACACTGTGTCACACTGTGTAACACTGTGTAACACTGTGTCACACTGTGTAACACTGTGTAACACTGTGTCACACTGTGTAACACTGTCACGCTGTGTCACACTGTGTCACACTGTGTCACACTGTGTCACACTGTGTCACGCTGTGTCACACTGTGTCACACTGTCACACTGTGTAACACTGTGTCACACTGTGTAACAATGTGTCACACTGTGTCACACTGTGTCACACTGTGTAACACTGTGTCACACTGTGTAACACTGTGTAACACTGTGTCACACTGTGTAACACTGTCACACTGTGTCACACTGTGTAACACTGTGTCACACTGTGTAACAATGTGTCACGCTGTGTCACACTGTGTCACACTGTGTAACAATGTGTCACACTGTGTAACAATGTGTCACACTGTGTAACACTGTGTCGCACTGTGTAACACTGTGTCACACTGTGTAACACTGTGTAACACTGTGTAACACTGTGTCACACTGTGTAACACTGTGTAACACTGTGTCACACTGTGTAACACTGTCACGCTGTGTCACACTGTGTAACACTGTGTCACACTGTGTAACACTGTGTAACACTGTGTCACACTGTGTAACAATGTGTCACACTGTGTAACACTGTGTCACACTGTGTCACACTGTGTCACACTGTGTCACACTGTGTCACACTGTGTAACACTGTGTCACACTGTGTCACACTGTGTCGCACTGTGTCACGCTGTGTAACAATGTGTCACACTGTGTCACACTGTGTAACACTGTGTCACACTGTGTAACAATGTGTCACACTGTGTAACACTGTGTCACGCTGTGTCACACTGTGTCACACTGTGTAACACTGTGTAACACTGTGTCGCACTGTGTAACACTGTGTAACACTGTGTCACACTGTGTAACACTGTGTAACACTGTGTCACACTGTGTAACACTGTGTAACACTGTGTCACACTGTGTAACACTGTGTAACACTGTGTCGCACTGTGTAACACTGTGTCACACTGTGTCACACTGTGTCACACTGTGTCACACTGTGTCACACTGTGTAACACTGTGTAACACTGTGTCACACTGTGTAACAATGTGTCACAATGTGTAACACTGTGTAACACTGTGTCACACTGTGTAACAATGTGTCACAATGTGTAACACTGTGTAACACTGTGTCACACTGTGTAACACTGTGTAACACTGTGTCGCACTGTGTAACACTGTGTAACACTGTGTCACACTGTGTCACACTGTGTCACACTGTGTCACACTGTGTCACACTGTGTCACACTGTCACGCTGTGTCACACTGTGTCACACTGTGTAACACTGTGTCACACTGTGTAACACTGTGTAACAATGTGTCACACTGTGTAACACTGTGTCGCACTGTGTAACACTGTCACACTGTGTAACACTGTGTCACACTGTGTCACACTGTGTAACAATGTGTCACACTGTGTAACAATGTGTCACAATGTGTCACACTGTGTAACACTGTCACACTGTGTAACACTGTCACACTGTGTAACACTGTGTCACACTGTGTCACACTGTGTCGCACTGTGTAACACTGTGTAGCACTGTGTAACACTGTGTCACACTGTGTCACACTGTGTAACACTGTGTAACACTGTGTCACACTGTGTAACACTGTGCCACACTAACCCCCTTACACACGAGGCTATTGAAGATCCCAACCCGACGACGTGACCCGACCCCACCGAGTGTTACCCACAATGACGACCCCTTTACTGTGTAGCACGGGGCCCTTTTATCCTCCTAGCGGGGCCCTCCCTCTGGCACTCCGCAACAGGCACGCTGCCTTAATCACCAGAATGACGGGATGTAGCAGAGTGTCACTAGTCTCGCTGCCTTAATCACCAGAATGACGGGATATACCAGAGTTTCACTAGGCTCGCTGCCTTAATCACCAGAATGACAGGATGTACAGAGTTTCACTAGTCTCGCTGTCTTAATCACCAGAATGACGGGATATACCAGAGTTTCACTAGTCTCGCTGTCTTAATCACCAGAATGACGGGATGTACCAGAGTTTCACTAGTCTCGCTGCCTTAATCACCAGAATGACGGGATGTAGCAGAGTGTCACTAGGCTCGCTGCCCTAATCACCAGAATGACGGGATATACCAGAGTTTCACTAGGCACGCTGCCTTAATCACCAGAATGACGGGATATACCAGAGTGTCACTAGTCTCGCTGCCTTAATCACCAGAATGACGGGATAGACCAGAGTTTCACTAGTCTCGCTGCCTTAATCACCAGAATGACAGGATATACCAGAGTGTCACTAGTCTCGCTGCCTTAATCACCAGAATGACGGGATGTACCAGAGTGTCACTAGTCACGCTGTCTTAATCACCAGAATGACGGGATATACCAGAGTTTCACTAGTCTCGCTGCCTTAATCACCAGAATGACAGGATAGACCAGAGTTTCACTAGGCACGCTGCCTTAGTCACCAGAATGACGGGATATACCAGAGTGTCACTAGTCACGCTGCCTTAATCACCAGAATGACGGGATATACCAGAGTGTCACTAGTCTCGCTGTTTTAATCACCAGGATGACGGGATATACCAGAGTGTCACTAGGCATGCTGCCTTAGTCACCAGAATGACGGGATATACCAGAGTGTCACTAGTCACGCTGCCTTAATCACCAGAATGACGGGATGTACCAGAGTGTCACTAGTCTCGCTGTCTTAATCACCAGAATGACGGGATGTACCAGAGTGTCACTAGTCTCGCTGTCTTAATCACCAGAATGACGGGATGTACAGAGTTTCACTAGGCTCGCTGCCTTAATCACCAGAATGACGGGATATACAGAGTTTCACTAGTCTCGCTGCCTTAATCACCAGAATGACGGGATGTACCAGAGTGTCACTAGTCACGCTGCCTTAATCACCAGAATGACAGGATGTACCAGAGTTTCACTAGTCTCGCTGCCTTAATCACCAGAATGGCGGGATATACCAGAGTTTCACTAGGCACGCTGCCTTAATCACCAGAATGACGGGATGTACCAGAGTTTCACTAGTCACGCTGCCTTAATCACCAGAATGACGGGATATACCAGAGTTTCACTAGTCACGCTGCCTTAATCACCAGAATGACGGGATATACCAGAGTTTCACTAGTCTCGCTGCCTTAATCACCAGAATGGCGGGATATACCAGAGTGTCACTAGTCTCGCTGCCTTAATCACCAGAATGACGGGATATACCAGAGTTTCACTAGTCTCGCTGCCTTAATCACCAGAATGGCGGGATATACCAGAGTTTCACTAGGCACGCTGCCTTAATCACCAGAATGACGGGATATACCAGAGTGTCACTAGTCTCGCCGCCTTAATCACCAGAATGACGGGATATACCAGAGTTTCACTAGGCACGCTGCCTTAATCACCAGAATGACGGGATATACCAGAGTGTCACTAGTCTCGCTGCCTTAATCACCAGAATGACGGGATATACCAGAGTTTCACTAGTCTCGCTGCCTTAATCACCAGAATGACGGGATATACCAGAGTGTCACTAGTCTCGCTGCCTTAATCACCAGAATGACGAGATATACCAGAGTTTCACTAGGCACGCTGCCTTAATCACCAGAATGACGGGATATACCAGAGTGTCACTAGTCTCGCTGCTTAATCACCAGAATGACGGGATATACCAGAGTTTCACTAGGCACGCTGCCTTAATCACCAGAATGAACGGGATATACCAGAGTGGCACTAGTCTCGCTGCCTTAATCACCAGAATGACGGGATATACCAGAGCTTCACTAGGCACGCTGCCTTAATCACCAGAATGACGGGATATACCAGAGTTTCACTAGTCTCGCTGCCTTAATCACTAGAATGACGGGATGTCCCAGAGTTTCGCTAGTCTCGCTGCCTTAGTCACCAGAATGACGGGATATACCAGAGTTTCACTAGGCACGCTGCCTTAATCACCAGAATGACGGGATATACCAGAGTGTCACTAGTCTCGCTGCCTTAATCACCAGAATGATGGGATGTAGCGGCATTACAGCGGGTAGGGAATCGATTATTCGATACTTTCGGGGCGCTGGATTTTCAATAACGCCGGATAATTGCATCACGATTTAAAATAGCTTATTTTTGCACATTCTTGCATGCCGTGTTTTTAAGTGTTGTTACATGCTTTTGTTTTACATTTGCTTACTATATGAAATTGGCATTATAAACATAAAAATAGACTAAATAAATCTTAGGAGCCGTCCACAAATGACGTCATGCACGGGGGGGGGGGGGGGTCAGACATTTGTGACGATGTGTGACGAGGGGGGGGGTTTGAGAAATGTGACGTCACATCAAAATGCGCAACTTTAAATAAATATAGACAACACGTTCTACTTAATTAAATAGATGGTTAATAAATGATTTCTCCTACAACATCAGAGTGCAGCGCCACATTAAATACACACTACAATGACAAATAGTTTAAAGCGATTTGAAGCATGTTTTATTTTCTTTGGGGGGGGGGGGGGGGCAGAGCTTAGAGCTTTGTGACGTCATAATTGAGGGAGGTCTGATTTTTTGTGACGCCGTGTGACGATGGGGGGGGGGGGGGTCAAAAATCGTCCAAAATCGCGTGACGTCATTTATGGACCGGCCCCTTACTGTAAACAGTTACCTATTTACTGTACCGTACTTACCACTCCAATCTCAAAGACTCTGCATATGGTGATGTGTATACGTGCAGTGGTATCTTCATTTTGATTTAAAGCTGTCGTCACTGCAGGATTCATATTATTGGTTCTTTCGGTAAAGTCACCACGTAGAAGGGAAAACAATAACAAAATATAAAACAATAAAACAATGTAATTGTTTTATATTTTTTATTGTTTCCCTTCTACGTGGTGACTTTACCGAAAGAACCAGGAATATAGTAGTGTATAATGCATTGTATGTAATATTTTTTTAACACTGAAATGAAGCCAAGCTACTTTTATTTTGTCAAGCGTACGGTGCCCACCGCCGGACTGATTTACAGCATTTGGAGCGTCGGATAATGTTGGAAGCGGCCGGGATGATCGATGATCGACTATCGTCGCTAGTTTTCTCACTTGGGTTTATACGTGGAAATCTTTGCAGTTCCCCCCCCCCCCCCTTACTGCAAAAACTCGGCAGGACTCTCCTGAAAAAAGAGCCATTCGGACCCAGTGAGACTTTCTTGGGTAAACGAGCGTAGGAGTAGTAAAAAGAAGTAATATGTAAAATAAAAACTCTTTTTTTTTTTAACACGCGCTTTTAAGAAATGTACCGTACTAGTAACGGCAAAACTCCACTACTCCAGGAAGTGACCCCGAAGCTTGCCCACAACGTAATGGACCGTGGTGATTTACAGCCAACGTCAGTTGACCGTGGACAATTAGACCCAAGCCGAAACATAACATAAAAAAATAATGTTTTAAAATTTTATTTTTACGATAGAATATAGTATTGTCATCAGTATGACACACGCATACTTTGCAGTCGATACCACCATTGGAAAGTGGGTTAAAATTGAGTTGCAAGATTTGAGGATACAACAACAATAACAACAGACAGAGTGAGTTAAATAATAAGCGTGTAATAATAATGATAATCCTAATCACATTTTACCTGCGTAATTCGCACTGAATTCGTGCGCGTGAAGCTATTACTGTACGGAACGTTTAGCGGTTGCATTGTGCCCACGTGCCCAGGCTTTCGCTGGCGTGCATATATGAAGGAAGCTGTGTATATAGTTGAGTGTTTTGTGGTTTCTTTAGAACCTGTTATCTGGAATCCCCCACTCCCCCCCCCCCCCCCCCCCCCCCCCGGTTGCATGCGAGCAGCGAAACCGCTCCCAGACTATCAGCTGCTCCAATCATCCCGTCGTCTGGTTGGTTGATTCTTCCTTCGATGAATCGATGAAACATTTACAGCGTACGATTTATACACGAATTTTGCGATAAATGTACGAACTATTTGACACGCACACGTCTCAAAAAACACTTTTGCACCAACAATAGCGATGGGAACGGATTCGGAATATTTCTGGCCTTACTCACAACCCCCTTGTTGAATTTAAAACTTCGAGTTGTTGAACAATAAGCCGGTTTAACCAGTAACCGTTTTGAGAATTGCCTGACTGGACACATTTTGTGCTGGCTGCTGTACATATTTAATTCTATGTTTTAATTTCCTTAAATCAACAGGGAAGTTCATGGTTGAAGCTCTCCTCGCGTTGCGTAATTGGGTATTTTTGTTTTGAACAAATCGCCGTGAGTTTTGCGAGCTTCTCGCCAGCACTTCAGTGAACAGGGCTGAGTGCGTGCCTTATTATAATGCCAATGGGTAAACGGCAAGGAACGTGAAATTCCATTAGACGGCACTCAACATTGAGACAAAACCGTTAGTCTCACCGATTCCCCTCGAGGCTTGACCTACGGATGTGGTAGTGGTGGGTGGGGCACTGGGTAGTGGTGGGGCGACATCACTGACCATGACCCACAATTCTCCAGAGAGCAGCGATTCAATTACGAGATCACCAGATCCCGGGAGTCGGCATGCAACGACCGCTTCCCCACGCTACTCCACACTCGTCGGCAACCGTTTCCAGTGGACCGTGAGTAACGGGATGCAGCTGATTTGGCACGCGCGGTCGTACAAACCGCACGGAGGCCCACCGTGTGGGTTACACAGGTGGAGGTGCAGCCCTGCAAGTGCTGCGCTCGCTCGCTTGTCACGCCACTGCTGGCAGGAAAGGGCATCAGCTAGAGCAGGGGTGGGGAACCTTTTTTCTGCCAAGGGCCATTTGGATATTTATATAACATAATTCGCGGGCCATACAAAATTATCATTTTTAAAGATTAGCCTGTTTTATTTGGTCAAACATTTAATTAACTCGCCCCTAATGTGGTGGGCTGGAACTGCATCTCTTTGGCGAGGCGTGGTGATGATGTTAGCCGGTATTGACGATGTTGCTGCTACTCGCAACTTGCTTTTCCAGGTTTGCTCTCCTAGATTTATTGAATTTCGAGTCCCGCCTGCGGTTGCCTTGGCAGGGCCAGAGACCAATTTAATTCGCGGGTCTGACGTTCCCCACCCCTGAGCCAGAGGAAAGCTTCTAAAGGGGTATTTGTTCTACTCTTCCACGTTGTACAGACGTCTTTGGAGAAGTGGGCCGTAGCGGCACTTGCCAGGCTCGGCGGATTTGAGAAACTTGCGCAGGTCGTTTCAAACTGCCGCAGCGGGAGGTAGAGTTGAGACCGGCGCGACCCTCTCGAGTCCGGTGTACTAACCCGTTAGACCCTGGGAGTTTAAAAAACAAAAATTCTCAGTTAAAAAGTGTGGACATTGGTTATTACTCCTAGACATTTGTTCATGTGTGTAAGCGGTTCGAATTTTACCATGTGATACTCAATTATCCAGGCCCCACACACGGATGACAATATGGGTTGGACCCAAGCATTATTTATGCAACGGTGATCCTTTATTGAGAATGGAAACATCTGAAATGAGTCTCAATACTCCTTTGCAGGAGGGTTTTGCTTCAAAAATACTCAATTGCTTCCTTGATGCAAATCTTTGCATGTGGGAGGAAACGATAGTACACATCTCTCTAAAACTCTTGTGTGCATGAGAAACATTATATAAATGCCTTACAGTAATACCTCCCAAAACCAGTGTGAGTAAGCCACCGAGGTGACCTGAATATAATTAAACGTAAAATCACACGCCAATACACGACAATTCTTCCACGCGTATGCGCCGAGAATCGATTCCTCCTTGTGCATCGCTCGCTCCGCGTGTCAGGGTGGCCACTCCTGAGGGGTTGCCACTCCTGAGGGGTTGCCACTCCTGAGGGGTTGCCACCCCCAGGACGTTTCTCCGGAAGAATATTATCTGATCAATATCCGACGATGGGATCATTACAGCGTGAGCGCCGGCACGGCCTTGAGAAGACGTTAGTTATACGCCACCGACAGAAGACGGGACTTCCAGCACCTTTGGGAAGACTCGCGGATTTCCCACGAACACAACTACCCCGTAAAAGAGGGAGGGTGTCCTGAGAAAACCAGGACCAGGTGGTAACCCTACAGGCCATGGGGAGGCGAGAACGAGTTGCAAAAGAGACGGACGGCTTGTGAGCTTTCTCCGCTTGCTCATACGCTGTTGAGGCAAAATAAGAGTGGGAGAAGCGTGTCCGTAGGTTCTTCTGTGTGGAGATAAATCTCCATATATATAAAAGGCAAAGTTGTGAATGTATGTGTTCAAAATGTTTAGCGTACTTCCCAACATGCAACAAACTTGAAATTTGCCATGTGGGTACTTTCCACACTGTACACCATGCAAACATTATAAAAATACACTTTTTTGTGGGGGGGGGGAGCTCAATAATGCATATATTTATTGCACAGCAAGTGAGCTGTGACGTCAAATCTGTCATGTGACCCGCGCATGTGGAAGCGTCACGCATTGTAGTGTTTTACAATCGAGGTGAGCATCACCTGCATTCTAAATATAATGGTGGGGCTTAACCTTTTGGACTGGTTTGCTCAGGTGTGCAGCTCGTACACAATATGAGGTGCTCGTGTGCGTGCCGGACGATGCTTCTCGTGGCTCCTGCATGTGACTCTCTCCGTGCGACTCCTGGATGCAACTCCGCAGTGTGACTCCTCGGTGCGACTCCTGGATGTGACTCCTGGGTGCGACTCCACAGTGTGACTCCTCGGTGCGACTCCTGGATGCAACACCGCAGTGTGACTCCTCGGTGCGACTCCTGGATGTGACTCCTGGGTGCGACTCCACAGTGTGACTCTCTCCGTGCGACTCCTGGATGCGACTCCGCAGTGTGACTCTCTCCGTGCGACTCCTGGATGCAACTCTGCAGTGTGATCCCTCCATGTGACTTTTTGGGGTATTATTCCTCGGTGTGACTCCTTGGTGTGATTCCTCGGTGCGCGTCCTCACACGGGGGGGGGGGGGGGGGGGAGCCTGTGCTCCGTTAATCCCAGCCACATGAACACGTCGCTGGCAAGAGCGTCGCCGTCTGACACCTCCACGCTAATTGCTTTTGTTCCGTCCCATTATGTGTTTAATGAAACGTTAAATGATGGAGGTGAATATAGAGAGGCGGCCGACTACGCAGGCGTACAAATACAATTTTGTCAATTTATAATAATTAAACCGTTTAAAATCAGAATTGTTTTTCCATCACGTCGAGAGTTTTATTAGTTTTGAATTGAACGTTGTGCAGCGGCGAAATGGATTCTGCTGCGATTTGGTAGATATAAACGTTTGTACTTTGGTTAACCAGTTTATTTTGATAACATCGCTTTGGAGTTGAAAATAATCAAACATTGCAGCAACGAGAGCGGGGGCAGGTATTGGCAGAGTAGGGAGCTTTTAGGTAGATGTGGCTGGATCGTGATGTGCGAGTGGGTGGGTATGCACGCACCTATGTGGATGGGGAGATGCATTTGGAGGGTGAGTTTTTGCGACTTTGTATTGGACGAGACCTGGGAACGAGCACAAATGTTGCCTAAGGGGCCCTTTAGAAGGAGGCGTTTGACTCCCTCGCTGCCTCAAACAGGTTTCTCTGACCCCACAGCACTTGACCTCTGGCTCGTATTGCCGACCCCACAGCACTTGACCTCTGGCTCGTATTGCCGACCCCACAGCACTTGACCTCTGGCTCATATTGCCCACCCCACAGCAGTTGACCTTTGGCTCGTTTTGCCGACCCCACAGCACTTGACCTCTCGCTCGTTTTGCCGACCCCACAGCAGTTGACCTTTGGCTCGTTTTGCCGACCTCACAGAATTTGACCTCTGGCTCGTTTTCCCGACCCCACAGCACTTGACCTCTGGCTCGTTTTGCCGACCCCACAGAACTTGACCTCTGGCTCGTTTCGCCGATCCCACAGAACTTGACCTCTGGTTCGTTTCCCTGACTCCACAGGGCTTGACATCTGGCTCATGGGGTCGTCCTGGCTGGGGAGGACATTGCAATGGCTTCCCCAGTTTAACTGTTTTCGATAGGACGAAGTTTTCTTGTTCTTTCGGTTTTATAGTAATCTGTAATAATTGCTTCTCCTAACGTTCTGTAACTTGGCACGGTTTTGCCGCTTGCGAATCGCATTTTCCGGTTTCTTAGCGCATAACTCTGCAAACGTGTTCCTCTGAGGTTGCTGTGCCGGAGGTTTGGTGTTGAACTTCTTTCTCGCACCGTACGTAGCGAACCGTGCTTACCGGAGGGTTTTGCATTATAAATACAATACAGCTTGAATATGTGGTCACATTTAGTCACTGTGTACGTTCCAGATGCTGTACAATAAAGAGGGCTATACTGCTAATGGGGGGGGGGGGGTGGGGGGTGGAGGGGGGTAGAGGAGGAGGGGCATCAGAGAATAAGGAGTCTTTATTAGGGGATGCAGTGGGAGGCCCACAACTACAGCGTCGAGAAGGTAAAGGTATCAAAATATAAGAATGGGATCGATCCTTTCTGGCAATAAATCAGGAGGTGTTAAGATATTAAAACACCAAACTGAAATCTTTTGCAAGGAATCATGTACTTGGTGCATTAACCACACACATCTGTGGTGAACATGCAAACAAATAAAACACGCTCTGACAGTATATGCACTGTCTTTGAAACTGAAATATTTTGCATGGGACCTCATGGGAGGTGCCATGAAGGTAAAGGTATCGTTTGTGTGGATCGTGGGAGTTAAAGATGATGATGATGACGACGACGATGATGATTCTGTTTCCCAGGTCCGCTTGTTGTGTCCCCCCGGCTGTCGAGTGACCCTGGCCGCCGTCGCCGTGCCCCAGAGCCGCCTCGCGATGGCACGGGTCTCGTGTGGCCCGTGTGAGGCCTTTTGAGGTCTGTGGAGGGCCCCCACCCCACGTGCGAGGCCTGCGCGCGTGCGGCTTGCGGAGCGTGGCGAGCGCCGCCATGCGGTGGCCCGGCCGCCGGGCCGCGCTGGTGCTGTCGGGCCTGGCGTGCCTGCTCGCCGTGCTCTACGTGGGGCAGCAGTCGCTGGAGTGCCACACCGGGTCACGGGCCCGCGTCTCCGTGCGTCTCTCCCCAGGCCTCTCCCACAACCGCTCCGCGGCCGCGCATGGTACTGACGCGTGGTTGTGTGCGGTGCCTTCTTCGCGCCCGGCTCTCGGTGACCGTGCCCTGTATGTTGAACTTCTTTCGCGCCGTACGTAGCCAACCGTGCTAATTGGAGGTGCCCAGAATCGGCCTTGTATCCCTGTGGGGACCCTCTGTGGTGTTGGACACGAGCCATTCCCTGCACTATGCCGCTACAGCATTGGTTCTCCCCTTTCTAGACCCGCAGACCAATGGTATCGCCGTGCCCTGATAAAACATTTAAAAACATGCAAAACTACTCAAAGTGCTGTCAAATATTAATTCAAAATCCATAAATAAAAAAACCTCTACTTTTGAAGGTTAATGACTCGCACGAACGAGTTGGCCGATGCTGCCGGGTTGTGCAATGAGCAGTAACGAACGCTGGTGTTTCGGAGTAATATCTGCAGGAGTTCCATGGAACAATTCCTCCCAAGGCCTTTCGAACGATGGGCAGTCTGCGGACCTCTGGCTGGGAAGCACTGCCACGCAACGGAAGCGTGGTCACTCGCGCCTGTGACATTGGGTTACCGGAAGCCAAAACCTCCTTTAACGCTGTACAAAGCACAGACTCGGAATCCTGTTGTCATAACTGCACTGTGTACTTGGTGGGAGTCAATGTAAAGCCCTCCACGTTGATTGATGATCCGGCACTCGCTGATTCGCTTCAGTGGCGGCCAGTCACCTCCTTCTCACTCTTCTCTCGCTATCACCACGGTTACTGTTGGCACGAACTTCACTCGTTGATTCCTCCACCCGTGATGAGGACTCGGTTCGCCAGACTGCTTCACCTCATTCGCACGGTGTTCAACTGCCATACTGCAGGTCGCAACATTTCTCTTTCCTGTTCCTGTCTCACACTGCTCCACTTGAGAATTCCCTTTTCCTCATTTCTTTCCCCAAGTTCTTATAACCTTGGTCAATTTAATGCACGCACACGCGCACACATATACAAAGGTTAATAGGTACATACACTAACAAAGACAATGATCCCCCGTATAGCCTGTAACAGACTGTTGGGGTAAGGGCTGTTAGCGAGCATCTATCAAGGCCGGAACGGCACACGAGGGAGTGGGTGGCCAGCACCACGCCCGACCGCCTTTGTCTCCCTAGTGGCGATATTTACACACTGCACTAGATACTCATTTGAGGCTGAGTCGACCTAGGAGAGGCCCAGGACCGAGTTCAGATAATCGTCACCGGTGTTGGACCTGGGCAGGAATGGAACTTGGTTCGCCGGATTCGTCGCGCAATGTGCTAACCACTACACTACCGCTCCCGATACACACACTAACAGGTACACATACATGCACACATGCGTTCAACAGCACCCACGTGCACAAGCAGTTCTGTTGAAACTCCAGACGATGCTTCGTTTCACCGAGTTATCGGAAGTCGGGGTACAAAGTTACGATCCCCCAGTGCATACTCGTGTCGCTCATTATAATGAAATGCTCGTTGCTCAGATGTGATGGCAAGATGTTATCTCCCTCGCCTGTTATGCAGGAGATCGTGGGTTCAATCCAAACCCTGACATCGACCGTATATTTGGAATTTGCGTGTTCTCTCTCCCATGGTCGCGTGGATTGTTCTCCGGGTCCTCCGGTTTTTCCCTCCTCAATTGATAAAAAAACGCGTTTTTAGATTATTTGGCTGCAAATATAAATGCCCACACGTGATGATAAGCCACGTAAATGAGCTGTCATGCGTGGCCAGGTCGCCTCTGAAAAAGAGCGAATAACTCGGTGTGCCAGGCTAGGTGCACTTTGAGGCCATGTGAAGTGGCCCCAGGAGTTCACGGGACAGACTCGGGTGCCATGGGTTGACTGAGATGAGAACGTCTCACTTGGATGATCGTCCTATTGCTCGCATGCTACGTAGGAGCGCGTGGGTTCCATCCCAACCCTGACGACGCCTGTATATCTGGAGGTTGCGTGTTCTCCCCATGGTTGCGTGGATTTTTCTCGGGGTCCTCTGTTTTTTTTTTGTCCTCCACATTTAGAAACGTGCGTTTAGATTATTCGGCTATTCCTATAAATTCCCACATGATAAGCCACTTAAATAAGCTATCGTGCGTGGCCAGATCGCCTATGACAAAGAGCTAATAGATCGATGGGCTTTGCCTGATAAATAAATTAATTTTAAAAAGACATCTTACATTTTTATTTCCGGCCACGTTAGCAGGAAACGTGCATCGCCTCGCTCACTCGCTCACTTCCCTGCGTCATCGGGCCTCGCTTCTGTGCCGCGCTGCGATTATTGCTAATAGTTGGGGAAGAGAAAGTGCGGTGACATTTGTGGCCTAATTAATTAGCACAGAGACTCTCCCTGGCGGGGCACAGCGAGCACGTGACTCTTACTGAAAGCCAAGTGAGTCGAGACGGCACGAGGGAGCTCGCTAGATGAATCCATGTTGAGTGCAGGAATTTAGACTCCCACGTGCATTTCCTCATCATAGCAGCCAACGAAATCAGCCAGAGATGTCTCGGATCACGCACACTACACGCATACATTTATATATATATTTTTCCAATTTGAACACGTTCTTGAAATTATTCGTACTGTACGTTGAAATGTGTCCAATTTTTTTATTGAACTTGCGTGGATAGTGATAAGTATAGTTGTTAGCGCACTGCATTACAAACCTAACTCACCCGAGTTCGATTCCCGCTCACTGGTCAGCTAAACCGGTCCTGGGCCTCGACGTCGACTCTGTCAAATGAGTACCTCGTGTGGTGTGTTTACATCGGCACTGGGGAGACAAAGGTGGGCGGGTGTGATCCTGGCCACACCACCCACTCGTGCCTCGCACCGCCCTCCATAGATGCTCTGTTGCAGCGCTTGTCCTCACGGCTAATAAGCCTCGGCAAGGGGCTCTTTGCCTTTCGTGTACATATCTGTGCGGGCGTGTCATGCGTCTGTGTCGGGCTGCATATGCGTATGTTGGGATGTCTCTGTGCCACCAGTGCCACTTCTGGCGCAGGTGGTGGGGAGCACAGGTGGTGGGGAGCACAGGTGGTGGGGAGCACAGGTGGTGGGGAGCACAGGTGGTGGGGAGCACAGGTGGTGCATCCGCCGGTCATCTCGGTCAGGTTAACCCGCGTGACACTTAGTACCCCCTTGTTATAAACGCGGCCTCGGCGTTCCGAGGCTGGCGAAAACGCCGCGGTGACGCCCGCCGTCGTTACCGCTGTTGACGCCGTTGTCCGCGTGCCAGGTGGCGGGCCGCTGCTGGAGCTGGACGAGCAGGCGGAGCTGGTGTTCGTGGGCGGCGTCCCGCGCAGCGGCACGACGCTGATGCGCGCCATGCTGGACGCGCACCCGGCGGTGCGCTGCGGGGAGGAGACTCGCGTCGTTCCGCGCCTGCTGGCCATGCGCGAGGCGTGGGCGCGCTCGGAGCGGGAGCGCGTGCGGCTCGACGAGGCCGGCGTCACGGAGCGGGTGCTGGACGACGCGGTGCGCGCGTTCATCCTGCAGGTCAGGAGGAGCCGCAACTCCCGATTTTTGTTTTTTTTGTTTGGCGCGGTCGGCTACGTGCGGTGCGAAAGAAGTTTAACGTAAGCCGCCACTTCCGCCCGCCTCCGCCCGCGTCGTCATGACCACCGCAGCACCGTTGCGAGATGCACCAATACCTCCACAAGACCGTTACAAAGAAATACGACCAGCGAACCCCACGCCACCGCTGCCGTGGCCACCTCCATCACGGCACTGTCGCGAAAATCAGCAGCGCTCGCCCAAACTCCTAACCACCCCACCTCCCCCCCCCCCCACGTCACCACCACCTGAGAAATAAACATAAATGCTACAGCCGATCAGCAGTGCTCTTATATGGTGCAGGGGTGTGGACAATTGAGAAAGAAAGACCGATGAAAGAAGATAGAGGCTTGAAGGGCAGAAATGGGAAGGCCGAAATAAACGCCGGCATTATAGCTCTAAGGGAAAGGAGGGGAAATTAAAAAGTTGAGAGTCTCGTTGGGGATTTCTGAGACTTCGATGTTTCGGGCAATTTTAACTTCGCTGTGGAGCTGCCGGTGCAGGGCAGATGGAGTAGAGGGAGAGCGAGGGTGAGATGGACGAATGTCGTGGAACGAGATCTGAGTACGGGCAGTCCTCGACTTACGGACACAATTAGTTTCCGAGACCCGTTCGTAAGTCGAACGGGTTCGTAAGTCAGAACACGGAAATCCACCGTGTAATTTAAATGCCCACAAAAACACTCGCTCCCGGCACGAGGCCAACTCATGTACATCTCGTGGAGGATCGCTCATCCAAACAAAATAGTGCCGCGGTTCAATTTGCAAGCGAGAGTTTGCGTTTTCATGGAAGCTGGTTCGTGAGTGCGGGTGGCGTTCGTGAGTGCGGGTGGCGTTCGTGAGTGCGGGTGGCGTTCGTGAGTGCGGGTGGCGTTCGTGAGTGCGGGTGGCGTTCGTGAGTGCGGGTGGCGTTCGTGAGTGCGGGTGGCGTTCGTGAGTGCGGGTGGCGTTCGTGAGTGCGGGTGGCGTTCGTGAGTGCGGGTGGCGTTCGTGAGTGCGGGTGGCGTTCGTGAGTGCGGGTGGCGTTCGTGAGTGCGGGTGGCGTTCGTGAGTGCGGGTGGCGTTCGTGAGTGGGGGTGGCGTTCGTGAGTGGGGGTGGCGTTCGTGAGTGCGGGTGGCGTTCGTGAGTGCGGGTGGCGTTCGTGAGTGCGGGTGGCGTTCGTGAGTGCGGGTGGCGTTCATGAGTGCGGGTGGCGTTCGTGAGTGCGGGTGGCGTTCGTGAGTGGGGGTGGCGTTCGTGAGTGCGGGTGGCGTTCGTGAGTGCGGGTGGCGTTCGTGAGTGCGGGTGGCGTTCGTGAGTGCGGGTGGCGTTCGTGAGTGCGGGTGGCGTTCGTGAGTGCGGGTGGCGTTCGTGAGTGGGGGTGGCGTTCGTGAGTGGGGGTGGCGTTCGTGAGTGCGGGTGGCGTTCGTGAGTGCGGGTGGCGTTCGTGAGTGCGGGTGGCGTTCGTGAGTGCGGGTGGCGTTCGTGAGTGCGGGTGGCGTTCGTGAGTGCGGGTGGCGTTCGTGAGTGGGGGTGGCGTTCGTGAGTGGGGGTGGCGTTCGTGAGTGCGGGTGGCGTTCGTGAGTGCGGGTGGCGTTCGTGAGTGCGGGTGGCGTTCGTGAGTGCGGGTGGCGTTCGTGAGTGCGGGTGGCGTTCGTGAGTGCGGGTGGCGTTCGTGAGTGGGGGTGGCGTTCGTGAGTGGGGGTGGCGTTCGTGAGTGCGGGTGGCGTTCGTGAGTGCGGGTGGCGTTCGTGAGTGCGGGTGGCGTTCGTGAGTGCGGGTGGCGTTCGTGAGTGCGGGTGGCGTTCGTGAGTGCGGGTGGCGTTCGTGAGTGCGGGTGGCGTTCGTGAGTGCGGGTGGCGTTCGTGAGTGCGGGTGGCGTTCGTGAGTGCGGGTGGCGTTCGTGAGTGGGGGTGGCGTTCGTGAGTGGGGGTGGCGTTCGTGAGTGCGGGTGGCGTTCGTGAGTGCGGGTGGCGTTCGTGAGTGCGGGTGGCGTTCGTGAGTGCGGGTGGCGTTCATGAGTGCGGGTGGCGTTCGTGAGTGCGGGTGGCGTTCGTGAGTGGGGGTGGCGTTCGTGAGTGCGGGTGGCGTTCGTGAGTGCGGGTGGCGTTCGTGAGTGCGGGTGGCGTTCGTGAGTGCGGGTGGCGTTCGTGAGTGCGGGTGGCGTTCGTGAGTGCGGGTGGCGTTCGTGAGTGGGGGTGGCGTTCGTGAGTGGGGGTGGCGTTCGTGAGTGCGGGTGGCGTTCGTGAGTGCGGGTGGCGTTCGTGAGTGCGGGTGGCGTTCGTGAGTGCGGGTGGCGTTCGTGAGTGCGGGTGGCGTTCGTGAGTGCGGGTGGCGTTCGTGAGTGGGGGTGGCGTTCGTGAGTGGGGGTGGCGTTCGTGAGTGCGGGTGGCGTTCGTGAGTGCGGGTGGCGTTCGTGAGTGCGGGTGGCGTTCGTGAGTGCGGGTGGCGTTCGTGAGTGCGGGTGGCGTTCGTGAGTGCGGGTGGCGTTCGTGAGTGGGGGTGGCGTTCGTGAGTGGGGGTGGCGTTCGTGAGTGCGGGTGGCGTTCATGAGTGCGGGTGGCGTTCGTGAGTGCGGGTGGCGTTCGTGAGTGCGGGTGGAGTTCGTGAGTGCGGGTGGCGTTCGTGAGTGCGGGTGGCGTTCGTGAGTGCGGGTGGCGTTCGTGAGTGCGGGTGGCGTTCGTGAGTGCGGGTGGCGTTCATGAGTGCGGGTGGCGTTCGTGAGTGCGGGTGGCGTTCGTGAGTGCGGGTGGCGTTCGTGAGTGCGGGTGGCGTTCGTGAGTGCGGGTGGCGTTCGTGAGTGCGGGTGGCGTTCGTGAGTGCGGGTGGCGTTCGTGAGTGCGGGTGGCGTTCGTGAGTGCGGGTGGCGTTCGTGAGTGCGGGTGGCGTTCGTGAGTGGGGGTGGCGTTCGTGAGTGGGGGTGGCGTTCGTGAGTGCGGGTGGCGTTCGTGAGTGCGGGTGGCGTTCGTGAGTGGGGGTGGCGTTCGTGAGTGGGGGTGGCGTTCGTGAGTGCGGGTGGCGTTCGTGAGTGCGGGTGGCGTTCGTGAGTGCGGGTGGCGTTCGTGAGTGCGGGTGGCGTTCGTGAGTGCGGGTGGCGTTCGTGAGTGCGGGTGGCGTTCGTGAGTGCGGGTGGCGTTCGTGAGTGCGGGTGGCGTTCGTGAGTGCGGGTGGCGTTCATGAGTGCGGGTGGCGTTCGTGAGTGCGGGTGGCGTTCGTGAGTGGGGGTGGCGTTCGTGAGTGGGGGTGGCGTTCGTGAGTGCAGGTGGCGTTCGTGAGTGCGGGTGGCGTTCATGAGTGCGGGTGGCGTTCGTGAGTGCGGGTGGCGTTCGTGAGTGCGGGTGGCGTTCATGAGTGCGGGTGGCGTTCGTGAGTGCGGGTGGCGTTCGTGAGTGCGGGTGGCGTTCGTGAGTGCGGGTGGCGTTCGTGAGTGCGGGTGGCGTTCGTGAGTGCGGGTGGCGTTCGTGAGTGCGGGTGGCGTTCGTGAGTGCGGGTGGCGTTCGTGAGTGCGGGTGGCGTTCGTGAGTGCGGGTGGCGTTCGTGAGTGCGGGTGGCGTTCGTGAGTGCGGGTGGCGTTCGTGAGTGCGGGTGGCGTTCGTGAGTCTAGGAGTACCTGTGGTGTCGAGTGAATGTGATTGAAAAGAGGAGCAGAGTAGAAGTACACGGGGAGAGAAAATCCGAGCAACGAGACCCCCTCACACCACGACTCTCGCTGACGGTCGCTGTTTTGACGTTTAGCATTGCCTGTTTGGTTCTGTCTAGTTTGTTTAATCTCATGGTAACATAGGCATATCATTTCATCAATAAAATATATTTTTTGCCGATTTTTTTTTTGTTCCAGGCATTGCAAAGCGAAATGATCAATATTAACAGATGTATTTTTTTTTAAAATGCCCTACTGCTCATCCCCTTTGCTCCATTTCACGGCAACGTTAGCCCATCGCCACCCCACCGCCCGGCCTCCCCACCACCCCGGGAACAGTCCTGATTAGCTGTCACAGTATTCCTTCAGTGCATTCGCTACTTTTTTTTTGACGGAGGCACAGCCTCGATCCCGAGGGGCGACTCGCTTTCACCCTCGCGAGGCGTTTGCGTTCAAGCTCCCGCTTCGAACGTTGGCCCGTCCGCCATCCTCCCCACGCCATTCCTCCTTAAAGATCGATACGAGAACGAGCACCCCCCACTCCGTGTCCTACGGAATGTGGAGCGGCGCACCACGAGTCGCCACCCCCCCCCCCCCCCCCCCCCCGTCGCTCGCTAGCAGCATCTGGCATCTGTAAACATTGACAGCTGCACTGTGGCGAGCCCCGCCGAGAGGGTCGGGAGGGTGGGGGACTGTGCTGGAGTGTCGAAAGCCAATTATCTGTGGCCCAACCGGGGGGGGCTTGAAGCCAGGTTCTTGGAGCTGCCGAGTCTGTAAGCGAAACCGGGGGGCCAGGAACCCTCCCCGTGCGTGTGGCCCCTCTTGCCTCTTTGTGTTGCGTTTAATGTCAGAGCAGCCGGCTGTTCCCCCGCATTTACCCTAACGAGCGACCGATAGAGAAATCAATCACTCAGTCTATTAGCTCTCACTGGTAATTTCCGTTTTTTAATTGTGAATTCGCCGGCAGTGTTTTCCTACGAAGGTCTCTCCTCGTAAATGCGGGACACCGTGATCCGATTGAACTTCCTCCTGTTCTGAATAAGAAAAAAAAAGCCCGTGGATTGCTTTTGAGTCCATTGGTACGTGCGATTTCTTTTTTTACCGATGAGAGACGGATCAGAATTGAATTTCCCTTTTCAAGCTGAACCGCAGCACGAAACCTTCATGCTCTCTCTGTATTTCGCATGTCGTTCGTCCACGTTGCATGCTGCTGAATTAAGGGAACGACACATGCAGTGAATCTGTTTTTTTCTTCCATTCCTTGTTGGGTCCGTTTTGAAAAGCTTGAAATTCTGGCACCGCACCACAGGCGACCATTGGGAAGTTTCTAGATCCGCCTCTTGTTTAAATCACTTCCCAAGGCACGGGCGAGGCGAACCGAGGAATTGGCGGTAAATTGCCCCCCGCGCGGGGTGACGGTGCGATCGCTGCTGTGGTGTCGCGTAGATAATCGCCGGGCACGGCGAGCCGGCGCAGCGGCTCTGCAACAAGGACCCGTTTGCGCTCAAGTCGCTCGTCTACCTGGGCCGCCTGTTCCCGCGCGCGCGCTTCCTGCTCATGCTGCGCGACGGCCGGGCCTCCGTGCACTCGATGATCTCGCGCAAGGTCACCATCGCCGGCTTCGACCTCTCAAGCTACCGCGACTGCCTCTCCAAGTGGAGCCGCGCCATCGAGGTGCGTGCCGCCCCACCCTGCCCCCGCCCCACCCTGCCCGCCCCACCTCCCCCCCCCCCACAACACACAATGACGAAGAACCCCCGTATGGACTGTTGGGGCAAGCGCCTGGCAACGGGTGGTTGGTTCAGCACCGCGCACGACCACATTTGTTTCCCCAGCGCTGATGCGTACGCGCATCGCAAAGTACTTTTTTTTCTTTTTAAGGCCGGAGTTGACTTGTGGAGGCCCCGAAATTGGTTACGATGTCAACTTGCAACGAATATTGTTCACATACAGGAAATTGGGCGTCAAATTGGAAGTTGCCAGGTTTCTTAGCGTCACCACCACCTTCACGCCGCTCCACCGCAACCCAACCCCGCCCCAGCACAGAGCTTGCCCGTTAAAACGCCGCGTGCGTGCGTGCGTGCGTGCGAGGCGGCTCGGCGATCGTGGCGGGGCAGGTGTCTGCGTGGCTGCCTCCGCCTCTCCGCTCAATTCCAAGGGCTCCCTTGAGGGGTCAGCACTTGAACGTGTCGCTGGCTCCGTCACATGCGCCCGGCTGCACTGTCCCTTGAAGCTCCGCGTCGGGGACGCGCTCTGCGATTTGCGCATTGGAAGCAAAGGCATGGGCGATTTTAAATGATCTCCATTCAATTTAATCTCCATTCCCACCTCGATGACAAGGTCTGATTCTCCTCCTTTGTCTTCTGGCCGTAACCTCTCTCGGCCATGTGTTGAGGTCACACGTAGATGCGCTAGAAAATTGCGACATTCCCCGCATTGCTTGGCGTCGGCAGCGCGATTCCCGTGCCTCGCCCACCTGCCCACCCGTGGTAGGGCACTCGTCAAGGTCACCATTTTGGCAATTGCAGCGTTATGCCGAAGCCGAAGTAGCACAGCTGTCTCACGATGTCGAGGTGAGGCCCTGGCGGTCGCGTTTACGAGCAATGCCGTCGGGTCCGTTTTGCAGCACCGCTGGGTGGCACGCTTTTTGTGGCCGCGAGCTTGTGTGTTGGAAGGCACCCGCAGCAGCCGCACGCTCGCGGCTCCGTGCGCGAACCTCCGCTCGGCCACGATTTCGCGCTCGCCTTGCCCACGGGCCGCCACGAATACAAAAGTTCCGTGTTTGCGTCCTCCTTGGCCGCTAGAAATGTACCCGGCGGTGCCGTGCGAGCGCTCGGCACGCACACAACGCGAGGGCCCCTCGCTCTGTCCTCCGATTGCGGTGGTGGTCGTGCCTCATGCGCCCAGGAATGCCTCTCCGGAAGTCTGAAGATCGCATTTAAGACCGAAACAATTCTGGCTGTCGCCGGATGAGGCTGGTTGCATAAGACGAGATAATTAGCGGCGAAATGTCACGGTACTCGAATTGTAAATGTTGTGGGTTTACTCTCCAACACACCGATGACAAACCTTACTCATTGGCTGTGTCAGGTGGTGGCGGGTTTAACGACACATTTATATCTACACGATCTAACCCAAAAAAAAACCTCTCTTATGGAAAATATTGGTCGCGAAAGCCTACGTGTTAAACTCCCATTGCTATGTATGGCCAATTCTTCATTCAGCATACTGAATGAGGAGGCGTTCAGGAGGGGGGAGGCGTTCAAAATCCCACAGAGGTGCGGCGTGTGAGGGGCCATGTGAGAAACCTACTTGCTGTCCTGCCTCCTCCACTTCCCCGCCCCTCTGTGCTCCACTTCCGTGGCATTCACAGAGGGACCACCCACACCGCATCTCGGCATCGCGACGACGTTGGGCTCCCTCTGAGTGTAACGGCTCCCACCCCTCACCATCCTCCCCCCCCCCCCGTGTGTAAAAGCCAGGGCTGGCTCGAGCTGATTAAGAGCAAGGGAGATGTAATGTGTCCCCGGAGAACGTTCGCTCACCGCCTGGCCAACCACATTTTACGTAGAATGTTAATTTAGCAGGCGTGAGGCCCAACTGAGCTACGGTCCTCTTTTTCAGAAGCGACCTGGCCACAAACGATAACTCGACGAAGTGGCCCGTCGTCGCGTGGAAATTTAATAGCAGCCAAATACTCTTTAAACGGCAGCCTTCCCACCACCCCACCCACCACCCTACCCACCGCGTCGCCCGTGTCGCTGTGGCCGGGGCGAGCGTGCGGAATGACAAATGTTCCCGCGCGCCCGTGCCCTTGTGTGTCTGTGTAGAGAGAATGACCCCCCCCCGCCTACCCGCACCCCATGCTGGCCTGGCCCTGATTTAAAATCAATGTCTTGTGAATCCCGCACGCGTGCGCGCACGCACCCACCGTGCAGGCAATCGTCCATTGTAAAGCTATTTCAGCCGTGACGACCGCCTTGAGCCTGTGCTCAATTACAGGTGACGAGGTGGCCGTTTTTAATTTTTTGTTTTGTTTGTTCTTACAAAGGTTTCGTTGTTGTCCCATAAAGCAATGCACTGACACAGAGCTGACCATGAGACGTATGGGACGAGGCACGTTGTTTTTGTTGTTTGTGTTGTTTGTGTGTAGGCTGAAAACTTGGTATAAAAAAACCCGGTGATCTGAATAAAGGACGGTGCTTGATTAAGGAGATATAGCCCTCCGGCGAACTCCAGTTCAATTGCAGCGTCTGACCGTTTGATGGGGGGGGGGGGCTAAACTCACAAACGCCTGTCAAAGAGTGAATTTCCCACTGGAGCGCCCCTCCCCCCCCCCCCACTTTGCGTTCACCATAAGCGTGGGTTTCGATACTGGGTTTGACGATGACGAAGATGTTCGTGCATGCACGTTGGTCCGTTGCGTACATGGGCGGTGTTCGCACGTGTGCGCGTTGCTCGCCTGTGCACTTGTGTTCGTGTGCGAGCGTGCGAGCGTGCGCGATTTTGTGCCTGCTGCACACTCTGGCACGCACGCCGCAGCTGGGCCGTCCCAATTGATTTGGAGTCATCGTAATTGACCGCTGGTAAGCAGTGGATCACGGTACTCGTTCTCGGTTTGATTGCTCGACTAATCGGATTGCTCAGTTTGCCGCAATAAAAGCTCTCGCCTCCGTTACCACGTGCGCCGCTGGACGAGGGGTTATGGGCAGGCCTTGGTGATGTCATAACCCTGTGTTTTTTTTAGGGGGTTTTCTGCATCCGAGAAGTCTTTAGGGGCTGCTTGCCAATTTTTCAAGAGGCCCCCGAGTAATCGAGCGCAAAAAACGTAGCCCCCGCTCGCGACTCCCGGCCGACGAATCGACGCAATCGACCAATCGTCCCAGCTCTAAATGGCGCACACATGCACGGTGCGGTACGCTCGCTCGCTCGCTCGCATTGGGCGTGCGTTCACGTGCGCGGATGCGCTTTGTTTTGTTTGCGTGCGTGCAGATCATGTACACGCAGTGCGTGGCCGTGGGCTCGTTGCGCTGCCTCCCCGTCTACTACGAGCAGCTGGTGCTGCAGCCCGAGGCGGTGCTGCGCCGCGTGCTGCGCTTCCTGGACGTGCCGTGGGACGACGTGGTGCTGCGGCACGAGGACATGGTCGGCAAGGCCGGCGGCATCTCCCTCTCCAAGTGAGGGCGCGCACGGCGAGGAAACGCCGGCACGGACCGCGACGCCCCGCTGCCGCAAAGTCACCGACGATTCGCGTGCGTGTGCGTGTGTGCGTGCGTCAGGGTGGAGCGGTCCACAGACCAGGTGGTGAAGCCAGTGAACCTGGAGGCGCTTACGCAGTGGGTGGGACGCATCCCCGAGGACGTGGTGCGGGACATGGCCCACGTCGCGCCCATGCTGAGCCGCCTGGGCTACGACCCATACGCCAACCCCCCCAACTACGGCTCCCCCGATCCCCGCGTGCTGGAGAACACCCGGCGGGTAGGCCGCTGCACGCACCTTTTATTCCACCTCGCCACACCTGGCAGAGCTACCCCCGCCCCCCGCGCAATTCCCCCCTCCCCGCCCCACTTGATTCGACGTCTCTCTACATCCATAAGGGGTTTTTTGGGTTAGATCGCGTGAATATATAAAAGTGTCGTTGACACCCGCCACCACCCGACACAGCCAACCAGTACGTGGGGAGATGTCACTCGTCCAACACACCGGTGTGCTGTACTAGTGACGAATTGGCATGTTCTGTTTACGTGACAACCCTTACTAGTTGGCTGTGTCGGGTAGTGGCGGGTTTTAACGACACAACATTTATATATTCACGCGGTCTAACCCAAAAAAACCTCTTATGGATGATATTGGTCGCGAAAGCCTACGTGTTTAAACTGATCTCTCTCTACATCTCTCCACGCCATCCCACTTCCTCCCCATGCTGCCCCGTGCATCCCCCACAACACACGATGGCTCCCCTTGTGACTTTGCGCATCCCAACGTCTTCCATTGCCTCCCACATCCACTCCATCATGCCACGCGAACCCCCTCGCCATACCACATCTCCCCACGTCCAACCCATGTCTTAAGGCGGGCCCGATGCCCCCCCTCACCATCCCACACCTCCCGGCACCACCCTATGGCACCCAATACCACCTCCCCAAGAAAACCAAGAAAATTCCTCGCACCTCCCCACCCACGTCTCCTGATGCCACCACGTGCCTTCTCCCCACTTGGGTTCAGTGGCTTTGAAGCTCGGTTTTGGTGATGTACTGAGAACTCTGGCGGTAGAGGATTGGCAGAGCGCCCATCTCGCAGTCGAACACGGTCAAATCCTGACGATAGACTTCCTGACACAGCCTCTTGTCATCGCTTCAGAGTCTCTAGTCCACAGTCGAACACGGTTAAATCCTGACGATAGACTCCCTGACACAGCCTCTTGTCATCGCTTCAGAGTCTCTAGTCCACAGTCGAACACGGTCAAATCCTGATGATAGACTTCCTGACACAGCCTCTTGTCATCGCTTTAGAGTCTCTAGTCCACAGTCGAACACGGTCAAATCCTGACGATAGACTCCCTGACACAGCCGCTTGTCATCGCTTTAGAGTCTCTAGTCCACAGTCGAACACGGTCAAATCCTGACGATGGACTCCCTGACACAGCCTCTTGTCATCGCTTTAGAGTCTCTAGTCCACGGTCAAATCCTGACGATGGACTCCCTGACACAGCCGCTTGTCATCGCTTCAGAGTCTCTAGTCCACAGTCGAACACGGTTAAATCCTGACGATAGACTCCCTGACACAGCCTCTTGTCATCGCTTCAGAGTCTCTAGTCCACAGTCGAACACGGTAAAATCCTGAGGATAGACTCCCTGACACAGCCGCTTGTCATCGCTTCAGAGTCTCTAGTCCACAGTCGAACACGGTAAAATCCTGAGGATAGACTCCCTGACACAGCCGCTTGTCATCGCTTTAGAGTCTCTAGTCCACAGTCGAACACGGTCAAATCCTGACAATAGACTCCCTGACACAGCCGCTTGTCATCACTTTAGAGTCTCTAGTCCACAGTCGAACACGGTCAAATCCTGAGGATAGACTCCCTGACACAGCCGCTTGTCATCGCTTCAGAGTCTCTAGTCCACAGTCGAACACGGTCAAATCCTGACGATAGACTCCCTGACACAGCCGCTTGTCATCGCTTCAGAGTCTCTAGTCCACAGTCGAACACGGTCAAATCCTGACGATAGACTCCCTGACACAGCCGCTTGTCATCGCTTCAGAGGCTCTAGTCCACAGTCGAACACGGTCAAATCCTGACGATAGACTTCCTGACACAGCCTCTTGTCATCGCTTTAGAGTCTCTAGTCCACAGTCGAACACGGTCAAATCCTGACGATAGACTCCCTGACACAGCCGCTTGTCATCGCTTTAGAGTCTCTAGTCCACAGTCGAACACGGTCAAATCCTGACGATGGACTCCCTGACACAGCCTCTTGTCATCGCTTTAGAGTCTCTAGTCCACGGTCAAATCCTGACGATGGACTCCCTGACACAGCCGCTTGTCATCGTTTCAGAGTCTCTAGTCCACAGTCGAACATGGTCAAATCCTGACGATAGACTCCCTGACACAGCCGCTTGTCATCGCTTTAGAGTCTCTAGTCCACAGTCGAACACGGTCAAATCCTGACGATAGACTCCCTGACACAGCCGCTTGTCATCGCTTTAGAGTCTCTAGTTTACAGTCGAACACAGTCAAATCCTTACGATAGACTCCCTGACACAGCCTCTTGTCATCGCTTCAGTCTCTAGTCCACAGATGAACACGGTCAAATCCTGACGATAGGCTCCCTGACACAGCCTCTTGTCATCGCTTCAGTCTCTAGTCCACAGACGAACACGGTCAAATCCTGACAATAGACTCCCTGACACAGCCGCTTGTCATCGCTTTAGAGTCTCTAGTCCACAGTCGAACACGGTCAAATCCTGACAATAGACTCCCTGACACAGCCGCTTGTCATCGCTTTAGAGTCTCTAGTCCACAGTCGAACACGGTCAAATCCTGACGATAGACTCCCTGACACAGCCGCTTGTCATCGCTTTAGAGTCTCTAGTCCACAGTCGAACACGGTCAAATCCTGACGATAGACTTCCTGACACAGCCGCTTGTCATCGCTTCAGAGTCTCTAGTCCACAGTCGAACACGGTCAAATCCTGACAATAGACTCCCTGACACAGCCGCTTGTCATCGCTTTAGAGTCTCTAGTCCACAGTCGAACACGGTCAAATCCTGACGATAGACTTCCTGACACAGCCGCTTGTCATCGCTTCAGAGTCTCTAGTCCACAGTCGAACACGGTCAAATCCTGACGATAGACTCCCTGACACAGCCGCTTGTCATCGCTTTAGAGTCTCTAGTCCACAGTCGAACACGGTCAAATCCCGACGATAGGCTCCCTGACACAGCCGCTTGTCATCGCTTTAGAGTCTCTAGTCCACAGTCGAACACGGTCAAATCCTGACGATGGACTTCCTGACACAGCCTCTTGTCATCGCTTTAGAGTCTCTAGTCCACAGTCGAAAACGGTCAAATCCTGACGATGGACTCCCTGACACAGCCGCTTGTCATCGCTTCAGAGTCTCTTGTCCGCGTACCCCTCTGTGGGTTGAGCTCTGTAAAAGTTGGTTCATCTTTGTGCAATTGTCGGGGCAATGTTTGTAATTGCGTGTTTCGTGTTTTATTTTTCAGATAAAGAATGGCGAGTTCCGCTTACCGCAGAGTTTAAAGCGTGCCCTTTCGGTACGATCTCCCTTCTTCAACATCGTTTGCATTGCAAAATTTGCGTGCGTTCGTGCGCGTTCGTGTGCGCGTGTGCGCGTGTGCTTACCCAGCATACATAGCAAAGACGTAGACCTTCGGCGCGTCACCTTGCCTTCAAAATCCTTCACGTTGCACGTTTACACCTCATTACACAACTGAGCATATCTGGAAATCGATTTAGGTGGCTAGGTAAGATGCGCCGCTTGCCAGCCTGCCGCGTTTTAGCTTCCTAGCACTTGGGCTTGTTGCCTTGCGCTCCTCCGACCTCCATTGTTGGAGGGCGGCTACCACAAAACCGCTCCATCGGGTCCCTTGACAAAGTCCCTGGTAAAGAAGCCAATCTTTACACCACTTGCACCGCTCAATTGGGGGGGGGGGCGGGGGAGGCAGTCCACTTTACCTCTACAGCCCATCTCTTCCACAGACAATGTCATGCCTATTTTGTCCCACTTTTTATCCAGCCAAACAGAAGGTGCTTAGGCATGCGGGGCTACATGACCCAACCGATAGGACTTTGCCTGGAGAAGGAACCTGCTAAAGGGGATTCACGTTCACCTCTCTGCACACACGCTTGCGCATCGACAGGCTCTCCGAGTATATATTCCAGCAACTGGTTGTGGGATTTTCTTTTGGCATCAGTGTCGCATCCCACGGGAGCCAAATTGTTGGGCTCACGACTGACAGAGGATGATTATTCTTACACACGTACGTACCATGAGATCTACAGCAATTTAGAACTTGAGGCCGTCCCCCCTGCCATACGAGTAAAACCAGTATACCTCTGAACGAAATATTTTGAGCGATCCAGCTAGATTGTTCTGGCTATAACCATAGCCTCAACTACATTTGTGCCAAACGTCACAGTTTCTCAGCCCTTCTAGGGCATTCATTTAGACTGCACGTCGCGGTCACTCATCTTGCTGTTGTTTCCCGCCCCCCCCCCCCCCCGCCCCCCCCCCCCCCTCCCGCCGCCGTGATCTTTCCCGGCAGCACAGTGACCCAGGCGGTGCGGCTACAAACGGAAGCGAGGGGTGAGCCCCCCCCCCCCCCCCCCACCACCACCACCCTCTCTCCTCCCCCCCGGTGTCGGGGAGGATCGGCTCTGTTTTTGCCCCCCCCCCCGTCCCCCCCAACTCACGGTGAGAAGGAAAAAAAATGCGCTGCGGTGAAGGCGACGAGCGGGGACCGACCGATGGGTTCCCGGCAAGGACGCTCCTCATGAACACGGCCCACCAATTGCGATTTTTTTTTTTGTTTTTAAAACTCCAGAAGAGGAACCCCGCAAACGCTTCCGCAACTCGACGCAGCCTCCACCGTCGACGGATCGTCCGCCAGGTGGAAAGCTCGTCGGCAAAACGCGTTCAAGGAGACGCCGGGCGGGGGGGGGGCGGGGGGGGGGGGGGAGGAGGCTCTTTGGCAAGCATCGCGCGATGAACGGGAAGGACTTTCCCAGTCGCGGCGTGAGCGGCGCATCGACCCGAACTTGCGTGCACCGACCGTGAGCCAGGAAAAACGAGCGCTCGCCAAGCCAAGCGACCACTAGCTCTCATGCAGGAGGAGGCGGGCGGGCGGGCGGGCGGTGGGCGGGGACACACCTCGAGTTTACACACGCCGTGGAACTTTAGCGCCGAAACAGAAGGTTTATTTTTAAAAGTGTTTGTAATCGTGAAAAAAAATATAAGGTATTACATTATTTTATTCTGAGAATGCAGGTTTAATATTTTATAATCACACTGTTGTGCCTCAACACAGCAGCGTCTGCTATCATACATTCGGTCGCTTTTTTGCAAAGTTTAAAGTGTACACTCGCATTTTATTGAAACCGTGCAACAGTTTTTTTTTTGCACAGCAGCGTCTGCGAACGTACTTGCAAGACGAATCTAGTTTGCAAGTAAGCAATGCAGATTGTGACAGGTCCAAAGGTTGTGAATCGGTGCCGTCTGTGACAATTGCAGGTGCCACTTCAGTGCGAGGGGTTGACAAACGGCCGAGCGGCCTCGGCCCAGGCAGTGGCGCTCGTGGCTTGCTGAACTAGCACTTGGGGAAGTCTTCAAGTCATGTAGACTGTATTCTAGGTTTTTTTGTTTACTGCAACGGTGCATCGGTGCTCTCTCTCTGCGGGCGATTCCGACCCAATGAGTTTGGGGGGGGTGGGGAGGGGGGAGGGTCTTCCCTGCGTAGCCTCCGACGCCACCTTTGCAGCCGTCGGTGGGCGTGTCGCTGTAAAGCCGTGAATGGTTGCAGGTTCACCGGCGGGTGAGATCTTGTAGCCAAGCGGAACTGGCTCCCGTGACGGGGTCACTCTGACCAACCGCGGGACCGTCCGCCCCGTCTGCGTCCACGTTGAGTCCACTCGACCACCCATGCTGCCGTTGCTACGACGCATCTCCCGGTTCGTCTCGCCGGCCGTGTTTCGGGGGCCCCATTTTAGCCGCCACGCACAACAGGGTTCACGCCTGCGTCACGAGGGAAGCCCCAAGGGCTGCTGTGGCCCCCGTGGCATTAAAAAGACACCTGCGGGGAACTTGCCCTTGTTATTTTACACAAGTATGAATAAAAAAAATACTCGGTGCTTTCATGCAAGCGGGCCACGGAGGAGTGGTTTTGGAGCCTTGCTCGGAGAATCCGATTGATGCGGATGCTGTGTGAAGCTTGCACACCCCCCATGGAAATGTTGCGGGCATTATGGGCACCAGAGCGCGATGCCCCCTTACTTGACTGTCAGACAGTCCTGCTAAAATATTAATGCTCTACTACTGTGAAGAGATGTCGATGTATATCATTAACTTTTATCGTTTTTGTTTTAAAGTCTTTGCTGCGTGTGCTGTGTATGTACTACAATACTGGCATAGTGTGTGGTCATTGAATGTCACTGTGTGTTTGGGTGGATTGAACAATTTTATTTTTTTACCAGCACGAAGCGGGTGAGTGTAGCTTCTGCACCGTGGCGCCTTTATTTTGGCACCAGAGTTCACAAAAGTAGGGAGATATTTTTTTATATTTGGATGAGTTAGCGTGATGAGAGAAAAGCATGGGTAGGTCTATGAACATGGTGCTTATGCTTTAGATGCTTGTGACTATTTTGTTTAAGTGTAGCCTTGCTTTGAGTCACAGCCGTACCTTTTAAGAATGATAAATACACAGAAAAAGACCTCAAATTCATGTTGACATTCATTGCTACGTGACAGTGTAAAGTAAAAAAAATATATATTAAACGTGCAATTAATATCTGAAATCGGTTTCGATAGCCTCTCGAAACACTTGTATGTATTTCGCAGCACTTATGACTTTTTTTTCCCCGCTAAAGTAGCCGTTAGAGCTAAATTTGGCAAAGGGTTCGTTGTTACATTTTCAGTTTTAAGTGCGTCTTAAAAATCGCTGAAAGCAATTGAACATTCTACCACTCGCAATGCTGCGCACGACCATATGAGATGATGTGAAAAAGTCGCAGAGGCTGAACATCTTGGGGGGGGGGCATGGTGGGCAGGTGACGTCCGTCTCAACCTCTTAGAATGGTTGCCGCGTCGCTGATGTGTGCGTTGAAGACTAATCGTGGGCCCAAGTCGGTGCCAAGTGAAGTGGCAAAGATACACGTGGTACCAATTTACTTGTATGCCCAATAAAAATGAATTACGTGATAATAATTTAAAATGCAGTAGACTGTGAAGTGTCTTATATTTCGGCAACAAAATCAATTAAAGTTTTGCCACTTCATTTGGTAGCCACTGAATTAGCTGGTCCTTGTGCCCACGAAATATACATTTCTAATCAGGCTCTTGCACGTGGTGCTGCAGACAACGTCACGGGAGATCTATCTCCTTCCTGTGATGGCAGGACGCGTTGAGCTGCTAATCTAAATGGGTTTTCTCGTCGGCAACTTTTGAAGGGTGATTTTTGGAGGGCTTTTGGAAAGAAGGTGGACGTCACCTGACCCTAACCCTTCCTCAGGGGGTTCGTACGGAGGGCGACTTTTGGCTTTATGAGCGCTCAGGCGGCATCGAGGCACGGTCCAGAGTTCGTTAGCGTGGAGGGCAGCATGTTGCCGATAACTGCCACCAGGAAACCCCATGGAGATTCGCCAGCTCAGCACGTCCTGGAGTCGCAGCAAAGAGATAGATCTCCTGTGACAACGTTGTCTGCAGCACCATGTGCAGAGCCTGATAAAAAAAAAAAGCTGGGGTTTTTTTTCCTGCCCAAAGACACTCTCCCAAGTTGGAAGTGTTTTCAATTGGAAGAGCGTTTTTAAGCAGGAAGGATAAAAATCAGCTAGTGACTATAAAACTTGCGTCAGGACATTGCTGCCCCAGAGTGCGCAAAATGGTCCAGTATCGCCCACCCATTCTGTGCCCAAGCCATGCCTCACACGGCGAACCATGCAGGCGTTGCACGGAGTGCCATATCACCCTTCAGAAGATGCGGATGCGGCGTTTCCCACATCCGGGGTCCAGGCAAAAATCTGTGCGAGCTGCATCATCCCCTGCGGTGCTTTCTGGTTCGATGAGGATCAGGAATGAGAAGCACTTTTCCACACATGCCAGAAGGTGGTTGCCCCCATCAAAATGGTACCAACCTCTCCGTCGTCCCTGCCATTGCGAAGAGGGCATTTTGGCTAAGCGCAGCACCGCTGGCAGAGCACACGCGTGCTCTAGATGAACCAAGACCAGGCGATGCCAACCGATCATACCACCCATTTCTAGGTCATACCACCAGTGCGAAGGCTTAAGAGGCCCCAGATTCAAACTTTGTGTAACACTCAGTATTTTGCCCTTGTTTCTGTGCAGTGACAGAATCTTGCCATCATCGATAAGCGTCACCATCACCGAGCGTAATTCCTGGTTACCATCGATATCGCTGCCGGTAAACTTGTTCGACAGGCGACTTGTCCACTCCACTTTTTCATATGCGTGTCAAGTGGCACCCTAATATCCATTAATTTGCGCCAATTACCTTTTTATCCGGCTTGTCATGAAATGGCTCCTTTGACCAGTTAGGCTGAGGCATCTAACAAGCTTGGTTTGATATTTTTGAGACGAAGCTTTTTTTGCACCCGGGATAAATTGTGACCACTTTAGTTCAGCCAGAGTTTGACTATTTTGGTGACATTCAGCCGTCGAGGTCCAGGCTCCTGCACGACCGATCGTCCAACCATGAAGCAATTCCATTATGATCCTGCACCCTGCTGAATCATTGGTGCTACAGTGACGAGATGTTAACTGCCTCGCCTGGTATACAGGTCGTAGGGTTCGATCCCGACGCCTGTATATTTGGAGATCGCATGGTCTCACTGTGGTCAACGTGGATTTGTTTCCGGATCCTCCGGGTTTTCCCTCCACATTTAGAATCGGCACCATGCGTTTGGATTATTTGGCTGCTAGAAATTTCTACGTGATGAGCCACTTCGTTGAGGTATCGTTTGTGGCCAGGATGCGTCTTAAAAAGAGCTGTATTGCTCAGTGGGCCTTACCCGGTAAATGAAAAACAGTTTTAGAGTCGCCCTAAGCACTCCTGTTCATTCACTCACTTTACTGTATTATCAATCTCATAAACTTCATCCCTTGATACGTCTACATATGTCACTGACCCACGGTTTCTGCTCATCCTTACTCTGTTCAATTACCGTGATGCTCGATGCAGCATGTTGTTTCCTCCTCCCGTATGACTTTGAAATTCCATCCCAATCTGTTGTCGCGACGAGACGAATACCCGTGCTTAATTCGCGTACACAATCTCGATTGTACCTCACTCTCCCCCCCCCCACCACAATCTCCCTGTGCTCAGTCACCTTTCCCTCCTGGCTCCCCCCCACCACGTTGGTATAAACTCCCACCGCACATCAACACGGGCAACTTCACTCACCAGTTTTCGTTCCTCCCTTAAGACGAATCTTTTTTTTTCAAAAGCGTATCCCACCACGACTTTGTGTCCACGTCCTTAAAACCTTCACCATCGTCCTCCCCCCTTCCTAACCTCGCCAGCCCTCCCTTTCCCTTATTATAACCCTTCACCATCACAACCCTTCCTTACCTCGCCAGCCCTCCCTTTCCCTATCATCACCCTTCACCATCACCACCCTTCCCCTAACCTCGCCAGCCCTCCCTTTCCCTATCATCACCCTTCACCATCACCACCCTTCCCCTAACCTCGCCAGCCCTCCCTTTCCCTATCATCACCCTTCACCATCACAACCCTTCCCCTTCCTTACCTCGCCAGCCATCCCTTTCTCCCACCCCCCCCCCCCCCCCCTTCGGCCAATAACCAATATACAATTTATAATGATTGTAAAGCGCTTTGATAAAAAGCGCTCTATAAGAGAATACGCGTATCTTGTAATCTGATGTAATGTCATTAAGTGGTCTCTGTTGCTGACCGTTTTTTTTAATTCTATTTGCTGTTAAGAGGCATTTCGGCCTCTGCTCAACCAACTGCGATTAAAACAAGTTCCCCCTCCTCCAAAGACCGCGTGGTGAGTGAATTACGAATCACGAACCCCAAGATCTCGTGCGATATTTTTCCTTCTCAAAAGTTTGGCCACCAGAGGGCAGACGACGTCGCTCGTCATTCAACGATCGCTACACAACAACACCTCCCCCTCCTCTTTCCCCCCCCCCCCTCCTTTTTGTTGTTGCAAATTTCCAAGAGCTCCCTGGATTTCATTTGATCGTTTTGTCCCAAGACGATGCAGATGTCCACGTGGAATTCGTTGGAAAAAGTGGCGCGGATGACAGGCGAAGTGTGGAAAGTGAAGCACATGTCACTTTGCTGTTGTTCGGGATGTGTGGTGGAGGGAAAAAAAATCTCGTTCCGACTTGACGCAAGACGGGCACGCAAGTGACTTCATCACATCTACCCACCACCACCACACCACCACCACCTCTCCACAAA
Organism: Petromyzon marinus; assembly: GCF_048934315.1. Lineage (NCBI taxonomy): Eukaryota > Metazoa > Chordata > Hyperoartia > Petromyzontiformes > Petromyzontidae > Petromyzon > Petromyzon marinus. The sequence goes on from NC_133704.1 coordinate 9,328,997, forward strand.
TCTGGCTGTCCGCCTGATGATGCCCGTTGTAATAAACCGGCGAAACGTCGTACTCGGATTGTAAACGTTGTGGCTTTGCTCTACCAACGCACAAACCGGTGGTGCTGTGCTCGTAACGAATTGGCCACGCGCTGTTCACGTGACAAAGCTTTACTAATTGGCTGTGTCGGGGTGATGACTGGTTTAACGACACTTTTATATATTTACTTACGCGATCTAAACCCCAGCCACCCCCCCCCCCCCCAAAATAAAACCCAACCCCTGCATTATGGAGTCTATGAGAAGTTGAATTTGCCCAAGCGTGCCCCATTGAGTACCAGCAATGGAAGAGCGAAGAGCGAAACAGGACTCACATTTGTTTTTCCTTATTGAACAGCGACTGTCGTCCCGTCGCCTCGTGGCTCACGGACGCCACTCTCTGCCTCCAGGAGCGTTCACCTGAGCCAATCTCTGCATCATCCCGCACGCACATAACCATCCACCACCCAAGCATGCACCACCCAAGCATGCACCACCCAAGCATGCACCACCCAAGCATGCACCACCCAAGCATGCACCACCAAGCATGCACCACCAAGCATGCACCACCTAGCATGCACCACCAAGCATGCACCACCTAGCATGCACCACCAAGCATGCACCACCAAGCATGCACCACCTAGCATGCACCACCTAGCATGCACCACCTAGCATGCACCACCAAGCATGCACCACCTAGCATGCACCACCTAGCATGCACCACCAAGCCTGCACCACCTAGCATGCACCACCTAGCATCCACCACCTAGCATGCACCACCTAGCATGCACCACCTAGCATGCACCACCTAAGCATGCACCACCAAACATGCACCACCTAGCATGCACCACCTAGCATGCACCACCAAGCCTGCACCACCAAGCCGAGGACATCTGGTGACGCGTCACATGGGATCAAGAGGCGACGCACACCCGACTGCTGAGACTCGAGAGAAGTTGAAATCAGTCCGGTGTGTGTTTGTTGTCTCTCCCATTTTTAAATGAAGCTTCTGGTGCGAAAATGACCTACTTTAAAAGTGTGCGTCAGGCTTAGCTTATAATACCAAATTAATGACATCAGGCCTTTTAGTTCAACGAAGGAAATGAAATAACGTGACCCATTATTGAAGCACATCTTTGATACCTTTTGTCACGAGGGTTCAGACAGCAGCGCCCTTGTCCTGTGATCTACCGAACCAAAACTCTTCTCAAATTGGCCACTGGCGTGCACCATTGTACACGACCTTTTTTACACTACATTTGTAAAAAAAAAATACTCTCAACGCTTTCCCTCGTCTAATGATTCGTGCACAAAGGCCGCTACGTCTTGTTTACAAAAAATAAAACACGCGTTTGAAACGTAGAACCAAATGCCTGACCCAAATTGTGTTGAAATAATAATGGGCCAGTTGAAAGATTTACATTTTGAACATTTGTAATTGCCAGTAGCGGTTGCATAGGATTGCGAATTAAGACACCTTAAATAGGATAAAAAAATCAACTTTATCTTCTAAAGATACGCACATTTCAATAATTTAAAAACTTGTAAAAATGTTTAAATAAATATGTATAATGTTAGGTGCGTTGTGTGCGTGATCCGAGACATCTCTGGCTGATTTCGTTGGCTGCTATGATGAGGAAGTGCACGTGGGAGTCTAAATTCCTGCACTCAACATCGATTCATCTAGCGGGCTCCCTCGTGCCGTCTCGGTTCGCTTTGCTTTCAGTAAGAGTCACGTGCTCGCTGTGCCCCGCCAGGGAGAGTCTCTTTACTAATTAATTAGGCACGACATGTCACCGCACATTAGTTTCCCCAACTTTTAGCAATAATCGCAGCGCGCGCGGCAGAGAAGCGAGGCCCGATGACGCAGGGAAGCGAGCGAGTGTTCGAGGCGCTACGCGTTTCCTGCTAACGTGGCCAGAAATCAAATACAAAAAATTCTATGTAATGTATTTTATTTACCAGGCAAAGCCCACTGAGCTATTAGCATTTCGCCATGGTGGCGAGATGTTAACTACCTCGCCCGGTATGCAGGAGGTCGTCGTGGGTTCGATCCCAACCCTGGAGCCTGCTCTATATTTGAAGTTTCCACGTCTCTCTCTCTCTCCCTGTGGTCCTCCGGTTTTTCCTGCCACATTTAGCATCAACATGCGTTCGGAGTATTTGCTATAGATTTCCACGTGATAAGCCAGTTCGTTGAGCTATCATTTGTGGCCATGTCGCTTCTGAAAAAGAGCTATATAGCTCAGTGGGCCTTACCTGGTAAAATACAAAAAAAATGTTTCGTTTATAGTTTATTAGCTCTTCAGAGGTGACCCGATAACGCATGGCAGCTCATTGAAGTGGCTTATCATGTGGGAATGTATAGGAATAGCCGAATAATGTAAACGCACGTTTATAAATGTAGAGGGCAAAAAAACCAGAGGACCTCGAGAAAAATCCACGCAACCATGGGGAGAACACGCAACCTCCAGATATACAGGCGTCGTCAGGGTTGGGATCAAACCCTCGACCTCCTACATAGCAGGCAAACAACAAGACGTTCAACCAAGTGAGACGGTCATCCCAGTCAACCCATGGCACCTGGGTCTGTCCCATGAACTCCTGCCAGCGGCGAGCCTTCCACACTTCAACGTGGCCTCAAAAGTGCACCTAGCCTGGCACAAGCGCCGTGGTGAAATCGCCGCCACTTAGTGGCGAATGACGGCTGTTTTGGAGAGTGGCGACATAGCGGTCAGTTTCACTGCGCTGTAAACCCAGTTGATCTTGAATCTGTTTCTGCTCACGGCTAACGTCAGCGGCGAGTGAATTCCAAACTGGTCCCAGGGGCCTCTCGCGGACCGACTCGGCCCTGGAATGAGTCCTCGGTGCAAGCGGGGTGTAAGCATCAGGACTGGGGAGACAAAATTGCGACCGAGCGTGGCGATGGCCACACCAACCCACTCATGCGCCGTGCTGCCCCTGATAAACGCCCTCACGACCCCAACAGCCGATGTAGGCTATGGGGGGGTGGGGTGGGGGGGGGCATCTTTGTGTGCCTCACTGGAGCCGGAAACAACTCGACTCCCCTCCCCTGTTGATTCGACGCATCGTGCTGCGAGCAATGGCTCTTCGGTTTATAATGTACAACAAATGCATTCCCTTGAATTCGGTTGCGGGAAATTTTTTTTTTTAACCGAAATTAGTTCGCCGCACAACGGCCTGCAGCGTTCTTCATCTCCTTCACGACGTCTTGTCTGGATTGAAGTGAGTATTGCACATCATTAATGTGTCCCCACTTCTGTAATATTCTGCACCTTCTTGTACGTCAACTTGACGGTATTGTTTGTTTGTCGTTGTTGCGCTGTCTTGTGCACGTGGGCGTGTGTGTACCGTCTCCTGTACTATTGTCTGCATTGTACGGTCCCAGCGCCCAAGTCACCCCTCTTGTACCGTCTTGTTCTTGCTTTGTACCATTTTAGTGAGGGCATATGCAGCTAAAAGCTTCTACTAATAAGCCTGGACCACGTGCTGCCTTTACATGATTTTAGCCTGGATACTGCCCCTCTAAAATCCAGTGAAGTGAACCTTTGATTTAAAAAAAAGGGACAAAATAAATGTAATGATGCAGGAAAATGTTTAACCAACAGTGTATTGATCCTGCTGTGTCTCCTGACTCTGATTCTATTTCACTCTCTGCTATATATTTTCTTGAAACCTTTTCTCGTACCACATCTCTCTCGTGTTGCGTCTGACCTCTTGTCTCTCCACACGTCTTCATGCCAGCTTATCTATTTTTCTCTCCACGCATCTCTTGCTACTCCCACTCCATAGCGTCCCCCCCATACTATGTCCCCAAGCTCGATATGTATGGACAGTACATCCTGGGGAACAGAAATTGTTGCAACGACACGTGTGGGAATACAAGGGGGCACTTGTAGTGGGCAAAATGTAACATTTAATGAGTGGGATTTTTTTGGGGGGATCTAAAAATTAGGATGCTAGAAAAAATTGGTCTCTCCATTGCTCTCTTTCTTTGATTCCGTGTCTGAACATGTCTGTGACTCAAAGTAATGTCTCGCTCCGCCTCCTCTTCCTACCGCTCTCATGCTGCACAAGGTTGGGGTGCCATTGCACAAACACCGATTTTGTGTCTCGTTTTTTATCGTTTCTCACTCGGGTACCGTATAAAATTTTTAATGTTTGCTTCATTACCATACAAGTAACAGATTAGCCTACATTTTTACACGCGTTTGTACAAACCATATTTGTCATGCAATAGAAGATCCGTATCATGATATAAATAATAAGAGTTGTATCGATTACATTCGAAATATTTTGTTTACAACCTTTTGTCAACCCATTACCGGATGTAGATCTCTCGACAGTACGTCATATCGTCGACCGGTCCAAATATTTAGGATGGTATACGCTTTGTTTGGAGAGCAGATTGGATTGGGTAAAGCTGGACTTGATAATGAAAGGCAACACATTAATGTTCCAACAGAAGAACGTTTTTAATTAATCCATGTCACCTGCTGTGACATGGATCCGAAACAAGGACATTTTTACAAATTATAAAAAGTGTGAAAATACAAAGACGCGTGCTTGGAATTACACCGAGTGACACCAAGAACGACGGGCGAGAGAACATACACTAGTTGAACACGTCAGTCTGGGCTTGGGCACAAGACATCGCAAGAAGGGATCATGACCGATGGTCATGAATGACAGTGGCAGCAGGGGGGATGCAACGCATTTGAGAGGGCATCCACTATCCACCGGGGAAATGGAAATCGCGTCTTGTGCAGGTGCTCGCTGGATTGTTGCGTCACAGGATTGTGAGAGATGGCAACGGCTCTGGGACAGTTTTACTCCAGCAGTGGATAGATCATGTATGATGCCAATTATGTTTCAAACCTGTTGGCATTTAGGCACGGAGAAAAGCGCTCCAATTTTAGATCCCCCCCCCCTCCCCTGGAGTAGGAGAGCACCCATCATGTAGGTGAAGGATCTTGTACATCTCCAGCCTGTATTCTCTGGCTGTGCCAAATTTTGAAAGCAAATTTAAATGAAGGTGTTGTTTCTGCAGTAACTGGCAACGAGGTGATGACCATTGAGCTTGTTACTTGTGTGATACAGGTTACATCTTGAATGGCAGCCCGGGTTTCAAACCGAGGATCTTTGTGGGGCTGACTCATTAGTTTACAGCCAAACGCAACAAGCTATTGAAGAAGAATCTTAGCTGTAAAAGTTCCTGCTCGCCTTGCTCTCCCCACGCAAGAGCTAGCTCTGCTTCTCATTTTTGGCCTCTGCGGCTACGCTCAGCCGACTCAAATCCGCAGCCAGCTGGTCGCCCGCGCCCGCCACGGATTCCGAGGGTGTGGAGGTCGGCTCGGTGGGTGAGGCCGGCCCACAGGGGGGCTCCAGATAAACGCCACCGGCACAGCGCTTGCCCGAGACGGGGTCGACAATCGCGCCCAGCTTGAAGACGATCTCGGCGACCTCGTGGCACACGTGCTTCCCACGTCGCTCGGACAGAGCCTTGAGCAGCACCACGTCACCCACCATGCAGCGCTCCTCGGGGTCGTGCGCAAAGTACGTCTTGCGGCGGTTGAAGAACTGGCCAAAGGGGGTGAGAGAGAGAGATCGGCACGGTTGGCTACATACGGGGCGAAGGAACTTCCAGATACATAAATACAAGAAAAGCGGGCTTTGGCACAACACGCGCAAAAAGAGATCGTGACCGATGGTCAAGGATAACAGTGACAGCCGAGGGATGCAACACATTTAAGGGGACATCCACAATCAGCCGTACGGTCGGTGTCACCACACATCTGTTAATCCCTCACAGATGGCAATGCATGGTACGGTTGAGATCACAGCCGTCTTTGTAAGCATCTGTGCTTGATGTTTTCCACAGCAACAGCCACCACTAGGGCATGTCTAGCTGGAGATGGCTTGCTAATAAAAAATACATGCTTCAAAGTAAATTCGTTAAAAGCCCAACTTTAACGAACATATGGTAACAATGATACAATTTCAGTTACAATTAAAGCATTACAAACCCCAAGTAACACAATACTATAAAGACAATGGATTAGTTTTTGTTATGTTGCTATTGGAATAAGCATGCAATAGTTAGCACAGCTATTGCTCTTACCAGTTTATTGTGTCTTAAGACGAAATAAAGTTTTCCTGGATAAATCCATGACATGATTACTTTATCTTCCATAGCTCGTTAAGTGTCGTATGCAGCGGACTGAGTCTAAGAAACTTAACTGGTTAACAACATTGGCCCGTTTCACAAAACAGCTGAAGTTATTATATTGAACATGTACTACTTTAAACGACAAACGTGGAAAATGATACTCAAGGTGTTTTATGTAAACAGGCAAGAACCACGAGCCCTGTACATGTGAGTTGAAATGTACATGTTTAACGCAACTGTTTGGACCACGTTTGCAAACAATAGATTAGCTCCTTGAGGTGGGTTAACATTTGCAATAGAGTATTTTGAAAGCAGATTTTTGTTTAAATAATTTGAAGGCACCACAGTGTCAAGAGCAATTTCCACATAAGTTAATATTTACGGTTTCATCTTAGAAGGGGCATCGTTGTTGGTGCAGTATGCTGAAGTAGGCATGTAATGATGCATCGATGAAAACTGAATGCTACGCTAATATATGCATTTGCTTGTGCACGTGAGAATCAATTATTTACTATGCATGCGAATTATTAAATGACACGCTAATCTAAACATTTCTACTATTGAAGCCAACAACACTATATAAATGATAAGACAGCGTTATTACAATTGTAACCATAAAGAAACCCAACGAAAACTAATCGATTATTGGAACAAACCGCATATTAGCCGGGGAAACAAATGTGTGGATGAACAAGGTGAGTTTCCAAGGTTCTCCCCGCGTGCGGTGTTCGACTGCGGAAAGAGCTTTATAGCTCATCGGAATCCTTCAAGTATAAATATTCGGACTGAGCCACACTCACCTTGGTGAGGTATTTGTCCAACACCATCCTCGTGACCCGCACCTTGGCCGTTTTGGACATCTTTGTGCCGATCACCTTGCCGATGATCAACTTGGCGTGCACGTTCAGCACTTTCCTCACCACAGTCGACATCTGGCAAAGAGGAGCGATCAGACGAAGCTTAAGTGCTGATGGAGGGTCTCTTAAAACAACAAAGTTCCCTCCAATGTAGCCTTAACGGAATGTCGCGGCAAGCGCTGTTGGCGAGTAGCAACCTATGAAGGCCGGCACGGCACACGAAAGGGTGGGGTGACCAGCACCACGCCCGGCCGCCTTTATCTCCCCAGTGGCGATGGTTTACACATCGCACCAGGTACTTATGAGGCTGAGTCAACCTTGGGGAGGCCCAGGACCGGTACAGATAATCGTCACCGGTGTTGACCGTGAGCGGGAATCGAACTAGGGTCGCCGGAGTTCGTGGCGCGGCGCGCTTGACCACTTACGCTACCGCTTTGTTTAAAAAAACAACACACGGCCGGATGGCAAAAGCGGCGTGCGAGTTTGTCTCCTGGGTCAGCCGGCCTTTAACGCGCAGAGTCTAAGTATCCAATTTAATCACGGGGAGTTGAACCCAGATTCAAAAAAGGTGTCCGCTCAATGATGGGCCCGACATCCGAACCGCCCCGAGGTCACCCGGCAACCCACCACCACCTCCCTGTGCGATAGCTGAAAACGCATTTCTTTTAGAACTTATTTTTTGTTGTTGCGTTTAGTTTGTCCGCCCGTGCAACCTCCGATCAGCACGGTTGGCTACGTACGGTGCAAAAAGAAGTTCAACGTACACGTACGTCTCCCCCCTGGTCCAACTAAAAAAAAATCACTCCACGTGTCGCGAGCTCAACAAAACTATCAGACCCACTGACTGGCAAAGAGCTGTACGCGAGCAACCCTCTCTCTACCCCACCTAGGGGACCCGCTGCTTACGGATTTCTGCAGTGTAAGTAAGCAGTGCGTGTGGGTACACAGTGCGTCTGTGTGGGTGCGCGTTCTCCAAGTGACACTTGCACTGCAGTGCTGTATCCTGGGACGGCTGTTGCTGCTTATTAGAGTATACATTGCAGGGCATGTATACAAAGTATGCAAGTGCGCAGTGTATTGGAGTGTGTGAGCAGTAGAGAGCCTCCTCTAACGGCGAGTACCGTAACAGTGGTGTCGAATGGTGAGTGGTACTGCGCTATGCAGTGTGTGAATATGCAGTGCGCGAGTGGTACACGGGTGTTTGAACAGCGTTGAGTGGCAAGCGACGTGAGCAGTAGACGCCGCGAGTGGCACACGGCACGAGAGTGGCACACGGCACGAGAGTGGCACACGGCACGAGTGTGGCACACTCCGTGAGTGGTACACGCTGTGTTACACGGCACGAGTGTGGCACACTCCGTGAGTGGTACACGCTGTGTCACACGACACGAGTGTGGCACACTCCGTGAGTGGTACACGCTGTGTCACACGGCACGAGTGTGGCACACTCCGTGAGTGGTACACGCTGTGTTACACGACACGAGTGTGGCACACTCCGTGAGTGGTACACGCTGTGTCACACGGCACGAGTGTGGCACACTCTGTGAGTGGTACACGCTGTGTTACACGGCACGAGTGTGGCACACTCCGTGAGTGGTACACGCTGTGTCACACGGCACGAGTGTGGCACACTCTGTGAGTGGTACACGCTGTGTTACACGGCACGAGCGAGTGTGGTACACTCCGTGAGTGGTACACGGCGCGAGCGAGTGGCACACTCTGAGTGTCACACTGTCACACTGTGAGTGTCACACTGTGTCACATTGTGAGTGTCACACTGTGAGTGAGTGACACACTCCGTGAGTGAGTGCCACACTGAGTGAGTGTCACACTCCGTGAGTGAGTGAATGCCACACTCCGAGTGTCACACTCCGAGTGAGTGTCACACTCCGTGAGTGAATGCCACACTCCCGAGTGAGTGAGTGCCACACTCCGAGTGAGTGAATGCCACACTCCCGAGTGAGTGTCACAATCCCGAGTGAGTGCCACACGCCGAGTGTCACTATCCCGAGTGAGTGCCACACGCCGAGTGTCACAATCCCGAGTGAGTGCCACACGCCGAGTGTCACTATCCCGAGTGAGTGCCACACGCCGAGTGTCACAATCCCGAGTGAGTGCCACACTCCCGAGTGCCACACTCCCGAGTGAGCGTCACAATCCCGAGTGAGTGAGTGCCACACTCCCCGAGTGTCACACTCCCCGAGTGATTGAGTGTCACACACTGTGTGTCTGCGTTGTCTCTCACGCTGCTGCTGCTGCTGCCGTGGTCGGGGCACGCGCGAGGCAGCCACCAAGGTCGCCCCGTCGCCTTGTGATGACGTTCACGCGCCGCGACGGAAACCCCGCGGGGTCAAACCCTCGAGTTTACAAAACGCGAAAGGAGTTTACAGAAATATACAGTACACGTAAACTAAACGTGATAATAGGGGGTTTCCCGGCAACAAAACAGGTGTTCAGATGTTAAAACACCAAACTGAAACCTTTCACAAGGAATCATGTCTGCATTAACCACAATGCTTGTCAGAATGCAAACAAAAAACATACTCTGATAATATACGCATTGTCCTTGAAATTGATTGTACCACACCAGAGACAGCTTTCTTTTGAGCCTCGTCTCAAAGGGACTCTGTCGTCCCAACAGGTCTGTCCCTTTTACCTGAAGAAGGCCACTTGTGTTGTGGCCGAAACGTCGTGATAATTTTATTGTTTTATTTTATTTTATTCTCATTCTACGTGACTACCGAAAGAACCAAAGAAGATGAATCCTTGCAGTCACGAAAGCTTTAAATCGAAAAGATGAATATTGCTTGAGGTTTACAAAGATAATTATTTCATCAAAGCGTTGGGATGCGATGTCACGGACTGTTTTGTCACCTCTGAGATATACTACTAGCTTCAAGGCCTCGCTATTTGTTTCTTTTATATACTTTGCCGCTGACAAAAGATGCATGCTTTGCCATACACCTTTTACTGTGTATAAGCAGGCCTTGTCCCAAGGCTGCCTAGGGTCCTCTACATTGTGTTCAGTTGCAAAACTTTATAAAGTTTTTCCAACCTGGCCAGTTACCTTTTACGAGTGAATGCCGATCTGCAGTTTCTGTGATTCTGTATCTTTGGTCATTTTATAAACTTGAGTCTGACAAACATGGTACAATAATTAAACCGAGCTAGCTTTAAAGATGGGACTCCAAAGTTGTATTTAGCTGGGAATCTGGAAAGTCCAACGCACGATTCTAAACATTTCAGACATTATATTCTTGGTTCTTTCGGTAAAGTCACGTTGAAGGGAAACAATAAAATAATAAGATATATATAAAATGTTCTTGCCGTTGGTTTTCACACCTGATGATTACTGCTTGTGTTGCAATCGAAACGTCGTGAGAATTTTATTGTTTTACATATATTTAATTATTTTATTGTTTCCCTTCAACGTGACTTTACCGAAAGAGCCAAGAATATGAATCACTGCAGTCACGAAAGCTTTAAATCAAAATTTAGTTCAGACATTGTGCTAACTGAACACCAGAGTGTATTCTAGCCCCTAAATTTGGTAATAGAATACAACGCTTTGATCATGACTCATTGACTAACTTGCGTGCTCCCCAATGTCACTTTAATTGCCATGTGAATACTGTACATTACAACACCCTGAGTGTTGATGTGTGTGTGGCATTAGTTTATTGTTTAAACGCCGAACCCCAAATATACACGCACAGTATGAAAAATAAGAATAATTTTTACTCTTTCTGGCAATAAAACAGGTGTTAAGATTTGCAAACACCAAATAGAAACATTTTGCAAGGAATCAAGTCGGCATTAACCACACGTACTTGTGGCAACATGCTGCGATATCATCATTAGACCTCCTTTGCCAGTACCATAATGTAATAATAGGGTTTTCCCCTTTTTTCTGGCAACAAAACTGAAACCTTTTTACAAGGATTCATGTCTGCATTAACCACAATACCTGCAGTCAAAATGCAAAAAAAACATACTTTGATAATATATGCATTGTCCTTGAAACTGATTGGTCCACACCAAGGGACGGCTTTCTTTTGAGCCTCGACCCAAATTGGTGCTCGACCAGATGACGCCAAAAGGCGTCACACAGCTCAAAGACAATGCCACTATTAAAGTAATGAGGGCTCGGGGTGAGCATCTACATCATTAGATCTCCTTTGCCAGTACCAAAACATAATAAGGGTTTTCCCCTTTATTCTGGCAACAACACTGAAACCTTTTACAAGGATTCATGTCTGCATTAACCACAATACCTGCAGTCAAAATGCAAACAAAAAACATACTATGATGATAGATGTGGCATTGTCCTTTGAAACTGATTGGTCCACACCAAGGGACGGCTTTCTTTTGAGCCTCGACCCAAATTGGTGCTCGACCCTATTATTACATTTTGGTACTGGCAAAGGAGGTCTAATGATGTAGATGCTTACCCTGAGCCCTCACTACTTTGATAGTGGTATTGTCTTTGAGCTGTGTGACGCCTTCTGGCGTCTTGTGGTCGAGCACCAATTTGGGTCGAGGCTCAAGAGAAAGCCGTCCCTTGGTGTGGACCAATCAGTTTCAAGGACAATGCCACATATATTATCATAGTATGTTTTTTGTTTGCATTTTGACTGCAGGTATTGTGGTTAATGCAGTAAACATGAATCCTCGTAAAAAAAGGTTTCAGTTTTGTTGCCAGAAAAAAAGGGGAAAACCCCCTATTATTAGTGTTGCGATATATTCAGTCTTTGGAAACTGATTGGCGTACACCAGAGATAGGCTTCTTTAGGGCCCAGTCTCACAACCAGTGCCAGACCAGAGAACAACGCCAAAAGGCGAACAGTACAAAGACAATGCACGTGTCAGGGCATTTATTTATAGCTGCTTATGTGTCTGTCTATGCGTCTCCGTGTCTGTGTTTTGTCTCTCTCTCTCTCAAATTTAGCAATATTTGGAAGAACGTTAATCAACCAGGTAGGGTGTTGACTTATGTTAGCCGACTCTCTGTGTTGTTATTGCATTATATTTCTAAGTTTACTAGCTTTGTTTTCTCTTTCATTCGTACCTGATGATGATTGCTTGTGTTGCAATCGAAACGTCGTATGCTATTATTCAATTTTTTTTATTTCTACGTGACTTTACCGAAATAACCCAAAGAGTAATTCCTGCACCACGAAATCTCCAAATCAATGATTGCCCCTTTTACCAGTATGAAAAAATAATAGGTTTTTACCCTTTTCTGTAAATGCAACAGGTGTTAAAGATATCCGAACGCAAAATATAAACATTTTAGCAAAGGGAATTGCCAGAAAAGGGTAAAAAAAACCTATGCTTATATATTTTTATATTTTGATACCGGCAACGTGACACTGTATACGTCCTGTACTGTACTCGTTTTTAAAACGCCAAACCGCAGCGCGGAGCTGTCCTCGCGCGCCGCCGTAGAGGCGCGACCCCACCACCCACCAACAACCTTGTTTACTTTTTGTAACTTCACTCTTCGTCGCGTGGTGGTTAAAGCCCAAAGTAAACGAATTCTGGTTCGACTTTAAACCCCGGGTAAAGTCACGGCGGTAGGGCGCTGTAAGGAAAAACCCGCCGCGTTCCCTTCGCGATTCCCCTCAGGGTTTAAAATTGAAAAAAAAATGCGCGGGAAGCGTCACTGACGGTTTCGCGGCGCCCCCTCCCCCCCCCCCCGTGGCGCCCCTCCCCCCGTGGCGCCCCTCCCACCACGCGCATCCTGCCCGGAGAGTTTCGCGGCGCCCTCGCTTCCCTCTCCAACCCCCCCCTCTACGTTGGGATTCTCCGGTCCCATCCGCGTTCGGATTATAAGGCGCTGTAGAAAGTGGGACGCAAACCCCCCCACCCACCATCCACCCACCATTACACCCACCCACCATTACACCCACCATCCACCCACCCACCTGAGAACGTACGCTGAGGTGTCAGATACACTTACACAAAATCGCCGCACTCTGCACCGACTGTCGGATTATAAGGCGCATCTCCCAACCCTTCGATAATAAAACAAGACAATATTTGTATGGTGGTCCGGTGAATGCGTTGTTACCTGGGGGACGGTGGTGGGTTGTCGGGGGCGGTGGTGGGTGGGGGGGAGCGGCGGTGGATTGGGGGGGGGGCGGCGGTGGGCGGGGCCACGCGTTAGGCCCCTCCCTCTGCAGTGGCCCCGCCCCTCGTCGGCCTTGCCGCTCGCTGTTGAATCGATTCTCTAAAAAGCAACGAGGCGAGGAACTCGGAGACCAACAACAAAAACAACGACGACAACAACAACAACGTGGGGAGACGCATTACTGCCGTAGAGGGTGACGGCCGACAGTAACGCGGCGGCGGGGCTCAGGTGTCGTGAGGAGGAGGAGGAGGAGTAGACGACGATGTGTAGGAAGCGCCGAGGCGCGTACGGATTAAAAACAACCACGGGCCGTCATCATCCTCATGCCCAGGCGCTGAGACGCGGCGGCGTTTAAAGTTATCCCGTGGTTCTCGATCTCACCACCACCCCCTCCCTCCCTCTCCTCACCACTATTGTTGTTGTGACGACTACTACCACTACTATCCGCTCTTGCGTTATTGTCGGCCGCGTGCTCGCCGACAAGAAGATGTCCCTCATGTCGCTGAAGAAGAAGAAGAAGCAGCCCAAGACGTTCAACGTTCGCGTCAACACAATGGACGCCGACCTGGAGTTTGGTTGCGAGGTGCGCCGATCGCTCGGAGTTAACTCTTCGTGGGGAGGGGGGGGGGTAACCCGGTGTTTTACTATGGGGGGTAACCCGGTGTTTTACTATGCGGGGGGTAACCCGGTGTTTTACTATGCGGGGTAACCCGGTGTTTACTATGCGGGGTAACCCGGTGTTTACTATGGGGGGGTAACCCGGTGTTTACTATGCGGGGTAACCCGGTGTTTACTATGCGGGGTAACCCGGTGTTTTACTATGGGGGGTAACCCGGTGTTTACTATGCGGGGTAACCCGGTGTTTACTATGGGGGGTAACCCGGTGTTTACTATGCGGGGTAACCCGGTGTTTTACTATGCGGGGTAACCCGGTGTTTACTATGCGGGGTAACCCGGTGTTTTACTATGGGGGGGGTAACCCGGTGTTTTACTATGGGGGGTAACCCGGTGTTTACTATGCGGGGTAACCCGGTGTTTACTATGCGGGGTAACCCGGTGTTTACTATGCGGGGTAACCCGGTGTTTACTATGGGGGGTAACCCGGTGTTTACTATGGGGGGTAACCCGGTGTCTACTATGGGGGGTAACCCGGTGTTTACTATGGGGGGTAACCCGGTGTTTACTATGGGGGGTAACCCGGTGTTTACTATGGGGGGTAACCCGGTGTTTACTATGCGGGGTAACCCGGTGTTTTACTATGCGGGATAACCCGGTGTTTTACTATGCGGGGTAACCCGGTGTTTTACTATGCGGGGTAACCCGGTGTTTACTATGGGGGGGTTAACATTGCTTAACAACGGGTCTAACGCGGGATTTTACTCGGCATTACGCATGGTGTGGAACACACGAGGTTAACTTAGCCTTACGTAGGGTTAACACACTTGGGGTTAACTTAGCCTTACGTAGGGTTAACACACTTGGGGTTATCTTAGCCTTACGTAGGGTTAACATACACCGAAGTCATCTTAGCCTTACGTAGGGTTAACACACCAAGGTTATCTTAGCCTTACGGCACAGTTAACACACACCGAGGTTATTTTAGCCTCACGTAGGGTTAACACACACGGGGGTTATCTTCGCCTTACGTAGGGTTAACGCACCGGGGGTTATCATAGCCTTACGGCAGAGTTAACACACACAACTTTAACTTACCTTCAATTGGGATTATCTTAGCCTTACGTATGGTTAACACACACGGGGTTAACTTCGCCTTACGTAGGGTTAACACACACCGAGGTTATTTTAGCATCACGTAGGGTTAAGACACGGGGTTATCTTAGCCTCAGGGTTAACACACACACGGGGTTATCTTAGGCTTCCGTAGGGTTAACACACGGGGGTTAACTTGACCTAACGTAGGGTTAACACACACCGGGGGTTATCTTAGCCTTACGGCGGGGTTAACACACGGGGGTTAACTTCGCCTTATGTAGGGTTAACACTTACGGGGTTAACTTAGCCTTACGTAGGGTTAACACGCACCGGGGGTTATCTTAACCTTACGGCAGGGTTAACACACACGGGGTTAACTTCGCCTTACGGCAGGGTTAACACACACGTGGTTAACTTAGCCTTACGGCAGGGTTAACACACACACCGGGGTTAACTTAGCCTTACGGCAGGGTTAACACACACACCGGGGTTAACTTAGCCTTACGGCAGGGTTAACACACAACGTTAACTTACCTTCACTCGGGGTTATCTTAGCCTCACGTCGGGTTAACACACGCGGGGGTTATCTTAGCCTTACGGCAGGGTTAACAACACACACACACACGAGGTTAATTTAGCATAACGTCAGAGTTAACACACTTGTGCGCACACGTGGGTCTGTCTGCACAGGGAAGCTCGCTGTGTTAAAGACCACGTAGGAAGTTTAACAGGGGTCTCTCTCACGTTGTCTTTTGCCCATCAGTCCTGAATTAGTTGTTGGACTAACGCAGAGATGATTGGAATTGTCTGGATGTTCACAATACTTATGCCACGCGGCCTCACGTGGAAGGGCACACGAATGAACGTGGCTTAGTTTACTTTTTTAAAAACATTCTTAGTTTTCCATACTTTGATACTTGCAAAGAATAGGATCTCATTTTTTTTTATGGCTTTAGTTTGTGTGTCACACTCGCTGATAATGCGACCCTTAAACTGATGGAAGCCCTTAAAATTGCTTTGCTCGGGAACTGCTGGCGGGATGGGGCCTCGCTCCACTAGAGGGGTACTTGGTCTACTCTTCCACTGCACGGGGAGGGTCTCTGTCATTGTACGAATGCGTTACTGTATTCGATTTGGAGTTTGAAGCGGAATGACAGACCATTGCAGGAACGGAATAGCGGATATGATGAAGACAGACATCTTTCAACACATCAGTAGTAACATTACTTGAGTGTACGGTATTTAAAATACGTATTTTAATTCAGCAGACGCCTCATCCAGCTATCAATCACACCACACCGGTTTTTCGTACGGGTTCCTCTTCGGTCCGACCATGCTAGCAAAAAGCATAAGGTACTTACATTTATTGTGCGTCTTGTTTTAGTTTTCGCCCAAGTGGAATGACAGAACGTCTTTTGTTATCAATGTAATCATGACATTTGGAGTAATCTGTCGTTAAGAAGTTACATAGTGATAGAATACTTACTTACACAACACACCGATCTTAAATTTCACACTTAACTTGCAATTTAACAATCTTTGAAACAGCGTATTCAACCAAACCATGCGTTAATTGTGTTTTAACCGACCGTTTGTGTTGCTTTATATAGTTTCCAAATTTTGCTAAACCCTGTTTGATTTAGTGTGATGTTCCGTCTCTCTGTATCCCCTGGTATATCTGTGTTAATTCCCCCTACTTAAGATCTGTATATATCTGCGGTTATGTGTTTCCTCTACCTGATGATGATTGCTTGTGTTGCGATCGAAAGGTCGTATGCTATTATATAATTTTATTTTGTATTATTTCTACGTGACTTTACCGAAAAAAACAAAGAGTAAGTTACATAACACTCAACCTGGTTATTTCACTCATTTAATTAATTAACCTTTCTCCAAATTGCTTTGGGTTTTGATATTGTTGTCGTAGGCCAAGCCAGTTGGTGGTATTTTCATTGCCTCGACCCCACCACCACCGGGGGGAGGTTCAGGTGCGTGCCCCTAGGCTGGAGCGTTCAGGCAAAAGGGGAGGATGGGGGGGGGGTTTAAAAAAAAACGACACGGGCCGCGATTAATTTTAATGGCTCTCAAAAAAAAACGCGTTGCAAACAAGAAGCAGTGAAGAAGAATAAGTTTTGACTGCTGTGGCGTTACGTTTTAAGAAGGCAACCCAGGGTGCAGATGTAACCCCAACTTAACATAGCTGTCAACCCATAAGGTTTACCCCGTATTCTTGTACAGGTAAATCGGGTTTCCAGGTCTATGTACTATACGGCGTACAGCCGTTTCAATACGGGTTTTGTAGGAGGAACGTTGAGATTTATAAGGGCACGGGGGTGACCAATAACATGTGAATTGGTCTGTAATAAAGTAGGCACTGATTAGGGGTTGACGGGTATGATTTAACAAGCCGGGTGGATCATTTCAAACACACCGCTTGGCGCAGTTCGTCGTTGATGCAGGTTTTGTTGGCACGAATTTTTTGGCGGGGTATTGTAAGCTTTGGGTAGTTTTACATATTTGAGTACTGCCAATGAGGGCCTTTGATGCAAGCTTTTCAAAAATGAAGTTGATGGCAGTGGTTAGGTTAGGAATGGGGCCCCGTTTACCCTTAATCACGGGTGTCAAATATGGCGTAGCAATGTGGAGGCAGTAAGAGGGCTTTACTTGGCCAGTGATTTTTAGCTGGTTACACAAATATTAAGACATTTGCAAGTTGCGTTTTTTCATGGACTACATTAGAAGAACAGAGGTCGAATGTAGTGTTAAAATATGGACGTTTTCGGCAGGAGTAATATCTGTTACTATTAAAACCAGGGAGCCTAACTGTAACGACAATGTTCTTTCTTTGACAATATTTGCAGAGCATGAATTCAATATGAAGGATATTGTAAGAAACTTTAAATTTGGTTACAGAGTATCGCAAAGTTGTTGATCAGGAAAAGTAACAGTTGCAATGGGATGTGTAATGGAGGCCAGGTTACTGAGACTGGCATTGGATTTGACACACACGTTGTTGACCAAGGAGAACTTTAACCACATCTTGGGATAATGTAAGAGCAG
Source organism: Petromyzon marinus (assembly GCF_048934315.1). Taxonomy (NCBI): domain Eukaryota; kingdom Metazoa; phylum Chordata; class Hyperoartia; order Petromyzontiformes; family Petromyzontidae; genus Petromyzon; species Petromyzon marinus. Next base: position 9,346,968 of record NC_133704.1, read on the forward strand.
ACCTTGTTGGCCAGGTGTTGATATTGAAACAACTACAATATCTGTCTGAAGGAAACAAAAGGGAAAGTATAGTGACAGCAGTAGGATTGGTAATGATGACCGCTTGAATACTAAAAAGGGTTTGTCTTACACTTTAATAGGTTTTTTTTCCTAACTTCACTTTTGAACTGCAACAAAACAACAATTAATGCATTTTATTCATGCACATTTAGTATTTTTAACATAATGGAGAGAGCCCAGGGAAAGAACATACCCTTTGGTATGTTCGGCATTGTTCAACATTGTTGAAGAAGTCTCCGTCCTGTGTGACCAGGTTATGGAATTATGTGCGTTAGAAGGGATTCCAAATCCTCCGAAACATCGCTGTCTCTTGTAAAACGGCGGAGCTCAGGTTGTAAGTGACATGAGCATCAACCATTTAGGAAATCCACATCTGCTTCCTTCGATTCGCTCGTCTCAAGGTAGGATGAGTGGGGATCGAATGATCGGACGTACAGTTATGGAGACAAGAGATCCAGTGTGGGGAAAGAGTTGGGTATGCACGCCCTTGGTTTTAAGTGTGCGTAGTTTACCTTGCCGTTACATTTTTGCATGTCTGGGCAGGACTAAAAACGTGTTCATACGTTGGATGAATATTCTGATGGTTATTGTTGAAGGGGAACACTTGCCACTGCTAATTAATTCAGAATCAGAATATGTATTTATATTGGAGGAATCCGATGAGCAATAAAGCTCTCTTTCACGGATGTCCAGTTAGGTACTTTGCACTCCTATTGTACAAAATCACGATAGGAGTGCAAAGTACAAGAAAGGTAAATAAATCGCCCAAACAGATACAAATAAAACTAAACCATCCCCACCCAACCAGGCAAAGCCAACTGAGGTATTGACTTATTTTTCAGAAGTGACCTGGCGACAAATGATAGCTCAACAAAGTGGCTCATAATTTTGGACATTCATAGCACAAAAATAATCGTTTTTTACGCTTTCCAAAAACCAACCAATCTTGCTCTGATGTGGAGACTTTATTCCATTCCACGAAGATAATGTTTGTTGTCTGGGTCTTTGTTTAGTTGTAAACAATATAAACTATGATTGTTAAGCAACTTTACTCATCAAATGGTAAGAGTTAAATGTATAATGTGTTACCCTAAATAACCTGTTAACCCTGTGCCGCTGAACACCTAGTGCAAACAGATAGAAAGATCTTAAGCCACAGGAGGCAATATACAAAGTAGACTTTGTCAGCAGTTAATAGTTGAGCACAAGGGGACATGATGATGGCTGGTGAAATCCAAGTTAAAAACGAGGTGAAATAAAAGCGTCGTCTTGAGCAATCGTGCATTAGTCCTTAAAAAATAGTACATCCCAAGAAATAACCGCCGGTAACTAGTGTATACTGCAGCTAGAATAACGACCATGGATATCATGAGAGTGATTTCCCCCCTCTACCGTTCCAATTGCTGCTTTCTGCAGCTGTTGTGGGGAATAAACAGGTGTATTGCTGAGGCTGTGAACAGCAGCTCCCGTAGCCAGCCGGGAGGAGGAGGGGTGGTTTACAATGAGCTTTTAAAGCAGTTGCAGATTTTTTTTATATTTGCCGAAGCGGCTGGATTATCTTATGTGGTGGATGGGCGGCAGTATATATTACGCTGCCCATTGAGGTGCGCCTGACGTGTACCTTGGATAGAGGAGGCGCTCGGCCAGGAGAAACCCTCCTGTTTAGAGAGATGTTTCGAGTAGACGGGGGGGCAGGAGGAAGGAGAGGGGCGGCTGCCCTTTACTAGTGTAATATTTGTGACAAGGTACAACATTTGGCGATGATGAACATGGGGCCTTGAGAATTTAGAAGTGCCGTCTTGCATGTTGCATCTAGGCATACGGCCGAGCCCAATCCGTCATCTTTTGCCGCCCGCTTGTCCATGGATTATGGCGCTTGATGTTTTCCAAACGACTAATCGCCTCGGCGGAAGGTATATGACATTCGAACGAAATGTGATTTTTAAAATAACGAATGAAAAGTCCATCTCGACCCAGAGTTTCATTGCATCGGCAGCCTGTCTCTCAATGGCTGTGGGAATACATGCACCTTGCAAGCCAGGTTCCACTGTACTCGCCAGGGTAGGCCTCGTTATACCATAAGAGTTTATAAACATTTTAAAGAAATGCCATGCATATTCCTCGGGCAGTACTTTTGTACAGGTGATATCGGAGAGGAACTCTTTCGTTTTTTAAAGGAGGTGTCATCAAAATTGTGGTTATTGGGTGAGATTGAGAGACGATGCGGGTTGTGTTGGGAGGCCTGAAAATAATAGCCACACCCCAAGACGATGAACATTTTTGGCTGTCTGTTGAGAAACCACCAACAATCTCGTGAAATGTGACCAAGAGTCCCCTCAAATAATTAAAAACATTAAAAAGTTTGCATAACTCCATGGATTACACAGGATTATTTAAGCTGGATAACCCTAAGCCTGGGAGGTTAGCTGTTCACAGCCCCATGATGTCACCTAAAGCCCACATTTATTGCATAGCGTTTTCACACAAATGAGGTTAACAATATAACAGTTTTAACGGGTAACTTAGAAGAACATGTTTGTTCGTTTTATATGCATTGCCAATTTTTTTTAATCCCTTGTAAGCCTTATACCAAAGCATGTACAGACCTGTGGATTATTTTTCTATTTAACTTACAAACTGCTTTTATGTAAATGGAATATAAAAACATTCTCTCCTGCCAGATTGCACCATACTTGGAATGCTTTTTTTGGCATCAAATCAAGTAATTTATTGACCAGGTACTGTAAATAACTGGAAATAATGATGACATCTCATACTCATTTTAAAATAACGGCTGGTTTATACATAGCAATGAAATATAAGTGTTAAAAATGCGTATGTTTTACTATAAAAAAAATATGAAGCCTTCTCTCTTTACCTGCTTGTAACCCACTTTTTTAATATAACCGTGTTTTGTTACAGATTAAAATGAAGGGGAAGGATCTCTTTGACCTAGTGTGCCGCACCATTGGCCTGAGGGAAACTTGGTTCTTTGGCCTTTGCTTCATGGTTAAAGATACCCTCACGTGGCTGAAGATGGAAAAGAAGGTGAGGAATATGTGGGGTTTGTCTCGGACCATTGGTAGTAAAGTATACCTACAGCCAGCAACGTGCAGTTAAATTTGCATTCGGCACTCGGGTCTTCAAGTTGCCTAAGATGGTCCCATATATTTCTAGCCTTGCAAATCATTTGGGCTAGAACAATGAACTTATTCACATCGGTGTTTATAAATTAATGTATATGTAATGATACTATGTTCACATCACCCCTGAAATTACTAGACATGCTTACCATCCTCCACGATATAAAAAAGGCAACGATTTGTTTTATTGAATTGTGACCCTGCTTCACAACAGTTCATCTAATCATCGGTAGTGAATGTCTCCACCGCTACTAATCATACATTGCACAGTGGTCATAACGAATTACAGAGGTCTTTAATTTTCATGATGATGTGTCCATTATGCTCGCATAAATGATTTCGATTACAGAGTAATTCTAGAGTGATCTTTTATTTGCTGATGAGAACTATGTGCTCAACATCCTGAGATTGGATAAAAGTGATTGGTCCGATTGTTTTTTGATTGGGGTGTAATGACTTCTGTGCATTAAACTGCACTGGACCATTACCAGAGAGTGGCTTGTCACAATTATAATTCAGCTTGTTTCACGCATCGCCACATCCTCCCCATTTCTGCTCGCATTTTTCATCACGGTGCTTAATGTGGATTGTGCTGAAATATTTTTTTTTGAGATGAGGCAAGGGACTGGGGTGTTGCATTTGAAAACGCTTGAGAGTTTTTTTTTCTCACAGGAACTAAGTGATACACAGCCGTGTACAGATTGAGTCACTGATACATTGTGTTTGGTTGACATTTGCATGTTTTGCCATCTCATTTGCTGGACATAGTTAAACAGGAATGCCCGAGGTGGTTTGCGTGTATTGGGGGCCAGTGTTGGCCTGTTTAAAATGCAATCGCGATCCTCCGTTACCTTTTGTGTGGCATCCATCACAGGTTGTACAGTCGTTTGGATGAACACCCCGATGATCCAAAAACCAAGGTTCACATTGTTTTCATTTGTGTAGCCAATGCTGCTCAAGGTTGCCGGATAGGGTTTTTACTTATTTACGTTTTTACATATTGATGTACCAGCCCAATCGGAAAAATGATAGTGGATTTGTTTTGCAGTACAATATCCTTAATGTTTGCAATCGATGCAATGCTGGCATAGAAGTTTTAGTACGGTGATAAAGTATGAACAACCAATGTATGTCCTCTGACGATGATGATGACTTGTATAGCCAATGGATCAGGGTTTTTCCCACATTTACCAGTTTACTCCCATTCAAATGGAAGTTAACTTGTTCCATGTCAAACATGCCCCACTTGATGCGCCAAGCAAATCACGGCATCTGCGTTTATGGAGCTGATTCAAATTGATATCTCACTTACTTGGCCTATGTGTGCACGTGTGGGCCACATGCCGCAGACACGGCCGCGCGCACGAGTGGGAGTAAATTGGTAAACGTCTGGTATAGCGTGGTGGGTCGTGAGGACTAGAGTTTGGAAAACCCTGTTTTTGTTTCCTACTTTTCATGCATTGCGCATTGGGATCCTCGATGGAATGCTCATTATACATTTGAATAAAAAAATAGGGCTTTAATGAGATTCACTGCTGTCACCATGCAATGCTTTGGTGATTTCTAGACGGTGCATCCCTGCTGGCTTACTCTGCTGTGATGCATCTTGAGACACTTTTAAGAACATGTAAACATAGGAGTGTGACCTCAGGAGTGTCAAATGCGAGACTTGGAACATTTTAATTCGATATTAATCCAAAATAAAAGGATAGTATACTAATTGTGCATATAATAAAGCAGCGTTCTTGCACTATTTTCCAGGGGGGCCACGTAAAATTAACGTGTGCCGGTGTCATGACATCATAACGACTGTCCATACAATGACTAATCTGTATCTCTTTTTCTCCACATCTCTCATTACTTATTTATCTTCTTAATAAATATATATAGCTTCTCTACAGGTTTTCTATCCCTTACATCTCTTTCATCTTACTAATGTGTTTCCCTTTTTTTCCTTTCTCTGGGCCATAACTCGACGGGCCGCTTTTGGTTCGTGAGCCTGCTAGTTGAAGAAGCCTGTCATAAAATATGATGATCTGCCATGAAGTAACATGTCCGATATTTGAGTCAAATTTAACCCTTGTTTTAGGTGCATGCTTTTTTAATTCTATCCCTTGGACACGTCAACTTATTAATTTCTTATTTTGTGTCCAGCAGCAAACGATGCGGTGTTTTGTGACTGCCATTACCATGTACGGCACCTGCAGCAACAGTCGGTGGTGTGTGCGGCTGTGATTGGTGGTGGTGGCAGGTGCTGGAGCAGGAGGTTCCCAAGGAGGATCCCATCTGCTTCCAGTTCCTGGCTAAATTCTACCCAGAGTCTGTGGATGAGGAGCTGGTGCAGGAGATCACACAGCACCTCTTCTTCCTCCAGGTGTGTACTGTGCACCACAAAGTGAAAGGGGAGACGTGCTGTTTGAACTCCACGTCGTCGTTTAAGTGTTCAGTTTCTTGCACAGTCATTTAATTTTCTTGTTTGTTTTGACTCATTTGTTGTAGCCCTCCTTACAAAATAGACTTTATTTTGAAGTGCTCGCGCCTGCTTATAAATAAATTATAATCACTTATTGTGCCCGTGACGCAGTGGTTAGTGAACTACTATGGACACTGTAACCTGAGTTCAGTTACCAGCCATGTCTAATATCTGAACAATGAGTTATATCTAAACCAGTTTTGGCCCAGCGTTGTGAAGTATGGTTAAACAACCCCCAGATAATTGATATAGCTTAGGGAGGCCTTCATCCAGCAGTGGATTGACAAAGGGATCTAAATTATTTAAATAATATTTTATTGTATCATTTTATGCATCGAAGGCATAGTCTCCTTGAAGACAGATATTCGAGCGATTTTTACAGTGTGAAACTATATGCTACATACCTCAGCCATACATGTTATTGGCTGCCGAATATAATTTTCACGTGTTAACATTTTCCTAGGAGTGCTTCAAGATGCATCACAGCGGAGTGAGCGAGCAGGGATGCACTGTCTAAAAATCACCACAGCATTGCATGGTGACAGTGGTGAATCTCATTAAAGCCGTAATTTTTTTTTTCAAATGTATAATGCGAATTCCATCCGAGGATCCCAATGCGCAATGCTTGAAAAGCAGGAAACAAAAACATAGCCAGGGCAACTGACCAAGCTAAAGAGGGAAGGCCACTTTAAACAGATGGGTTGTCAAAGCAGACTTAAATATATCTCCCAATTCTGATTGCCTGATCTCAAGTGGCAAGGCATTCCATAGCTTGGGTGCCACGCAAACAAAAGGCCAATCACCAAAAGAGCGCCACCTAGACCTGGGAGTGCTGAGCAGTTGGAGGTCAGAAGATCTTCAGGTCCTAGATGGAATCTATAAATGTATTAGTTCCTGCAAGTAATTTAGAAATATTAAGTAGCCTTTTGGTATTATACTAACTTCTACTAACTTAACCAATATAAACTGAATTTCCTACATTTCAATTAAATTGACTGTTTCACACAGTATTTTAAGAATTAATTTATCCTTTGCCAGCATCCACTCTTTTTGTACATTGATACTGAGAGGCGTTGAGCGCCTGAAAAACTGTGATGTTCATTGGGGTGTCGTGAGAAATAATTCAGCATTTTGTATTCAAACCTTTTTTTGACAGGTGAAGAAAAAGATCCTGGATGAGGAGATATTTTGTTCACCTGAGGCATCTGTCCTTTTAGCTTCATATGCTGTACTGGCCAAGGTATTGTGTGTTATCAAGTTCATATCCAAACTGCGTACCAATGAAAATAGCTCGTTTTTTTACTGTTGTCCAAGCAGAAACTGCCACAGCTGCTTGAATGTAGTGAGGCAGAATGTCCGGAGTGATGTCACTGATAGAAGAACCACTTTGAGAATGTTCATTTGGCTAGACGCAGCATTATATTCAGCCACACTCTTGAGGGTTATAAATAGTGGCAGCTGATGCACACGCAACATAATTGGGTTTTTTCTCTCTCATACAGTAAAGCTATCTGCACAGCAGTTGAGTAGGTTCATTTGACCGGGCTGTTGGGAGAAATCTCTCTTAGTGGTTTATAAACAGAGTCGTTTGGTGGGGGTAACAGAAAAGTGATTTTCACCGGTTGCACATTGATTCTGGTTGCACGTAAGCCTTCGTGAAATAGAATTTGTTTGAAAGTGTTCTCCATATCATCTGTTTTGTTTTGCTTGCTGTCGTTACAGTATGGCGAATATGATCGGAGCTTGCACACTCCGGGTTTTTTGGCTCAAGATGAGCTACTGCCAAAAAAGGTTAGCGTGCATGGTGTACAAAATAAATATAATATATTCCATTAGATGTTTCATCCTTATTCGATTTCGCCTGAATGTATTCATGTGCATATGTAAGCTTGTCTTATGTGAGCAGTATTAAAGTCCAGCTCATATAAATACATCCATCGAAAATAATATTTTTCTAAACCAAGAAAAAATATATATAAGCTGCTGTCACCTCATTGCCGCTGATGTTGAGTTGGTAGTATTTGCTTATGGAACATTTGTCATTTTTATCTGTGAAGAAGCAATGTGCACCGTGCTCATTCTTCTAAAACGTTCTGTTGAGTGTTTTTTCATTGTGATTAAGTCGATCCATATCACATGAATGAGTAACAATTTTCAGGCAATGGTATTTTTTCACCTGTAGAATTTTTTTTTTTATGATTGGGAGAGGAACGGTCTCCTGTGTATTGCATTGGTTTTGCGTAGATGGCACGGGGTTGATTTTAACCAACAAAGTTTCATACGGGAAGATGGATAGTCTAGAGTTACATTATAGTGGTAATATATGTTGAATTCTGCCTTGAGAGTGAAAATAATGCATTACAGTTTGTGAATCGACTTCCATGCTTTTCTGTTGCTTCTTGAGTGCCTTTTTATTTCTATCAGGTTATCAACCAGTACCAGTTGACACAGCCCATGTGGGAAGAAAGAATTACAAACTGGTACAAAGGGCACCAGGGCATGACCAGGTACATTCATATGCAATATATATTAGCAACCCCAAATTAATCTCAGAATAAAAATCGTTAATGTTGGCGATTGAAACTGTTAAAGCATCATGTGGATAGCTCCGCTTGATAAGGAAATTGCAATGCATTATCGGGCCTACTGAGATTAATGTGTTTGAGACACGTTTTAAATACAATATTTTATAATGTAACTGGTAACATTAGAAACTGTAAGAGTTACATCACAACACATATGTAGCCTGCAGAGCGTAATGAAGTAGGGACTTGCGTAAAATGTGACTTACATGTGCTAATTTCCTCTAGTTATCTTCTTTGGTTCTTTCGGTAAAGTCACATAGAATGAGAATAAAATAATACATTAATAAAATAAAATAACACAATAAAATTCTCACGACGTTTCGGCCACAACACAAGTGGCCTTCTTCAGGTGAAAGGAACAGACCCTCAACTTCCTTTCACCTGAAGAGGGCCACTTGTGTTGTGGCCGAAACGTCGTGAGAATTTTATTGTGTAATTTTATTTTATTAATTTATTATTTTATTCTCCTTCTACGTGACTTTACCGAAAGAACCAAAGAAGATGAATCCTTGCAGTCACGAAAGCTTTAAATCGATTTTCCTCTAGTTAATTTATATGCCAATATATTCGCACTATTTTCCTATTCTTGCATGGTCATTTTAATTTTACAATATTGTTGAAATCGTACATTGCATTTGAAGCATTTTTTTTTATATAGAAATAGATCTCGGCACTTATAATGTGGGAAAAGTAATTGCTATATCGTATTAGTCGTGGGATTATATTTTAGTAATATTTATATTATTTTATTTGTATGCGTGTGATGTACGAATCATATTCTTGTTATTTTGTTTCTTTAGAGATGAAGCTGAAATGGAGTATCTTAAAATTGCCCAAGATCTCGAAATGTATGGAGTGAATTATTTCCCTATAAAGGTAAATGCGTTTTCCATGAAAGTAATTTGACATGGCATTAGCAATTTATCTTGACAGTGATTGCATTTGCTCCCACATTTGGATGAATGAAACTGTGCCTCGTGTGTTTCCTTGATATAGGACAAAAAAGGAGTTGATTTCTTGCTTGGGGTCGATGCCCTGGGCCTAAAGATCTTTGAACCCAATGACAAGTTGCAGGCGAAGAAGTCGTTTCCGTGGAGCGGAATCAAGAATGTGCAGTACAGTGACAAAGAGGTAGTGACACGTGCCCAGTGGGGGCACGTATTGGCTTGTGGAGAGCTTATCAGCATTTCTCACTGATGTGTCTATAAAGTGTGCCTATGAGGATGTGTGTCCACTTGATGTAAAGCTATAATAAGCTATTGTATTCAGAGACACTAACAGCATTACATTGTTATTTTAGCTCGCTTTTGGAATGGTCATGGGGGGGGGGGGGGGGTGTGGTGCGGAGTGCTTCACACATCGCAATACGAAACGGCCGACCTGAGTTTGATTTCTAGCCATGGCTATAATCAGTGGCGAATGATGTCGGAACAAATCCTGGGCACCCCACATCACCAACCTGCAATGGGCAGCATGCCCTCGTGGACCAGTACGGCATGGGGACGCCTTCAGCCCGAAATGGATTGTTTATTTATGTAATTGTCAAAAAGATACATTCAAGAAAAAATGGCATTTGCCAGTTTTTTTCTCCACAGTTATTGACCCAAAATGTTTTCTCACTTAATTTTTTCCAGTTTACCATTAAGCCTCTTGACAAGACAACCGAGGTCTTCAAATTTTACTCTTCAAAGCAGAGAGTAAACAAACTGGTAGGGGCTTCATTCACAACTTGGTTATCTTTTTTAACGATGTTAACGTGATTTTTTTTGTTTTATATATATTTTGTTATTCTGTTGTTTCTCTTCAACGTGACTTTACCGAAAAAACTAAGAATAAGATGTTAACGTGGTTATTAGACATGTAATGTTTCTACTTTGTGATTTGATGAATTGTCACGAATCGTGGGAAATTCATGATATTTTTTACTGTCTAATCTGCATTCTTTCTGATGTCTTCTACCTTGATTCATATTGACTGATTTACTCCGTTTGCGTAAATGTAACCGCGTATAATTTGAATCGTAATGACTTGATTTCTTAAATGCACAATTGATTTGGATGTCTTTTTGACCGTACGAACTGATTTTCAGTCAATAAATTGATCATTTGTTAATTAATTTAAGAGGTTGTGTGAACTGATGTACTAAGTTTAAATCGGAATTTCATTTCATTTAAAACCTTTAATGATCGTGACTTGAGTGAATTTGCTGATGTTAAATATAATGTTCTTATAATGAAAAATCAAACAACATTTGACACATGTATATTCGAGTCTTCTAAAAACTAGAAAAATCCCAAAAACCTTAATTTTTATTTGAGCCCCCAAAAATGACAGCCCGGAGTTTGGATGGTTTTAACTTTTAGGGCAAGTTCAAACTAAAGTTCAAAATGTATTTAAGTATTTTGCTAAATTATAATGTAGATCCTCATGCTTAAGGATCATACATGGGATGCTATAACCAATTGAAAGCAGGTGCAAAGCCCACAATTGGTTACAAGTATCATCATCACGACCCATGGGCAGATAGCTTGGAGGTTTCCACTTTCCTCTGTTTGTGCCAATATGCACATCTTTATGTCATCAAACCATGACATATTTTTTTCTTCAAAGACAATATAAACGTTTATACATATAGACACATTCTAGTTACATTTCAATAGCCTTAAATGTCTTATTCATAGATGCGTCAGTGTCGGGGATAGTTGAAAAACATTGAACATCCTTTTACTATAATTTAAAGCTCAAAGCTTGCGTTGGAAATGGTTTAATATAATGTGGAAGGCATTTGGTTGTATCCATCTGCTTATTTAGTTTATTTCCATGACTATATCTGAAATGTGAATTCCAGATCCTGCAGCTGTGTATTGGAAACCACGACATGTTCATGCGACGGAGAAAAGTAGATTCTATGGAGGTGCAACAAATGAAGGCTCATGCCAAAGAGGAGAAGGCACGAAAACAGGTATGGTTATAAGCCGGCTATGGATATTCATCACATGTCTTCCAGAACAAATCCTTGGCAAACGGTAACTTGGTTCCCAATCAGGTTTTAGCATTTGGCAGTACGCTGCATTGTATGGCGTGATATTTAGTTATGAAATAGATAAGGAAATTGAGCCTTATAGGTCAATAGCTCGTTTAATCCAGCTCATGAACAGCACATACTGCCTTTGTGAATCTACCGCCATTTGGCCAGATAACGCTGTGGTTAGAATGCACAATTGAAAGGCTGCGAGTTCAACTCTCAGTTTGGGGTGGGCTCAATCCATAACCCCTTGGGGTCAATAAAATAAGTATAATTTGGTGGAAATGTCAGTGGTTTTCCTTTGGATAAATTAACCTGTATACCTATTGCGCTGCATGATGGGAAGCAGAGGACAGTGCTCCCGCCTTCACCAATCCACCCTTACCAGTGTGGTAAAGTATGGTAAAATAACCCCCATACTGCGTGGCATCAGGAGGCTCTCATCGAGTGGTAGGTTGACAAATGGGCTGTATATGTACACCGAGGAATATAGAATATCCACCGCTGAATTAAGGGCGACCAGTGGAAATGAGCACCTTTCCAATGCTTGTTTGAGCAGGGAAACGCTCTCAGAGTAGCTTGTCGTTGAGTACGTTAAGAGTGGTTCCTAGTTTAAACCTGATGCACACAGTAAAGCATTTAAGTTGATGATTCTGTATTGAAAATTCCCTTTTTTGCCTTGGAGATTGTGACTGACATTGTGGATGTGATTGACGTTGTGTTTGTGTGCAGCTGGAGAGGCAGAAACTCGACAGGGAAAAACAACTGAGAGAGGATGCGGAGAGAGCCAAGGAGGATCTAGAGAGGCGGCTGTTCCAGATGCAGGACGAAGCTCGGCTGGCCAATGAAGCCCTCGTGAGTTTTCGGCAAATTACACGAGCATAGCTCTCTCCGGTCAATAAACAAGCATTTAACTCTTTCGCGTGTGCCTTGTTTCTCAGCTGCGCTCGGAAGACACAGCGGAGCTTTTGGCAGAGAAAGCTCAGATAGCAGAGGACGAGGCCAAACTGCTTGCTCAGAAGGCAGCCGAAGCCGAGCAAGAACTGGGACGCCTGCAGGTCTTCACGTTTGCATTCGTATTTAATTTTATTTTGATGTGGATATGTTACGAAGTAATCTTTGACTGCAGATGTTGTATGGCTTTGTTATTCGTCATGTTCATAGTTGCTTTTAAAAAAAAAAATATATGTATGTATGTTTGATTAGATAGTGCTTCGTGTATGCCCAAGCAAGTAATTGGAGCTAGAAACATAATTTCTGTCCCTGGGATGTAGGTGACTGCACTAAAGACAGAGGAGGAGCGACGACTCACGGAGCAGAATGCTCGTGAAACTGAGCGCATTGCTCTACAACTTGCCAAGCAGTCTGAACGCCGGTGCGTTGCCGTTTGCTAGTTTGGGTGTGTGTGTGTGTGAGAGTGATGACATTAATTTATGGTGTCCTCGTAAGCCATGATCAGTCCACTGCTGGATGAAGGCCTCCCAAAGCCGTCAGCGTCTCTCATGATGTAATTGTCCACCGAGCACCTGCACACGACCTGATTTCGTCCCCACCTCTCCACGATGGGACATCCTCAGGGGCGCGTCCCTCCCTTAGCTGCTGCGCCATCGTTATTACCGATTGGCCATCATCCCTTCTAGTGGTGTCTTACCCATGCACTTTTGTCTTAACAGAATAATGCGTTTATACTGGCTATTTTTACCAATCCACGTATTTCTCCCTGTTTTGGTGTAATTCCAGGTGTGAATCGACCCAATGCTTTGCACACTTCGCAGTTTTGTTCCATTGTTTTTGTAATGTCAATTTCTGATAAATATATGATAGCAATTAGTATCCATTAACAAGTTTCTAAAGCATTACAACCCACTCTTATCTCACGTGTGTCCCTGCGTCAAATATTTCCAACCGTTTAGTGAATTTGTCATGCATAATCTTTGATTAGCTAACTTGTATCCCAAATCTAATTTTGCGGTCTCTATTTGACTAAGTTCTGAACACATTTCAACAGGCATACATGTTATGAGCATGAATCTCCTTCATATGCCTACATTAGAACACTTTAATTGCAGAATTATCAATGTGTAGTAATTTAGAAACATGAAAAGTGCAATTTAAAACAATTTCACGCTAGCATTGGTGGTTTGTGAGACTTGCATGTGCTGGACGCGTTGATTTTTCCTTGGTTGTACGTGTGATTAGGCTGAAAGAGGCAGAGCAGTTGAAACAGGATTTGGAGGAGGCGAGGGAGTCTGAAAGGAGAGCCAAGCACAGAATCCAGGAGCTCTCTACACCCTCCTATCCAGTATGAATGTACAAACATTTGAGAGCCGTGTTTACTGCCTCCGTAAATTAAATTAAGAGTTGTAATATGCTCAGACTTGACATTGACACTCAATATACACTCTGTTCACTATGTATATATGTTGAACATCTTTTGCACCGTGCGTAGCCATACCGTGCTAATCGGAGGTTACGGGGGGAAGGACAGCCAACTAAACACAGAAAAGGAGTTCTCAAAGAAATGCATTTTCAATCTGAATGATTTAAAAGTGCAGAACTCCAGTGGCTTCCTAATATTGGAAGGAAGAGCGTTCCAGACGACCACAGAAGCGCATGCGAAAGCGCGCGATGCAGTGACCGTCTCCGTTCGATGGCCAGCCAAAAGCCACCGTGGTGCGCACACTCAATACTGAGCAGCGTCAAATTAAAACTATCCATAATATTATCCATACATTTTTTTTAACACTTCTGAGAATTTTCAACAATACCACAAGAAATGTGCCTCTGGGCTCTGGAGTTCACCTGGAAGAAGATTCCAGGCATGTGACAATGATGGCAAGCAAGTGGAGACTCGTGACTTTTTAAGCTATTAACATACATTTGTTATCATGTTACAGTGTATGATCCGTTCTTTTTTTCCATTAAAAACGATAGTCCCATATAAGTATTCATGTAAGTGTTAAAAAATGTTTGAAGCACCCTGTATATAACACATTTGAAAACATTTCCCCCCTCCCTTTCAGCAGATGCAGGGTGTGTATCCTCACCTAGCCGGTGCGGCAGTGGTATTGGGACCAGGGATGCCTGCCGCAGGCCTGGACAGTGAAGGCAGGCGGCTGTCGGTAGCCAGCGACTACAAGGACTCGGACATGAAGCGTCTCTCTATGGAGATTGAGCGGGAGAGGTGAGCATCACGTCATGTTTTCCCGCCATCGGTCACATTTGTGCTGAGTTTGTCCTTCCCCCGCACCTCCGATTAGCACGGTGGGCTACGTACAGTGTGAAAGAAGTTCACGCATATGGAGACTAATCCGCCTCCTACAAAATTGGCTGCAGTGGGATATATAAAATGGGTTTTAGGTATCAACGCATGCCCATCGAGGCCTATATCTGTTGGAAAAAAACTTCACAATTGAATACAGTTAAATCTATAAGCTGTGTTGCTAAATCACAACTGAGAATGATATTAAGACCAAAAGAGACATATGAATGGGTTATCGGAGTCAAGTTTCCTCTTGTCGCACTTGCTTCTAAATCTTCAAGCCAAATTTTGTTCAGGAAATATCCACATTTGTTAATATGATTTAATCTAAAAAATTATAATATACAAATGCAATGCAAACTGGAGGTTGTGTTAAAGCAGCATGGAACGTGCCATTCTTAGTGCTGTTTAGGCATTTAAGAGGGGCAGCTGCTCTCTTATAGTTTCCTGATTGTGTAGGATTTCAATAAAAGACTGTAATATGTGTGTGGCCAGGTTTGAGTACCAGGAGCGAAGCAAGAACCTGCAGGAGCAGCTGAAGGAGCTGAAGACTGAGATAGAAGCATTGAAGCTGGAAGAAAGTGAAAGCTTAGAGAGGGGAGAGCATCGTTACCACACACTTACTCGGGTGTGTACCATTAAAATTTTGTTTAGGTTGCCTTTTCTTGAACACATTCCTGCGGAAGGAGCTGGTAGGAACGTTGGGTTGCTCGGTCAATGGCCAGAGTTAACGGCGGCACCACGTGGTGTATTCCGCAAATATGCCCGACTGTGAGGGCGGGCACAAGCCGGCGTGAGTAGGTTAAACGTTGAGTTTTATAAGGGCACCACGGGGTGACCAGCCCCTCAACACCCAGCCCCACCCCTCCCACCCCCCGCCCCTCCCCACCCTCCCCACCCAGCCCCTCCCCACCCTCCCCACCCAGCCCCTCCCCTCCCTCCCCTCTCCACCCAGCCCCACCCCTCCCATTTTTGGATGCACGACGGATGGACGGACGGACACAATAATCCCCTGTGGGCTGGTGTAACCAGGAGGTTCCTACCAGTATAATTGTCGGAATTATGAATGTGTCGTAAACAAGCTCCTTGCGCATCTCTGCTGTATAACATGTGTTCTGCTTTCTTTGCAGATGTCGTTCCAGAATGCTCACAGTGCCGGCTTCTATGAGAGCCACTGACGGCGGCACAAGTTGGTGTCGAGCCCAGCGGATCTGGGTGTTGACATGCAATTGCGCCTGTCGTCAGCAGCTTATGGATTGGTCAGAAGAAAAGGAGACTACTAAACTGGAGTGTGGGCCTAAAGGTCATTTAATATGACCATT
Organism: Petromyzon marinus; assembly: GCF_048934315.1. Lineage (NCBI taxonomy): Eukaryota > Metazoa > Chordata > Hyperoartia > Petromyzontiformes > Petromyzontidae > Petromyzon > Petromyzon marinus. The sequence continues at coordinate 9,362,838 of NC_133704.1, forward strand.
GTATTCGAAACTGTACGTGGTATATGTTGGTCTTGCACTACCTGTTCTTATATAATCCAACAATTTCTGGTTCATGTGTTATGGACATATGCCTTTTTAGCTCAGCACACATTGTTTGATATTATGGTACAAACTAGTGTTAATTATTATTTTGATACACATGCTCCTGGTTCCAGAAGGGGGGTCATGATATTGTTGTTCTTGAAAATACATGCCACATTAGTGTCTCGTGTTGAGATGTGGTTTGGATATGAAGCTGTGATACAGTTGTCCTTGAAATACCAGGCCAATTAATGAGTAGGATGCACTGGTTAAATCCATGAAGAGCAAATTTAGCCCATCTACAGCTTGAAATGTTATTTATATTACCTTTATATATTATGAAAGCCATATAATTTCTATTAAATATCTGTCACATTTTCCTTGAATTTATTTTTGTTTTGGCTGACAAAAATCTAGGTCACATTTAATGAAAAAAAATGTTGATAATACCACAGGAGCTTCATCGTGGGAACTTTTTGCCAGTATCAAAGTATGAAAAATAATAGGTTTTACCCTCTCTGGCAATAAAGTGGTTAAGATGTTCAGACACCCAATAGATACCTTTTTAAAGTATCGAAGACTGCATATATTATCCGAGTTTGTTTGCATGTTCACCACAAGTACGTGTGGTTAATGCAGACTTGCATCCTTTGGTGTTTGAACATCTTAACACCCGTTTTATTGCCAGAAAGGGTAAAACCTTGGTTTTTTCACTCACAAAGCTGGCAAAACCGTTCTTTCACAATTGTAAACAGGTTATTCTTAGCCATAGTATGATTGGCAAAAAAATCTCATTTGACCTGTGATGGAATGGCTTTTAATTATGTGGCCAAGGAAGAAATCAAAGAAGTAAAATTTTCCTTTTGATGTCGCAGCCTGTTTTACCTTTGAAAAAAATGTATGACGATACAAAGCACCACGTTGGAACGGCGTCATATTTGGGGTGGAGCACCCAGTTCCAACCTCACTCTAGTACTTGATTTATCGAATCCAACGTAGAACAGGTTGATCCAAGTCACTGATTCACTCCAGTCACTTGGTGGTAGTGTTCTTTTAATTTCTATCGCAACTACCATGGCTACTAGTCCCATGAATATGACTCATTGATTCCTCCACCCATGTTGAAGATTCGATCTACCTGGCTGTCTGGTCCACCTCGTCCATGCTGTGTTCAACCATCATATACTGCAGGTTAAAACATTTATTTTTGCTTTTTTTCTACACAAGTGGTTGACTTGGGAATTCCCTCTCATAGTCTTTTCCCCCCAAGTAATTTTAACCTTGCTCAATACAAGAAATGTATTGGGCATATCCTCCCAGGTTATTTCAAGGACACACTGTTTTGGAATTAAAGTACTGAAACAACAAAATGGTAATATAACTAATAGGCACTCACGTGCCTTGAGATACAAAATGTATTTAGACAGTTTATACTTCCAAATTTTATAGTGTTCTGTTACAAATGTTTTTAGAGAAAATGTGCATTTTAACTATACTATTATAACATTGGCTACACAAATCATCTGTAGGGAGCATCTGTACAGCCACTAAATCAATTTTGGATTTTATTAATCATTAGTCTGGACATGTTTGTACATTATTTTCATATGTATATAAAAGAAAGTGTAGGAAACGTTAGATTGAATATTAACAAAAATATTTTAAAAAGTAACATTGAAATTTGACAATTGATCCGATCCAATTTCACAAAATGCATATGTAGCATATTAACTTTGGGTCGAGTCGTGAATATGGTGGCCTTGATGTTATAAACATTGAGAATGAAAATATATCCATTGTCTGTTTTATAGAATATACCCTTGGATTTATTTTGATCACTAGTTCATTAGTGCCTGATATGAAAGTCCTATTATATTTTTTTCTTCTGGGTTCTTTCTGTAAAGTCACATAGAAAAAATAAAATCAAGTTATATTGTGCAACGGTTTACTAGCAGTATACTGTAATTTGTGTTATTGGAACTCATTGTTTTCTATCACGATTGCCACTGGCTACAAGGTATCACCTTTTCAATCTCATGTCATGGGTTTTTCTTACTTATCACTGATTTTACATGCTCATCAATGGCATTTTAGCTCACATGCATATCCGGCACTTGCTTGCATTGCTTAAGTAGCATTGCTTATTGTAACATAGGAGAATTATGTTGTTAAATGACACTACAATGGCAGACGAGTCGCCCTACACGTTCAAATAACTAAATGGATTATTTTGCAGACAAAAGACAACCATAAATGGGCTTTGTGAATCTGTGACAGCGTTGCATAAATACAACACACAACGGCTACAGCTTTTGGATTGGTGTGGCTTTTCAGCTGTATCTGGTGTATCCTTTGGTGTGTTTCCGGTCTATGGAAGTGTTTCTGCAGAGGTTAAGACCTCATTGCATTATAAAGTAAATAATAGCACATCTGTATTTGCTAAATTATACATAGCATTTTATTCATGGTTATAGTCCTGAAAAGTTTAACGAACTTGCATTGTCTAAAACGCGACATTAAACTTTCATGGTTTCATTGATATTAACCGTCAAAATTTAGCAACCTAAAAAAATATAGACAACTGTAAATCACACCCAGATACTGTAGCTTTTAAGTAAATGTAACACTAACTTCCCCTCATAAGACATTTCCATCATTTGGGGAAAATATGGTTACCTCTGATTCCCAAATAGATGAGCTGTTTTATGAATCAACTGAAAATGTGCAGCATATCGAATGGAAGTCTACATTTATACATTGTTCCTGCTTTTTTTTGCTTATTCTGACTAAAACAAAAGTAATCTACATACATCTATCTTTAATCTCATTGTTATAGGTGGTATACTGATAGATGTGCTTCAGGTCTTGCTTGTTGTTTGCGTTCAGAAACTACCAAAGGCCTTGGATGTTGCTGCTAGATTTCCCAAGGTTAGTCTAGGAAGCTTGTTCTCTTGTTGCAGTGCAGTGTGGTTAAGGTGTTCAGCCATATGCCAGAGTTCTCGCCTGCTTGAGAAAAATGCACCACCTTATAATTTTTAGAATAGATGCATTTTTTTGGCATAGCATAACAGTGTTACGTTATGGAACAGTCGTTTTAGTTTCCAGTGAGAGTTTCAAATCCGTAATTTTTCCGGGTGCACTGAACTCCCTCGTGAACCTTGCTCCAATTAATCTTGTCAAATGCATCCGGAACCAGAAACTATTACACCTGGTTTTTGCACATGAGATGATGTTTCATATTGTAGTGTTGAATGTACATAAAGCTGAAGTTGGCACTGCTTTGGAGAATGCATATTTGAATTTTAAAGCTGAAAACATCACTTGTTATGAGGTTTAAAAAAAAAAAACTTGCCTAATCCTTTCCATCGGAAGGGAAACTTTCAAGTATAATTATGGTGAAAGGATTACGTTATTTAGTGAGGTAGCAGTGTACTGTAAAATTAAACTAAATTCATTGATTTATCAACCAATAGTTTTAAAGTAAGTTATTAGTGGCAAGGTTTGATTTGACATTTACAAATAATGCTTTGCCATGTTTTGCTGCTATATGATATGGAAACAATAGGATCTGCTTTGATAAGATCTATAAATTTACCTTTACCTGGGGTCATTGCCAAATAACAGGTAGTGAATTGGCAAGGGAAACACTCGAATAGCATTGTCCTGATGCTTTAGAATTCGCATTAATGTAGAATTGTGATCGTTTTAAATGTAAGCATTTATATAATACAGATACTCACATTTTAAACATGCCGTGCCATATAGAGTATATTGCATATTTGTCATTGTGCATTTAAGAAATTGTGGGTTTTTGTAATTTGCAGAAGCCTAATGCATCGTCACAAATTGAATAATTGGAAAACACTTTTTTCTCATGTACAAATATTTACCTGTGAAAGACATTGTTGGTTAAACATGACGTTCCATTATGGATTTAAACAATATGTTGAACGTATGCATTTTTTTGCCGTAAATACAAATGAGATGCTTAGCTATTAATTGCTTTGTCTTGTATGCAAGAAATATGTCGTTCTGAAAGTGGAATGCAGCAAACGTCAGTCACTAATGATGGATGTTTATATGACTGCTTAATGATGCAGTTTGCAGCATATTCATCATTACAGAATTGTACTAACGTATATTCTTTGAGATCTTGGTGGATAATAAAGTAAACATTTACATGCACTAAAATTGATTTGGGTCTTTAAAAATGGTCAGTGTTTTAAACTCCATTTTTAAAGACTGTAAATATGAGTAATGGCATTCCTCCTGAATTACAATTGAATGCGCTGCAATTGCAAAATAATACAATCCGTTTTTTGTCATAAATATGAACTATTTCTCTAAATGGAAATGCTTAATAGACTTCATATGAAGTGTTTACAGATATTGGCAGGACAATCAAGTGGGAAATACATTTGGCCTGATTTACAATAACAGTTTCTTACAGTTGTGAAAACACCATAATGCGACAGAGCCTGTAAAAAATGTTAACAAAAATGTATTCATTAGAACCTGAACTTTTAAGTTTTGCAAATACTTTGTGGTAGGACTTATGGAATAGATTTGGGTCATGGTTTACGGAGCTGTTGCTGTATTACAATTTTACCAGTAGTTGCATCAACTGTAAGGTATAGGTTGAGTATGTGGACGATGCTCTGCATTTCATTTGTGGAGAACCTCAAACGTGCTCTGATCAAGCCTCCGATACGTACTGCCATTTTTGTACTTTTTAAAATAAAAAAACATTGTATAGAATGCTGTTGTTTCTCTCGTGTATATGTAGAACCGTTATGTATTACAGAATGGACCCAGTGTTACCTCTGCCTAATGGAGGGTGCACTTACCCACGCATCGGTGTCAATTTATTTCCAGCGCTCACTACAGTAATATACACATTGTCTTGAACTATACTTACTAAGGCACGTTACATATCACCGATTCATGTTTCTCAAGCTCGTCAAGAGATTGGTCTTCCTACAACGGGTGGAGGAACGCGCGCAGGATATCTAGAATAGATACCACTGAATCATCCTCACAGACGTTGACATGTGGGACTCGGGTGTAACACAGTCCTCTCTCTGAATTATCAATGCAGCACGTACCGGTGACAACTTGTTTTCATGGGCATGGTACACAGAGGACTGTCATCCCAGCTTAGCAAATGCCTTTTGTAAGACGGTGCACACGCTTGACTTTAGCCAAACATTTTTGTGCGCACCGGGAGACCGCGGAAAATTGACCTTTAAAGTGAAGTAAAAGCACCATTGTTCCATTGCATTGCACATTTGCAAAAACGCAATAACCATATCAATAGGTGATGCCTTATTTTGGAGCAGCTGAAATTGTATACGCCATCTGAACGAACTTTCTGTTTGTTAAAATACAGCTGCTTTATCTGTTCACTCGCATTTAATGTATGGTTGGGGCACACCGATTTACAAAACGTTAAGCGGCTTTACGGAACTGGTCTGTCTTGCGTTTTCAGGCACTGGTGCCTATATTGAGATCACCACAGCTTGCCACACCTCTCGTATCAATTTCAGGCCCTCTTGCTTTGTGCAGCCTCCGGATATTTTCTGTCAAGTGTGATGGACAAAGCGGTTCCTGTGCCCGACGACTGTCTGTCTTGTTTTGAACGGGGTTTAATTTCTCGCCCGTGGTTCGCTGGTCGACAGGCTGGGAGAGTAAGCCTACAGATAGGGCTAAGAGTAGCCGCAGGCAGAGAGAGAGAGAGATGGTGACAGAATATATTGATGAATAAATAAGCGTGATGTGAAGACCTTTGTGAGTGTATTTGATGAGACCGTTTGTAATGTCCTCCCAACTACTGTACCGTCACCATGCAATTTGTTTACATTTTATAACATTTTGTATAATCCTCTCCATTTCCTCAACTTTCTAAATCTAGTCTTTTTTTTATTCAGAAATTAAAGTACATGTATAGTTCAGTATTAACAACATGAAGGTGCAATTAACCTTATTTACTTATACATGCATTAAAAAAACACTTTTTAAATTAATTTTTTTGAAAATGCACTTTGGATTCGTTGAATGTAAAATAAAAATAAAAATTCAATTTTCTACCTACGTGACTTTACCGAAAGAACCAAAGAGTATGGATTCCAGCAGTCACGAAAGCTTCAAATAAAGATTGTAAAAGGTATCTTTTACGTTTTGCTTTGTTCATAACATGGCTTGACGCGTAAATAGGCAGAGGTCACCCGTGCCAACGTCGGCACCTTTAATCTCGCATCCGTGCCAGAGTTTTGTTTGGCAGTCGGCTCAACTGCATCGCTTTGTCGTCCGTCGAACGGACCGTGGAGGGAGTGCAAGGAGCGGAGGTCGCCATCGATCGCCGTGGACGTTGTTGGGGTGACCCCATTGGTGGTGTGGCGGCGGTGAAGGTAGGAGGGGAGGTGGATGTCTATTGTCACGGTGGTTGTTGTGAATCCATTGTTGGTTGTTGGGGTGGTGACCCCATTGGTGGTGTGGTGGAGGTGAAGGTAGGAGGGGAGGTTGATGTCTATTGTCACGGTGGTTGTTGTGAATCCATTGTTGGTTGTTGGGGTGGTGACCCCATTGGTGGTGTGGTGGAGGTGAAGGTAGGAGGGGAGGTCGATGTCTATTGTTACGGTGGTTGTTGTGAATCCATTGTTGGTTGTTGGGGTGGTGACCCCATTGGTGGTGTGGTGGAGGTGAAGGTAGGAGGGGAGGTCGATGTCTATTGTCACGGTGGTTGTTGTGAATCCATTGTTGGTTGTTGGGGTGACCCCATTGGTGGTGTGGTGGAGGTAACGGCAGAAGGGGAGGTCGATGTCTGTAGTCACGGTGGTTGTTGGGGTGACCCCATTGGTGGTGTTGTGGAGGTGACGGCAGAAGGGGAGGTCGATGTCTGTAGTCACGGTGGTTGTTGGGGTGACGAGGTCCATAGCCATGGTGATCGTCGTTGTTGTTGTTGGCGTGAATCCGTTGGTGTGGCCGAGGTGGTGGATGCCGGGGTGGAGGGTGGCGGACATTGCCTTGACAGGCGTCTCCACTCCCATCCATTCTCATTTTCTGCAAAAGTAAACACAAAAAACGTGTGCGTCGTTCAACCTTCCAAGTTACGAAACAGTCATCGTTTTAACATAAGCTGGTCTGTTTTTTTTTGTTTGTTAACGACGGCGGTAACGGCCAACAACTCGACTGGACTTACAATCAATCCAGAGCACCGCTGGCTAGATAGGGTTCGATTCGATCTCCGGGCGCGGCACTTCAACAAAATTTGCTACGGTCCTAGGAACATCCCTCGCTCGCCTCTGTCCACCCAGGTGGCAGGCCACGTGTGTGGGGTTTACGGCCCCCCTGTTGGGGCAAGTGCTGTTAGCGAGTAGCACCTATATTATTGGTTCTTTCGGTAATGTCACGTAGAAGGGAAGTAATAAAACAATAAAAAATAAAATTTTCACGACGTTTAGATTGCAACACAAGCAATCACCATCAGGTGTGAAAACCACAGCAAGACAATTTAAAACATTTTGAAAATTTCTTGTTGTGGTTTTCACATCTGATTATGATTGTTTGTGTTGCAATCGAAACGTCGTGATAATTGTATTGTTTTATTTTTATTATTTCCCTTCTACGTGACTTTACCGTAGAATCCCTGCAGCCACGAATGCTTTAAATCGAGTAGCACCTATTAAGGCCGGCATGGCACACGAGGGGGTGGGGGTGGCCAGCACCACGCCCGACCGCCTTTGTCTCCCCAGTGGAGATGTTTACTACAGACCGCACCAGGTACTCGTTTGAGGCTGAGTCGACCGAGGGGGGAGGCCCAGGACCCGTTCAATTAATCGTCACTGGTGTTGGGCGTGAGCGGGATTCGAACCGGGTTCGTAACGCAACGTAACTGGCCGCTGCACTACCGCTTCCCCAATGCGATTGTACGGGGGACCTTTGTCTTTGCTATACCCCTTACCTCTCTTCCACCGACACGTCCGGCCAGGGACTGTGGAGGAGTAGACCAAAGTAGCCCTCTTTACGGAGCTTTTCCCTCTCGTGGAAAGGGCCCTCTCTCTCTTACCGACGGCCGTTGCCTTTTAAACTGAACAAACGACGGCACGAAGATCCTCCGGGCAGCACGCGGTTATGGGGACCGTTGCCACCACCAAATGAACGGAGGATCGCCGTCACTTAATGTTCCGCTGGAAATCGACGGAGCGGTTTCCTCGCCCTTGTGAATTGGTCATTGATACACGGATCATGAAACAGATTATTGGGAATTGGTCATTGGTACACGGACCCTTAAACCGATTATTGGGAATTGACTTAAAGCTCTCGTGACTGCAGGATTGCATATTCTTTGGGTCTTTCGGTAAAGCTATGTGGCTTTACCGAAAGACACAAAGCATACGATTATTGGGAATTGGTCATTGGTACACGGACCCTTAAACCGATTATTGGGAATTGGTGGTTGATACACGGACCCTGAAACCGATTACCAATTTGCTGGGTATTGTTTAACAGGCCCAATGCACGGCAGTGGATCATTTATTATTTAAAAACGCCGGATAATCATGAAATCATTAATTGAAATACGTTATTTTTGCACAGTCTTGCATTACATTGTGTTTTTAGGTGTTGTTATATATATTTTTTTGTGTTTGAAGTTTGTATGCTATATGAAATTGGCATAAATAAACATACAAATAGGCAAAACTAAATATCCTACTTTTAAAAAGTCACGGTATTTACTGTGCCGTGCTTACCACTCAAATCTCGAAGACTCTGCATGGGGTGATGTATATACGTGCAGTATATTCATTGTGTAAGTCGTTGTATGCAGTGTGTAATGTACTGTCAATAATATTTGACACTGAAATCAAGGTGCCCATAGCCGGACTGGTTACAGCCCAATGGAGCGATTTTGCCGGTTTCGCCGGATCGGCCCGGGACCGCCGGATAAATGTTGGAAGCAGCCGGATAATCGACGATTATATTGTACACGTATGCAGTGCCGGATTAAGCTAGTGCGGGGCCTGTAGCATATGTTATAAAGGGGCCATAAATAAAAAAAAACATGTAAACATTAAAACACATTTTTAACTTGCATAGTAAAGTAATTGTATTTTTTCATTTGCAATACAGCCAGATAATACGACAAATCGCTAACCTTAAACACCAAGTCGTTCATAAAAGTTGAAGGCGGTATAGTACTATAGCAATAGAGCAAGTGCAGAATCACTGAACCGGAATTGATAGCTTGAAAGCATTTAGCGCGGGGCCCTTGAAAGTGCGGGCCCGTAGCTACATTGGTAAAAAGTAGCTACATATGTAGCTACTTTTGCTACAGGGATAATCCGGCACTGCGCTAATGTACATAGACAGCACTAAGCCAGCCCAGTAAAACACGACCAGTTGGTCTAACCTAGGTCCGTCCAGTGGTGCCAACCCACATGCCCACGTCGGCCCAACGTCGGGAGCCTCTACCGGGGAGGTGACCGATCGCTCTCGGAAGGTTGTAAGTTAAAATCCTGGTTTGTGGGTGTTTCCCCAGCTCATCATACGTCGATGCAATGACTCCCACGGTGCGGGGAAGTCACAATAGCCCACGTGTATGTGTGTTGAACTTCTTCCGCACCTATGGATAGATTCACCCCTTGGCACAGCAATGCGAATTTTTTTTTTTTACCCACTGGCTTAGGGCTGTAGACGGGAGATAAGCAGCATTTTGACAATGAGGCTATTTTAGTAACATTTCTTTGCAAACAATAATGCGGACTCAAACATCTGCTTCAATTAAAGTCTGACGTTTTGAGAAGTTGGACGATTATAATTTGCATGCAATGACGTGCGCTCGGGATGTAGGATTTGGTTGAACTAAGCACAGCACATGCAAAAAAAGGCCCCCCCAAAGGGGTTGAAACATCACCCAATGATACGCTCTCCAAATTTAAAGGGGGCGAAATGCTACCGTAGTCCGCAGGATTCGAACCTGTGCGGGGAGAACCACCAAATGGATTTCTAGTCCATCGCCTTAACCGTTCGGCCACGACTACCCACACTTTACATGATGTCTTCATAATACACACACTCAGATAGCTGTCAACCCATACGGGTTATACGTATTCTTGTAAAGACACGTTGAATTTTCAGGTCCAGACGGCGTACAGCCGTTTCGATACGGGCAAATACATGTTTTTGTCTATATTTGTGTTTCTCCCTTGTAATGGGACTTTGTAGGATGAACGTTGAGATTTATAAGGGCACTGGGTGACTAATACGTTCTGAATTGGTCTGTACTAAGGTAGGGTACTGATATGGGGTTGACAGGCATGCACTCACAAAAAGGCTTCTTGAACAGCACAACAGGAATCCCACTGCTGTGCATGTCATGATGGCATCACCATTCTTGCACACATTTTGCACACAGCCTTGTGATGACTATCATAATCAAGTGCCAGGATTGTGGCATTCAAATTTAAGGAACAAAGCACAAGATGTTTTTTTTTCCTTCCAATGTCATGTTTATTGGAAATCATCAGCACAGTCACTATTCTAGTCCATCGCCTTTACCGCTCGGCCACGACTACCCACACTTGACGTGATGTCTTCATAATACACACACTCACAAAAGGGTTTCTTAAATAGCACAACAGGAATTATTTTTGCTGTCCATGTCATGATGGCATCACCATTCTTGCACACATTTTGCACACAGCCTTGCGATGACTATCATAATCATTGTGCCAGGATTGGGGCATTTTAATTTAAGGAACAAAGTACGTTTGTTTTCTTCCAGTTTCATGTTTATTGGAGATCACCAACACAGAGCAGAGTCACAATTGTCTACTGCTGATGTTTGTGCCTGAGGGACTCATATTGCCCATAGTATGTTGGAGTTAAATGTTCGCATTTATAGTTAAAATAATTTGCATGTGTAAAAGACAACGATAGGCAAAACGCCATCGGTGCCACATTATTTGGTGATGCTGCTGCTGTTGCGATGGCAGTGGTGCGCAGGCGAAATAAAATAAATTCAACGTATTCGTCAATAACACATACACCATAGAGTAAGCCACCGTAGTCTGCGATAATACGAGGGAGGAATCGTAAACATACACAAACTCTCTCCTAAAGTCATATCCTGGCCAGCAGATCTCGATATTGGCATTCAGCTACTGAACACATTGCTGTCACAACACGCCAAGAACAGAATAGGTCAGGCTTGGAACAAACACGAGTCGTGGCTGAGTGCTGGATAATATTTGGCCTGGTGAAGGCCAATAATAAATAGGGAGATGTGACTTAAAGCATAATACAGGGGTGGTCCAGATGGCTTGTGACCCCCAATTAATTAACCCGCCCTAAAAAAAAATCCTTTGCTTATTAATTTCTAAACTTAAAAAGATGACGTTTTCCGAGAATTAAATTAAGGGTGGAGTGGGTCAGAAGACATCTGGGATCCACCCTGTACATTTGTCACACTTCGCCAAAGTGCAGCGCAGGGTCGTGGACAGCAGAGGACGGTACAGACCAAACAAAATAAAATCCACGCTCCCCACCGTCCACGGCTCTCGTCCTCGCCTCCTTCGCCAAGCCCCAAGCCCCGCCAACCAACAAGCGAGACGACGAAGTTGACGGTTCAATGTTACGACCCGCACGGCGTGGCTTGGATGGCCCTCATCCAGCAGTGGATCGATAACGGCGCTGTTGTGCAACAGGCCCAGTTGGCCAGGGGATCAGCTGGCAGATAGATCAGCTGGCAGCGCACGTGTCGCTTGGATGTTTATAACTGCGGCAAGGAGAAATCCGATGAGCTATAAAGCTCCCTTTTTGTTTGTTTGTTACCGATGTCCAGTTAAGTGGCGCGGTGGGTAAGAACAAGCAAAATCTCGATTTTTTTTAAGCTTTCGTGACTACAGGAATCCATTCTCTTTGGTTCTTTCGGTAAAGTCACGTAGGTTAGAAAAATAATTATTGATCACGACGTTCCGATCGCCACACAAGCAATCGTCCTCAGGTGTTACTTTATCGAAAGAACCAAAGAATATACAAGCAAAACTAAACTATATATATTTTTATTTAAAGCTTTCGTGAATGCAGGGATTCATATTCTTGGTTCTTTCGGTAAAGTCACGTAGAAGGAAAACAAAATAAAAATATGAAACAATAAAATTCTCACGACGTTTCGACCGCAACACAAGCAATCATCATCAGGTGTGAAAACCACAGCAAGAAAATTTGAATCTTTTTTCAAATTTTCTTTATTCAAAATTTCTTGTTGTGGTTTTCACACCTGATGATGATTGCTTGTGTTGCAGTCGAAACGTCGTAATAATTTAATTGTTTCATATTTTTATTATTTTATTTTTTCCCTTCTACGTGACTTTATCGAAAGAACCAAGAATATATTGTTTTATCTTACCACGTAGAAGGGAAATAATAATACAAATAAAACAATACAATTCTCACGACGTTTCGGCCACAACGCAAGCAGCCGTCCTCAGGTGAAGAACAGAGCTGAGGATGGCTGCTCGCGTTGTGGCCGAAACGTCGTGAGAATGTTAGTTTTATTTTTTATTATTTTATTATTTCTCTTCTACGTTACTTCACCGAAAGAACCAAGAATATAAATCCATGCAGTCACGAAAGCTTTAAATCGAAATTTAATTCATAATCTGATACCCGAAAGAATCCACAACGCGAAAACGCGGAACCACACTGAGTGGCCGTCGCCGCTCGCCGTACCGCCGCGACTACGGGAAGACGGCAGGGGCAAAATCTCCGCGTTTGTAAACTCGCGATCCTGCACGAGAGGGAACCCCCATTGGGTTTGATGGTCTAAGTCTCTAAGACGACGGTGGTGGTGGTGGTTGGTCATGTTGATGGTGATGGCGGTGATGATGCGTAAGGAGAACGTGCGTCTCGCTGTTCTCGTCGCCTCCTTTCACGCCGCCAGAGGCCAAGGCCACGGTGCGTTCTGCACACGTGCACGACACATCTCGATCTGTTATTTTATTTTATTGTTATTTTATTTTTTACCTACGTGACTTTACCCAGTAGAACCAAAGAGTACATCTCGATCTGTTCCATGTCATCTCTTTCAAACCTCCAAAGCCCCACCCACCGCCGCCTCCTCATCCTCTAGCTACTCATCTCTCCTAATTGTACACCGACATCTCATCAGCAGCTCCACTTTCACGGTCTCCCATCGATCCGCATCATCTCCTGTGATTTGCGATGAACACCTCCGCACCGAACATCTCCACCTCCCTTCCCGACTGCACAATCTCCCCCCCCCCCCACCCCTCATGTCTCCTCGAGTGTTTGATTTCTTCCGAGGCTCCTTAACGTGCCATTGTCATCTGTGAAATCGACTTTTTCTCAGTCTTTTGCATCGACAAAACATGCAGCTCTGTTGTCTCCTGCATCTCCGTCAAATTCCCATCAAATGTCAACTACCTCGCCCGGTGTACAAGACGTCGTGGGTTCGAACCCTGACGCCTGCTGCTGTATATTGGGAATGTGGGAATAGGATTTACCCTTTCTGGCAATAAAACAGGAGGTGTTAAGATGTTAAAACACCAAACTGAAACATTTGGCAAGGAATCATGTCTGCATTAACCCACACATTGTTATTATTTTATTGTCATGATTTTTTCTATCTACGTGACTTTACCGAATGAATCATAGAATATGAATTCCTGCAGTGACGAAAGTTTTAAGTCCAAATTTAACCACATATGCTTGTGGTGAACATTAAAAAAATCATTCTCTGGTAGGAAATGATGCATTGTCATGGGACCTCCTTTGCCAGTGCCAAAATATAAGAATAGTTTTTCCCATTTTTATCTGGCAACAAAACAGGTGTTAAGGTGTTAAAACACCAAACTGAAACCTTTTGCAATGAATCATGTCTGCATTAACCACATATACTTGTGGTGAAAATGCAAACAAAAAACATGCTCTGACAGTATATGCATTGTCTTTGAAATTGATTGGTCCACACCAGAGACAACTTTCTTTAGAGCCTAGTCTCAGTGTGAGACCAGAGGACGCCAAAAGGCGAACAGCACAAAGACAATGCCACTATCAGAGTAATGAGGGCTCGGGGTGAGCATCTACATCATGGGACCTCCTTTGCCAGTGTCAAACTTTAAGAATAGGTTTTTCCCCTTTTTTCTGGCAACACAACAGGTGTTCAGATGTTAAAACACCAAACTGAAACTTTTTGCAAGGAATCATGTCTCAACACGTCTGCAGTAACCACAGATACTTGTGGTGAAAATACAAACACAAAACATGCTCTGACAGTATATGCATTGTCTTTGAAACTGATTGGTCCACAAAGTCAATGCATATACTGTCAGAGCATGTTTTTTTGTTTGTATTTTCACCACAAGTATTTGTGGTTAATGCAGACATGATTCCTTGCAAAAGGTTTCAGTTTGGTGTTTTAACATCTTAACACCACCTGTTTTGTTGCGAGAAAAAAGGGGAAAACCTATTCTCATTTTGGCACTGGCAAAGGAGGTCCCATGATGGAGCTGCTCACCCCGAGCCCTCATTACTCTGATAGCGGCATTGTCTTTGTGCTGTTCGCCTTTTGGTGTCCTCTGGTCTGACACCTTTTGAGACGAGGCTCGAAAGAAAGCTGCCTCTGGTTTGGTGACCAATTAATTTCAAAGACAATGCATATACTGTCAGAGCATGTTTTTTGTTTGCATTTTCACCACAAGTATCTGTGGTTAATGCAGACATGATTTCTTGCAAAAGGTTTCTGTATGGTGTTTTAACATCTTAACACCTGTTTTATTGCCAGAAAGGGTAAAACCTATTATTATATTTTGATATACTTACAAGGGGGGTCCCATGATGTACATTTGGAGCTTGCGTGTCTATATCTATCTCCCCGTGTTCACGTGGATTTTTCTCCGGGTCCTCCGGTTTTTCCCCTCCACATTTGGAAACATGCATTTAAAGTATTAGGCTGCTAAAAATTTCGGCAAGATAAGCCTTTGACATGCATTCCATCATAATTTCCACTGCCAGGCACTCATCACTATATGTCATTGGAACCGTAAGAATCAGTAATATCACCATTATGATCTTGCCTCCTTGGGCTGCTAAAAATGAGTCCACCTGCTCAGGCTGGTCAGAAGTGAAGTTGTCCTATTGTTCAGTCGTCTCGTCTCTGCCACAAGAATGTGGAATTTCCACAATTGCCCCCCCCCCCCTCTCGGAGCTGTCAATAGAATTGAGTACAGTGTTGCGCCATATTTCTGTGAGCCACTGGGTGGCAGTCGCGAGTGACTGCGCCATTGGCATCACTCCATTGTTTGACTTTCGGATTTAAATGTACACGTGTCAAAGTTACCATCAATGACTTCTCCTGCCGCATCTCTCCCTTTACCACAGATAGAGTGCATGTAAAGATCTATAAGTGTTCTGATACTTGCATTGTATTTGCACTGTTTGCCTTTTGTCTTTCTATTGTATAAAACTGGTAAGACAAGGCCATAAAAAGGGAAGTATCTGGTGTAGACAATCAGTTCAAAGACAATGCATATATTATCAGAGATATTTGCATGTTTTGCCACAAGCATGTGCGGTTAATGCAGACTTGATGTCTTGAAAAAGGTATCTATTTGGTGTTTGAACATCTTATCGCATCTTTTATTACTAGAAAGGTTAAAACCTATAATTTTTCATCATTTTGGATACTGGCAAAATGTCCCATAGATATGGTAGTCCTTTTTCTGCACATATGTAAACCCAGGTTTCCCTTTAAAGTGATACTCCTGGTCGTAATGGATTCTTACTTGATTATAATTAAGATAATACATTTGTCAAATAATTCCTTAAAATGGATTACATTTTACAACAATTTGAGATATCATCAGCCATGAGATATCTACTGATAGCTGAAGGCTACCCCGTCCCATCACCATCCCCCATGGATTCCGGATATCCTCATGGCAGATGGTGTTTCCTTGTAAACGTCGACGCGAGCTGGACATTGCTGGTTGTGTTTGGTGATGACCTGTGTTGCTTGTAGCTGCAGGAGGAGCAGGTGAGCTTTGGGACGGGCTGGCGCTGTGGCTGGGCTCTGAGAGGCACTTGCGCTTCTGCCTCTGCTCCGTGCTGCTCGCCACCCTGGTGCTGTGCGCCGTGGTGCGGCACGTACAGGTGCGCACTGGCACGCACACACACACACACGCGCGCACACGCGCACACGCGCACAGCCGTTACTCTTCAGTGCCCACACTGTGGGTGGGAACCTTTTCCCTACTGAGGGCTGAATATGACTTTTATCTTTGGTAGACAGCCGCACGTTGGTTGACACTAAACTTTGATCACACGAGGACTGTACGCTTTGGCTGCATGCTCAGAACTACTTGCAAGAGAATAAGTGACTGAGGTTGCTCAAATTAGAAACACAGTATCGCCAGGTTATAAATATTTCCCCCTTAAGATCCAATTAGTGCATCTAACTAAGGTGTTTTCACTACTCTTTGGTCCTTTTGGTAAAGTCACGTAGGTAGAAAAAATAATAGATCACGACGTTGCGATCGCAACACAAGCAGTCGTCATCAGGTGAGACAACTACAGCAAGAAAACTGCTGAAGTAGCAGTTTTCGTCGTGACCTATTATTATTTTTCTGTCTACGTGACTTTACCGAAAGAGCCAAAGAGTGTGTTTTCAGCAGCCTGATGCTGTTAGGTCTGAGGCAGCTGAGAGGCAGCGAGGTGCGATTTGTCTCTGCAGAGGAAGCCGCAGGACACCGGGCCTTCGCCTGGGGCCACCGTCTCACCGAAAGTGGCCGTCGTGGGGAACGGCCACATCGCCACGGGTGGTCCAGATCCCCACAGCGGGCCTGTCCACGTCTACTTTGGCTCTCAAACAGGCACAGCCAAGGTACTTGCAGGGGGGCCCCCCGACAGCGCTGTGGCCAGAATCACAAGGGGAGGTGGGGGGGGGGGCAGGGTTTGATGGAGCTCCGTCCGTAGCCCTGTCTCCCCTTGAGCTCGTCGCTGTGCTGGATTGGGGTGAGCTTGGGTAAAGCCGTGACCTTGTGGAAGCGGCATGCGCAGATTAAACGCGTCTGGCATGAAATGTGGCTCCTGCTTACGCTGTGCGTGTCTCGCGTTGATCGTCCCTGAAAGCTTGAGCTCCTCCTCGGAGATGGACTGACTGCGTGTTCCCGTGCTGATTGTGCCTGTCTCTGACGCATCGATTTACCCAGCTGGCTGAGAATTATTTGTGTGTGAAATGACCAAAGAGCGTGGGCCGCTGTAAGAGAGGAGATGAAAGATATTTTTCACTAAGTGAAGTAAACATGTTGGTGTCATAGCCCAAACCCAAACTTATCAATTATTCACAGCTGCAAAGTGTTAAAAAAAAAACTTTCTTCCCCAAAAACCTCGCTGAACCACGACTTTCAAGAGAATCCTGCTGGGGATGTTTTTGGCAAGTTACGTGTCCAGAATTTGCATGTGCGAGGAAACTGGCAATTCTGGAGAAAAACCTCTACCTATATATTTTGGAGAACAAAAAAAAAATAATGACATGTAGGTCATTATTATTTGCTGTACTGCCACCAGTGGGTACCCTGCTGTCCCAACAGATTGATGCCTCCGACATGAACACTGTATGGTCCAGCTCATGTGCAACACTGGCACTGTCACTACATAACTTTGGTTGTGTCCCTTGAAAAGGCATTAAAGCTAGTGGGTTCTCACGTGCTCAAAGAACACGTATTGACTGGGTGCGTTGTGGCAGGTGGCAGCTGCACCGATATACAGATGGATAGGGGTGAATACAGTCAGCCAGTCAGGCAGATGAATGGAAATTATGCAGCCGTCGCCTGCTCACGAAGTGTTACTCGCGGCACCAATTAGGTCCCGTATTGACAGCGTTTCGGAACGCACCCTAATTCTGGAGGAGATTAAGTATTGATGAATCCGTTACGGTGAGTCAAGGCGCATGCTCGCTGCCACGCTCGGTGTGCGTCGGACGAGGCAGTTGGTGGCGCCCACCGATTACGGCCTAGATTTGATTGGCGCTGGGAGGTGACACCTTCACTTCAGATTTAGTTTGAGATTGCGACCCTAGTGTGGGCACAGAGGTCTATTGAGGTGACTTCAGAAGTAGTTCTGTGATGCCAACATTCAGGGCTGTTTGTTTTGACACCGGGCTGACTTGCGAGTATTCAGAATATTCGAATCGTGCTCGTGGTGACATGACACCAATAGCACAGTTGGAATACAGTCGTAGAAGAGGCAAGGCGAATGCTGCGGTGGTGGTGCACGCCTGTAATCTAGCACTGTGGAAGCGAGGGTTGGTTGATCGCACTAACGTCAAGCTCGCTTCCCATGGACGTCGAGGAGGTGTGGGGAGTGTCCTCGTTTAAACTAAAGCAGGTGAGAGCCCGGGTGACACAAGGATGAAGTGTATCTACATATGTTAAACTTCTTTCGCACCGTATGCAGCCAAACGTGCTAATCACATGTGCGGGAAGTGGACCCATTGGTGTCTCCAAACAATTGCTCTAAATGAATCACTGCTTCTAGAAAATAGGAAAGGCTCGCGTTGTGCAGCTGTTAGCACGACAGCAATGATAGGGCTGCGTACAAATGTAGTGACAAGGGAATAGTTATATATATACTTTTTGAAAACTAAGCTTCTCTCGATAACGACACACGAACTTAGTTACAGCCACTCTGGGTATTGTCCATTGCTTACTGCTTGCTTGCGCACGCATATCGATCCATTGACGCTCTTGGCATGGGGCACTGTTGGCAAGCACAAATACAGGGCAGTGGGCTGGCGATTTGTCAAAACACGGAACCGTTGGCAATATAATGACTGCAAATAAAATATTGCTTCAAGAAAATAAATGGATCCGTGTTGAACGGCAGTGAATAACAACGCACACACGTTTACTCAAAAGTGGTAATGCAAGGATGTGAACCTATAATATATCAGGTGTTGGTTGGCTCATTATCCTGGCGAAGGTAGTTTCTCTCTGAGCCCTTTGGTCATGTAATGTGGTTAGACGTCTCCTTAGAGGTGCCGATGCTTTTACCAACTAACAAACAACGGCCTGTTTCACCACGTCAAACATTTTGGTTCATCCGCCAATTTGGCCATCTGGACCAATGCATTCCAGTAGCGTGTCTTTAAAGCGGACACATGGTGGACTGTTTTTTTTTTACTTTCTGAGTTCCCATCAGTAGATTGTGACTTGTGTAACACATTGTTCTGGGTCACTTTATGTCATCGGCAAGAGCCCTACACAAACACCGTTCTGGTTTACAGTTATTTGCGCCGCACCTGTAGCTGACAGCAGAGGCACACTTGGTTAGCAATTGTAGACGATGTTTATATTAAGTGTAGCGGAATTTCTATGCTGATGATATTGCTGGCCAGGGGATTCTGTAAACGACTTGACTGCTTCTGCATAGTACTGAGCAAATATTTTTTCGTCACAATGTTTAATATTTTTTTTACCAAGCACTCAATCATGCTGCATTTGCGATGTTGTGGCCATAGGCCGCTTTGAGCGTTGAATGCGCGAGCCATGGCACGACCCGTTGTTTGACCTCAGCTATTCGAGCGATCGTATTATTGATTCAATGAAGCTGTAGAACGCATATCTGCTCATGCACACATAAATCATGTTTTCTCATGACAAATACCTGTGATCCTGTAGTCAATTCTTGAACACAGAGACCGGGTTTGATTGCTGGCCACGGCTAACTGAGAACCAGTCCCCAGGTCTCCCTTACTTAGGTCGAATCAGCTTCAAATAAGTTTTCGGCATGGTCTGTAAACATCAGCACCGGGGAGTAAAACGGTGGCTGGTAGTGGCACTGCCAATCTACCCCATCATGTGCCATGCTGGCCTTCATAGACACAGTACAATACTTGCTAACAGCAATCACTCGAAGCAGTCTGTGTGACTGTGCGGGGGGATCTTTGTGCTTGTGCGCTGGGACGCCGTGCGTGAATTCCGTTTTTGTAAATGTGTTTTTATTTCAGTCCCTTCTTGTTCCTTCCGGCGTCTTGTCTCATTCATCTCGTCTCCGCTGGCTGTTCTTGTCATTTAATGCGACGTCTCGCCTTCTTCATCCTGGCCTCTAACCCGTGTGTTTTGTTTTTTGCCGTGTGGCGTTAAACCGTGGCTCGGCACTGAAGGCTCGCTAATTCATAGGCCCCAGCTGTTAGGATGGGGACACTGTCAGCTTTCGCACAACTTCGGTATGTCATACATGCGAAGTGTTGCCCGTTTGCATTTGTTGTTAATTCGTCAGGGTTGACACACAGTTGATATTATTAGGATAATATCATGAGCCTCTGAAATATGATATTTTTTTTAAGTGCTGCGGACGGGGTCCTTACACTGAAGTACAGGTGTTGCCGTTCCTTTGGTGTCTCATTCCGTTTGTACTTTCTGAAATGCGTTTGACATACGGTGCTCAATTGAGTCTCTATTTTTTTAAAATGCCCACTCGTTTGCAATCCATTGACTGTTTAACTTAAAGTCGTGTTTTCATGGGTGTGTTTTCTTATTTTGATATTGTAAGTTATGATTTATGTGTTTAAATTACTTTATTGTGCAATACACCTAGGTTTATGATAACCTTACATAACTTGTTTGCATGTATCAACTCTCCGTTTTTTACTTCTATGGCCATCGTGGCCGGGTCGACCTTGTGAAAAGTAGGCTCAAGTTCTTATTTGGGAAAATGAATTCCTGGACCTTATGATGTTATTGATTGGGGTTGTTTTGTTCAGTCCACTGCCGACAGATTAGTGTCACTGCAGCAACATTTTGCTTAATATGCTTCGACATTTTAGATTTTTTTTCTTGGAAAAATAAAACCACCAATACTTTTATAGGGTTTATTATTTATTTTCAAATACACTTGTCCCCTATTGAGTGGTTAAATCAGAAGGACAAAAAAAGAGCAGGAGGAGGGAAGTGTGATATTGCAGTGCTGTAATTTGGACACAAAGAGTGTCCCCTGGTATTTTAAATGCTTCAGCGACAATGCGCGAGCTGTGATTTGTGCTGGCAGTGGTGTCTGCGATGTTTACTGTGAATAGACTCAGCCTGCACTTTTATAAAAGCACAGAGCAGCAGGCATTTACAAGAGCAGCTTTCAGTCACAGGCAGCAAGATCAGTGCGCGTAGACACGTGCGCGCGTAGGCACATGAACCCACGTTTGCATAGCCATGTGAACGCATGCGTGCGTAGCCACGTGAACCAATCGGAACTGTGGCGAAGGACAGCAAAGTAAACGTTAATCTGAGAATATGCAGTGCGTGCTACCGGTTCGTTTAGTAACTAATTGCCGTGTTTTGTTTACACGAGAAACCTTATGAATTGGCCATGTCGGGTGGTGGTGGGTAAACGACACATTTATATTTACGCGATCTAACAATGGAAAATCTACCTTTACTGTAAACTCTAAATCCTGCTCTGCTTTTCCCCACGTCCATAAATTAGTTGTGGGGGGGGCGCCTTCCGCTCCATTGCGCGGTGCAGGCTTGTGCGGGACCCGCCGACCCTGACGAATCGCGGTGATCCGGTGCGTTGATGCGAGACGATGGCTGAGCGCTGCTGCCACTAGCACATGGCACTCGTCCGTTGCGAACGTGTCTCCGCCTTGACTCGGCACTGCGGCCCTATTGATTATTGTTATTATTATTATCCACGTGTCTTTGATTATTGTTATTATTATTATCCACGTGTCAATATTCGCGTCATTTGAAAAGTGTGCACCGAGCAAGCGACGTGTGGTTTTACGCTTTGCAGGTGCCCCGGGGCGTACAGACCGAGGATTCTGGGATTGGAGGGTGAAGATGTGTCTGGAAACTGGGCAGCACGTTACCCGTGGGAGTCGTGGTGCAATTATAAGAAGCACTGTGCTATGAGTTTTTGGTGCTTTTGCAGCGATGTAATTGGGAAAGATGGGTCCGGGTTAAACTTTCCCTCAGCGAGATAACGTGACCATGATTGTGATTAAACTCTTTCCCAGCTCCACAATCGACACGTTCCACACTGCCACGTTGGCCTCACACTCTATCGATGTTGTGCGGTTTGCATTTGGAGTATGCAAATACATTTGAATGAAAATGGAAATGTCAACTTTAACGTAATTCTAAAGCATCTTTTAAAATGTTAGCAAAACTAATCCAAGCAGAGAAACGTAGCCACAACCAAATCCATGGTGTACTGGGTCCCACAAGCGAGTGCAACGCAGATGCTTTGTGTCTCTCCAATTAACCCTTTCCCATTGCGAGACATCTGCATGTTGCAACGTGGGTCCCGTTTACCACTGAATCTCGGAACGCGTAAGCGGTTAGTGTAACATTTCTTTAGAGAGGCACAGCGCCGCTGTTTTTAAAGACGTACTCACCGTAGAGAACTGTAGAGACACGACCGCACTCTGCTATAGCTGGTGCCAAACTGTGCCTCACGCCCTCCCTCATGGCCGTGTGGGAGCCTCGGTACCGATAAAGTTTCTTTGATTTTTTTCTTCCTTTTCCGTTCCGTTGATGTTCGCGTACGTCATCGGAACGGAATCGGAAGGGTTAACAATCCCGCAGAAGCGGATGGGCTGCAAGAGCTCTTTAAGGCCTCTCTCGACAGGTTCAGCACGCATGCGACGCGTCTGGTCGCGGTCGTGTTTACAGTTGTTTATTGACATGCCTGCTGGAGTTGTATTTTGTGATAGAATTCCCCGTGAATAGCCTTCATGCTTCAATTCGCGCGTTCCCCCCCCCCCATACCGCCAACCATCCCAATGTTTGTCACTTGTCTGTGAAATAAAGTTATTTTTCGTCTGCGAAATTGCATTGGATAATAAAGCGTTGATGGATAGCGATGACGGTGTGGTGGAGATGTGGAGTGTAATTGTGCTGCGTGCCGATGGGGGTCGCACGTGCTTCTTGCTGCCATTTATTTGGCTGCCTGCCACGTGTAGGTGCCTCATCACTCCACCTGGCAGCTTGTCTAGACGGTCGGCTGGCTAGTCGGTTGACTGGCTGGCTGGCAAGGCTTGCCGGGGAAAGTCATCTGTGTCTGTTGTTTGCCAATATGTGTCTGTGTCTCTTGCTGCTGCCGCCGTTACAAGTGAGCTTTTTTTCAGCATTATTATGGTAATTGCAAGGTAGCTTTAAACATTGATTGTATTTAAACAGTTTGGAAGCGGATAGTGAATATGGTGGTGAGGAAAAGGCTGTTATGTGGGTTGACTTAATGAGTGTGGTTATAATGCCTGTGGTTTAATCGCTGTTGTTTAATAGCTGTGCCCCTTAATGACGGTGTCGTTCAATCGCGATGTGGTTTAGCAACTGTGCCGTTTGATGAGTGCGCGGTGTAATGACTTGCGGCTTGACGGCCCTGTGGTTTAAGGCGGTGTGGCCAAGCCCTTTTGTCTCTGCTCCCCCCCCGTGCCCTCTTGTCTGCGCACTCAGAGGCTCGCCAAGCTGTTGGCTGAGGAGCTCGGCTGCCTGGGATTTACGAGTTCCGTCAGCGACCTGCGGAGCTTTGACCCCGAGGACAGCCTGTTGGAGGAGGTGCCCCAACATCGCTCCCAATATATCCGCCCTCCATATTATCCGCATCTCCGAGTCAGAATTAATATATTTCATAACTCAGAGTAAGAATATTGATTTATACAGGACGAATCCGATGAGCTATGAAGCTCTTTTTCACAGGTGTCCGGTAGGGGGCGGTTATGAACGTTAAGACAACAAACAATACAAAAACAGAGTTCTGCTAAATTTCAAGAAAGGTAAACAAAATCACCCCAACACATGCAAATAAAACTAAACCATCCCCATTCTACCAGGCAAAGCCCACTGAGGTATTAACTTATTTTTCAAAAGCGAACTGGCCACAAATGACAGCGCAACAAAGTTGCTTATCATTTTGACATGTATAGCAGCAAAATAATTTTAAAAAAACTCAAGACATTACCTCCCTCCCCCCCCGAAGTGTTGTCCTGATTGCTTTATTGCCATCATGAGACGAACGGTCGATCTGGAACTCTTGCAGAGCAGGGTGACTTTCTGTGTTAGACCACGGCCCGCAGAAGTGTGTATCGCAGACTTATCTCTTGAGATCCCTTCACGTGACCCTCTGGCCCACACAATGGGGAGTGCAGCACTTTCCACACAATCATTTCCTCTTGGCTGCTATAGATTTCCACGCGGTAAGCTACTTCGTTGAGCTAATTGTGGCCTTGTTGCTTTTGAAAAAGAACTATATAGCTCAGTAGGCCTTATCTAGTTAAGTAAAAAAATAGTTTAAATAGTAACCCAGAAGTAGTACTTATCTGCGGTGATCTGGAAGCACTGAAGTCATCCTTCTATCCACATTTAACCTGTACTGATGAAAAAATAAAAAACAACATTATTGGTACGTCTTCAGGTCTTTAGGTCGGAAAACATAACGAATGCTCCCACAAGGTTATGCGGGAGGGTGTGTGGCACAGTTTGGCACCAGATGTCATAGAGTGTGCGGTCGTGTCGCTACAGTTTTCTGCGGTGAATGCTATGCTATGTCTTTAAAAACAATGGCGCTATGCCTCTCCAAATAGAATTAACACCAACTGCTTGCACATTCGTCTCAGAACGGAAAAGGGTTAGGAGTGACCTTGAAGAGGTAGCTATTTTCCAGAGTGAGCTGCACTGACTAAACACTCTCGTCACATCACAATGGATAAGAGGAGTGTCATTGTCATTTGAATCTCAGGAAATTCTTAAAAGAGCCAAACGAATGTATCCCTATGGATAATGTACTGATGTATCCATATAGATAAGGATTAGCTGGAGAAACGTCCTTTAGCAGTGTGCATGGCTGCCTTTTAAGTAATAACGACTTGATGAGATGGGAGTGGACGATAAGGAGCAAATGTCACTCAAAGCCACACTCGAAACTTTCTGCTTGTACAATATAGACTGGTAGATGGAACATGACATTTTTTATTCCTTTATTACGTTGTTAATGTTTTTTTGACATTTTTCCTGGACTTTTAATTGGGATTAATAATTAGTAATGTGTTTATGAATAATTAACAACACATTGAGATAAAGTGCTTCTTTGCATCGTTAATAATGCAGTTTTAATTGCCTGATTAGTCATCACTTAATAATGAATAATCTTACTCGTGTTTGAGTTAAGTTTGTTGGAATGTTGGACTTTACAAAAAAACAATAGTGCTTGGGATAAGGCAGCCCAAACTTGGCGACGTCTGCATTTCCCAAGTCATATCGATGATAACATTATTTACTACTTCTTAAACTACTACTTTTTTAAACAGGTAAGGCCCACTGAGCTATATAGATTTTTGTCAGAAGCGATCTGGCTATCACAAATCATAGCGCAACCAAGTAGCTTATCACGTCAAAATTGAAAGCAGCCAAATACTTTAAACGCATTATGATTCTAAATGTGGAGGGAAAAACCGGCGGTCCCGGATAAAAATCAATGCGACCACGGGGAGAACATGCAAGCTCCAAATATACAGGCATCAGGTTCGGGATCGAACCCACAACCTGCTGTATACCAGGCGAGGTCGTTATTATCTTGGCACCACAGCGCCCACTCTCGCCACCGCAGTGTCCACTTCTGTGACATTTGCTGTACGTCCTTCACAGCACGTCAATACCAGCACTGTGTGACAGATGACAACCTAGCTGGCTAATTTGGCTTGGGCCTAGTTTACCTCTCTGTGGCGATATGTTATCTCCCTCGCCTGGTATGCAGGAGGTCGTGGGTTCAATTCCAACCCTGACAAAAATACTTTCTGCAAAGCACTATTTTAATCAGTAAAATAGCTATTTCATTTGAATCTCCCCCCCCCACCCCCCACTAAGAGCTCAGCCCCCACTTTTAATTTCTATAATGAAGTAAAACAATGTTGGTGCAAGGTAGAGCGGAATGCATTATAGTGATAGGCAGATTGTGTGCTAGCCCATTCTATTCAGTTTCTAAGATTTGTTTAAAATGTACGTAACATTTGACTGCGTTGTAATCCGCCCTCTCCCTTACCTCCGACGATTCGCATGGTTGGCTGCCCACGGTGCGTACAAGGCCACGCTACCGAACCGATTTAGATGCCATTCAGCGCGACTGCGGATGTGTAAGTGTGATTGGCGGAGGAAGGGGAGATGGTTGAGGGGTGGTGCGTGCCCCCCGCTCGTGTGTGCAGGCCGCTGGCGGTGCCGTGTGCGTGTTCGTGGTGTCGACGTACAGTGGGGGGGCGCCCCCCGAACCCGCCGCCTGGTTCTGCAAGTGGCTCGAGGAGGCGGCGAGCGACTTCCGCTACGGCAAGACGCACCTGCGGGGAGTCCGCTACGCCGTGTTCGGCCTCGGAGACTCCGTCTACCAGGAGCACTACAACACGGTGAACACTGCTGCACCGCCACTGCTGCTCCCCCCCCTTCTCCAACACAGCACCGCTCGTGACCACTCGTGTACTCCTCCTGTTCACAACCGCTGATAATATTTTCAAGGTGAGATCTCCTGACTGCCCATTGATGCACTTCCGCTTACCTCATGGGTCAGGTTCGTTTGTACACTGGAGCTGCCTTGAAAAAATTCATACTGCACGGCAGAGAGCTGGCTCCCCCTCTTGTCTCTCCGAAAAATAATTCGCCCGTTTCCTGTCGCCGTTGACACGAAACACGAATGCCAGAGAACCGGACACAAAGTACTGGCCCTCGCATCTTTATGCTCCGCATGTCTCCCGCACGGCCAAGAGGTTTAATTTACATTTACACGGAAAGCTTATTGGGCGTTCTATCATTTTTTCTAATTATGGCATCTATCATGCTGCAACACAAGCTGTCTGCAAGGAGGTGCTGCTTAGACTCGGGCTGTTTTACTAATGTAGCCCAGGTGGTTCGTGTGGCTGAGACCCCCTGTGTAAACATGGCCCTGTGCTCTTTAAATATGTTTCGGGGGTCATTAAATGTTATCTGCCGCTTGTAAAAGTGCATGCTGTGGCGAGATCAAAACACGGTCGTTTACTGTGGGCTGATGTGGACATTTGGAACAAAGACGACGTTGCCTGTTGCCTCTGTATGGACCGGTAAATTAATGCGCTCTGTCTCTGCAGCACATATCTGGTTAAGTGAAACTGCAAGAGCCAACGGATTGAGTTTAATCAAAGCTAATCAGCCAATTGATGTCCAGCAAATTATTTGGCGATGCTGTGTTTGGCAGTTGCTGCACAAGCTTGATTAGCAAAAACTTATCACGTCAATTAGTAACGCTACTTCATTCATAGCAAATTTTTTTACGCACCAACAAAGAAGGGGCCACTGCCTGAATCGTTGCCCCGTAGATGTTTTTTGTTTACTTATAAGGCCACAGTTTTGTTGATGAATGTGTTGGAGTTTTTAATTACTATTGAAGTCTGTTTACCCATGTGCCGAGTAGGGCTTTCCTTTCTTCAATCTACTCCCCAATCACATAAAGCGGGCACATTTGTGTGATTGTGCGCTAGAGGATTTCACTTCTTGCAATGTTTTTTTCTATTATATATTTCTCCACAACTTCTTTGCCCACCATCCCCCCCCCCCCCCCCCCAACATTTTTCATCATTGCCAGCCTCTCTTGCTGCCGAAATATGAATTTATGATTTCGCCATGTAGCCGATGGAATCTTTCAAAGAGTAACTTGAACGCTTAGTCTCAATGTAAAACATTAACCGTTTGACTAGGACGTCGTAGGAGGATTTCTGAGCTCCGGTTGCAAATGTCGCAAAGCAGCAGCATGGCCCCTGACACAAGGCCTTGAGGCTCCGCGAGATTGTCCCGCTTGCGGGACTGACCCCTGGGCATGTAGCGGCGTATCGATTCAGCAACTGCATGCGTGTAATTGTGCGTGTGAGGATCGCGATTATTTTGCGTTTCATGCAAATTGTTTGCGACGTTACGTGCAGGTTACTGAAGCGGACAAGACTGGACATCGGAGACAACGCAAAACAATAACTATACAAATCACACAACAAAGGATGGATTCATGAATCCTAGATTTAAAGCTTTCGTGACTGCAAATTAAGCAACCATTGGAAAGATTTTGATTTAAAGCTTTTGTGACTGCAGTAATTCATATTCTTAGCTCTTTCGGTAAAGTCACGTTGAAGGGAAACAATAAAATAATAAAATATATATAAAACAATAAAAACATTTCTCACGACGTTTCGACCGTTTGTGTTATGGTCGAAACGTCGTGAGAATTTTTAAATTGTTTTATATATATTTTATTATTTTATTGTTTCCCTTCAACGTGACTTTACCGAAAGAGCTAAGTATATACATTGGAAAGATGTTCTGAATCAAACCAAACATTAAACTAATTTTCAATGGTACAGTATATTTTTTCAAGTAGTGGTATCCCAAACTTTCGCAGCTGCTTAAATTCCCTTTTCACACCATCAATATGTAAACTCCCCCCTCCCCTCCCCCCCTCGCCAACCTGCACATGTTCATCCCCTCTACACCGTTCATCATGCTAAGTCCGCCAATTAAATGCTATTTTTTCATGCTAATTCCTTTGTCAAGGCGCTCTGTTTCCACTCACACAGCTTAAAGGTCACGGTCTGAGCTTGGCTGTGTTCACTCCAGCGCTGTCCTCTAGACAGTCTGGTCCCTTCACCTGATGAAGGCCACTTGTGTTGTGGCCAAAACGTCGTGATTTTTGTTGTTTTATTTTTTACCTACGTGACTTTACTGAATAGAACCAAAGAGTATGGATTCATGAATCGTGACCCCGAATAATGACAGTTTACCAAATCGCTTTGGGAGAATGCCACTTGTTAGATGTCTGGTAAATAAGGTTATTTATGATACATTTATTTATATCGACGTCCATATAGTCATCATTTATGGAGATATGTCGTCGGCGCGTTTGCTGTGTCTGATAACGGGCGCTCAACACAGATCCGTTCACTTTCGTTCATCAGTGGTTTCCTTATTGGCACTGTTTTAGTACTCGTCAGATTGTTGAGTCCCTGTCCGGATGGTGGATCGCGAGAAGCCTTCCACGCCGTAGCTCTCGCGTCTCCGGTATCTCGAGGCTACCGAGCAATCGCCCCCCGTGGGTTTCCCTTCTCGACGTCGCTCACCGAATCCGGCGCACGGCCCCCGCAGGTCGGCAAGAACGTGGACAAGTGGCTGTGGCAGCTGGGGGCTCGGCGCGTGCTGCCTCGTGGCGACGGCGACTTCAACGTGGTGCTTAGCCGGCACGGCAGCGCCGACGCCGACTTCGAGGCGTGGAAGGGCCACCTCGTGTGCCGCCTGCGGGCCCTGGCAGATCCGGGCACCGCCGCGGGGGCTGGGGTCGGCGGTCAGCAGCGTCAGCGCTCGGACAGCGAGGGGTCCTGTCGCGACGAGGTGGGACGTTTTTTTTTTTTTTCTGGTTGGACTACCCGTCCCGCTCAGCCCGCTGGCTTGTCTACACTCGCCACGCCGCCCGTGGCGTGGCGGGTGTAGGCTTAGGCGGGGTTGAACCCGGTTAGGGATGGGTGACCATCAGTGCTTGCCATGCGT
Source organism: Petromyzon marinus (assembly GCF_048934315.1). Taxonomy (NCBI): domain Eukaryota; kingdom Metazoa; phylum Chordata; class Hyperoartia; order Petromyzontiformes; family Petromyzontidae; genus Petromyzon; species Petromyzon marinus. The sequence goes on from NC_133704.1 coordinate 9,392,441, forward strand.
TATGGGTGTGAGGTTGCGGGGCTGCCGGCAAATGGCAGTGCTGAGCACCTCCCCCTTTGTAGGTGTGTGTGTTCTTCCCCGAGTACTTCATTCATGGGAATGGCCAAAGTTGGCAATGCAGGACCCTCCGAAATGAGTCTTGACCCTCGAGTGGCACTTTCCTGGGTAAGAGTTGGCATAGGTAGGCAGGGGCGAGTCCATTCAGGAACTTGAGTGCAAATTTGAAATTTACCGGCAAATGGGGAATCTGGGAGGTGTTGTGCAGATGGTGGTATGAAGTCCTGCAGAGTTGAGTTTGTGGGAAGAGGACAAGAGCTTAGGATCAGTGACAATCACAATGTTTCACACACTTTTCCAGTGTAATGTCAGTTTAGGAGGTGCATGCTCAACCTGCAGTTTTTTGCCGAGAGTGGACATTTTGGCAATGAGGAGTGCTTCTGTTTGGTAGCTGGAGGAAGATAGAACCAATCCAAATGAGAACACTTCCAAGGCAGGATGTGGTAGTGGGCAGCGAGGTTGGGTTCAGCGACACAGATGGTGTCTACCAAAACTCAGGGACATCTTCGCTGTCACCCAGTGTTGGTACGCAGCGACATGTAGGATGTGAAAGAAGGTGGTACGTGTCGTCAGCGCAGTAACCAACTTTTAATTGATACATCAAAGATTTTCTTACTCTCTCTTTGTCTTGCCACAGGAGTAGCTTTGCATGACAGTTGACCTGCCGCTGCCACCCGTGAGGAATTTCCAAAGTGCTTTGCTTTAAAGTGGATGCCAAAGACTCAGCGGAATCATTCGTAGAAGCAGGCCACTGCCTGCCAGCGTCACTCCTACACGTCAAAACATTGGGGTCTTTTGGGGCCATTCCCTTGCGTGAAATGAGGCGCACCAAGTGGAGGTTTCTTTGCCGCACAGTGTGCACTCGAGCACGCAGCTGGGATAAGATCAGGGATAAAAGGCGCAAATTGTAAGAGAGTGGCAATGTCGCCTTGGCTAAGGGGAGGCGGATGTCGAGGGAATGTGGTTTTGTGAGCGCCTCGCCGCGGCCCTTCCAGGCCTCCGAGGAGTTTGAGACAACGAGCGAGGAGGAAGGGGGGACCGCGGACGCTGCTGACCTCGTCGACGTGGAAGACCTCGGGAGAATTGTGACGGAGGCCAGGAGGTCCCAGGTGAGGCCGGTTTTATCGTGCGTCTTGGTCAGCTGCTGCCTGCAGACAAACTTCTCTCTTCCAATCGTTTTTTTTTGTACTTCCACTGGGACTCACTGACCCGATAATGTGCATTTTTTCTCTTTGAACCATACCTAATGTTTTTCAGTTATTTAATTCGCAATGTTATCCCTCTTGCGATCTCGTACTCGTCATGAAACAGGGTACTAATCCGGGTCTCTTCTGGTGAACGGGTTGAGACCATCAACTCACTGCACTTGAGCAGCCGGTTTAATCACAGGCGGCTGCCAGGATTTGAACCCAGGATCTCAGCGGTCCTGGCTCCAGTGTCTCTGACCCCCGAGCCCCAACCGGTCACCTCTTCAAAACCGGACCACATTTATACATTAATCTTCCTTATATAAAGTTCCTTTTAAAACATTACATACAAACAGCAGAGAAGAAGGGAATGGCTTGTATGCACTGAGCATCTTTCCGAACTCGTGCATGGCTTCCATGGGTCTGTGTGACAAGCCGCCTAGCACGCGGCAGGGAATGTTACCACCTACTGCACCGGCCCCCCTGTTGCACGCCGTCGTGAGAGCTGTGAGGCAGCGTGCTGCCCCACGTTAAAGTATGAAAAACTATATATATTCTTGGTTCTTTCGGCAAAGTCACGTTGAAGGGAAACAATAAAATAATAAAGTATATATCTTCTTGGTTCTTTCGGTACAGTCACGTAGAATGGAAGTATTACTTTGTTTCCATTCTACGTGACTTTACCAAAACAGGTCCCTGCAGGGTGGGCTGGTAGGAACATTGGAATTTTGTGCAATTTTATTTTTACACCCCAACAGCACGAGATTTAACTTCGTTAAAGTATTGAAAGGGGACGGACGGACGGACGGACGAACACATTAATCTATTGCAGGCTGGTACACTCAGTTTACAACTTCGTTCCTACCAGTAAAAACCAAGAAGATGAATCCCTGCTGCAACGTGACTTTACCGAAAGAAGCAAGAGTATGAATCACTGCAGTCACGAAAGCTTTAAATCAAAACTTTATATATGTATAGTATTTTTCCAGGTTAGGACCACTGAGCTATGTAGCTCTTTTTCAGAAGCGACCTGGCCACAAATGATAGCTCGACGAAATGGCTTATCACGTGGAAAATTTCTAGCAGCCAAATATTCTAAACGCTTATTGCTCTTCTTTCAGTATGTATGTCTAGTGATGCCGATGCACTTTCTTGCCTTACTACGTGCCTTTATTTTGGACGCAACACTATTTTTAGGCCCAGGCTTCGGTTCTTGATGCTCGAATTTCGCCTTCTCTCCAAGCCGTCTCTTGCCCCGGTGCTCTCCCCTTTTATATTCCTCGAACCCCCCTTTCTCGAAGGTTCGCTCACCCCATTTCCCTCAGCCAATCCTCATCCTCCTTCCCTAACGGTTCCCAACCGTTACCCCGACAGTCCACCTTCGTTTTCCCGCCTTTTATCTTTGAATTTCTCTTCAAATCAGTTTTAATTCTCTGGTCTCCCTGCACCATTCAGAGGCCCCGGAACATACTTCCTGACTGTCCATTTAAGCACGTACCCCGTCAGGCAAGGGGTCTTATTGTTTTTGTCCTGACATATGTATGTTGAGGTTTTTTCGCACCGTACGTTGCCAACCGCGCTTATCGGAGGTGCAGGAGTGAAGGACAACAACCTAAACACAAACAGCAGTTCCGAGAAATTAGTTTGCAATTTTAAATTAGTTAAATTTTTAATTTACGTGCAAACCCTCCTTTGTCTTGGCTCCACGCCATTATTAAAAGGTGACGACGATCAATGCCGTGTATCTTCATGACAACCTGCAACTGTAAACTTGCATTAATTAACATGGAAGTGTCGATTTGTTGGCCGTTTAATTAATTAATATGCACCTCCAGGTGCTGCAAATTCACCTGAAACAGTCAGTGCCATGCTGGTTATTGAGCCGGCGGGAAGACACACGACCTCACGTAGATTTCGCTCGCAGGAGACATTTAAGCACAAGCATGCGAACAGGTTTTGTTGCGAGACAGTTAATTCTATCTCAACCTTTGCTTAACAGGCATAACATCCTCGCACATCTATAAAATCCCTCACTCATCATTCAAACGTTAAATTTGCCCGTTCATTTACCAGCGCTTAATTAACAATGCCGCTGACATTGTGGAGTTCGCAGCGTTAAGGAAAATAATCAGCTGGCCGCGATCCGTTGATTAAATGTTGGGATAGATATAACATTTGCATGACAGAAACAAAAGAGAGAGAGAGAGACAATGCACGAGCTGTCAAGTCTCCAGCGGGCTTCGTGAAACGTGCCCGGCCGGCGAGGCCGTGTGCCTCCCCGGTATCACCACGCTCGCACATTCATCACCCCCGCCATTCATCAGCGGCTTCACAGCAGCCCTCGCTGGGCACCTGAGACTGGCGCTTGGCCCTAGAAGTCGGTCCCGGACATGAACCGTCCTGTGGATCAGAGGTCAGAGCGCTGAGCGGGCACCTCTCGGAGCCTGGGTTGGAATCCGGGTAGCCACCGATGATTAAAGTGGATTCGCAAGTGTAGTGTTGGTCTCGGCCCGGTCACGAATGATTGTTTTTCACTTAATTTGGCTACATTCCAGCGGCGAGAATGTTAATTGTCGGATTGAATGTCCGCACGTAGCAAGTTCTGTGTGACCGATAGTCTGTAACGGATTAAAAAAGGCCACTTGAAGATATTTTAAAGAGAAATCCTGTAAATAAAAAAAAACAAATCTTCCCCTACACGGGGCACACTGCTCAGTGAAATTTCCAAATTGATTTTTCATCTCATTACATGATGCCAGTGAGAAAAATTAGTGTAAATTTGGGGCAATACACCCCACGTTTTTAAAGCCGCTCCAAAAACAGCAATTCTATTTAATTAATTGCTGTTACCCTGCAGCGCGCGAGCTGAACGAGCGACTCACGAGATTGAATTTAGGGAAACTGACAATTTTGCCCGTCGCGGGTAAAGTGTGATTGGCAGTGCCTGCCGTGTGCATGAGAATGAGCGCGTGGCCGTGTGCCTAGTTTTGAAAATGAATTTTGGGGCTGGGGTCGTGGGGACGCTCCCAGCTGGGCTTACATCGGATAGAATCCACTCGCTCTGCTTTGTCGAAATATCTTAAGTGGTTTGCTTTCATATAATCAGGACGAAACGGAATGAATGCCGGCCACACTGAAGGGTGTAGATAATATTAAAATAAAACTCTCACGACTTTCATCATTCACACAAAACATTAATGCTTTCATATTCTTAGCTCTTTTGGTAAAGTCACGTTGAAGGGAAACAATAAAATAATAAAATATATATAACGTGACTTTACCGAAAGAGCTAAGAATATGAATTACTGCAGTCATGAAAGCTTTAAATCAAAAATTCATGCTTTCCATGAGCATCATGAGCACTACCATAAACAGAAACAGATAGAATTATAAGGCAGTGCTAATGATGTATGCTGTTTTAATTATAATCTGCACTTGAGCACCCAGGCCCATGTAGTCCCTTTATAGGTTATTTTATTTGCTGTAGTCGGGTGATGTATGTACAGTATGTTGAACTTCTTTCGCACCGTACGTAGCCAATCACGCTAATCGGAGGTGCGGGAGAGTTTGGGTAGTGATCCTTCTGCCAAGTGCATGTAACGCCACTGCCAAAGCAGTTTCTTCTCTTTTTTATCTGTTTTCAGCTATCATTTCAGGCTAGTTTCAGTCGCAGTATGATTTCTAACAGTTGAGTTACATCGCATTGACGATCAGGCAGCTCGGCGTTAGAGTGAGCGGCTCGCAATCGGAGGGTTGGGAGTTCAACTCCTGGTTGGGGGTTGGCTCAGCTCATCATCCCTCCGGGGTTGATAAAATAGGTTGGGAAGTCAACACTGTTTTTCTTATTTACCAACTTACCCCTGCCATAGGAATATGGAATTTTTACCACTGGCCCAGGACTCTACACCAGAAATGATCACCGCCTCAGTGCTCATTTTAACGGGAAGTCGCTTTATATAGCGGTGCTGTTGTGCATTTGAAATAACAAATTAATTTAGTTTTCTCAGTGCGTCTCTCCGCGCTTATTCAAGAAACAAAACAAGAAACTTTTGATTGAGTTCGTCTTTGCTTGTTTCATTTCACTTACAGATTCAGTAACGTTCTTGTTCATTAACAGTCTATTTCAGCGCCGTAGGTGCGACCATTGATTTTTCAATTTAAACAGTCGAACCATTATAATTTACACTCATCAGTGTAGATCGTTACCCCATTGCATCCGTTCCTGGCTGCGGCGAAGCTCCAGTTTGTCGCAACTTCATGGAGGACGAGTTAATTTACTTGCCCCGCGTCATTCCAACGCGGGGCCAACACACTGACGATTCGGTAATGTTCGCTGCACGTTGAATCGAGATTGGCATGGGAGGGTGTACGAGCCAGAGCGTCATTGCAGCGAGCATCCTCTGGTCAGTCTCCAAAGTGTGAAGCTTGCCGATTTGACGGGGTTACTGTAGGCTATATATATTCTTGGTTCTTTCGGTAAAGTCATGTAAAAGGGAAACAATAAAATAGTAAAAATATAAAACACTACAAAACCCTCACGATGTTTCGACTGCAACACAAGCAATCATCATCACGTGTGAAAACCACAGCAAGAAAATTTGAAAAAAGTGGCGTTTTTTTTTAAACGTTAGCACCACGGAGAGCGATTTGGCAGTTATTCAGGTGGACGAGTCCATCTATGTTCGGAAAAGAGGAGGGGGGAGACGAAAATAATGGATGCGGTCTGAAAGCCACCGTAAGCGTGAACAATCAATTAAGACCCGAAATGGTTTATCAAATCCTTCCAATGATTGCTAAGCCAGAATCCATATTCTACTGTAGGCTAGTTTGTTTTTAGTTTTTTAGTGCTTATCCGTCGACTTAAACGTTTTATGAAAAAATTTAATCGACCAAAAGTGTTATCGTGAGCCCAGAAAAACATATATTTCATAAAAACCAGAGTAAAATCGGAAACATGACCCTCATATATATGTACATATGTTTCCAAATAAATGTGTTGAGGTCACAGTGAACGAGAAGGAAGGATGAATGAGCTACATGTGACAAATTCTGTATTGTAACAGGGTCCTCGAATTAAAGTTGTGGATTTGAAAAGTGCGCATCAATCGCAAGACATAACGGCCGATGGGCTGGCTGTTAAGGAGAAATTATTGCATTTTTTTTAAACTGTAAAGTCGGTCGTCTTGTTTGAACAAAAAAACACTGTCTTTATTGGAATAAGCCGAGCTATTTCTCTGACATGTTTTTGGAAATGCGTTGTGCGTTACCAACTTGGACAGCGCGTGAATTATGGCCGCTTGTTGCGGCGACTGCAGCATCGTGTAGCTGAGCCACAGGGAAGTGACATTGTGCAAGGTGCAGCCGGGTGCGATTTGTAGCCTCCATACCATAACACATTACACTAAGACGCGTCTTGTGATCTCCTGTCAGCTAACATTTGCCACTCCACGTGGCCTCGAATAAGCATCTCTGAGATGGTAGTGGCCCCTGTAAAATTTCTACATTGCAGTGGCCTTACAGAAAAAAAAAATATATTGGCAGAGGCCTTACAAATAAACCCCATATATTATTATTTATATTTGCTTCATATAACAAATCACTTTTGCCGGTGGAGGGACACAGCTGTGAGAGACGACTCCTGATCATGCTGATGAAATAGAGGAGAGCAGGATGGAGTACTTTGGAAAAAAGAGCCAAAATTTCTCATGAAGAGCAAATTACAGAGCGTCTTAACAGGAGAGTGCTTTTTCATGAATTCATATTTATAGCCCTAATAACACGACGATTGGAAATGTGGTGGCCGATGATGAGAAAAGTTAACGAGAACCGCAAACACAAATCCTGAGTGAGCAAGGACTCACACGTGAAATGACAAGAATTGTGGACCATGGTGAACAGGAGGGAGAAATCCGAGACATGTCACAACCGCTGTTCATAGAAATGAATGGGCATGTGCAGGGTGCGTCCTCTCGGAGAGATGACAACCTATGAACAAAATTACAGTGCCGGAATAACCCGTTGTCAGGTGCACAGCTGACAAAAGTGTTTTCTGAGGAGCTTAAGGACGAGTGTGTTTTTTCACAATTTATTTTCGGGCAGCGTGCGATTGTTATCTTCAAACCCCTGTGTGATTGCGTTTTCTCTGGGCGCTCTGGTTTCTGTCCACACGCAGAAATCCTCGGACACGGGAATTCAAATGTGTCATGAAGTAGTGCCCTTCTAGAAACGATTCTTTCATTTTCCTCTTTCTCCTCTGAACCCCCCTCCCACACCCCCTCTCCCTCCCCTCCCCTTCCCCCCGTGTAACATTTCCTGCTCGGTATAGCCCCTCTGCTTGATGGACGACACGGTCTGAGATCCGTGCCGGGCTCTGTCCTAGGCTGTCCGAGGTGGGGGTTTTAATCTACACGAATAAGGACAAATATTCCAAAATGACAGGCAACGCATGCCATCGCGGCGCTCCAGCAACATCGCGTTGCCATTGTGTTGGTCACAGTGAACGAGAAGGAAGGATGAATGAGCTACATGTGACAAATTCTGTGTTCTAACAGGGTCCTCGAATCACGGTGAAGTTGTGGATATGATAAGTGCGCATCAATCGCGAGACATCACGGCCGATGGGCTGGCTAATGATCTCGAGTCCAGAGTCTTTTCTCACGAACGAAACTTCCAAACTCCAAGTCGGGCAGGCCAAAACACACTGCGTAGGTGCGTCTTCTCGAGTCGCGTCTTCCTGAATCTCACCCTAGCCCATCGCACTCCCCCTTCCCGTTCATCACCCTTCCCCCGATGGCCATCTCCTCTCTCATTGAGTCGTCGCGCGCCGTTAGACGCTTTACGGCTGAATCGGGGCTCTGGGCGCCTGGCGAGCTCTGGCGCTTCTCTAATTCTTTCATCTTCATTAACTTCGTTTCATGTCCCGAAATGTAAGTTCACTTTTTTCTTGTTTCTTTTTCCATTTTATCATATTACTGTTATTGTGGTGTGTCTCTGACAGTCGGGTTCAGCGTTTCACGGAATAAAGTCAGCGCTCACTGATTCAATCCATACACTCGCTCACTGGGGGGGGGGGGGGGGGGGTAAAATAACTATCGCTACTTCCACGGTTATTGTTCCCGTGAACTTCACTCATTGAACCCTCCAGACAGTGTTGTTTCATCCATACACCACTGTGTTCAAACACCACCATCTTGCATGTCAAGCAGTGCTGATAGACAATCCCTCTTGCTGATAGACCATCCCTCTTGTTGATAGACAATCTCCCTTGCTGATAGACCATCTCCATTGCTCATAGACCATACCTCTTGCTGATAGGCAATCCCTCTTGCTGATAGACCATCCCTCTTGTTGATAGACAATCTCCCTTGCTGATAGACAATCCCTCTTGCTGATAGACAATCTCCCTTGTCGATAGACCATCTCCGTTACTGATAGGCAATCTCTCTTATTGTTAGCTCTTTCGGTAAAGTCACGTTAAAGGGAAACAATAAAATAATTTTTTTATTGTTTTTATTGTTTTATATATATTTTATTATTTTATTGTTTCCCTTCAACGTGACTTTACCGAAAGAGCTAAGAATATGAATTACTGCAGTCACGAAAGCTTTAAATCAAAATACAATCTCTCTTGTTGATAGACCATCTCCCTTACTGATAGACAATAATAATTCAAAAGTATCGTGTGTGCATTCCATCCTAGGATCCCAATGTGCAATGCATGAAAAGCAGGAAACAACCAGGGCAACCGACCAAACTAAAGAGAGAAGGCCACTTTAAAGGGATTGCTGATAGACAATCCCTCCTGCTGATAGACTATCCAACATGGCGATTAAAAAAAAAATCCTTGTTGCTGATAAAAAAAAAATATCCATCGTGCCGTTAGACAATCCCTCTTGTTGATGGACAAAATCTGATCAATCCCTCTTGCTTATACAACCCCCCGACCACCGCCTTTGCTGATAGTCGGCAGATTAGATGTGCAGATGGCACGTTTCCCCCTGCTGAGGAGGAAACGGGTTAAGCCGCGTTAACGGGAGTCTTTTGAAACGGCGCATTGAGTTGCGCGGCCCATCGGGCGGGAGGGGGGTGGTTCGTAATAAAACATTTTGCCCATTCTCTCGGCAATTTGGACTTAAAAAAAAAAATCACGGAGCTGTGTAATTTAATCAGAGGCAGAGGCGTTCACGTTCTTTTGTATCCTTCCTTTGTGCTGAGAGTAATTTGTGATATTTTAAGACCTGTCAGAAGAGCCATGTAGATGAGGACGATGTCAAGTTAGGTCACCTTAAAGCCGATATTTAATAGTTTGTTCTCTTGGTTTCCAAGTAAATAAGTGATCTCAACCTATTGAGTTAAAAGCGAAATGTGTGTGGTTTAGTGTTTGGTCTCCCTCTGTTACGTCCCCTTAATCAGAATGAGAACATTTATTTATACTGGAGGAATCCGATGCACTTTTGCACAGATGTTCTTTCCCAGCAGGGGCGGGTCAGAAAGTTACAACAGTACAATAACACGATATGAGTGCATAGTATAGGAATGGTCAGCAAATCACACACGCAAAATTATAAACATGTTGCAATCGAAACGTCGTGAGAATTGTATTGTTTTATTTTTTATTATTTTATTATTTCCCTTCTATGTGAAGGGAATGTAGCCCGCCATCCCAAACAGGACTCTCTTGAGGATGGGTTCTCGGAGACTTTGTTGAAGATTTCCTTATTTTTGGGCCACCAGTGCGAATATATATCCCCTCCGATCGCTTCTACCCTTTGACCTCATCGCATGACCTGCGGCTGCGGCTGCTGCAGGCTGGAGGAGCGGGCGATGTTGGGGTCGTTGCGAGCACGAGGAGGAGGAGGGTGGCCGCGGGCAAGGGAAGGGCGACTTCCACGGAGGAGCCGCGAGAGATGATCACCCCCGCGCTGCGGGAAGCCCTCACCAAGCAAGGTGAGGTCACGTGCGGCCACTCGCTCACTCGCTCACTCACTCACTCGCATGCTCGAGGAGAAGGGACTTGGTACTCTATACCAGCATCATCATGATCATTTGCATCAAATACATACTAATCATCATCATCATCAGTTGAAGCATCATCAGCAGCAGCAGCAATAGTATCATCATCGACACCAGTGTCATCAGCAGCGGCATCACACCAGGTAGGTAGAAGAGGCAAACGCACGTGGGACACGTTCTGCAGTCGTCTGGAATGCTCTTCCTTCCAGTATTAGGAAGCCACTGGAACTATGCACTGTTAAATGTAGATTGAAAACTCTCTAGAACGGATTAGTCAAAAATCTCTACAACTGCTTTTTGTGTTTAGTGTTGTTGTCCTTCCCCCGCACCTCCAAATTGCACGGTTGGCTGCGTACGCTGCGAAAAAAGTTCAGCGTACGGTACGTGCATGAGATTGCCAGCTCCCGCAAAGTGCCGAGGGTGTGAAGGGGGCTTGCTTCATGGGGGGGGGGGGGGAACTGTGCCAGGAGAGAGACTCCCTTCGTCGAACGCTCACGACGTCCGACGCGATCACCGTCGCCGTGCACGCGGATCGGAGGGGAAGGCGCTGCCACCGGAGCATGGCAGCACCCCGCCATTATTTGTCTGAAACGAGGGACGTGCGTCGAGCTGAGTCGCGCCTGAGCGTCAGCGCTGACGGCGCCATTTGCGTTGCCAATGCCCCCGCGCGGTTTGCTTCGGCGCGAGGTTGGGGGAGGGGGCGGTGGGCACTCGTCCCAGGACACATCACCGCGCGCGACGGGTCCCGTTTATTCGCTCGGTGGAATCGTTGGTGAGCGCGCAAGACGGCAGAATCCGTGCGGCGGGCGGCAGGCGGACGGGCAAATCATTTTGCCCGTTATAATGGTGCCAGTTTGGATTTGGTGGAAAATGCAATTTGATTTGAAATGCGGGACAATGAATGTTTTTTTTGGCGGCGCTACGGCAGTTTGGCGAATGAATGGGAGGGTGGCTGATAAAACACGAGATGTATTCTTCGCTTTGTATGCGGCAGTCAGCATTGTTGTGCACGTGCAGTGTTTTTGTCGTGCCCCTCCGTGTCTGCATTTGCCGCGCATACCATTTGTATGTTCCTGCTGCAGCTCCTGTTTCAGACTGTTAAAAAAAAAAACTCTTTTAGTCGCTTGGCAAGAAATGTAAGTCATTGCTAAGGGGCCGTCCGTAAATGACGTCACGCACCTCGGGGGAGGGGGGGGTGGGGGTTCAGACATTTGTGACGATGTGTGACGAGGGGGGGGGAGTGGTTTGAGAAATGTGCCGTCACATCAAAATGCGCAACTTTAAATAAATATAGACAACACGTTCTACTTAATTAAATAGACTTTTTAATAAATGTTTTCTCCTACAACATCAGAGTGCAGCGCCACATTAAGTACGCACTACAATGACAATAGTTTAAAGCGATTTGAAGCATGTTTTATTTTTTGGGGGGGGTGGGGGGGGGCAGAGCTTTGTGACGTCATATTTGAGGGGGGGGGTCTGACTTTTTGTGATGCCGTGTGACGAAGGGGGGGAGGGGGTAAAAAATCGTCCAAAATTGTGCGACGTCATTTATGGACGGCCCCTAATGGCAACACAAGCAGAAACATGTTAATACTATCAAGCGGTGGGGTTTGCAGTTCTGCTGTAACGATAGGCCTCCGTCCAGATGAGATCAATTGTCATGATTGGCTTATTTTGGTTGAAGAATCTTTTTTTTCTCAACACTGTGGTGCATCACAGCACTTGTAGTGGCTGCAGGGATCACGTGAACTAATTCCACACAACATATGAGAACTGAAAACAATTAATTCTCGCGCAAACGCCCGTTCGATGCATGTCCCGCGAGCAAATAAATAAATAGGTTTTATTCAATTAACCTGCTTGCAAAAGTCTGGAATTTTTTGATAAATTGTTTCCTCTCAAGCACAGTGATAAACCAAATTACAAGCAGGACCCTCGTGAATAATGTGTGCAGTATTGTAGATAGACTACAACAATAATTATTTATTCTAGATTTAAAGCTTCCGTGACTGCTAGGATCCATACTCTTTGGTTCTATTGGGTAAAGTCACGTAGGTGAAAATAAAATAACAAAAAATCACGACATTTCGGCCACAACACAAGCGGCCTTCATCAGGTGAAGGGACGAGACTGTCTGGAGGACAGCGCTGTCCTCCAGGCCACAACACAAGCGGCCTTCATCAGGTGAAGGGACGAGACTGTCTGGAGGACAGCGCTGTCCTCCAGACAGTCTCGTCCCTTCACCTGATGAAGGCCACAACACAAGCGGCCTTCATCAGGTGAAGGGACGAGACTGTCTGGAGGACAGCGCTGTCCTCCAGACAGTCTCGTCCCTTCACCTGATGAAGGCCGCTTGTGTTGTGGCCAAAATGTCGTGATTTTTTGTTATTTTATTTTCACCTACGTGACTTTACCCAATAGAACCAAAGAGTAACAATAATTATATTGTAAACAAGAGGTGCACGAGCCTGCAGGCCGTCATGAAGAGCATGTTCCTACGTGTCCACTCTGTGGCTTTTCCATTATCGTCATTATTGTCATTGCTGTGCTTGTTAACCCAGGGAAGTCTCATTGAGTCCCGAGGCTCTTCTTTCAAGAGGATCCTGCCACGTGTTCGCAATGGGTGGTGATGTTGCCGCTACGTGTAATCCCAATTAGCATTGGCACGCTTGGCTAATCCAAGTTACATTGTTCGTGTTTTGAACTGTGTGGAGGAAACCCATGCAGAACAGGGGTAGAGCATGCGCATTACACAGAGAAAGACACCCGAGTATGGACATCTGTGAAAAATTGCTTTATAGCTCATCGGATTTCTCCAGTATAAATATTCTGATTCTGAAACCCAGGCCCTCTTTGCTGTGAGGTACAAGTGTTACCGCTGCGCCGCCCTGCCGTCTGGAACGCCTCTTCCTTCCGATATTAGGAAGCCACTGGACCTATGCCATTAAAAAAAAAAACTAGATTGAAAACGATTTTCTTTCAAACCGCTTTTTGTGTTCAGTTTTGTTTTCCTTCCCCCGCACCTCCGATTAGCACGGTTGGATCCGTACGGCGCGAAAGAAACTCAACATACACGCACACCCAAATGGCGCTGACGTGTGGAGGAGCGGTCGATGAAACCCTTGCTCGGTGTTTGCAGGATACCGCCTCATCGGGACACACTCGGGCGTCAAGCTCTGTCGCTGGACCAAGGTACGATGACTCTTTCTGGTTGTGCGAAACTACCAATCAAGCCGGGAGTCCTTTGACCTTTGCTGCATTGTGCTGCTGCTATCTCATAGCACTTTTCACGCACGTGTCTCTTTACTCAAAATATGTACTTATATTCTTGGTTCTTTCGTTAAAGTCACGTAGAAGGGTTTTCACACATGATGATTATGATGATGATTGCTTGTGTTGCAGTCGAAACGTCGTGAGAATTTTATTATTTAATATTTGTATTATTTTATTGTATTGTTTCCCTTCTACGTGACTTTACCAAAAGAACCAAGAATATGAATCCCTGCAGTCACGAAAGCTTTAAATCAAAATTTACGTACTTATGTTGAACTTCTTTCACACCGTACGTAGCCAACTGTGCTGAATCGGAGGTGCCAAAATAAGTCCTGAGCCGGCACCATAGAGATTCTGGGTTCCAACCCAGGTAGTTCTAAAGCGTGGTGGCCACAAAGTCACCACACTTCAGAACTTTATTTACTGACTGTGCAGTAAAGTGTCGCATCCCAAATGTGTGAACGAATTCCTTTTATTTGGCTGTCATGCGTCGATTCATCTCTATTGCGGGGTTCTTAGGAGATGTTGTAACACTCTCTGTGTGTGGATAAGAGATCACTTTAAGGGATCCCAGGATTGGTTCAGTGATATCACCTTCCACAGGCTGTCCTCTTGATGCACCTGCTTTCTGAGGGTTCGGAATGAACATTTCTTTATTCAGTGCCTTGACATGAAAAGGACGATCGGAGTAAAATTGAGGGGAAAAAAACCCCGTGAAAAGAAGTAGTTCATTCATTCAACCATTCATTCATTCATGTGAACAATGAGGGTCAGAGTACTGTGACCCAGGTTCCATAAGTTGAATTGCACAGGGTTTTGTGTGGCTTTAGTCGATACGCGGGTTCATGCACCACCCCTCTGCGCGCAGCCCTGTCTCGCTCCTATCTGCCATGCGGGTGACATAACCCGCACGCTGTGCCACGGAATGGCCTTGGGAATTTTAACAATGAAACCTTAAATCTCAGTGCGGATTCGGTTCAGCTCGAGGCCCAGCAGATCCGCACTGTGTGCTATTGGCACCCCAAAGCACGGCCGCGTGTGTCGCCGCCGCTTGGTATGGGTCCAGCGCTGCCGATCGGCGTCCCCATAATTACGTTGAAGGAAAAATGTTGCATTCCGAGACGACCTTAATTGATTTTGCCATGTGTTAAAATGCTGTTGGCCGGGACGCAACTAAACGGGCGCCGCTCGCCGCGCTTCGGTTTTTTGGACTCCTTGCCGGATTACGGCCCTGTGTCACATAAAGCTGGCCTCCTAATGTGACGCGGGCCGGATTCCTGCTGCATTACGGCCGACGTCACATTAAGGTGTCAGCTTCGGGTCTGGCACCGTAATGAGTTTGACCGCCGCCCACGTTTGCGAGCATGGTGGCTCCGCTCGAAGCACACGTCTCGGAACGGAGCGACGAGAGCCGTGGCTCGCAGCCGATTACGGTGGGCGGGTGGCTATCCCGCTGCGTGTTTTAAAAAAAAATCCTTTTGAGTTTGACGTGGAAGTCACAGACGGGGCGGCCTTGACGATAACGTATTTGCGAGTAATTTTAAAACGTGAGTTATAGCAATGCCACCTTATGAATCATGTCCCAGAGCTTGTTACGTCCACTTTACACCTGACAATTCGCTTTGATAGTCACCTCAAACATTACCATATATACGACAGATATTCAAGTTAAATCAGCTGTTTTAAAACTTGCTAATTTAGCAATTCTAAACGCTGCTTTATGAAGCTGCCCGAATTTGTCTTAGAATGTCTGTCATGAGCACTGTGCTCCGACAAATATCTGCCCATGGTGGAAATTCCCCATTCCTGTGGCGGGGGGAGTGAGTTTATCCATAAGAGAACTGTGTCTTGGTTAGATGACCTTCATCAGTGGTCTCCTGACTCCAAAAATGTTGCCTTCTGTCTGTGAAGGTTACTCAACCGTTTCTCTACATCCGCACCAGCGAGCCCGCTCCCTTGCAGCCAGAAACATTGGTGATTTGAGTGTAGGCTCTGGTTCGGTGGCATTTCGCATCGTTATCTGTGATGAGTGTGCAGACCCAACATGTGCTTCTCATGAGAGCCCATTAACACGAACGAGGTCGTGGTAATTTAAGTCACACACGTTCACTCGGACCTCGCCATGCCGGCCTTGGACTCGAACGTCGGCATCATCCGTCAGAGCCGCCTGGCCCCTATTATATCTCCAGCGATAGTGGGGAATATCAAATCATCAATATTGATAGGCGCCCCTTAATTATTCCGCGGACACGCATGAACCCTCCTCGCTGTCGCCTCGTGACCCCCCGTTTGGCAACGTGTTTACGACAAAATTAATCTCGGCGCTGCCGTGAGGTCGTGGCGACCTTGCCGGGACATAATGGCGATGGTGAGGGGGGGGGGGTGGTTGATATTTAAGTGGCCGTAGGGAAAGGACCCCACTTTCATACACAATTGCGCCGGGTCAGTCGGTCGGGCAATTTTTGCTCCACATCCCGGCGTTAGGAGTTAACGTTATTTATTGCTTGGGAGGCTAATTTGTCCGCGACTCGTGAGACGTATTAATGTCCCCGAGTCTTATCGATATTGTCGGCCGTTTTATATCATATTCTTGCAGCCACATTGTCTTAGATTGTACGTTTACAAGGCTGGGGCATTTCCCGGCACCTGTTCCCTTTACGAGTCTGTTGTTTGTTTTGTGCTTTAGCTTTAATTTACGGAGTAGGATTTTACAGTTTGCTTCCCTATCAGATAATTGTCTTTTATTTAACGACATCGCAGCTGTTAGATATTTGATCGGTGAGGCGGCTGGTAGCTCAGGATGGATTACATTGAATCAGAATATTGATTTATACTGGAGGAATCCGATGAGCTGCCAAGCTCTCTTTTCACAGATGTCCAGTTGGGGCGGCGGCAGTGTCAGAACGTAAAAATAACAAAACAATACAAAAATGCGATCGGAGTGCAAAGTATAGGAACGGTAAACAAACCACTTAAAAAAAAGTCAACGCCCAAGTGCCGCTCCTTCTCATCTCTTTTTCAGAGCTCGAATCCAGTGGTGGAAGGGGGTTTGGTGTGAGTTTTTCCACGTGGTACTCATTTACAGTTGGCCTCTTAACGACTCACTACCCACGGTGGTTCGTCACGATTCAGGTTCACACGTTGATTCTAAGAACCCGTGTGGTTTTTTTTCCGTCTCATTTCGAAGTTTGGTTGATATTGCCTCTCGCTCTTTTTTTGTCTTGTTTCGGAAAGCGTTTTCTTTTCCTCACTCCCATTGGCCTAAAGACACATTTGCCTGTAATTTTTGTCACGCAATTTGCTTCAATCGTGAGATATGTTCAATTCTCGGGGGGGGTGGGGGGGGGGTGTGGAGACTGTGGCCATCGGGAGACTCTTTTGGTTGGTGTCAGGCGGTGGTGGTGGTGGTGGTGGATGCTGCCTTTGACTGCGTGAATGAGCTCAGCGGTGGACAGGCCGACACCCGGCCTCTCTGGCTGCTTTGGCTGGACGCACCATCGACAATTACCGAAAAAACGGAAGACGCATCTCGCACCGCCGCTCAGTCGCCCGGACTTCCGTACCAGTTGCGCAGCGTCGATGGAGCCCACGGCACCGTGTGATTAAATAAGTTGCCTGCCTCGTGTACTTCGGAAATAAATTGTTGAGCACTCGGCCGGTTATCTTGTGCATATGTATTCCCTGTTTAGCCGAGGCGTAGCTTGGCCGGGTGAGTGCGCATTAACGTTAATTCTCTCAGAGTCCGTGTAGGGCCGCATCAATTAGTCATGGCCGAATGGATTGCACGGATCTCACCTCAATTACCCTCTTTTCTCCAGCAAAGTAACTATTTACATTAATACATTTAATGTATTTCTCACTTTGAAAGGAACAAAAGGGCCATGTAACAACGCGAGGTGGGAGAGGTGGCACACTGCATTGGAGACGTGGAGATTCATGTTTGATCCTTGCTGCCTTTGCCAACCGGCACCAACCTTACACCCCAGCCGACTCCCATGACTGGGAGACGTGTCATGGGGGTCAGCCCTTTACTGCAATGGATTGACTTTGAACACGTACAATCTTATCTCATCGACATTTGTGTAACATCTAAACCGCGAACCCATCGCCAGATGCTGTGCAGAGCAGTGGGCATATTTGGAATGATAGACAAAGGCAGTGATAGGCAGAGGGGGGGGAAATAAAAGGAATGCCTTGAGCCTGGACTTGATCAGGAGCAGGGAGATGACAGCACGGGTGGTGGGAGAAACGGGAATTCGAGACAATGGGGGCAGCAGAGGAGAACTATCAACCTCCACTTAGTGTACGTTGACTGAAGGCTTCGACAGCTGCTCGAGTGGAGAATCTGCGGAGGGGAGAAAGTGAGGTGAGTGGGGAGAGGTGGCTAGAGGCATGAGGCATTGACCAGGCTGGTTGTAGTGTGCAGGGACGAGGGTGAATAGGCAGTGAGGGATGAGTGAGGTACGCGGAAGGTTCAACGATGGGAGGAAACTTCGTAGGTTGAACGATACGTTATACGTTAAGAAAAAAACGCCACTTTTTAAAAAAAAAATTCTTGCTGTGGTTTTCACACCTGATGGTGATTGCTTGTGTTGCAATCGATACGTCGTGAGAATTTAATTGTTTTATTTTTATTGCTTTATTATTTCCCTTCTACGTGACTTTACCGAAAGAACCAAGAATAGGTTGAACGATGTTGTTTATGGTGGCAGGTTAAGGGATGTCAAGGGTGGCTGATGAGATTAAAAGGACTGGCAAAGAGGAGGGAAAAGAGTTAGACAGCAGAATGCCATTCCTTATTTTCTTTTTCCTTTTCAGAGCAATTGCAGGGGAATTGTTCACATTTGGCAACTTAAGGAGTGAATAGGGCATGGTTAAAGATGATGGTGATGATCATGGTTGATGAGGCACAGTGAGTCATGTGAGACAAGAAAACCACTTCTGCACCACTCGAAACCGGCGAGCTATTTAAAACACCCTGGACACATTCGGGAACGCGCTCACGTCCCATTCACAGGGCTGTCCAACCCTGCGTTCGAGTCACGTGTGTACATACGTGTGTACGTACGTGTGTGTGTGTACGCGGCAGTTTAACCCAGAAAGACGCGGCTATTGGGCTTATTTTATCTGGAGCACGAGGATTAACTTTTATCTGGGAGATCGCTCGGGGTCTTTAATATCCACGGTGTAGACAGGACCTCGGTTTTAACATCTCGTAGGTGACCCCTGCAGCTGAGCATTAAAGGGATTTTTCAGTTCACGTGGAGAGCCAGGCAGGGGTCGTTCTAAGCCCGTGAGCTGGCCCTGTGTTCACAGGGAATCCTGTGGAGCGACTGATTGGGTCATCCAAAAAACATAAACAAAGAAACAACCGCTACATTCGAAGGCTGCAATGGCTGGCAATTACTCTATTCAAGTAGGTGCACTCCACCCTCCATACACTTCACTTTTATGCCGGATGAGTCGATAAAAAGAAGGAACATTCCCAGCGGGTCTCTAAAGCGCCTGGGCGGAGCCGTTAAGGCGAAATGAAATTGGTGGTGTTAATTGACGTGCGAGCGTGGCATGCGCGGCCTCTATCACCGCTTCAGCGCGTCGGAGCCAAACAAAAACAATTGGCGCGATTTTCCTTTTTTCCATTGTGTTCCTTCCACCAAATCTTTACGTTGGCATCGCAGAGGGTCCCCTTGAGGGTGTCGCCTGGGGCTGCAGACAGACAGACAGGGCGATGGGAAGTTGTGCGCTCAGAGGCCACGTTTGGAGATCGGCACCCCTGAAAGTCCCCCAGGTGCAGACTTGCGTAGGTAATTGCTTTAAAATGAAAGCACCATAGATTTTTTTTCATTCCAATTTTGGGAGGCCAAAAAAAAAAAGCTGGCTTTTCTGATCATAACGATGTGTCTTTCATTATAATCGTGCTAAATTAATCTTTCTTCCCATTCTTGAGCGTTATTATACTTAAATTTTGATTTAAAGCTTTCGTGACTGCAGTAATTCATATTCTTAGCTCTTTCGGTAAAGTCACGTTGAAGGGAAACAATAAAATAATAAAATATATAAAACAAACGTCGTGAGAATTTGTATTGTTATATATATATTTTATTATTTTATTGTTTCCCTTCAACGTGACTTTACCGAAAGAGCTAAGAATACGTTATTATACTTTGTGAGAGTCGCTAATTCAGTCGCTCGCTCCACGACCATGGCTGTGCATTGAAAACGACTTGGCAGCAGCAGCATTTAAACTGCTTAAACTCACACTCAAAGCTTCTTCTGCTGCACTACCACCTGCCACTGTGCAGGGTTGCTCCGGTGCATTTAAATGGTTACTTGGATTTAAAAAAAAGAAAAACATTTGTTGGCAATTTAACTTCCGATGTGAATTCCCTTGCTGGGATTTAAATAAGTGAAATGACCCCCACTCTGCAAATGTGGCACCGAGAAAGCCATCTGTGCACCAGCATGCAGGTCCAATCCAATAAATGTTACTCTCTGTGGCACCATTAGGAGGGGGGGCTCGAGTAATCGCATCACAGCCTCTGAGCAATGTATGCAGATACCAAAATAATTATGTGAACAGGTACACGGATTGTGCGAATCGCCCAAGAAGGGTGCAAACAATGAGACGGGAGTTGAAAGTGAAATAGCCGGCCAGAGACGTGGAAAGAGAGAAATGCGGTTGAGATGAGACAAAGATGAAAGGGAGATTAAAGTGCGTTTTATCCAGTAAAGCCTCACTGAGTATACAACAACTCTTTTAACTGGGTCCTGCATTAGGATGTTTGTCCATTTTCAGTCGCGAGTGTTTTTGGAAGGAAATGAAGAGTACCCGGAGAAAATCCATGCATACAAAGGGATGGCACTCTTGAGATCTGCCCGGACGAGTTACAAACCTCACTGTACTGTGAACTCGTGGCTTCTCTGGTTTTTGGGAGTCTTCGAGCACGTAATGACCCTGACTACGAAGCACTGGATTAGAGGTTTTCTTTTTGCAAGGTAGAGTGGCAGAACGGAAAGATGACACGCAGAGAAAGAGACGGTGCAGACATCGTGATGAAGAGGGTAGGTAGGTAGAGTGAGTGAGTTAAAATTGAGAACGCGAGAAAGAGGGAGGGAGAATGGGAGAGCAATCGCAATGTGTGCCTTGCGATGCGGGAGAGCCGCCCTGTCGCGCACGTACGCCGCCGTGCGCGTCGTATCGACGCGGTGCGTTGTGCGCGCGTCGATCTCCCGACTCTCGCCTTACGGAGGGAGCTCGTACGGCTCCGTCTTCGTGGCGCTCTCGGGCACCACGCCGTGGCTGATGGGGCCGTACTGCCCGTCTTCACTGAGAGTCACGTGTTTTGGCTTTTGTCGGAGGAGCCCAGAGGACCGTTCAATCGGGCTCGATGTTTCGGTGACATCGACGCAACAGAGAATGTTAGTTTATACGCACGCTCTTCATCTCGGCCCGCCCAGTGGTTGCGTGCGCACATTCTGTTAGGTCCGATGGCGGGTGGGTTGCCAGTGGAGGGGCACAACAAAGGTGGAGCCTCCGGACTCTATGCTGTTCTCTCGCTAGGGTTGAATAGCTGCTGCCGGCGGGGGTAAACGGCGGGGGGTGACAGGGTTTCTGTTGGCAGAAGCATGGAGACAGTGCAGGCAATACATTTGCTTTACCTCTGCAAAGTATCTGCTTGTAGAGGACCTCTGCTTGGGATGGATTGTCAATTCACAAGTAGGTTTTTCTGTATGGGCTGGCGGACGCCTGTGATCCGCGCCAACGTGGAGGCGGGGTAGGTGGATCGTGCAGAGATCGCGTCCATTGATTGTCGGGCTATGACTTGTGCAGCATCAAGATGCACTGTTGTGTGTTTTTGTGATGGTGTGTTTTAAAACGGTGCTTTGTTAACTTGGTGCACACTCTCGTGTATCCAGGCACCTTAACTCAGGGGCCGTGTGCACGCATCATCGTGCTGTGACTCGTGGGGCACAGCTATTACTCGAGCTGCTCCTGCCAATGCTGCTGCTGTTGATCCGTCGCCGCTGTTCCGCCGCTGTGCCGCCGTCGTCGCTGTGCTGTCACTAGCAGCTTAGAGGAACTCTAGGGGGCTTCTATTTTCACAGGGCCCAACATTAGTTTTTCTAAGCGTGGCTTAGCATGGCTTAGCAAAAATAATATTGGGCCTTGTGAATTATTTTTGCTAAGCGTGGCTTAGCAAAAAAAAAATATGGTTGACTCTCAGAGGCAGAATGCTAATAAAATATCAATTATCATTGTCAAAAAGGAGTCATTTAAATGCTACTTTTTACCGAATTCTCATTGTTTTCACGCTAAGCTGTCGTGTGAAGAATTTATAACGCTTATCCAAATGTTTAGTGAATTTTAAGGGAGCAATTTTGTTTCATTTTCTTACGTGCTATATTTTGACAATGGTGATAACTAATGGCTTTGATTTGGAGAGAATATTCCCATTGTTATTCATTTCTTTTTTATCTAAAATGTTTTATTTTATTTTAAAATGCAGGATCCTCACTAACAGATCAGTGCTTTGTTCATTTTCACAAATATCATCTTAGTTTAATTATACTGCGACTAAGGGTACATTAGCTTCTCATTATTTAACGAGACCTGCTTACTATCAAAACAATTATTTGGATTTAGACTATTTTAAATTGGTATCTACATTAAAACCCAATTGCTCGTGTTTTAATGTGGTTCATTTAACTAAAAATGGTAGCCTCTAAGAAGACATTCACAATAAAATACTGCATTAACCTTATCATACCATATTTCCGGAACGTGTAAAAAAAGTTGTTTTATCATAATACATAGCTTATTGTGATGTTACTACTTACTGCATTAGAGTGAAACATATTAGATTAATTTTAATTTGTTATGATCTGGATTGCCATGACAACGATCACTATGATCACATGACCCGGCGATGCAACGTGGGGAGCGGTAGTGTAGCGGTTAGCGTGCTGCTCTACAAACCCGGCGACACGAGTTCGATTCCCGCTCACCGCCAACACCAGTGACGATTATCTGAAACGGTCGTAGGCCTCCCCTAGGTCAACTCAGCCTCAAATGAGTATCTAGTGCGGTGTGTAAACTTCGCCGCCAGGAAGACAAAGGCGGCCGGGCTTGGTGCTAGCCACTCCACCCCCTCGTGTGCCGTGCCGGCCTTCATGGGTACTACTCGCTAACGTCACTTTCCCCAACAGTCTGTGAAAGGCTACACGGGGGATCTTTGTCTTTTGTCTGAACATGCAGTCCATGCTGCGGGGCCGTGGTGGCTGCTACAAGCACGCCTTCTACGGCATCGAGAGCCACCGGTGCATGGAGGCCACGCCAAGCCTGGCCTGCGCCAACAAGTGCATCTTCTGCTGGCGGTGAGCACACGGTGGCGCGCTTGCCAGCGAGCGCCCTGGCTTCCTCCCGCGCGCTCAACGCTCCCTCGCTCCCTCCCTCCTTGTTCGCTCGCCTCTCTCCCTCCCCTCCCTTCCCTCCCTCCCTCCTTGCTCCCTCCCTCCCCTCCCCTCCCTAACAAGGCCCATTGGGTGACCGAGCAGCTCAGAATCACAGAGCCAGTACCACACTGACATCCTGCAACATGTCTGCTGGAAATCTTGTTTGTTATTCTCATGGAACAAGTTAGAAGACAAAAGACAGATGTTACCAGACCGTCCAAAGGAGGCAAAAGAATAATAATTATTGATTGAATTGAATAATGACCATTCATCAAATCACCTGGGATGGGGGATGGGAAGGGAGTGCTTGCCCAGAGCGGAGGATCCGGAGGCCAGTGTGTGTGTATATAATGTGTGTGTGTACTGTGTGTGTTAAACGTGTATGGTTCTGGCCACCCACCCCCTCGTGTGCTGTGCCGGCCTTCATAGGTGCTCGCTAACAGCGCTTGCCCCCAACAGTCTGTCAAGGCTATACGGGGGATTTGTGTGTGCTATGTGTTCCATAGTTGGCACAGTCGGGGGTACAGCTGGTGCATCTACCAGTCACCTCAGTCAGCCAACCTATGGCACCTGCTGGGTCTGTCCCGAGACCTCCCGTCAGCGAGTGCACCTGGCCTGGCACAGGCTCCACGGCGCCTGTTCCAGGCCACTAACTGACGTCGCTTAGTGGCGAATGGCGAGTATTGGTGTTGCTATGTGTAACTGTGTGTGTGTGCTATGTGTTTGTGTGTGTAACCGTGTGTGTATGTGCGATACTGGCTGCAGGCACCACACGAACCCCGTGGGGACGGAGTGGCGCTGGAAGATGGATCCGCCCGAGCTCATTCTGCAGGAGGCGCTGGAGAACCACATGGCCATGATCCGCCAGTTCAAAGGTCCCACTAGGGCAGGGGTCGGCAGCAAAAATAAACAAGAAGAGATATTTTTTTAGAATTCGGTAAAAAAAAATGCCCTCAATATTTCAAGAGCCGCAATGCAACGCAAATACGAGGCGGTGGTCCTTAATAAATAACGTCACCAAGCAATCCTTAAAGAGCCAGATGAACTGGACTCCCATGGTAAACTGGACTCCCGTGGTAAACTGGACTCAAATGGTGAACTGGACTCCCGTGGTGAACTGGACTCCCGTGGTAAACTGAATTCCCATGGTGAACTGGACTCCCGTGGGAAACTGAATTCCCATGGTGAACTAGATTCCCGTGGTGAACTGAATTCCCATGGTGAACTGAATTCCCGTGGTAAACTGAATTCCCATGGTGAACTGGACTCCCGTGGTAAACTGAATTCCCATGGTGAACTGGACTCCCGTGGTAAACTGAATTCCCATGGTGAACTGGACTCCCGTGGTAAACCAGACTTCCATGGTAAACTGGACTCCCATGGTGAACTGGACTCCCATGGTAAACTGGACTCCCGTGGTAAACCGGACTCCCGTGGTGAACTGGACTCCCGTGGTAAACTGGACTCCCGTGGTAAACCGGACTCCCGTGGTAAACTGAATTCCCATGGTAAACTGGACTCCCATGGTGAACTGGACTCCCGTGGTGAACTGGACTCCCATGGTGAACCGGACTCCCATGGTAAACTGAATTCCCATGGTAAACTGGACTCCCATGGTGAACCGGACTCCCATGGTAAGCTGGACTCCCATGGTGAACTGGACTCCCATGGTAAACTGGACTCCCATGGTAAACTGGACTCCCGCGGTAAACCGTACTCCCGTGGTGAACTGGACTCCCGTGGTGAATTGAATTCCCATGGTGAACTGGACTCCCGTGGTGAACTGAATTCCCATGGTGAACTGGACTCCCGTGGTAAACCGGACTCCCGTGGTGAACTGAATTCCCGTGGTGAACTTGACTCCCGTGGTAAACTGGACTCCCATGGTAAACTAGACTCTCGTGGTAAACTGGACTCTCATGGTAAACTGGACTATCATGGTAAACTGGACTATCATGGTAAACTGGACTCCCATGGTGAACCGGACTCCCATGGTAAACTGGACTCCCGTGGTAAACTGGACTATCATGGTAAACTGGACTCCCATGGTAAACTGGACTCCCATGGTGAACCGGACTCCCATGGTAAACTGGACTCCCGTGGTAAACTGGACTCCCGTGGTAAACTGGACTCCCGTGGTAAACTGGACTCTCATGGTAAGCTGGACTCCCATGGTGAGCTGGACTCCCATGGTAAACTGGACTCCCATAGTGAACTGGACTCCCATGGTAAACCGGACTCCCGTGGTAAACTGGACTCTCGTGGTAAACTGGACTCTCATGGTAAACTGGACTCTCATGGTAAACTGGACTCTCATGGTAAACTGGACTCCCATGGTAAACCGGACTCCCGCGGTAAACCGGACTCCCGTGGTAAACTGGACTCCCGTGGTAAACCGGACTCCCGTGGTGAATTGAATTCCCGTGGTGAACTTGACTCCCGTGGTAAACTGGACTCCCATGGTAAACTAGACTCCCATGGTGAACTGGACTCCCATGGTAAACTGGACTCCCATGGTAAACCGGACTCCCATGGTAAACCGGACTCTCGTGGTAAACTGGACTCCCATGGTAAACCGGACTCCCATGGTGAACTGGACTCTCATGGTAAACTGGACTCCCATGGTAAACTGGACTCTCGCGGTAAACCGGACTCCCGTGGTAAACTGGACTCCCGTGGTAAACCGGACTCCCGTGGTGAACTGAATTCCCGTGGTGAACTTGACTCCCGTGGTAAACTGGACTCCCATGGTAAACTAGACTCCCATGGTGAACTGGACTCCCATGGTAAACTGGACTCCCATGGTAAACCGGACTCCCATGGTAAACCGGACTCCCATGGTAAACTGGACTCTCATGGTAAACTGGACTATCATGGTAAACTGGACTCCCATGGTAAACTGGACTCCCATGGTAAACCGGACTCCCATGGTGAACTGGACTCCCATGGTAAACTGGACTCCCATGGTAAACCGGACTCCCATGGTAAACTGGACTCCCGTGGTAAACTGGACTCCCATGGTAAACTGGACTCCCATGGTAAACCGGACTCCCATGGTAAACTGGACTCCCGTGGTAAACTGGACTCCCATGGTAAACCGGACTCCCATGGTGAACTGGACTCCCATGGTAAACTGGACTCCCATGGTAAACTGGACTCCCATGGTAAACCGGACTCCCATGGTAAACCGGACTCCCGCGGTAAACCGGACTCCCGTGGTGAACTGGACTCCCATGGTGAACTGGACTCCCATGGTGAACTGGACTCCCATGGTAAACCGGACTCCCATGGTGAACTGGACTCCCGCGGTAAACCGGACTCCCGTGGTGAACTGGACTCCCATTGTCAGGGTCGGCAACCAAAATAAACAAGAAGCGCCATTTTTTTCGAATTCGGTCCAAAAAAAAAAAAAACCCTCAATATTTCAAGAGTCGCAATGCAGCGTGAATTACGAGACGGTGGCCCTTCGTAAAAAAAACAAAAACGTCAAGAAGCAGTCCTTCAAAGAGCCGCATGCGTCTCCGGAGCCGCAGGCGGCCGACCCCTGCACTAGGGCAGCCGAGTTCTCATGCCAGTTTCAATGTCCTGCTGCGGGGCAGCACGAGTATTGGGTGAATGTATGTACGTTGAACTTCTTTCGCACCGTACGTAGCCAACCGTGCCTATCGGAGGTGCAAATCGGAGTATCAATGCCGGTTTAAAGAGCCTGATTGAATGATATATGAGGTTAGTGACACTTTCAGTTATTTTTCAATGGCGCGGTTTAAACTAAATAATGCAAACAGTGCTCGAAGAAGTCCTTCTCTTCCTACATTTAGGATATCGCCGCTGATTCCATCTTCTCCTGGACTTCTGCAATTATGCAGTGTGTCTCCTGCTGAAGTGGTTTTGCTCGTTAATATGTTTGGTAATCTCTCTTCTTTCACGATTACTTTGTGCCATTCTCATTTTGACCGGGTAGCTGAAGAGAAATTAAATTGGCGTAAAATTCAGTCATCATTTTGGAATTATTTCTCCATTTTTGTTCTTCAGCTGTTGTATTCGGCTCCTTCCTCCGGGAGGGGGGAATTTAAGAACCCGTCATTTCTCTTAGAAGTTCTTAGCCACTTTCGGTTGCGTTTCCTTGAATCGTTTCTAATTTACATGTGAGTCATTTTTCTTACGTCTGCGTGTTTGTGTGTGTATGCGTGTGCGCGGTTGTGTGTGCGTATGTACGCGTGTGAGCACGCGTGTTTGTCCGTGTGTGCGTCTGCGTGTTTGTGCATGCGCGTGTACGCGTGTGAGCACGCGTGTTTGTCCGTGTGCGCGTCTGCGTGTTTGTGTGTGCATCTTTGTGCGTGCATGTTGGTGCGTGTGCGGTTTGCCGCCGAGTTCAGGCGTGCCGGGCGTGAGGCCGGAGCGCTTTCAGGAGGGGCTGGTGGCGCAGCACTGCGCCCTCTCTCTCGTGGGCGAGCCCATCATGTACCCCGAGATCAACCGCTTCCTGCGACTGCTGCACCGCCGCGGCCTCTCCTCCTTCGTCGTCACCAACGCGCAGTTCCCCGACGAGATCCGGTGAGTTCCCCCCCCCCCCCCCCCCCCCATTCGTGTTCGCTCAGTCGCTCGCTCGCCCTGGCTTCTCACCTACGGAGGTGCGATGCGTCCACGCGTCGCTGCGTACCGCTGCCTGGGCCTGCGTTGGCCCGCGTTATCCTGATTGGTTCGTCAACACCCTGCCGCTTGGCCTCGGCCGGTGGCGCCATCCCACCACGGAGAACAGGCTCGTGGGAGGAAGCGAGCAACTGAGCGAAGTGTATGTAGTTAAGTTTCGTGCGTGCATTGTGCGAACGGCGCGTTTCGTTTTTTTGCAACGTGTGCATGCGTGCAGAGCGGGGGAAGCGTTGGAGTAGTGGATCGTGCGGTGATGCGGTCACTGTGAGCTTGCTCTTTGAATTTTTAGTTTTTTTAGTTTAATGCTTTATGATGTGTAACAAATAAATGACAACCCCTGTAATAAAAGTGTTACATTAGTTATTGCTGTTCACAATCCTGATGTTTTATAGCATAATGTGTAAAAAAAACACTTTTTTGTTCAAAGCGCCTCTGAAAATACTTAGAATAAAACATATCTTAGTTGCTACTGCCGTAGTATAAATTTACAGCTTGCTAGAATTTAGGATTTAAAAACCTAAAATATGACATAGCCGGTGTATTTTGTGGACGTAATTTATGGAAGGTGGATTTTGTTGGAGCTTAACGCATTCAACCCTTAAACTTAAGCCAGTGGACGGTGGGGAGGGCGGCTGCCTTACGCATCCTTCATCATTTTATTGGCTTGGTGTGTCTTGATGTTTTAAGCTCGTTATAAAATAATGCTCAAGTCGGTGCTAGCCTTCCCCTGAAAATGCAATGGCGGTGGAATGTTTTGTATGTGCAGCATATCACCTTGTCACTCGCAAAGTCGTTGCGTAAGCAAAGGAAATTGTGATGTAGTTTCAGCGCTTGCTTGTGTCGGTGCTGTGGTGTGCATACCAACGTCCGTGTGAACAAATGTGCCCCGTGATAGAAGTAGCAGGATCGCCCAGGGGACTAATGCCATGCGAGAACCGCTGACATCCTGGTTTTCCATCCATACAGCCACCCCATGATTAAGCCTCGGTTTTCAAGTATAGCGAGTCGGCGGTTTCAGCTTGAGCACCAATGACTACGCATAAAAATTAACCGTCAAATTATTTTGTTTTTGTTGCCGCTTAATTTTCTTAACCCTGCTCTGTAAATTTAATATTTCGTATTAATTGCCGTGTGACGAACACTCTTTGCAGGTGTCCCGAGAGTGCATAAAATATACCTTTGACACAGGGTATAGTGCACTGCTTACTGCGAGAGTTTGAGATGGATATCGATGCTTGCACACCGATTTG
The DNA here is from genome assembly GCF_048934315.1 of Petromyzon marinus. Taxonomy (NCBI): domain Eukaryota; kingdom Metazoa; phylum Chordata; class Hyperoartia; order Petromyzontiformes; family Petromyzontidae; genus Petromyzon; species Petromyzon marinus. The sequence continues at coordinate 9,421,326 of NC_133704.1, forward strand.
TGCGTTCGCTTGCTTCCGAGATGCCTTTGAACGACAGGGCCCAGCACGAACTGCAGGCCGACCTGCGACTCTCGCCTTGAAGTGTGTGAACATGCGTCGTGTACGCACAGGCTTAATGACCACTGATGTGGTGGTGCGTCGTCCATTCACCTTGCTGTGCAAGTGGGAGAAAAAATAAGAATGCTTGCGCTTGGAAGACACACGCCGACGCTTGTGCTGTGGCGGGCGCCAACCTTGCCGCCCCCGTTCCACCGCCCAGGACACTGGAGCCGGTGACGCAGCTGTACGTGAGCGTGGACGCTAGCACGCGCGAGAGCCTGCGCAGGATCGATCGCCCGCTCTTCAAGGACTTTTGGACACGCTTCCTGGACAGCTTGAGGGCCCTGTCCGAAAAGGTACCATTGGCTGTGGCACCGTTGTTAACTGTGTCGTTATGTTTATAAACGCACGGAACTTGGGCGAGTTTGTGTTTGCCGTGTGAGTGTGTGTGAGCTGTGTTGTTAGTCCTTGTGGGCCGCTTATTGTTTGTAAACCTCACTTTACTGCCACGTACCGTGAAGAGAATTCGATTGGGAGCCGAATTGGCTTGTATACATGTATACGTCCTCTGCTTGTTTTGGCTTGTATTGTGAGTATTTCCCATAACGCAGTGTGGTCTTAATACATTGTAATATTTAAGGTTAAAGTTGAATGGTCACAGCCATTATCGTTGATGCTACTGCATTTTACTGTCACGTCCTTTGCTCACGTATTGCAGTGAACTCATGGCCTGCAAGATCTACAGTACTTCAGTACTGTCATGACCATGAGGTTTTGCAGTGAGCCTACAGCTGATGATCCCTGGCCACTCGTTTGCTGTCACTGAGCATTGGTTATTCCCTGCACAGACAAAAAGCTCAGGATAAGCGCATGTTGGCTTTTAATTACATTTTTGGACACTTTTACTCCCAATTGTGCTGTTATATCATGATACGGAGTAACCATTCCGATCTCACCCAGAACGTTGCATCACCCGATGTAGGAGACATCGCAGGACTGTTTGTGAAATCCCTTCAACAGACCTCGACTGAGAAATATTTGCCGCAAGACGGTCAAACCAATATTTGTAATTCTCACAGCTGGAAATGATCCAAACGAAGTGAAAACAACATTTTTTGTTATATTCTAGTTATTTATTTATTTATTTGTATGGTCATTTGGTGGCTGGGCTGAGAGCGTCAACTCTCACTGTACTAGACAAGCTGGTTTCATCATGGGTGGCTGAAAAACCTACCCTGTGAATCCACGGTCTCAGTCGTGCTGGCTCATTGCTCTGACCCTTGAGCAAGTTGCAGGGTGGGGTCCCGTTCACCGCCGAATCTCGGAACGGGTGAGCGGCTCAGCGTTAATTTTGATTCATAGAGGCATAGCACCGCTGTTTTTAAAGACATTTTACTCACCGCAGAGAACTGTAGCGACACACAACCGCACCCTACGATAGCTGGCACCAAACTGCGCCACACGCCCTCCCGCATTGCCTTGTGGGAGCCTCGGTACTGAAAAAGTTACTTTCACACGTGCATCATCGTAACGAGTTTCCCTTGTTAAGATAAAAAAAAACTATTTTCCATGCCTACACTTTTATTTTCACTCTAAAAGTTGAAAATTAATTATTTCGAGCCCAGAATTAATAAAATTTGATGTGCTGCATATAGGTACGTGTGGGATTTTTCGCGTCATTTTCTTTTTTTGTCTCGTTTGAGGCAAAACAAAAATATCACCCCTGCGCTCAGTGCGACTGCACACGGGGGGTTTCGCCTGCCGAGCGTCGGTGCCGCCCCGTGCCTGCTCCGCGCTGTCACCACCGCGGCGCGTCACGTTCCGCACACAGCCATCTCTTCAGCCTAAACGGCCTCATAATTCCAGAACATTTGTCAGTGTCCCCGTGGGCAGCCCCTTGCCATACGTCAGAGGGCGGCTGACTTCGCGCGCACGTGCATGGCCGGCCGCTGCTACGATAATCATTAGTCGTGCATACGTTGACGGGTTGGGGACGAAGATAGATTTTCTTTTTCTGTCAGCGCTTAACGATCCCGTGTCTTGCGCTTGAATCAGTCGATGGTGCTTTGTAGCCCTTGGTCTTGATGGCTTTGGGGCTGGGATGCGTGGCCGGAATGCCATGACTTTTTTTTTTCTGTTACTTGCCCGTCTGTAACCGCATCGAGCAGCCCGTCACTTTACCGCCATCAGCATGTGGTTTCATCATGGGGAATTTTGATTTACATTAAGGTCAACTTCACGTGACAATGCGTTCACGCCACCACAGTGAAACTTAACGTTGCGGTCGCCAGGTGTGTCACGTGGTGTGTGCGATGACCTCCTGCCAGCGGATGTACACGTGGCCTTCAAGTGCACATAGCCTGGCACAAGCATCGTGGTGACATCACTGCCACTTAGTGGCGAATGGTGGTTGTTTTTGCGATGACCTCCAAGCCCTTGGATCTCCACCATTTGCTCCACCCTAACCCAGATTGGCAATCGGCCTGATCAGCGTTAACATTAAAAAGTTCACCAATTAAATGTGGCGACATGTTCACTTTTGACCCACTTGGCATCGCTTAAGTAAGGCTGAGGTGGACATTCCGTTATGTTGCGTGAGTTAAATTATCCAGTTTGAATCTTTGCTTAGCGAGTGTTCATGACTTGGTGCCAAATTTTATTTGTTTCCTTAAAGAGCCACAGGACGGCCATTTAAGTTGTATTTTCCAAGCGGCGGAGGAGGAGAGGTAACCAGCCAGGATTCTGACAGTTTGCCAACATTCTACTTTTGAGTTCAGAAAACCGCTTCAGAGTCATTGTGTCGACGCTGCTGCTGCATTGCTAAGCGAATGCGGGCTCACTTTTGACACGTTGATGTTACTTTAGACACTTTAGTAGATATGTTGACTTTAGACACGTAACTATTTACCAATACAGCACACTGGTGTGTTGGAGAGTACAACAAAGTATGTAAATGTTGTGGGTTTACTCTCCAACACACTGGTGTGCTGTACTAACAACGAATTGGCATGTTTTGTTTACTTAACCAAACCCTACTAATTGGCTGTATCGGGTAGTGCTGGGTTTAACGACACTTTTATATTTTCGCGATCTAACCCAAAAAAACTCTTATGGATATAATATTGGTCGCGAACGCCTACGTGTTATTTTTTATTTTACCAGGTAAAGCCCACTGAGCTACGTGGCTCTTTTTCAAAAGTGACCTGGCTATCACAAATGACGGCTCAACGAAGTGGCTTATCAAGTGGAAATTTATAGCAGCCAAATACTCTATAACGCACGTTTCTAAATGTGGAGGGAAAAACCGGAGGACCCGGAGAAAAATCCACACGACCACGGGGAGAACATGCAAAGTCCAAATATACTGCAGGCGTCAGGGTCGGTCCAAATTGGTAGGCAGCGCTCGCAGCGCCTCAACATCAGTCCATCCTGCGAGCTCACATATAGCAGCAAAACCGCCTTTGAAAGGTGGCCCAATCGCCCCCTGCGGCTGCAAACTCTCGTACAAACGGCAACCGCTTCTTGAGGGTGGGCATCTCCGCGCGCGCGAAGTCTGCGGCGAGTCAAATTTGGCGGGAGCGGTTTCCCGCCCAGCCGACAAAATGGCGGCCGCTCGCTCGGGCTGGGGCTCCGCCGTTTCCGGCGCTCGGCTAATGGTGGCGGCGGGGCTGTCCACTCGTCCTTCTCGAAGCACTACGTCTTCCTCCGCCTCCTCCACGTCCATCTCCGCCACCAGCGCTGCCGCCGCAGACAACAAGTCCGCGAGGCACACATTCCGTATGCGGCGTCTTCCTCCTGACGGCCGCAGCGTGGAGTCGCAGTTTTCCTCCCGCTGCTCCGCCGGGAGCGCCTCCTCGGGATTATTCTCCGGGGTCCCGGGTCCCAGGGTTGTCTGGGGAATCACCTCGCCGCTGTCTTCCTCGTCCGAAGACACTACGGTGTCTTCCTCCGCGTTAACATCGACTTTCTAATTTTAACTTTCCCTAATTTACTCTTTGGTTATTTCGGTAAAGCCTCGTAGAAAGAAAGTAAATTAAATAATATAATATGACATTTCGATTGCAACACAAGCAATCGTCATCAGAGTGTGTCTCTGTGTTGTCTCTCTCTCTCTGCTTGTGTTTCTCTCTTTGTCTCCGTGTCTGTGTTTTGTCTCTCTCAAATTTAGTTCTACCTGATGACGATTGCTTGCGTTGCAATCGAAACGTCGTATTCTATTATTGAATTTATTTTCTTTCTACATGGCTTTACCGAAAGAACCAAAGAGTAATTCCTGCAGTCACAAAAGCTTCAAATCAAGTTTTTCCCTAATTTTTATAATTTATTGTTAACACTTCTGGCACCAAATGTATTCAGTCACTTCTAATAGTAGTCGGCAACACACGTTTATTCGACACCTTTGGACACTGTTCACACATGGGATAACGATAAATGGGTCAGAACAGCCGGCACGCTGTCTGATCCATGACGCCGGAGATGAAGACATAGCACCTTGGGTTCCATTCCACCGACAGACAGCCCCTATCCAGCCTCAGGTCTTCGTCCTTCTCGCCCTCGGCTACGCCCCCTTCTGGAACCTGCCTGAAGTTTCTGGGCCACGTGCCACGTGTCCCCTGCCTGGCTCCGTCCTTGGCTACGCCCCCTTCTGGAACCTACCAGAAGGTTCTGGGCTATACCTCACATGTCCCCTCGGTCACCTTTGCCCCACATCCTTTACCCCGGCCTATCACGTGCTCCACCCCAGGCCGAGGGAGATTGACTGCAGGTATCGTGGTTAATGCAGACATGAATCCTTGTAAAAAGGTTTCAGTTTTGTTGCCAGAAAAAAGGGGAAAACCCCTATTATTATATTTTGGTACTGGCAAAGGAGGTCTAATGATGACTCGTATTATATTTTTATCCTGTTTGTTGGTGTAACGTTCTTATCCACCCCTACTGAACACCTGTGAAAAAAAGCTTCACAGTTAATCGTTTTCCTCCAGAATAAATGCTTATTCTGTTTCTGGTTAGTGCACCACAGCATAAAGTCTGCTGACTTGATCTCAGTTCACGGCTACGGCTAACATCAGTGGCAAGTGTTATCAAAATTTGACCTGGGCCTTCCCGAGGCCAACTCAGCTTTTATAAGAGGATGCGGTGTGGTGTGTCAACATCAGCACTGGAGAAACAAAGGCAGCTCCGTCTGGTGATGACTACACCACCTCCTCGTGAGCTGTGCCGGACTCAATAGTTGCTCGCTGAGAACACTTTCCCAAACACACTGCATGTGGCTACATGGGAGATCTTTGCCTCTGTGTGTGTGGTATTCTAAGCGGTGCGTGTAACGTTCAGTTTGTGTAACAGCTCACTGCGTGTAACAGCGTCAAATTCTAATTTTCTTAAATACTGCATAAAGGAACACACAGTTAAATATTACTATTGTAAAACCCATCCCGTAGCCTTCGCTCATCTGACGCCAACCTCCTGACTCTACCTCTCAGGACCAAGCGTCGAACCTGGGGCGACAGAGCCTTCTCTATAGCTGCCCCCTCACTTTGGAACTCTCTCCCAAAACAAATCCGTGACTGCACCGACCTTCCAGCGTTCAAATCATTGACTAAAACTCACCTTTTTAAAATTGCTTTTAATGTTTAGCTAAGTTTGATGTGTTTTTACCATTCGATGTTGTTTTTGCTGCTTTTATGATTTTATGTAAAGTGTCTTTGAGTATTCAGAAAAGCGCTCACAAAAAAGAATGTATTATTATTATTAAAACGGTCAGAGTTTAAATTGACAAGTTTTCTCGCGAGGATTGATGTAAACGCCACGTGTAAAATATTGATTGTTAAATTTACAATTTGAGTTTGTGGCGTTGGCAAAATGCATTTACAGTGTTTGGCTGATATAAATGTACACGTGATAAGCCACTTAGTTGAGCTATCATTTGTGGCCAGGTCGCGTCTGATAAAAATCTACATAGCTCAGTGGACATTACCTGGTTGAATAAAAAATAGTTTATAGTTTAGTTTCCTCGGCGACCTGCCTTATCCTCGACATCACAGGCACTTGCCACATGCTCTGCAGTTCGTGGCACGGTTTGGTCACTTAAGAATTGGCGCAATGATTCGTCCAATACAATCAATTCTCATGCCTACAATCAATATATGCATATATATGCGTGTATAATGTTATCATAATTTACAATGATACAAACACGATGCACGCTCATGTTACACTTAGGCTAATGGAACAACTGCATTGTGGAAATATGACAGAACAAGCAAAAAAACCAACGAATCTTCACGGTTTCATTGATCGCTTGGGAGTGAATTGTGGTGTTTGTAGTAATTGCCCACGAGATGATGTTCTGGTCATAAAAGCTATAGATGCACTGTGAATTTCGTAGTTGAGGATTTAAGACCGTGGACAAAAACTGCAAAAGTCCGACTTGACTGCAAGAGCGGTCGTTAAATGTGCCGCTCGCCACCGTTAAAATGAATCATTGTAAAAAATAGCGCGTTTTCTTGGATTTGATATTCAGTGCTGCAAAGAGCACTGTTGTGGTGTAACTGTTCTATTGCTCGAATTTGAATGAATGATGCACTTTAAAAAAAAAAAAGGTAGATTGGAATGCATGATGGAGCGCTGCTGTGAGACCGGAAGGTGTTTGGTCAAGGACGCTCGGATTAACGCCTCAGCTCTTTGCTCTGTACAGCGCCGTTTCGTCGGTGTCCTGGCCAAGCCCTGTTTTGTCCGGTGAGGTGCAATGACATCATGTGTGGCAAGGCGGTGCGGCCAGTGATACCAAAACGAGCATTTTATTGGGCTCCTTTCCTGAAGAGAATGTCCGTTAGACAGCAGCCCATCTGCCCGCAACGTTTTAACACCATGCGACTCCCCCCGCCGAGGTGTGGCTCAACGTGCCAGATTAATCACCTGCCCGTGTATTGCATTATCACCGCAGTCACCACTCCAGTAAACTATCCACAGCCCGTCAACTTTACTCCATTGTCAAGCACTCACCCTGCAACATGGATTATTTCCACTCGCCGTACTGGGCGCAAGCTGTCCTCATGAACGACGCAACATTTTATATTCTCCCTTCTGCTTGACCTTGAAACTCCCTCCCATCATCTTGTTTTCTCAGCAAATACGTTCGTTCTTAAGTGCTATATTATTATTATTTGTGGTGCTGTCCGTTGCTGGTCGCTTTGCGTTATGTGCCTTTAATCCTTTGCTCAGGAACTGCGATTAAAAAAACCCAATTTTTATTTTATTGATGCATTTCATTCCAGTCAACCCATACGGTTTACCCATATTCATGTGCAGGGAAATTGAGCAAACATTTTTTTGTGTCTATTTGTTTGTATTCCTCCCTTGTGATGGGACTTAGTAGGATCAACGTTGACATTTAAAAGGTGCACGGGGTTACCAATAAGGTCTGAATTGGTCTGTAATAAGGTAGGTACTGATAAGGGGTTGACAGGTATGGCATATGCAGCTGAACGGAGCTACCGATTATAACGATAGCGCATCAACACAGCGTGCGGGATTCTGTCCGGTAGCCACATTGCAGCGTTATTAAGCATTCGCACTCCCAACACCTTCCCCCCCCCAAAACTGTGTGCGTGGGGGTTAAACTAGATAGATGTTTCTGCACGAGGAATTGCAACAGATTTAAATGTTAGGATAGTCAATAAGGACAAGGAATTGACGAACCATTGAGTTAGCGATGTGGCGTATCGATAAAATGCTTTAAATCGTTAATAAATGCGTCCGTGAATGAATATACATCAATGGGTGGCACGGTGCCGGATAATCGATGAGCAACTTACAAGCTTGTAACATTTAAAAACGCCTTCCACTCAATCCTACGAATTGGTGTGCTTTGGGGGACGTGACGATTTGATTCACCAATACTTGGTCTTCCTCTTGTTTGTATCGTCTGGCCAGGTGTCTCAGCGGTAGAGAGAGAGAGCGGCTCGCAATTAGAAGGTTGCAAGAGTGCAAATCCTGGATTGGGGTTGACTCAGCCCATCATCGCTCAGGGGCCAATATGGATAGCCTCACCCATGCCATGAGAATGTGGAATTTCCACGACTGGCTCTGCAGAGCTTCTTCCTTTCGTACGGCTGATGTTGATGCAGCGCAACGACTACAATTTCACATTCAAGGTGGTTAAACCCAGAAAACCGCGTCAGGAGTAGCGGAGTGCATTGCTGTGATGTCGCCTTCGTTTTTGTGGATTGGGGCATTTGCGTCGTTATACGTTGAACGATCTGTTCTGGGTGGCCACAGTCACACACTGGAAAGTTTTCCATTTTTAATTTGTGCATCAGGTATCCGCATGTCCTGTAGAGCTCTAAACAGGTGATGAGCATCCGTAACTCAATGCTCATTTGAGCAAGAAATTACTTTGCCTTTCTTATATAATCTGTCTGGTACATTCTGTCTTGTCTGTGCCTGCTTATTTGTTTTATATGCTGGAAGGTACTTTACCACGTCACCGTCATGTATCGTAAAAAAGTCCATTCGGCGATTTTTATGAACGTGAAACTACATTTTGACGAAAAAAAAGAAGAAATTGTAGTTTTATATAGCGCCATTCGTGCATATTGCATCTCCCAATCGCTGAGGAACCACAGATGAGCTGGAAGGCAGCCAGGCAGTGAGCCGGTGCCAACAATTGTCCAAGCTCTGCAGCCCTCTATATATTAAGGTGTTTTCAACCAATTAATGAGCGCTTAAATATGTGGGAGTAAATCGGAGCACCTGGAGAAATCCACGCGTGCGAGAGAACAGCCCTCTATCCTGTACAGAAGGAGCAGATTATATTACTCAGCACTTTCTTGTGCAGCCTTTTCCTTGCGAGCCCAGGGTATGGCACCTCGGCACCCGCGGGAAGGGAGCTATCGCTACATTTGTGCGGCGATCCACCAACCCTCGTGTCTACGAGGGCTGGATTACAGGGCATGCGCCACCACCACCCCGGCTCTAAATGAATCTCCAAAATGACTGTTACCCACCCACCTACCTACGTGCCCTAAGTATTGCCGTTTAATGAACCTACCTTCCACGTGAGAATACCAGCAGCTGTAATTCCAAGCATCGTACGAGCGCCCAATTTCCGCCACGGCTGATTTGCCCGCGTGCAGGCGCCGAGGGCAAAGAGGCAAGCGTCCCTATCGCACAGCCTCTTGCCTGATGTAACAAAGACCGAGCGACGCCTTTGCCAGATTCCGCTGCGCCGTTATCGGGAAATGTTGTTTGCTATGCCGCTTCATTTTGTAGCACCGTAAATTTACCTGCCTCTCGCTCTGAAGAGGCGACGATGTTCGCCGTGTTCATTATTATTATCAGCATTATTGTTGTTGTTATCTCCGGGCCGGGGAAAACCCGTCGTTTGTATTCCCTGCCGCAGCTGAGCCAGCGTTTATCGTGGCCACAGGCTGTTTTGCGCACGGATAAACGGTTCGTTTTTTTTTGTTTGTTGTTGCTGATAATGTAACAGGTTAAGAAGATGTATTTTTTTTTTTAGCCCGTGTAGTCGTGGAAGTATACGTGCATTTGTGGGAGTACATGTGTATGTATGCGAACACGTGTGTGGATTGCCCCGGGCCTCGCACCCTGCCCCCCTCCCCCGCCAATGGACGGCCCTGCCCATGCGGGTGCCGGTCGTGACTGAAGTTTCCAACCAGAAACCCTCCACCGCAAACTGGACGACGATCAGTGTCTTGCACGCACAGCTCATCGCGTAGGCTTCCTCGCTCGCTCATCATCAAGGCAGGGCCTGAACAGCCGTTGCTGATTAGGCAACTGCCACTGGCGCATGGCGCCCCACTGGAAGGCACGAGGGCCAGAGACCTTCGTTAGATCGTTACGGTCAAAGGCGCTAATGCTGTGGTTTTTTATAATGACTAAGCAGACAATATCTGTGACTCCACTTAAAAAAAAAAGTATACTTTTTACACATCCCGTCAGCCACGCAGCCTTCTGAGAGTTCATCATTTCAGCAGCATTGTCGAGATGCGACACGCATCGCCGCATCAGCAGAGTCAGGCTTGCTTGAACCAACCAATGCTGGTGAGCTGCCAGATGTTTAAAATGGCAAGGACCCCCTTTGTTAGATATGGGTCATATTTAGACGCAGGACTGTATAATACATAGCACATAATCATTATTTCGTGGTTATTTAGACAAATTTACTTCCAACAACTGTCCCATGTCTTTGACGATGTCCACAGTGATACCATCTGGTCCAGCAGCTGCCACTCTCACCCCTCCCTTGCATCACACTCTTCATTATCCACCACAACGTCCCACTTCCTCTAGTCTCTCAAGCATCTCCCACCAAGAGCCACAACCTTTCTTGTATCTATGTACGTTGAAATTCTAACGCACCGTTCGGAGCCCTTGGCACGCCGCTCTCTGCGAGGGCGGCGCTGGCAGGCGTGCGATCAACGTTCGTGCCATGAGCATGCGCCATGGGGACGCATCGGCAATGTCCCCCGCGACACACACCCAGGGGGACTCCCCTTCTGTGGGGCGTTGTACCCTTTCTAATTTCGGCTGGCCTAATTGAGGCACAGACACATGTAAATAATCATCGCGCTGCAAGGGTTAATCTGCGTGGCAGACACTTTCCAGTCGTGGTATGTGGCTAAAACTCCATCTGCAGCTCGCTCCGAGATGCACAGAAAACAGTGAGGCTCATGGGTAGTCGGCAGGGGGAAGTAGAGTGGCAGGGGATGACACTATGTTGTACACAGTGCCTCCACGAAGAGCTGTCTCTGCATCACATTCCGTGACCCTCACGGAAATTGCTAAATATTAGCTTAACTATGGGACTGGTGGGCAGCGGCATGGACGCAAAGAAACAAGTTAATTTTTTTTTACCAAGGTACAAAACTGTATGTATTCAACCTATGTTTTCAAAGCTCTGACCGTTTTATAATGATTTTTCTCCCCTCACATCGCAAACAATCATGAATGGAAATGGCCAGACATCCCAATGAGGCAGGGCTTCTCCCTGAAAAGGGTTCTTGTGACCCTGGTGCGGCTTCCTGGGCAAATAAAGGCGATTAATATTAAGTTTGCAGTGGAGGTTTTTTGGTTTGAAATTTCCGTGAGGCAGACGGTGTCCAATTCATCTGTCGTGGCATCTCAGCCATTCCTCACCCTGAGCGGTACGGCTCGCTTCTGGAAATTTGAATACAGGCCGAGAGCCTGTCGCGTGAATTTATGATCACGCCACGGTGAATTGCGCTCTGACACTACTGCCCTATTTTTTTGGGAGTTGGGCAATACGTGCCCACGATTAACCCCCTGGCATTTCGGGCAAATGTTCACCCTTTGGCTGTTGAGTTTGACTCTCAATCACTCCTGCCTCTCTGTGACCCTCATTAATGGGTGGCCCTGGGCGGTGATAGATTTATTAGGCATTAAAAGGAAACGATGACTGTGGATTCGCGCAAAGCTTCCTCTGCATCGAAGACACCGCTCCTCATTGTTGATTGATTGGCTAAGGCAGAGCACTTTGGAGATTACATAATATTCCTCCAGTGGGGACAATCTCTGGAGGTCAACTGGTGTTGACTTTGTCCCTGTGAGGGATGATTGAGTGAGTCGACCCAGGAGAGAGTTTCAAACTTGTAAGCCTTTACTTGTGAGATGGGCACTCTGCCACAGGACCAGCAGTCATGTTCAAACACAAAGTTACATTTTGGTGTTCTTGCGCCAATGGTTAAAGCACATTTGTTTGCGGGCACTCCGTGCGGTCACACTGCTGGCGCATCTCTGGCCGTGTGGTACCTCCGATTAGCACGGTCGGTTGCATGCCGTGAGGAAGAAGTTCCTGCATACTCGCGCGGGCCCCCGACAGACGGCCGCTTTGTGACCGGGAGCAGCGGCGCTTGAGCCAAACCGTCGGGAGACAGCGGCACGTCGAGAGGACGGCGGACGGCCACTCCCGCGCGCTTGTCCTCAGAAGCACCGACGCTGCCTCCGGAGCGCCGCTCGTGAGTACAGGAAATAAATCATCGCCGCGTCAGAGAGCGCAGTTGCGCTCGCGACCGATGCAGCCACGGTCTCCTTCAGGTTCAGTGTGATGGCGAGCGGCGCTTAGAGCGAGGGCCCTCCCGAGGCCACGGCTCGTGTCACGGTGCCCGCTCACGTGTGCAGGAGGAGGAACGCCACTGGGGTTTAATTAAATGGGGGGCAGTAGATTTGCTTGGCTTTCAGGACGCAAATGAAAGAGGCTAAAAGCAATGCTTTTGGTAGCAAATTGTATCCGGTTAACGGGCACGTTTCAGCCATTCCAAAGGATTTGTTTGTAGTGTTTGAGAGGTTTTTTTTTGTCTGTTTGCTTTCCTATGATGAGAGCACCCTTTGATGACAACACCACATGAGCAGACCATGAAAGATTCCATTGATTTCTTGGCTCGTGTATTGGAACGGTTGTGAATGCACAACAAAGTGTGTTGCTGCTGTTTGTCGAGGGAATGAGGTGGTGGGGCGGGTTTAAAAAAAAAAACCTTGGCCCTTGCATGGCTCCTCTTGGCTGTATTGGACGGTCAGGTGCGCGTGCCTTGAATTGCATGCACGTGTGGACCCTTGGTGCCCTGCGTTTAAACTTTTTAGATGATTTTGGCCTTCATCTGGTAGGATGGGGATAGGTTAAGTTTTATTTGTATGTGTTTGGGTGATTTTTTTTTACCTTTCTTGAACTTTGCACTACTATATAATCTTGGTTCTTTCGCTAAAGTCACGTTGAAGGGAAACAATAAAATAATAATAATATATATATAAAACAATACAATTCTCACGACGTTTCGACTGCAACACAAGCAGTGACTTTACCGAAAGAGCCAAGATTATGAATCGCTGCAGTCGCGAAAGCTTTAAATCAAAACTGTGCACTACCATCATGTTTTTGTCCTGGTTGTTGTAACGTCCCTACCCTGCCCCGTACTGGACGTCTGTGAAAAAGAGCTTCATAGCTCATCGGATTCCTCCAGTGAAAATACATGTTCTGATTGTGATTTTGAACCAGCGAATGCCCCGCTCTGAGACGTAATGCCGCTAAGTGCCACAAACGCGACTCGCACAGTAAATGCTTTAAGGTGAGTGGGCTGTCTCGACAGTTGCTCTACGCTAGGGAGATTGGCAAGGTCACGCCGATTGTTTTGTGAAGCTGGCGAAAATTCACCCGTCGCCAACCGTGATCGTTTTTCACTGCTGCGTATCTTGTACGGCCTTCCATCTGATTGCTAGGAATGCATCTGCTGAGTTCATGGTATCATTGTACGTGTCTATTTTTCTCCAGGAAAGATAGCCTCGATGTGCGAGCGGCATTTAATAAAAGTGAGAAAAAAAACCGGATATTTTTTTTTCTTCTGGAGCACACGTCACACCGGCCTGCATCAAACAGGTGGTGGTACTTTAAGTTTGCCTGGGCCGGTGAGGGGGTGGGTGCGGCGGCGCGTTTTTGCCATGCGTTGCAGAGGTTCGCGGTTTGAACCCCCTGCGGCAGCCCTGGTTAATATTGCAGATGTATTAGCCGAAACAAAACAATCAATTCCGATCCGCTTCACGGTCGGCCTTCAAAGATCTGGCGACGCTATTCGAAAATGACTTTTTCGGCCATTGGGCGATGGCCCAAATTCTCCAAAATTCGTTGACTCAATTGTGACGACACATAGCGACATCGCCATCTACTGTGGAACGACTGCAGACCGTGTCTGTGAAACGTAGCACATTTGTGATAACCTGGCAGGATACCAATGGTGCAAATAAAAAAAAATGTGCCCGTGATTTGATTTCGTCGTTTGATTTAACACAGCTGTTTAACTGTCCTGGAGGGAGGGAAAGCGCCGAGGAGAAGGCCCATTACCCTAAACTTGAGCCAGACGTGCACACGCGTGTCTGCTATGAGGCGGCGTTGGTGACGACGATGACGACGGCGACGGTGATGAGGTGTTTTCTCTGCGTCCATGCCGCCGCCCGCTGGTTGCTTGGTTAATCCGAGCAATCCCCGTGAGAGTCACGGAATGTGACAGCAGAGGGAGATCCTGCGGAGAGCACATTTTGTGAGCCCCCCTTGTGTCGTTCTGGCGGCGAGCGCACATGGCATAGTTTAGAGTATTTGGCCGCTGCTCTAATTTTCCACGTGATAAGCCACTTCGTCGTGCTCATCATTCGCGATAGCCAGGTCGCTGCTGAAAAAGAGGTATGGAGCTAGGTGGGTGCCTTAACCTGGTTAAAAACAAATACATGTAAAAATGCGTTTAGGATGTGGCGAAAGCGGTGGAACCTGCGCGGCGCGAGCGTGAACGGCTCGTACCGTCGCAACCCAACAGTCAGATAGCTGCGCGAGAGCTGGCCAGGTGGCAGCAGCTGGCGTTTTTTTTTTTAAAAGAGCCTACCGCGAGCGGGCCCCCCCCCCCCGTTCCCGAGGGCCCCCCCCCCCCCAGCCCGCCGATTTTGTGGTCGGCTTGCGGCGCGTCACTGTTTCTGACGAGCACGTGTCGCCATCACGCGCGCACGGAGTCCCTGGTGAAGGGTACTCGTGCACCTGCTGCAGGGCGTACACACACGCATTTTGTTGCCAGGGGATATACGCGCGTCTCTTTTTTTTTGGGGGGGGGGTGGGTTTCGCTGCCCGTCGCTCCTTTTAATGTGTTGAGGTTTTTGTTGATCGTCTTGATTTTTTGTCGTTGCTTACCGTGTCTTTGGCCATGCACCGCTTTGATATTAATTTTTTGCGCTCTATTATTTTGCCTGCTTATTTCACTTATTGAGAGTATTTGGCTGCTGTAGATGTCCACATGATCAGCCACTTCGTTGGGCTATCATTCGAGGCCAGGTTGCTTCTGAAAAAGAGCTATATAGCTCTCTGTTAGGCCTTGCCTCGCAAAAATAACAATAGTTTAGTTTCTTGTTTTATTTACCACCTACCTACCTTCCTGCGTACAATATATCCGACGTACCTGCATCATGTAGGTAACTAATATACGAAGCGGAGACGTGCAGGCTCAGGAGATAAGTGGGCGCGTGAACCCATCTCCCTCGTCACCAGGTCTCTTCGTTAGATCTTTGAGCACCGAGGGGATGACTTTGCGTCCAACCGTTAGGAATGCTCCTGCATGAGGCTGGCTCTCCCGCACGATGCGAGAACGTCAACTCCGAAACTGTGATTGTCCGGCCCCTCGTTGTCCCTGTCCACCGGAGTCCCTGTGTTCGAGAACCTCGTGGAGTCGGCCCACAGGCTTCGTAGTCGCATACGATTGTCCGCTGATTGTCGAGACTTGGGGATGGGAAGGGAGCCAGTTTGAGGATTTTTTTCAGGGGTGACCCCCACCAGGGCTTGGAGCCGGAGGGCGGATTCTGCTAGGCGCTGTCTCGGCATGTGCTCCCACACTTGACTTAATCCATTTATGTTCCGTTTCTGTGGAAAAGTTTCACCGAGGCTTACAGTTTCTGCACAGCATGGTGCTGAGCGTGGCATTTGGCAAAATCATCATCATCATCGTGGGTCATGAACTATCCACTGCTAGATGATGGCCTCCCCAGCCCATCGCCACCTATGGTTTTCCCTGCGATGCAACGGTTCATCGGGCTTCTGCACATGAGCTGAATGCGTTGCTTCATCTCCACGGTGAATGTCTTCTCGGGCGTGGTCCCTCCTTTTGGCTGCCGCACGTCATTACGCTCGACCATCGGACGTGTTATTTTTCTTTAACCTGCGCATGCTCTCTAATCCACGTGCCTCCTCTTTGTACCTCCGTTTAATTCCCAGCATGCGTCTCCCCGTGTTTTCCTTTGGGCACGTGTCAGCATCGTTCCATTGCCTTTGTCAGAGTTTGTGTTTTATCACGCACGCATCATAGCAGGTCGAATTAATCGACCAAACAGTTTTTTTTAATGTATACGGTATTTGTGCTTTTCTTTTCACGATCAAATAACATTTTCCGAAATCACTCCATCTTGCCTTTTTTTTATTAGTAACTGTTCTAGGTGTACATTGCCCCGTTGTGTTCCTCATTTATCTTCAATTGTGCACGCAAATTTGTTACAAGCATTATTCTTGTTTTTCCTCATATTTCGCTTCAGGGGGTGTGATTCGTTTCAGCCCCTGGTTGTCCTACGTTCTCACCCTCCTCCAAATGCGCCCGACTGCCATGTAGATCATCATCATCATCATCATCGTCGTCGTCGATCTATTATTTAACGTTGTTGTTGATACTTGCAGTCCTGTCTTAGAGCACGCGTAAAGCAGGTTTGTACGTTTTCTCATGAGTGGCTCAACGTTGACAATACGTTCTCACCCTCCTCCAAACGCGCCTGACTGCTATGTAGATCATCATCGTCGTCGCTTTATTATTTAACGTTGTTGTTGATACTTGCAGTCCTGTCTTAGAGCACGCGTAAAGCAGGTTTTACGTTTTCTCATGAGTGGCTCAACGTTGACAATATTACAACGTTCGAGATAACAAAGGATGCTGCTAAGTTCACGGGTGGAGTGGTGGTATGGTGGGTCCACTGACCCGGTGTGTTGAGAAACCCTCTTGACTGACAGAGTGTGGGCAAGGCCTTCATCCAACAGTGGGCTAACAGAAGGCTGTGAGTTCGTCAATTTAACCAAGGCTCGTCAGCAGAACTAAACCACGTTTTGCATTTAACGTTGTCAAGAATGCAGAGCAGAATGACGAACATCTTACAGAAAAAAATAACAATAATCACGTAAATGTGACCTGGATCTCAGCTTAATCGGCGTACCTTTCAATGAACTAGCCTTTTACACCGACACAATGCAAAACACATCAAAAAGTTGATCGACGCGGCGTTTTGTCCGACGAGTTGACTTTTGGTAACGTTTTTTTGTGCAGATTGCGCTGGTGTGTGTGTGCGTGCGTGCACTCGTGGGAACTTGCCGATAAGCGCATCGGCACAGAGGCGTGCGTCGTGTGCCTCTTTACAGATACGCAGTGACGGGGTGAGTGCAATGTCATGGACAGTCATAAATGGAACAATTGGATGGATTTGACCACTGTATGGAATTTCATAAACGGATCGGTAATGTTTTCTAGAGCAGCAGGATGTATGAAGTTCAACATGCGTACAAACATGCGTACGGGAGCAACCGTGTGATAGACACGGACGTGGTCATGATTCGCATTGCGGGCAGCTCGCTGAAGCTGTTTTTTTTCTTGACTTCCTCGCGGCTGCTGTGTGTCGTGAGGAATTCACGGATACTGAATTCCTCCATCTCTGTTCGATCCTCGCAACGGCTTTTGGCTGGCCCTCGAACAAAGACGGTCACTGCGTTGCACGCTTTCAAATGCGCTTCTGCTTGCCGTCTGGAATGCCACTGGAGCTATGCGCTTTTAAATCTAAATTGAAAACTAATTTCTTTAGAACTGCATTTTGTGTTTAGTTTGATGTCCTTACAAGGATACCTCCGATTAGGGCGCTTGGTTCCGTACGGTGCGCAAGGAATACATGCATGCATTCAACCCCGTCATCCTAGGCAGGCCAGCTTTTAATCCAGCCTTTGGAACAGCATTTCAAAGCGGCGGTGTCTCATAACCACGTTCATTTGGTGTCTTTCATTTGCTGATTCATGAAGCCATTGCAAGATGCATTGCTGTTCAAATTAATCTAAAATAGTTTCCCCCCCCCCCCGCATGAAATAAAGAGGAGCCAGAGGCACAGACACGGATGATTAAACGCCTCCGAAAACCACTTGCGCTGTTGGGGATTTACTTTTGAATAATCCCCGCGTTTAGCTGTGAATGAGGAATGCTGGTGTCAGTGTAAACGATGCCGCGTGCAGACAGATTGCGACGCACTTGACACGGGCGGCAGATCCTTCCGTCGGAGGTGTGTCGGAAGAAGGTGACGGGGGGGGGGGGGGTGAAACCTTCGGCGTGCCAGTTGTGCCACTTTTCGAAGGACTCCGCTTCATTATGGGCACAAGGGACAGAGCACGTGGTCAAAAAATACCGCTTGGCGTAATAGACGCAAGAGGTTAGCAGCGTGTTTGAGAAGGGGGCATTAAACGCACGCGCAGATTCACACTCGTGAATCATAATGTATTTTTTTCAGAATCAGAATATGTATTTATACTGGAGGAATCCGATGAGCCATGAAGCTCTTTTTCATAAATGTCCAGTAGTGGTGGGGGGGGGGGGGGGGCAGAATATTACACCGAAAAATTCAAAAACACGATAGGAATGCAAAGTATAGGAAAGTATAGACACTACGGTTGGCTTAAGAAGTTCACCATACATATGTAATGACGACTTGACACACTTCTCTTGAGATGGCACACTTTATTGAAGACACTTTCACTTGATATCAGGCGGAAACCCCCCACTGCAACAGCCCTGAGTCTCCCGCGCATCTCCCTTATATACCAACACGAGGCCATGCCCCCCCCCCCTCTCTTCTCGATCATTCTAGCCGACTCTGGACGCTCGCTCCACCGGCAGACTCGACCGTCCTCTTCCGTCGCCTGACCACGCTCCCTTCTCGAACTTTCCCGTAGCCACCAGTCCCTTCGCACTCACAACTGATGCCCCCCCGTCATTACCTCCCGTGGCCACTTGTGCATTCGTACTGTAAGCTGACTTCCCTGTCATTACCTCCCGTGGCCACTAGTCCCCTCATACCGCACGCAGGCTCTGTTTTCATTACTGATACAAATCAATAAAAAATATACGAACAAAACTCAACTATATTTTTTATTTGACCAGGTAAAGGCCACTGAGCTGTTAGCTTCTTTGTCAGAAGTGACCTGGCCACATCATAGCTCAACTGGCGAAACGTCGTACTCGAATTGTAACTGTTGTGGGTTTACTCTTCAAAACGACGGTGTGCTGTACTAGTAACTAATTGGCTTGTTTTGTTTACGTGACAAACCTTACTAATTGGCTGTGTCGGGTGGGGGCTGGTTTAGCAATACACTTATATTTACGCGATCTAACCCAGAAAAAAAACCCTTATGGATAATATTGGTCGCGAAAGCCTACGTGTTAAACTGAAGTGGCTTATCATGCAGGAATGTATCGCGGCCAATTAATGTAAATAATTTAAATGCACGTTTTTCACACTGGTAACGTATATATGTAAACTGCGTGAGTCGATGCATGTCAAAAGTGGTCAATTAGACAATCGGGTAATTCATGAATATTGGGGGAATGGTGGCGCAGTGGTTAACTCACTGTGCCATCAACCGGGTGACCTGGATTAATTTCCCAGCTGTGGATAAACAATCGGTGGCAAGTGGTGTCTTAAACCTGTCCCGTTGTCTTTCGTAGATTGACTCAGTCTTAAATGAGTAACTGGTACTTACTCTTTGCTTCTATTGGGTAAAGTCACATAGGTGAAAATAAAATAACAAAAAATCACGACGTTTCGGCCACATCACAAGCGGCCTTCATTAGGTGAAGGGACGAGACTGTCTGGAGGACAGCGCTGGAGTGGAAGAAGCCACGCTTAGATCACGACCTTTAAGCTGTGTGAGAAGAAAAAGACCACGCGCCTTGACAAAGGAATTAGCATATAATTTAGCATTGAAATGGCTCATTGAAATAGCTAAGTTAAAGTATACACATCCGCAGAGGTACCCCTTGACAAAGGAATTAGCGCTGGTACTTGTCAGCCCCAGGGATACAAAGGTGGCCAAGCGTGGTGTAACCACACCACCTTCCCGTGCACAATTCTGACCATGATAGGTGCTCAATAGCAGCGCTGTCATCAACACTCTTCAGGACTGTATGGTGGGTATTTATGGACGTTGTCAAGGTCGTGTTAGATGTGACGTAAGAAACTATGGGTTGATTTCATTTCAAAGAGAGAATATCTGAAGCAGCCCTTGCAGCTCCCTCGCAGGGAGGTTTGCGTGAAAGCTGTCGAGGCCTTGCGACATTTATTGGCCTCACTGAAGAATGGACAGGCGCAGAAAGGATGATGCACGCTCTCCTCCGTGCGGGCGACGTATAAGGAATGAAAACTTTATCGAAACTGAACAACAAATGGCCACAGTCAGTCGCACTCATGCAATTACAGTCACATGACTCGACACTGCCCGCTCGGCGACTGTTAGCGTGCTCTCGTTGTGCTCACTTGAAGATTCTCAGTGGAGGAACGTGAGTCACTGAGAGCTGCTGATGCTGCTGCCGGGTTCCCTGGGTTCATGGTCAGTGCTACCCTCCTCTCGCCCAGCCGTATCTGCGTGTTTGCGGTTTTTGTGATCTTTTTTCGTAGTTTTTGATCGCTGCAGGAACACTAAGACCTGGTCAGGGGAGAAGGTTGGTTTACAGGGCTGTCTGGTTGTTTACTCACCACAGCTGTCTGTTGTTTACTCACCACACAGCTGTCTGGTGTTTACTCACCACAGCTGTCTGTTGTTTACTCACCACAGCTTCTGTTGTTTACTCACCACACAGCTGTCTGTTGTTTACTCACCACAGCTGTCTGTTGTTTACTCACCACACAGCTGTCTGTTGTTTACTCACCACAGCTGTCTGTTGTTTACTCACCACACAGCTGTCTGTTGTTTACTCACCACAGCTGTCTGTTGTTTACTCACCACACAGCTGTCTGTTGTTTACTCACCACAGCTGTCTGTTGTTTACTCACCACACAGCTGTCTGTTGTTTACACACCACACAGCTGTCTGTTGTTTACTCACCACACAGCTGTCTGTTGTTTACTCACCACAGCTGTCTGTTGTTTACTCACCACAGCTGTCTGTTGTTTACTCACCACACAGCTGTCTGTTGTTTACTCACCACAGCTGTCTGTTGTTTACTCACCACACAGCTGTCTGTTGTTTACTCACCACAGCTGTCTGTTGTTTACTCACCACACAGCTGTCTGTTGTTTACTCACCACAGCTGTCTGTTGTTTACTCACCACACAGCTGTCTGTTGTTTACTCACCACAGCTGTCTGTTGTTTACTCACCACACAGCTGTCTGTTGTTTACACACCACACAGCTGTCTGTTGTTTACTCACCACACAGCTGTCTGTTGTTTACACACCACACAGCTGTCTGTTGTTTACTCACCACAGCTGTCTGTTGTTTACTCACTACACAGCTATCTGTTGTTTACTCACCACACAGCTGTCTGTTGTTTACTCACCACAGCTGTCTGTTGTTTACTCACCACACAGCTGTCTGTTGTTTACTCACCACACAGCTGTCTGTTGTTTACTCACCACACAGCTGTCTGTTGTTTACTCACCACACAGCTGTCTGTTGTTTACTCACCACAGCTGTCTGTTGTTTACTCACCACACAGCTGTCTGTTGTTTACTCACCACAGCTGTCTGTTGTTTACTCACCACACAGCTGTCTGTTGTTTACACACCACACAGCTGTCTGTTGTTTACTCACCACACTGCTGTCTGTTGTTTACTCACCACAGCTGTCTGTTGTTTACTCACCACACAGCTGTCTGTTGTTTACTCACCACAGCTGTCTGTTGTTTACTCACCACACAGCTGTCTGTTGTTTACACACCACACAGCTGTCTGTTGTTTACTCACCACACTGCTGTCTGTTGTTTACTCACCACAGCTGTCTGTTGTTTACTCACCACACAGCTATCTGTTGTTTACTCACCACACAGCTGTCTGTTGTTTACTCACCACAGCTGTTTGTTGTTTACTCACCACACAGCTGTCTGTTGTTTACTCACCACACAGCTGTCTGTTGTTTACTCACCACACAGCTGTCTGTTGTTTACTCACCACACAGCTGTCTGTTGTTTACTCACCACACAGCTGTCTGTTGTTTACTCACCACAGCTGTCTGTTGTTTACTCACCACACAGCTGTCTGTTGTTTACTCACCACACAGCTGTCTGTTGTTTACTCACCACACAGCTGTCTGTTGTTTACTCACCACAGCTGTCTGTTGTTTACTCACCACACAGCTGTCTGTTGTTTACTCACCACACAGCTGTCTGTTGTTTACTCACCACAGCTGTCTGTTGTTTACTCACCACACAGCTGTCTGTTGTTTACACACCACACAGCTGTCTGTTGTTTACTCACCACACTGCTGTCTGTTGTTTACTCACCACAGCTGGCTGTTGTTTACTCACCATACAGCTATCTGTTGTTTACTCACCACACAGCTGTCTGTTGTTTACTCACCACAGCTGTTTGTTGTTTACTCACCACAGCTGTCTGTTGTTTACTCACCACACAGCTGTCTGTTGTTTACTCACCACACAGCTGTCTGTTGTTTACTCACCACACAGCTGTCTGTTGTTTACTCACCACACAGCTGTCTGTTGTTTACTCACCACAGCTGTCTGTTGTTTACTCACCACACAGCTGTCTGTTGTTTACTCACCACACAGCTGTCTGTTGTTTACTCACCACACAGCTGTCTGTTGTTTACTCACCACAGCTGTCTGTTGTTTACTCACCACACAGCTATCTGTTGTTTACTCACCACACAGCTGTCTGTTGTTTACTCACCACACAGCTGTCTGTTGTTTACTCACCACAGCTGTCTGTTGTTTACTCACCACAGCTGTCTGTTGTTTACTCACCACACAGCTGTCTGTTGTTTACTCACCACACAGCTATCTGTTGTTTACTCACCACACAGCTATCTGTTGTTTACTCACCACACAGCTATCTGTTTGTTTACTCACCACAGCTATCTGTTTGTTTACTCACCACACGGCTGTCTGGTTGCCGGTAGTAATATTCACATCGCATCGTGAATTGCCACTTTGGATTGCTTGCGACGCGAGCAGCCAGGATTACACATTTTGTCCTTCCTGGTACAGCAGCAATTCAAGGCCTTCTTCACACGCCATTGGAATAATCGAGCCAATAATCTACGCGGCCAATGATGATCACCACCTCCTGATAAGCGGATCACGCAGCATTAGAGCTGATCATTGCGGTATAATCTCCATAGCCCCAAAAATCGGGTGATGGACAACAAGCCTGTGCCTTGCCTCTATTGATTTATTTTCCGTTGAAGGTGTCAATTTTTTTGGAATTCTCTTAAGATCGATATACATACCAACAAGGAGCGATGAGCCGTTGGATTCAAGGTCCTTTTAAACTGTCCTTCCGCTCCTGACTCTTGCCACATTGGATGTCCACCATTGAGAGGGAAATGTCTTTTACAATGCGGAATGTAATGCAAATGACACTTTTCAGGAAAAAAAACAGCTCTTTTTATTTGCTCGAAGATGTCCTGCAATGTAGCATAAATGGCCACGAAGATAAATATTTTTTACTCTGCATAAAGTGATCATTAAAATGCTCTGCGACCATTGGAGGGACGTAACCGTGATGAATATGCAGATGAAAACAAACGGCAAAACAGGTTGACCAAAACACAGTTTGCGTCAACTTTTTCAAGCGTTTTTAACCTCAATTTATTCTTGAAACACACAACGGGTAGCTGGCATTGAATATAGCCACATTTGATTGACATGAAAGCACCAAACATGAAAAAAAAACACCTGTTGTAAATTATGCAGGTGAATGAAAAACATTTATAAACTGAGATTAAAATGTCGACTTTGAATGCACACAGGGCTGCTGCATGTGTGCACGCACAACTTAAACGTTTGGCCAAATCTGCCCCCGTCAAAACTGCGGCTTTGTGTGATCAGCCACCACGAGATACGCCCCACATGTTTGACCCGTCTGGATACAAAAAATTTTGAACGGGAGCAGCGTTTACGTAAGGACCGCCGTCGACACGCACGGTCGCCGAGCACACAAGCGAGAAGGCTTTCATTGACTGGGATCCCTGTTGCGCCATGCCGGGGAAGAGGGGGCGCTCGAGGGCAACCGAGCGTGTGTTGTGTGTGTCTGCCCATTCGTGTGTGCGCGTCTTGCGCGTGCGCGTCTGTGCACACGCGCAAGACGAATAGATGCGCGTGCATCTATTGGTACGCTGGTGGGAATATTTTTAGCCCGCGTGTGGCGAATTAAAATTGCCAGGTTTTTGGCGGAAAACCTGTGCGATGTTTGTCTGGTTCTATTTGCACACTTTTGCCTTTTAGCCCTGTGTAAGGGTTATGTGTGGTGGCCAACCCGATGTCTGTGTGTGTGTGGCAGCCTTAACGACTTAAACAAGCAGGGCCAAGTTTAAAAGTAGCGGAGCCACTGACAACCGACCTGATCGGTGACGCCACACACCAATCTGATTGGAAGCATTCAAATCAGACGGGTGCAAAGGGTAGAGGCGGGGAGGTAAAAATAACTAATAAGGGGTGGTTGAAAACTGGTGAAAAAAGGAGAAAGGGGATTGGAGGAAAGAGGAGAACCTGCGAGAAAAGCGAGGTACAGGATATATAAGGGGCTAGAGAGAGAGAGTTTGGGGCGCATTCTGGAGTGAAGCCTCTAATTGTAAGGTCTCTGTGTGTTTGCACATTATCTGCAAATAAACCATAAAGTTGAGCTATACTTTGTGATGCTTGGCTGGTTCTACCTCGTCCGAAGTCCTTTTCACCTGTACCTGCCAAAGTGCGCGTTCGTGTTAATTGACATGCAGTACCAAGCCGGGCCATTTACTATATGAATATAAGTGTGAATGGATGATAATGGCTGCCTTGGGTGCACTGTGCTGGGAGCCCTTCCCCTCTGCACTGTGCCCTGTGTGCACGTGCATGCCACTTTTCTCAGGGGGCGATTTAGTAAAAATTTTCAAGTCCATGGGCCTGAGTACAGAAAATGTCATGCGCATTAAACCCATCCCGACAAGCGATCTAGCGTAAGGCTCAGAAACCTGCGTAGATCGAGCCACAGAGTATTTGTGCGCATCCTCGCGAGATTGCAAAAATTGAGCACGCTCGTCAGTGGTTGCTAGGGATTACATCGTCACTCCTGCATTATTCAATCAGCTGCCAGGAAGAAAAGCCTCGTGCAACATGGCCACCATGGCGTCCCTTTTTTTCATAGCTCTTATTTGTATATTCGCACCTAGGACATCTCTTGGGCCGTCGTTGAACGTGAGTACCAAGCCCCATTAATGAATGCGTAGACTTTAAAAATCACTTTTTAAAGGTGTCCCGTTATCACGTTAATAGCCAAGAGTGCTTATATTTTTACCCACTGGCAACGAGCGCTGGTCCCGTTGGCGGTGGGGACAACGCGTGGCAGGGAGAGGACGCGCATGCGGAGATCCACCTGGTGGCTCCCTTCTTCTTCTATGGACTGCTCCTGCGGAGGAGTATTGCTCGTGGCCTGGCTTGGCACCGCACGGCCCCATTTTGTTGATCCGTTCCACTGCACGGTCCCGCGATGCCAGTCCTCAAAACGTCTCAGCCCGAGCCCGTTGCTTTTGTCCTCCTCGGTGAAAACCAGATTGCAAGGTCACACTCGGAGGACCCTCTTCTGAGAAAATCATCGGTCACACTCGTAGATCTTCTTTTTACTCTCCCCTTGGACGTCAAATATGTCCGTGTCCTCCTGTGAGCGCGTCCTTTCTCACTCTCTCATTCTGATTCTTTCCCCGATACATCGTTGATTCAACAAGGAAAACAAGTACGTTATATTTTGAAGTTACGTGTAGTTTTATTAAGCGTCTGCAAACGTTGCGGGGGGGGGGAGGGGAAGGCGATGACGAGGATCGTCCACGTGATGCGGAGATTCATAACGAGAGACCGGGTGAACAGCCGCCGCCGCCGCCGCCGCCGCGGGAATTGAGTGGAGAAAGCGAGTTGCTAGGGATAATATCGGCAGTCGCGCACGTTTTCCAAGCAGATAAAGAAATGCCGAGTTAATCTGGCAAAGTTTTACCGTCTCCCGCTTTAACAGCTGCCGCCGCTTCGTGTGGTCGGTTTGGGCCTGGATTTTTGAGCTGCCGCATAAAGCCGCAGCGCTGGATTATTGCTCGTATAGGCACTGTGCTTAATTGTGCCGCACGGATGGCCTTGCGTGTACATCAACAACCGCAAAAACTGTGGGAATGCAAAGACGATGTTTTTTTTTTTATCAATTCATGCCCAATGGACAAAACGCTTTGTAAATCTTTGATGCGGTGCGTAACTGCCGTATTCTCCACGGGCGGTCTACTTTTAGTTAACAGATGTATATAACCGCTTGCAATTAAACGTAATTAAAATCGTGGCACTTTTTTTTAATCACTTATTCTTCGTGAGCATTGCTGAGTGTGTGTGTGTGTGGGTTAATTTTGCACTTTGGTGTAAATGCGTACATTTACGGGGGCCCTGTTGTGGCTGATTTAGCAGATGGGAGAGATTCGTAGCCTTTTCTTGCTCGCGTCTGGTTTTGTCGACACGCATCACAAACACACGCACAGCAACAACCGCCATTCGCCACTAAGTGGCGGAAACATCACCGTGGCGCTTGTGCCAGGCTGTGTACACTTTGAGGCCACGTGAAGTGTTGAACACCTGCCGGCAGGAGGTCACGGGACAGACCCAGGTGCCATGGGTTGACTGACTGAGATGACTGGCCGATGCACCACCTGTGCCCCTTACTGTGCCAACTTTCTCCGATCCTTGTTGTGAGCGTCGCTCCTCCGCCCTCCGTTGCTGTTGCTGGAGGGCGACTGCCTCCAACTGCCCAGTTGCGTCCTTCATGTGCCTCCTCCACAGAGGCCGATCTTGACACCGCTGGTACCGGTCATCAGCAAGTCCACTCAGCTCACACACAGATACACACACTCATACATACGTACAGTGAGGGAAAAAAGTATTTGATCCCCTGCTGATTTTGTACGTTTGCCCACTGACAAAGAAATGATCAGTCTATAATTTTAATGGTAGGTTTATTTGGACAGTGAGAGACAGAATAACAACAACAAAATCCAGAAAAACGCATGTCAAAAATGTTATAAATTGATTTGCATTTTAATGAGGGAAATAAGTATTTGACCCCCTCTCAATCAGAAAGATTTCTGGCTTCCAGGTGTCTTTTATACAGGTAACGAGCTGAGATTAGGAGCACACTCTTAAAGGGAGTGCTCCTAATCTCAGCTTGTTACCTGTATAAAAGACACCTGTCCACAGAAGCAATTAATCAATCAGATTCCAAACTCTCCACCATGGCAAAGACCAAAGAGCTCTCCAAGGATGTCAGGGACAAGATTGTAGACCTACACAAGGCTGGAATGGGCTACAAGACCATTGCCAAGCAGCTTGGTGAGAAGGTGACAACAGTTGGTGCGATTATTCGCAAATGGAAGAAACACAAAAGAACCGTCAATCTGCCTCGGCCTGGGGCTCCATGCAAGATCTCACCTCGTGGAGTTGCAATGATCATGAGAACGGTGAGGAATCAGAACTACACGGGAGGATCTTGTAACATACTACGCCGTGAAGGACTGAAATCTTGCAGCGCCCGCAAGGTCCCCCTGCTCAAGAAAACACATATACATGCCCGTCTGAAGTTTGCCAATGATCATCTGAATGATCCAGAGGACAACTGGGTGAAAGTGTTGTGGTCAGATGAGACCAAAATGAAGCTCTTCGGCATCAACTCAACTCGCCGTGTTTGGAGGAGGAGGAATGCTGCCTATGACCCCAAGAACACCATGCCCACCGTCAAACATGGAGGTGGAAACATTATGCTTTGGGGGTGTTTTTCTGCTAAGGGGACAGGACAACTTCACCGCATCAAAGGGACGATGGACGGGGCCATGTACCGTCAAATCTTGGGTAAGAACCTCCTTCCCTCAGCCAGAGCATGGAAAATGGGTCGTGGATGGGTATTCCAGCATGACAATGACCCAAAACACACGGCCAAGGCAACAAAGGAGTGGCTCAAGAAGAAGCACATTAAGGTCCTGGAGTGGCCTAGCCAGTCTCCAGACCTTAATTCCATAGAAAATTTGTGGAGGGAGTTGAAGGTTCGAGTTGCCTAACGTCAGCCTCGAAACCTTAATGACTTGAGGAAGATCTGCAAAGAGGAGTGGGACAAAATCCCTCCTGAGATGTGTGCAAACCTGGTGGCCAACTACAAGAAACGTCTGACCTCTGTGATTGCCACAAGGGTTTTGCCACCAAGTACTAAGTCATGTTTTGCAGAGGGGTCAAATACTTTTTTCCCTCATTAAAATGCAAATCAATTTATAACATTTTTGACATGCGTTTTTCTGGATTTTGTTGTTGTTTTTCTGTCTCTCACTGTTCAAATAAACCTACCATTAAAATTATAGACTGATCATTTCTTTGTCAGTGGGCAAACGTACAAAATCAGCAGGGGATCAAATACTTTTTTTCCCTCACTGTACGTACATCACACATACACACGTAACACGTACCTAAACACTCACGTGCATGCATGTGTCTACATTTAATTTGTAACTCCACTGGCAGTATTCGCAAAAAAAAAAACAATATGACTAATGTGACAAGTAAAACTGGTAAAATTCGTTCGTGACTAAATGTTATATCTGAAACAGCCAATGTAAATTTGGATTGTAGTAAAACAGCATCAACAATTTCAGGCAATTCCACAAAATAAAATGTAAATTTGGTCACATGTGTAAGTGGCCAATGTGATGGGTAGTTGCCAGAGTGGTTTGTGCACATTATCAGTCAAAGCTACTCGGTAATTTCTTCCCTTTCACACCAGTGGTGAATGCTCTCTGACCCGGGTGTGGGTTTCCCTTAGGTTGGCTTGGTCTATAATGAGCACCTTGTATTGTGCGTGAATACCAGAGCTTGTTAGTAACCTTTTCACACTTTTACACAAGCAACGACATTTGCCCTAACACATATATAAATTGTGAAAGGTGACTGATTTAAATACAGTGTTTTCAATGGTCATTAAAGTTTATCTTGAACATATGGCTGTACGTTCAGCACTCATGAAGACATTTTAACTTCATAATCGTCATCTTCAGTCAACGGATATATGTCACCTGTCATCGATTATAATCCATCATCATATCCACTATTGAATAAAGGCCTTCCCATGACGTTGCCATCCATTATTAGGAAGCCACTGGAGCTCTTCAGTTTTAAGTCTAGATTGAAAACGAATATCTATAGAACTGCTTCTTGTGTTGAGTTTGTTCTCCTTCCCTCCCACACCTCCGATTAGCACGGTTGGCTATTTAACGGGCGAAAGAAGTTCAACGTACATTCTGAAAGAAGTTCAACATACGTACATCATGGCTCTCAGATGCCCACAATCAATTTTACTCCTTGCACCATCTCCACGATGGTCACCCTTGTCCATCATCCAACATCTCGATTCGAATTCAACAGCAGTTGTCTTAAGTTAGATCGGTTTTGTTTCAGAGATACTCTCAATTTGGTTGTTTAAGCTGGCAAGTAATGAACAGTTGTTAGTATCTAGCAGACGTTAGTATCTAACAGGTGTTATGTAAAACATCTACAACAACAGAAGTCCCCCAACCCTGGTCTCGGGTCCTGCCTCCCGAAACAGAAAACGTGGCCTCAGACTCAAACGGGCGCCACGGTGGCTAGGAGATGTTAACTACCTCGCCAGCTATACAGGAGAGCATGGGTTCGATCCCGATCCTGACGATGCCTGTTTATTTGGAGTTTGCAAGTTTCTCTCCCTGTGCTCGCGTGGATTTTTCTCCGGGCCCTCCGGTTTTCCCCCCTCCACATTTAGAATCAACAACGTGTATTTAGAGTATTTGGCTGCTATCAATTTCCACGTGATGATCCACTTTGTTCAGCTATCAGTTGTGGCCTGGTCGCTTCTGAAAAATAAGTTAATAGCTAAGTCGACTGTACCTGTTTAGTTTAATTTGCATATATATTTTAAGTGATTGTTTACCTTTCCGATGCTTTGCCCTCTTCTCGTGTTTGTGCAATGTTTTTGTCGGAACGTTGTGACCCATTGTGACTGGACATCTGTGAAGAAATAGCTTCACAGCTCATCGGATTCATCCAGTATAAATAAGTATTCTGACTACCGGCCATTATTCGTGGCGGTTGTGTCGGAGACCTCATCTTCCCACCTTCAAATCCCCATCACTGTTCGCGCAGCGGATTGGCTGTGGACGAGACGCAAGGGCGCCGTTGATTAAACTACGAACGGGCACGGTGGGGGGGGGGTGGGGGGGGAGCTGTGAGGAGCGAGCGGCTTGGGAAGAAGTTGGCGGGACGGTGCCGCGAGAACTGGGGCCGCGGGGTCCCCTCGTCGACACGGCGTGTTCTCACGATGGCAGGAGGGCATGGGCTTGGGGGGGGGGGGGGGGTGCACGTTTAACGAGCGGAAGTCTCCTCGGAGGGAAATAACCACGGCGGTGACGGATCATCGTCTCGCTCAGCCCTCGGATGGAAATTGCCCGATGAAACGTTACGGTTTTGACGGCTCGCACAAACAGCGGGTTGTTTGATTTAACTATTCGCGGCAAGGTTCTGCAGCGACACGAGGAAATAGTAAAGGTGTGAATGTGTACGGGCTTACTCGCGGCGGGGGACGGGTGCAGTTTCCAAAGTTGATGTCTTAGCTGAACGTCTTGGCAACATTGCGATCATGAAATTACGTGTTTTTTCATCTGTTCAGAGATTGTTTTACCGATATTAAACTCGGGTTCAGTTATGTTTAATTGACTATTGACGATGTGCACGGGGGGGGCGGGGGCGGGTGGGGGGGGCATCGTACGGTGCACAGCAAAAGGTCCCTGTGCAAAGAGAAAAACACTGCCTCTTTAAACACAAAATTCGAAAAGCACGCAGCGGCAAACATTTCAGAGACTCTTACATGATCGAGAGGTTTTCTTTGTTTCTCATCTTCATCCCATAACTTGAATTATATATTTTTATGAGCATGAAAGCCTGCCGCCGGTCAGGATGTGCGGGCTCTAAACGTCGCTCAGCGGACAGATTGCACTTCAACAAGATGTTGGCATCTTCATGAATAGATAACGCAACTGATTTTTGTGATCGCGGCACCTCTGAAAGAGCACAGTGGGAAATTTTGCGCGTGGCCAAAGGGGCTTTTAAACCTCGTGCATTGAAATGCTGACGCAAGACCGACCGATTCTCCGCCTGGTGTGAAACTCCACGCAGGACGCGCCGGTCGCGACGGGCAGCAGTGACGCCGTGCGTGTCGCCGTGCGTGTCGCCGTGCGTGTCGCCATGCGTTTCGCCGTGCGTGTCGCCGTGCGTGTCGCCGTGCGTGTCGCCATGCGTTTCGCCGTGCGTGTCGCCGTGCGTGTCGCCGTGTGTGTCGCCATGCGTGACGCCGTGCGTGTCGCCGTGCGTGTCGCCGTGCGTGTCGCCATGCGTGTCGCCGTGCGTGTCGCTGTGCGTGTCGCCGTGCGTTTCGCCGTGTGTGTCGCCATGCGTGTCGCCGTGCGTGCCCCTTTGCAGGGCCAGCGCACCGTGTACCGTCTCACGCTGGTGAAGGCGTGGAACGTGGAGGAGGTCACCGCGTACGCCAACCTGGTTGCTCTCGGAAATCCCGATTTCATCGAGGTCAAGGTGAGCTCTGCGTTCGGGCCACGAGTCCGCGTGCGTGAGAGACGACCCTTTTTCAGGAGACTACCGTGTAGGTTTTTCGCGGTTGTGCCGCGCGTCGATCTGCACGACGCCCCGACGTTTCGCTCACCAAGCGCGTGCCGGGAGCTTCCTCTTCCGCAACTGAAATTTTAAAGCCTCTCGGGACTCCTCAGATTTCGTTTTTGTTGCCTACGCCAGCCTGATGTTCCTCAAGGGTTTCGTTCCCGAAGAAGCTCCCGGCACACGGAGCGAAACGTCGGACATGGTGCCGAACAGCACTGTGGCTCAATGTGGCGGCGCATCGGAAAGCCGTCCGCCGGCGTGGCTTGCAAGGCGGCGGTGACTTTAGTCGCCGTTTTCCCACGCCGCGTGGAGCGTCCCCCCTGCCAGAACAAAGTGTGGGACATAGACGTTCTCCGTTAGGCATTTTATACACTCCAGGAGGATGATGGGTCATCCTGAGCCCTACCAGGAGTTGAACTCGCAAAACAAAAAAAACCTGAGTTGCGTGCCCTTGCCACCTGGTCAGATAGTGAAGACATTCAAGATGGTTAATGTGTAAAATGGTGAACACAACATGGTGCATAATAAATACCATTCGTCATTAATGGAAAAATACTGGGCGACAGTATCAGGCAATGGACCTTGTTCAGGGCGCTGGGAGGGCGCAGACACTTCATTGTTAAAGAACACACTTCACACCGTTGCGGCCCTAATAACAACTGGGAAATGTTACGTTTTAAAACTGAAAAATTGTACCCGTTGAAAATGTCCATTTGCGCAGGTCCCGCCACAATCTCTGCTCCAAAGAAGAGCCACCGCCCCGAGTGTCAGCCCGCCGGGTTCTTCTTTGCAGTTGTAATGCAATGCCATTGACAAACGTCGTGATTTATTTTGATGCGTTTACGATAAAAATTCAACCCGTTGAGGTTGAAAGATAAATACCGACGGAAACGCTTGCGCACTTACATGGACGCGTGGCGTCTGTTGCCAGCACGCACGCATCTATAGCCACAATTTCAAACGCGCGTGGCACAGACCCGCGCGCGGAATCTCGCTGGGTCCCGCGCACAGAATCTCGCTGGGTCCCACACGCGGAATCTCGCTGGGCCCCGCGCACAGAATCTCGCTGGGTCCCACACGCGGAATCTCGCTGGGCCCCGCGCGCGGAATCTCGCTGGGCCCCGCGCACAGAATCTCGCTGGGCCCCGCGTGCGGAATCTCGCTGGGCCCCGCGCACAGAATCTCGCTGGGCCCCGCGCACAGAATCTCGCTGGGCCCCGCGCGCGGAATCTCGCTGGGCCCCGCGCGCAGAATCTCGCTGGGCCCCGCGCGCGCTTTGCTCGCTCACCGACCGCGGCGCGCGCTGCCTCCGCCAGGGCGTGACGTACTGCGGTGAGAGCTCGGCCAGCAGCCTGACGATGGCGAACGTGCCGTGGCACGAGGAGGTGGTGGGCTTCGTGCGGCAGCTGGCCGCGATGCTGCCCGACTACGAGCTGGCGTGCGAGCACGAGCACTCCAACTGCCTCCTGCTGGCGCACAAGCGGGTACGTGCGCCGAGCGGCGTGTGTGGACCGGGCTGGGTTTTGTATGTGTGTGTGTGCGTGTACGTGCCTCACCGATAGTACGGACCCGGCGGCCCGAGTTCGATTCCTGCTCACGGTCAACGCCAGTGACGATTATCTGTACCAGTTCTGGGCCTCCGCTTGGTCGACTCAGCCTCAAATGAGTACCCGGTGCGGTGTGTAAACATCGCCAATGGGGAGACAATGGCGGCCGGGCGTGGTGCTGGTCACCCACCCCCTCGTGGGCTGTGCCGGCCTTCATAGGTGCTACTCGTTAACAGCACTTGCCCCAACAGTTTGGTAAGGCTACACGGGGGATCTTTGTCTTTGCCTCACCGATGTGCCATTGGGAGATGGGTACCACCGTGCCGGAGTGAAGTTGGTGGAAGCTGTGCTCCAGGCGAACAGCCGGGGGGAGTTGAAGTGGGACCTTCGGGAGGCTGAGTCTGCTGATCGCAGTGCCCCAGGTGGTTTTCTGCAGCCTCGGTCAAACGTTGGGGCGCGAACCCTTGGATGTGCCTTGATCATAGGGATTGTTTTTACCTTATTAAAATAAAGCCGTGTGTTTACCCATACGCCCATGCAGTATTGCCAGAACCAGTGGGATGTGCTCGTTGTTCCTACACCCCCGCAGGTTGTAATTGGGCATCTTCGTTTTGAATCAGCTGCAACCGGTGCAGGTACAGGAACGGGAAGGTCTGCAGAAAGTGTAAATGCAATAGTCTTAAGTGCATGCAATCGCGTTACAAGTGCATGCAAGAGAGTCGCGAGTAAGATTTTTTGAGAGACAGAGAGATTTATCTAATATTTGATCCAAGTTGCGAGTCGACGCTTACGAATAAGAGTGAGCAAAATACACCAACACGGAAATGGGACAAAAGCGCAATTTGTTTGAGTGTTTGGGACATCGCGCTCACGGGCGGGTCGTATGCACATTTTTGGGTGAGCGTCGAGCAGCGGCTCATTGCGTTGCGTCGCAGGCGGTGCCGTGCGGCCTGTGACGGGTAATGGGAGCGTAATGGCGTGCTCCAGTTGTTTTTCGTGCGGACTGAGCGGAGGGCTTGGGGGTCGGGTGACTTATCGGCAACTTTTGTTTAATTATTCCGGGTGATCCCCGCGTGCCTGTCACCGGCAATTTTTTGCACATCGCCACCATTCATCTGCGTGGGAATCCCGCCGGTTATTGCTCAAGTCTGCTGTGTGCCAGGTGCAACTTATTTACATGACGAATATCCGAAGGCAGAGAGACTCTCTTCGACAAATTCTCGAAACACTTTGAGACTTTCTGAAATAAGAGGGTTCTCATCATTGCAATTGGCAAACTAATGAGACTCCCATGCTTGCTTATATAGCAGAAACATTTTTCCAAAGCCGTAATTGTGCGGTGTGAAAGAAGTTCAACGTACACACGTACATACTAAATAGACGTACATTTTTACACACTTCATCTGTAGGATCTGCCAGAAGCATGGACGTGACAGGCACGTGTGTTGGCACCAATGACATTGGCTGCGATGACCCCTTGAACTGCCCACTTGACCCATCCGCGTGGAGGAATCACTACAACAAGGCGTGAGAATCGGAGCTCGTGTCGGCATTATTCCCTCGGACTCAACTATACCAGACGT
The DNA here is from genome assembly GCF_048934315.1 of Petromyzon marinus. Lineage (NCBI taxonomy): Eukaryota > Metazoa > Chordata > Hyperoartia > Petromyzontiformes > Petromyzontidae > Petromyzon > Petromyzon marinus. The sequence goes on from NC_133704.1 coordinate 9,455,982, forward strand.
CGACCACCGTGAACAGTGATCAGACGCGTGCACTGCTATTGGTAATGAATGAGAGACAGAATGCAACTGTGTTACCAATTAGTTGGGCGGGGGGTGTGGGGGGGAGCGGAGGGAGGGGTGGCTCAGCGAATCACCTTCTCTGTGGGCTCTTTGGACCAAAACACATTAGACCAATCTGATTGCTGTGGCTTGGCCCGGTAATTGCATTTTAACCCATTGAGCGATGAGACGTCGGTAATTGCATTTTAACCCATTGAGCGATGAGACGTCGTTTAACAAAGGGGGCTCTCGCGCCCGTGGTGTTGGTGGCTGTTTAGTCCTGCGGCCTCGTAACAAATTCCTCTTGCGAAAGCGGCGGAGTAGTGATTAAAGTATAAATGCCGGTCAATGACGAGAGGTTAGTTAATCTGCTCCTTCGAGTTGCAGTGTTTTTGCAAGGCTGAGGAGGAGAGTCCACCTGTGTTTTTTTGGTGTTTTTCTTGGGACGTGCAGATTAATTTTGAGAGCCATTTTAATGAGCGTCTGGCCAGTGGGAGGCAAGGCGATGTTACGGGGGGGACTAGGAGCTAGGGTGGGCCTTGGTGCGGGATGCCTGCTGCATGTCAAGTGTTCAGGCCTAGGAAATTTACATTTTCTCCCTGCTTTCTTCTGCCACAATGGTTTGATTGCATGGCTATTTAACGTCACGATGTTTTGACACAGATACCCTCTTTGAGTGTTACTTGTCCTTCCCGCGGCCTTATTACCTTACCGTTAACTGCGTGCGGGCTTTGATTGCTTTTCATTGCCTCGCGCTATCCCATAAGTGTGCTTGCACATTGAGAGTCAACCAAAACGTTTAATACTTAAACTCGGCACTCTTCAAAACCTGTCCATTGTAAATTTTCGTAGAGTGAATTTTAGAAAGAAGACATGTTAAATATTTAGTCGGCTCAATTTATTTGGGGACAAAGAGGTGACAGTCGTGGGTTTCCGATGTCATTTGTGGATTCAGCTTTCTTTACATCCTCGAGGTACAAACTTTTAAAGAGATATTTCAAAAAATGAGGCACAAAAAATCCCTAAAAAAAATGCAATAAATTTTTTTGCTTATAGACTTCACAATATGTTCTTGAAAAACTTCAGCTTTTCATTGTGTTGTTGTTGCTGCTCTGGAGACGGGGAGATCGCCGCGTTGATGGCATTCGTCGTGATTTCTTACTTAACAGAGTGGGCCGTATGAAGGCGCTCCTCACGGCCCACCCTAAATAGCATCCACTGCACAAACCATGGCAGATGTATTTAGTTTGTTTGTCTATTTATTTATTATTTCGTTTATTTATTTATTTGGTATAGCCCTGTGAGCCATTCGGCTCTTGAATCGGGTGCAACCGCAACAAACAAAAAACAAAAACACGAACAAGAAAACATCTTAAAGTGACTATGGTGACTGTGCAAACAGAAAATCCATGAAAAAACAGCAAAATATTCCTGAAAAAGCACCGTACACCAACGCTGTGTGCAAAAATCCCAGTGGGATGCAGGTCAAACAATAACAACAACCACAATAAAAACTTAGATTAAGGCCATCAGTCTAACTCCGTACTACAACAAAACAAACATGTCCAAACCAAAAAACGTTTTCGAAATCACCAAAAAATAAAGCCATAATTGCAATGTAACAGTGTGATCATAGGGACCAATGGAACATTTAAAACTCTCCAGTGGTGTGCGACTGTGGTCATCCAGAACAGACCGTACAACGTATAACGACGCAATCCCCGATCAACAAAACACGGAGAGAGGCATTGCACCGATGACAAATTCCGCTGCTCCTGACGCAGTTATATCTTGCTCGACCACCTGAATGTGAAGTTGTTGCTCTCCATCTGCGTCAGCCAAAATCTTCTAATTGAGTGTCCAAATCCTTCAGATTATGTTTATTTTGGATGTGTTGTGTTGGCAGAGGGCTTGGTGGATTGCCCTTACTGGGCTTATATGGCCCTCTACAAACCTGTGAACCACACCCTGATTGTTCACGTTATGATGGACAAACAGATTTTCCAGTATTCCACATTATGCTTTGCTGACTGAGGGAGATCGAGAGGGACATTTATTTTACCTCGTAACATTGCTGCAAGAAAAATTGTGAAATACTTAGTATTAATAATATAACATTTGTTGAATACATGAAATTTAGAGCGTGATATGAAACCTGCGTAAAAGCTCAGCGTAATTTTTTTGTTTTAAATGATCAACACAAAAGACATTTATATGACTTTCAGCACCTTCCCAACATCAGGTTGAAGCAAATGTTTTTCAACATCCTTTTTAAGAGCTTATGACGTCCCTCAATATTTGTTTGTAGTGATGCACGCACGCATTTGATTCCGTGATGCACACCTGGAGATTGTGGGCTTTTTGCTTTTTCAGGTTGTAACATCTGCCAATTTGCATTTATTTTACTCCATCGACTGAACCCCCCCCCCACCACCATATAAAGCCACTACATTTTCAGGGGATGGAGAATTTACAGGTTGCAGCAGCTATACATATATACAGTAGATATATATGAAAAAAAGTTGACGCTAAAATGACAATTACGAATGCGGTAATCAACGAGCGCTGATGAAGAAGCGCATCAGAATTATTTACGCGTGTTTTTCGTGTCCGTGGAGGGCGTGATGACACGGCATCATGAGCGTCTTTAGCCCTGCACGCTCAAGAGAAGGCAGCGGGTCCTCAATCAGGGCGTATGGTTCATAGGCCCGGGAGCGCTTTGGTCCGTGGAAGATTACTCTCGGTGTGTATCTGTTACAGAGTGTTTGCGCAGTTGCCTTATTGAATGAAATTAAATTACCAGAGCTTTTTCAACCGTCCATAAACCGTGATTCGTAATTGGTTTCTTTCGAGTTGGGCGATCGTGCGAAAAAAGGCGTGTCGTAAAACCCTCATCCACCCGACACAGACCATTGATAAAAGTGTCACGCGAATCAAGCGCCCCAAATGTATTACCGCTTCGACAGCACCACCGCTGTTGTGATGTATCCACCGAAGCCGATCCGCAGAGAGACACGCCGCAAGTTCTCTTATCTGCGAGTAATGCAAATCCATCGTGAGCGAAGCAACGGTTAACGTTGGCTACATAAGCCAACTAACACCATAAAACAGTGCGATTGCGTACTTAGCTAAATGCACCCGAACAAACATCGTTTGATTCCGTATTCACGCACTTCCATACGAGGGGAAAATCGTTTTTTGAGGGGGGTGGCGGAAGAGACGGGGAGCGTGTCAGCGACCGACTATGAAAACAGGATTTAACGTAAGTACCAAATCCCTGTTTGTCAGACTGAACAAACTCTTTACATTTTGAGTGGAAATCTCCAAACTCATACACTTTCTCCTCCGATTAGCACGGTTCAACGTTCCCGTATTCATATATTTCTTAATATCGTTCTTGAGGTACGTCTTCACTTGTATACAGCTACAAAAAAAAAGAAGGCAGCATGCGAGGCGGTAGTCAGGCCGACGTGATACGCTACGCATTGGGCAGTGTTCCTCTCTCTCGACAGTTTTAGCGCTGAAAATTCCACATTCCTGTGGCAGGAGGGAGTCTGTCAATAGGACAGTCACTTTCAACTTCACGCCAAGCAGCTGCATTGATTTTTATGTCCTCTGACAGAGTTATAGGCTGAGTGGATAGCGACTGGGAATTCAACTTACGACATTTGGCAGAGAGAAATTGTTCACGTGAGCTATTCTCTCTGTTGTTTATATAACGCAGCCTCCAGTGAAAGCCCAGCGCTGGGGGAAAAAAACCCTGGCATACATTCATAGTAATGAAGCGCACCACTCCAGAAACCACAACAACAACAACAACAACCTCCATTCGCCACTAAGTGGCGGTGACATCACCACGACGCTTGTGCCCAGGCCATGTGCACCTTGAGGCCACGTGAAGTGTCAAACGCCCGCTGGCAGGAGGAGGTCACGGGGCAGACCCAGGTGCCACGGGTCGACTGACTGAGATGACTGAGATGACTGGCTGATGCACCACCAGAAACCACACACACATACACACATGTGCGCGGGCGGGGGTGTATAAATGCAGCCCACAGTCCCTTTCGTTGGGTGGCTTCAACACCGCGCCTTGTTCGCACGCTCACTCGAGGGCGGTGCGTTCGTGCGATGATAACAGCACTGCGCCCCCTTCCCACCCACCACAAAACACCGAAGATCGATCACATTTTTTACGCGTGCGAACCTGTCGGCATCGCCGCGATGGAACGGGAGCTTACGCACGACCATGACGTGTGTTGTCTCATTTCTTAAGCTTCTTTGCTCTGTCTTTGTAAAAAAAATAATACATTAAATTCACGTCACGTGGCCAAAGTACAATTTGCGCTTACTCTGGGTGCAACGGCAGTTCAGTGGCGCTAAGCGGTGCGCTGTGAACTTGGTCACCCGAGTTTTGATTCACGGCTAGCATCAGTGGTGAGTGGTATCTGCACTGATCTTGGGCCCCCTTTCGTCAGCCCGCACCAACAAGCGTACGGCTGTGGTCAAGTAGCCGCCCCCCCCCCCACCCCCGTGACCTTGCACGGCTTGGGAAGGCCTTCATCCAATCGTGAATTGACAATGGGCTCTACATTATTTGTTAAAGGTACGTTGTACCTCACTTGGCCCCTTGCTTTACTCTGGATACTATATTCACTTATTTGTTCAATAATGTATTGATTTTAAAACATACTACTTTGTAGTTTCTCTCTCACTCGCCGGTAGAGTGTGTAGCTTGCAATCGTAAGATTGCAATAAGTGAAATCCCGGTCAGGGGTCGTCTCAGCTGTCCATCTCTGTGGGGGCCGCGAAAAATGAGTCATATTATTGTGGGGAACTCAACATTTTGTTGTCTTGTGGAATTCTGAATTTCCACCCATTGGCTCAGGTCTTTGAACATGACTGCACTTGAGCAGGACATCGTTTCACTGGGTGTTTTTAATTGTAGTTGGTCCAGCTCATATGTAACGGGGTACATTTGAATGTCAGACCATATTGTAGCTGAAAAGGCTCACGGGATCCTTGTGCTGGTCTTGTGAGATGAATAATTAATTAGTTCGTCTGGATATTCATTCACTTATTCATTGCTCTATCCTGCACATTCCTTTGGGAAACTTTCTTTCAGCAAGTTCCATAAAAAACGACTCCGTAACAATTCAGTCTGTAAAAAGGAGTGTAATTTAAGGGTGCACTAACAGGCAATTCAATCCCAACAGCAGTACAATGCATCCTGCAATTTTAACTATCAAGTGACATGGAATTGCTCGAAGTGCGCTAACCATAGCCATCAGCACACCAGTGCAGCACGATGCATCATCCATTGTATTGTGAAATCACGTCACGGTAATATTTTGCATTTCTTTCAAGAGGAACTACTGCAACAGTGGTCGTGGCTTTAATAAAATAGAGGCCATTGTGTGACCTGGTGGGAAGGGGGGGGGGTGCAATTGTCACGTCAGAACACAGAACTTCCAAAACGCATGGGTCTAGAATTGAGGACACTTCTGGAATCAGCTGCAGTTGAGAATGGGAGAGGAAATTAACGAGAAACGAGTACATCATTAAGTTTTGTCTGCTGACTAGAGTCTTTGTGCAATCTGATGGTGTTTGATGGGAATAATTAAAGCGGTGGGATCTGACAGCGTTTGGTAGCAGGGAAGGGAGGGATGCACTGGGTCACCATTAATCCGGCCGCGGTTTAAGGAAAACGTTGCTTACAGGCCATTTCCACAACTGATGTCTCAATAATATGCCCATGTACATTCTCCATTACCATTAAGGTATTTGGAAATGATACGAAGCTTGCTAGCAACAACAAAAAACCACCCCATAACATAGAGTCTAGGGATTTCATGTAAACGATTTGATTTGCTTAATTAAAAAAACGCTACATTCCTGGACTCTGGAAACTGAGGCGTCGAGTAGAATACAGTAATTGTCAGCGATAACACATGATTATAACAAGTAGGTTGCTTTAGCCTCAGCAAAGTGTTCACAGAGGTGGACCGCATTACATTGGATCATACAATTCTCGTTTGTGCTTGCAGTGCTAAGCAATCGACCTCAACACAGCCACAGCGGCCTGCTTGTTTGTGACAAGCGGCGATGAAAATCCGAGGACCTGAGCTCTCACTTTGCTTTGTGCCCGAAGGTGACAGACGACGCGGTGCAGCCCCCTCCTCCCTCCCCTTTTAGATGTCCGTATCGTTCTAAACATCCACTCAAGTGCCGTTTCCTGTGACCACTGGGAGGCGAGCTCTGCTGGCACACCAACTGCCCAACATCAGCAGCAGGGCCCTGGTTCGTCTCCCCATGCTCAACAAGGCATTCTTGTCACTCCATGGGCCATGGGCTTGGCCCATCTCTGCCCAGAGATTTGCGCCGATATTCGAGGCACAGCGGCACCAGCAGGGTAAACAACAACCTTGCCCCGTAATGTTATCCGAGCTGGGGTTTTTCCTCTTACCCCCCCCCCCAGTACCGTATAGAAAGCATCCGCAAAGCTGCAAGTCCGGTTCCTGGGTGTCCGAGATCAGATCACCACTCTATTCCTGAAGGATGGCGATAGGTGTGGCGAGCTGTTGATGCAGTTTCTATCACCTCAGCAACCCACAACCACCACTGTTCCTCGTGAATATAGGTCCATGTGTAATTACACATTTTTATTGTGGAGGCTAAATATAAATGGTATGATGTAATGTGGAAATAACACACAATTAAACGGTACATTAAATTCTGCTAAAATTATCCAACTTAAAAAGACTTAAAGTAACCTTTGCACCAATTCAATTCAGTTCTCAGGAACTTAATTTATCGTGAAAATGTCATATGACATTAAAGTGCAATGTGTGGATTCCTGTGTAAATGAATAATATTCCGTCTGGCATTGCAAATGTAAACATTCTTTTTTTATGAGCACACAATCAAACTGTAAAGCTATTGTCTGTGAACGTGTCGTTGTACATCTCTTCAACGATGACGCATATCTGCCTGCGCAAAGTGAACATCTTCAGTGGTTACTGCATGAAAATATTGCTGTATTTTCCATCAAGGTAAAAACGTTTAGCTCACGGTTTATAATATATATGTAGTTAACAGAATACAAAGGATGCTGCTTCGATGTAATGGCTAACAACACCCAGAGGTCACCGGAAAGCTCCGCTGGCGTGGCAGTTCAAACATTGGGGTAGGTTTCTTAAATCTCCGCTGCCTCTGGCCACCCTGCTGTACCCTGGGTTTACCACAGTGAGGTCGATCGCCAGGTCACGTTCGGTTGGGGGAAAGTGTGAATAACCTCCCCCGGCCCCCAGGACGTCTGGCCAGCGTAGGAGATTAGGCATAATTGGAATTCTAGGCTGCCCCTTTAGCAAAATTTGTAAGCAAAAATAACATTTTCACAATTGGCTGATGAGAACCGTGATTTGGTTTAAAAGAAAATTTGGCCAAAATGCTGAAATGTACTGCGCTTGTTGAATTAAAACGAGCGACCAGTGGCTCATCGCAGTTTATTTTGTAAGGCATTTTTTGTTTGTTAAATTCAACTCCTGAACAAAGAGCTATTAATCTCTCTGTGGAATAATTGTTTCGCTGGGAGTGCACATCTCTTCTGTGTATATATATTTTTAAATTCCTTGTCAAACAGGTATTGTGCATGCTGGGATGCCGGCACACATGCCGACTCCCACATAGGTTCTGGTTGTTTATGAGGCCAGGATTTTTATTTATTTGCATTTTTTTCTTGTCTATTTCTTGCGGCCCGTAACTTATTGTCCGCACAAGCCGAGACGGATGAGCCGTAAAACAAAAAAATAAAATCCTTTCCTGCGTGCGTCGCAGAACGGGGCAGCTTCCCCGCCCCCCCCTCCCGGAGGTTTTGGAGCCCCGTGTGGCTCTGGCTTCCGTTCTCATTTCAGTGCGAGCACCGCCACCGCCGTGACGGCTCCTTGCTCAAGGGCAGCGCTGGCAAAGCTGCGATTGCGGTGCAACTGCCAGGACGAGCCTCTCTCGCCGCGTGCGCTTGCATACAAAACGTGGGGAGCGGTAGCGCAGCGGTTAGCGCTACGCTACCGCTACGAACCCGGCGACCCGGGTTCAATTCCCACTCTCACGGCCAACACCCAGTGACGATTATCTCGAACCGGTGCTGGGCTTCCCCTCGGGGTCGGCTCAGCCTCGAATGAGTACCTGGTGCGGTGTGTAAATGTCGCCACTGGGGAGACAAAGGCGGCCGGGCGTGGTTGCTGACCACCCACCCCCTCGTGTGCCATTCCGGCCTTCATAGGTGCTCGCTAACAGCACTTGACCCAACAGTCTGTTAAGGCTACACGGGGAATCTTTGTCTTTGTTTTGCACACAAACAACTGAGCGCAGATGTGGCATTACAAGGGGGGGGGGGGGGGGGCGTGGATTATACAAGTATTTGCACCCACCTGCAAGTGGCTTACTGAATATGCATATTTACATGATGCATATTGTGTTGCTCTCTAAAGGAAGGCACTATAATGTGTAGCGTTCCAGGGTGGACAATTGTTGCGACCTCATTCATTCCCAGAGGCTCGGAATTGTTCAGTCGCGGGTTAGCGTGTTCCCTGTTTCCACATGCACAGTGCATTTACACAATGCCTGCGAGCGTAACATCAGCAGCCATGATCAATCCACTGCTGGATCAATGCTTCTCCAAGCCGCCGCCTCCACCTCTTATAATAATAATGAAAATGTATAAAGCGCCCCTTAAACAATCGTTCTCTGGGCACCGTGCATGGAAAGATGGAAATAGTTTAACAACAACTCGGGAAAGAAGAATATGTGAGAAAGACGTTTGAAATGAACTAAAGAGAGAGAGATATTTTACTGGTAGGAACGAAGTTGTAAACTGAGTGTACCAGTCTGCAATAGATTAATGTGTCCGTCCGTCCGTCCATCCCCTTTCAATACTTTAACGAAGTGAAATCTCGTGCTGTTGGGGTGTAAAAAATAAAATTGCGCAAAATTCCAATGTTCCTACCAGCCCACCCTGCAGGGACCTGTTAAATGGATAACGTTTTCAGTAGAGATTTGAAGATTTGTCCTGTCTCCTAAGTCCTAACCTCGAAGGGCTAGGAGTCAGGGTTTTCAAGTTTTAAGGAGTTATAGAGTTTAGGTGATCTTGCAGTGCAGCGATCCAATCCAGCTCCTGCGCGTGAACGGATTTCATCGCTCCATCTCCTCGGGTTCCAGCCCCCTAGCCGCCCCATTGGCTGCATTCAATTTTTCGGCTGCCACTCCATTTTAACACGTAGGCTTTCGCGACCAGTATTATTATTAACAGGTCCCTGCAGGGTGGGCTGGTAGAAATTTGCAAATGAGATAATGTGACTTCCAAATGTTGGGTGCAATAAGACATATGAAGTCTCTGCGCTGTCTATTGCTGATTTTACACCCAACAGCACGAGATTTCACTTCGTTAAAGTATTGAAAGGGGACGGATGGACGGACACATTAATCTATTGCAGGCTGGTACACTCAGTTTACAACTTCGTTCCTACCAGTATTATTCTTGACCATCGTCCGTCATCCGCCTCTAGAGACGTTTCCTGCCCATGCCCACTTAACTCAACAGTTTGGATGTCATTCACTGTTATGTAAGAAACTAGCTTGTTTGCCCGTCCAAGGACGGGTGTAATTTTGCAGTAAATCTGAAATATTCCTTTAGAAAAATTGTTCAGCTCATGATTATTAATGGAGGGGGGGGTTGCCCCATGTGGAGTGACGTCACCGCTAATGGTTATTGGGGAGGGGTGCGGCATATGGAGTGCACGACCTTCTTGTGCGTTAGTGTAAATTTCCACGCGGGCATGAATATTAATGGTGGGCCTCTTTATGCAGTGACGTCACGCATAGATGTAGCACTGTGCTGCGTAGATTTATTTTCTACCGTCACTTTCTGTAAAGAAACATCATATTTGAAGCGACTTTGCGTCATCTATTGTTTAATTCAGCTCGACCTTCCTCTGCGTTAGTGTAAAAATCCACCCACTCATGAATATTAATGAGGGGGGTGGCACTCATGTGGAGTGACGTCACGCGCGGGACGGACAGACATTTCTGGGTGATTATCGGAGGTAATAATTTCCATGCCATTTACAGGGACTCCTCTACTTACGAACGAGTTAAGTTCCAGAGGTCGTAAGTCGATTCCAAACACGTTGTATGAGCAGGAATTGAACTCGGGTCGTCGCTCTCTACAGTAATTACGCACGCACACATGGACACATGCATGCGCTGCCAAAATCAAACCTAAGAGCAATAATGCAATCTGGTGCATGTCTACAGATCTGCTTCCAAACGTACCTTTTACGTGAAATAGTCGCGTAGATAAATGCATCTAAATGCATCGAATTGAATGCAAGATAATGAGCGGTGATTTTTTTGTTTGTTTTTTGTTCCACGTATTTTATAATTAGCTCACGATGCAAATTTGCCCGGAGTGAATGCAGAATTTGTCCCAGCAATAATACCGCGGTGCAGCGCTGGGAATATTAATTTTTGCTTTGCGCGTGCACCCATCGTACGTAAATGTGAAGAGGAAAAAAAAACCCACGGCGTTTGTGAGTACGCGCTCGTGTGTACGCGCGCACGCACGCACGCACGAGCGCCTGACCCTCGGCGCGCGGCTCCACGTGGACGTGGAGCCGCGTGGACGCCCATCGCGACCGAGTGGCCGCCGCCTACCGCCGAGTCTTTGCACGCGCGCGTGCACGTGCGTGTGCGCGCGTGCGTGTGCGTGCTGCCGCGTGTTCCCGCGCGTGTCCCTCCCCTGCTGGATGCTGACGAGCGGTTTTGTTTTTGAAGGAGGCACATCGCGCCCGTCATGTTTCATTTGGTACCGACACCTCTAGCCGTTTCCTTCGAGGCGGGCAACTTTGCCGATTTCTTCCCCCGACTCCCGCGTAAAACGCAGCAGGCCTTCTGTCCGGCATGGGAATGATTAAAACGCGAAGAACCAGGTGCTAAACCGTAGGGGAATGTCCACCACCACCAACCCCCCCCACCTCCACCCACCCACCCCAACTCTTTTACACGCTCGGAGGGTAGAGAGAGAGAGTGTGTGTGTGTATTTGGTGATTTTTGTCATCTGCCAGTCATCTCAGCGAGTCAACCAATGGCACCTGCGGTCTCTCCCATGAACTCCTGCCCGCGAGTGTTCCACACTTCACGTTGCCTCAAGTCACCCGCCACTTCGGGACGGATGGCAGCCGTTGTTGGGTTTTTTTTTTGTCCCACTTAAATTATGCGGAATGACATTTTTTCGTCATCAAATATCGAGGGTTTCTTTTTTTTTTACTTTTGAGAGCCGCAGCCCAAGAGAATTTGAAATTTTAGTGAAAATCTTAGCTTTTCTTTTTTCAAAATTTTGATTCTACAAAAAAAGGAGCCACTGATATCAAACAGTTGATGAAGGTAGTGAGAACTGCTCAAATTGCACGCAGTGAAATAACTTAATGACATCGAGATAAATATTTTAAATTCAATGTCAGAGACCAAATTGGTGAAAATGTATTATTTGCGATCAAAGTAAAAAATATACAACTCAACGTAACATCTGAAATGGTTTAACATTTAAATAACTCTTAACCACCATAAATAACCACCATGATAGTAACGTAATGGCTGTACACAAATTAACTGCATTAGCTACTCCGTTATTAATGCCCGCATCCGTGCTCGTGATGTCAAGAAGAAAATATGTCAGCCATGAGCACAGTTGTTTGAATGAATATGTTTACTCTCTATCTGCCTTTGGTAAATTTTTACCTGCCTTTTTGGTCAATCCCCTGTGTAATCTCATTGCTGGCTCGGACGTAATTGTTCAGCAATGCTTGCTTGCTCGCCACACGAGTTAAAGTTCAGTGTTTTGCTCTCCTCGGCAAACTCGTCTCCCGATACAACCCCAAGCCAGCTTAAGAAATTACACATTCTGTGACACGGGGGGGGGGGGGGGGGTGGACAAATCTCTCCCTGGAATCATAGTTTGTTGTCTTCACCTAAAAAAAGTCTAAATCAAGTTTAAAGTGGATTCCCTCCAACCTGAGCTTGGAACCGCCCCTCAATTTTGGAGGCACTCGTCACCACTGAGGGCGGCCACTGGTGACTTCCCACAAAAGTCGTACTCACTGTGGTGATTGGCGCCTCTGCTGTAAAGACGTACAGGTGGAGTGCTGGTGTGCCGTGGTTAAGCGCCCCGCACGATGAACCCAACAACCTGAGTTTGATTCCTGGCCATGGCTGATATCGGTGGTCCTGTGGCCTTTATCTGCACCATCCCAGAAGAATATTTGCATTGTACACAACTTATATTGCCTTGCAGAGTACTTGCCAAACGTGGCTTTTAATTAGGATGCCCTGACTGTGTGCTTATTATGCTTTTTATTGTACTTTTAGTTGATTGTAATGTTATGTCCTTTTTTACGTATTAATCTTATTGCTGTTTTACATTGTCAGTCGCTTTAAATTTGGCTTGTAAAGTGCTTTGTGTTGCATTTTATGCACGATTTGTGCTATATAAGTAAAGTTTTATTCGATTTAATAATTATTCTGTGACTGAAGCTAAAGTTACGTTCCACTCACACTGGCCTTGATGAAGATGAGTATAAACTTTAGAGGATAGTCTGACTCGCAACAATGCAGAGCAAAACGGGTTAAAGCTGGAGAACAGCATGGGACACAATTTATTGTTTGGCTGCATCCCCGCCTGCCGCTTGGCCTTGGAGTGACCTTGAGGTAGTAAGCAGTGACAGCAGTGAGGGATGGGGGTACTGGGGGTGGGTGCGTAGGCTCATTGCCTTTACCCTTGAATCAGCTGCATTTATTGCTCGGCTAATAGCCATCGCGTCGCGCGTGCACGTGCGTGCGAGCGTACACGTGCGTGCGTGCGCGTGGAAGCGAACATGCTCCGCCATGACCCCAGTGACCCCGGCTTAATTTTACCGGCCCACAAAGTCACCCACGGAACTCCGTGTCCGCACGTGGCGTACGCCCCTTACCAAGGTCGCCCCGTCCCAAAAGTCACCACCTGTTGTAGGATTATGTCACAATCGGCGCTGGGGGTGACAAGAGTTGACCGAGCGCGCGGAACGGCCAGCTGCCGCTTCGTGCCGTGCCGGCCAAAATAGGCGCTCGCTCGCTAACATCACTTGCCCCCCCCCCCCGCAGTTGAACCACGTTCCAGGGGGTAGATGGTTGTCTTTTGCACGTAAGTGCACGCGTGTGCCTTTCGGCACAGCCCGCTGATTACCGCTTGCCTGCCTTGGCGTGTGCGGTAATGGCCGCACTTGGGTGTCTTTGGGCACTTGTCCACGGAAGAACTGTGCCCCAAAGGTCACCTGCACTCTCCGGAGTCCAGAGCACGCCGCTCTTAGAACTCATTCTGTTCTCTCCGACACGGTTTCTTCACCGCAGAGAGGATGTTACTTTATGCTCTTTTGTAAAGGCAGGGTTTCGCAACTGTTGTAAGGTTAATATTAAAAGTAGTTGCCGTTACGGTCTGTGTAGTCCATAATGTAATCTTCATTTATGTGCGCCCTACAATTCGGAAAATTAAATTGCTTTTCATGCTCATGATACGAACTGTATTTGTCGTAGATTTCTTTTCACCATGTACGCACATTTTTGGAACGTTAAACGCCAATGTTAAAATGTACGAGAGTAGAACGGATATCTACGAGACAGATAGCAGAGGCTCGCCAATCCAAACGAGACAAACAAGAATTTGGCTCTGGAATTGAATCACGGCCCCCAATTGAATCGCCGGCAATTCAGTTATATATTCTTGGTTCTTTCGGTAAAGTCACGTTGAAGGGAAACAATAAAATAATAAAATATATAAAAAATAAAATTCTCACGACGTTTCAACTGCAACACAAGCAGTCATCATCAGGTGTGAAAACCAACGGCAACAACATTTGAAAGAAGTGACGGTTCGTATTTATTTATTTATAAACGTTAGCGCCACGGATAGCGATTTGACAGTTTGTTTAGATGGGCGAGTCCATCTATGTTCGGAAAAGAGGAGGGGGGAGACGAAAAATTAATGTATGCTGTCTGAAAGCCACCGTAAGCGTGAGCAATCAATTAAGACCCGAAATGGTTTATCAAATCCTTCCAATGATTTCTAAGCCAGAATCCATCTTCTCGGTTGAAATTGTCTCTGTGTTTGTATATGTGGATAGCCTCATGAACGAATCTCTCATGGTAGCCAGATGGCTTGCAAAGAACCTCTGTCTTGGAGAAGTCAATGTCATGTGAGCCTACTGAATTATAACAGTGATCTGCCACGGCCGAGGTGTTGGTCCTACCGTGTTTAAGGTCTGCTTTGTGTTCACGAATGCGGTCTGAGACATGTCGTTTGGTTTCTCCAATGTAACTACTACCACAGAGGCAACTTAGTTTGTAGACACCAGGGTACTGTATGTCCGGAATCACATCTTTTACAGACGAAACCAGATCACGGATTTTATGTAATGTGTTGAAACGGACCTGGATCTTGTGTTTATTCAAGATTTTGGAGATTTTTTTTCAGTTACACGCCTGGTGCATGGACTGCACTTCCAAACTTCTGCGTCCTCAAAGTCAAGAAGCGTACCCGTCCGTCCACTGCGTGGGGTGTTATTCTCATGGGCTCTGCGGCATGAGCTTTCGTAGTGTGGATGGGTAACTAAAACACTCGGCAGGAAGCCTTTGTTACAGAACCCTGACCGTCACCTCTGATTGCAGTAGAGCGTGGCCCAGAGGTATGTTCACTCCTAGTTCATTACCATTGCCGTCATAATGAAACCTTTTAGATTTGCGTAGATGTTTTTTTGCAAAATGCGAGCGAAAGAGACAGTTGTAAAATGCAGCTCATCAGCTTACAATCAGGTTTTTGTTCGCCATCAGGATATATAGTAATAATTTATTGTCCTGTATGTGTATGCCACTACAAAGTCTATAAATGTGTTGTATACCACTGTCGAGTCTAAATGGTAGTAGTAGGTGAAATGATTAATTTGCAAATCGCCTCACGAAGGGCCTGAAGCGCAACATCTCAAATGCAGTTTGCGCTCTCTGAACAGAAAGATTCACCGTCTTGCACTGCAACTGGATTCGTCCTCCGCAGCAAAAAAACATGCTAATTGGGTTTTTTTCATCTTAGTATTTTATTAAGAAATGTCTCGCCCATGCTCAGCTGTCCCAAATCACTCCTGAGAATGGGCTCGATAACCTTTAGTGGCCAACTGCAAGAGAGGCGGACCGATAGCTATCATCAGGATTTAACAGCCACTCTTGTAGAGCCCACGCTATCTTAATAGCTCTGTAAAAAAATGTATTATTACGCGGGAAAAATTCCACGAAACCGAATTCAAAGAAGTGTATCACCTCGATCGTGCGCTCATAATTCTTTTTTTTGTATTTTGGTGGGATTTGTTTTTAATGATCAATTTCCAAGCAACTTCAACAAATAGGGGTGGGGGTCCGGGGGCGGTGGGGGATGGTAGAGTGGGGGATATGAAAACAATCACATTAGACACGTGACTATGAACAGAATCTTGATTTGAAGCTTTCGTGACTGCAGGAATCCATACTCTGGTTCTTTCGGTAAAATCACGAAGGTATAAAATAAAATAAATCACGACGTTTCGATCGCAACACAAGCGGTCGTCCTCAGGCGGATAAAATATAATACAGCAGTTCCAAATATGATCCAGCAGTTCCACTGCTGGATTATATTTTTTTCCGCCTGAGGACGACCGCTTTTGTTGCGATCGAAACGTCGCGATTTATTTTATTTTATACCTACGTGACTTAACCGAAAGAACCAAAGAGTATGAACAGAAGCACAATTCGTGGCGGCGAGGAATGGTTGCAGCGTTGTGGGTGGGTGGCGGTGGGGGTGGTGGTGGCGGTTGACGGAGCAAGTGATGAGACGTCGTGACGGGTGAGGAGCAGAACTAATGAAGGGGCGCGACTCGGGGTGATGGCCTCTGCTGCTTCGGCAGGGCCAGAGGGCGGGGCCCTTGCACGGCGACCCGTGTCGCGCGGATGAGCGGCCCCGGCTTGTGGGACGACAGTCACGGCTTCTCTGCCACTATTTTTAGCATCCTACCCATAGGCTTCAGAGAGAGAGAGTGAGTGAGTGAGACATGGGGGTTACATGGGTCCAGGAGATGAGACGTTGGAATCTTGTGGAGGAGCAAGGGGGGGGGGGGGGGGTGAATGTTTGTTGCTAAGGCTGTCCCTTCCCCATACTACCACTCACGGGTCTAGCATATTCATGAGCAGTTATAATGAATAATGCATATAATGTTAATAATTGGCCCAGATTCATGAGAATACAATTTGAATACATTCGTTTGTACTGGTTGATATCTACTTTCAATCTGATTGGTTGTTGCTGGTGAGGTCATGACACCTGTTTTAAGGAGCTGGGTGAGGCGATGCGGTTATTCCACTGTAGTGGATTTTATTGTGATCTACTCGAGCTTGTCCCGAAGATGCTTTGCGTCGTTCAAGTGAGACATCGCGCCTCATTGCTAAATATTGGTGTGAGAATTTATCCTTCAGCTTTCCAAGTGACCTGAAACAACAAATCCATTTTTTGACCGTGTTAAATGCGTTGTACACATGACACCGTTTAATTCGTTTGACTAGTGTGCCGAGAGTTGAGGCCAAGTGTTCAGAAGTACTCAAGCTTTACTCCGTTTGCCCTTTGTTGAATGTCCGCCCGGCGTGTGGTGCCATGCTGGGGGCTTCTCTGTATGAAAAACATTTCCCCATTAAAATACCGAGCACATGGCTGATGGTGATTACTGCTACATTGTGTGTATTGCAAAAACAAACTCCAACCCAGTATGTCCTGACCTTGTCCTAATGGTGAAAGCTATGGTGACTGCTTTGTGTTCACAAAATGGAATGCATATTTACGTGTTAAAAGGCACGATTAACATTTAAGTATTGTTTTTTGGTAGTAATGGTAGATGAGCATCTTTAGAGCAATGTAATAAATGCAGTGTAGTGTCATGTTTAATTAAATAAATGATCATCATAACAGTCTTTATCACTCTCGATCATACCACCATTCTCATATACATTATAATAATGTACCTCTGTTGACCATACCCATTCTCATCTATATATTATAAAGAGACCTATATTGTCACTCTCCAAGTCAGTTTGTCAGTCCCACCACTTGAGTAGTAATTGTTGTTGTGTGGTCAAGAAATGGCTTCTGTTGACTTATAGGGACCTTTGGTATTGATGATGAGCTATTTATGACTGATAATCTTTGACCTAGGTGAAAAAAAGAAAATATGGCAATGAAAATGTTGACTATCAGGGGCGGAGCCAGGATTTTGACTTTGGGGGGCTGACTTCAATATTCTGAGATATCCAGTGTATGTTTTCCAATGGGCGCCACAAATGTATAGAACACATTTTATTGGATTTGAACGCGGAGTTTATTAATAGGTCGGAGCCGCTGACGTGGCTAATAAGTTCCATAAGTTCGAAAGGCTGCCGCTCAAGCAGCCTGCAGGGCAGCACACAAGGTGGCAGCCTGCAGGGCAGCACAAGGTGGCAGCACAAGGTGGCAGCCTGCAGGGCAGCCGCACGAGGTGGCAGCACAAGGTGGCAGCCTGCAGGGCAGCACACAAGGTGGCAGCCTGCAGGGCAGCACACAAGGTGGCAGCCTGCAGGGCAGCACGTGGTGGCAGCCTGCAGGGTAGCACAAGGTGACAGCCTGCAGGGCAGCACAAGGTGGCAGCCTGCAGGGCAGCACAAGGTGGCAGCACAAGGTGGCAGCCTGCAGGGCAGCACGTGGTGGCAGCCTGCAGGGCAGCACAAGGTGGCAGCCTGCAGGGCAGCACAAGGTGGCAGCACAAGGTGGCAGCCTGCAGGGCAGCACAAGGTGGCAGCCTGCAGGGCAGCACAAGGTGACAGCCTGCAGGGCAGCACAAGGTGGCAGCCTGCAGGGCAGCATAAGGTGGCAGCACAAGGTGGCAGCCTGCAGGGCAGCACGTGGTGGCAGCCTGCAGGGTAGCACAAGGTGACAGCCTGCAGGGCAGCACACAAGGTGGCAGCCTGCATTTTGCAGCAGCCGGATATCCGGATATCCCGATTACCGACTTTCCCCTGTGGCTCCGCCTCTGTTGACTATGCCAGTCTTGCGGTTTTAAAAATGTTTGAACTCTCCTTCCATCTCCACATGTTACGAGTTGGGGGTTGGGAATAGTTTTTGTGAAATTACGAAACAGCCGACAGTGTCGTTGCGCCATACGTTACGATAATTAAAAAAAATATATATTTGAATTTTAAACCTGCATTTACTCGTAGCAAATTTGTCGAACCAAGTTAAGGTGCAGCGTAAGCTCTAATAATAGTGTTGTTGTTGCACTTCTAATCCAGGCTCGGGTAAAATCCAAACCCAAAGGGTATGGAACGAAGCGGCTTCTCCCCTCTGCTGTCAGAGTCCCAGCGCAGGCCGTGGCCAACAGGATTTTCGAGAAGCCAGATTTGAGTTGAAGAGAGGGCTTTGCGAGCAAGAGCCGGGAATGAGCTGCTGGACGCGGAGACCAAAGTCTGAAACAGGCGCTTGAAGTCCGCACCTAAAAATCTCACGGCAGGGAGAAACATTGCACTTTGAACTAAAACTGAACTGAACAATTTTTTTTTAAATATATTTTACCACATAAGGCTCACTGAGCTATGTGTAGCTCTTTTTCAGACGCGATCTCGCTATATCACGAATGATAGCCCAACGAAGTGGGCTTATCATCACGTGGAAATTTGTTGCAGCCGAATACTCAAAACGCACGACGTTGATTCTAAATGTGGAGAGAAAATCCGGAGAAACTGGAAAAAATTCCACGCGACCACAGGGAGAGAGAGAGAGACATGCAAACTCCAAATATACAGCAGGCGTCAGGGTCAAGATCGAACCCATGACGCTCCTGTATACCAGGCGAGGGAGTTAACATCTCGCCACCATGGCGCCCACTGGAGGACCCATCGGGGAAGCGCCGGGCACAAGAAACGGCAATCATTCACGCAAATGAATAGGAATATATGGCAGGCACGTGACCTTCTTTAACCAAATCCATAAGTGTGCCTTCGTGAGACGAACGATAAAAGAAGTCTGCGCAGTCTGTGTGCCTGTCCCCGTGCGTGTTATTACCTGGCTGACCTTCAGAGTCCTGTGCGCTACAGGACGCTCACCCAAACGTATGTTACATGCTGCGTGAAGTCATTTTTATTTAATGCATCTTGAATGTATGAGTTCTCTGTCCTATCTGTAATGGAATATGACCCAGTGTCACTGCCAGGGGGCATGCAAATAAATGACATGGTGTGGATCCCAGTTGTGCTTCCTGGGAAAATATATATATTTTAAACACGGCAGCTTTAATAAATGCATAAATATTGTAGTTGCATGTATAATAAATAAGCACCCTAAATACACAGTTGGGTACGCGTGTCAGGCATAGAGACGATGACATCTGATGTTACAGAGCGCGTAAATGCAACGAAAGATCTCAGGATGTTGTGCGGGAGTCGGGGCACATCCGATGTAGCATGAGGTGAATGAACGATGAGAAGCGGCACGTGACCAAAGATGAGAAGAGAGGGTGCGTTATGATTGACGATGGTGATGATGATGTTGTGAAGGTATGTGTCGTGCACATCATGAACGTAGCTCAATGTGCGCTCACTAACATAGGCATGTAAACAAGTTTACGTATATAAATGTAATATCTAGAAATTAGGTTTTGTACCTTTGGTAAAAACTTGTTTTTTCATCCGCTGTCTTTTTTTTACCACATACAGTAGAACTCCTCGTAACGACGGCAATTGGTTCCACGAAATCGTTCGTTAAGTGATTTGGTTGTTAAGCGAGTCTAGGAAATACACGATAGCATCGGAAGTTACCCTTTTTAACCCAAAAAACGTACTTATCATATTTAAACAATGGATATTAATACATAAAGATACTGACAACATTAAAACACATAATATTAAAATAAACGTGGTTATTAAATGCATTAATTAATATTTACTATACCTACAACAGCCAGTCGGTAACAGGGGAATGGTCGGTAAGCGAACACATTGGGCTCTATGGAGGCCCTACATTACACTATACACTACACTACTATACACTACTCTACTATACACTACACTATACACTACTATACACTCCACTACTATACACTACACTTTACACTACTGTACACTACTATACACTACACTATACACTACACATTGGGCTCTATGGAAGCCGATTGTTAAGCGATTAGTTGTTAACAGGGGTGGTCGTTAAGAGGGGTTCTGCTGTACACATTAGCAACCCGTCATTCTATTCTATTCTTGCATAGGCCAATATTTTAAGGAGCTCATTGCCAATGGTGAGGTCTGCTGGCCACGACGAGAGGGCTTTGAGAGTGAGAGTTCGTGTAGCTTAGCTAATCCTGCTCCGCCGAAGGAGCGCAGACCACAGTGGTTAACTATATGGTCCATAGTTTGGATTGCATGGCAACAGTCGCACTGTCGCTTGTCTTTAGTTGTCTAATTTTGAAGGCCTAAACCGCTTGCTATCTTCCCATCTCTTATTCGTTGTATTTTCCCACGATGTCATCCCGACTGCGCTATCAGCGTCAGCTCATGACACGGAGAGTCAGCTCAGAGAGAAGCGGAGGCGATCCCTCTCCTTCCGCGGCTGAGAGTTCATATTCAATGCATTAGAATGAAACTGACGTTTTAAAAATAAAGTATGCACATTGTTACTGGGTTTTTTTCCTCTTCCTAACTCAACATGAGCCCGGCACGGGGCACAAACCGTTGACGACGCAGGGAAGGGGGGGCCACAGAAACTCCGCGGACAAACGCCCCAGGGCTCAGTGCCCCTGAGTTTAAGGAAGTGGGGGGGGGGAGGAGAAATTGGGCTCGCTGCCCTACCCTGGTGGGGACTGGCGAGTGGGAGCACTCGAGTTTATATGGGGAGGGAAGGATGAAGGGGGGTGGGATAACAAAAGTAATGGGATGCAGGGAACGGGGAGGGGGAAATTTGTCATTCTTAAACCTGGAATTTAAGCAAATTAATCTCAGTCCATTTGAGAGCCCGGTTTTATAACAGGAGGCTCCCTAGATTCGAACCCAGCGTCTCAGCAGAATTGGTTCATCACGCTGTCCTTTTGAACTACCCCGGCCACCTCTTCCACTTTGCTTTTGTTTGGTGTTCCTGATCTGCGTGTGTTCTCTGATCCATTTGTTGTCCCCCTTGTCGTCTCTCAGTGTCATTCCAAGCATGCACATCCTCATGCTTCTTTGCATCCTTTTAAACTTTTGTTCCATTTGCTTTGTTAGTGTCCATCTTTCAGATTCTTCATTCTTTTGCAGGTAATACGCACTGATCGAAAGTATTCTGTCCTGCACATCATAAGGAAATCCAATCAAAAATGGTTAAATTGAGAAAACTGCAAAGATGTGCCCATCTTCATGAGTCAACTTTGTGATGTAGAGTAATAAAAATTCCTTTTTTATATCCTGAATTTATTTAACCTATTGTTAACTGTAAATATTCAAAGGTGTTCATTAACTACGTCATAAATGCTTTGTATTCAAGTTATCCAATTTATTTCATGAAGATGTTTTCTTTATTACCCCCTCCCAAGACACGAGCATACTTTATCAATGTCACATGGATATTTATTATTCATTAGTGATGAACTTATAGATTTTGAAAGGTTTTGCTATTCAATTTAAATACGTAATTCGTGGCCCTTTGACATTTGTTGGAGGCGCAGAGCGCCCCTAAACTTTTGCTAAGCACCTTATACAATGCTTACAGTCTCAGCACACCCATGCACACCCTCCCAATCCCACGCACACCCACACACACTCACGCACACTCTCCCAAACCCACGCTCACCCACGCACACCCTTCCAAACCCACGCCCACCCACACACACTCACACACACCCTCCCAAACCCATGCACACCCTCGCAAACCCATGCACACCCTCGCAAACCCACGCACACCCACGCACACACACCCTCCCAAACCCACGCACACCCTCCCAAACTCACGCACACCCTCGCAAACTCACGCACACCCTCACACACTCACGCACACTCTCGTACATCCACGCACACCCATGCACACCCTCCCAAACCCACGCACACCCTCCCAAACACACACAACCCACACACACTCTCTCAAACCCACACACAACCCACACACACTCTCCCAAACCCACACACACCCATGCACACGCTCCCAAACCCACGCACAACCACGCACACTCTCACTAACCCACGCACAGCCTCCCAAACCCACACACACCCCTAAAACCCACCGACACTGCTAATTAGAGGAAAGGGAGGAGAGGCGGGACAAGAGGGGGCGCCACGGTGGCAAGATGTTCTCTCGCTCGCCTGGTTGTGGGGTCGGTCTCGACTCTGACGCCTGCTGTATATTTTGAGTTTGTGTGTTCGCTCTTTCCCCGTGGTCGCGTGGATTTTTCTCCGGGTCCTCCGTTTTTTTCCTCCACATTTAGAATCAACATCACGTGTTTAGAGTATTTGGCTGCTATAAATTTCCACGTAAATAAGCCACTTCGTTGAGCTGTCATTTGTGGCCAGGTCGCTGCTGAAAAATAGCTTTGTTGCTCAGGGGGCTTTACCTGGTAAAATAAATAAAAAACATTGTTCCGTTTAGTTTTATCGTTTAGAGACAAGAGCTCTGTCCACCACTCCGCCCGAACCTCTGAAACATCTCACACCTTCCCATACCGAAATCCCCTCGTCTGGCCCGAATTAAATACGTAAGTAATTTGAACAATTTGATGCAAATAAGAATATCCAATGCAAAGCTCTTGAGCAATATCATGGGCAGAGCTAAATGGAAGAACATTCACGATCACCAAACATCTTTGAGAAAGGACACGGCACAGAGAGAGAGAGGCAAACTTACAAACATTTCATATTTTTGTTCAGTTGTTGCTACTGTATACAGTATTTAGTTTTAGCCTCGTGCGTTACTGAAATGAAACGATGCAACCAACGAATGGGTTCATTTATTGAGTGATGCACTCCAATGCATCGTCACAGCTCGAGTGAGTTTAACCCCACGTGTTTGTCTTGTGCAAAGTTGTTCGGGAAACACAGCAGAGTGTAATGCATCGTAAGTCGATGCGCGGGAAGAAACACTACCCCTTTGCGTTTTCGCGCTGTGTCCTAATTATAAGTGCCATATATTTAGGCTCAAACGTACACGCAGAGTTTACACCCACGGTAGCCTCCTGGAGGTTTATTTACACCGCACCGCGAATCGGGACCCTTTGGCGCATTGGTGGGGATGGCATACCAATCGCCATGGCACATACAGACAGCGCAGCCTGGCGTAGATTATGACATTAACGTAACCAGGTGAAATGTAGCAGGAACGGCACATCGTCAGTAAAATCGGCCGTGCGCATTCCGTGCGGCTCAAGCCCGCCCAGCTTGTACTCTATTACTATTTACTATTTTTTTTATCTTGCCAATTGAGGCCCACTGGGCTGTGTAGCTATTTTTCAGAAGTGGCTTATCATGTGGAAAATGTATAGCAGTCAAATACTCGAAATGCATGTTTTTTTAAATGTAGAGGGAATAAAAAACGGAGGACCCGGAGAAAAATCCACGCAACCACGGGGAGAAAATGCAAACTCCAAATATACAACAGGCGTCAGGGTCGGAATCAAACCCGCGACCTGCATACCAGGCAAGGGAACTAACATCTCACCACCACGGCACTCCGATATGGCCCGTGCACGACTGCCCGCGTGGACTTCTGTGGTTCACGTGAAAAAACGTACCAGCACAGTCTGTGTGAATGCCCTCGCCCATCTGGGTCTTTTATGTCTCCTGATTAAACGTTTTGTGCATTTGAAGTTTTGCATATCTCACAGTTACGCCCCACCTTTGGCGAGCCTGTATGATTGATGGTAGTTTTAACGTGAACTTCTCACATCAGAGAAGCATAATTAATTTGTACCGTCTGTTCTCACGGGTTGGTTTTTGTTATTTTATCTTAATTAAACCTTTCACACATATGTGATACATGGGTAAGTGGGTCTCACC
This sequence comes from Petromyzon marinus, assembly GCF_048934315.1. Lineage (NCBI taxonomy): Eukaryota > Metazoa > Chordata > Hyperoartia > Petromyzontiformes > Petromyzontidae > Petromyzon > Petromyzon marinus. The sequence continues at coordinate 9,480,147 of NC_133704.1, forward strand.
TATGACCAAATCGCCCTCAATGTGCCAGATTTCATCAGCTCTTGGAAGCTAAACAGTCTTAAGCCTATTCTTGGTTCTAGATTTAAAGCTTTCATGACTGCAAGGATCCATACTCTTTGGTTCTATTCGGTAAAGTCACGTAGGTTGTTTTATTTTTTACCGACGTGACTCTACCGAATAGAACCAAAGAGTATCTATTCTTGGTTCTTTCGGTAAAGTCACGTAGAAGGGAAACGATAAAATAATAAAAATATAAAACATTTTAATAATGAAAATATAAAACATTTTTATTATTTTATTGTTTCCCTTCTACGTGACTTTACCGAAAGAACCAAGAATATGAATCCCTGCAGTCACGAAAGCTTTAAATCAAAAGTCTTAAGCCTGGTTATTAATTGGATGGGAGGATTTCCTATGAGTGGCATGAGGATTCTCACCTTGGAGCCAGCAGCTCTCATCCGTGGAGAGGCTCGAGTTCCTCTTCACACAATGTATCATTCCTACATCATGCCTCATCTATATTTCATTCTGTTCATTTTCCAACTTATTTGGCCGAGGGACAATTCTCCTAACACAAGGCAGGGTTGTTGTTGTTTACTTTGACACGTGAACAAGTCGCTGTCATTATTAAAGCTTTATTTTCAAATTCTCCTTCGTTTGCCGGGGCAATCTGCACTTGTGCATCATGCAGCAATTGCACGGTGGAATACTCCTGAAAGTGACCTTACGGCGTCCTTATTTTCCATCTAACAAATGACGGTCTCCTAAATGTGATCATCAGAGGTGACCGCGAGGTTCAACTCCACTTGTGAGCAGAATGGAGTATGAATGGAATAAATGTGCAATGCCAAATATACCCCCGCACCTCCGATAAGCACAGTTGGCTACGTACGGTGCGAAAGAAGTTCAACATACAGATAGTCCTGAGAATGGTAGGCGGTATGATTTCTTTTTTGCGTATACAAACGTGTTCCCTGTGAACGAGCGGCCCTTTTGGTTTCCAGTCATCAAAGCAAATCTGTTGACTTATGTGAGTAGTGCGAATTACTTGAGCACGGGAAGTCTGTTCTCTTTCCATAATTTTAGGTGGCATTCTACGCACTGTTGGTTTCACGTAAAAAAAAAAAATGTTTCCCTGAACACAAAAGTGTGGCCTGGAAGCAGAGAAATACTGCAGCACTCGGCATTGGAACGCGTTTTGGCCTCGTGCGCAGCCAAATGTACTGAGACACTAGGTCAGTGATCCTTGTGCATGTGTTGGGCTGAACAAGAACAGGATAACTTTGGAGCAAGTTGGCCCACGAGGCAATGGCATCGTTCTCATCATTCACTTACTGCGGCAAAGAATTCCGCATGAACGGCGTGTAACTTGTCACCAGGACCGTCCAGCTCTGTGCCAACGCTGCTGGGCAATGCCTCCTTTACTGGTCCACATGTGAAGCAACGATGAAACAGGCCTGATAAAAAAAAAAAACATGTGTATATGTAGAAATAATTCCACGGCGAGTGAGATTCTGCCTCTTGTCAGGCAGGAGAATCGCCGGATGAGCGGGACACTCAATTTTTCTCTGCGCCGGTTGGAAACAACTTCCATCACATTCAGTATTTTTTCTCCTCCGAGTAACTGCACTCTCACGTCGCGAGCTGCCGTGGCTTGGTGTGGTGAGCACAACAGGACTCCGCAATCCAGGGTCGCCGGTTCGATTCCATCTTTCTACGTGGTAGTTAGAAAGAATTGGCAACCCCCCGGTCCCCCCAACGCCTGCCTCTGCGACTGTCCAACCAGCAGCAGTATAAATGGGTTCGGCAGCATTGGTATAGATTGGCAGTCTGCATGTGGTGGGGTAAAGTGTGGGTATGCCCGCCTCTCCTACACGTCTGGTTAACGTGCAAGAGCAGACCGGATACTCAGTAGAGTTCGCTCCAGTAGAGGCCCTCTGCCAGCAGTGGTGTTGGCAAGCTATTTCAGCGCCGCACCTTTACCTTACACTTCCATTCCGTTCTGCTTAAAGTATTGCTTTTCGGGAGATACATTCCATCGTATATATTTCTCTCACGTATATACATCTAATATGTAAAAGTAGGTGTGGCATGATTGGGTAAAGTCACGTAGGTGAAAATAAAATAACAAAAAATCACGACGTTTCGGCCACAACACAAGCGGCCTTCATCAGGTGAAGGGACGAGACTGTCTGGAGGACAGCGCTGGAGTGGAAGAAGCCACGCTTAGATCACGACCTTTAAGCTGTGTGAGAAGAAAAAGACCACGCGCCTTGACAAAGGAATTAGCATATAATTTAGCATTGAAATGGCTCATTGAAATAGCTAAGTTAAAGTATACACATCCGCAGAGGTACCCCTTGACAAAGAAATTAGCATCGAATTTAGCATTGAAATAGCTGAGTGATTAGCTTGTAACTGGTCACAGAAATAGCTGTGTTAAAGTTAGAGCATATACATTCACCGAGGCACCTAGTACTTGTGTTGTGGCCGAAACGTCGTGATTTTTTGTTATTTTATTTTCACCTACGTGACTTTACCCAATAGAACCAAAGAGTATGGATCCTAGCAGTCACGAAAGCTTTAAATCTAGAATTGTGGCATGATTGTCGATTGCACGGTGCACTTGTGTTTCTGTCAACTTTGCTATTTGAAACATTTCCATCATGCAAAGTCCTTTTATACAAAGAAATATGAAATCGCCCTTCTCAGAGCTTTTGTTACATTTTAAATGCATAAGAGCACCACTCACGGGGTACTGCATCTCCTCAAACTGCAGGCATAACATGCAAATGGCCTGCACTTACATTTAAATGGCACTCAATTTCACGAACAATTTAAACTGTAATGAGAACTACGAATAAACTAATAAACTGTGAACGTGTTTGTTTACTTTTACAACGTATTGGGCGGATACACATCGTGCATCACTTTGAAAGTAAAATGTGACTTTAGGTTGCCAAACGGGCAGCTCTTTACACTTAGCAGCACAGCTTCAGATATTTAACGTTCCAAGTGTCGCCGATTGAGCACGGCGGTCGGTTGCCTTCATTTACCACGAGGTGCATCGTGAGAGAGGTGCGCATTGTAACAATTAATACGTTGGTCTTGCAACCCCTTGCCGTCATGTTCGCGATGTGGTGACACGCTAAGGAGTGTTGGGAGTGAAACAGTGTTTAAACCAGGCCAGAGATTATGCACAACCCGACCAGGCCATGCCCTTGGCCCCCCAGTTGTCAAAACATTGCTCCCTGGACAGAAGCTCCCTTTCACTTTGCTGTCCGGGTCTTGAGCTGCCTCCCTGATGCACACTGTCAGCGAGATCACTGATTCTGAGTCTTCGGGCCTTCAAATGCCGAGCTCACACGTGGACGTCTCCTAACTTCACCACACGCCTTTTAGGGGACTGAGTGTTTGAGCTGCGGTGAACCAATGATCGTGCTGATTAGATGTACTAATGTGTGATATGCCTGTTGTTCGCAATTGCACCCAATAAAAAAAAGAGCCCACTGAGACTTAACAGTCTCTTTTACAAATAAGATCTTGGTGAAGAGCCACAATACCGAATCATTGCAAAATGTAAAAGGGTGCGATATAGATACAGTGTATCCATGTCTGAAAAGCATAACAGTGGAGGGAAAATATTTCGAATATATTTGGAATATAGTAGATTTCAGCTAACGCACTCGGGTATTGGATTTTGATGAACGCAATCAACCGTTTGATCTGAACATCTGATGCTGTGCTCAGGCTATGTACCCAAGCGGAGACTTTTCGCTCCTTTGCCCAAGGGCCCGGTGGATTGTTACGTTTCAACCACGTCAAGCGTCGAGCGTAGAATTAATGAGCCTATCAAAATTATTCACCACGCAGTTAATCTATCGTTCCACGCGCAACCACGCACATCCAACAAGGGGTTGTCCCATCGAATATGTACGCTTGCAATGAAGGCTACCCTCTGGATTGACGGAAAAAACTCGAAATCAATTAGTGCAACTGCATTGTGGGGGAAAAAAAACACGGCACTCGCCCAATTTAGTTGCCGGCGCCGGAGTTTTTTCCCATTTTGTTCATGAAAAAGTACGGAACACCACAAGGGCTGCCAGTGCTTTGTGAATCCATTGAACGGTCAACATGTGAGGCTTGCCGTATTGGCACACTCCTCGTTGCTTGCTCTTGGACTGGTGTTTTCTACCAAAGCATTATTTGGGATATCAGACGGCCTTTGATTGTACATTGTACGGAGTTCCAAAAAAAAAAGTACAGCCATCGTGTGTGCCGAGCACTGTTTACTCACGTATGTGTTTAAAAATAGTTTATGAACAAATAAGTAGGATGTGAACATTGACGTGAAGATGGATCGAAGGCTTTAAAGTGTTGCACAAGTAAGCACGGAAAGGTGCACGCTTAAAATTAAAGAGAGCCGACAAGAGGGGACACGGGGATAAGACAACCGTATTGGCTATTAGGGCAAAGCAAAGTGGGCTTGGGCAGGACGCGTCGTGGCTAGGAGCGACGGTGCCTGGGCCAAAGGAGGGAATGCACCGCGGAGATTGA